>NC_089649.1:54998748-56261605 GCF_037042795.1 Molothrus aeneus
GCTGACAATTCTAACTTTCTAACAGAAATGTAAATTGAAATTAAAGAGATAAAATCACTGTTAGATTATGGTTTGATCAGGATTATGCTTTAAGTACCACTGGGTTTAAAACCAGAGTGGGTGACAGTGTAAACTGGGAGTATTTAACTAGCATATTGCTTAGAATATTTTAAAAACCTTTTACTTGCTCCAGGAACTTGACTCAGCAAAGCTTGTAAAAACAAAAGACAAAATGTTACTGATCTTTTGTCATTATCTCATCAGAAATACCTTTCTTACTTCAATTTATTCATTTTTCCCACATTGTAGGATTGCAGAATGAATGCATTAGAATGAAAGGAGAGCATTATGAAGAGGTAAGGTATCCAAGAAGAGACACAGTAGCCAGAATGTGAGTATGATCTGTGATTCTTTTGCACTCCTTTTTCTGTACAGAGCACCAGTGCAGTTGGTTCTGGAAAGGGCCAAACCAGAATGTCATGAAATTGCAAATATGAGATAATGACTTCAGGCACACACACAAAAATATTAGAAAAAAATCACCCAGTTAATTGCAGTTAATATACTGCAAATTTTCAAATGTTCATTAAAAAAAATCAAGAGTGTGACACATAACTTCTCTATATACAAGGATTACATCCAAGAGATCCAACTTCTGATATGCTTAATTTATAAACCCTGGATATTTGGACACACGACAGCAGCCTGACTGAATCTGACTCTGTCAAAAAGTGAATGTAGAGAATTCAGAGCTGAGTTTGTCTTTGGAGTTTTGTTTCTCCCTTCTTTTGAGAGTTGAGACTTCTTGGCAGATGTAAAACAGTTTTGTAATGTAAGCAAAGACTAAACAATGAAAATTAATTTAAAACTTACATACTTTCAGTCACATTAACTCCCTGCACTATGTAATGCCATATAAACATGAGCAAATAGTCCAAATTAACTACAGCAATTGTTCCTCAGAGTATATTTTCTTAAGGATTATATAGAAAAAAGCCTGGCAAGTAAGGCAAACAATACCATAATTTAACAGCTCGTCTGTGCTGAAACTCTGGAAAATATTATTTTCAGTGTTTCAGTATTTTAATAGTGTTTTGAAATTGCTATCAAATACTTCCAGGATTGCTTAGCACAACAATTGAAATAAATTAAAGTAGTTTTTGTCAGTATGGACTTGATCTGCCTCCCCTAGTTTCTCAGAAAATGATAACTGACAACTTTCTACATACAGTTATTGGATGGCATTATACCAATCAAAGAAGTCCAAAATGCAAAGAGCATTTAGGTCATTTACAAATAAAGCTAGACATGCCAGAAATGAAGACCTGGAAGAAAACTTCAGCTGGGGTAAATTGTCTTTGCTCCTGAAGGTCTCCCTGTACCTCCTCTTATTGTATTCAATAATTAGTCCAAAGTACCAGCTAGCAGAGTTCCATTGAACTGAAAAAACTGGCCTGGAGATTATCACAGTAAGAGAACAAGAGTCAAACAATAAAATACTTAATTGTGAACAACAGAACACAGGCCATGAGCCTAATTTAAAATCTTACTTTCATTATATAAGCCCATAATTTAAAGGGGACAACCTGTCATCTTGCTGTCTACCCTTCCATGCAAAATCATGACAATGGGAAACCAGCAGAATTCTAGACATCCCACAGTCTTTTGCTTTTCTATTGGTTACATACTTTCAAGGAGTGTTGTTTCCTTGTGGGCTCTGCTGACAGGGTTTTATGGAGTACTGTTTCTGTCTATGTTGTACCAGTAGTAATGATAGATAGCTCTTCTAGTGGAGAGACATTTTGCAATATCTTCTAAAATTTTTGCTCTCTACCCTCACTTCATGGTTTTAATTGTTTCAAATGACAAAAATTCATACTCAGATATCAGTTGTTGAGAAGAGGTTTAGCCAGTTAGTTACTCTTTAAAATCTGAGGCTATGTGACCCTCTTTGGTACTGAATAACAGAGAATTCATCAAAATATAATAAATTGTATGTTCTATTTCTTGTACAGACTTGTGCAAATTTATGTCAAATCAGATGACTGCTCATAGGAAGTTTATGTTTCCTGTAAAAAACTGAAACTTTAAAGAGTGACTATTGCTGATTAAATTTATTCATTTTATGTAAGTGTAATTTTCAGTATTTGTCTAATAGAGACAATGCCTCTCTTGATTCCCATATCTTGGACTCCCTTAAAACAAGGATTAGATGACTCTTGGGAACTCACATGTCAGTGAACAAAACTCAGTATTATTACCTCAAGGGAATTTATTATCAACAGACGCTGATACTCCTCTAAAAATGTTGATGTTAGATGAAATGCTATGGAACACAAAGTAATTTCTCTCTGTACATAGTAAGACACACAAACTGAAGCCCTGGCTTCAGACATGCTGGTACCAATTCACCCAATAATACATCAGCTGACCTTCTCCATTTCCTCCCTGCTAATTGCACAGCCACTCTCTAAATTACTTAGTTGGTGTTGTGAAACTAACATCTCTTTATCTAATTCTGTGGAAATGTGGAAATCAATTTGATCTTAACGTCATGAGGATAGAGTGGCTTCTTTTGAGAGCAAAGTGTCAGACAGCAGCAGTCTGAAGAGACTTCCTTGCTTTTCCCAACTCTTCCAGTCTCCCATGGAGTGGCCTGTGCCAAATACTTGCTTTATTTTTTCATCTTTAAATTGAAACTCGTAGGAGCTGCAGTTAACATAACTGATTTCATTAATATACCTCTGTGAGATATGCTAATGAAAATCTCTTGTGGTAAAATAGCTGTGACTCTTTGTTATGTGCCTAACTGAAATCTTAACATCAAAGACTGCAGTTCTCAGTTGTGACAGGTGGGGCTTTATTTAGCAGCCTGTTGCTGTTTTGAGCTTTGTTAGGGAGTTGAGTACTGTCAAGAACAGTTGTACCATTTTGTTGCTGATGGTATAACCTATTGGGGTTGTTTCTGGTGGCAATCCCTGATCTTTTATCTGTTTTTTAGAAACCATGTAATGACTGTACCTTGGAAAAGTCTTAGATGACCAGTACCTTAGAATATGTGATGGATTTTGACTTTGACTGAGGTTGGTCTAATATGTGAAGGTTTGCTCAAAGGAGAACATTAATGGTACCAACGTTTGATGGTGCTAATATAACCCAGAAAAAGAGTTCTCCTGGGCCATGGGTTGATGCAGTTTACTTGGTGTGGAGTTCTAGCACATAATATACCCACAGCATAAGGGTATGCAGGGCTATTTGCTTGCATGTCTAGCTTAAATCCTGAACTGTGTTTTCCTAGCAAATTAACGTTCACAGGGTGAAAGGACAAAAAGGGTTGTACAATATCATGTGTAGCCTGCAAAAGAAACAAACACCTTTTAAAAATATCTATGTTCCTCTTTCATGGGTGTGCATTCATTCTTCATAGCACTTATGAATCTGTTATGATAAGACACAAAAAGGAAAAGGATCAGCTTCAATTGTTCAGAGAGCATTGATGTAAATTCTGCCCTCAATTTTTAATAGTTAGAGGGCCAGATGTGAGGGGAGAGGAGATGCAGCTGAGCTCAGTGATGGTCTGAGAAGTGCCAACATGAGTAGCAGCATGCAAGGTGAACCATTTGGGCAAAATGAGTGGACCATGACTCATCCCAGACTTCAGTAATATCACAGGGCATCAGAAGGATTGTTATGAGAACTTATGTTACACTGGACAAATGATTTACACATATTTCTTTGAAGCACTTTCCCTAAATTGTATACAGAACTTGCATAGAAATTTCTGGAGCAGAAATCCCTTTTGCACCCTGGAAGCCCATAGAATCTTTACCATTATTATGAAACTGGACCTGAGGATTTACAGAGACAATATGCTTTATTTATGCCATTCATCAGAGAGCCTTGAACACTGTACAGAACTCACAGCCATCACCTGGGAGGTCTCATTTCCTCTCTTCTGAGCAAGGTGGTGGGACAGGCTGCCTGGATGCCCATGAAGGCATCAGGACCAGCTGCACTGCATCTCACAGGCAGGTCAGGTAGATGGTACTGCAAATCTTCAGGAGGTTCAAACACTATGACTTTGCACTTCAAAACAATGAAAAGTGGTCACCCCCAAACAATTTAAAAGATACCTTGAGATGTGTCTTGATAATAACATGACCTAAATAGAAGAATTTCATCATTGAAGACCTGTGGAGTCTTCCAGAGATTAATTAAGCAACATGCCATGTAATATGTGACCTTTGCAGAAGCACTGCAGGGGCAGCAGGAGCACCTTGTTTGCCTTTGATCCCATCTATGGCTGGTGAATGGTTTTTCAGAAATCACTGATAGTACAACAAGGTGCTCAGAAGCAAATTTCATCCTTATATTATTTAGTTTGGATCAGTATGATCCGAACAGAACTAGACCATGACTTTTCATATATGTTTTTTCTACTTTTTTTATTTAATTTCACTTGTCAGGACAAAAAAGACCTGACAAGGTCCTGGTAAGGTCTAACCTAAGATAAACCAAAACCTATTTGTAAATTTGACACCAGATAAGATATGCTTTTCCAAATTCACAATTTTACAAGTGAATTTTCTATTTAAGATCTTTATCAAATTAATGAAAGAATAGAACAGAATATTCTTCAGGAAAAAAGAATGAGATAACTGTAAATTGATGTGGTTTGGTTTTGGATGAGAAAAGATACATACAGATAGCAGGAAATGGCAGAGCACACCAGCTGTTTTGGCTGCAAGGGCAGTGTGTTCAGCATATGACATTACAGGGGAGAAAAGGATTAAGACTAGAATTAAAAGAGGCAGATTCTTTTATTGTCACAGATTAGCAAGCTCCTTTCAAATACAGGAAAAAATATTTTGGTATACTTTTGTCCAAACTATCAACACAGTCATATTAAGATACCTAAATTATTTCTTAATTGAAAAACAATTTTATTAATAAATCAATGTTGCTAATAAAACAGCCAGCTCCGGAGAAATTCTTGCCTAAAACTTTCAACATCCCAAATAATGCATGATTAAGTACAAGTGGTCAGACACTCGGGTTTTTGTTTCTCCTAAATTATAAAATTACATCTGTAATGAGCAAGCATTTTGTTAAAGCCTCCTTTTTTGTCTCTCCTGAAACTTGCAGGGAGACAATGAGATGATACTGATCTGCATGGAGAGTGATCTGTCAAGCAGTTAGCTAAATGTAGTGGAGAGAAATGATATTATAAAGGCAACTCCGAACTGTTCAAACATGAGGACTATTGGCTGTACATTTGAGTAAATCTATGCAAAATAAAAGCTTAGAAAAACAAAACTCTTTGATCTCGATATGTTTCATGCAGAAATTCATTCCAATATGAAGTCAAGAGTTCATAGCAAATTCTTCCTCATTTACTCTGGCAATTTAACTAGCAGATGCTGAATCGAGCTCAGCCCAGGACCAGATGGTATTCATCCAGAACTTCTAAAGGAAATAGTAAAATTATTAACGATAATGTGCAATCTATTGTTTAGAACTACGTTGTTGCCAGGGGAAAAAAATTGTGTAAATGTGATGCCAATGTTTAAAAAGGACTCCAGGGGAACTAAACCCTTGGAATTGTGAGCCAGTCTGGAAGCCTGGTGTTCAAAGGAAAACTGATGAGGACTCTAATAACAGATAAAAATCTCTGGACAAATTTGTAGAGGAAAGCTGCACCTTATACATTGGTAGTCCTGAGAATGTGAACAAGGGGATCCAGTTAGTTTTAAACACAAACTCCACAGTTGCTGGGATTTGCACAGATTATCATTCCCTCACACATTCTGCTCTTGCTTTTGGTTTAAATTAGTACCTTCTGGACTTGGTCATGGCTCATCCCTCAGCTCTTCAAGCTGCACCTGCTGTCTCCTACCGCAGTGATCCAGCCCCTTTGCTGCCTGCACAGCACACAGGGTGAGCTGTGGCCAGTGCAGCCTGGTTCAGTTTGCCTTTTTGCAGACTCTGTGAAGCCTCCTGGCTTCACCCATCTTGATGTGCTTAGCAAGCATGTCTTGACTCTGAAGTGGGCCCATGCCTTGGGCTGGGGCTCAGTGAGGGGCTCCTGCTGTCCTGTGGAAGCTGGTCCTTCACCCTGTCACATATCTTTGAGACTGATAGGAGAGACCTGCACCAGCTTCCCAATGCTAATCACAGCCCTGGCCAGGCTCTCACAGCCTGAGAGCAAGGTGGTCAGTGGGACCACGCTGTGGTGTGGGCCACCGATGGCCAGCTGCATCCAGGACTCCCAGAGGTACAAAGGATAATTGACAAGTTAGAGCTTTCAATCTAACTTTTCAATCTAGTTTCCTACATACCTATTCCCATTATTTGTACTATAAAGCAAAACTGGCAAGATCAGAAGAGAAAGCCAGGCTTTCCAGTCCATGTGCATCAGCTTTGAGGGGTCAGGATTTGTTATAAAGAATCTGTTACTGCTCTTAAGTAAAAGGGATTTAAAATGTGAAATTAGTTTTTCATTCAGTTATAGTAGAGATTAATTTCTAATATTAATTTGCATTTCTGGCCATAAACAAGCTATATACTGGAAAGTAAAAGCCCATGATTTAGTGAAAAAAACACTGAGGATGATATTTATTAAAAAAGCAGAATTTCTAAGCCATAAAGATCTTTGTTTTCCACTGGTGTGTAACTAATGTGGCACGATTTATCAGGTTTATCAAGTTTGTCAAGTCATAAGTTCTTGCACAGAGGAAATGTATAGACTTCTGCTTATATTAACTGACAATTCTAATATACTTTCATAAGATTTGATCTACTAAGTGAAATTGGTGAGTTTTTCTATTGACTTGCTGGGGTTTGGATCAGGCACGTACAGCACTTTCACATGAAACTAGCACTTTGCCAATTGAGATAAATGTAGCTGCTTTTATTTTTCTGAGTCTACCCTATCTTCAGTTTACTCTGAAAAATATGAAGACAAGAATAATTTCCATGTAAGGAATGCAAAATCTTCACTATGTTTTTCTCTTCTCTGCCCTTTTGTTAAGCAACTCTTACCATTTTAAATGTTGAGAGTCAGATTTATCACTCTCCTCACTCACTGGGTCTCATTTATAGGCTGTGACCTAAGAGGCTGCCTCTGAGAAATAACGCAGAGACACGAGTAGAAGCAATCTTGCAAGGGGTTAATGCTGTAATCTTTTTCTAGCCTGTTTATAATCCCAACAGTAGAGCAGTAACAGAAGAGGGTGGATCTAAAAAGTACCCAGGGGGATGTGTCTGTGTGTGTGTGAGTGTGTGAGTGTGTGCATACGTGTGAGTGTGTGTGTGCGCACGCTTTGCTTTCCCGTGTGTGCCTCTGGAATAAATCGTGTTCAGCCAGAACAGGACTCTGTGTGCTGGGTGCTCCTGCTGGAGAGTCAGAACAGCTTCCTTGCACAGCTGCCTCTCTTGCATTTCTTCTGAAGACTTCATTCAGAAGCCACTTGTTTACTGAAAGCATGGGCAGATAGTCACAAGCCCACCTTCTCCATCAGAGCTAACTTGTGGATACTGAAGAATGGAAATAGTTGATGCCAGTAGCTTCCTTGGGAATGGTACCAACATTACTGATTTCCTCTGCGATATCATCTTGGAAAATGACACTTTTTTCTGTGTGGATGATGGACCTTATCCTTCTAAAGGTATGTATGGAAAATTGATTTTTTCCAGGCAGTTTTAGTTCTAGCTGGATGCAGAGAGACTATAGAAAGAAAGAGCTATGCAAGTCATTTTCTTGAGAGAGTGGGAAATCAACTGCTTGCTTTTAAGTTAGTATGAGAAACAGGCAGCAAAAAATTTAGTATGTGCTGGTTTTCCGAGTTCAAAATTGAACTAGGAAAAAATTTGGATATAATGGAACACTAAAACAGTAGCACTTTGGAGCACAAAATGCAAACATCTCTGCTAAGAACTTGGAGTAGCATGATTTTTATTCAATTCAATAACAATGGAGTGATCAGATCTGACACCATCTATGAAAGTGATTTAATATGAAATCATAGCACTCTGAAGCTGAAAAAAAATCCATATATTAAAATGTCTTTTGATTGCTTGATCTTTTCTTACTTGTGCATAAAATAGGATCTCTCATGGTGAGTAAGTGGTGCACAGTCAGCAGCATGAGAAGCACATGCTTTAAGTTTTATTGGACTCTCCAAATGTACATTGTATTGCTTATATTGTAGATTAATGCCATGCAATTTAGGTAGATCAGAATGCATTTAAGAATTTCAGCAGTTTCACTGATTTTGTGTTGGTGTAAAGGCATAAACCTTCATAAAACTGACTACAGAAAGGCTTTTACTTTCTGATTAAAGGTTGAAATATATAATATTAATCTGAGTTGAATACTGTGTAACTGATCTTTTTTTGTGACAATTTTCAGATTTGCATCAGATAATACGGATTCTGCTGTATTGCTTGATATTTCTGCTCAGCATTTTGGGGAACATTCTGGTGATTACGGTGCTGATAAGAAACAAGCGGATGAGAACAGTCACCAACACCTTTCTGCTGTCACTAGCAGTCAGCGACCTGATGCTCTGCCTTTTCTGCATGCCTTTCACCCTCATTCCCAACCTGCTAAAAGATTTTATTTTTGGAAGTGCTGTTTGCAAAACTGCCACTTATTTCATGGGTAAGTCTGGGAAGTTTGTACTTATTTTGAAGACTGACTAATGAGACAGGTGAGAAGGTATTTAAAGATCTATAAGAGGCTGATTGTTTCCATCCACCATTCAAGTTACCAGTTTTACAAAGAAACAACTTTGTGGTGCAAATCTTCAGGGTTTTGGTGTCCTTGGTCTGATCCAGCAAAACACAGAGGCACACACACTTAACTTTAATGACATACAGAAATGTTTTGCTGGATGTGAAGATGTTGCATGATCAAAGTTTAATGAGGAACCCAGCACATGCACTTGCTTAGCCATCACTGACAAGATTCTTATCAGTGTCCAGGTCACCCACCAGAAATGATAGGCTTGTACACCCTCAGTAAGGGCAGATTTTACCCACAGATTTTTGGCAGCAGTGATACATTAAAAAGAAAAGAGAAATAGGCCAAAGCAGGTGTCATTTGCAGAGCTGTAGGTTGGAGCAAGTACTCTTTGCGGACAGACCAGGTGTGATCAGAGCTCCCCAGAAGACCATAAAACACAGATATAGATTTTAGAGGCTGACTTTAATAAGCATCACTTTTGTGTGCCCTGCCATACTCATTTTGGTTGTGGAGCCAGGATCTAGGAGTTTCAAAATGTCTGAGTTATGTATGTGTAGGTGATTTTTTTGTCTCACTTTAATATTCCCTCTGCATTTGCTTGTTTCTTAACCAAAAAAACTCCAAACAAACAAAACAAAACAAAACCAACCAAAGAAAAAGAAAAAGTAAAAGAAAAAGAGAAAGGAAAAAAGGAGAACATTATGCATTATGTAAAGTTTTTGCTGCTTTGGGAGACTCTTAGTTGATCACTGAAACCTCAGGTCCCCTTTCAACCCATGCCCTTGAGAACTTTGATGTAATGTGAAAGTACAAACATAAAGTGTACGAATGGGAAATCAACATCTTTTTGTAGATAAAACCAATAAAACTAAAGGCCATGTTTAAACAATTACAATGAATTGCTGGAAAAATACCCTAAAACATTACTGAAGCATTGTCATCTTCCTCTTATTGCACACAGTGTAAATTACTTTATTAAAAAAATCCAAAATTAAAAAATTACTTTATTAAAAAATTACTTTATTAAAAAAAACCCCAAAACTTTATTAAAAAATATGCTGGTGGAATAGACCAGCATAAAGTTTCTTATTATGAAGCTGTTTTAAGAGTCAGAAAGAGAAGATTTCCCACTAAATGTCCAGGTAACAGAGGCATCACTTGACAAACAGACACTGACAACCATTGCATCAAATATGCTCAGGTTTTCATTTTAAGATATAGAAAGACAAATTTTCAATTACAGATGATTTCTGTAAAATAAACTGTAACAATATTGGCATTTTATAGTCTGACATAGATTCACAAAGACAAATAAAAGGTCATTCACCGAAAGAAAAATTTGTGGCAAATTAAGACAAAATATTGATAATTTTACAATGGTGAACTTGGGCACCTCAATGACAGAAACACAGACAACAACAATATATTTTATAAAATATGAACAGAAGAAATTAAGGATACTCGTAGGACAAAGATTCTGCTTCATGACTTCATTTCTCCTTGTTTGTAACTTCATTAGCATCTAATTAAAAAGTTGTAATAGATTTAACTCTCTTGAATGAGAAAATCAGATCACAAGTCAAGCAGGACACTCAAAAAAATTAAAACAATAAAAAAGGGACTGTGAACGTCTGTGTTAAGAGAGTAATTAACTGATTTCAAATGCTGTGTTTGAATTTCAGTGCAATTAGTGAACAAACCACTGTAGTGAAGAGAATAATTAAGAATAAAATTGTCTTCTTTCTCTGTTACCAGAATTTTATGATTTGACAGAGTGTGTATTTTTTTCTTGGACTTTTGGAGCAAGAGAAGCACAGAGCAGGACTATAAGTCTGGAGCAGTCTGGAGAGCCAGACCCACTGCCCACACATTCTTCACTGGCTTCATCAGACTGGTGTTTATAAATCTTTTGCTTATAAATAGTTTGCTATATTTTTAATTTTTTGTATGCATACAGCAAGCAAGCAGGACCATTTGAACATAACGTAACCTTTAAAACAAGAGGATAACCTTTTTCTTTATTTTATATGCATAGGTGTCTCCGTAAGTGTCTCTACCTTCAACCTGGTTGCCATATCTTTGGAGAGATACAGTGCCATTTGCAAACCACTGCAGTCCAGGGTCTGGCAGACAAAATCTCATGCCCTGAGAGTGATTGCTGCGACCTGGTGTGTGTCCTTTATTATCATGTCACCATACCCAATCTACAGCAAGCTGGTACCTTTCACCAAGTACAACAACACCACAGCCAATATGTGCCGGCTCCTCTGGCCAAACGATGTCATTCAGCAGTCTTGGTAAGAACAACTGGCTGGTAGCAAATGTGCAATTATCTGCTGGTAGCAATAAGCCTATGGAAAATCAAGTATTAACCTTCAGCAAAGGTTTACACTCTATCATTCTTATTTAAGATGTAAGAAAACCCCAACATTTTTAAGCTGCTCACATTCTGACATTTGAATGACTTTTTCCTTGTCATAGGAAAGACTGCCCAACATGGCAATGATTCTCACACCATGGTCTGCTAAGCCCCAGCTGTCATTGTAAAGAAAGCATCTGTCACTTGTAGTAGCAATACTGCTTTCACTCATTTACACATAAACTTCAACGTTCTCAGAGAAATCCTTGATTAATTTTTGAGAAATGCAGACACACCCCTCTGTGTTCTGCCTTGCCTGTTAATTCGTTTGAAAGTTCTCCATAGCAGAGAAGTAGAATATGAAGCTGCAAATGTCTTATTTGAGAATCCTTTTGGTTGCTTATGGAGAATAAGGGCAGAGAGAAGTGGGGAGAGACAATCTCCCAGTCCTACACATCCAGGCAGGGTAAACAGCAGCACTATCAAACAGCAATAGTACCTAGACATGATGTCCTTGCACGTTGACTAAACACTGACTGGCACTGAGAAAGTGTAAGATTTTTTTTTTTGACATTGAAGGTCAGCTGGAGCTGGGAAAAAGATTAAAGTCTGCACCATTTTGGTATGGTATATCCACAAAGAGAGTAACTGTGTTCATGCTTTCAGTAGTAGTCTCAGGTATTTGTCAGCATGAGGAGGAAGGGTACAGGACAAAATTCTTTTCTCTGTGGTCTCCTTACAGATTCCCAACTGTGTTACTGAGTTTGCACCAAAGCCACAGGGATCAGGAGAGGCACAGGCTCATGGATGCATTTAAACATCATTATTTCCCCAGCTTGTCACCACATCAGAGAAGCTGACTAGGAGAGTAGCCTATGTGAAACCACATAAAAGCTGCTTCCTTTACCAAAGAGATTGCCAGTCCTGGAGTCCCTCCTCAGGAGCTCTTCATGGCTCCTGGGATGAAGACGCAGGTTGTGGCTGCTCTGTTTCTGCCCACATGTGCCAAGGCCCTCTGGAAGTCAGCTCTCTCTGAAGCACAATAATAGAGTAATTTGCATTGGAAAAGACCTCTAAGATCATTGAGTCCAACCATTAAAATGTTTTTAATGTACCAAGAACCCCTTTAAGAATCAGCAGGTGCTCATTTAGCTTCTGCAAGGCAATTTTACATTGACCAAAACCGATGCTCATCTGGTTACAGCAGGGAGCCCCACTCATGGGCAGAGAGAACTTCTGCCCCCTTTAACTGCTGTGGGAGTGCCCATCTCCTCTGGGCTGCATAGGTGGGATGAAAGACAGTTTTCAGCCATTGTAGTCTTTTTCCTGCTGTACCTTTCTGAGGGAAGCAGGAGAAGAAGTAGGAAGCTTCAAATTTCTGAGGTGTCAAAATTGACATGAAAAAATTCAAAAAATCTTGAAATCCTGTGTTCCCCAATTCTCAGTTGTATAAAAAGGACTTTTTCTGGTTTTTTGCCACTCCCTATTCTCAGTGTGTCTTTTGATTCCTTAGGTACACTTTCCTGCTCCTCACACTCTTTCTTATTCCTGGGATTATAATGATGATTGCATATGGTCTAATTTCTTTGGAACTCTACAGAGGAATAAAATTTGATGCCAGCCAGAGAAAATCTTCACGAGGTAACAAAACAATTTGGTTTGGGGTGGGCTTTTTAAAGTTACAGTTGAAGATACGAGCAGTCATTTTGAGGCCAGTAAAAGGAAATCTTTCTAGTTGCAAAAGTCATTGTTATGGTCAGTTATGTCATGAACTTGCCAGCTGCATTTCTTGAGTACAGTTACACTGCTGTTTGCAAATAAACCTTACCTATGGCTTGTTTGCAAAGATTCTGGGCAGAATACATTAAATTTCTAATTTGTTTTTATAGAAATACCAAGGGTTTTTTCTGGCTATGGATGAGGACCATTTTTGTCAATAAATGTCACAATGAAAATTGTCAAATTAAAGTAGAAACATATAACCTTGAAAACTATCTTCTGTCCATACTGGACTAAGCAACATTCTTACACCTTTTTGCATCAGTTTGTATAGAGGTAAGATGTGAGAATATTGGGAGACAGTGGATTTGGAGCAGCTGGTAACATGCCTGACTCAGAAGCAGGCCAGTGCTTTCTTTGCAACAGTTGCTCAGCTATGAATTATGTTGTTTATTTAGATTTAGCCTGCGTTCTTTATTTTTTATTTGGCTGACTGTTCAGAGGTATTTTGCCAACTATTTAAACAGCACTTTATATGTACAGAAAGAAGAATAAGTACCTGCAGCGCCAAATATGAGGATGGAGATGGATGTTACCTCAACAAAACCAAAAGGAAAAGGAAAATGCCATTGCAACAGCTCTCTACTATGAGCCACAACAAAATAGAGAGAGTGAGAAGCAACAGCTCTTCTGCCAACTTAATGGCCAAGAAACTTGTCATCCGTATGCTGATGGTGATAGTGGTTTTGTTTTTCATTTGCTGGACTCCAATCTTCAGTGTCAACGCCTGGCGCGCCTTCGACACGGCTTCCGCCGACCGACGTCTCTCGGGGGCTCCCATCTCCTTCATCCACCTGCTGTCCTACACCTCTGCCTGCGTGAACCCCATCATTTACTGCTTCATGAACAAGCGCTTCCGCATGGCCTTCCTGGCCACCTTCACCTGCTGCGCCCCGCAAACGCCCCCCGCCACACGGGGAGAGGCTGCTGATGAGGAGGAGGGCAAAACAACGAGGGCTTCCCTCTCCAAATGTTCCTACACACACATGGCTGCATCTGCACCCCCCTGAGCTGCACCAGGGAGGCAGGGAGTGGTGAAATGTCTGCTCTTGGAATGTGACTGTGGCATCGGCTGAACGCCATTTAGTCCTGAGTTAATGAAACGCTTCAGCTGGCAGTAAACACAGCAAGAATTTTATGGGAAATTGATGCTATCACTGTATGAGTGTTAAATCACTTTCCCTTCAAAAGTACAAAGGAGGAAGAGAGCTCTGAAGATAAAGGACTTTATGAAAAGCCTTAGAAGTTGCTCTATTTGTAATAAATTCCACTGCAAAAATTGGTGTCCTCTACATCAACAGCTTTGCTCAGTTTTCAGATGCAGCTCTGAGTATCTCAAGATATTTCCAAGATGCAAATAAATTCTCCTCAAACGTGAATATATGTAATGCAGTCTTCACTTCACTAGCTATGCCTCATAAGCAAAAATCTTTCTGTTATATTTGTAGTACCTTTTCACATTATTTTAGCTGAGCTAATACATGTTGAGATCATTTTGGTGCCACTCTCACAGGAATTCTGGGGTGGTGAGAATGGGCTTGTCCATGTGAAATTAATGCTTTTAAGTAAAATAATTTTTTTAAAAATAAATTTAAAATAAATATCCTTGGCTTTGTGGGTGGAGTGCTTTCTTTGCTCAGGCAACAGCATAAATTAGCATAATTTAATGTATTTTTCACTTATATAAACCCCATAGAACAAGGACAAAGAAATGGCTTTCTTCTGTGCTGAAAGCAGCCACATATGCAAGTGATGGGGTCTAAGATGAGCCACAAAGGCCTGTGTGGAAATTTCCACAGTGGGAAGCACAGGGATAAATGCTTGGGATAAAGCAAAGAGGTGTTTTACAGAGGAGGCAGGACTGGAGGCACAGGCTGGTGCCCACAGCAGTCACATTTCACAAATTCATTCACAGCCACTTCAGGCTTGGCACTGCCAACATGGAAATAAAGGCACTGGGTGCAGAATGGCAGAAAGGGCAGATACAATGAGCAAAGGCTGAAAGGCTTGGTCAGAAAACAGTTCTTCTAAACTTTGGAGCAGTTCTTTTCTCCAACTACACATAAACAGATTCAACATGGAGTAGAGCAGCTTTGAATGATGTAATTATTGGTGCTTTGTTGAGCAAGATTCCAGTCTCTTTCCTGTGCAGCACACAGGTGAGTGTGGGTGTTCAGGTCCTGTCCTTTGCTCTGTGGAACTCAGATGGAGAAGTTACATCACTTATTTTGGTTTGTGAAAATATCCTGTTGGAGATGTTTCTATCTTCTAGCAGAATCAATATCATTATAAACCCTTGTTATTAGACAGAGATTAAATTTGAGCACAGAGTGGAATGTAGATGTGGATATTAAATATAAGCCCTCTCAAGGTTTTTAATCAGGAAAATCTGATCTCTTTACAGAATGATTTTAAATTAGAAATATACTCTGAGTTCCAGGACCCAGATCCATGTTCTGCACTCAGTTATTGCCTGAAATGGTTTACCCTAACAACTTAGGATGCAACTTCAGCTATTATTTTTTTTTCCATCCAGCTTGTCCACAGACAGGAAATTAAGAAAAAATTTCTAAACACTATTTAGGCACAATCCATAGAAACAACGTTTTGCCTGCCTACTTAATAAAGTAGCACTGCTCCTGGAACAGTGCTGAGACCACTGACATCGATCTGACCTTTTCAAATACCCAACAAATTAAATTATGGGATTTAATTCATAGCAATAAAATGAAAATCTTACTTCACTTACAGATACGTGTTGAGACCCTCTACAAACCCGTCCTGTGTGCTGAAACTGAAGGAACAAGCTTAGCTGCTTTGGAATTTATGTGGAACAGTGACAGCAGCAAACATACTTGTGAAGTATTTTATACCATTTGAAAGCCTGCATCGATTATAGGCAATAGTTTAAAAATTGTTGTTTAAGCAAGAAAAGCCTCCACATGTTAATAATATACTGGATGTGACTGTTGCTGTCTATGTGATGTATTGCAGGACAGCCCATACCACAGCTCTGTGTGCTCTTTCAAAAGCAAATTCCTTTTTGTAAATGCAGCTTCTCCAGTAGCTGTTATGTCACCTGAGTGACATAACAGGACATGCACAGTTCACCTGCTCTCACTGATTGAGTCTGAGGATGGTGGTTTCAGATGAAAGCCAAAAGCTATTTTCAACAATGCCTTAATCAGATCTCAGCCCCCCACGGCCTCCAGTAGCTGCAGCTGAGAGGAGCAGAGTTTCTGATTGATTCCCTTCTTGTAACTGTCAGGGAGCACAATTTGGAGGTGATGAAACGCGGAAGGCAGGGGAAGATCCTGATGGAGTGGTGGCTGGGAGACAATCAGGGAAGGGCTGAAATGTGTCATTTCTCCAAGGCCCATCTGTGTGTGCGTCACTCGTCCCCCTCCATTGCCCCCTCTGCACCTATTTTCTTGTTATATCAACACAATATTTCTTTTGATCAAGCTCCCTAAGCCACAAGCCTTGTGCCAAATTCCAGCAAGAATTAGGAATTAGCTTTTAAAATGCAATATAGCAATCCAGTCATTTTGTATTTTTCTGCCCTGGTCTCCTAGCACAGGAAATTTCAGCCCTTCTGCATCTTAATGCCATTTTTCCTGATCTGTGTGTTGCAGAAGTCGTTCCTGGGTCCAAATGTTTCCCTTTCATTGTTAACAGATCATTACATTCTCCCAGTACCTTTAATTCAGATGCTGATGTCACTGAAAAGGTATCTTCTGTAATGAATATGGCATACCAAAATAAAAACAGCCTATGAAATCTTCTCATTTTAGCAGTAGTTTACAGGGGTTGTGGAGAAAAATCCCATCCTACTTCAAGCAGTATCCTGCTAAAATCAAACTGTTTTCCAGATGTAGCAGACAAATGGCAAACCAATGAATTTCCAGGTGCATAACGTCCATAAATCTCGGAAGTTTTTATCTTCTTTCCCTTTCTCCCAACTCCCAGGGCTTTCCCCCCCCTCTGTCTGTCTTTCTCTTATCTCTTTCAGCTGCATGACACCATCTGATTTTTCTCCTGCATGCTTTTCAGTCTCTAGGTCACTTTCCCTGCACCACCAATTGCTAGATGATTTTTTTCTCTTTGATAGGTTTATTTCCCTTCCCAGATTTACTTTCCCAGAAAGCACTCTCATCTTCATTTCCCCTATCATCTCTGGCTGACAGACTCCTGGAGCACATTTCTCCAAGCAATACATCCTGCCCACAACACAGTAGCTCTGCAACCCCCTACACTCCTAAGGCTGAGCTCACACAGCAGCTCTGGAACACCGGCTCTCTGACCAGCAGGATGTGCTAGTTCAGAAACAAAAGTGGAGCATTAATTACACCCAGATCCTCCTTTGATAATTCTGTCACTGTTACTTGCAACCTCTATTATTAGGGCATGCTTTAATACTGATGCCTTACAATACTGTTAAATACAGGACTTAGTGAGGAGCCAAAGGAAAGGTATTTCACTATTGCCAAGAAAAAATACCTTAATGCTCTTAATGGAAAGCTGTGTGTGGATTTGGAACTCCAGCCACTAAATGTTTACACCCCTTATACAAGTCATGGGCTCTTCTCCAATACCACCAAGCCCTTCTTGGCAAAATGGACAGCCTGTCTGTGATCCCACCTTCTCCTGCATCCCCTCCTGTTCCTCCTGCCTCTGAGCTCAAGGATGGCACAACCCCAGCACAGCCACCATGGCTCATGGCAATGCAACCCCAGCACAGCCACCATGGCTCATGAAAATGGAACCCCAGCACAGCCACCATGGCTCATGGCAATGCAACCCCAGCACAGCCACCATGGCTCATGGCAATGCAACCCCAGCACAGCCACCATGGCTCATGGCAATGCAACCCCAGCACAGCCACCATGGCTCATGAAAATGGAACCCCAGCACAGCCACCATGGCTCATGGCAATGCAACCCCAGCACAGCCACCATGGCTCATGAAAATGGAACCCCAGCACAGCCACCATGGCTCATGAAAATGGAACCCCAGCACAGCCACCATGGCTCATCACAACTCAACCCCAGCACAGCCACCATGGCTCATCACAGTGACCCCAGCACAGCCACCATGGCTCATCACAACTCAACCCCAGCACAGCTACCATGGCTCATCACAACTCAACCCCAGCACAGCCACCATGGCTCATCACAACTCAACCCCAGCACAGCCATCATGGCTCATGAAAATGGAACCCCAGCACAGCCACCATGGCTCATGGCAATGCAACCCCAGCACAGCCACCATGGCTCATGAAAATGGAACCCCAGCACAGCCACCATGGCTCATCACAACTCAACCCCAGCACAGCCACCATGGCTCATCACAGTGACCCCAGCAGAGCCACCATGGCTCATCACAACTCAACCCCAGCACAGCCACCATGGCTCATGAAAATGGAACCCCAGCACAGCCACCATGGCTCATGAAAATGGAACCCCAGCACAGCCACCATGGCTCATGGCAATGCAACCCCAGCACAGCCACCATGGCTCATGAAAATGGAACCCCAGCACAGCCACCATGGCTCATCACAACTCAACCCCAGCACAGCCACCATGGCTCATCACAACTCAACCCCAGCACAGCCACCATGGCTCATGGCAATGCAACCCCAGCACAGCCACCATGGCTCATGGCAATGCAACCCCAGCACAGCCACCATGGCTCATCACAGTGCTCTTCTGACCTGGAATAGAGAACTTCAGTATCAGTCAATACTGAAATGGATGTTGAGCTAAACTGAGGGTTTCTGGTGGTAAAAGATGCTTATCCTCAAAAGGAAAGTATATAGAGATAAAACCTAATGGTTTTGAATTTGGTAAAGGATTATGTGAGAGGAGAGGCTGTAGCCTTTTTATTACAGCATCAGAGACAGAGTGGTAGAGAGTATAAAATGAAGGTTTGGACTTTTGGTTGGGTTTTATTTGTCTGTAAAATGTTTTGTTCTTCACTTTAAATATAACATAGACCAACCAAATATCACTTCACTCAGATGTGCATGTAGGTCAGCAGTTTGCTCACCCTCTGGCCACTGTTTTCCAGTCATTTTTTCTATATGCATTATTAATTTCAATTAAACAGCCTCAGCCTTTATGCACAATCCATCTAGCATGCACCCAGCTCTTCTCCCAGTACAGCACAGTAATGTGTGCCTTTAACATGCCAGAATTTCTCTCTCAATGTGTATAAAAACCTCAGCTTCTAGAATTAGCCATTTTTATTTTTTTCCTTCTGTAATGCTTGCTAGGCTGCCTTGGGTACCTCCTAAAGAAAAAAAATGTAAAGGAAATCTTCATGAATTGTAAAACTCCTGTTTTGCTGCCTAATAGCAATTCATCCCTGCTAGGAGCTATTTGTCTGCATCTTCACAGATAACTATTTCATGAAGAGTTTTCTTGGCTTCCACTCCCAGTTGTGTCCAAAAAGCTGATTTTGAGCTAGCAAGATGTCAGTTGTTCCACTGTAAAGTGAGACAAGAACAAAGCATATTCATTAGCATCAGCTGGTAGTAAACATCAAGTAGGAATCATCCCCTATGGGGTAAACATGAGTTAATTGATGTCCTGCTATTTTGACAGTTATTAAAAATTTAAAAAATATTTCCTGATACAATGAAGAAATGCAACTTATATACAAAGTCTGATTTAAAATAGTAGACAAAAATCACTGCATGTATCCTGTGAAAGTCAAACAAACACCAGAGTTACAAAACAGGCATGAAGAAAAGTCACATGTACAGAACCTAAATTCACAGGAAGGAGGCTACTCATGCACTTTGCTTGCTGTCAGAGACAATTCTTTAATTATTATTGAATGGATGTTGGCTCAGGGCCTTGTTCTGAGAATATTTAGCAACTGCTAAGAGGCCTCATCCCTGACCAAGTGAAGAATGACACACAGAGGTGAAACCAGAGGGGAAACTTTTTAAACAGATAACAATGCCCAAGAGAGAACTTTGCAGCCACCTGGGAACTTTGCATTGACTCCTAGAAACCTGCTATGGTCCTTCTAACACCTGAGATCCTCAGGATCCTCAGGAAGGTAGGTGTGGAGCAACCAGAGATGCTCCTGCTCTCACCTGGCTCAAATCTCAGCCCATATCCCTGGGGGGACATCTGGCAGTGTTGCTGAGGCTGGCTTGCTGTTACTGAAAAGGAATATGAGGATGGCAATGTCACCCAAGACACTCTGTCTTTGGAGTTGTTTTTCCTGTCGGCATCCCAAAAGATGGTCCTGCCACATGCAAAAAGGAAAAAGAACAGTACAGGTATGGCACTGAAATTAATTCAGGAGTTGTTCCTCCACTTCTTGTCCAGCAGCCAACACAGAGCTCACCTCTGCTGCCACTGCCATGGTGAGAGGCAGCCTCCAGGAACATGACACTCCATCAGACAGAGTAGGAGCGACAAAGGCTTCACAAACCCTAAAAACCAGTTGCAGTAAGTAGAGAAACAACTATCTAATGAAGCAAAGGATTATTTTAAAAAGAAACAAAAAAACCCCACAACCAAACCCCTCCCCAAACTGTGGTGTTTGCATTTAACAGTTACCAGTAACTAACCAGCATTTCACTGGAAAGCAGCAGGTATTGCCTCTCCTGCCTCACCCCAGCTCACTTTTCTAAAGCTCTTTTTCACCACAGACCTCCTGTGTCCTCATTTTGAGGACTGACAGCAGCAGTCTGTGGTGCATCTCGGTGCTACCACCTGGCTTTGCTAGATAATAATTTTCAAACCCATGTGTCTGCTTAGGCTGCAGTGCCTCGAGGGTTCAATTATTCTCCTAACTGTACCAAAAGTAACATTTCTAAATTAATATAAACTTACCAAAATGCAACTTTATAACTGATTCATGTTGTGCCTGTGCTTCCTCCAAATGTAGTTTGAATAATGTTTTCTAATCTACTAACACATAAAACAAACTGAAGACTTTGATATTATTTCCATGTGCTTGTGGGCTCAAATGTAGCCATCTGTGCAACTTCAGGCTCTCCTTGTGTGCCAAGAATTGTTATTTGCTTACATTTGTCCTTGGTCCTCTCAGGAGGAAGGTTATTTGTGCAAGTGCTTTTGAGCACTTTGCTGTGTCTGTGAGAGTCTCCCCACCTGTGTGAGCAGCTATCGTGGGTATCAGGCGGGAGGGCTTTGAAGGAGGGACACTTGGGAACACCTGCTTTTTACTTACAACATCAAGTAAATTTACACCACCTTTTTTTTTTGAATTTCCATTTTTAATACTGCAAATTTTCACATCTGGCTGGATGTCCTTCTACTTTGTTTCACAGCTTTAACATGAATCTTCCTCTTTCACCTCTTATAACTGTGCTCTAATTCCAGCAATTCCCCTTTTCCTTGGGGAGTATCTCACACACAGATCACCAACAAAATTACTGTTTCTTCGTATCCAGGAAACTAAAGCAATTTTTGATTGCTTCTCCTGATGCATTGTGTTCAGCTTCATCAAATTTAAAAGGTTAATTTTATTAATATGTCAGGATTTCCACGTATGCCCTGACAACTTACCATTCACAACTGTTGGACCATCTTGCACTTTTTGGTTTCTTGCATTTGGACCCTTCAGCTCTTTCTGTGGGGTGAAGTAAGATGTGATGACCAATTACCTGGTAGGAGCAGTCCATGGGAGACACTGAAAATAAGGGGAGACAAATACATTTTCCAGATTTCTCTGTCTGCAATAAATTTCAAGGAAGGAGTGACAACACATACTTATGCATCATTAAGGAGGGTGAAGGTTTGGGCAGCAAGGCAAGAGGGGATTAAAATTTTTAGCACCTGATGAAGCAGGAGGCCACTGAGTACATAGATAGCATCTGTGTTGGAGAGGAAATTAGCCTAAAATGCAGACATTTGAAGTCTTTAGGTGTGGGTGAGTGGATGAGGTAGTTTACACCTGCAGCAGATATGTTCAGAAAGGAACAGCTCTATCTTGCAAGAAATGGTGTAAATAAAGGTGCAGATACCTGAGGTACTGATGATGATCTGGAAACCTTTTACACATTTATTAGCTACTTCTACTTCAAACTCAGACTAGGTCAGTGCCATGTAACCCTGCTTGTTCCCAAAAAGCAGCTCTGCAAACAATCTTGGGCTTACATTTGCAGATTCTAACACAAGTGTAAACTACTACATCCATGAAACACAACTGCCCTTTTCTCTGGGTGTCCAAGAAGAAATTGTGCATTTGTTTGCAAGTGTTTTTCCACACTAGTCACAAATACATCTGCCCAGAATCCAACTCTGAGTGTGTCCATCAGGACTTAATTTTGACCCCAAACACCCATCTGTGGTGAGGGTGGGGATGGAAGGCCACAGAAACAGAGTCCATTGGATCAGTCAAAGTTCGGGCGTTTTCATTATTATTTTTCATGTCATTTTGAGCAAGCAGAATAGGTTTAGTGCTGTAGCAAGGCAGTGGAGCATTTGGATCATTTACAAGGAAACAGTTCTTTCACTTTTCTAATGAACTTTTAGCTCTGCCTCCAAGCTGAGATTCCTGCATGTCTCCATTCAAGAGCTCAGGTCATGACCAGGGTGACTGACTGAGGTGCCTTACCAAGCAGAAACCCAGCACACCACTGGCATATTCCTCATGCCACAGTTCCCAGAGCAGGGCTTTTCCAGGCAGCAGCTACAGCCTGAAGCTCATCAGTCCCCATTTTCCCTTAGTCACAAATACACTCTTAACCCTTGCATTTTTGCTTAAGGTCTGCCACGTCCAGATCCTTATTGAGGACTTGCAAGTGCTAAAGGTAATGGTTCTTCAGCATCCTCTGTTAACATGACTTTTCATTTGTGCACACTAAATAATTCATATTTCTCCATCTCAGGAATGTAATTCATTCCTTGAATAACTTCACAGTTCAACTTCAGCTGGGAAATTAGGTGAAGTGAGAGTTCTTCAGGAGCTTTCCTATTAAACTACCCAATAGAAAATTTTTTGATAGAGATAAGCCAGTCAGAGTTAGTATTTTTTTTTTTTTTGGCAGGAAGAAAGCTCTTATTACCCAAGACAGAAATTCTGATTTAAGGTGAGAATCAGATTTTAGTCTTTTCTGCCTCAGAAAAGGGATTTAAACCTCAGTTGGCTCCATTCCAGGCAAGATGGACTCACTAAATGGTTAAGATGGAAGACAGACTTTACATCCTCTCTGGTCTGATGCTTTATCAACATCTATGAACTATTCTTTATTGAAAAAACAAGGGAAATCCCTAGAGAAATATTATTTCAGTAAGATGCATCCCAGCTTTGCATCCGAAATAACTATCTTGACCAGACTTTTTTTTTTTTTTTTTTTTACCATTTCCCCCCTTTTTTAACAAAAAGCAGAATGGAGCAGCAGCAGGACTCAAAAGGAAGCTACAAAACCCCAAAGAAAGATTAATACATGTCAGGTCCTTCAAGAAGTTTAATTTTCTCAGATTTCTCTTCTGAAATTTGTAGTAACTGGTGAGTAATCTCCACAGCAGAGCCACAAGACATTTTCACGCAGAAAATTAAACCAAACCTCTCCTTTGCTGAGAATGTTGTGCTATTTGGTCAATACAAGATTTAACACCTTTTCTGTTTATGGTTTCATAAAGCATCCTGCTGTGCATTCCTGCAGACTGCCAGCCTGTGCCACCTCAGCAATCACAGCTCACCACAATGCTGGAAATGACCAGGCTGCAGCTCCTAAGAAAGCAGAACCAGGGTAAAGAACAACAGGACCACTCACTTCCTCTCCTAAAAGCAGCAGGTGCTGTGTTAGAAACTGCACTGACACCAAGATGCAACTCTGCAGTTGCTCTGTCTGTACACTGAAATGCTTTTCTCATTCTGGCAAACAAGGAATTGCCCAGAACTACGCTAAACAGTGCAAGAAATTTAAAATTCTTTCTTTCAAAGGCAAAGCATAGAAACACTTTGCCTTAGGCCTAAGATGAGGACACTAAAAATCAGACATGCTACTTCCTAACCTAATGATTTCCTTCGTGTTAAAATCTAACTCGCTCACCTTTTTGGAAAAGTTCCAATCACATTTTTAAGGCAGTAAATTCAATCACTATGAATCTTCCACTGCCCTTCCCAATTTCCACAAAGAAAAACTGTTGGCAGTGAAAGAACTAAAATGGAGTTTGAAGCACACCTAAGAGAGAACAAACAGCAACAAAGTAAAATAGGGCTAACAAGATACAAACCAACTATTTTGTGTCTGGTTTTTTGTATGTTGTGTATCTACATGGTGTTGCACAAGACGAGCTTATGCAGATAAGGAAGTATTTAGCCCTGAACTAAACTCTGCAATTACGCTGCACATACAGAAGTATCATACAGATACTTGGACAGAGACCACTGAAGTTGGAAGGCACTGCTGTCACATTTTATATGCATAGTGACACCACCAACGTGGATCTCAGGATCACATCCCATTTCACAGCAGATACCTTGGCTGGATTTTAAAAGATCATGTACAATTTTATTAGAATTATCAAAATCAAGAAGAAACACTAGAACAAACTGTCTCATTAAAAAAACCAAAAAACAAGTCTCCAAAACTCCCTTGGAGATTTTAAGAACTAAGCTTTTGTTTGTCACCAGCTAGCTATTAAAACTGGTAATTTCAAGACAGAAAACAGTATGTATAGATCTGTGCTTCTATGTTTTATGTAACTGGTGAGGTTATTCTCCAAACAGAACTATGAAGCTCTTGGAAGGATTCTGATCATATGGTCTGCAGCTTCTGTATCAAAATCCTTATTTTGATGGCCAATAGGTGGCAATTTACTTAAATGTTGTCATGTACTGGTATAGCAGTGATCATATGAATGCAGCTGCTGTTAGTTGTAAATGCCAAAGGTTTCCAGGCCAAGTCACTCAGGAGAAGCTAAAGCAGAAAGATGAAATGGAGGTTGGGCACAGAAGTAGCTGCAATAGCACAGGGCCCCAGCTGCCTGTGAACACACCCACTGGGATTCACAGAAGTGGAAATAAACTTTTACCAGTGAACAGAAGAAGAGAGAAGACTGAAGGTTTAAGTGAACATAGATGAGGGGGCAACATGACAGAAAATACAATTAAAAGATAAATAAAAAGTAAAGGGTTTCTAAATTAAAAGAATTTACAACTTTACATGGTTCTAAACTGTGCCCCCCTCAACTAAAAACCTGTAGATCTTTAGGGCCAGGTCTGTAGATCCTTCCTCTCCACGTATCTACAACCAGCTTAAAAAACAAACATTTCTTTCTCCACACACCACAGTCCAGCAGTAGAAACAGCAGCAAGAGATGGCAGTGTGTAGTCTCAAAAGCTGGAGTTCACCTTACTTAAAACCAACTCCTCTCCTAAATTATGCAGCAAGATTTACGCATTCTGAGAAAAATTGAAACATAATTAAGGATGTGGAAAAGTACACATGAAAAATAAGGGAACTGAGACTAGAATACAAAGGCATGAGCACACAGAACAGACAATATCCAACTTTTAACCATCCCTTTCCATACTCGAAGTAGCAGAACCTGAAAGATGTCAAATTCAAAAGATTTAATCAGATCTTTCTCAGACACTAGTTAACTTGCAAGTTTGCTCCCACAAAGAATCAAGACTTCTCAACTTCTCTCACTTTAGCATAGGTCATTAAAGTCTACATTCAAAACAGAAGTATTTTTAAGTAATATAGGCTGTAACTCCTCATGCTTTTGATCTAACACTCAGCTTGTACTACTGGATATCAGAAAAAAATACCCTTTACAGAGACACTCAGTTTTTTCCACCCTGCTCAGGAGCATGCAACTCCAATCTTAACTGTGCACCATGAAAAGCCAACGACTCGACCAAGTTCAGTAGCTCTGAATGTTCTGAAATGGGACATATTACCTGTGAACACTAAATGAATCATTTCCTCTAGCCCTCACACCACTCTCCTTTTAATCTTCTCTGAATCCTACTAGGATCTATTATTGAGATTACTGATTTAGCTAATTGCCAAGGCTTGGCTGAAGAGATTTTTTTTCTATCCATAGTTGTTCATCTAAGACCATCCCATGCAGTTTCTCCCAATGACACCAACATTAAAGTTTAGCAAGTGACCATTCTCTTTGCAAAAACCTCAGATCTAATTTCTACTCTGTTCCAGAAGAATAACTTACCATTTCAGAAAAAGACTGAAGGGTCTTGGAAATAATTTTGAGAATAATGTCCATAATGTCTCTGTTTCAAAAAACAGAAGGTCTACAACTGTTGAGTCTCTGACTATTTTATGCATCTTAATGGCAAACACCTTGCAGATGTCTCAATAAAAGCATCTGTAATCCTTCTTTAAAGCCAGTGATTTTTTTGTTTTTGTCATTGTTCTTGGCTCTCCTATTGAAGAACCACTTTTAACCCCTTCTCACTCTTACAGGTAAACTTGTAGTTCTTCAATTAGTTTAAAACAACACTAGTTAGTACTTGCAGGCTTCTGCTATTCTATATTCTCTCTCTGCCATGTCCACTTCCCATCTAAAAAACTTTCTTGAAGTGACTGTGTCACTTGTGCTTGCAAACTGAGAGTGCATCATTTCTAGCTGTGCCTGACAGCACTACTATTCTGTCCAAACAAGAAATAAGTTAATTTGCTGAATTTCTGGCTCTAGCTATCAACCAACTGAACGAAATGTCAGACATTCTGCAACTAAGAATAAGATTAAAAGGAGTCAGGTGCACTAGTTGCAAAAATGAAGTTGCTAAAGTTAAACAATTAAACACAGTTCATTTTTTCTTATTTAATAAATTATATAAAAAAGTGAAACTTTTTTTTACACATTATTAAAAAACAGTTTCTTATCTAACTTCAGCAATAATACAAGCAAAAATGAAACCGATTTAGATTTTTGGGTGGACATTCCATATCCCATTTAAGTGGAGTCCAGTGCGCACAGCCTCACAAGTACTGATGATTTTCACTCCCAGGGCTGGTCTTCTTTTGTGCTGTTCTGGTTCCATAGATGGCCTCACTGTTCATTTGGGGGGAAAAAAACCCAAAACAAATGAAACAAACAAAAACCAAACCCATATTGCTTGGTCAACATTAAAAAAAAAAACAACAACAAAATGTGGCAAGTTTCAACACCTGTTCAAACCATAAGTACTTTTGTATCATCATACAGATGTTCAGTTGTGTTTGTCACAGCAACAGTAACATGGCATTTTATCTTTAGCCTTGTAGAAGAAATGAAACCCGACAGTTTATGCACATACACACACAGAGTACACTTGACAAGAACACTTTTATGTGGTTTACATTTCACTTTTATTTAATCCTCAAAACTGCCCATATTGCAGGGATTTTCTTGATGAAATATGGAACTGAGCAATTAATTCTACAAAATTATGGTAAAAACTTGCTCGTTTTTCTACCTTTATTGCTAAGAAACTTTACAGGTGCACAGTTTGTAAAAATAACCCTTTTAAGACTGAATGTATACACATGCTACAGGATTTTTAAAAATGACATTAGCATAGCACCTCCAGATGGGGCAAATGCAGTGCTGAACACAGACAGAATGTTTACGAAGTTAGAACAGCTCATTTATTTTACAGCTTCTAAAGGGAAGAAATTGTTCAGTCCTAAAAGGGTTAAGTAGAAACCCTAATATACTTCTTTTTCTAACAAAGCTGCCACTCAATCCCACAGTACAGTGCTTGAAAACAAAGTCAAAAGTCTGGCACAGGAAAGTATACACATTTGTTCAGTACTCATAAACACAGCTGCTTTTGAAAGAAAGTAAATAATATGGTTAATAATTGAAGAGCATTTTAGTTTCAAGATGGACATCTCTATGGAGTCATTTAATCCACAAGTGGGTAGCTTACTTCCAATAGATAATTTAATTCACTAGGCATTAATATTTTCTGTATGGGGAATTCATCAATTTATGTCTTGAGTTAATGTCTTTTCAGGTAACCATTCTGATTTTTTAAGTCTGTGCAATGAAAACAAGTACAGAATACCATTATTAACATAGTTGTGGGATGCCCTTGGGGCAAATAATTAGGAAAAACATCAGCAGCAGATTATTAAAGACTACTCTAGTGTTGAATTCTGAAACACAGTTCCAAGCAACAGAAAACAAGAAAAGGCATAGCTAAATTAGAGCACTCACTTTGCTTCTTCTTCCTATAGTTGGAACTATAACAACATTCTGAACACAGACTCAATTTCTATGTATATAGAATTAACAGCAGACTTAACAGCTAGACTTGAACAGTTATAAGAGTTTCATAGTGAAACATTTTATAAGTAGTTTTATCAAAATCTTGAGATATTGTTAATATCATGAAAATTGTTAACAGCTCACAAGGCCAATATATGTAACAATTATCACCCCACAGAAAAAAAGTTCAGGAAGATAATATATCTGAACAACTGGACGTATTAACAACAGTAAGGACCTGGAAGACCATTTCTGTACTACAGAATAACTACTGGCAACAAGAGAGCCACAAGCCAAATGAAAAAATGTGGTTTAAAATGGTACTGTAAGCAGAATAGGCTCTTTTTTCACCCACTTGGCTGTAGTGCGTAGAACAGCAGATATTAGGATAAATCTTTACAAGTCAAGGGACATTATATCTATTGGGCAAAATTACCGCATGTAAAGAAACTGAATATAAAAAGTATTGCATTTATATGTAAAAAAATTTAAAATAATGAGTATAAAAGCACGTGTCAAGTTCTGAAAAGCTATTTTAAATAGTCTTCGAAGGTTAAAAAGCTTGTTCTGGTTTGCCTGCTGTGTGTCTATCATGGTTTCTTGAATACCCTCTAAATCTGATATATGTATCTTGCTTATTTTAATTCTCAGTCTAATTAGTGATGAAAATCTGTGGCTCTTGAACTAAGCTGTACTGTAAGATATTTATGTGCTTCTAACAAAAACACTGTGAAACGATTCCTGCCACGACACAATAACCCAAAATTTTGCACACACAAAGGTAAACAGATTTGCAAGTAAATGCCAGTAAACAGTTTAAAACAGAGATAAGGCCACAATGAATCCTGCCCTTGGTCACTGAAATGGAGATGAGGTGAGGCAGCATTCACTAGTGCTAGGAACCAGCACTGCGACTACGTCACAGGAACACGTTCTGCAGTACAGAGTAACGAGTGTGAAGGCCTGTGGTAGAATACAAGCACATTTCAGGAGGACAGTGGCACTGATTTTACTAGTTGCTAAATATGTTTTATAACCAATTTCTTCCTTTAAACACATTGTTTTCACACACACAACAGAGCACTAAAGCAAACAGGTAGAATGGAGCGTCAGAGTACACAAATATGGTGCAGAGACGATGCTTTAAAATGGTGGTGGGTGTTGAAACTGCAATCAGTGGTCAGAAATAAAAACCCTATGAAAATGGTCAACAGGTAAGCTTGTAAGCAATGCACTGTAGGAAACCACAGGTTCACATTTACACAGCAGTTGTGACTTTTGCTTCAGGGTACAGAAAAGGCTGAACACACCATGAAATTTTGGCTTTTAAAGAGGAAGATCACACTGTCAGAACTTGTCCTACAAGTCTATGCCTAGCTCTGTGACTACAAATGAACTACTGGGGTACGTTCAAATACAAATGAAGCAAGCAGGTCTACAAGGAGGGACAAAACATGGTAAAGTCAAAATGAAAAACAAATGCAACAACCAACAAAGTCAAAGTGCAAATGAGCCTTGAATTTATGCTGGAGAGAAGACTTGAATGTTGCACAAGCTGTTGGCAGGGAAAGGGAAACCCACAGGAAACAAGGATGGGAGGAGTTGACATCTTCATAGTGCTTTTATGATTTTCTATTTGCCCGTTTCTAAGTAATAAAATTTACTTCTAGTTATTACTGTATGATCACTTCACAATGAAAGCACGTTCTCAATACAAGTGTTACACAAAAGTCTGGCCTAATTTACTGAACAGTATGAAGAAAAACATGCTTGTTGTGATTCTCAAGTGATGAAGGGCATCACCTACCAATCCCATTTGTAGCACATACTTCTCATGGTACTTTAGTTTCATGCCAACAAGACAGAAGACATGCTGCCAAATGAAGTTATTGGGAACATTCCACTTTTGAAATAAAACATTTAACTTACACTTAATACAAATTATGTACAAGATTCGAAAAACCTGAACAGATCCTGAAACATTTTCAGATGTAATATGACTGAGCAAGGAAGAGGGGGAGTAACCCAGTAACAACCCTTCAAAAACACCAACATATGCCTGTGACATGAACAATCATTAATATGACTGCTTGAGATGCCACTTTTAGGAAAAAAAACTCATGTAATGTTAGAACCTCATGAATTATCACTATAAATACATATTTAAAAAAGAAAAACAGAAATAACTATTAACAATGACTGAAAACAGAGCACTAAAGTTAACATACATTGCATGTATTGCAGGCAAGGCAGAGGCATTTTTTAAAGCTTTTGCACAGACTTCATATAATCTTAAAAAAAATATGCTGGCCTTTACAAGGTTCTACTTGCTGAAATAAAAACAATTTCAGTTCATAAAAAGTCACAAGACTTCAGTTTAAAAAAAGGAACAGTTCCAGCCACAGACCAAAAATATATATTTTTTTTTAAAACTGGAAGAGTATGGTAATTAGATTATACAAGCATGGTCAGGCTTGGAACCTGAATATACTTCAGAGCAAAAGCTCAGAGGAAAAAAAAATATAAACTATTTGGTAACAAAAGTGTACTATATGTTGTGATACAAAAAAGGTATGGTGAAAATGTACCTTTTATACTAAAGCTTATACAAGTTCCTTGGTCCATAAAAACTATGTTGTGTTCATGTTTTCTAGTTTGCTCAACATGTATCCCAGCCACATTTTTGTTTCTTGCCCACTAAAAAAAACCACAGCTGAAAAATAGATTTTCAATAAAGTTCTTATGTTTCGGATGTTGGTTTTTTCTTTTTTTATTGTGGCTTCTGTTTTTAAGATCAGCACTTGCAGGTAACAAGGTTGAAATCATATCACCTAAAATGGAAAAGTGTTTTCCCATGAAACCACAAAAATTGTTCAGTTCTCTTGAATGTAGCACAAAAAGTCAATGAAAGTCCAGACAAACAACAGTAGTTAGGAAACTACAGTTGCCGTAGATGATGTGACATTGGTGGGGTTTGTGCTGACGCTTGTGTAACTTCCCTCACTGTTTGTGTTTGTTTCACTGGAGGCCATGAGGCTTGAGTTGGCTCTGAGGATTGCTCCAGCAGCACTGCAGTGTGGCCGTGGCCCTGGCTCCGGTGTGTATGTAAAGGTAAGGCTGGTGGAGTAAATGATGCCATCGTTACGGACCAAAGTTACTGGAACCTGGACTGGCTGTCGGACCCACCTCCAGCCCTCTCGAAACGCAGAAATGTCTGGAACAACACAAAGCATGCTCTCTGCACATCTGAAAAACAGGAGAGTCAGCTGAGTACAATGTCCTTAAGTTGAAAGCATTCAATAGAATAGTTCTGTTACCAATACAACACAACAGAAGGGGACCTACAATATTCAACTAGTGCACACACCGACCACTTCAGGGCTGACCACAAGTTACAATCCAATTATTAAAGCCCAATTCCCTTTATGTAGTGAAACACAGAGGCTTGAGGCATCAACTGCCTTTCTAGGAAGCCTGTTTAGTGTCTGACTACCTTGTCAGTAAAGAAATGCTGCCCAATGTCCAGTCTAAATCTTCCCTGGGGCAGCTTTAAACCATTCCCAGGTATCCTGGCACATGACAGCAGGAAGCAAAGCTCAGCAGCTCCCTCTCTACCTCCCCTCCTCAGGAAGCTGCAGAGAGCAATGAGGTCACCTCTCAGCCTCCTTTTCTCTAAACCAGACAAGCCCAAAGTCCTCAGCTGCAACTCCTTGGGCTTTCGAGCCCTTCACCATCTCTGGACATGTTCTGAACATCCTTCTTAATGGGGAGCCCCGAACTGCAGGCAGTGCTGGTGGTGAGGCTGCACCAGTGCTGACTGCAGTGGCACAGACACATCTTCTGACCAGCTGGATGCACTTTGGCCTCCATGCTGCCAGGGCACATTGCTAACTCATCCTGAGCCTCTGGCAACCAGCACTCCCAGACCCCTTTCTGCAGTGCAGAAACGTGTACACTTGAGTGTGTACACAAGTATACACTCTTCAAAGCACCCAGTAAAACATAAACACCACAGAAGTAAATAGAAAATATTGTACCTGTACATGGTTTCAGCTTCCACATCCCCAAACCAGACACGTAAATTTGGAGTGAAGTTCTGTCCTGTAAGTTCCAACATTGCTACATCCCCACCACCATTCAACTGGAAATGGAGCAAACAGAAAAAGAACAAGAAAATCCCCCCCAAATATGTATTACTAAAAATAAACACTCTCCCCTCAGAAAAAACCCAACAAACAAAAAAAACTCCACCAACCAAAAAAACTCCCAAACAAAACCTTTACATGCAGATAAGAACTTACAGTGCTCTTTTTATCAGCTGGACAAAACCAAAACACAATCTACACAACTGAAGTATAAAGTAGTAACACATCTAAAAGATACTGCCAATTAATTTGATCCTATGAAGGAATTTCCAAGTTTTGATAATAGCTGTTTAGAATAGATGTCAAGAAGGCTTTGAAAACAGAGAACAAAATCTTTCAGAGGGGTGTTAGGGGAGCTTTAAGTTTTTCCTCTGCCAAATGCTGTTTTTTTTTTTTTTTAGTAAGGTTCTCTTTGATCTGTAATTGGCAAGAGTCAAAAACAATTTCTAAATAATCAAACAGAAGTCCTAAGGATATCACTACCATGGTAGTTTCAGATATAAAATTCTAATTGTATACAACAATATTAGTATTATTCCTATGATGGATAGGCTCATGTATTCTGAAATGTAAGAAAGAAAAATTATTACAACAAAGTAATTTTATTATTTATAAAGCTATTAAGACTGTTTTCCTACAGTATTTCACAAGGATACCATGAAGGTTACATGAGTAAGACAAAAATAATCTCACAGAAAACCAGTTTATTAAAACAAACTACTAACTTACTTGAAGACTTTCCACAACAGGCACAGGTGTCACTGGAGCATGGACTGGACCCATCCCCTCATAAAATGTGTATTCTGCTTTGTCTGTGCTAATGATTGTCCAAGAAGCTCCATCATTAATCATTTCTTTATTTGGTTCTTTTGGGCATGGAGTGGCCTTAGAGAGAAAGAAAAGTTTAAAATCTGATCTGTAGAGATGTTTGTCAAGTCACAGACCTAAAAACCAACTCAGTAACAATGCCTGTTATTTCAAAAACACATTTCCTTATGTTTTCTTCTAAAAATGACCTAGAGAAACCCCCTTCACATTTCAGAAAAACTACTAGAAAACTAGTATTTGTGAGAACACCATAACTCTCACCTACAACACTGTCACCTCTCCAACCTTATGTTTGAGTTTTATTTTAGTTCAACTTTCAAAGTTTTAATGTTATTCAATAGGCATTAACAAAAAAAAACTACAGCAACTGGAAGCAGCTGCTTTAAAACAGATCTCTTATTAAGGCAAGATGTCTAAAACAGCTACAGGGTGAAGTGGAATGCTTTTCATTAGTTATGATTTTCATCTGCTCAAGTTTTTTTTTCTTTTTAGAGTTCTTCACCCTCCACACAATGATGGAAAACACAAACCTGTATTGCAGCGTTTGTGCAGAGACACAGGAGAGAAGCTGAAGTGACAGCCTTACAAATTAGAATAATGGAATCACAGAATGACTTGCACTGGAAGGGACCTCAAAGGTCATCTAGTATCTTCCTCTAAATACTACTAAATTAGTATACATAGATAGGTAGATACACAGAAAATACACAAACAATTTTTTTATAGCAACAGAAGCCTCTCTGAACAATTTCACCACCTAGCAACCCATACAAAAATTGTGTATAGGTTAAACACAGAAAAAAATGGGACAAAAAATTCTAATAACTAGATTATATTTCCCTTTCATTAAGCTTTAAGGATATATTGGTAAGTAACCTTAACCTTCACTCTTCAAAGTGGCAGATAAACTTCAATTAGCATGAGTTCTCCATATTAGATGTTAAAAAACAAAGCTGCATTTTCATGTGGACTCTTCATTCTGGTATGATCATGTAAAAAGCACTGAAAACAGCTGGCAAGGGAAGTGTGTGACATGGGTAGTAACTACAGATCTCTCCAAACTCAAGATGCCCAAATTAAACTTCCATCAGAAACATTCACAGCTTCTGAATTACTAGCCCAATTTCAAAAGAGGGGTTCTATAGGAACTGTTGTATACTATTTTGAAGCATGACACCATTCCTATGGGCTGATAGCATTTTTTGTTGGCATGGAATGATATACTTTGAATCATGGTAAATAAAACCATGGGTTTTATTTGAAAAAATGAACAACCCTGTAAAAGATATCTTGACTGACTTTTTTTCACATTTCCTAAGTCCATGATGTGGAAGGCAAATGCAGCAGAATTTTTTCTCAAAATCCTGTTACATCAAGAATCATTTCAGTAACACATTACTCTGTCTGTTACAGAAATATTTAAAGGTTTCAATTCCTCTTTTAGAGAAGCATTATTCCTTGTCACTTCCAAATAGGGCTCCAAGGACATTTCTCACCATTTCTTTCCTTTTTTAACTAAATTTTCTCAACAGGTGGTACTGGAAGATTAAAATGCCTTAACATCATTCTTAGTACTCATGTACTGTCTGGCTTCAACTGGAGACAGAAGTTACAACTTGGGATCGTAGGGTTGCCAGTGACAGTTGTCTGAAAGCACCACCTTGATGTGCAGTGGCAGCTGGACACACAATGCTGGACACCATCAGAAAACAGGGCTGAGAACAACTATCTGGTATTATTTTGCCAGTGTGAATCCTTTGTTCACCTAATTCCGTAATACTGGATGCAGTTCTGGTCTCCCTATCTAAAAAAGTCGGGGAGAAAAAACAAGAGAAGTGACAGAAAGAGCAACTAAAATCACCAAGGAATGCTGAACTTATGAGAAGAAATGGGGAATACTGTGCTTTTTCCAGTCAGGAGAGAAGAAATTAAGATGTTGATGGCTAAGTGAATGCAGAACTGTTGCTCACTAAATACTGCAAAACTGGAAGTAGGAATCACTCACAGAAATTGTTACATCATTCAAAACAAATCCAGCAAACATTTACTACACAGGGAACAGGAAACCTCTTGAACTTTCTGACACAGATTACTGAAGAAAAAGAACATTTGCACATTCTGAGGTTATCAAACCAATGAACACATCTACAAAATGTCACTAAAAGACAAGAGTCAGGAATGCAGCCTTTAACAACACTTGGTACAAGTGTGGATGCTGGCAGAGTACAACCACACTGGACTGTGAAACACAACCAGATCCACCTGCTTCCTGTAAGCACTAACTCCTGCTGCTGCTGGCAGACTGGGCACAGACAGGGATGTGCTCTGATCCAGTAAGGCAAGATTTATATTCTCCCTCCATGCCCCAGAACACATGCATGTCTTGAAAGAGAGATCTGGCTGGTGGTTCAGCAACTGAATTTCAAGTTTCATACTCACCTGCAGACTTTTTACAGCCTCTTTGCTTTAAGTTTCTATGGTCTCTCTATAGGGCTATTTCCATTTACCCAAAAGGGACCTGTCATCCTTAAGTTTCAGGATTTTGGGGGGTTGTTGTTATTGTTGTTTTGGTTATTTTGGGGTTTTTTGAGTTTTTGTTTTTCTTTGTTTTTTTTCAAAGAGTGACCACAGTTCGTCTAGATTCCTACTACAGGAACAGTATACACATGCTGTTTCCCTGGTCTTTGTTTTCTGATCCAAAATAAAAAACCCAGATAAAACAGGATTTCTCTCCTGGCATTGGAAGAAAGAGTTTATCTTTCATTGTGATTTCACCTACCAAAGCATGCTAGCAGTCTGACATACAAGTAAACAGATTTTATACAAGTATAAGCAGCAGGTTCCTACTCCACTAAGACAATTCAGGATAGGGAGTGTCTTTTTATCTAACTCCTACCCATGCAGAAAGTTCAGAGCTCTTATCAGACTGGGTTCCACGAGTGCTGCTGAAACTGAAGAGTGGTAGGACATCCTAACAGTCCCACAGGCAATTCCAGGATGCTGAACTAAGGCAACTGTCAGAGAAGCAGGAGCTGTTTCTTCATTCAGCACTTCCCATACAGTGCTCTAAGAATGATTAAATAGCAGGCTGATCCTGAGTTATTGTAGTTCACATTTCACAGCTTTCCCTTCTTAATGACAGTCCATCTCCTTTACAAGAATATATATTGACAGATACATATTTCTGCTGTGTGCTGTGGGTAGAAACAATAGATCTAGTCCCTTCTGAACCACAGGTCATGAATATTTACTGAAATAGGAACAAAGCTTCTCATATTCTTTTTCCATTGTCCCAGTTCAGGACAGAATTGAAATTACTCTTTACCAAGCCTTCCTGTCCCTTCCCTTAAATTAAGGGACATTCTCAATGTTAGCTTCTAATTTCCTACTTCTATTTTTCTTACCCAAGAAGGTACAGCTGCTCTAAGGAAGTCCTGAATCTCTGCCAAGCATGGCCATCTTCCTGGAGCACAGCGTTATCCCTCAACACCCTTTATTATTTGAGCTGACCCCAAAATATTTAAAGAAAATTGCAATACTTAGGTAGTCCTGAACTCAGTCAAAGTCTTCAGAGTCACAGAATATTCTGAGTAAGAAGTGACCCACAAGGGTCATAAGTCCAACTCAAGTAAAGACAACCATGTTCAGGGACTGACCCCACCACCTTGCTGTTTTCAGCACCATGCTCTGACCAGCTGAGCCAATCTCAGGGTTCTTGGTCTGGTAGGAATTACCATGTGAAAGTGCTACAAGCATGCTAACCTACAAGAGACTAAAACCCTAAGTTTTTCTCCACCTGCTGGAGAAAAAAATATTTCAAAGATAGTTTTATTCTTTACAGACAAATCAAATTTCTGTGGCTTTTCAAGTTACTGTGGGCAACTGCCACAGCTGTCTATGTTTACTCTCTTAGCCAAGAGCAACACATGGCAGCTCTGCTGACTTCATCATGAAACAAGACTATTATCAACTGTACCATTTCCTATTTGCTGTAACCTAGAAAGGGACACACAAATAAGTGGTCCAACTCCATTGGTACATGTAAGCCACAGTATCATGACCACATGCACAAGTTTCTAGCGTGTTTCCTATTTCTCCACTGGAGAAACCAGAATTCATTTTCCAGACAGACATGGAAGAAGATTATGAGAAAAGAAAAACAGATTTGGAAAGGCACAGATAACAATTTGTTGCTTTCCATCCTCTCTTTTCAAAACAAAATATTAGACTCTCAATCAAAACCTACTGCAAAAATGGCATTCATACATATTTTGGGGATACTTGAGAAAACTTTGCAATTACACTTATCTATTGAAATAGTTTTGAACAACTCACTTGAAATTGGATTATTCTCTCCTGGGAAAGGCACAAATACATTCTCTCAGTGTCTTTAAGGTAAAATGCACATTTATGGAGCTGTGATACTGGATCATCTGCATCCAATAATGCCGTTTGTTTATCTACTTTTCGAATTATCTGTGAATGAAAATTGTACATATATACTTAGAACAATTTCTATACTTTATTATATATATACAGTCAGTAAAGGAAGTGAAAAGTAATTTTTATAAGATTTCCATGCCTCTCATTTTGGTACCAACACTAGATTCGTAATTCTTAATGCTTTTGAAACAAGAACACAACATGGAAGTGATACCCAGTACTACTTCAATGTGCTGCAGGCATATATATTTTATCTATTTTTGCTGAAGGAGTGGGGAAAAAATTGAAGCTTCTGCAAAATCTACTTTTGTTTCATTTGCTGGTGTAAAAGAGTAGTTATTAATTATATTGTTATCTTCATTTATTATTAATTACTATTTTTAGTAATTAATATGTTTCTACAGAATCTTTCACTACTGATAGGATCAACAACATTCTGTGGCAAACTGGTTGTTGAAGGAAAAGAATTAAAATAAGGATTAACTAAAGGTATTGAGATGTCCTTAAATACAGTTTTGGAAACAACAATCACAACATATCTTATCAGCAGTTGGTCATTAAATATTACTTAAAGACAACCGCAAAGAACAATTGTTCCTTACATTTGGCAGTGCAGTGAAAAAATATCTGCTGACTGAATTCAGATCTCTTTGGCCAATTAATTTCTAAAATCAAGAGCTATTCCCTTAGATAGTGAAAATCTGTAGCTCGTAATTTTAACTCAACTCCTAGAAAGAAGTTTAATTGTTGCTTCATGCAACACTACCAGATGCAACAGCCAAAGTGCCTGAATATTTCTAAGCTGACAATCAGAAACCAAATTGTCCTCTGCAATATCCAATTATAACAGAGAGTATTATTAGCAAAATAAATTTAAAGGTTACTTTTTTTCTTCTAAATTCTTTGCATTTGCTTATAAAATACGTGCAAGTTATCTTTTAATTGCATCACCTTCCATCAGTCCTGTAAGCAGTACGACAAATGTTCCCCATAGCAAACAAACCGGGAACTTTTAGCCTAATTTGTTTTAATCTGTTTCTACTTACAAATAAGGTTTCTGGAATAATAAGTGGTGGCATCTCATTTCATCAATAAAAGCTATTAACATGAAGCCCACAAAAAGGTGACATCCTCTTACGGAATTTCCTGCGCTTGAACCATATCTGTAGTGTAACCAGTATAACTGCTTTTATTGTCAAACAAAATTTTCATTTTGTACCTTTTACACTGAGCAGACTATTATCTTTTTCTTTTAGCTAAGTTTGGTATTGGGAGAGAAATTCACATTACAGTCCCAGCAAAATTAGTCTGGAAAGGGGAACAAAAGCCTGACTGCAGGAAGTCTGTTTTTACATTGGTGCATTCTAAAGATTGCTTCTACCTAAACTGGAATTAGCAGAGCCTTGTACAAAACTTGTAATGAGCTCACAAACCACAATTTCACAGAAGATCCCGTATGAAGCACTATTGATTATTAATCACATAAAATTCCACTAAGGCTGGCATTAAGTGCATAAAACAGGGAAAAAAAATTCGATAATTATACTTAACTTTATTTACAAAACCCAGTATTGTGTATCCAGAAGTAATATTTTATTTGATTCACAAACCTTAACTGGTTATTCCAAAGGCAATTCCCATGTTTAAGATTTAAAACAGATAGTATTAATAAAGATGAAAAAATGTTTTTTGCAAGCTGTTACTGGTATAATATATCCTCAGGAGTACACAGAAATGCTTTTATGTTCAAATCAGTCAAGCATTTCTAAAGTTATACTGGAACTCAACACATGGAAGAGTCCTACTGGCTGAAAATATTTTATTCATCTATTCAATATCAATATTTGAAGCATTTTGGAACAGAGAAATCTACAATACTCTTTTTAAAATAGACAGATTAACCTATTTTGGCAGGCTTAAATTCTGAAAAATTTCCTATCTTATTTTACAAATTGTTCTTTGTTTAGAGAAATAATCTGCAGAAACAAAATTACCCAAAGGCAACATACAAGACCAAAATCTGTGAACACTGCAAACCCAACTATGGAATTACACTAAACTGCCATCTATAAATTAGTTCAGCATTGGAGAAATGAAACTGTACCAGTCTCGGGAGTGCCATGCCAGTAACTGAGCATACAAGTTTGACAGTCTGCCCATAATGAATGTAGCCATCTCTCACTGTGAATTCTTCTCCTTCTGATTCATCATCATCCACTGCATGAAACAGGAATTTTCAGAATTACTTGTTTTAATCACCATTTTTCTTGATATGAGAAACATTTAACATGACACTGTTACATCAAATATACACTCAGTAACAAAACAAGTGTGCATATGGGCAATTAATATGGAGGAAAAAATGCAGGATGTTTTTTTTGTGAGGATGAAGGAAAGAAGGTGAAGAAAAATATACAGATTTGCTTTTACTTACACAGGTGAATGTAAAATGCTCCCCACTGTTGTGAACTGGCATGGAAATTACCACCTTCTACGTGCAAATATCTGGTGCTAACTGTTTGGGATCGAAGTCTATTAAATAGTGCCACTTTTGTCCCTGATGCAATACATACTGCAAGGAACACATACAGACTTGAGATTATAAAATTACTTCATTATTACATAGAAAAGTATCAAAAAATCACAAGTAACATAAACTAAACTGAAGAATACTTGAAGTCAAGACTTAATTATGAAATATTGGTGAATTTAGAAAATATTTATATTTGTGACAGACCAAAAATAGACATAAAATTATGAGTGCAATAACATACATAGTGGCTGTTCTCCAAAGGCATGCTAGCTCACAGAATTATGCCACTTAGCCAAATGGGCTAGAGCTTGCCAGCTGAACACTCCTTCTGTTCATAGTTCTCCAGCAGCTGATTTAAGCAGAAGCTTTAGCTTGCCCTTGAGAAGTACTTAAGACAACTTTCAGCAATCATTTGAAGAATATTTGAAATATAAAGACACAGTATTCTTACAAATCACAAGCAATTGAAAGGAAGACAGATGTAACTATGTCAAATTATAACCATGCAACTTGTAATGTTCTCAGATCTGAACATATTTATCATTCAAAAGAGAGAAATGTAAAGTTTGCTCCCCTAAAAAAAAACCAGCAACTAAAATTTTGCCATCAGAACGGGCATGTTGTTCTACTTGGTTCATATTTACTATTGAAGAATGCTTGGTTCATATTCACTGTCCATCAAAACTATCTGTCTGAACACAAATTCAACAGTGCATACTCTGAGCCCACGGGCGTGAACTGCACAGCAACAGATTGCCTTTAGTCATGTGCCAAGCTAGCGGCCCCGAGATCCACATTCCATAGGTGAATGGGTTCCAGCCCAACACAGATGGAAGAGCCTTTTAAAGCACTAGTGAAGAGAGAGAGAAAAAACAAACAAAAAAAAAAGGGTATCTCTTGAGGTGCTCCAGTGGTATGCAGGCAAAAAAAGGTGGAGGAAAAGCAAAAACGTTCCCAATTATACATTAGCACCAGAGATACCGTTAGTTGAAAAACATGGTAAGCAAATAAATCTGGGTGAAATATCACCATACAGATTTCTTAAATGGCTACTTAAAAGGAAACATGCAAAACAAAAATCAGAACAACATGAAAATGGTATGAGACAGCAAGAAGGTGGCTGTGATGTGACAAAGTGTTTGGATAACATGCTGCTACTCATTTATCACAATCTGAAAGCAATCCCTTTGATACTGATCTAAACATTCTAAGCACCAGATCATGGCAATTAAAGAGATCCAAAAGCTTAGAAAGTTGAGGTAGAACATTCTTTATACACTTGATACACTTGTCTACATGAATTCATTCCTCGTAAAACATGGGGGTTTGGGTGGGCCTATTATATTTACTAAATAATTAGCCATGACTGCATACAACTCAACAGGGTAACCTATCTATATTGGAATATTTTAAAATACACTGAAGTGTACAGTTCTAAAATACAGCAAAAAACTGGAGTTGAAAATTTCAATGTATTTATTTCTCTTGTAGTCAGACCTTAGAATACATAACAAAAAAGTAGTATGAAACAAAATTAATTGCTAAATAAAGAAGAAACAGAGAAATACTTACAGTCTGCGTTTTTCAGTGACTGTTTCTTTTTAGAGGGTTTGGAGATGACTTTGATCCGTTTACTGAGGAACACACCGATGTCATCACTATTGCCATAGAACATTTTTACCGATAACATGAAGTGCTTTCTCTTGTCTGAGTCTGATATGTATAATGTTTTGGCAGTGCAATAATTCTGTAGGTGAAAACATACTGCGGTTTATTCTTTGAAGGCAACCCAGTTCAAGAAACTAGGCATATTTAACCATGAATAAAATAGGAAAATTGATGCAATAGTTTCTAAAACAGATGAGGACCTGTTTTTTCCATCTCTTCCCTATGCATTTCTTTTATGACTGTTTAGCTTTGTGAAGTTCTGCACCCAACCTCATTATTCTATCATCATTCCAAAGACCCTTACCAGGACTAGAAGAGATGACTGCAGACCGTAACTGTGTCAAAGCCACTTGTGAGGGGTCAAGAGCACTACTAAAAATTACATTTGATTAGGGCTGTACAGACCCTGCACTAGGCATGCACAAGGGCCCACCTGTGCAGAAAATGTATTCAGCTGAACTTTTCTTGAAAGGATGGGAAATGATTGGGTTTTGAAACACAAGGAAGTTACTTTTGGCTAAGTGTTTATGCTAGGTGACAAAAGAGTTAAAAAAAATCTCATAAAGAACTTCAATTATTCTTTATTCTTTTCCTATTTTGAATATATGAAGCATTTCTGGTAGACTGTGCTGGAAATACCAGGTAGCTATAAAATACTGCTTAATAAAACAACCAGGTAAAATGAACACTTCTGCTGCTAGTTCTATTCCAACTGCTTAAGTCATCACAAACACCTTAAAAAATCTTGTTAGCAATTTATACCACTGTAAAAATGACCTACTAAATTTTTAAGATGCTACTTCAATTGCATTTTTAGGCAAAGGAACTTAAAGTAGCAGATGTTTTGATATTTCCTTGATAAGATTATCCATCCACTCATGCAAGCCAAGGAGCAGGACAGAGAATTTGGGCCAGAAACCATATTTTAGTTAGCCACTGATGTCTAGCAAATAACCTAACAGTTTACTGAGTCTGCATCAACAACCCACAAATTAAATGTTAGTACCTTGCTATGACCCTAGGAGCCAAAACCAACTATTCAATTGTCCTAAATATTTTGAGGGATTTTTTTTCAAACCACTATGCAATACTTAGAAAGAAAATGATCCAAAAATAAGAAAGGGCATTCTTTGAAATATACACCATGTAACTATAATATCCTTTGCAGTTAGTTATCTTAGTGGTTTATTACAGTTTTTCTACCTTTCCTTCCAAGTTCAGCTGCTGCATTTCTTGGTCACTGTTTCCTATCCCAATAAAGGCGCAAGGTTGTGACTCCTGTTCAGTGCAACCATCCCGTTCCATTTGCTCTTTTTTTTTCTTCCATCCACTGCCCATGAGATACACACATGGAGGAGGACAAAAGAACCTGAAAACAAAGAACATTATGGAATCAATCAGCAGTAGATGTACTGTCACTGAGAATCTTTCCACTTCAATATATTCCAGGTAACAGTCTGCATCTCCCTAAAATACCTTACAAAAAGATTCTGAAAGAAAGGAAAAAAAGCCTCAAAAGTTATTATAGTCTTTTGCAGGTGCTTAACATGATGGAGCAATTAATACACAGAGAACAGTTCCACAAACTAATTTAATGGACAACTGCTGACTACAATTCCTAAATGTTGAGAGTTTTGTCATAAGCAAGAAGGGCGTTTATTCCGTCCACACATAAATCCCGTAAATCTCTCCCCAGTATTTAAATGGAATAGATAATTTTTATCTTCATCAGTATGTGTAAAAAATAAGGCCTAATTTTCAGCAGCACTGACTCTAATCAGTCTAGATGCTATTTATAGCAATATGTTCAAAATTAAATTCAGCATTATAATACAATGCATTGGTCTTGAAGTTTCTGCAAATTGTTAAAGCCGAAATCCTGAAAAGGTTTGGTTGTAGTTAGCAAACAAGCTGCTGTGTTTTTATCATCATTTGACTATGATCAAAGATAAAGTGGAATGAGTACATCCAGCTGTGAGGTAGCTAAGGAGGCATGTAAGGGAGGGGAACATGAAAAAGTTTCTCATTATTTTATTTACTTCAGTATGGAGAGTAGTGTTATAACTTGGCACTTCTGCAACCCAACAATGACTCCTACCTTACAGGTGAGGGTTTTCTGGCCTTTTCTTTCTTTTTTTTTTTTTTTTTCCTTCTTCTGTTTTTTTAAATTGGGCTTGGGACATCTGTATTCCAGGCAGGGGGAGCAGGCTCCACGCTGGGGCAGCAGCCAGTTGTGCTGGTGGGCAGATGTCAGGGCAGGGGAGTAAACTGAACTGTGGGCTCCAAGTCATGCAAAATGACCAGAGGACACAATTATTCAGTTTCTGAAGTGTCTGTGGGAGTCCTGGGCAAGAGAGGTCAGTGCCAGGTAACCGGCTGGACTTGATGATCTGAAAGGTCTTTTTCATCCTAAATGACTCTTATTTCTATTAAACACCATTTAATGCTACTTTTAGTATGAAAATCTAGTGTAAAACTCCTATTTATCTCACCTATTCAGCATTATTTTTTCCAGCACGATCACATGTAGTTAACAGATATAAATTGGTTTTTTAAGTTACAGAATTCTTAATAGATTAACCAAAGTGCTGTTAACAGTACCATAAAATTAAATACACGTATTAAGAACAATATAAATAAATGCAAGTATTTGTAGTATTTTTGGTTAATGGAAACAAATAATGTATATTTTCTGTCAGAGAAACAAATCACCAAATTTTAAGTCTTACTGCTGTTTAAAAAGTCTTAGTGGTTATGAGAATGAATAAAAATTTACTGTCTGCAGGCAAAAAACTCCTCAAACCTTCTTTCTTGACTATAAATCTGTAGTCAAAATTTTTCACTTGCATTTGTTCTATTTACAACACAGCAAAGCAGGTGTTATACCAATAGGTATACAGCTGAAAGATCTATGAACTTCTTTCAAAAGTATTGTGGTCATCGTTTGTAAGCTATTCTTGATGAAGAAGTTATGCATGGATTAAAAATTAGTGTCAACGTTTATTAACAGAGCAATGCTTTGATAAAACAAAATCAAAACAAAAATCCAAAAAATCCCTTCTATTCCAAATATTACACCATAAAGAACATGACAAATTTACCCTCTTTCTTTATGTACTCTTTTGTATTTATCTTACTGGTTAGAACACAAAAAAAGAAAATCACTACTTTTTTCATACCCTTTCTCATTTCAGCTTTATTCTAAACCAAGTTCTTTGAATAACTACAGCCACTAGATGGCAATAAAGACCTGTAAGAAACAAGGTGTAACCCACTGATGAAAACAAACCACAACAAAAAGCACTCTTAAAATTAGAATGCAGAGAAACATCTTTGAAAACTTACTGAACAAAGAAACTTTTAAAGCTGATAAAATTGTAAGTTTGGTTAAAACTACAAACATGAAGAAAGAGTCTGGACACTCACAATTTGAGTGGGTTTTCCTTCTTATATATCTACCTCTTTCTCAGCTTTCAGGCAAAGACAGCTACAGTCTTGGGTCTTTTTAACTTTCTATTTACCATTCCATGAACTCATGTACAGAAGAAATTAGCTATGAATATTCTGTCCAATACAGAAAATGTGAACCAGGTTGGAACTTTGAAAACACTGTATTAGATCAGATAAACATCAAAGGAGAGAACAGTATTCCTTCAGTCAATTCAAGCCAATCAATACAGAGAAAATGTGGTACTTCAAGGAGAGAAGCTACTCCAAGTGACCTTGCTAGGAAGCAAGGGCTTAAAGGGAAATAAGATCCACTCGTGTAATTTCTACCTAATTCTGATGGACTCAATGCTCTCCTCAAACCACAGGCTTCTGTCACAAAGGTTTGCTTTTTCAAATCATCCAAGTCATCTCTGTGTTCATCTTATCAAAGTCCTTGCCTTCAGGAGAATTCAGATGCTTCTACTAGCTAGTTATTTTATATCCAGAGTGACTTTGGAAGGGAAGTTTCTCCTTTGTATCTGCTGGTGAATTCCAAGTGTTTGTCAATTACTCACATTGTTCTGAGTATGAAACTGCTCAGCAATCTTTCTTCATAGGAGATTAAAGAACTAACAACATCCTCTAAAGAACTCAATTATTTACTTCAGTTTGGAGAGTAGTGTTATAACTTGACACTCCTGCAACCCAAGTGCAGAAGTGAAAAATCATTAGGTGAAAGTGAAAAATCATTAGGTACTACAGTGCTAAGGACAAAGCAGTGGAGCCATGGGGTAAGCCCTGGAAAAAGCTATGCTCTCAATAACAAATTTTATCCAGAGGACAGGCACACTCAGTTCAGAGAAAGGAAGTACTTGATCAGAAATTACAGGAGCTCCTTCACTAACAGCTCCAAAACAAGATGCAGCTACAGCGTTCTCATGCTAATCAGCAGTGATCATGTTTAACTGCAAACAGCACAATCAAAATCCCTATCTGGCTCCCAGTCTTTAGATAAACTATGCCTTGGAATCCAAAACACTTCAGTCTTTCAAACTGCTGAATGTTCAGACTGCTCAAACTTTGAAGAGACAACTCTCAGTCAATGGTAAATATGGAAAACACTACAAGAAGTGCAAACCAAATACCAACACTCATCAAGACTAAACAGCACCTGAGTCGCTCAGCTGAATGCCTCTGAAAGGTGACAATCATGCAACAGTAAATATTAGCCACAGTCTTAAATTCAACTAAAGCCCAACCTGAGCTTCTTACCTCCTGGCTTCTTTGCTAAGCTAAAAACCACTGACTTTGTGAAGTGCAAGGCTCATATGAAGGGTCGACTCAAAAAAGTCAATTCCCTTCATTCCAGTTACTTAGGAGTACCAAAACCTCTCAAATTAACCTAGAAAGTCTGTATCCATGCACCTGGAATAGTGTTACTGTGATGCCTATTTAAAACAGGCCAAGCTACATGAGATCTGCACCATCTACAGTAAGCACTTAACAGAGTATTTCACCACCTAGTAACCCTCATCAAAACACTGAAAAGTAGTTGTTGTGCTAACCTTTTAATTATGATGTGCAAAGTTTGCTAATGGCAAGCATTTTTCACGATTATGCAACAAGTAAGACCTAAATAAAGACTGGAACAAGAGGTGGAAGTTTCTCTAGGTTTAAGTTCTATATTTACTTGAAAGAGATATCAAATTTAAGAAAAAAATTCCTTTTCTAACTTGAATTCCTCATTACAAAAGTAATGCAAAGTAAGGTATTCTTTAAGGTCCAAAAAATTACCAGATGATATCAATGCCACAATGAAATCCCATGGAAAACAGGAAATTTGTCTACAAAAATGGGTATAAAATAAGTTTCTTTCTAAGATGGATGCAAACCAACTCACTTCAGAAATGGTGAATGTAAAAATGATGAAAACTTGACTGTTGAGCTGTATAAAGCAGCATTAGAACTTTACTAATTTTGCTTACTCCAGAAATATGAAGAAACAAAGGCCACAGTTTGCAATAAATAAAGCAGAAACAATTTAAAAACTCAACAGAAGAAGAAAAGAAGAAACAGGAATATAATAATTCATCATTCAGTTTTAGTATGTACCTTAGGGCACACATGGATCCAAGGATTTAATAACTGGCAGTTTCCTTTATGCTGATAACAAGAGGACATCATTACTGATGCTGACAGTCTGGGAACTAGCAGAACAGTATTAGAGACAGTCTACATGGCACATTACAGCTTAAGAAAAACTTAAGCTGTAAAAATATTTAAACTGAAAAAATGAAACCTTAGTATGTATAGGACAAGAGGGAACAGGCAGAAACTGAAGCACTGAAGTTCTACTTGAACACAAGGATGAACTTTTTTACTGTGCAGGTGACTGCACATGAACAGGCTGCTCAGAGAGGTTGTGGAGTCTCCCTCCCTGGATCCATTCAAGAACCATGTGGATACAATCCTGTGCCATGTGCTCTAGGTTGGACCAGATGTCCCCACATGGTCCCTTCCAACCTGATTGATTTGGTGACTATTCCACACCTTCATTTCATACCCATAGCACAACAGCAATCATTTCAGCACCATACTATTTGATATCCAACAACCAATTATTTTCATTCCTGATCTCCTTTTATAAAGCTCTAAAATTTTCTACACTCATTTGACATGCTTCCATTCTTAAACAGATGAATCAGAGATAACCTGCATGAATAAATGCAACTGTTAGGTCAATAAACCTACATATGAAGAAGCATCCTATTTGCTTCTACTAGTCACGCAAAAAAACCATCATACAGCGAAGACTGCAAGAGAAGACTGCAGGAAAAGCACCTTTGCCTAAAAAGCATTCATTCTCATGTATTCCTGCAGATTCTGTCCCTTAGAAAAGTACCTATAATTTTAACATGTACTGTATTCATTTTTGCAAGAAAATGTTTATCATAAATACAGTCATGACTGACCTATCATTCTTGTTAGACTTATTACAGACGCAATTCAGAAACTTATCTTACTGAGGCTACCAATTTCCGTTTCATATTAATGTGAAATTATTCAGAAAAAAACTCCTCTGCAAGTATTCACTGTTGATTGCCTCATTTACTCCAACATTAAAATGGAAGGTTTAAAATGAGAACAATTTTAAGTAACGGAAGAAAAGCTTAGCCCATAGATAGGGAACCTCTTGGTAGAAACTGGCATCACTCCATTGAATGCTATAGGTTTGCAGTACTTGTTACACAATTAAATGATTTAGGAGGAAGCATTTTATGTTTCTTCAGACTACAGTGCAATCTGAGGAATTCTGCAAAGCACTGTGCACCCAAATACACAGTGTAGTCTCCTTAGCTGCCAGCTGTAGACAGACTCAGTACAGCATAAAAAGTTACCTTTTTTCATTTCCATATGATTTCTGCGCAACTTTCGCATGGAGTATTAGCACTGTTTGGTCACCTCGCTCCTTCAGGTAATTTCGCATTGCTTCCCTAAAAATCAAAACACAATATAAGCTTTGGAAGTTCTTTTGGTTTTGTTTACAACAAAATGAAAACAGCTTTAGGGAAAAAACTCCAGGACCTGCAATTCCAAAAAGACCATCATTAGCAGGGTCAAGATGTGTTTGCTCACTGTTTAAGACAATTACACAGGAAAAAGAAGTAACTATCCTGCACAAAACTAGCAATATGGGGTCTATGATTATTTACAATTGCTACATTTTCCAGAAAAAAAAATTCTTCTGATGTAAAATCATACCAATGCCAGTAATTACACCATGTTTAAAGCCCTATTTCATTAAACACACTGCCACAAATTAGAACACATTTTATTTGTTAAATATTTTCTTCATGACCTATTTAGTATCTCACGATAAGGACATATTGTCTAAGCTTTTACCAACTCAGTGCAATATTTCTATACAAGTTTTCTTTTGGTTTTGAAGATATTAAGAAAAAATTTAATTATTCAGCATATTGTTTCATCTAGTTTTCTAGAGAAAAGATCTACTTTCTGCATACAATCAGGTAAAAAAAAAACTAAAAAATGTTTTACTGTTCATCATCACTGTAATTACAGATGTTATATAAATGCTGTAATTACCTCAAACACACCAACAACAATTCCTTGAGAGAAGCGAGAGAACAATAACAGCCAGTCACTCTTCTGTATAATAATCTAACTGTTCATTAAGCAGCATGCCAAATTCAACACCCTAGGGATCAGCTGTGCTGGAGTGCTGGCAGGAACACCAGTTCCTGAAGGAGCTTTTGTGGGTTGAATGCCCACCAATGCACTCATCTTCAAAGTCATCTACCAGAGAAATAAATTATGAATTTATCAGGAATTTATATGAAAAGATAAAACCCTACGCAAGAAGGTTTTTTTGTTTGGTTGTTTGGATTTTTGTCTTTTTTTCTGTGAACTGTGCCAACTATTGAATTCCCTTAGGACAGATCTGGAAAACCAAACATTTCTAGTGAAAAAAATCATGGAAAATACAAAGCAGTATTTTATTGACCAGGCCTTTTCCAAAAGAAATCCCCACACAGTTTCATAGAGAAAAGCAAGTAGATTGAGCCAGGGCTGGGTTGGACAATGACAACTCAGCTTTGCTAATGACGTTTTGCAAATTCTTGTGTTTGTCACACCTGCAGAGGACATGATTAATGTCTAGTGATTAGTGAGCTGATTTTCTGTGTAAATACCAGGATATAAGAACAGAGAATAGACTTGAACTGCTGTTTCAAATTTGGACTAACTTGATCTATTTACATTTGACATTGATAAAACTGATGTTTATCCATGAAAGTACAGCTGGAAAAACTGTTTCAAAGCCCACAGCCTTACTAATTTACAGTAAATTTAAAAATTTACTAATTTTTAAAGAGTATATTTTAAACTCCAAAACACTGTGAAATTATTATTATACACTTCATTATGATATATATTAGCTGCATTTAAGTTGTTTAAAAACTTTTAATCTGACAATTTTCATACTAAATTAAGAACATCTGTTGTATTAAAAACATTGACAGGACTACTATTAAACTTGACTACTATCAAACCCAGCAACCCACACAAGAAAACTGCTCAATGTTACCTAATCTTTATTTAGCATTGTATGAGGAAGAAAATTTGTGTTTTCTATTGGTCTGTTTCTACAGTGGATTTGTACGATCCAAGCTCCTGTGAGAACAAGTGATGTTCCCCCTCCGACCCCTCCCACTGATATCTTATGTGACATTTTTCATTATTCAATGCTAAAATTCTTCATGAAGGCAGTATTAGTTCAGTTTACATCTAAAACTAACTGGCACAGTATGAACAGAGTAGTGTAGTTCTGCTGGAGATTATTAGTCAAACCAGACAGCCTTTAAACAAAAAACCCACAGCAATTTTCCAATAATTGAACTAAATGCTTTTAAGGGTTTACAGACACATTTTCAGCATTGCATAAACAAGTCAATCTTAAAAATATGGGTGACAGTTGTTCTGTTTCAGCAGTTTTCTCTTCAGAGGAAAGTTAGGTTGTTTGTTTCCAACCTCTATCATCACAGGAAAGGTTTTCAAACTGCAGTTTTGAAGGATGGCTGGCACTTCTAAATACTCACCCTGCATTCAGGAAAAAGCAATGAGCATACCTAGTAGCTAAAATCCTGCACATAAAATTCAGAGTAACTATAGTAAATAGAAAACTTATTTAAAAGCTCTCATTGCATAGTAATTTCTTTTTTTGTTGCTCTTTTTGAAACATAGAAGATACATTCTATTTTTGTTCATTTTTTTAAATGAAGGAAGATAAATTCTATTAATAACTTCAGGGTTATAGTATAGATGCTACTACTCAAGATGGAAAGCAGCTCATAACTTAAACCATAGTATCTTCAAATATCCCTGAAGACTGCCAGGCCAACAAGCAACCACCATGTTTGTTCAAATACCTGTAAGCCAGTACGGGTCAATTTTGCATTGAAATGAAGTTTAATGACGACAAGCTAACCTAAAACGTACCCAGAAATGCAGTGAGACAGATATTCACAACACAAAATGTAAATATTCTCCCCCATCATGTGCTAACATAAGGTATCATTTCATTCAAAACAGAGGCTGTCAGGGTGAGAAGAGGCTTCCTCTATCACCACACAAAACTACAAAAACAAATGGCACATCCTTTTTTGCTTTCAAGCAAATAGTGGATTTTAAAGCCAGGAGCTAATTATAATTGGCCCAGTTGGTGGCACAGAATAATAAATATTTGCATAGACTGTGTTAAAGCAGTTTGAAAAAAGAAGGTGACTTCTTAACAGTTTGTATTGTATATACATCCCAGGCAGGCCAGGAGCAAATCAAGCACTGTACTCCAGTCACCCTAAATACTTTCCAGAATGGATTGACTTGATAGTTCTATTTGATACTCTCTGATTATTTGGGGTTCATCAAAAATTGGTTCCGATCACTCGTTGACAACACCGTGTTCAATTCTGGCAGCAAAAAGGTTTGCATAACCTCACTTTGACTCAAGAAACAAATCACCTCATTCCTGAGGATTTAAAAACAAGCAGATCCACATCCTACAATATAACCGACAATAACTGATACATGAAGTCAACGCCATTTCTAAAAATGCATTTTGAGTTTCATATTAAAAATAAGCCAGTGTGTTAAAAATTGTACTTCTGGCTGCTGCTTGCATATATAACTGAAAAGCTTTGATATTTAAAATTCTAGGGTCAGCAACCCACAAATTTTTAACCTAATTTCTCTGGGAATGCAAGGAGTAACTTCAGAAAATTGTTAAATACTGAGTTTCTTTAATGCTTACCTTGTGAGCCGTTTCGGTTGAGGTCGCTCTCCAAATTTCCTGAAAAAAAGAAGTAGTTGCTAATTTAAATAGAAGTGTTTAGACATAATCTTATGGTAAGATACTATCCCAATTTCACAATTCTTGAAATTGTATTAGAATTTTATGTCTTTTCTTTGCAACTTCCTAGATAAGAACACTATTAAAGTATTAACCACCTCCTTGCAACTGCTTTTCCCACAACACCAGAGGCTTTTTTGAATTTGAACACTAAGTAACTTTCTTTGCTGAAGTCACATTTGCTCTCAGAATCACTTCTGGAAAGTTCAGACATCACAAGAAAGTAAAGAAGCAGAAGATCTTTGCCATAGAATTGACCAGCAGTGCCATCAACAAGCAGTTACTGTAAACATACAGAAATTAATGGACATATCTGTGTTGACAAATAAGTGAATGCTTTCCACCAGGACAATTTCTCAAAAATCTGTTTTTCCTTTGTGACTTCTTACAAAAAGGATGACAACATTTTCATACATGCCAGTACAGAATTACAGGAAAAATCTCTCCTATGGAATGCAGCCAAGCTTGATCCATAAATAGCCTGCAATACACTCAAGCTTTTTTCACCATAAAGTGTTTTGAGACAGCTGTACTTCTTTCAGTGCTTCAACACCATCCTTGACAGGAAGAATACTCTTTACACTATGCTAAGACTTTCCACGAAAGTCTTTATTTACATAAGACACAAATTAACACATGGCAGATACATTTTCATTACCAAAACCACCCTCAGATTAGAACTAAATGGTCAGGTAAAAGATCTGAAAAAAAGAAGGCTGCACCCAGCAATGTACATCTGCTAATCCTGGTGAGGAAGTGCAACCACAAGCTAAAATGATGCCAAAGACGGGGGGGAAAAAACCCCCAAGAAACCCACAATGCAAAACCAGAACGGCAAAAAGACAGGCTTAGTTTAACACCTTTTTGCCTAAAAATAAATAGAGACATAAGAGACTGTGCTTTTACTGCCAGTGTTCATAAATATCTCTATGACATGCCAAGTTCATTTTATAGGTGGGCATAGCTTTCCCCTTCATGTTTCCTGGATAGGGAAAAGAACCCTTTCCTACTATTGTCCTACAAGAGTTGGAGGCTCCCTAGGACAAGAATTTGATCATTAAGTGATGTGACAAGAAACTCCCCTGTTCGTGCAATGGATCTGTCCTGGACTCTACAGCTACTGATGGTGGAATGATTACATACATTCCAATTTAATTTCTGTAATCCCAGAAATGTACAAATATGTAACTATTATCATTCATATAGCTGAGCTAAATAGCACTCTCCTGACAGGGCAGTGACAACATTCAGCCAATTTTAAAGTTATTTTTCAAGACTTGAGAAATATGTCTTCTAAAATACTGGCAGTCCACACAGAGGAACTGAATAAATGACACAAAGCCAGATTTTCTTTTCAGCTTAAACAATGAAATAAAAATTTATTTTTCCAACCAAACAGAAATTCCCTTCATGTTTTACTTTGTTGTTGTTAGTATATAGTTCACTTCTCTGGCTTGCTTTTAATTGTAAATGAAACCAGAATTCTTGCTGCGAGATTTGTTTTCATAAATTTTAAATTTTGAGGTCTACTGGACACAAATTTAATTTATATTTTTCTCTGTGGTATGCATCACTGCATAGACATATCTGTAATGCAGAAAAGGTAACTAGAAAACCCTAACAGCTTTGCAGTTTGGCAGAGGGAAAGTTTCATCCAAAGCCTTTCTGCTTCTAGCCCTTCTCTTTTCAGGATCTGCCTAGCTACCTGCTGAGCACAGCCTGTGCCTCTGATTTTCCCTGGATAACAGTGTGAGTAGGTGTATATCCCAACTCCCCCATACTGTCTGTGTAGCTGCTGTTCTCCCATGAAGGCCCAGGATCATCCTGTTTGACAGAGGCTCTGTGACTCTGAGCAGAGAACAGACTGCCTTAAAGCAATACTCTCCAAACAATATCCCTATAGATTAGCTCCCTGCTTTTGAGCAGAACTACTGTCTTTGTTTCAACCCCTCTGGCCATTTCAATTCACCACAAAAAAAAATGAAGAGGTGCTTATCTTGGAGGAAAGAAGGCATTATGCACACCACACTTACCACTTGTACTGTGACCAAGAGATCCAATCCAAGATGAGGACCTTAGTACACCAGAAATTGCATTAACACAAAAAACGCCTTATAGACAAAACCTCACACTGCCCTAAGGTAACACACACCCTTGCAGATCTGGAGTGCAGCAGATACATTCCCCTTGCACATACACTTAATTACTAAAAAGAGTCTTATTAACAAGAGAGCTACACAACACAGTTGCAATTACTGAAAGAAATAAATCCCATGTTTTCCCTTAGTCAAATCTTCAACATACAACACAGGAGAAAAGTACCAAAATCCCCATTCTTCAGAATCAGAGCTGAAGCACTGAGTCACTCTGGAGATACACAGGGCAAACTGATCTGATGCTCAGTGCAGTACCTCCCTAACTCATACACCAGCTTTCCCCAGCCTCCTCCACACAAAATGAAGTTATTTATGTCACTGTAATCAACTTGTGAAGACATATAAATGCTACCCTTAGCAACATGAACCTTTCAAAGAGATGATGTAATTTGGGTAAACCTTTTATTATTCTTTCAATATACACTATAGAGAGGTAGAATAGGAGGAAATTGCATCTTGATATTTACTTTAAGTCTCATGTTAACTCTTTCTAAATGAAATTCAGTGACTTTTCCTCAATAATGTTGTCTTGACAGATGACTGATGGTTATGTACCATAGCCATGGTGTCAAAGAACAGCCTTTTCCTGCATCAGTACAAAATAATTTCAAATATCCCATAAATATTCACCTCCCAAGCTCAACAGCAGTAGTTAAAAGAAATTAGAATTCAAAAATGATTAAGACTGAAATAGGAAACAGAAACATCACCATGTCATGGCATTATTCTGCCACACCTTCACAGCTCTGAAAACTTGCAGCAGTGGAAAAAAGTTCTCAGAGTAATAAAAGTTAGCATGAAAGTCAGTATGAATAATCAATAGTTTTTGTATCCAATTGGCTAAACCTCCAGCCTTCAGTGAGAGTATGAGAGAAAAGTGACAAACAGATGCAAAGATCTAAAAGACTGATAAAATATATGCAAAATGTGGAAAGGATATAGTTATTCTCTGCTGTCTCACAAATACAGGAATTGGGAAATATATCCAACACCAAAAATTTAATTTATATTTTTTTTTCCTTGCTCTACAAACACAAAACTAAGTTGTAAAACATAGTGCTAGAGAATATTGTGGAGGCTGAAAGCAGAAGTAAGGTCAAAAGACTAAACAGAAGCCTGATACAGAACTCAATTAAATTCTATTCAGTATAATGACCTGTTTTTTACAACCTTGTCCTCAGGAAAAGCTTAAGTATGTTCTACCAGCAGCAAAGAAAATAGCGTGAGTTTAAAAAAACCCAAACCAGTCTACATTTACCCTTTTACATTCTTTCCTTACTCATCCATTACTGATGACTAGGCAGGCATGGATCAGTATATATACTCCTATGAACCAGATATATTCCAAAGCAGCAAGTGCATTCAAGATGCCAGATTTTCAGTCACACTACAAAACTCAAATATACAAACATGACACAGTTGTTTTTTTAAAAAGTATCACACATATTTTGTTTAATGGTTCATCTGGTTTATTTTTTCCATGTTTGCAAACTGAAGTAGAGATGTGTACTGACGATATAACCTGAAGGACAGAAACTATCAGCAACTTCTACACAGAAGACTAAGAATCTTTTAAAGTCTTCTGATGTTAAGACAGATGAAAATGCAAGAAACACATTCTATCTATGGTTTTGTACTAAATGACATCCACTGCACAAGCTGTGACTGTTGCTATTCAAACTTTCATATTTGACTGGCATGCTGAAATATGAGCCAGTTCAGACACTACATGGTTACCTGTCAGACATGACAGAGACTGCAACACTTTTCTTATGTACACTTTCACTGGATTTCACTGTTCTGGAATTTCTTCATCTATTCAGTATTTCTATTTCTCTTTTTTTTCATCTTGAAAATATGCAGATTCATGAATAACAAATATGTACACGAGAGGAAACTAAAAATGTATCATAATTCTACTCTTGCAGAGGTTATTAGACAAGATAAATATATGTAATTTGAAGTCCTAATTACAGGCTATGTATCATTATATTTGAATGCTCACCAAGTTCCTTTAATTTGCTGGGTTTTTAAAATTTTACTATCCAAGACTAAGTGCTCTTTCAGGTGTCCTGTATTGAGATTATAGACATACAGTTAAGTTGCTGTGTCATTCACATCAGGTCAAGCTGTATTTATTAGTATATCCTAACACACTGTACTGGAAACATGAGTGAGAGCATTAGTCACACCATAACCACTTGCTATTGGAGCAAGTTATACTTGCCCTAATAATTCTTTTCCCTGTCCTGTTTTTTTTTCCAACCACCAGTTAGTATTCTATTATTTCCTGTATTTTGTTTTCTGATGCTTTGCATAAATTATATCGCTTCCATACTTTGCACTGTAGGCATAGCTCTTTCTTCAATACCATATCCCAAATAATTATTTTCATTAAGCAAGTCCCAGTTTGCCATTTAAAATGCTTTTCCCCATTCACAGAAATGTAAGGAAACATAGTCCTTCCCCTTTTATCTCTTTCTGCCCTTCAACTAAGTATGGAAGTTAAGAAGTAAAGTAACACTAATCTTGTCAGTACAGTAGGTAGTTTTACTCAAACTCTTAAAATTCTCAGGTTAGGTAAACACATGGCACAATATACAGGATAAGTTTCAAATGTCTTTAGACAATACAAAATGTGAAATCCTATTTGGAATTCCTAGCTCAGATACAATATGCACTACTATTTTCTATGGCTGCAGGAATATGAATTTTCACTTTTTTCAGCATCTATCAGTAGTTGTATGCCTTTACTAAACTTGCCAAACTTCTTTTGTTATACAGTCTTATTTTCTGGACATAAATGATCTGGCTCTTTTTTCTTTTTATTCAATGGTTCTATGTGTCAAGCGAACTTTGGACGGAAAGATAAATAAATGAAAATTACCAAAACAGTTCTGCCATTCGCAAGAAAAAGAATTATAAAAAAAAATCTCTACAAAAATCACATGCTATCCTATCTTCAACACTGACTGAAGATCTATGGTCACTGAACAGCACTAGCATCCTCCTGCCTGGAATATGAACTGCAAATTTTTCCGGTACTGGTCTTCAGCCAAGAACATCATTTTAACAGTCCCTGAGAAAGACCATTCACCTTCATGTGCTGAGCACAGAAGCCTTAAAAAAATATTTCCACAACATACAAATAGAGACAAACTTCAGCAATTAGGTATTGCATCTTCACTTGTCCTATGGATTGACACAATTTTTGGCATCTAGTCAGAATAGCATGGATCTTTCTGTAAATGGTCTCCAGAGAAGCAAAATGCAAAAGGGAGTTGTCAAATTCAACTACAGCAGAAACAACAGCTGAGCAGAAAGCAAGTGTGTTGGAGAGGCCAACATGGGGGAGCAGCAGAAACAGCATGGACTAGGAATGGGAAGACAGGAGCTGCAAACTAAGACTTGCTAAATGAAAAACATGGACCTGAGACCACTATGGGAAATGGGGTACCAGAAAAATCTGTGGCAAGGCAAAACATTCAAATTTAACTCCAGAATATACAACGTGTAGTAAAAATACACTAGTTACTGTTTTCTGTGTCAATTTTTTTTTTTGTGACAGAAGTTTCTCTGGTGTCTTAAAAATTTCAACACTGAAAATAAAAGTAAATACTTTCCTTACCCTGAAGAATCCAAAAGCATTGTATCCAAAAGCAGGCTGCCCAGAAGGCTGCTAGATGCCCCATCCTTGGAAAACATTCATTGGACAGGGATCTGAGCAACCTGATCTGACTGAAGACCTCCCTGCTTGTTGCAGGGTATTTGGACTCCATGACCTTCAGAGGTTCCTTTCAAAACAAATATCCACGTGTTGAGATCTCTATTTCCTTTCTGCCTTACACAAGTATGAAGAGATCATGTGCTGCTTTGTTGCTCATAGGTCACTAAACGATCCAGGTGCGTATTTCCCCATCACCATCAGATGGGTGAAGAGAAAAACATGAATAAAGAGCAAGAAAACTTAGATGTTGACATCATATAATTGTTTAACATAGAAAACAGAAGTGGAAGTAGAGAAAACCAAAGTGAAATGGGCCACTCACCACCACCCATGATCAATATCAAGTCACTTCCTAAGCAAAAGCTGGGTAACCTCCCTAAATCCCACTGCCCTCCAATTTATTGCTGAGCATGACATTATATGGCATGGAATATCTCTTCAGTTCATTTGGGTCACCTGCCTGGCTGTATGCCTCCCAGTAACTTGTACCCCCCTCAGTCATTGTGGGGGATCAGACAGCAGGCAGAGTGAAAAAGAGAGAAGGCCTTGATGCTGTGCCAACACTGTTCAGAAAGAGCTGAAATATCAGGGTGTTATCAACACCGTTCTGGTCACCAAGAACATGGCACCGTAACAGCTGCTAGGAAGAAAATTAACTCTGTCCCAGCCAGACCCAGTGCAATGAGAAAATAAAATCACATGCTTTCTGCATGGGAAACAAATGCCAGATTTTAAAAAGGCACAGAGTGCCCGTTTATTGGAAAAGTTTCACCCCCTAATACCTGACTGCAAGATCATTTCCAGCTGGACCTATTCACTTCCTGGTGCTTTTGACTCATGTAGCAAAGGCCTAACATCATTCCTGAACACTAAACTCAATTCTTTCTTTCTTAGTCCTGCTATATCACAGTACATGACACAGTATTTGGTGCAGAACATGTTAGAAGAACTCTTTAATAGGCTACAAGAGATGACTATAATACCTCAGTATGGACTTTGGAAAAAATCCCCAGACAAATGCCACAAAGAAACTGGCCTTTATGGAACTTACCTCACACTTTTCAGTTCAATGGTTTCAGTTCCATCTCCCAGAGCACAAATGTCTCAACATTGTGATAAGTAAGATATGGTAATCACTAATTTAAGACAGTAAAAGACCCAGAGTATTAAATATAGAAATTAAATACAGAATAGAGTGATCAAGGAAAGTTTTTACTTCCTTAGAGGAGATCCAAGGGAAACAATGCTTGAAACAGGAGGAGTCTAATAAAAGAACTCCAGATTTTTATATAGTCTTTGGCAATGTCTCAGACAACATTATGAATTCAGAAATAAAGAAAGTAAGAAAATCCACCCTCTGCTCTCCAACGATATGAAGTGACAAAGAAGTCTGGTGAGAAGCTCAAGTTAAGTCCCAACACTTCTAATACCTATCAAACACCTGGTATCCCACAAACCATTATGTGTGATAGGATTGGGGAAGAAAAAATACTGCCATTTCAACTACTCTTAAGTGCATTTCAGCCAGGAGTGCAGCAAAAGAAATTCCTGTGCTTCACTTAACTCCAGTTCTAAAAACAGTGTCAATGTCAGGTGCAACCTTTTCCTAGACCTCTTACAATGTAACTTGTGAACAAACAACAAGAGTTTGTAACTTAAAAGTCACACAAAAGCCTTTTAAGGAAATAAATTAAAATAAGAGAAGTAATTTACAGGTATTTTTTATCATTCTCCCTCAGCTTTAAAATAACTGCTATATATCTGGAAAGCTAGAAAGTCTGTCAAGTGTTTGTTCAGCTCTTAGCACCAGATATCCAGACCCTCGTTGTAACAGACTCTCTACTTTCTACCATGAGAAATGAAATTTTCAAAGAATTAATTTCAAGTTATTTTGCAATCTGTTACCACAAACTCACTACACTACAAGCTTACCAGTATGGGATCTCAAGGGTTTTCTTGGCCTACTGAGGTTATCTAAGATCCAGGAAAGTGAAGTACTCAGGTTTCCATTCAAAGTTTGAGGATCAATATAAAAGTATTCCTTTTCAGCCACTAACACAGACATCATCTGAGAAAAGCTGAAAGATGGATTTAAGCAGCATGCTGGGACTTTATTTTCTCTTTCTTTTAATTGTCTATCCTCTGCCTATTTCCAGCTTCAGTTTGCTTACCATGGACAAATTAGTGAATAACTGAAGAAGCACTGAGGAAAATTCATATTTGTGGACTTTTAAAATGCATGAAATTATCAAAGCAAACATATGCAATGGTGCCCATGTACAGGGCACACTGTGATCCCTTAATTTGGCATTTGCTAGAAACACTACCTTTGGATTGAACAGAATAGTACAACTTATATGGGAAGAGTCGGCCACTCCACATCAGACTTGTTTTGGTTTCACAGATTTCTACATTTAGGATAACATGTTACATCAACTGCAAAAGCAGGTGTACATTTTAAAACACAGGATATTCTGTCAATATAGGTATACTTTTCTGTGCACAGATTTTGGTGAAGACAAAATGTAAATGCTGAAAATATTTTGGTGCACTCACCTACACAGCCACAGTCTATTACAAACATTTTAGAACACAACTCAAGAGGGAAATGATCATGTGTAACTAGAAAACATTTTCCCATCTGGTGGTTTCACAGACCCAAAGAGGAATTCCTATGTATTGAAAAAAAGGGCCATTTATGATCCAGCATGAGCTGGCAAATAAAGACTACCACATTTCTCACAGTGGTTGGATCCACAGCACTTTAACATGTTTCCTCTAAGAGATAACTGCTGGATTTGATTTCTGTAAGTGCATCTTATTCCACACTGATATCCTTTATTTTTAAATGAATCTGAAAATAGCACACTGTTATGATATATCAATGCTAAAAATGCAGTGCTCAAAAAAGTGGTGATCTACAAGTTTTACACAGGATTAAAAAGCCAAAACACCTCACGGACACAATTTCTAAGAGATTAATGCAAAACACATATAATTTTATATAAGAATTCAGTTAACATGGAAGAAAACACAAGCAATTACCTATGCTCAAACTGAAGATTTCACACTGATCTTCTCCATGGATGAAGATGTTAAATAAATGAACCATACCAGTGGCTAAAAAAATGCCACCAGAAGGAAAATTTTATCTTCTCCAAAACAAAATGGGTTCAATATACACAAGTCTGATTATGGGAAACAAACAGTTGTATTACCAGTAACATCCAGCACTAAGCAACCTCCACATTGGAAACAAACTAAAGAACTAAAATAAACTAGCTAAAATTGTCAAAAGAAAGGAGAGATGACGAGGAAGTAATTCTTACCCAGTCTATACTCCACAGCCTACAGTTCATTCTTCACAACACTTCTCAGGCAACTCCCCCTCCACGTCCCACAAGCTTTTTGGGGTTTTGCCCTCCACTGATTTTTGTAGGTTGCTGTAGCTTAACGCCATACAGTCTAATGTCCCCCAGCATACCCTGTATTCCTAACTATCTGCATAGCATCATAGGGTAAGGAGTCTTTAAATCCTTAGACTACTCACACCCTAAATAGTCCATTGTCTTGTTCTTCTAAAATATCACACAGCTGAGGTACAGAAACTGCTGAAGATATGCCACCTATCTCCCCCCCCTGCTGCTCCCTCTAGACACAACTATGTCCATAAGTGTGATCTTCCCAAGGCTGATGAAGTCAACAGACTGACTGACAGCATCCAGCTCACCCATCCCAGGCTGGCTCATCCTTCAAGATGAACACACACGCTCTAACAGAGTCACACGCAGTCATCACTCTCACTTTTGCCTGCCAGCAGCACTTTGGCCCTGATTCTCATTAGGGTGTCTACTGTAATAAATATTGCTATAAAGACTTTGTCCTGAAGGTTAGAGTTGAATTAAAAGCTGACCTATTTTTAAAAATAAATACAGTTTTCATATTCACATACAAAGAACCAATCTCAGCCAACTTGCTTTGAAACACTATTGACACAAGGTACCCTCTTTCTTATCCATCCTACAAAAAGAGATAAAATTAATTAAATCCACACCAATCAAGAATGTCTAACAGACAAGAACAATAGATTTCTACTACTCCTGAAGTCCCTTTCTCGTCTGTAAAGAGTCAATGATGGGTGGTCCAACTGCACTGTGACTCTTTGGAAGCAGGGGGCACAGCAGCCCCTGAAATCACAAAAACAGAAGGTTTTTTTATCAATACACAAAACATTCCCCCTCTTCAACAACAACAAAAAAAAAGACCCACCTGCTCCAGGGTGAATGCCACCAACCAAGCACTATCACATCTTTGTACTGCATGATTCTGTCCTGCCCCCAACTATACCTAAAGAATTTAAGCCCCCCAAGACAGGGAGCATGTTATGTGTTTGAAACAAGTCTTCTACTCTACAGCACTGTACACACTTTTGGCACTGTATCAAATAATACTGACAAAAATACAACAGAAAAAGCTCTGCTTCACTTAGTCACGCCCTCTCGCTGCAAGTCCAATTAGAAACTCCCTCTCCCTTTTCTCACCTGCTTTCATCCTCCCACACTGCTCTCATTATTGTCCTCTTTTCCAATCCCCATAAAATCACAGAACCACAGCTGCAATTTAAATAAAAGCTTGCACTGTATCAGTAAGCAGGCTCACTTTTTAACAACTTAGAGAAAGTAAACAAATTCACTTCTTTATAGCAGTCTAGCTAGATATGGAAAAAAGCCCTATGCAGTAATCATTACACTTGTATATGACTCTAAAAGTCAAAGGTCTTGTCCAAACAGGACATAATTTTAATCAAGACAGCATTCACACAACTTTGCCACACTAAGTGAGGTAAGGAAGTCAGTAATGATAGCTTGTTTAATGAGGAAGTACCAAAACATAGCCCTGGAGATGTGATTTCCCTGTTTTTGCTTTGAGCTGTAGGTACCTACAGCAAGGAGCTAGCAATTCAAAGATCTCAGGTATACTAAAGAACTTAGATACTATCACCTTAAAGGATAAAGCCACTAAAATGTAGGAGTGGTGTAGAATGTAAGAAACATAGTAAAACATTAGTCAATTTATTATGATTCCTTCACATTCACATGCTATTATTTCTTTTTATTAATTGCCTAATAACATTGGCTCAAATATTTAGTGGAAACTGTAGACTTGGACACATGTACCTTAGCAACTGACCGAGTTATTAGCTTGAAAAATCGGCATGCCAACAGAATCCCAGTCCCTCAAACACAGTATAATCTGGCTCAGCTATTGTAACTGCATAGGGAATGTGCTCATTAGTTTTATCTTCATCCATTCAAACCAAAAGAGAGTGGATACTTGGAAAAGGGAAAACACCTGCACATTCAGTTCACAAAACTGACTATTAAAGTAATGGCAATGCATAAAATCAGCCTGGAGCATGATTTTACACAAAACATCCCACAGTCACAGCTTTCATTGACAATGACTTTGCCCAGCTTATGATTACTAGAACTCTTCTTGTCCATCTGACACAGGAAATTTTCCTTGGGATCTCACTTTGCACATCACCTTTGAATACACACTTCACAAGCAATCTTGACTCTTATTTCGTAAGAAAGTGATTATATATCCCCTACTAAACCGTAATTTAAGTATCAGCAAGTCCTCAAAAACAAGCAGTTACCTATTAAAAAATTAAATTTCTAAATATGGCAAGAACAGAGTTCTTGAGTATCAAATCAGTGCTTTTTAGAGTTACTACTGGCCCATAACTGCAAGTAAGATTTAGTCTGAAGAAATGTTTTTAGAAGCATGAGGGAAAAACTACTAAGTGACTGATTATTATCTCTGTTGCCTGATTATTGGGAAAAAAGTCACAAATTAGAAATAAGAGGAGACTTTTTCAACCACTTTCCTACCAATATAGGAACCCAGCACTATAGTCTAGTACCTAAGGATTTGTTCAACCTTCATTTCAGTGACTGAATGTCTGCAGTGTTCAAAGGACAGTTTCTCCTCTGTAAATATAATTTCCATCCTTAACTAGAAGTTAAGCAGATATTCTGTGCAGAAAATAACTTTTAAAAAAGTGAATAAAAAGAAGGGAAAAAAGTTAAGGTTCATTGTTTTCTCTGAACCACCACCATTCACTGTAATATCAAAAATATGTAACAGGAGAAGTTGTGAATGATTTTATAAGGAAGTGGTAAGGAACCATATTAAATTTGCAAAGGTAGAAGATTCTCAAAAAGCCAGACTAACCTCACTCACCATAAGGGCAAATAGGTATTTCTTTGGAACACCTCTTTAGGAGATAACAGGTTCTTGATTGGTACAGTCATTGGTCAGCTTCAAAATCTCTAACCACCACTCTAATAGAGTAATGGGATAATCACTCTTCCATGTCCTTTTCCTTACCCTATACCCTCATAAACAAAGGAGCTTTATTGCTACAGCAACTATGAGCAGAAAAACGAGAATGGCCTAATCTCTCTAAGGGGCTTACTGTCCCTGCTCCAAGCTCCTCAACTCACTTGCCCTGCACCACCTGCGGCGCTCAGACCTCCAAAAGGAGCTAACTCAGTCCATCAATCTGGCACACCACTAATACATGGGGAAGCAGGAGACAGGGAAACCAGTCATGTTGGTTGCAGAAAGCTGTTTGGTCACCTCAGCAAACTCAACTTCAACAGAAGCCAAAAAAGATTACTGGAGCAGCTAAGCAAGCCTGTAACTCTCATGGGAAAGAACTATAACACAAGAAAACACACAGAGAATCCATTATGGAAAATGACTTGCAAAATGCAAGACTTAAGCAAAAAAAGATCTCAACAAGAGACTAACATTCTTAGTCAAAGTTTAGCTTAGGATACCTATAAGACTCTCAGCCCAATCACAGTCAGAACTTAATGCAAAATGACAGCTAAGTAAACTGGCATCTCTAAGGTTTAAGCAGAGCAACTCTGACAAGTCTTGCTGACAGTTTAAGTCACCACTGTCTCAAATGCCTTTCCCACCTCCCTGCTAGGTCAGGGCAAGCAAACGTGCCTGTATCCCAGCTGCTCCAGTACACAGTTGGACTGTGGCTTCAGAGGCAGCTGAGCTGATTTGTCACTGCCAAACAGGTCTTGCCTGCCAGCTTCCCCCAGCTGCACTGACCTACCCTCAAACACCAAATTCCAGCACTTGTCAGACCTTTCCAAAGATAATTCAAATCAGTAATCCAGAAAATAACCTATATTTCTGGGGAGGCCAGAGATGGAAAGGGGAAAGGCTTCACTGATTCAATCACAAAGCCAGTGAACGCCAGCACCACCTCACTGCAACCAACAGGCACACTCAGGAGAATGTGACCACCCTCTATGGTAGCAGGGCACTGTTAGAAACCTGGTACACCCCCACCTTCAATTTAGACCCATTTAATATTATTATAAATACTGTAAATAATGGTAATAATAATAACAATAATAGCAAAAGGCCAACAAAAACCAGTTCATACACTCCCTCAACTGGTCTTGTTTTAGGAACTGTAAGCTCTGACAGCAGTGCCTAGCCCTCCAAAGCAAGTTTCAAGAGCCATTTTTAAGTATCTTTACTGTATTCTCACACTTCTGAAACACACCTCTAAGAAATGGGGACAATTCCCTATCATCTCCCTCCTCTGGCAACTCAGTCATTTTTAGTCAACTTTTTTATGCAATATAATTTCTTTTTTTAAACAGTGTCATTACAGTATGTACCCTCTCCTTTCATTCCCTTTCTTCCTCCAACTTCTACACTGTGAGCCTTCAAAATGCAGTATGGAAGCAGCTCCTTATAGTCAATAAAAGTACACTGCTAGAGTTCTATAAGATTATTTCTCTGAACAATGTCTCATCCATTGATCCTAGACTTGTAAAACAATTCAAAAATTGTATCAGTATGCAAGCAGAGAACAGATTATCAGCACTTAAGCAGGCTGCCATGCCAACAGTAATTTCCAAACTTGTAAATAAAATTTATCTCCTCAGTAGATTAGAATGACACAAAACCTGTGCATACATAAACCTTTTAACCAAGCTGTGTTTGGCATCAACCTGTGTTAGAAAATTATAGGGTTTCCTAGATATCAGATGTTTTCTTGCATCACCCAGGAATTACATGGTTACACTAACATTAACTGGGTGCAGCTGTAAAATGAGCTGTCAGTATCCTAGAATTAATCAATCTCAAGTGTATTGTTTCGTAATTAAGCTTATGAATACATCATCCCATGAATATAAAAACAGCAACAATAAACACATCCCAGAAAAGAATGAGAATTAGAAAGCTCTTTTCTAACTTTCTAAGACAACTAAATCAGTTGGAGGCCTTCTCCACTGTTGGGCTTTTTCCCTGTAATTGTGCTGAAGGTCTCTAACTGGGAAGCATTTAATATAAGCAAATTATTCTTAAACCTTTAAAGTCACATAACTTGCACAGACAGAAAAATTAGGCAATATTCCATCTACAGTTTACAAACCTGTGTTTTAAGAAAAACAGTTGTTCTAAAAGATTCAAAAGCTTTGGACTTTTTGTCACTGTTGTTGAATTAATTTACAGTTAAATTCTAAGTTTCTAAGATAGTAAATTATACTGCAGCTACAGCCCCAGCAATAATTAATAGAGCATTCCAACACAGGAAAGACAGAAATTCATCCTGCCATTTAAAAAATGCTTGAAGGAGAGAGGTGAAAATATGTAAGTACAACAAAAACTATATTTCTATAAATTGTTTAAATTTTATAAGCTAGAAGTTCCTTCTAATTATTGCCAGTTCTAACTGTAAAACTAAAATATTTGGAAACAAATTGTAAAGAGAAATATAATCTCTACAATGCCTACCATCAAAGATGATAATACTTTTAACAACTGTTATGGTAACTGGGTCAATGATCCCTGTACAAGATAATTAAACAGACACTGCAATAATAAACTTTTACTCCTCCTTATCGCAGTGCATTTACAATAACCATATGAAAAGATTAGATTACATGGCTGGAATGTCAGCAAGCTAACACCTTATCATCCTTTTTTCTGGTATTACAGTATTACAGGTCTCTTACATGGTCACACATGCTCCTATTGTGCCCTAACATCTTTTATGCAGCATTTTTCATAAGAAAAAAAATCTGAAGAGCACAAATGCAAAGCAGTTATTATTGTCAATTTTTTAAAATGGAAATTGTGTGAATCATACTTAATTCAAGGAGGCTTGCTTTTCAGGTTTGTCAAGTTTTAACTCCACACAGATGCAAATTACTGGTAAAACTTCTCCCTGCATCTTAATGAGGTACACTATAAACCATGAAGCCAATTTGAAAACAAGAATGTTCTCCTGAGACAAACTTTACTTAATGTGGGTATTCTAAATATTTAAGGAACCAGTAGTTTTTTTAAAAAATGTACCCAACAGCATTTAACTTCTGCATGATCTTGAACCTGCGACTGCTACAACTCGAGTTTCCCAGAATAACGCCTGTGCTGCCGCAATTTTTTGCAAGGATTTTACAGCATGAAAAGTGTGCCTAAGCACTCTTGTGAAGGCTCCCAACTGCTGAGCTCTGAACCCAACCTCTTTTCAAAACATTGTCTCATCCTTCCAAGAACATTCAGGCCAGAAGGGAATGTAAATTGTCAGAAGTGTCTCGAAGCACTAAACAACCAAATCTGTCATTTCAGTTAGCAGCTACCAACCCTGTCAAGTGTAAACCAACACAGGACTACCAAGTATGTAGTATGTGAAACATGCCAGCCTATAGAGACATCTCCCTCCTGAAATTTCTGCCCACTGCTGCCCCAACAGGGCAGTCTGAACTCTTCAAAGCAGAAGAAAAAAATTGACAAATGCAATCATTAAAGTTCAACAATCAGAGAGGTAACCTGAACTACAGAATGAAAACATGCAGATGGCCACGCAGCCAAGATAAATGAAGAAAAAAATCTCATCCAAAAAAAATCAAGGGATAACCTATATTAGAAGTTACCACTTAGAATTCACCATTTTAGAGAAATGGTATATTTTCTTCAAGGCATGAATTCTGAAAAATATGGCACACTCTGTCCACAGAGCAGGCTTAGTACTGTATTATTACAATTAATAAACTGATTAGCCATCCTTGCAATAACTTAGGAGCCCATAAATCTGTTTTAACTAAGTTTAAAAATAAGAAATGAGCTTTTAAAGAAAATTAAGTTGCTATGAGTTTTATGAAAACTGGAAGCTGGATAGACATTGCCTATGTCACCAAAAAGACAAAGCAGAATTTGGAAATTACTGTTTCACAGCTGATCACTTTGCATATGCCATTTGGCTAGACAGTAAGCTTATGCCTTAGATATATTAGCACTACACTTTGTCCATTAGGGATGAAGGAGTTTGTGGTATTGCTCCATAAACCTTCCTCACCATACAAGGCACAAGTGTACAGGATACAGAAGTTCCTTAGTCCTACCATTTATAGAACAACTTAAGAGGCTAAAAACCCACAAACCTGTCACATGACAAGAGAACACACACAAAATGCAGTCTAAACAAATGAAGGAAATTCAGAATACACAAGCTTTAAAGTGCCTAAATTATCTTATATAGTTGTGAGAATGATTAAATACTGTGAAGACAGCATTCATATTGAATACAGTATGTTATCTACATACTGCTCACCTAGGCATAAGAAATAGAGAAACCCTTTGCTCTGTAGTCAGATTGTAAACAGGGCATCTCCAGAACTTCTAGTGACAGTAACACATTGATGAAATGCAAATTAACTGTTGAGTTACAAACAATTTTAGAGCCCCGGCCTTAAGTGGACTTTTAAACAAAAAAAATCCCATGAGTTGCATACCAAATTTATTTATAACTATAAACCTCTTGGAACAGGTATCAAAGTTATGTTATATTTACTAGCCTGAAAAAAGCCTAATAAAACATTCTGGCAAGTTAAAGATAAACACCAGAGAAGTGTAGGACCGCGTAAATTTTTTTATTTCCCTAGTGGTTCATAGGTTGTTGTAATAATTTGGTGTGCCAAGTTAGCTATCACATTTGCTATGACAGTGTCTTGCTCTCCAGATAGATGGCATTGCTGTGGGCAGGGGAAGGACTGCTGGACTACTTGTGTGACAAGAAAGGCAGTGGGAGAAGTGAAACGTGAGCCGCAGGTTTGGAAGCCTGAGGTATTTTTCACTTCTGTTTTTTATTTTTCCATACACACAGGAAACTCCCTTGGGGGGAGGAGAAAGAACAACTTCCCTACAGCTAAATAAAAGAACATGTGTAAAACAGAGAAGCCACTCAATGTTTCTGTACCCCAATAAATAAAAATATAAAGAATCAGATAAAAACTTTAACACTGAGATTACAAAACCTACCTTTGCTAACTCCAAAATTTCTTCAATGTCCTTGCAGCAGTAGAAAATTCAAGAGATGACTGCCTCCACACACATATACATACATCATTACCTACCCTCAGAGTTCACACTGTTCCCCAGCCCCAGACCAGCATCCATCCATTCCTCTCCATTCCCTTTTGCTATTACAAAGTGAGGCAAAGATGAGGAAGAAGGACAGAGTGAAGACAATCCACTGAGGTGTGCAAGGCCTTCTGCTCCCACTGCTAGGGGATGCACAGGTTATTCTCATTCAGGCCAAGGCTCCAGCAACCCATTTCTCCATTTCCAGCACCAGGACAGCTGAAGATGAGTAAGAACCATACAAGCCTAAATGGTACCTCTCCTCAAGCTTCTCCTGTGACTATTTTCAGTTCAGTGCAAGGAAATCCCAAGGCAACTTCACATCATCAATATGATCAGTCTCAAAGAGTCATCCCATCCCAGAATCAAAATTTAGTTTTAACAGATCAGTAAATCTAGGTTCATGCAGGAGTGACACTGGAAAAGCCTGCAAATCACCCAGCTCAGCAGCCACAGATGCTCACCACTGACCAAAGTGCTGTGACAGAATGCCACTGCTATCTGAAGGTACACACAGAAACCAGCTGTCAAGTGTGGATGATAATACAAATGCTTATTAATAAAATTAGCCACAAACTTTAGAGGAAAACATAATAAATCTCTACTGGTAATTTTTCTGGGGGGAGGGGAGGGCAGCAAAGTAATGGTACTGCAGTTTTCTGGATCAAGTTAGTTTCTTGGGTTTTTTTACAAATGAAAGGATTTTCCAGTTTTCCCCAAGAGACTGACAACTGCAAAGCACAACGCCCTTTAGGAAATAAATCTTCATTAACTACACGAACAGTGCCATGACAGGCACTGTTTTTCAACCCAACAGCTTTTCAGCTATCATCCTTTTACTAGTTATAAGATCTGATTGGCCATGCCAGCACACCTTGGGACAAACCTGAAGTATACTCAACATTCAGCACACCACTCCCAAAACTAAAGGAGTATAGAGAGCTGGTTTTATAAAGAAAACCAGAGTTCACTCTTTAAGGCATACTAGAGCCCTGTTAAAAGGGCTCCCTGGACCTGCATGCCACCCAACAGCTTGCAAGCAGCTTGAGTGACAGGTGAATACAGGTTTACTTACAGGACACTGTGCCAAGACCTAGGGCACTTTGAACTTAGAGTCCTCAAGATGTTTCTAACAGCCACAATTAACTACAACACTGCAGAAAACAGACAGAATAAGCAATCAAAAGGACTGAGACAACAAGTCAAAAGCAAGTGGACAATGAAATAAACAGCCTCAGGCAGAAAAAATGTAGTGGATTCCATTACAGATTATTTGGCAAAGGAGAAGCTGATAAATGACTCAACTCTTAGGAAAACTTCATGAAGCTACTTTTGGCTTCCAAGAAAGAAATTAAGAAAGCAGCTGAAAAAAAGGAAGATGCCACAGACTGAAAGAGCAATGGTGATCTGGGACAATGCTTAAAGTGTTTGCTTCCTGTTTCTCCAACTATGGACCAGTGCTGCAAGTCTGAGTTTGAAGATTTCTTTTACCAAATTAAAAAACCTTTAACCAAAGGAGCAAGGCTGCACACATTAGCCTTGCTGGCTGGAACAATTATTCAATTCTGATATCCAAAGGATATGCCTGTTTGACTTTCTAAATTTTGTTCCAAAATGAAGTGGGGAAAATGCTTTAGACAAAGGCCTACATGAGCTGTTTAATCAGCAAAAGTAAACTGAGGCTCACTGTTGGAAGAAAAAGTGCACCATTGTTACACATCTACTTCCAGAATATCTGTATAGTAATCTTTCAAATACTTTTTTTTTTCAAAGCAAGATCAGACAAGATCAGGATGTGCATCACTAATAAAAATGCCATCTATAATGAGAACAACAAGTGTAAGAAAACTATCCTGATCAAACTGGTAATTTTTAACCTATATTAGGACACCTCGGTATGATAACATTTCTGTAGGGTTCTGAAAAGGTATTAAGAAAAGCAAATCAAATGCTTGCATTCAGAACCAGACAAAAAGAAAAGTTACTATTTTATGCAGAATGTCACACATGCTCTTTTGACCCATGTTATGTTAGAAGAAACTGTATAGTAAATATAAATCCAAGTTGTATACTAAAGTTACATAACAAACACTTTTAAGTGTATCTATATACACAGACACGCACCCACTACTTTTTGGGCAATGCTTACTTACAGAATTTAACCTGGTCTCAGCTTCACTTTGTTTGCTTTCACCACTTCCAAAACAATCCTTTCTCCCTGTTCTGTTGCTTTAGAAATATACCACGTTAAGAACAAAGTGTCCTGCTTCTCCACAGCTTTCAATATGCACCCTACAAAGCCACTAGCAACACACTGCAGTCCGTATTTATTCAAAGTTCTATTTTATCCATTCTCTTTGGAGTAGCAAAAGGATAAAAAAATAGCAGTAGTTTCCAATATATGAAGAGGATTGAAACATTTCAAAAGAAAGAAGCAAAAACCAAAACTCCTCCAAAATAAAATAATCCTTCACTATCCCTTCTTCCCCCTCCCAAAATACATTTCTTGCCTTCACAATAGTAACACTGGATCCTTCTCTGGCTTTACCAGTATAACTTAAATTTTAAGCTTCTCCCTCTGTATCAATGTTTTGTCTTTTGTTATATGAGATATCTCAGGTTCTTGAATTCTTTAGATTTTATTTTCTCTCCAATCCTCATCAGTTCTTAAGGGGGGAGACAAGTTGCATACAAGTACTTATTAGACATCCCCTCTCATGATCCAAGACACTGACAAAGTGAAGTCTCAAGTTCCCAAAAGTAAGGAATAGGGTTTGGATTTGATTTAAAACATACAGCTGTTAGATTATCACACTAGCTGAGTAGCAACAGTGATTGCTCTGTAGATAATGGTTGTGGTGATGCTCTAAGTACACCACAAGCCTTAGGGCTAGTAACAGCAAAATTTAGGGGAAAAAAGCAACAACACTGTTGGGAAGCAGTCTAAAAGTACTCCTCTGGACAAACCTAAGTGAGCATGGATTGCCCAGGAACAAAGACAATGGGGCTTACACAGAAACTTGACAGAAAAAAAAAAAACAACCCAGGGAAAATATTCTGGTGTGCTACTCCATTAAAAATAATTAAAGAGACGAAAAAAAAAAGGAAATCCAGAAGCAAAACTAATTGAGGGCTGCCCACAAAATTCAGGAGAGGACACAACTGAAAATGACTAAGCAAAATACAATACTCTCTGTTATTTCAATATGTTTTATATATGTAACAAGAGGAAGCAGAATTGACCAGATATAAAACTGAATCAGAGAAAAGAAATGTAAAGCTGTGGCTATACATGTTTTCAACTAATGTCAAACCAAAAAAACACAATATTAGCTAGGAATGCAATTTGTGTAATGGCAGAATAGTATTTTTCTTCTTAAAAATCTAATTTCATTACTGAAAAAACTGTTCTACAATCAGGGCCATTAAGCAGGAGAATACTGAACACAACAAAGAAAACATCTCAAGTGTCACCAGCAAAATCTGCTGAGTACTTCAACAACAATATCCACAATTTGAATCCTAATGACAGAGGAAAACTTTCAGTAAGTGAAGAAGTCTCTTATCTCTACAGATATAATATTCATCACTGCCTAATACCTTCTGGCAAACATAGGTCTGTTGCTTATGGTTTGGGCTTTTTTAGAGAGCTAGTCAAACTGAGAAAGATAAACTTTTAAATTTAACCTGATGCAATACTATTTCATGACTATGCAAACTGACAAATCTAACCAGTCTACTGCTAACTCTAAGTGCCATCCAGCAATATGGTGAGACATGAAGGCAGGAAGGTCAGTTCAGTTTTTCTGATTATTTACAAAGTATTTAACAACAACAAAAAAAAAAGATAATATTTTTTCCAGAAAAAACATGGAACCCAGAAACATTAGAAAAACAAGGGATATGCCTAGAGGTTTTCTTCTTCTATATTTTATTTCCATATGGAAACTAAGGCTATGTTAAAGGATTGGCTTCATACACTCTCTTGAGAGGTACCTTGAGACTATCCTCTGGGGTCACCCTCTGTTTACTGCAGTCTCAAAAGCCACATGCAGATGCAGCAAGTCAAAAAGAATGACTACTACCCTTATAGCACAAGGGATCCAGTAACAAGAGTTGCCCTATACTTTCTAGGAGTCTTTAGCAATCACAATTGACTGTAAAGGCCTGGTCTACTTTTCCTTTGCTACCATCTGAAGTACGATTTATCACTTCAACAAGCTGACTGGGACTACAACTCAGTAAAACCTTTTTCAAACGTTGTTTCATAATGACTCTTTTGTTTTGCCTGCTAACTGTTGTGAAATACAGGTATTTTGCCCATTGCAAGGAAAAAAAAAAAAAAGAAAAAAAGCAGAAAGCTCTGATGTTTGTTTTGGCATAGTTCTCACGTTTGTTTTAACACAGTTCTTGGTATTTTGAGAGTCCTGCTATCTAAACGTAAGCACTGGGAACACTAATCTTATTTACTGTATTATCAAAACTGAGCATGAGCCTGGCCAACATCTATATTATTAATTAAAACATTATCAGAATAGGTTTTCATGCCTTTCCCACTTTAGGTGACTCTCAGAGCAAGAAATTTGCTTTAGCTCTAGAGAATTGCCTGTTTTTTTCTCTCTACTTAACACATTCTCTATCACTCTTACGGACAAACTAAGAGACATGTTACCTCCATAATCAACACCAAAACAATTAACAGAGGAAGGCGCTTTTGTAACTTTAGTACTTATACAAAGATCCCTTGAGCTTTTATATTGTGATCAGAATTTCATCTCAGTATCATCTGTGCTGACTAAAACAATTTGTCACAATACATCAAGAATGCTACAAGCCTCTTTCAAAGAGGAAGCCTTATCCCAAATACTTATTTTGATTAACTGCTCTCCGTGACTTATTAGTGAGAAAATTGTAATGCACACATAAATAAACCAAAAGCAACATCAACCACACAATAGTAAATGAAAAAAAAAAAAACTGGAATGCAAAAGGAAAATTTAAAAAACAAACAAAAACCCCCCACACAAACAAAAACAACACAAACAAAACCCCAACCAACCACCAAACCAAACAAACCCCCAACAAACTACACCAAACCAACAACACCCCAGGACTCAATGCTGACAAAGAAGTACTGAACAGCAGAGGAAAAGAATTTGGCCAAAAAAATACTTGGACAAAAAGACATGTCCAAAATAGTTTTGATATATCCCCATAACTTCTGGAAGATATCACATTATTGAGGATTTTACTAGTCATCATGTATAACTACTACAAAACTAAGCATGAAAAGAAGCACACACATGCAGAATAACTGCAGTCTCTCACCAAAGCCTTTTCTTTTCTGAATTCTGACACTCACCACTGAAACCAGAGCTGGGTGGCAGATTTGGAAAGTAGTGAAATATTTTCAATTTTGAAAATAATGCCTATGCAGAGTAATTTCTCCTGCAGTATAAAGACATGGCAACAGCACACTGCAGCACCACCTCATTCTATTATTTATTACATGGCACATTTATCTACTGGTCAAGCCCTAACCACGGCATCTGTCTCAATTATGTAAGAGCAGCATGTCTCTAGTGCCCACTCTAATATCACCCACTATAACCAGAACATATTAATGATCAATACAGACACTCAAGTCTTATTTACCATACCTTTCTGTTATGCAGACAAAAAACCTAAGGAAGTCTGATTTCTCCTGACCAGCTTTCACGGCCGCAGTTGGGAGAGACAACATGATGTCACCTGTCAAAACCCAGCAAACAGCCCATAACTACAACAAGTACAGGAACAGAGGCAGGAGATAGTAATTCTATTTCCACCTCTCCACAGAATCTGTTTGACCTTGGCAAGTCACTGGTGTTTTGTGCTTGTTTTTTCACATTCAGGACATGAGGAGCTTTTACGCAGACGGCTGGAACAACAACAATAACTGAGTAAGGCTAATTATTATTTATTCTGCCCAGCCTTAGAACTCTTCCACAATGGCATAAACTCAGAGTGTGCACAAGCACCTCCAAGACTCCAGACCTTCATTTTGAAGCTCCCTTTATGTAAGATTACCACTGAAAGCAGTAACACCCCTTACCAAGACAACCTCCCCTGTAATCCATAACTGATAAAAGCTTAGTTTCACAAATTCTTCTGCTAAACAAACTTTAACCTTATTTTCTACACTAGGGTAGCTCCTAATCCACAATTTGCAACTTGCAAACACTGCCTGCAAGATCCTCTGCCACTGCTCCCAGACAAAATTACATTACAGAGTAAAAATAAGAGCTGCCAGGAAAAGGAAGCAGGATATTTTCTGAAGAGTATCTTTTATTCCGTGCAGTTTCTATGGTTCGGCAAAAATCAGGAACCAGTATTTTGCACAATTCAATTCCCTCTTTAGGCTTGGAAAATTCTAAATTTCACAGCAGCCTGATCAAGTTTCATTTCGATACCAACTTTTCCTGGTAATCTCCCAAAACACCACACACTAAAAATATGCCACAAGTATGGCTTTGAAAAAAACAAAGTGCAGATGAAACATCCTACAGACCAAGCAACGTTACCAAGAATAAAAGTAGAAGGACATTTTTTCTGGCACATTCAGAAAAATGTCTATATTTGTCTGTACTCATAAAGGAAAAAATTTAGGTATTCATTCCTCCACTCAAATAACTATAAGAAATTATATTAATAACCAAAATACCAACTAGAGGATCTATTGCAGTATATACCTTTAATCTAACCTAGGAGAAGTAGAAAAATTAAATGAAGAACCAGGTATGATCTCACACAGAGACATTCAAAATTATTAGTTGCCAAGAGAGCTTGTTGCCTATTTGAGAAAGTGTTCTGGATTTTCAATGCACTGATGAAATACCACTGCATACAAGCTAGTCATGCAGTACAACAAAATGGAGACAAACTCTTGCTCCTGAATAAGAAACAAATGAAGAAAAGTTATAACCACAATCACTGTAAGTTGTTCATGTTTTCCAAGTGAAGCATGTAAACAACTTTAGAGTCATAGAACACTCTAAGCTGGAAGGGATCCACCAGGATCATCAAGCCCAATTCCTGGCCCTGTGCAGGACATCCCCAGATACACACCATGTGCCTTGAAAGCACTGTCCAGATGCTTCTTGAACTCTGTCAGGCTTGGTGCTGTGACCACTTCCCTGGGGAACCTTTTCCTAATATCCAACCCAAACCTTCCCTGACATAAATACAGGCCATTTCCTTGTGTCCTGTCACTGGTCACCAGAGAAGAGATCAGTGCCTGCCCCTCTGCTTCCACCTGGGAGAAAGCTCTAGGCTGTGATGAGGTCTCCTCCTGGTCTCCTCCAGAGTGAATAAGACAGCTGATCTCAGTCATTCTTCATATGACTTCCCCTCTAGACCCTTCACCACTTTCATGGTGCTCCTCTGGATGCTCTCTAAAGCTCTACATCTCATATTGTGGTACCCAGAACTGCCCCCAGCACTGGAGGTGAGGCTGCCCCAGCCCAGAGCAGAGCAGGACAATCCCCTCCCTTGCCCAGCTGGCCATGCTGTGCCTGATAAACCCCAGGACATGCTCAGCCCTCCTGGCTGCCAGGGCACTGCTGGCTCATGTTCAACTTTCTGCCAACCAGGACCCCCAGGTCCCTTTCCAGCCCCATTCCCCAGCCTATGCACATCCACAGCTGCCCCATCCCTGGCACTTGCCCTGTTAAATTTCACATCTGGTGATTGCCCAGCCCTCTAACCAGCCAAGATCACTCCACAGGGCCTCTCTCAGTTTAAATAACGATGGAAGTACGTACTTCAATTCAACACCAAAGTTTCAAGACTTAGCTACATAAAAAGACATCCTCAAAAAAGAGCCTCACAAGCTTGCTGAAGACACGTGCTGCCGACTGAAGTGTACAGGCTGCTTTAGAGAGAACAAATCATGTCCCAGCAGCATGTCATTCACTAAAAAAATCTTATTAATCAAACAGTAAAACATGATAGCAATTTTATATTAAAATAAAATTTTACAGATCAGTCAAGCTTTTAAAAAAATACTTTAAAAAGTCAGTGTTTATCTTAATCTCTCTTTATTTTATAATTTATATAATTTTAATAAATACATAATATTAGAATCTATTATATATATAATAATAATCTGTCTATTGTAAGGATTAAAATCTGCGAGCATAATCAAGAGACTTCTCACACTGTACATACTGAAACTCTTACATTCTTTTCTTTCTTGGTAAAAATTTACCACCACAAATATGTAGTTTATACATTTACAAGCATAAGAGCAAGAAGATACACGGCCATATGCCACCATCTGGATAAACTAAAGTGCAGTTGAAGAGCATGAAGCATTTTTTAGAAAATGAAATTATTTTTAACAGTATAAATAGGCTCTGAAAAATGGCTGTGATGTGACATAGCAAAGGTGACAAAAGTGTTTCCTCAGGTTGTAAAGGTTACTTCATTTTTTTGTAAAAGGTAGCAACCACAAAATACATACACAAAATATGAGTGAAGAACACCACAAAAGTAGAACCCCAGGAAATGAGAAACTCTAAGTTTAGCCCTTACTTTTCCAAGACTCAGTAAGAATACAGGGATATGGAAACTGCTTCTATTAACAATTTTTACTTCAATGAAATGTTTTGGCTGTTTCCTTTTCTGAATTTTTACATTACAAAAGATAAACATAATTCTATATTATTTCCTTACTATACATCATCTTAATTGTTAATTAATGCAATTATGTTCAAGGTAAGGATGAAGTGTATGATATTATAATGCTTTAAGCATTTCCACATAAAAATAATGGAAGTGCACTGAGATCAAGAATATAATTTATAATTATAAAACTGCCTTGAAATACTATACATTTAAAAGGCATATCCACTTTTGTCAACAGAATTAAGATTTAACCTGACAACACAGCTAGTGACATTTACTTTTTTCTCTTTTTCACCTAAACATAAAGAAGAAAATAAGTAATTCTGTAAAAGCCAGCATACACAATTGCTCAATTTTTAGAAACATGGAAATAATAAATTTAAAAAAAACCCAAAACACTTAAAATACACCTTCCCTGTGAAATGCTCTTGGGAGGCAATATTTCAGCACATTAGTGCCATATAGTTCAGTTAATAATTTGCTTGCAATTAACATCCAAAGAATTTAGGGTTGCAAGTATTATGAACACCGAAAATTGATGTCCTGAAACATCAGAATTCTGCCAGCATTATTTGGTCTCCAAATGTCAAACTAATACTGTGCATAAACTACATTCTTCATCCCAGAGAGATTCTAACAAACTGCATAAGAGAATACTTGTTTGTATTAAATATGCACTTTAAAAATTCAAATGACAACCTATCTTTACAAGTTTATCTAAAACCAAACATAGCACAGAACAGGTATGCACTGCACCATAACTGTAATCTTCACCAACGATGAATTAGCAACTATAAAACCTTTCCTCAAAATCTGTACCTGTGAAGGCACCACAAGTCTTTCAGAAAGACTTTTATACACACCTACATGCTACTTGCTCTTCTTTTCACAGTTTTTTTAAACACAGAAATTGGAGTTCAAAATAATGAAAAATAGTCCTAGAATAAGTTACTACTGCAAAATAGAAATTAGAAAGAGGGAAAAAACTCACTCTCATTCACAAACCCATGATCATTATTCATAGAACAATACTTTAAAGAGAACTATTTTTGCAAAGAGATATCAGCAAAGGATATTGCCTTTTAATTGGCTGTAGCAAGCACACACATACTATGCCAAATACAATAGTCTACAGATTATTTCTGGAGAAATCAAGCTATAGAAAGATTATTTTCAGACTTTCTTTGTGTTCTGTATCAACCAGAATAAGTCAAACAACAAAGAGCTACTTAACATAGTGAATACACAGCAAAAGCAAATAAAATCCAAATTAAGACCTTAACTCCATAAAACTGCTTCTACTGAAAGGGGAAGGTTAAAAGGTTAAAAAGAGTATTTGCCAGCATTTCAGAAGACTCCTTCAAGAATATATTGCTCACAAGGATTTCCCAATAGTCTGACTTAACAGCTCTTGCTCCTTGATAACAATTTAAATGTTAGTCACACAAAACCATCTATTCATTTGATTGTGAACAAGTTTTTCCCAATCTTTAACACTCATCAGGTGCATATACACAATACAATAGCTGTAGTTATGCTACTACTCAAATCTTAATAAGCACTGTTTAAACTTTCAGTGACAGTAAAAACTGTAGCCTGAAGAACTCATCCATGAACTCTAGTCCTATAGTCTACATTATCCTGTTTCCACTCCTTAAATGTCACTGAAAGCATTCTAACATCTCCTGCAGCCTAACCCTATGATGAGGCTCAGAATCAACATCTATTTGTTCTCTTCCTTAACCTATCACCCAAGACTACCAGCAATGTTTCTTTTCCAGAAATAACTCTCCCTCCCTCATTCCCTTGGCATTGTTGCTCTCATGACTCATCCCTTATCACTGTTCTTTCAGTGCATCCTCCTGAAGGAGCCTCCTCATTCACCTGTATTATTTTATTAATCACTTCCTAGGCTTTGGTCTTGCACCCCTTGCCAATTGTCTTCACTCAGTCCAGGGCCAGGATTCAGACTCAACCATGAACTCCCTGCCATGAATCAGAAATATTCTTTCTACTCCCTATCTCCTGCGCTTGTCCAAGTCAACACCCCAGCCTGAGTCTCTCTTTCCCCACACTGATGTCTCACAATCAGCTCAGCCTCAGCACAGAAAACATACAGGTCATATTCATTCCACCACTGCTTCAGTCTCCTTTTCACTACTGCAAGTCCTGAACTTAACTAAGCATTAGCTCTCCAATCTAGCTTGTCCTCTATAGGTCCTAGAAATAACCTGCTGTTGAGATCCTAGCCATGCCCATCACATCACTAAGATATCCCTCTAGTAGCTGGAAATTTATCATGAGACCACAGAAGTTCACACCTGAAATAGTGAAGCAATTTTCATCTTTCAAGATCCAGAACTGATCCTTATGAACATTCCTCTCTCAACACTTTTAGCCTACAGCCAGATCACACAAGTCCTTCCCCATCCCACTTCTTGAGCAGCATTCACTTCACTCTCTACTTCAAGACCCTAATTGGTCAAGGTCCTCATTCTAAAATTACTAATCAGGATGTAGATGAGGTTAAAGTTCTGGTGAACTGTTGTATTTTCACCTCTGAACTTCTTTTCTTTTGCCCTTGGGGTTGGGAGAGCTCCATGAAGCAGCACCCTCTTTCAAAAACCTCCTCCAAGTTTTTTTCATATTTCTCATTAAAAGCAAAGAAACAAAATGACCAGATGGCTGTCACATCTACACTACTGCCCTAAAATTCACAGCACTGATGCCAAACTTTCTCCTGAGCCACCACAGATCTCTTCCCTCACCCTTAAATCATTAAGCATTCTGGGTCAGGAAACCCCTCATAACCACTGAACTCCAGGATGACTAATTCAGACATGGAACTTGAATAGCTTGTTACTTAGAAAAGTGACTAAAACAATTTTCTACTGTACAGTGCCTATGGAAAACCAGCATCATACCAGCAATAAGCCTACTCAAAGTATTTTTGTCTTTTCCAAGGCTTCTCAACATGTTTGAAAAAGAATCCAAATGCTATACTGTATACTGCTATTACAGACATTTTAACTGGTAATCAAGTACTTAAGACAATGCCTACTATTTATGATTTCCATCTGTTATTTCTGAGTTGGATTCCAGTATTTTAAAGATCAGGTTGTCCCAAGCTCCTAAGAAGACACCATTGCCTACTTTATGTCACTGTAAAATTACAAAATTAAGTTCATGGCACTAGAGATTTTCTCTGTCATATGGCTTTATTAGACCTAGCAGAGCAATTTGGATGCCTACAGGTATTTTTGCAGTATAACAGTTATTTAGAAACAAGCGGTTTGCACTCAAAATATAATTAAAGAAGCATTTTCATTAATTTTGTAATCTTAAAAAGATATTTCCCTACATTGTTCACAACCAAAACCAAAAATACTCCACAAAACCCCAAAAATACTATCCTATAATCCCAGCCATAAATTATCCACTTCTTTTAAACAGCAGTTTGAATAGTAATTCCTTCTAAGTTACTTGTCTGATGCTGCTGTTTGCTTTCTCCCTGTATCTGGTTCTGACACTGTGCAGTTTAGCTTGTCACACTGTACACACGCACGAGTTTAATCAAAACGCTCCTTGTGAGGCAGCAGCACGAGGGTGCCACATGCTGCCAACAACAAAGCAGAACAAACTCTGACTGCCCCCCAAAACTGCTGCAGGAAATTCCTACTATTCCATTCCAACACTGCATAAACTTATGCACCAAAACTTAAGCTTAGGCATATAGTTTTCACAGGAAAAAAAAAACCAAAAAAACACCTTTCTCATTCAGGTAACACTGACTGCAAAAGAACCATGTGCCCATGTGATGCCCATTCAAACACAATGCAGGATTTGCATATTACATTCTTTAGCTATTGCTTTTTAATTTCAAACACTTTTTTCCCCTGTCCAAGTAAGTTTTTATAGAACAACCCAGAAAGAAAACTCCTTATACTAACCATTTTGAAAAAAAAATAAAAATCAATCAGCTACTGGTGAATCATCATTTTTTAATCCTAATACACAAAGACAACTCAGCATCAGAGCCATACTCCAAAAACAGGTCATTTAATAAAAAAAAATTAAAAATTAGGCTCCTTGATGCAATATAACTACAACATTAACAAAAGTTAGCATATTTCATTTTACCTACACTAGAAGTATTTAACAATAAGAAAACAAAATTATTTTTCCAGAGAATTATTTGACTTATAGGTTTAAATAATAAATGTAGCAGAAAATCCTAAACTACAAACAACTATTTCAGTCTTGTTAAAATGGTATTTTTTCTACTGCTCTGATTATTTGATCACTGTTTTTAAAATAAGCCACAGTTGTTTTGTCAACATTTTAACAGACATCTGAAAAGGATAAAACTAATGTCCCAAACACGACAACACTTCTGACAATCCTGTAATAATCAATAAACAAAAGGAAATGGAACCCAAATATTCAGATGAGTAAACTAATAGAAATGTGGAAAAACTTAACTGCTAACTGGAGCACAGGCTAACTTTATAGTAAACTTTAAAAGCATTTCTTCCCTTCTTTCAAGTCCAACCTCTAAACTAGTACACTCCAGGAATCATAACAAACAAGATCAGCTTCCATAAAGAACATTTAATTGGGAAATTGTATATCAGCCACAAGATACCTTCATCAGGACTGAAATCAAGCAAAAGCTTCAATTTATTTTTTCACAAACAAGAGTGAGGAATTGGAAACACTATTGCAGCTAATCAAAACAACAAAATACCATAATGCTACCTTCTCCACGAGAACAAAAGCATCAACCACCAACTCCACCCCACCCCCAAGCAGGCTGTTGCTCTCTAACCACAGAGCCAATGCTGTAGACAATGTAATCCCACAGGGAAGACAGAAGGTCACAGACACACTGTGAAATCTTAAAATAAGGTCTACGTTTTAGAAAGACCTAGAAATACTTCAACAAGACAAAATTTCATTTGGAACAAACAGGTGGAGTACAGAATCAGCCTGCTCTTCTCCTGACTGTCTCTTCCCTCAACACATAGAGGGAGGTCACACTTGCTCCACGTAGTCCAAAATTAAGGATCCGGCACTTGAAATAAGCAGCAGCAATCAAGATGTGGCAAGGATGGCAACGTGCAATGTGACACTGCAGGTGTGATTGCGTACTGTATACCAGCAGTGGGTCTGTTATTATTCATCAGCTGTAGGTGGCTAAGAGGGTGTCACTTATTACAGTGACACATGCTGCAGCTGGCTAGCCATGATTAAGTATTACCCAGTGTGGTTGAAAGGGATGGAGACTACCATTCATTATGATCCAGCGTGGCTTACTGGCGTAGGGAGGCTGCTACCCTTCCCTGCACCGCAGCATTTGAAGGAAGGCAGCTAAAACTCAACAAAGCCCTGGGAATGGTGTGCAGAGAGGAGAGAAAGGGAACCTCGGCCGCCCAGCCTGACGGAGCGGGTGTCCTGCTAGCAGGGGCGGAGAGCCGCCCGCGCTCGGCGCGCCCGGGAGCGCTCCGCCGCCAAGTGACAGCGCCGGGCCGGGCCCCGCCGTGCGAGGGGCGCTGGGGGCCCGCGCTCAACTTCCAACCACAGCAGCAAAAGCCTTTGTCCCAGCACTCCCCGTCCGTAGCCGGGGGAGCCTGGGGGACCCCCGCCTACAGCGGGACGAGCCAGGGCGACCGAGAAGGGAGAAGAGCCCGTGGCAGCCCCAGGTCCCCTCCCAGCTGGGCTCCGCCGCTCCCCTGGGAGCCCTCAGAGCGGGACCCGCTCCGAAGCAGCCGAGATGAGCACTGACCCTGCACGGAGTCCCGACCGGCGTGTCCGTGCGGGAGAGAAGGAAAGCAAAGTGAGCGCCCGGACCTGCCGGGACTCCCGCGCCGCGGGCCGGCCGGAGAGCGCGGCCGCTGCCGGGCCGGGACCCGGGGCGCCTCCTCCGTGCGCCCACCCGGCGGGACCCCAGCCCCACGAGGTTTGCGCCGCAGGGCCCGCCCGCGGGCCGTCCGGAGGGGAGTCCCCCGTGCCGTCGAGCGGCGGCCGAGGAGCGAGCGGGCGGGCGCGGCGCGGCCTCGCCCAGGCAGCCCCGGGCGGCGGCGGCTCCAGCGGGCGCCGCGAACGCCCCGCACTCACCCTGTCACAACAGGCGCCATCTTCCACAAACTCTCGCCAAAACTCCTACTCTCGCGAGAGCGCCCCCCTCCCCGCGGCCCGGAGCGCGCGTGCGCGGGCCCGCGAGACACGCGCGGGGCGGGGGGGCGGTGCGCCCCGCCCACTCAGCGCCCGGGCTTCTCCCCACAGACACAACAGCCCGGGCGTGGGAACCGCGCCGCTCTCGCGAGAGCCCGGCGCCTGCCGGCATGCGGAGAGCTGCGCAAGTCTCGCGAGAGCGGAGCGCGCTCAGGGGAAGCCGAGGGATTCCCTCTGCCCGCTCGCGCGTCCCGCCCCCGCCGGCGCGAGGAGGGGCGGAGGGGGAGGAACCATTCGGAGCGCCGAGGGAGGGGCGGGGCCGCCGCTGGCGCGCGGGGATCGCCCACGGCCGCCGCCGCCTCCGCCCAGTACCCCCGCGGGGAGCGCGCGTGGGGCCGCCCGCCTCGTGCTGCCCGCGGGCGCGGCACGTGCGCGGCCCCGAGACTCTGCGGCGGTGCCGGGGCTGAGGCACCATTGGAGCTGAGGGGCCGTGGGAGCTGGGGACCGGGACAGGGCGGAGAGAACTCTGTGTCAAACGTGAATTAAAAAGAGCAGGAGGCTGGGATGTGGAGGCACGGCCCTTAGGAAGACCTCCTGGGTTCCTTACGTGGAATTGTTAGCAGAAATTTTTTTTAGAAGTGGGTTTTACATTAAAAGCCCTGTTTCATAATTTTGTTTTCATGTGCAGCTGAAGTGCGTAAGATGCGTTTGTTTAGCAAACAGAACCAGGGGAGTCTGGCAGGGTCCCAGGCAGCCGAGCGGGCCCTGTGGCCACAGGCGGCCGCGGTGTCTCAACACGGAGCTGCCGCCGTGTGCTCCGGCGTTTTGATACGGCACAAAAAGAAAACCCCAATTTTGGATTCATGTAACGATATTACCTCTTCAGGGTGCGGGTCTGTTTGTCCATTAGGAGACCAAATTTGAAAACTAATCCTTTACATCAAGACTTCTGTCTGTTTCAACTTCCTCTGTGTTTAGTATAACATGTCAGTCTAACTTCGGGACAAATGCTACATTGATTTAAAGATTGCTGAGATTCCAAAGCCCACATCTTTTTTATTATGTTAGCTCTGTACCTCTGCTGTCTTCGAAATTACGGGAAAAAATAGCATTTTAGTAATCCCATGAATAAGATTTCAGATTTCTCGCCCACATACACACTTCACTGCTTATGCTAATTCAATGAATAATGTCTCAGATAAGTAAAATCACGTTTGGAGAGATTCCTTGGTGACAGAGTTTTCTGTACGAGTCACTGTACAAACAGCTGTTGTCTCCTGTCATTATGGGACTTTCCCCATCATGATTTCCCCCTCCTCATTAGATACAGGAGGACTTTGATTGGCTCCCTTGTACGCCCAGTTCTCGGCAAAAGCACAATGCATACTGGAAATCCTCTCTATTGTTTGCAAAGAGCAACTCATAATCCCTTTGGAAATCTCTTCCTAAAAACATCTCTCTCTTTTTTTTTTCTCCCAAGGCTAAAGAATGATCTCAGCTCATGCTAACTCCATTCCATTAAGAATAGTTTCTGGATGTTTGCCATGGACTGTCTCTAGATGGTTATTTTATGGGGCCCCTCTTTTAGTGTGTTTTGAATCAAACTGGAAAATCTAAAAATATTGCACACTCTTCAGTGTCTGACCTCTTTTAATAACTTACAATTAAGGCACTTTGATTAATAACCAGGTTAATTGGATACTGGAACAGGTATATTATTTTGAAGAATTAATAATCATAGAAACTATTGTAGTCCTTTCCATCACTGACAGCAGTACATTATAAAACAAATAACCATTGATTTTGTTTTCTTAAATTATAAATGATCTGCAGTTCAAAAGGCCAGGAATACTATTCAAATCAAAAACAATAGCTTGAACTTCATGTGAATAGCTGATGGAAAAAAAGATAGTAAGCCTAAAGGTTTTTTTTTTAATATTGTTTATGCATTGAATTTTCTTCTTGCTGCTAAAAGTTTGTATTTCACATAGAGTGTGAACAATTCTTATTGACTTTATTGGAAACTGAAAGCATCCACTACCTCAGGGAACTAGACCTCACCTTCTGGCCTGTAACGAATATAAGCATTTCCAGAGCTGAGGTAGAAAAATTTAAATAGCAGGTTTGCACCATTTAAATTTTTGTGTTTGCTATGCAAATCAGTAGTTTGACTTTTTGATTTAAGCTCAGCTGAGGTTGTCAAAAGGGTTCTGAATCAGGCCTGTCATTTCAGAGACAATTTGGAGAATCACAGCTGGAGGCATCTTTGACGGATGTGATTTCCACATGAGGTGTTGGGCCTCACCTGTGTTCCAAGCAGATGCCCTGCCAGATGACTCCAGCTGGATGCTCAAAATCATTGGTGACCTTTGAAAATGGAAGGCTGTTCATGCAGGAAATCCAGTTTACTCTCACCTGTCAGCTGGGGGACAGGACCACCTGGAACTTGGATTCACCAGCATGTGTGTATGTGGACAGAGCCACTTGGCAGTGCTTAGTGGATCTCAGCAGCTTCATCTTGGGAATTCACAGAGTTCCCCTGTCCTCTCAGTCTTGCTTTGTGTGGAAAGAGGAGGAAAGACAAGGAGCCTAGCACCAGCCCATGGAATCTTCAGGCCTCAGGCCCTCTGTGTTGGCAGGGAGGAGATCTTTTGGCCTGGAGAGTTGTCCCACCAATGGTACTGCAGGACAGGAGCTGCTGGCCAGCACTGCTCAAGCAGCCCAGCTTTGGAGGAGGAGGGCAGGCATGAGCAGGGAGCATGAGATGCAAGCTGTGATAACCAGGCCAAAGATTTCAACAGCTTGTTTGACCAGTCCAGACCAAACTTTCTCCAGCTCAGCCTTGGCTCTGGGTTTCCCCTAAGCCCATTCCTTTGGGCACAGCACTAGCTAATTAATATCCTTCTCATTTGGCAATTGCTTCCCACCTCGTGGTTTGGAGGAAGATGAGAAAACAAAAGACCTGCACACTTTCATGTAGAAGCAATCCCAAGTTTCTTATGTGTTTGGCACAAGCATATGAGAGAGGGGCAATGAGACAAGAGTCTCCGTCTCAGATCAGCCTGTCTTACAAAAAACCATCTCACAGTGTGTCCTGTAAAATCCCAGCTATTTTAAAACTCACTGACCTTAAAAAGCATTGTAGGTAGTGAGAACTGCAGTTATCTGGATCTTCATTATAAGGAGCAGGTTTATCTTGAGATGTTGCAGTTTGTAGGTGGTGTAAATCACACATTCTAGTGGTAGGTACTGTGTACAGCCCTGCTGGGATTTCATAAGCACAGGATGTACAGTGTGGTTCAATCGCGTGTCTAGGAAAGCAAATCAACAGGCAGCTGCCCACAGAACATCTCTTAGATCTGAGCTGTGGTGCAGGTGCCAACAAAAGTTATCACTTAGGCTGTTAGCCAGCCTGCTCAGTGTCAGAAGTGTCTGCTCCTTGAAATGGATGCTGATGTTCAACACAGCTCAGAGAATTTGCAACATTGTCTTAAGGATGACAAGGAGAAAGAATAGGCTAGTTAGCAGTCTGCAGCAGGTGCATTGTTAAATAGTTTTTGCTTGTGTGTCATAGTCTGAAAGAGGACGGTAGAGTAAAGAAAAGATCTGAATCTGTGTCGTAATGCGGGCTCAGGTAAAAGTATACCTTGGTCTGGGAGTCCACAGAGACAACAGTCAGGCTTGGGCCTTGCTATGGTGTTGCCTTGAAAGCAAGTACAGTCCCTTCCCAGAGTGTTCTTTTAATGTAAAGACAAGAAGCAAGGAGTATAGGAAACATTAGAAAGGAAGAGGGGGAGGGACGATGAGGTTAACAGTAATAACATCATATGGTTATATAGGTTAACAGTGTGAACAGCTTGATGACTGACTTCTATAACCTCTTATTTTTAAACAGTTTTCTAAAATAGCCTGCTAAGATGCTTTGCATTGTATTAAATTTTGCTCCTCACTTTATCCCAGAATAGTATCTTCACTTATTTTCCATTGGGTGAAATGTTTTGTCAATTTGCATGTAAACTACCCTGTATCCCTCCTTAGTTTTACTGGGTTCTTCAGAGAGTGCAGCCCTCTCACACAGCATTCCTGTGCGCTTGTGCCTGTCCACCAGGTAAGTGTGCCACCAGTTATTCCCTTAGCCCTGCCTCCCATACACAGCCCTCTGCACTGGTGGCTGGTGCCATCATCATCTTCAGGGTGCCCCTGCAAGTACCACCAGACCTCAGTGAATCATCCATCCCAGGAGGCTGAAATGCCCTGGGGGCTGGCAGAGCTTGCCTGCCACACACCGGGTACTGCCAGCCCCTGCACCCCAGCATTCACAGGCAGGGTAGTGCCAGCCCCTGCACCCCAGCATTCACAGGCAGGGTACTGCCAGCCCCTGCACCCCAGCATTCACAGGCAGGGTACTGCCAGCCCCTGCACCCAACATTCACACAGGGTACTGCCAGTCCCTGCACCCCAGCATTCACAGGCAGGGTACTGCCAGCCCCTGCACCCCAGCATTCACAGGCAGGGTAGTGCCAGCCCCTGCACCCCAACATTCACACAGGGTACTGCCAGTCCCTGCACCGCAACATTCACAGGCAGGGTACTGCCAGCCCCTGCACCCCAGCATTCACAGGCAGGGTACTGCCAGTCCCTGCACCCCAGCATTCACAGGCAGGGTAGTGCCAGCCCCTGCACCCCAGCATTCACAGCAGCAGCAGAGCAGGGGTTCTCTGGGTGCTGCCTTGGTGCTGCCAGCAGCTTGGTGCTGTGCTGCCCTGACCTTCTGCCATGGCTAAAGTGTGCATGTACCAAACCAGCTCTAAGATTAAACCACAGGCTGCAGGATTACAAAGTCATTCATTACAAGGAGTACAGCAGGATAAACTGTAAACATTTCCAAGTTTCCAAAACGTACAGGAGAAGATACAGCTTCTTTTCAGTCTGTCTGATCTCTGTAGGACTGACTGTGAGCTGAAGACACCTAAGGAAGTTATTTGCATCCTCTTGAAATCAAGAAAATGGGGAAGATTGAACTAGTTGATTAGACTGTGAATTATCACAAATAATTAACAAAATAAAAGGAACATTTAAAGATTATATGACTCCAGATGTTTTATTGATTTTATTCATATATAAATACAAATAGATTTTGCAATGTTCTGAATTGGTGTGAATACAGATGTTTTTTGCAGGAAAACATCTTGATCAGAGGTGCTGTTGCAGTTCTGTTGTTTTCCTGATATGTATCAATTCACATCTACACTCAACCCCAAGTCTGTAATTTAGTGACTGAGTTAGAGCTGATTTTTTCAGCTAGTCTGGTCTCTCATTCATTAGGTTCTTTGAGAAAATATATGCTGACAGACTTCACCTCTATCTGTAAGTAAAATGTGTTTTTTAAAAACAAAGAATGAAAACTCATTTGATTCTACAAAACACAAGAGAATTACACACTCTTAATTATACACATTTTTCTTACTTACAGGGAATATGTAACAGAACAATGCTTAAGGAAATTTCAGAATAACTATAACAAGGTGCAAAAAAAGAACTCATCAGCCTACTATAAAAGAAAACCACAAACTACACATGACCTCTTGATAAAACTATTACTAAAAACCCGTTTGCCATAGTAAACCATCCCCATTTTACTATGTATTAGGAAAGCCCTTGTCCCAGTGACACACACTATGTCAGAGGAGGAAATACGGACAGAAATCCTTAACCTGTAATTCTACATGCAAATATGTGCACACAGGAATTCTTTCTATAGAGAGAGGAGTTACGTAATTAATTGATTCACAGGTGTAAAGCTGGATACCATATAAATGCTCTCTGAAGAATTTAGTGACATTTAGGTAAACCTCATTCTTGTCCTATATAGACAGGTTAAACTAATTTTGTGTTTAGTAGCTTACAGACTGTCCATGTCTATTGTCTATAAAGATAATACTTGTTTTGGGGCTATTTATTTAAATCATTTAGGAAGTTATATAATCTTGAAACAGAAGATAGTCTAAAGGCATCACCAAAGAACATGTAATCCTAAAAAATATTTAACTTGTAATACTGCCATGTTGATATCTATTTGGGTTACAAAAGTTCTAGTTGTTGTGGACTTAGTCTAGCTTTCATTCTGCTATCATTTTGCTGTTCCATAGACCATTTTCCATAATCCTCCTGAAAACAGACAGACTATTTTTAGCCAGAACTATTGAAAATAAATTCCATAAAAATTGCCTGAGAATAGTGCTCAGATCCAGAGTGGCTGATACCTTTTGAATTTTTTCCTCTTAGGGAATTACACATGACCTTTTAATGCTAAAGTTCATTAGTGCTTGGATATCATATGGATGAACTTCATATAAATGAATGGATGAACAGATAAGTCACAACTAAGGTAATGATCTTACAGCTATTATGGAGGTAGCTGAAGACGTGTCATGGATGATAATTACTTAAAGAATTTCTCTATCATTTTATTTACTGTCATTCTTTGTTCAGGATTCACTCTCTCTTCTTTAATCTTAACAAGTGGTGTTTCATTTTTAATGTTCCAGACAGCCATATCTTTTTCTAGAAATGCAGATATCCAGACATTCTTATTACTTACAGTTTCATTATCAGTTTGTTTTTCTCCTCATTACTGGCACTGACCTTGCCAAGAACTAAGCACATGCATAATTTTACTAGTGCAATTAGACTCATTAAAGCTAATGGGATTAGTCAAGAAAGTAAACCAACTTCTGTTCAAGTGTTTGTTGTTTGAGGTAGTGCTGCTAGAATCAAGATGAGGAAAGTCTGGAAGGAATTCAGACTGAACAATAATTTTCATTAAATGTCATACAAAGAGAAATTCAAAGATTTTTCTCTTGACCCAACCCTGATGTGTGATCAACCCAAGGTGGTTTTACACTGGGAGCAAGCAGGGATTTCCTGACATTGCTTTTTCTTCAAAAGATGGGGGCTTGTCAAGATTTAAACTGGTCTCAGCAAACTTTACAAGGTCATTTCTCAAGTCTGGGATGAAATATTTAAATTAAAGATAATTAGACATCTCAGCCACCAGCCCAGCAACAGAGGCTGAGTGTAACCTGATAGCAGTGTTGTGATGCTGTGCCCTGGGAGACTCTGGTCCCCCCCAGGAATATTTCATTAATGTGGGGAGATTGAGAGAGGCAAACCCAGAAAATGTTTCCTCTTTCTGCACAGAAATAGGGAGATAGCACTGAATTAAACAACATTTCCTCTTGCAGAGGAATGGTCTCACAGTTAGAACATGGGCTTATAGCTTGGAGGTCTTGTGTATAAAATCCTCAAAAGGTGTTTATGCCAGTATAAAGTGGGGAAAAAGTCTAAAGGATTTCTTTGCTCTTACTTCTACCCTACCTTTGTTCCTCATTTTGGGTGCTGCAAGTCTGCTGATTTTTGACCTGCCAGCTGAAAGCCTCCCAGAAGCATGATAGCAGCCAGAAATACAACGTTTAGAGTGCACCTGGTTTTCAGCCCCTTTCTTTGAGAGCCATCTCTGCTAGGGCTGAGAGGGGAGGAGCATGGTGCAGTTGCTCCATCCATCCCAGGGAACTTCCCTTCTAGACTGTCAGGACAACTTTATGGAGACTGGTAGCACAGGCCAGACATAAAGTGGGTGATTATTAACTCCATCATGCTATAATTTGTCATTTCTGACCTCTGATGAGCTGCCTCATATACAGTGAGTTATAAAAAATCGGGCCTCTTACAGAATCAAATGCAAACTGCTCTGATATAATTTCAAAACAGTAAATCTCCCATGGCCTTGGAGAAAGCATCACTTGTGGGCTTTCACCCATTTTATACCTTCCTTTCAAAACAAACACATATTCTGGTCTCTGATAAATACAAATGACAAAATTTATTTAAGCTGCAGACACACTATTTGTAATCTAAAAGTTAAAATTCTTAGTTAATACTGACTCCTATACCCTGTCTTTTTCTGTGCAGAGGTAAAAAAACCAGCAAGTCCATCACTGCAAAGTCTAATATCAGGGATGGTACATATATTTAATATTACTCACTTTTCTCTAGGAAAGCAATTGATCTACGCCCCGATGCTCACAATTTTATTAACATTGGAAAGAGCCATGTGGTGTTTATATAGTGTTTAAGCTCCATGAAGTGCCAGAGCCCGAAGTTTTTGATTACTGTCGGAGGAGGAGGGCTGGAGTGACAGTTAGGGGTGCGCCGGTCCCTACTGTATATACAGCTGTTGCTGCACAGGGGAGGGAAATGCAGGGTCTGGCTGTCTGTTCCAAACAAAAAGAAATGGCACATGCTATTACTTCCAGATCATTGCAGTCCCTGCACCACCATCTGCTGGGGGTCAGAGCAGTTGTCCGGGTCGGCGTCAGTCATGCACAAACTCAATGCCTTCCATGGAGCTGTGCCCAGCAGTACATATTTACAAGAACAATAAAGCAAACCTGCTCCTTGGACACAGGCACCACAATGCTCCATCACACTGGGAACAAAGGGGCACAACAAAAGTTGATATGCATTACAAAGGAGGTTCTCGGGGATCACAGCTTTGTGATTTCAGGCCGTAACACAAATTGAAGGGAAGAAAAACTGTCACCAATAAGCCCAGACCTAGTGATCATTGTATTTGTAATTGACGCAGCATTGCTGAAAGGGTGCCTGGGTCTCTGTGTTTCCTCTCTTCCTATTGTTAAAATCTTCTGTAGAAAACAGTTAAATGGGAAAAGCTTTGATGGTAAATATTGAAAACTTGGATATGTTATTCTGTAACAGCAGCAAGATAATCTCTGCCACTTACCCCAGCTTGTCCATGCAGATCTCTTTTTCTGGGGCTTATGCCATGTGCTGGAGCGAGATGTGGAGAGCCCTGACTGACGTAAACTGAACAGTTCCTGGAAACCGGATGAGTACAACTGTGTCACTGTGATGTTGAAACCAAATGAGCAGTTTTAGCATCTCTTTGGCCTCACAACAGCTAGTGAGTAATTCATTTCTCCTGCTAAAAACGGCTGCTTCGCCACCACTGGAGTGACACATCAGGAGTTACTGTCGGGCCTGCAAACCTTTCACTTAGCGCTGCCCTGCACCCCTGGCTGAGCACAGGCGTACAGGCGTGACACCCTTGGGGCCTAGAGCTTGAGGTGCCTTAGCTGGCAGTACATTAAGGCATACAGATAAAAAGTACAGGCTTTCTTTTAGGTCTGGGCTAGCTTGCTGCAGAGCTACATCCAGTGTTTTGGTGCTGCATCAAAATAGAATGCTTGGTGCAGGGGCATCTGCATTTAGTGAGTTTATTAGTTTGGTCTCAGCATCAGCACTGTTAAAACAGGCAGCAGTGCCAGCATGGGGTGAGAGAAATAGGCAGCAGTTCTGGAAAGCTATGAAAAGGGCAGGTGGAGCTGCACCCAGAACATTTTTCAAGTGAGGCTCATTGCCAAATAACTAGAAACTATGCTGTGCTAGCAAAAACACATGAAGGACTGCTGTAGTTCCTGCCTCACATAGCTACAGTGTCTGTCACAGCACTACCACATACATAATCTTTGACATTCCATCTGATAATTAGTGGTTTTGGCACAAGTAAACACACTCTTGTTAGGTTCTATCCTCAGTTGCTTTTTTACTAAGCATCACTCATCATTTTTGCATAAAACCTCTCCAGTCCATGTAATGTTTGACAGCCTTCTTGGATGATTTGCCTGAAACACGATATGGAAGAGGAGACCTCCAGGTAGCTGCACACACATGTCTTCCAGACTCCACCTTCCTGGCCTCACTGGCACCAGGACACCCCAGCTGCCGGAGCCGCAGAGCTGGTTCTGGAGCCTGCGAGGGCATGCAGAGCAGCCTTTGCTTGTTTCCTTGGAGAACCTCACCAGCTCAGTTACATATCTGTACTTGGAGGACACTTTCCCTGAGCCATTCCACACAGAGCTGAACTCCACAAGTTTGCACTGCAGCTAGGCAGGCTTTCAGCAGTGGGTCAGAACTGAAAGAAATAATTTTGTTTACCATCTGGTCCTGTGGAACTGCATTTGAAGTAAAAGTTGCCAAAGAGTAGTCAATGTATAGCTTAGATGCATTTACATAATAAAATGTATGCAAAATGTAAATAATTTTGTATCTCTAATTTTGGGGAGGAAAAGGCAGGGGATGGGAAGCTGGCAGAGTGGCTCTTTGGATATTAGTAATAAAATGAAAGGACAGAAAGCCTTCAACCTGTAGGTAATTGATGTAATTAATTACTGAAAGTGATTTCCATTAATAGTCAAATGTAAGTGATTGCCCTGTATGCCTACTCCACCATAGAGAGGCGCTACATTGTGGAAATCATCTTGTTTCAGTGCCTGCTTGTACTCCTGCTGGAGGCTTTATTCTACCAGCCAGGGACTAGATTAGTGTAGGGAATAGTCTGGGTTTCCCAGCCATCCTTCTGGACACAGTCCAGACATTGAGGAACTTGTAGTAGTAGAAGGTGCCCCTGCCCATAACAACTAGATGGTCTTTAAGGTCCCTTTTAACCCAAACCATCCTAGGATACTGTGATATTCACATAATGCCAGGGAAATTTAGAACTGGTCTCATGTATCCTGCAGATAAATAAGGGACTTCAGTATTCAGGAAGAACTTCACAGGTCTTGTGGTCACTAGCAAATGTAAACCACAAGAATAGATACATTCTGACTAATAAAATAAGTTTTCTGATAGAAATAAAGCTTTTACAGAATGAACAATCAACTCATTGGTACTCAAGCATACCAATCAACAGTACAACTCTGTTGGTACTCTTATTCTATGACATGTTACCTGTAAACCATGCTCTCGTTGGTGGAATATTCCACCCTCTTCAGTCATATGTGTCATACTTAAATGCTGCCCTGGATAAACCATAGTCTTAACTTCATGTTGTAAGTCTATCATTGCAGGAAAAAAGATTTCAGTTTATTTTTCTTAATTGCCTAGATGAAAAGAATCTATACCGTGTCCAGCCCAGTGGGTATCCAGTTATGCATAAACCTTAGGAGTCTAATGTTGAAACCCTGCAGCATCCAGGGACTGAGTGGAAGCTTCTGTGTTTGGGTACTTAAGTGAGAGATGAGCTGTGGGGAAAATCTAGACCAGAATAATACTTTAACTTTTTATGTTGACTCTTTTATTTCATTAACATTACCCTTTATCTCTGAGGTTGTAGATATGCTTTTGTGAAGAGTAATTCTGCAAGTTACTACATCTCTGGGCAACATAAATTCAGCCCACATCAGGCACAGCGTGTTGAGTCACACAGCACAGAGAATATGTGCACACCATGGCTGTTCTTGCCAGCTTTATTCTTTATGCTGCATCAATGACAGATGTTGGAGAAGAAGTAATGTTTGATCAAACTCAGATTGCACAGAGGGAAGGTATGGCCTTTTTGAACAAATTTAATATTTCACCTTCAGCTATGCCAATTGAATACATTGCATCAAGACAGTGACATTTTTGATCTGGAATTAACTGTAGTAACTTTGGATTTACTGCCTGGTGGAGCCTTGGCCTGATTTTTACCCCCAGGCCACTTATATGCTGTTTCTTAACATATCTTCCTTGAACTCATTTTCAAATCTGCTAACCTCTCTTCTTCCTACCTGTTCTCTGAATTCTGTCTGCAGTAATGTCTGCCAGCTTCTAATGCCTGATGGCCAGATAAATGACCATTAGGAAACAATGGACTAATAAAATACAATTAGGTATTTTATGAAAGCAATGTTTTAGTGATTTACAGCTGGCCTAGGGCATATATATGGTTAACATGGACTTTTGTTGCTTTTGTACTGCATCCCTTCTCACTGCTTACTCTGCCCACTTACAGATTTGTTTTAGCCCCTTGAATTTACCTAATTGAAGAAGTCTTTGCAGTTGTATTTCCTAAGCATCATGTAGGATGTTCCTCAAACATATTGGAGAGGCTTAAAACTTCATGAGGGAGAAAAAGCTTTTAATATTTAAATATGTTCCCATTGTTTGTGGTGTTTTGGCTTTGGGTTTTTTGGTTTTTTTTTTTTTGGTTATAGAAATCTTCTAAAAGGAATACTCAAAGGGTTGTCTTGCCTTAATAAACTTAGTAAACTTTTGACTTGTCCCTTATGTTGATTACAAATGCAGCTGTTATTAATGTTTTTACTTGCACATTTTAGGCCATTGTATTGTGTTAGTGATTGAGCAGCACTTCACTGAGCAATAGAACTGTGTTCGCTCAGCTTAAATACTGCTGCAAAAGTAGCACAAGAGAAAAATGTCTTTAAGGTTCTACAGAAACTCTGGCTAAGCTGCAGTAGTGGACTGGAAAGAGATGTGGCAGAGAGAGAGAAATCACAGAAATTACAGAAAAATTGGTAGAAAGGCAAAGGGAGAGACTTGCTTTGGGAAATAGAGAGAGGGGTGGCTGAGCAGACAGTGTCAAATTGCTCCCCATCTCTGTTCTGGCACTTGCAGATCTATTGAAAACAGGCCAAAAGGACATGCTGAATTTGTTACTCCCGTGTGCCAGCCTTTTCTGCAGCAGCAAGAGAAACCAATCAGTGCTGCCTCAAAAGCAGCTGGAAACTGAGAAATCCCTGGTCCCCCGCTGCCTGGCAAGCAGCAGCACAGGGTCTTCTCAGTTTCCAGCCACTACAGAGGCTTCATTGACAAAATGTGTGCAGCATTTGAAGGAGCACAATGTGACAATGAAAGAACCTGAGGGAAACAAAGCAAGGAAGGGGGAGAAAGGAAGAAAGGGGGGAGAATTAAATGGGAATGAGGGAGCAACTGAAGACAGGAGGACAAAAATCAAAAGAAAAATATGCTAATCACTGCAAAAGGGGCAATAAAAATAAATCATCCTTGTCATATTTGACATCCCTACACTGCTTTATCAAAGAGTATAGTTGTGATAGGAAGACTAGAGAAAAAGAGGTAAACTTTACTAATGTTTGCTTTCATTGCCTCTCTGAGATACAGGCATGTTTAATTTATTCCCCTACTTTCACAAATACTGTTGTGAAGTACAGAGTGATTGGAAGATGCCAGATACCACACAGGGGTTCACATGGCACTGTGAATGGGATGGCTCCTACCCTCATCCTCTGTTTCTGAGAGAAGCAGAAAGATTTAAAGAGCCCTGTAAGTCAGGAGAATGGTGCCTTAGAACAACCTGGAGAGAAAACAAAATGCTGCCCAAAAAAAAGCAAGGCAGCTGGCTTGTTTTTCTCCTTTCCCTTGTACTTCATTGCTCTGGCTATGGAAATGTGTAGCAGAGTGGAACCCAGAATATCACCAAGAGCTCAGAGCAAAGCAGCATAGCTGGGTTTTATTTCTTTTACCTCTGTCTGCCTGGTCATAAGGTAGAACATCCAAGAGGGGTAGCAAGAGCTCAGGGGATATACCTGTGGTACATTAATCTCCCAGCTGTTCCCACTTATTCTGCTTGTTCAGGATGAAGGGAGATCTGGGAGTGCCAGAACCAAAGTTAGTTACAAAGCAATTATACTGGAAGGGACTTCCCAAATGTCCTCACATGAGTCAGGGAGTTTTTAGTTCATGGGTCCAGCTCGAGCTCCTTCAAATTAAAATCCCCTGAAACATATGTTGGGTGAACAGTGTCTTCAGCACCAATTTTTCACTCCATATAGCCGCTCTTACTTGGAATAACTTGGTAAAGTAACATGCAAAAATGAATAGTACTTGGGAGAGAGCACTGGCATCTACAGATTTTCTGGGAATTCCTCATACTTTCTGAAAGGTCAGAGAAGTGCACCATAAAAACTGAGACAAGAAAAGAATGGTTGCTGTTAGTTTCAAGAGGGAATATCAGCCAGGAACCCAGAAGGGGGTAGATTTTGTATTGCCCAAGTTGAAAGTGACTAAACTCAATTTATGTGCCTTTGCCTTTGAGCACTGCACTGTCATCATCTTAATGATGAGTTTATCTTTTTAAACAAAGGAAGGCTTCTGTCCTGATGACAGGAGTTTTGCAATTAATAAAGCCTTCTTAAAAATTCTCATTTATCATTCAGGTTTAAAATAAAATGCTTCCATTTGCTCTCTTAGCTCTTATTTTCAGTCATGAGTAATAATTCCTGTAAAGCAGTTACTGCTTAGGTTAAAAAAAAAAAATCTGTTTCTCCACAGCAAACTTAATTTGAGCATGAACCATGGCCTCCACACAATCCCAAGTATTTAGATCAGTGATCAATTTGTCTTTCTCTGTACGAGTAGTAGACAGTGTAGAACTGATTTTTTGTGATATTTTTCTTAATGAGTTCCTGGGTGTTATAATTTTGAAAGAACCTACAGATGATTTAGTAGTTGCAAAATGAGACCACCATCATGTCTGCCTGATCAGGAATCACCCATTGTGTAGTAGGTTAAGAATGAGATGTTATCTTTTTTTATTTCATTTGTTCAGTTCATGTATAGTAGATCAAAATTGGTACCATATTTTCAAATTTACCATTTCAGATTTTTTTTTCATCTAAGTTAAAGTACAGGAATCTTGCTTCATCTCTAAAATCTTAGCTGTATTTTTTATGTCATAGGAGGAGATAATAGCAAGAGTAGAGGAACTACCAGCATGATAAATAAACACATAGAGATACCTCTCAAAATACTGGGCAAAAACCTATCTAATACTTTTTGTAATTTTTTCCCTTTTATGTTTGTCTCATGGACTGGCTCTGATTACATTAATGAGTAACTCATCATAACAGAAACAGATCACCATATTGAAGTAGTTAGTGCTGAGAATCAGTATGTTTGTTATAAACATTACAAGGATTTGAACTTCAGGCTACCTTTAACTTGATCCATTGGATTGGCCCTTCTCACCATGCAGGCTGCCCAAAAGCTGCCCAAAGGCCACTGCTTGGTTTGGACTCATAACATCCTCTCTGGAGTGCACTTCATGTGCACTGAGCAGAGCTTCTGGGTTAGTTCCCTGCAAAGGGAATTCAGTGCTTCTGTGCACCAAAACTGCTCTGGGAGCTGAGCCAGCGTGCAGTAAACGGGAACAGTCAGGGGCTGGGATTTGTTGCAAAACTGCATTGCTGCTCTGAACCAAAATGGTAAATATATAGGCAATCATTTATATTTTTGTGCCTTTGGGAAGGCACTGCATATTTTTCTCTCGTGTGCAAACCAAGCAATTTTGCATGATAAAACTCAAATGTGTATTTGTATACTTTTCTGACCAGCAACCTCTGGTAAGTTCTGTGTGTTTATGATGCAAAGAGAAAGCAAGCTGCACTGAATCATTACGTAAGCAGAGAAATCCTGACATGTGTGCTTTACATGCAACTCAGAAGAGTAGATTTTATTTTATCAAGTGATTAAAAATTGTGACTTTCACATAAAAATTATGAAAAATCGGTCTCCTAGCTTCAATTCTCTGAAAAAGAGAAAGTGATGGGTTTGCCAAATCAGGAAAACAGACTAATTTTCTATGATCAAAGAAGACCCTGCACTACATAGGGTTTCATGAGAATGCATAAAGTGTGAAGAAAGTCCAAAATCACATAGTCTTCATTTAAAGCAATGTGCTTGATATTATATAGTACATTAAGGTATTGATGATGAGATTAGAACTCCAAACTTCTGCATGCTAATTTTGACTTTGTCAGTGAATTCAGCTTTTGCCAATTCATTACTATGCACTTTCCCAACAGAGCAAAGGAATGTTAATGTTTCAAAGAGCAGAATAAAAGTTCAATACTTAACAGTTTACCTATCTGATTTCCAGTTTATTTATTTGAGTGAATCATTATTTTGCTCTTAAAAGGCTGCTGAATTTCATTTATTGCTGGCTGTTTGCACTAAATGTTTTAATTTTGATTACTCACATTCATCTGTGTAATTTCAGTTCCTTGGCTGGATTGCTAGAGCTCAGACAAGGTTCTTCTGCAGCTGCTGGTATAAGTACAAAATCTAATTTCAGTTAATTCTTGCATATATGTTTTTTGCATTTGTTCTCAACAAGTGATCAGGCATTTTTTAAGTGAATGCATATTTCCAGAATCCAATAGAAAGGAATGTAAAGTGAGTGATAAAAAGCATTTGATCGCAAAAAAAGGAGAAATCCTACAGTAGTGTACTCCAGTGATTTTGTGCTAATGCTCTTGAATTTCTTCCACTGGGGTCTGATCCATAAAGGGATTTGGTTACTTAAAATAGCAGTTATGTCCTAAAGTTCTTTGTATGGGCTATTAGAGCTTCATCTCAGCTTCTGTTTAAGCTTAATGGAGTGCACCCATGTTCACACCACAGATTATACCCACGATGTGCCTTTGAAGCTGCTTTGCTACCTGCCTAAGGCAATGGTGGCACCTGAAATGAGACACTGCAGCAAATTCAAGCAAATGTGCTGTACTGCCACCAGTATGCCTGAGCTCACCAGAAGCCTCCTTCTTCTGACCTGGGGGCTCTTTAGCCACCTGTGATTGTGCATTTGCACATATGCAGAGGTATGTCTGACAATTTGCAGGTTACTGCTGTAAAGACCTGACAGACCAGCTCTGACACAGCAATGCTGGGGCTCTCCAAAGGGCTTTGTTTGGTGTGAGCTCAGGAGCAGGAAAGATTTCTCCTTGTAAAAGGCTGCCATCCACTTTTGTGCAATATACAATTTGATCCATATTCTTGCCAATTTTATTTTGAGGGTAGTGTCCCAAACTGTACTTTCCCTATCCCCAGATGAGAGGCTAAGTTTGCCCAGGGAGTTGGAAGATGCTGCTTCCTGGGGAGCTGTCAGTCAGCTGTGACTCCAAACTCCTGGTACGTCACTCCCTAATTAAAACCAGCTTCTAGAATGCCTTTTTCACTCATGCCTTGAAATATCATTCTCGTTTAGGAAACTTTCAGACACAGCCATGCTCAGCTCCTTTTTGAGTCTGGGAGAAAACAAACCTATATTCACCTTCTGGACATCCTCTGCCTCTGGGCATGTTTTCTCCCTTTGTAGTCCTGGTCCTAGAACAACACAAGGTTATATCTTCTCATAAGGAGATACTTTAGTAAAGTTTTCCACTTCAGTTTTGCAAAACCAAAAGTTTCGTGATGGTCTACAGATAGCTTGAGATCTGGTTTTTAATCTGAACTGGAGGCTCTCCACAAGAATGTTTAGAGATAAGGTCTCAGTTCAGTTTGGTGATGAAATACCAGGAGTTTAATCTTCAAGGTCTTTCTGATTTTCTTCTTTTAATGAAACACAAACATGTAAAGTATCTCCCCTTCCACCCCAGGTTTATAGCAAGAGCTGTAGGAATTATTACAACTGCATCTCTGAAACAGAGGGTTTTTTTAAGTTTAGTACACTTTTAAAATTTCAGTTTGGTTATCCTTTTAAAATTTCTTCCCCAGAAGAAGGCTTGCAGAAATCCCTAGTAATTATTAATGGATCATCTGGTTTATCATATAGCTCAATACTTCTTACCCTCAACCATTAACCATTACATCCTTATTACAAGTGAGAATGCAGAGATAGACAGCCCAGGTTTTTACTTTGGCACAATCCATCCAGATTAATTAAAAAACAGGCCCAGTACAAATTATACCAAAATAAAAAAGTCCAAAGCGTGAAAATAAGCCAAAAAAAGAATTACATAATTTCCTTGTGTCTTCCCTAAGGATAAGGAATTGGAGAGTATGAGTCAGTCTCAAGAAATGAAATAAAAACAGCCCAGCTTTTAGTGACTTATTCTTACCTGCTGGACCAGAGCAGGCCATCAAGTACAAAGAGCAGAAATCTGACTGCCTGACAGGTTTTAAAACAGGAGTGAAGGTGCACTTGTGAGTAGCTTGGCTTTCTGATTTGTGACAAGATACGGTGACCAAGAAAAGTGCACTTGAATATGGAGCAGCACAGCATTGTGGATATCCCATCTCCCGCTGCTACAGTCAACAGTCACACCAAAAAAGTTGGTGTGCTCTGCAGCTATTGTGGGTGAAGTATTTTCAAAGCTCTCTCTAGTGAGGAAAATACACATTACACATGTCCTTTTGGATGCTCAAGCCTCCTTTTTATACCTCTCTTTTCCAGTCTGCAATACAGAAGTGCTGTGAGGAGCAAGCAACAGATGACTTATAACTACTTTCTTGGCACAGGGACAGCACATTTTGTCTGTGAATTATCACTTTGGCATATCATTTTGCCATGTACTTGCCTTGCTTTCTGTCCAACATCACAGTTTCAAATATTCCAGCAAATTACATTTAACACTGAAACATATTTTGCTGCTTAATAGTTCAGTGAGAATTATCTGGAATATTAATAAGGTTTCTGCTGTGCCTAAATGGTGCTGTGCATTTCTGCTTAATTAAAACTCAGGATAACAAAGGATCAACTGTTTGAGCCCGGGGTTCATTTAAAATCATCATTCACATTTCCTTTAAAATCAAGAGTATTCACAACGTCAGTGTCTCTAAGGATACTTTGAAAGATATAATTCTGTGTTGTTTACATTGGTGAAGAAAACACAAAAGGGCAACACAACATATATTTTGGTCACACTCTCCAGTGCCAGTGAAGTATTTCAGTGATCAAACCAGGTAAGTTTCAGAGCTGCCCTGGAGCGTCCCAGGTCTGAATTTACAAGGCAGAAAGTTTAGTTATCCAACACAAGTTTCATTGTACCCCTGTTCCCAAAATTTCATTTCAGAAGGAGAAGATTTGGGGTACACTTTTGTCCATATTTTTTTTTGTTTGTTTTCATCAGTAATTTCTGTTGTCTTCTGTCTTTTTATGTCATGTTCTGTCCCTGCTCCAAATAAGTAGTTTGGTGAGCACAATGACATTTAAAGGGCTTCACCCAAGTTAAAAATGTGTGTAGAACTGATGGAAGACTTAAGATGAGAAAGTGGGAAAGGCTTACCTGGAAGCATACAAAACTTTTAAAAAAATATTTTTGATCCCCCTCCCCCCACCTCACTCTGGGATTCACTTGACTGTATCACAATCCCAGTTTTCACGTAAAAATAACCCCCTCTGAAAAGATACTCATGCCCCTACTGGTGCCTGCAGGTACAGTGTGAAACAGTACCTGTGAGCAACGCTGATGTTCATCATAAAGTCCAACAGTATTCAGTAGCTTCAGGGCTCCCTGACAACTTTATCAAATGACCCCATGTACTAGGATGAGAAAAATATGAAGACCTTATTAAACCCTCCAAAACCATGGCTTTTGCAGTAATGATCTCTTTGCCTCTGTCAGCCTATGAGGGACAAATGGGATTGAACCATGGGATGGGCATGAGAAGCCAGGACCACGCAATTTTCATATCACGCTGTGCCTTGGGCAGAAGCTTCCAGTCATCTGACCCTGTCCTCAGCATCTGTTTCTCTGAATTGGAAATAGTTCCATTACCATCATGCTGTTTTATGTCCTACAAATGCAAATTTGCCCTATGACAGAATGAGTCCTCTGCCTGATGAAGATTTCACCATCCCATATTGTGTGTGTGCAGGTCCTGCGTAAGCCTAAGAGAAACCTTCTGATGTCTACTACTGATTGTTTACATATGTTATCAGAGGGGAAAAAAAACAGGAAAGAAAAGCTGGCAGCTTACACTGCCAAGAGACCTGGCAGTGGCTATAATCACATTTAGCTCATTTCCAGTCAATAGATTTTGTTTTCATTTTTAAAAAAAACCCTTCCTAGAAAGTTGCTGCACTGTTCTTTTTACTCTGTTACTGTCAGTCCAGAGGAATACCTGCAATGGCTCCTGTCTTTACAACCAAAGATGGAGATGTTTTCAGAGAGAAAGTGGAAGGTGTGGTAAGAGAATGTGCTTTATACCAGTTCAAAATATATAACACTGCTTGGAGCTGTGATTATGGCTCAGTATGACAAAGGTCTTTTAATGATAGGGAAGTCAGGGACTTATAATGCAAATAGAAATGGATACCAAAAGAAGATAAAGTTTGGAACCTGGGTATATTTCTCATCTTTGGGTCAAGCTCCATATTGGGACTAAAAACTATGAGCACTGGAGGACTGGGACTCCAGTGCCCAGGAATTACCTGTAGCAGAGAGAATGGTTCCTTTAGCCCGCTAAGCCAGAAGAGCTCACTGCTTCTCTGAAACAAAATACCAGAGGCAATAGGCACCAAAGCAAGTTTAATTAATGTCTAACTAAGTTAGCGTGTTTAAATCTGACTTCTTTCAACTATTCTGCACCCATTCACACGTACATGTGATAATAGAGACTTTTTTAGGGTGAAATTTAAGTCACAAACTTACATCAGCATCTCAAGTACTACAGTTCCTGTTGTCATTATAGTACAAAGGTTCTGTTGTCATTACACTGCAAGGGTTCCATACTGCTAGAGTTTCGTACCTCCTTGATGTTTCTTGTAGGCAGCTCCTCTGGGCACTGACTCTTCCTTATCCTCACAGCAGCCAACTGACTCCAACTCCCCTCAACCAACCAATCCACTCTTTTATAACACTCTTCTGATTGGCTAACAGCTGTGACCTGTTAAAATAAGGCCTGCTCCTAATCCTTAATAATTGGCTCAGCTGCAACTCTTTAGGGGTAAGATTACTTTCTATAATCCCTTTATTTACTTATGTTCTATCCCCCTACAAGTTCCAGCTAGTCCAGGCCCAAGCCTTAGGAATCCTATACTATTTATACAAAACTGGTCTCATAGGGTTAAGTATTTGGGGACTGAAGACTACAGTTTTTGAAAATGCTGACTCATTTTACAATAACAGTCCTAATATTGTCTCTGCCCAAAGACATACAACCTGAGCAAAAATAAAATGTAAACTTCAATATGAGCATAAATATTAGCCATTCATATTAGCATTATCCAGAGAGAAAAAAAAAAAGGATGTTCAAATGCAAGCAGTCACAGAGATAAGGAGCTCTAGTACAAAGTCCATGTGAGAAGATGCATTGTTATTGGCATCAGCATTTCTTCTGACATCTTAGTCATCAGAAGCAAAAATATGGCAGTGAATGCTCCAGAGGAAGCAGGGCAGTGATACAATCACTTCACATCTAGCATCTGATTCCAGATGTGAAACCAAACCAGAAGGATTATTGTTGTGTGTGTGTAGAAAAGTGACAAAAGCTATCTGCTTTTGACATCTAAATGAGATACACTGAAGACTAAAGTTAGCACCCTAGTTTCACTATGTGTTACTTTTCCTTCCCTAGAGAAGGGAAGACCAAACAGCACCTATCAGATGCTGATGTAGCTTACAGGTTACAGCATACACTCCTTCCCTCTGCCCTCCACTTGGAAATCATGTCATAGGATCATGTCAGAGGTTCTGGCTCATAGGTCACATATTCCAATACAAAAATGCAAGGCATAAGAAGTTGTCAATGATACAAGGAAAAAAACCCAATACTTTTCAGCTGAGATATCAAAGTAAAACCACAGCTGAAAAAGAAAACCAAAGATTCTGTGCAGTCAGAACTTGGTGGAAGCTATCATCTTCTGCTGTATTATCCTTGTGAGAGGGAGAAGGATGCTGTTTCCTAAAGGCTGGCAATGGTAGGGCATTGGTGTGCAAAACTTTTGTACTCCAGACCAACAGAAGTGGAAAAGAAAACAAGCTTGAAATAAATGGACTTTCCTGTCCAAATCTCCATCCAAAAGACCTAATCCTGGTCTGAGATACTTGAGAGCAGCAGTCATTGGTGCCAGACTCCCAAACATTCCCCTGTCTGTGAACTTTTTACAGGTTTGGGAGTAGGGTGAAAGGCTGGATGGGTTAATCCTGTTTGAGGTTACCCTGGTTCTCCAAGACAGTCTGACTTGGAACATTTTTGAGTTCAGCTCTTTTGAAAGAGCTGTCTGACTTCTTTCCGGGAGAAGAGTGAAAGTGGACCAACGCTGTTTTTACAGAAAAACCTTCATCCACCTTGACTTCACACTCATGACTCCTGCAAATGTCAGATAGACTGTGGCTCAGAGCCAGCATGTGGTAGTGGCAGCAACAACTTCTTTCCACTGGTTTCTTTAATTGACCATTTCCCTTACAGATCTGAAAAGAGATGAATCAAAACTAATTGCTTTCTTAAGAAGTAATACTGACTTATTTGTTGTGGCACTGGGCACAGGCACCTGAATGGTCTGGAAAATATGAAAAGAATTGGCTGGGGAACAAAAACAGAGCTGATATGTGGTAATGGCAGAAACAGAAGTAGAAGCCATATAATAAAGGCAAATTCCTATTGAATGCCTCTCTGTCTTGCTTTAAAGAAATACAGAGAAGCACTCAAGATGTGCAGATAACTAGGCAGTGTTTCTCACTGCAGAGTTTAGGAAAGAAGGAAGTGCTTCAAGGGTTAGTTCCTGACTATATGGAATATTGCTGGACTGAAGGCAGTCAGCTGGAATTCATCCTGATAGTTCCCCAAACCACTTTATCACAAAAATGTACTGTAATCAGTAAGAAGCAGTCACAGTATTTTCCCACCACTTTCCTGCTTTATAGGCAGATGGGGGAAGCAGAAGAGTGTGGGGTTCATGATGCATGTGAATGATCAGCTTAGTCCACATTTTAAAGAAAGTGTCTTGTGGAAAGAGAGAAAAAAACAAACTATGGTTGCATGTGAACTTCAGCTTTCCTCCTGCCTATTGATTATTTGTTCTATTTGTTAGGGCAAAGTTGCTTGCATAGTTGTTCATATGTTGCATCAAAGGAATAGATGAGTCACTAAACAGAGGGTGCTATGTTCTGTAATGTCTTTGCATCTGCTTCCACTGCTACATAACCAGCTGCAGAGAGACTTTAGAAGCATCAGTCCTTCTGCACAGGCTGACCACTAGATTGATGAAGACAGAATTTACAGAGGTAGGAAATTAGAAGCACTGGAATATTATACCTTCAGGGAAACTTACACTGGCTACTTTCAGAGATAAGGGTATTACTGCCTGGGCCTTCAAGCAATATCCACAAGAATGCAGTTTTAATGTCTGCTCTTTTTTTCTGCCAATCTGGGTCTGAAGTGGAATCATTGTGTTTCAGTGTGATGTTTTGTAATGTTTTTGATACACATATTTTATTGTGTCAGTGTACAGATACAACTGTATCGTCTTAAAAAACTAGACACTTTGTGCTTCAACTTACTTTGCAGTTTAGTTTCAGGAGTACAAGCTTCTCAGTTTGTGTTCAGTTCCCACGATGGACTGCTTTACTTGGGTCCTTTGAACAGTGACATGGAAAAAGAATTAAATATAGTTGTAGTAAAGTCAAGGGCAAAATGACCCATTAAAGTTTCTGGTTAAGGCAAGTTCTTGCACTGTTGTCCTTCTATTAGTGTACTTCCAGCTGACACATGATATATAAATAGTTGTTAATGTGTGATTAGAAAGAAAATCTCAGTCTTGGCCATAGCAAGGTAACTAAGATGAGTAGGAAGAGTTTTTATCTTATTTCGTAGCATTAAAAGTCGTAGGATTGATGGCATCACAGAAAATTACTTTTCTGGAATTTTAGAGACATTTACTAACTCTGTGAAATTATGATACAGTCTGAAGCATTTATATTTTCCTTTTCCATAATGCATTCCTATGGCCAGGATGGAAGAATTCATTCAGAGGTCAGCAAGTCAGTTTTTTTAAACAAGAAAGTTGGAAAACTTTTCTATAAATTTTTGTACTCTGCTCTTGTGAAACCCGGTCTGGAGTATTGCATCCAAGGACATGGTCCCATTGGAGCAAGCCCAGTGGAGGCCATGAAGATGATCAGAGGTGTGGGGTACCTCTCCTAGGAGGACACACTGAGAGAGCTGAGGTTGTTCAGGCTGGAGAAGAGAAGGCTCTGGAGACACTTCATAGCACCTTCCAGTAACTGAAGAGGACTTACAAGAAATCTGGGGAGGGACTCCCTGCAAGGGCATGTAGTGGTAGGTCAAGGGTAATGCCTTTACACTGAAAGAGGTAGGTTTAGATTAGATATCAGGAAGAAATTTGATACCATGAGAGTGGTGAGTGAGCACTGGACCAGGTTGCCCAGAGAAGCTGTGGATGCCCCATCCCTGGAAGTGTTCAAGGCCAGGTTGGATGGGGCTTGGAGCAACCCTGGTGTAGGGGAAGGTGTCCATGCCAACGGCAGAGGGGTTGGAATTTGATGATCTTTAAGGTCCCTTCCAACTCAAACCATTCTATGAATCTGTGAAATCTGTCAGACCTGAAGTCCTTTTCCTGGGCTGCAGAGGCATGGCTCTGAGGGTTCTGTCTAGGAGCCTGTGGTCCTAGAGCCTACAGTTCCAAAAGATCCCACTGCTCAAGTTGTCCTTGGGGCCAGGATCCTTTGTGATCCTACTCCAGCCAAGAGCAAGGAATCCTTGAAAGCTCTGACTTTTAATTTTATTTTGATCTCCGTCTTTATAGCAGTCAGCTTGCAACCCCAGCTGAAGCCAAAATTTGCCTGCCTGCCAGGTGTCCTACCAAAGAAGGCACTGCACTGTTAATTCAGATTGACCTGAGCTGACGGTGCCAGGGTTTCCAGGCTCTCAGTCCATGGAGCTTTAAGAATTACACCACCATTTAAAGATACACCTCAATCCAGTTTTAGAGGGCCCCAAAGCTGACATTTGCCTGAGCATCTAGCATCACCTTGGTTTCAGTGCTGGTTTATCTACCTTCTGTAGTGCTATGGTTACCAAACAAAGTCCCTCAGCCTTTGTGCTGGTCATATGAGTAGGAAAGATAGAGCACAGCATCACTGCTACCCATATCTCTCTGCAGGGCTTCTGAAAAGAATTAAAAATAGCTTCCTGCTTTACCAGGAAACTTCCTGTTATTTATATAGTCTTCTCTGTCACCTAAGGCAAGGTGTGAAATGAAATGTATTTAAATGAAAAAAATGTGTCAAGTATTATACCTCCATGAAGTTGAACAAATTCTCATTTCTATTGCTTTGTTCTCATGGGTACTAAGAGTGGCATGAACAGAAAAGCAAAATGAGGAAGTTTTTGGATTACTGTTTTCTGCAAGAAATTCTTGTTCCTATGTTAAAATTAATTTTGGAGCGGCAGAAGGGGGAGAGTCTCTTATGTAGTGTACCTTCATCACACTGCATGTGCTTTCAGCTGTCTATTTTGGCTCCAGCCAAATACCCAGGAACAGGGCCTTCAACCTTGCAGCTATTTGAAGCTTCAAGGCTTTAAAAAAAGAAGTGGTAGAGTATTATTATATTATTGCTTCTGCTTGTTAAGGTAGAAAGAGCAGTGTGGTATGGCAGAATGGTATTTGGCACAATGAGACAGTGGAGCTGAAAATTAGGGGACTGTGTTATTCTTTACTATTTTAGTTTTCTTGGCAAGTGTGTCCATCCCTGTATGGTAAGTAGGATAAAGGCTATTAGAGAGTGTTTGGAATAGCAGGACAGAAAGTTCAGTGTAGGTTCTACTGCTGCAAACAATTTTTCCTGGTACCAACTGCATCTGAATGTGCAAAGGTACAAGCATGGGAATAGGAAATCTGGCTCCACAGTCAAACAGTTATTTTACTGGTGCAGATCCAAGGAATCCATAACTCTAGAAAACTGCAATTAGCAGGTATCTGTGCTGTGGCTTTTATTTGGGGAGTAAAGGTATGAACACATACCGAGATATTTTTCTTGGTCTCTATTACCACCATAAGAGATTTGTTCATTGGAAACAGCTGTGTACAAGTTCCTATCAATGTAAGTGATAAACAAGAAGAGTACCAAAGTCTTGCACAAGTGTTTCCTGCTAAACTGTGTCCTTTCTTCTCTTCCTTGGCAGCAATTGATGGAACAAATCTTTCCAACTTACTGAGGTGCAGTAGGCTTTTCTGCTGAACATTTTTGTTGCCCCTCCCTGACTGTTTTGGCTTTTGAGGTAAAAGTGGTTTAATTTTTCAGATCTGCTAGGATTTGGCCTGCATGTTTTGTTTTCCTTTTCCTGTGTTTTTCCAGAGTGTTCCCTTCTTGCTTATTTATTGATTGGCAGCCAGATAATGACACTCAATAAGACTTTTTTGCTGTGTTTTTTTTTTAGGAATGTTTTTTCCATGGTAGAAAAACCAAAGGCAGTGAAATTGAGTTTAAAAGTTTAGCATTCACAAGCATTGTTTTTGTTCAGAATAACTTTCAATTTTCTCGCTTCAAAATACAAACAGCCAGAACTGTTTTAACAACAATGGTGTCATAACAAGTCACAGATTTTTTTCATTGATGTCCAGCCTGCTTTTAATTGTCTGAGTGTTATAAAAGTAAATTCAAGAGTTTTGAATTAGCAGTGTTTAAAAATCTGTGCAAATCTGGAACTCATAAGGCTTGTACTGAATGTTTGTTCTAGAAAGTTAAGGCCATGTCAAAATACATTCATTTGTGGCCATTGCAGCCTTGATTTTGGCCTGAGTTGACTTTGTACAGAACTGAAGAAATCATGTATGATGGTAAGAGAGAAACCAAGCCCAGAACTCAAGAGGATGGACAATGCTAGATGTGATGAGGGAAATAGAGATGCTTGATAATGTAAGAGCAGTGAGGAAACTGTAACCATATTGCTATGAAACAACACATAAACAAAGGCACCAAATGGATGGGGTTGGTGTACTTTTGAGAATTGTGCATGAAGAACGTATTGCTCATTTGGCTTGCACAATGGCTAGAAAAAACCTCATATGAACTTGTGCAGCCACCTGCCTAAAGTCAAGTGAAAGTTATTGTGCAGCTAGGCAGACAGAAAGGAAGATTACTGAAAGTATTAAAATGAAGCAATTCAGCTTTCCTATTACAGCTACAGATATAAGGCATAAAGTGAAAGAATAATCCGGGAGAATTTGAACATAGTAATCATTAGATCAATAAAAAGGAATTTGTTTAGGACAACTGGGAACCTAAGAATGTTAAAGCAAGCACAAAAGTGATGTTTTGGCCAGGAATGTCTGGAAAGGAAAAATAATTTTTTTTCTAATGTCAGCAGAAAACTTTGTCTAAATGTCAGCAGCAAGAAGAAAATGTGAAATCATCAGCAAAAAGAAACATTTATCATTCCTGAACTTCCATGTCACCTATGGCAACTTCTGGGAACAAGTTTTTCTGCAGGGAATAGTATGAATATTTACTGGCAATTAATTAATTTCAAATGTTTTTAAACTTCTCCCTGAAAACAAAATATATCCTTGGATGTCCACTCCAGAATGGTCTTCTGTATCTGATAGAAGAAGTGTGAACAATAACACCTACTTTTAAGCACAATCCAGAAAGATTTTCAAAAAAAGCAATGATGGAGGAGGGTGGGGTTTTCTGGTTTTGCTGTATGGACATAGCTGAACCTAACATGCTGAAAAAATGAACCTAATGTAGTCTTGTAAGTCACAGTGACAATCCTCACAGTGAAACATTTATATAGGGTTCTGTTAAAGTGAATCAAGAACAGGTAGACAAACTCATAGCAGGCTATTAGCAGATAAACATGAACTTCCTCCCCTGTGAGTGTAGTGATGCTACTGTGTAGTGATGCTACTCCCCTGTGATGGAGTATGTACCCAGTCCAGCACTGCTTCCCAGCTCCCACAGCTCCCGTGGCTCAAAGCACCTTGCCTCTGTGAGGGCTGGAGAATGACAGCAGCAGCTCATCTCCTTCAAGCTTCCAAAACTTTCAGATGAGGCCCCCACAGTGCAAGCCACTCAGTGTGCAAGGCAGCTCAGGCGGCCACAGCAGAAGGCTGATTGCCCCCACCAGCCCATCAGGCTGTAGGAGCCCCTCCTGCTCTGGAATCCCCTTTCTGACCAGTCCAAAGTGGGAGCCTGTGTCCCTTCCCCTCTGAAAGCTTGGTGGTGCTGCTGTATCCAAGGTGCTGCTCAGGGCTTTTCATGGTACTGCACCCTACTCCTTATTTGTAGGATCAGGTGGAGCTCTGGGCTGAGGTTGATGGAAAGCTCCTATGATGTTGTGCAGAGGTCTGGCTCTGCTGGCAGGATGGGGGAAGGGATCTTACCTTTGCTTGCTCTAAACCCAAAACAAGTTACTTCTAATAAAGAAAAGATGACTGGCCTGCAGGTAAACACTAGGAGTGAGTAGGTATTTTTCTGCTTACCAGGGTCTGAGTGGAATGCTCATTTTCGAGATACACAAAAACAGTTAGGTTGACAAAGGTGTTTCTTTGAGAAAATGTTTGAGATATTTTGCAAATCGTGACACTAGCTGCCTGAAATGTATGTCCTGCCACAGAATTTGTCCTGGAATTGTGATAAAACCCAAAACCATGACCACAAGAAGGCACAATGTCTGGAAGAACTAGACCTATCTTTCTCAGAGTGTTCATCAATAAATAGCATGAATTCATATTTTTTTCTGCATAGAAGAAGACCTGAAGGACTCTCAGAATACCTAAAAAAGGCAATAGCCTTTTTGTATTTTTGTACCAAATTCACACTCTCTAATAAACTGAGTTTTTAACCTTACAGCCTGATTACCAGATACTGGATTACATCCACCATGATCTTTTCTAGGGAGACAAAAAAAAAACCTAAGTGAAACTAATGCAATTTGCATCAGCTTTGTCATGACCAGAGCCATGCCTGTTTACAAAACCAGGAGTTTTAAGTTTTAAGAAGAAATTTAAGTAAGAAAATGGCATAAAAGGGGATTTAAGCCACAGCTCTCGGTTGTGCCACAAGATAAAGTATGTGGAGGCACAAAGAGGAGCTGCTAAAGTGCTTTACAGACTGTCTTGGACCACTGAAATGGTAAAAGTGGGGACATGGCAGCACTAGCTCCACCCAGTGCAATGAACAACCAGAATTCTTAGCAAATAGCCACATGTGGTGTTTTTTGGGAGTTAACATTGGAAAATATAATCAGCTCCAACCACTTCACCCTCAAGCTAGGAAACCAAAAATCCTAAAAGAAAAAGCAAAGCAGCAGCCTCAGAATATCATATAAGCCTGTTAAAAATCAGCCTACACTACATCTCCAAGAATTTAAAGATTGTGAAAATCAACAAATTTTACTATTCAATATCTAAGCAAGAAGCTTCACCATTACCTAATGGCCAGGCAAAGCTAGATAGTGGTATGCAGTAATATTTAAATAGCACCTTGACAGTGCTATTAGAACACAAATTAGTACGGAAAACTTTGAAATATGAAGGCCTCATTTGCTGAGGTTACTGAAGTTTAGTTGAAAATTTGTCTTTTTGCCCTATGGCCTATCTGTCTATTATCTAAAGATCTTATAGAGTGTCTCACAAAATAAAGCCCAGATTCTGGAATATAACCCTTTACTGGAATTGTTAAAATCTTTTCTTAAGAGAAATAAATATTTGCATTTCCTGTTCTGGGTTTATGCAGTTCTGGACATATTATTACCATGGAAAATTCAGGAATATTTGACCGGTTTTGTTAAAGAAACGTCTTAAGGAAAAGGTTAAATAAATCCCATGCCTATGCAATATTTTAATGTATTTATAATTATAAAACCCACATTCATGGAATTCTGAACCCAGCACAATTTTTATTTTGATGGACTGGAAGACCAGACATTTTATCAACAAACAGGAGAACTTCCAAATTTCTTTTAATCATACTGCATAATTATTTTTCCTTAGTCTCAAACTAAATTTCAGTGATGCAGAAAAATTCAAAGTACCATTTTTTAGTATAATATTTGTAAAATACTTTTTTGTGTGTATATATATATCACACACATATGCACATGTGCATACACTCACGTTCTCTTTGCTGTCATTTCACCATTAGGTTCTATATAAAAACTGCAGAGGTTCTTTGGATAGTTTCTGATGGCTCAGAATACCCACTGAGACTGAAAGCAAGCCAGAGTTTCTGGAAACCTAAGTCCTCTCATTTTAATAGTTTTGCAAATCCTTGGCATTTTGCTTTGAACTTTAACCAAGAAAAGTTATATCTTATAAACAATGGCATTTGTTGATTGGATGAAGGACTAGATCAATATTGATTTTGGCAACTTGTTTTGGCTGGGTTTGCATGAAAAAATATGCTGGTTGTGGTGTTAAAAAGTTATGTCAGTTCCTCAACATGTGCCTCTTTTTCTTGGAGCGTTGCCTGAAAAATAGTTTCCAAAGTTACTTCCAGAAGTTAACCTAGAGGCTATCTATTATTGTGAGCTAACAACAGCCTTCTGCTGAGCTATCAGCATGTATGAAATAAAACTATTCAAGAAGGCAGATTAAAGACAGATTAAAAAATTGTATTTCTGTTTCACAGAAGTGCTAAAGCACAGAACCCTATTTTTATTTCCAGTGAATCTGATCTACATTATTCTTGCAATTTAAAAGGAGCTCTAAAGTAAAAACTTAGAGTAATAGCAAGAAGATTTTAGGCACTCTGAGAATTACCTAGCTGACACACAACAAAATAAGAGCCATAGGATGCACATGAATCAGTTCTGATTCAAGGGTACCACCAGGAATGAACAAAAATGTATCTGTTAGAGAAAATGGGCCATTTTAATGTCAAAGTTTCCACTGAAACAGAATCCACAGCTAACTGATCAATTATCATCACAGCTAAAATTTTCATCTGGTTTTGAATTCAGTTTTTCTAGTTTCAGCTTCCAGCTCTTTGAGCCTCTGATACGAGTGCTACAGGAAAGAGTCACCCTGAAAGTGACTATGTATTTACACATCTATCCATCTACCTACCCATCTTCCATTTCCTGTCGATGCTGTTAGTTCACATATCTTTCTCCTCTTGTGGTGCTCAGCCCTCTGATGTATTTCCAAAAAGCAATCACATCACATCCCAGGTTTTTTTTTCCTATGATAAACAAGACAAGCTCCTTCATGCCTGCTCTACCAGAGCAATTATCTTTCATCCAGGTGCCTGCTTTACTCATGAACAAGTTTGAATTCTCAATGAGTGAACAAATTTTCCAGATAGTATCTTACTAATACTCTTGACAAATAGCACTAATATTTTCCCAATTTTAAGAAAAAACTTTCCTCACCTGATTCATCCTGAGATTACTTGTCCCTTTTTGCATTCAGGTTGCCTTGTTCCTCTGACTGCATCCTGTGGCTGACTAGCCTTTTCATTTATGGGGTTTTTTACTGTGCCCTCATGAGGAATGCCACTTTACAACAGAAATTTATGTTCTTTGACCCAGAGGATGGAGTTCAGCTCCTGTATCTTTAGGGACTTTTGGAAAATGATTTAGTGTGTCCTGAGAGGAGTCCAAGACAGGTGGGATAAATGAGCAGTAAAAAGCTCCTATTTCTATGTGTTGAATAGAAATGCCTTAAGAACTGCTATACTGTGTAGTATTTCATCAACAGATTATGTGAATACAGTGTTGCATTCCCCATCCCCTAGAAAAGAACAAACCACTTACTAGACATTTCTAGATTTTCTGAATTATTTCCTTATTTCTCATTTTCATTTAATAAAGACTAAATACATTGTCTGTGGTTCTTTCTGGTCATTACTTTTGGTGCTTGATGTTATATATATTTAAAATTATAATTTATGTATCTGTATCATCTGGGAATCATCCCTCACTCCTGCCTCCCCAGAACCAAGGATTTTTTCTTAATTTTTAACATCCAAATTAATTATTTCTTAAGGTAATACAAAAGACACAAAACTGTACTCTGCATTGACATACATTAGGATAAGCAGAGTAAAAGGATGCATCACTAGAGCTGCTGTTATTGAGTTCCTTTAAGGATTTTGTGATAGCATTTTCCTGTAAGTTCCTTCATTATTCCAGAAATCCTTTATAGTGTACACTCAGTTAAATGTATCTTATGCATTGCCAAATCTAATAATTTCAAGAAAAGGAGAGAAAATATTCTACAAGTAAGTGGCTAGTTTTTTTCACTGTACAAGAAAAATGTCAGTCATTTCAGACTTTGATAAGTCCAGATGTTGCTAAAGTAGTTCAGAGTATGCTGTCTGAGGTTTGATCAATGCTAGTTTTGATGGTGGGATCTGTTATCAGTTTGAAGTGGAATGTGATAGAAGGTTCTTCAGCATTTTATTCTAAGTTTGACCAGAGAGATGAAATTCTCTAACCATTTTTACCTGTAACAGTGCTTCTAAATTATGATGAGAACAGAAATAATCTCCTTATTGCTCCAGAATTTGTCAGACACCTGTAGGAACAAGCTGTACCATGGGATTTCTGTGTCTCTGACTCTAGGGTGCCAAATTCAACTATCAGAGCACCCAAAAGTGGAAAGAAAAAACAACTTCTTTCTCCAAGGGCAAAAATTAAATGTTTCCCCTTTTAGACCTTACTTCTTTAGCCCCTGTTTGCTCAATCCTGATGCATGTTAAAAAAAATTAATTATTTTCCAGGCCCAGTCCATGATACTAAAATCAATCCAGACTTCTTAAGAACCCCCCAGGAACTCGCAGGTGACTTGTCAGCTATGTAGAATCTTGTCTGGCTTCTTCTCTAATTTGACAGTGCATTTGATGCAGTCCTTGCCACCGAGGTCCAAGCAGGGCTTTGGCCAGAGCCCATCTTGCTGGAGGCAGTGCCTGAACTGCATGCAGCAGAAGTTCCTTCCACAATCTCAGCTGGACCAAAGTGGTGGGGAAAACTTTCTTTTCTGTTGGACTTTTAGGGGAGGCCTCAGATCACATCTAGGTCTTGTACTTGTGTCTATTGGGTCAGAAAGCCCTTTATCATCCAATTCTTTCTTCTTCAATGAGCACAACTTGCAGACTCTCTCCTAACTTTATTAAATGCCTAATACATAGGTTGAGCTCCTTTGAGTCTTTGTATATCCTCCAGGTCTTCAACCATTGCTTTGGATCCTCTTTGAGTTCCCTCCAATTTTTTTAAGATCAGTCTTGAAAGGTAAAAACAAGAACTGCCCTGTTGTAGAAGCTGTTGAAGCAATGCCAGCTACAGAAACTCCCAGCCAATTCAATTACTTGTGTTCTCAGGTTGGTGTTTTACATACTGAATTCCACCACTTAGCTCCATCCTCCTGCTAAAAGGCCAAAATAACAAATGAGATTATCATTCAACCTCAAGATCTTCATCAAAGGCTCACAAATATGAGACATTGTTTCCCCAGCCATGCTAAAGACATGTCAACCAGCACACACATGCCAGGTCACAGTTCAGAGACGTTCAGGTGCTCACTGTCTCCACAGCCAGCTCCTTGGAGAGAGTCATGGGCAGGTGGGAGCCAACACACACTTCAGCCACATGCTTGAAGTGAAGAACTAGAAAACAGCTATCTTGAGTTTCTTCACAGCATGTACCTCATGCACAATGTAAACATATCCACAGAGACTTTCAGACTCTCTTTAGAGGCCCAAAACTGTAGCCATAGGTCTCCCAGAGCAAAAAAAGGCTAGAAATAGAGAGAAAATAAATAGTCTTTTCACCTTCTGAGATGAGATTTCTCAAAACTAGGCATGAAGGGCAGGGAAAATGTAAAATTACATAGTTTTGCTTTTTTAAAGCACCAGGCTGGAGTTGTTAAATTAACAATTCTTATATAAAGGCCTCTTCTTTAGAAAATGTATTGCTAAAAGAGCTATTACAAAGTGGGTCAGAAGCAGAGGAAGTGCAAAGCCATTAAAGAGTATGTTTAAATAGTATGATAAGCACTTGCAAGACTTTTGTTGGATCTGGTTTACGGTATCAGCTTGCAATGATCTTGCAGTGCTTTGACCTTCTGAGCCACAGAACTGACAGTCTCCTACTTTATCCCCATTCCTCTGTACTCCTCTGGCTTTTGGGTTGAACTTTGTTTTTTTAGCTTGAAGTTGAAAAAGGAACTTATTCAGCTCTTTCATCTGAAATTCAGCAGCTACCTAAAGAGCAGACTTCCTGGTTCATGTATGGAGCAGGTCATATTCCTCTTTCACTATGACTGTCAGGTCTGTCATATAACCTCCACAAACCCACTGCAGGAGAAATTCAGACATATTTTAGAGAAGTAGTTCGCTTTAGCTAAATATAAAAGGGCAGGGACTTGCTTTCAAAGACTGAAATTTTGCTTTAAAAGTGATCTTACTAAGAGAAGGAAAATGAGTCAGTAGCATGTGGAACATATATTATGTGTGAGACATCTTACCCAAGCAAGGGGAGAGGAGATACAGAGAGAAGTTTTGCCTGCACTTGCAGCAATCTTCAGAAGCTTTTTTTCCCCCTTGGTTTGCAGGACTGCATATTGCTTTGTTCATATACAGAAGCAGTCATTATGTGTATCCAACCTCCCAAATTAGCAAGCAATTCAATTACATCTTCCTGTCTGGTGTCACTGCTTTGAGTGGCACTGCCAGTTCAGCCTAGCAGTAAAAACATATTAAATGGTCCAGTTCATCTGAGTTTCAAGATAGGTCTTAACATATCCCACCTCACACCATGCTGTGGTAGCAGCAGAAAAAGGAAGTGGCTGGAAAGCTTCTGACCCAGTCAGCTTTCCACTGCATTTGAGGTGTTCTGTAACTCCAGAGCTCCAGCACCAGCTCTGATACCCTGTCTTTCCCCTTTCTCATCATCCCTCAGGACTGTTGTGCTTTCCAAGCAAGGATGTGACTAATAGAAGAGAAACAGGATAAAAGAGGGACTGGGGATAAAATTATGATATCACATGGCCATTTGGCACTGATCGGATTCAAAAATCACGAAGTTGTCAGAAAGAGAGATCTGAGATACTAGACAGGTCTAGTAACCTTTACAAGAAACACCCACATGCTCTTCCATCTTCTGACATTTTCTCCTTTACGTGTGTGCGTGGCAGGAGGAAGCTTTCATTTTACACATTAAGAACTGGGACTCAGTGCTTATAACTAAACAGCCCAGTGCAAGGACACATAAATCAACCCAGTTCAATCATGTAGCAGCAAAACAGGCCCTGGGAAAAGAAAAGCCATGCTTGCTTAGCTAGTCAGCCCTGCTGGAAAGCAACCTGTGCCTTGCTAATGAGATTATCCTGCTTCCAGAAACCAGGATTTCTCATTAAGGGACTCTCAGTATCTGAAATCTGGCTTTAGAAATTGTCTTGGTATGAAAAGGTTCAGAGCTGGCTTGGTCATCACTGCATGGAAAGGTACCCAAAGGAACTGAAAGGATCATCCAAAAAAGCAGTGAAGACTTTCAGAGGAAGCTGGGGCAGAGAAAGCAAGTGTAGCCACAAGTGTTTGCCAAACTAACCCCCAAACCAATGAAATGTCTGCTGTTCTGCCAGTGGCTCTCACTCACTTGAGACTCTCACTCACTTGAAAAAGCTTTGACTTGGGCTCCTGGGTATGTCAATGGCTCCACTGAAATTATATTACTGTTTTCATAAGCTATTTATTTCCTGTTAATACCTTGGAAAAATTTTTAGAAGAGACATAAATGAAGACAGTATTGCAACTTGGCAAGTTCACTTCAAAATTCATTAGTGCTCTTTTTCTATTTTCCTTTGCAGAGCTCTGGTGCCTGTCATCAATAGTCAGGGGAAGAGTTGAGGGCTCTTTTGTTTGATTCTGATTCTACAGAGGAAAATCCTACTGGCTTCAGTACACTAGGCTTTGACCCTTGAAAATTATTGATTTTCCCCTAGGAAGCTGCAACTTTAAAATATTCTGTACTGATACATTTTTAAGTCTGCCCAGATGTAAAATGTTTACATTAATTAACTTGACTTTTTGAGTACCTGAGACAGAAAAAATTCCTAATTAAAGAAGATATATTCTGTATTAGTCTTTCCTATCTATTGTGATTCAACCCATATGATCAATCTATTTTCCTTCTGTCACGGATTGCAGAGATCATTCGGCTGTGGTGATTTAACATAATGCCGTGCTGTGTTTGTACAGAAACACTGCACAAGGGAGATTCCAAAGGGATTTTAGCAACCCTCTTCTAACACAGGATTTTTGAAAAACACTACTTGGCCCTAGGCAAAAGAATTTCCTTTTGGCATTTTCTTTTCTCCAATGAAAACACAAAAAGTGGAAGTTAGATATTACTGCTTTTAGAGCTTTCTTGCAATGAAAGAAAAAGTGGTGTTCACAACAGTATGGACACAGCAGCTGAGAGACAGCTCCTCTGCCAGACCTTCATTTGATCAGCTTCTTTCCTAGATTTAGGTCTTCATGGAGCTGATCCACCTCTTGGACCATTCCTAGCACATTCCACTTCCTTTTCTTAGAATCCTCTGCATCATTGGGAGTTTGGGAAGGCAGAGAGCAAGTAATGAGTTTGGTGTTGAGATTTTTGTGTTTTAAATGTCAGTTACTCAAGAAAAGCTTGGAAATTTTAAGGTTTGCTCTGTGTGGATTTCTTATGGAAATAAAAAGATGAAGACAGAACCTGTCAAAAAATCCATAAGCAGAAAAAGCCACCTATACTTGTCCTTGGCTGCAAACTGAATGGAGTAGGAGCACCAGAACACAGCAGTTCTGTTTCGTGCACTCACTAGAGCCAGTGAAAAGTGTTAATATTTTCATAGAAAACATTTCAAAATAATCTCCCTTCTGCAACAGCTTTTGGATTCTCAAGTTTTTTTTCTGATTTGTGTTTTTTACCTCTTGCTGTCCTTCCATTTCAACTTTACTGGTGCAAGAGAAGAGAGTAGGAAGGTGGCAAGTAATCCAGCTAACTAGATACATAGGTAAGTATCTTGCAGTGACAGGGCTGTAAATATGACTTAGGTTATATGTTGAATTGAAATCTAGTTTTCAGGTTTCCTCCCATAAACTCAGCCCATGCCAGGCTCGTGCTTGGTCCCTGTGACTGACACGCTGTGCCGAAGGCACTCACACATCTGTGCCCAGGCAGCTGGGGGTACAGTGTGACACTCTTTGCTGCCCAGCCAAAAGAATGTGCTCCTGCTCCATTGCAAACACAGAACAGACTTGTCTCTAAATAGGCTGTTTATTCTTTTGACTTGCATTTGTCACCTGTATATGTTGAATTGTAACTTAGTCTTGTTTCCATTTACTTCTCCTTTGTGCTGTGCATAGAGAAAGCAGCAGTAGGTCCTTGAACAGTTCCCAATTTTCATTAACAGTTCTCTAGTTTCTGTTCCTAAGAAACTATGTCTACTTACTTAGGGTTTAGAGAATTGGCTCACTCTTTTCCTTTAATCATTTCATGCAGTATTCTGATTGCATAAGGTAAGAAAGTCATAGAGCCTTTCTCTTCCTCTGTAAGATTTGAAACAGAGCTACTATTTCAAGTCACCCCTCCTGAGGGCAAGGCTTTCTGTTTTTAAAAGCTGGCTCTTACTTTTAGATTTTCTTAGAGTTCAGCATTAGATAACTCACAAATCCAAACTGAAGTCACACAAGATTTTTTTCTCATATACTGCCAAATGGATCTTTTTTCTTATATACTGCCAAATAGATCTTTTCTTGCATCAGGGTTGTCCTTTGCACCTTGAAGGGGTAATATGCACTAGAGGGTGCCTATTTTAATTTCAGAATTTTATTACTGAGGCAAATAGTGTAATAAAACCAGCATTAAACTTTGATAAACTTGAGACAACTCTGAAAAAAATAGTTTCTTAACAGAAGACTTCCTAGTGTATGTTTGGACTACCATTTAAATGGCCAATAAAATTTTGGCCATGAGCCCACTTCCCTCCTTCTCCCTCCCCCCTCCCCTCCTTCTCCTGGTGCTGCAATTTACAGAAGCAGAAAGAGGAAATCTGCTGATGACGTTTTTCCAACTGAAGAACAATTTTTGCTTGGTGTTCCCTGTAGTGTTCTTTGCATAATGTTCTCATTTCTACTCCTTTTTTTACATGATGGCAGAAAGAACTGGTCCCTGCAAGCCTTGATGTGCCCATGCTTGCTTTCCTGCAGAAAGAAGAGCAACATAGAGGCTGAGGACACAACTGCAGAGTTTTTAGCCAGGGTTCCAGGTACTTCGTAGTGCCCAGGATGAACCCTGTGGTACCACATACTCACTTTTGTGAGCACTGGATACACTGCCAAGGGCAGAGTCCAAAAACTGACTCTGTTGAGACTACTGTCTGAATACATCCTTAAGTTATTTCTGCTTCTCACAAATCTTTAAGGAGACAGGCACATAGCACAGGGACACTTCCACACTGACACCACTTCCATCAGATGGCCTCAAGATATTTTGCAAGGCATATTTGAGAGAGGAATAGACCTTTAAAAACTGACAAACCACTATCCCAGAAGCTGTAGGGTTGCTGGCATTTCAGCATTCAGTGGCCCTTACTGATAGCTGACAATATTAGATGTTTTACAAGACAATGAAAAACATTTTGTAAAATAGTTTATTTCTTTTTCAGGGAAATTAATAGTGACTAAGTCATTGGACGAAGTCCACTAATCCAAAACTGACAAAATATATTGCATGGACATATCAATGTCAAAATAACAAAAGTCTCCCCCTCCTGACTTTCTAAAGTCAGGAAAGATTATAGACAAAAGGACTTTAAAGTTCAGAGAAAAATGTTTGCTGAGTGAAATGCTGGTGAGATTACATTTAAAAAAATGGAGAAATATTCCAAAACTGGTGAGTAGTAAATTTGGCTTATTTGGCAAACAACAAAAGAGTAAACCTGAAGTGCTTATTGCACTTCTGTGTCCATAATTTGATTCCAAGAAGGCTGAAAGGAGTGAGATATACCTTTGTAGCACAAAATGCCCACTATATGCAGGGACTTGGGGGTTCTTTATGGCATTATTGAACCTTAATTCTCTTAATGTTAAGAGATGATGTGGGCAGGCAGAGTTGATGGGAAGGATCCAAAAGATAGCCCCATTTCTACTAGTTTCTGTTCACTTCTGAATGATATCCAGCATGTCAGGCTCGGGTTACTGTTCCCAGGCTCTCCCTGCTATCTCTCTTTCCTTCTTTAATTCAGTTAATCTTTCTCTATTCTTGCCATCTGTTTAGTTAGTCTGTCCTAAACTGTTTCTTTTGCAACACGGCTGCAATCCTGCAACCAGCAAGATAACCAAGAGCTGCCTTTGGCAGCCCAACACTAGTGTAAATTTTCCAGGTCTCAGAGTGGCTGATAAAGCTTTCTGATACATTTTTTTCTTTGTCTAGCAGCAAGCTCGGAGGAAGTAGAATAAGAAAAACACTCAGTGGCTGTTTTGCTGTCCTATTCTCCCTCCCTTCATAGGATTTTTTTTCTTGTCTTGTCCTCAGGAAACTAGGAGTCAGTTTTAAGTAAGAGTCAAAAAATTAATCTCTTTTCTGTTCCACCAAAGGGAGAGTTAACACCATAAAAATTCAGGAAAAGGGAGTAAAGGAATGTTCACCATAACTTGCTGCAGCTAAATGGAAAGGAAAAAAGAGGGAGGGTTAATTCCATTTCCTTCTTTGCCCAGGTCTCCAAAAATGTCCAAGTGATTATTAGTGGTACTGTTTGTAACCACATCATAAAAGAGAAGATCATGTTAACACCTGTGAATCTCTATGCCCAAGTGCTTCATTGAAAAGAACTCAGAGCAAATGTCCCTCCTCTGCTGCTGCCTTCTTAACTGCCTGTTATTGCTGAAACCAGTGCCCATGGCAGAATGCATGCTTCTGCCTCAATATGATATTTTAAAAGGCAGTTAAATGCTCTGGCATCTTCATAAGAAAATTTCTCACCCTCAGATTGTCCATGATGAAGAGGACAGAACTTCTCAGCCACTAAGTGACATTTTATGGCAATGGAAATTTGGCATTTGTACCTGGTTCAAATATGTTCCCTTGAGTCTGTTTCCTTTTAGTGAACACTTCATTTTACTTACTTTTTCATCGAGTTCTGCTGATGACAAAACGAAGTAAGGAAGGCTGACTGGAAAATTGGAATTCCATTTCATTAAACTGCTTCTAGTTTCAAAATTTGTTTCTGTGTTCATGCGAATGCAATCCGCGACCTTTCCACTGAAAACAAAGCTCTGCTCTGTGACAAAGCCCCCAGAGAAGGTTCACTGTGGCTGCACTCCCCAGGAAAGGACGAGACTCCTCTGGAGAGCTTTCACTAACCAGACTGGGATTGCAAACTTGGTTTTCCATAGCTGGGAGAAAGCCAAGGCCTTTCTCTTAGCTTGTCTCTCCTTCCCTCTATATATCATCTGGAGAAACTAATTTGCCAAACTTTGGTGAACCGACATTTCAATGTTTGACTGCTGCAACAAAATGACATTTTTGGACAAAAAAAGAACTGTCAAAAGATTCTTAATGTTTTATAGCTGAGTGCCCAAAAAACGTTCTCTCTACAATTCATTACTGTATAATCTTTTGAGAAAAGAAGCAGCCCTCTAAACTTTTCTCTCATCAGTTGCACTGAAAACAGCACTCCAGTCTTGGTGCTTAAGAATCAAGGCTTTTATGCCACAACTTTGATGACAACACAAACGAAGAAAAATAAATTGTCAGCGTAACTTTTTAGAAAACTGAACTCTACAATAAGCCCTACTCATAAACAAAATTTAGACTAATTTTTTTTTCCGAGTCCTTTTTTATTTATTTTTCTGCAGTAATACTTGCAGAATACTTGAGTTTCATATGCATAATTTAGCATGGAAAAAAAAGTGAACAACTGAGCTGTAGGTGACACTTGGGGCAGAGACAGTAAAATGAGATCTTATTGTTGAACTGGCAATATGGCCTGTCTACCTCTGAGAGCAGAAAATGTACCCCCAAGTATACTGTGACAATGCTTTAATCAGCATAAAATGGAACTGCCACTGAAAACACAGATCTCACACTTGATGCACTGTATCCTTCTCTTTCCTCTCATCTCTTTTCTATATGACCCCTTCCTGCACAAAGAACAGGACAGCTTTAGCTCTTCTTCTTCCTTGATCTTCTTCATCACATGTGATAGGAAAAATGGATGGATCAGAACTGGGAATGAATAAGCTGCTGGAGAAGGACAGAACAATATTTTTTATTGCAATGGTGATGTCATTTTAAGCAGAATTACAGCATTTGCTGCTACGTGGTGGTTTCAGGTAAGGTCACCAGGAGCCATGAATTTCGCTGTAACATTTGGGTTATGGGGAGATCTGTTTTTATGACAATTGCCTCTCTGTTTGCACTACAACAAAAAGAAAGCATATTTGGACCATCCTGAGAACACCCATCTTCCTGAAATGGAGCAGATGGCCCTGAACTCTTTAATAGATGCTTGGCACACCCCAGGCTGGGCTGTATTATATCAAAGGTAACCTCTGGCACACACGCCGCAGAATGGGATGTGCAGCACAACACTGGATTTCACTCTCCCATCAGAACTCAGATAATCCACATAGCTATTATTTCTTCAGCTATTGGGAGTGGGATTTACATGCTTAAGTTTCTCAGATTAAAAAAAACAGACTATTCTTTTAGTTTTGACTAAACAGTATTGTTCCTCTAAAAAACCACACCAGACATAAATAAAGACATAAATGCAGATGAACTGTTAAGTAATTTGCAATAGTTTGAAATACTTATATTCATACCATGCTTGTAGACTTTTTTTTCACTGGAATATATTTTGCCCTCGTTAACAAAGATGCTATTCCATTTAAGTCAATTGGGGTTTCTCTGGTGTATCCTAGAACAGAACTGGAGCCAAGATATGAATCTTACTCAGTTCATTAGACTCTCCAAAGCTGTAGATTAAATAAGCAAGTATGTCACTAAATCTGTTCAGCATTAAAATGATACAAAATGTATTTTTCTTCTTCCAACTAAATAGTTTTCTTCAAATTTGAACCAGATGGAAACACAGTGAGTTATCTGAGATGAGCTCATCTGGACTTCTGAGTGGAATGTCCGACATTTGGTCACACATCTTGAGATGTTAGCTAAGGTCTGAATGGGGAAATTTTGGTCATCTTGTGTTTACTCTTGTGGATAGGCTCATTAGCTTCAATGGGCAACAAGAAAAACACATGACACATGCACAGGCAGAGTAAGACCATGCAGGACATGGTTCTGTACAAAATCTCTCAAATGTAGTTCACATTCCAAAGAAAATTGTCCCTGAAAAGTCCAGAAAACACAATAAATAAAAGCTCAGCATCAAAATCAGTTCAGAAAAGTGGAGCAGTTTTTATTTTTCTATGTCTTGCATTAAACCTGATTTTGCTATATTTGTCTGGAGGATTAATATTTCAGGGGCCACACTGACTTGTAAGTGTTCTATGGAACCAAGCATACTGCTACCATTTGACTAATTTAAAAAAGCAGGCATGTACATTATTTCTTGTAATCAAAAAAAAAAAGCAAACTATGAGGGAGTTTAGAAATGTAGAGCAGTAGATATTAAATCCCCTTGCTTTCAGGATTAAAACCAAACATTTCCAATGAGGGCTCACTCCCACATGGCAAGGCTACCAGGAAACTCCATGTGGTTCAGCTGTAGAGCCACGTTCTGTTGTCAGGTACACCAAGTGCTGCAGTCAAACAGCTCCTGTGTTGAAGACGTACCTGTCCTTTATTAGCCCAATCAGGCTAATCTTGCCTCACTGAACTCAGGGGAGTTCTGATGTTGCCTTCACTGAGACAGGAATTTTACCTTTAGTTGAGAGCCTGAATATTAAATGTGTTGAGCTCCCACATTTTCAGCAAAGAAAATGATACCCAAAAGTACCTCCTCTATATTATTCTGCACATTCAATTTTTAGACAGTGTGTGATGGCTGCTTCAGGCTCATTTACCAGGCTTCCTGGTAAGATGAATTAGCATAGGTGGAATTAATCTCTGTGAGAATTAAGCTGCTTCTAATATTTAGACTGAACAGGTTTGGTTTTTTACACTGCATTGAACTGGGGCCAGCATACTTTTAATGTGCAACTCTCCTGACTCCCATGAGCAAGCTGGAAGAGTCTGTTCTGTGGCAATGAAGAAAATCTGTATACCTGAGAGAGATTTAGCAGCCATCTGCCTGAAAGTTTTTCCAAACTATACTATAGACTTTTGGGTTTGTTTTTTATTTTTTAAACACTTTGTATCATGGTCCTAATCAGAATGGCCTGAATTTATTCTTCCTATGACTCCACTGCAATTCAATAACTATTTTGTATTTATTCTTTCCCTCTTTTGGAAGGAAGATAGTGAAAAGATCTGCATTTAAACAAACTTCAGGCTCATAAGATAGCTTTCTATTCTGAAGAATTCAGAGTTTTTATGGTTTGGGGTTGTTTTTAAATCAAAATCAGATACACAAAATCTGATTTGTATTGGCTAAATTCCAATGTATTTCTCTTGCCTGATGTTTCCCTCTGGCTAGCCCTGCATCTTCAGCTGTGTGTAGCCAAGAGGAATCACCAGCCATGGGGATGTTAGTTGAATTTAACTGAATAAATCTGGGCCATGATGCCTTCATTTTGTGACTTCTTTTTTGACACCCCCAAAGTGTTTGACAGACACTTAAAAGTCTGTGGGCCGAGATTTAGATTATTACTTGAACAGCAAAAGATGAAACAGACTATTCTGAAATATAAACAAATTTGCACATGAACTCAAAGCTGAATTTATCCAGCAGAAACGTCCTGGTAGGACTTTACGGACACCAGGAAGAATGAAAAATAGCAGGATGAAAAAAGCATAAAATCATACTTACTGGAGCTGTGGACATTCTCAGGATAATTAGTTACATATGTTTGGGTTGTGCCCTAGGGTAAAATAAGTTCTGGGATGAGGTAATAAATAAATTAAATGTGGTTTTGGAAATAGTTATCCCTCACTACCCAAAATGTCCACTGCTAAAAGAATTTGGAGGCAGCCAACTTTGGAAATCTGAAAGGACCACAGACACAATTTTTATAAGGGCAACAATACTGTAAAGAAGACACCACAAAAACTGAAGTCAGCACAATTTTGAATGCTGCTGATTGATGTGCTGAGCTAATCTAACTGATAGATTTTGGAAAGATTTGTTTGAATAAGCAAGGTCATTTAGAAATGAGCTATATAATGTTGCCCCACTTAAAGTCATCAATTATTATAGCAGCAGCTGAAATACTAGCTACATGTTTTGATCACATGGATGAATTTTATAAACACTGAATTGCTTTCTCCAGCCACCACCCTTCCTTTTTTTCCTCCATTTTTTTGAGTGGAAAATGTAAATACAGCTTAGTATCCCTTCTCATGTTGTGTGTTCATTTACTACTGTTATTCAGTCTTGCTTGCAGTACTTCAAGAGCAACCTTTTTCTAACTGTGTCCTGCCCCTGTGATGAAATAGAGAACCTGCTTGACTCAGCCAATCTAAGACATATTTTAAGTCCTTGACTAATCACTAGGCCTTTACTTAGGGCTAATATCCTTTTTCAGTGGAAAAGAGAGATTTCAAGGACTTGACAACATGCTGTAGTTTTATTTGGTCTTGTAGAAGCAAGAAACAAGCAAATTTGCTAGAGTCTCCTGAGGTTTTGGTAAACTGCAGAATTTCCTTCTCACAACATGTATAATTACCCTCAGAACTTTTTCACCAACTTTCCAGAGGACCTCATAGAACTCCCACAATTTAAAATGTATTCTTTTGTTGGACAAAAACCATTAATACTTAATTTACAGTATCAAACTAATTTCTACATATCTTTGCCTCAGTTATCTATTTTACCTCTTCTCATTCCTCCCCCATTAGATACAGGATGATTCTGAGGTGGCAGCTCCAAAGTAAGGACTCTCCCAATGGGAAATAAGAATCAGCAAGTGCTGGATCTGGTGTATCCTTGCAATGTCCATTTAGCATTTTATTAAACAAATGGACAAATCAAGGCCTGTCAATTTACCACTCCTGCCCCTTTGTGTCAGATTAAGCCTCAACCAGTTTACTTTAGCCCAGTCACAGGTAAAAATTGATGAAAATGAAAAATTCAAATTACTCCAACATCCAAAGGATTTTAGTCAGGGACTAGACTTAGGTCTCTTTCTTCTGAGTCAAGAGGTCTCTAGTCTTTGAGTTCTTCCATCAGTAAATTTTAAAAACTTAGCAAAAAGATAAAAAGGCAAATTAACTTCCAATTCTGTCTTTGCTGTTCTGCTTTTTCTGCTTAGAATGCAGGTGTAGGTTTTCTGAGGTGCACAGCATCACCATCAGGCATCCCTTCCTGAGGCAGAGACAGAGCAACTGAAACATAGCAGAGGAAAACAATGGCAAGGTGTCCTAAAACTTAATTGATCTTGGGTTGAGGCATGTAAATAAAAATACAAGGAGAAAACTGAACCCAAAACCTGATTTGGATGTTTTGAAGGAGCTTTAGGAGGGACTGCCACCTGGAGAACTCAATATGCTTGAACATTGTGGTCTTCCAGCTGCCACAGAAAGGATGTGTCAGGGGACCCACACAAATTCCAAAGTGGCCTGTGTCATTATAGAAGCATTTTCATAGAATATCAAAGATACATGCTAAGTCTAAAAAAGCTGTATGAGCAACTGTATTTTCTCAACTGAATTTAGCAACACAATCTGTCTAAAGCCATTAAAAATTATCTTTTAAAAGCAACAATTTTCTGTTCTATCATCGTATTTCTGAAACAGATTCAAGAGTGTTAAAGAAATATAAGGTATTGTGGGTAGAGGTAATCTGGACTCTGTGCACCAGTGGGTGCTCACAAACACACATTAACCACAGTTGGGGACTGGAATTGAGTTAGAGTTAAGCAATTTTCTACAGGATTGCATTTTACCATGGTAGGAAGGAAATAATTTTAATCACATAAGTAGAACAAGTATCATTCATTTACTTCTTTTCATAATGATATGTCAGTGTTCGTAGACCTTGTGAAATCCTGTGTTCTGAACAGCAGCAATTTTTGTAATAACTGGTAGAACTTAAGGATCAGGATTTATAGATAAATCAGGCTTCATAGATACTAAATAAAGGGCTGTGCATTGTGACATTATTAATATATTAAAAGTTAATAATCATCTTGATCTTATACAATAAAAAATGTAGGGCTGGAGCACAACTCATACTGATTTTTAGGGTTTTTTTTTTGCATGCTGAGACCTGCTGCTGTAGTTGCACCACCAGACTGCCATTCAAGAGATGTAGGGATAGCCACATGTTTCCTGTGTGACTTCTTATAAATTGCTTAATACTGTTTCTTAACTCCTCATCCATGAAACAGAATTATTCCATTGTAGCACAGGAATGTCTATTAAAACACATGCATTAATGAGCAGGTACAGTGGCAATAAAAACTCTAAAATGGCCATTAGGAAAGTGTCAGAGCAAAAGCTCTCTGTATTCATATTTGTAATTTATTCCTAACTTCAGGCCCCTCCACATTTTCTGCACACCTCTGCTAATACCCCATGGGAAAACTTACTCATTTTCTGCTTAATTCCCAAGAGAACATTACAAAAACACTTTGTTTGTCTAGATAGTCTTTTATCAGAATAATTTTTTTACTATTTCTTTCAACATGTTGTGGATACAAATGAAATGAAAAAATATATCAAAGTACAGGATCATCAAGGACTATTTATCTAAGAAATGAAGTATCATATAAGGAAATAATCCCACAAAACTTTGTACCCTTCAACAATCTTTGCCAGTGATAAATATATTGCTGTAAATTTGATTTGTCCAATGTGAAATTCAGATATGTTAGAGATTAAATTGTTGGTCACTTAATAGGTAGGAAACCTGTAAATAGATTATAGCGATGCCTACTTTAGGAGTTTCCAGTAAAAATGCTCTGATTAAGCTGTGAGTATATTGGAGCAACACTTTTCATGATAGATAAGGAAAATGGAGAGGCAAAGAGTGAGGAATGATGTAAGATTGCACAACTGCTCCACGTGGAGTGAGTCTGCCCTAGCACTGAGGAGCCATTTGAGGAAGCTGGGAAATGGAGAAGGGTGTGGCTGGTGAAACCCTGTCTCTCAGAGCCATAACCACATGTTTAAAATAGCATTGGAAAAATACTCTCTGGCCCATCTTTGTTGTTTTTGAGGGCAGTAAACTCTCTACACAAGTCCTTTAAAACAAGCATGCTTGCACAAGGAAGACTAGGAGCCATCAGTGGCATAAATCATGTCCTTAATTTCCACACTCCTCTCAGTTCTAGGTATGAAGGAGTTCCCAAAGGCAAGACTCCATGTAGTTATTGTCTAGCTGAAGTATCCCTGATGCACAGTGACAGAAAATATTTATTGTTAATTCCACAGAAAACAAAAGAACAGAGAACAGGGAAAATCATTATTTACAATAAAAAGGTACGTGTGGGCTTATGCATCATGAGTATTAATAGGTCATAGTCAGGAGTAATATAGTATTCTGGCAAAATAAGTTTCCCCTTAAGAAAATATTTGATTTAGGCAGGGCAAGAGATTTTTCAATTATAAAGAAATAACAAAGAAAGCCATGCAGCTAAAGGCAGGTAACTTCACTAAAGGTCTCTTTCTAACCATTTACTTAAATAGAGAGGAAGTAGACACTCAGCTACCACAATCACAGCTACCATATGATTTTGATAAAATGCTTCAGGAGACAGTAAAATGACAGAATGAAAACAAAAGAGACACTCATTTGTGATCTATCTCAAATGAAGTCTGAAGGCCTCTATGTCACTTCATGCTAGCCCCTATTTCAAAATTGTTCAGAAGGCCCTTTCCAGAGGATGGCAGTCCCACATGTAGGATGCTGAGTCATTTCTGAGTAGCCATGCAAGAAACTTCTTTCCTACTTATGTAGCAGTTTCTTCTTTTTAAATTTTGATTTAAGCTGAAATGTGATACCAAGGCTTATACCCTGGCATGACACTGGGATTTGAGATTTTCATTGTAAGGAGTCAGTGCAGTTGTTTGATCAGTTACTTAGACAAATGGAGTCCTGAATATACAGGTACAAGACAGCAAGTCAAATAACAAAAAATATAGTCATGCTTCGTCTCAGTGTTGCAGATTCTTCTGTATTAAATACAGACTTTATGTATTTGTCAAGGTCACACAATCTTGGAATGTTTGAGGTTGGAAGGAATCTCCAGAGGTCATCTGGTCCAACCCACCTGCTCAAGGCTGGGCCAGTTTTCCAGGACCATGTCCAGATGGCATTTGAATATCTCCAAGGATCGAGACTCCACAACCTCAGGGCAAACTGTGCCAGTGAAACAGTATTTCCTGACGTTCAGAGGGTTTGTGCCAGCTGTCTCTAGTCCTGCCAGTAGGCAGCATTGAAAAGAGCCTGGTGTCCTACCCTTAGCACCCTCCCATCATGTATTTATATACAGTGATGAGAACCCTATGTGCCTTGTCTTCAGGCTGAACAGTCCCAGCTCTCTCAGCTTTTCCTATTTCCTAGGATACATGCTCCAGTCCCTACATCAAATCCATAGTCTTTCACTGGACTCTCTCCAGTAGCAGTTTTACAATAAGCCTCCTCATAATTGGTCAAGCTGAGGAAGAACTGTGTGTCAAGTTCCTTGAAAAAATGTAAAATTTCCTTCACATGAGGTCCATAATGGTAAGTTAAAAATTAACTGTCAGGAATGTGTATGGATACCTGATCCTGCATCAGTGCTGGGCAGTTTGAGGTCCAAGTTGTTTCCACCCAGCCATTTCTACAATGCCTAGGTAAGAGCTTCCTTTCTCCACTGGAAGTCAGTTCTTAGGTTGAAATACTCCTGATACATCTTCCTTGTTGCACATGCATAGGCCAGTTGAAGGTGGACAAAACCAGTTCCAGCACTAGTGCTTCTAGTTACTTCTGACTTCCCAGTGAGCAGCATCATGTCCCCAGGCTCACAGAATCCCAGCCCACTAACCCCACCTCACTGAGGTTGCTTGAGCCTACACTCTCCTTCATATACAGAGAATCACCATAGAGAGACCATTTCACCTCCCTTGCACCTCTTTGACTTTTGCCTTGATTTATTGATTACATATCAGAGTTCAGGAAGGAAATATTTCATACTACTTTGCAGTTCTTCTCATGTCATCTTCTAAGTTTCTGTGCATATTGATCTCTCATTACAGAAAACACAGTTTGTTTTGGGGAGCTCACTACTAATTCTAGCCTCATAATCAGATATGAATATTTCAGAAGGGAGAGTCTACCAGATAATCCAGAATACTTCAAAGACTGATTGCAAATAATTTTTTTGTTTAGATTGATCTGACTTTAGATTAGTTAGAATTGTTGTTAATAAACAGTAAATGACTTAATGCTGAATGTTGCTGCCAGTTACTTCATTTAACTGTGCCCACAGTGAGATTTTTTTAAAAAGGTCTCATAGGAATAATTAAATTCTCTCACTGTAAAAGGATTTCTTCTTCTTTCTTCTTCTTGTTATGTACACCTACAGCCAGTTCAGGCATTCAGCTTTGAAACCCTTCTTGGTCTGACACTGCCAGTTCTCAACCACTGTCACCCAAACTGTGTGGCAACAAAGGCTGCCATTCAGATCTCTAGAATGCTGCCTTTTTTATGAATTGCCCATAATATAGCAGTTACTACTACAGTACTATTGCAGTAGTTCCAGTGTATATTATGATAGTAACCTTTCTGATATGCAAATAGAAATAAATAATTATCACAGTCTAAAGGGGTTACAGCATCTCCCTATGGTCCTCTGGTTAGGACCCAAACGCTGTGGCAATTACATCTGTATTCTCACACTCATTCCTGCTGTTCTGACTTGGGCCAGTCTTCAAACATTTGCATCCTTCAGTTTCATCATTTGTGAAATGACACTTTTGTAGACCTTCATAATGTTTGTGAAAAGCTTTGAAATAATGGGTTTAGAAGACACTACCAAACCCCACAGTTAAGACCTTCATTTGTTTGACTGTGTTTTACCTCGGATCTATGTGTTTTACCTAGAGATCTGATAGACTCATGCCCAGGGTAGCTGAACTCCGGGAAACCTGAGCCCATCCTGCTCATATTCCAACCTGCCCAGCTGTGGGGCAGCTGTGGTCTGCAAGCTAAGCCACCATGTCCAACATGAGATACCCTGTGTTAGCATGGGCCAGGGCTTTCAGGAGCCTGGCCATTTCAGTTAGATCAAAGGACTCTTGGGCTGTCTAAACTGGCACAAAGACACCTGGAAATATTCATAGAATCCTAGAAAATAATGGCATGTTCTGAGTTGGAAGGGACACAACAAGGATCATTGAGTCCTTAGCCCTTCAGAGGACAGCCCCAAGAATTACACCATATGCCTGAGAGCATTCTCCAAATGTTTTTTGGAGTCCCGCTGGTTCTGTGACCACTTCCCTGGGGAGCCTGTTCCAGTGCCCAGCCACCCTGTGGGGGAAGAACCTTTTCCTGATACATAACATAAACCTCTCCTGACACAGTTTCAGCCCATTCCCTTGGGTTCTGTCACTGGTCACCAGAGAGAAGAGATCAGTGTCTGCCCCTACACTTGCCCTTGTGAAGAAGTTGTTGATTGCTATGTCTCCCCTCAGACTCCTCTTCTCCACGCTGAACAGACCAAGTGACCTCAGCCACTCCTCATATATCCAGTATATTCCCCATCTCCAGGATGGTATGGTTATTGTTAAACCACTCAGTGTAATAATTTTGCATCTCACAAATAGTAGGTCCCTATTTTTCCTTATTCACAAATTCACTTCCCCACAGTCCTAGTTGGGTAGGTCACTGCATCAGAATGGATTCATGGATTCTCAACAGAGAAGACAAAAATGCATTTTGCCTCCCTTTGGATGAGAGGTCAGACTCCTTGTCATTGGAGAGGAGGGCAAAAGACAGAGGTGTGGCAAAGACGGAGGGTGAGAGCCCTCATTACTCATCCTGACATTGGAAAGGGCCCTAAGCTCAACAGCTCTGCCCTCCTGCTCATCCCTGCCAGAGCCACAGTGACAGGCCAAGGACAAAGACCTCCAAGAGACTGAGGAAGCTGCAGAGCCTTTTTTTGCTGTCACCAGACATCTGCCACCCTTGACAAGGCTCTGCTTTGCCTGTGCTGTCACCTGGCCCTGACTGAAGCCCTCTGCAAACAAAGGGGTCCCCAGTGCCCCCAGCAGTGACAGGAGCGTGGCCCTGGAGCACTGGCAGCCATGGCTGTGGGAGGGGGGAGCTGCTGCTCTCCTTGTGGGCCGAACCCTGGGCCCTGACAGGCCTCAGTGCCAGCTCCTCTGAGAAGGGCTTTAGCAGATCTGTGCAAGCAGTTAGGCCATAAACCGCCTCCAAGGAAACTTTCTCCCTAACCCTCATTAGTAGTTAGAGGTTGGCCACAAAGCAAGGAGCTTTACATTCTCAGACTTACAGACACCATTCTGATGGACGCCCCGACAGGAGCCAATTCAAAGCAGATCCACGGCGCTGTGTTGGGCAGTGTGGGCGCGCTGGTCTGCGTGAGGCACCAGCGCCGCAGCTCTGCACAGCATGGACACGGCTTTATCTTTTCTAAGCACTGCTCTTTAGGAGATTAAAAAAGAATTTTTTTTAAATCTGAAGCCAAAATTTCGACAGGACTTCAAATTGCCCTGAAACCAAATCCAGACAATCTACAAACATTTGAAAATGAAATCTGTTATGAAAAGTAATTTATTTTTAGTGATTTAAACATATTGTTATTGACATTTTATGCAGTAGTTTACTAATGCTGTCTAAAAGGATGTGTAATGCACAATGCTGTCAATATTCTATGAGTTGATTCTCATGTTTTATTTTATAAGTGGACAGCTGTGTCTAAACCAAGGGAGAAACCCTTTACAGATTGGGAAGCCTTCTGTTTGTCCTGTGACACATTTTTTATAGAGTATTTCAACAGAATTTCCATTCTACAGGAAGTTTCAAACTGTTTTCTTTCTGAAGGAGAGCAATTTGCAAAGCGACAATATTTTCCATGACAGGGAAATCCCAGCTTTTAACTCATTTCTGTCCCAAAGCAAGGAACTGTGTGGGTTCACTCTCACTCCTCACCCCAGTGCCACTTCTTGCGTTACTTACTGTTGCTTTTCAGCAGAGGATTTGTGTCTCCAAGGTTAGCAGGTATGATTCTGAGTACAGGCTTAGGAAGATTTCATAAAATGAGCACGCCATATTTTTGGAGGTGTCTCTCATCAGATCAAAATCACACTCTACAGCCAAAATCACAGCCCAAGATTTTATATTCTGTGTAACCAAGCCCTGCATTTTCCAAGTCACTAGAGTTATTATGAGCTGGTTTTAAAGGGAGTTGGGTCCTGAGCCATGCAACTAATTCTCAGATCCTTTTATTTGCATGAACAGCTTCATCTGTAATCATACTTGCACCATATGCAAACTCTTGTTTGCAATTCACATAAATTATTAATTCACAGCTTAGGCTGCACATTTCCTCTATTAGTCACATTTCTTGGAGGCTTCTCATTACTACAGCATATGGAAGTCTTCTTTCCCTATGGTGCTGTGCAATGATTAATTGTGGGAATCAAAAGATATGTAAAAGATATAATTTAGGACCAAACTCAGCATAGAAATTTCCCTAGTGCAAACCTTGTCAAGCAAGCAATAGAGTTGCCGAAATTTTACATTGCTACAAGCTTTTTCAGTGTTTGGAGACAATGTATTTTCATCTGGTCCAATGCTGAATGGACGACAGGAGTATGAGAACTGTGTGTAGGGGCTAATGACTGACTGAGAGGATCTAATGGCTCAAACACAGTTGAGGGCCATTAATTGTGGGCAGTCATTAATTCTCAGACAACACCCAGTGTCAGAGCTGTTACTCTTATGAATAGTTGTTTAAAATCTCGTCTATGAATGTTTTTAGGGTTAGGTAGTTATAGTCAGCACATATGGGGCATTTCCAGAAAATTAATGCTTTGTATGTTGGGCAGATTACTTATGTCAGCTCTCCCCATGGCTCTCATTTGCTAATACATTTTGAATGATGAATTGTGGTTTATGTTTTATACATTCCCAGTATTTAAGTTACATCTACTGATTTTCATCAGCTTCTGTGTGTGTGTGTGTGTGTGTGTGTGTGTGTGTGTGTGTGTGCGTGTGTGTGCTCACCTTTTGCAGAAGAGAAACTCCATGTTGCTATATCAGACATGACTTGTAACAACCAAAGGAAGGAATTTTAGGTAAATCACAAATGAAACCGAAATCTGCCCAGTGTGTTTCAGGTTATGTGAATGTGCAAGAAAAGGACAAAGGAAGGTAGAGCACGCTGCTGCCAACAGCCATATCAGCAAGGTATTTTAAAGTCAGTTGCAAACATGCAAACAAAATTCCTGTTAGACACTCTGCAGATTGCTCCAAGATGGGTACAGGACTGGTAAGAAAGTGCAAGTTCAAAGAACTACAAGGAGCTCAGGAAAATTATGTTGGCCTCCAATTAAAACCTTGCCAATGATGACCTAAATAATGTTTTTATGGGTTGTATGAAATGAAGATGTAGTTTCAGTTCCATTCTCAGTAAAGGCCTATTTGCATCACCTAAGTCATCATCAGAGAAGATGTTAATATGACTTCCTTATTGGAGAAGCCAAGACCTAAGGGACTATGGAAAATGAAGCTTCCGTTTCCTATTAGAGTTGTTTGCTCCAGGTTGAGTTGGAAAGATATTGGTAGTGAAACACAAAAATTATTCCTGTCCTATGTATGGCTCCCAGGTGTCTCAGCATGCTTACTTAACAGCTTTCGTGACTGCAAGATCCATTTTTAATGGGCATTTTAAGGAAAGAAAAATCTATTGGTTTTTTGAGTATGACTACTAAAGCCAGCAAGCAGACATATAAAAAAAGAGAGCACATGAACAGCTGCAGATGTAATCCAGGCAGCCAAAAGACTAGTGTGAGCTTACTCTTCCAGAACTCAAAGCCTGCCAGAGGACACCCTCTCTTCTCCTTCTCCTTCTCCTTCTCCTTCTCCTTCTCCTTCTCCTTCTCCTTCTCCTTCTCCTTCTCCTTCTCCTTCTCCTTCTCCTTCTCCTTCTCCTTCTCCTTCTCCTTCTCCTTCTCCTTCTCCTTCTCCTTGTCTTGCAGATCTATTTATTTTCCCTACAATTCCAAAGATTCTGACATAATGTTTTCCTCACATAAGAAAATAAAACTCAAGTTACTGGTAGGAAGACTTAGAAGGCTTACTGAGATCAAATTACTGTAAGAACAAGCCAGTCTCCAATATAACCTTATTAGTAATTTTGCTTCATATAGATTTTTTCTCTGAGGGCAGTACATTTTAGAAGCTTTACATTGTTCTGTAGGGGAAAATTTTATCTTTTGCACATGGAAAACAGAAGGGTCAAGAAAAGAGGTAAGGAAAGAGTTTAATTGTCAGACAAAATTAGGTACTTAATTCACCCTTATAAAACATAGAGACAACTCTGCAAATCTGAGATATGTATTTTCATGACAGGGAAACTGCCTCATCTGCAGATGCAGTTGTGTATTTTATGCACACCTGTTTGACTGCACAACAGCTCAGATTCTTGATCTGACCACTGCAATGAACTTTTCACAAGCAGGTCCCTCTGCGTAGGTGCATTTTTTGATAATGTGGCCTCTAAGTCTTTCTTCAGAACAGTTTTACGGTTTCCATGAACTTTGCTCAAAAATGTGCCAAAAGACTTCCAAGTAACAAACATGCTTTTGCAATTTACTGAAACTTTCCCCTTGTGTTCCAGAGAAGCAACCTCCCCATTAGTCACCAGAGAGACACATGAGCCAAGGAGGAAGGAAAGGGAATCAGCTCGTAAAAACAGTCAATTCCCTTCTTTAGTGTCTACACTTGGTCATTAAATAAAAAAAAGAAGTGAAATCCAAACTTTTTTTTCCAAATGGGTCATTACTTCAGTGCAGATTGAATAGATGAGGACTATTTGCATCTTGATTTTGATCAGGAATTTTTGCAATTAGTTGCTTTTTTCTACACTTCATACCCAAGTGAGGGCTATTGTGCATTTGAGGTACTCTGCATCCTTCCAAAGGAATGCAGTCTCCCAGGTATATCTTTTTACGCTTCTTTAAATGACCAGTGAACTATATTACCCAATAAGCAAGGGGGTTGGAGTATGTTTGCCAGATACTAATTTTACTTGGAAAAAATCTGAGTCAAGGCCAAGGCACAAAGTTCATATCTAAATCAAATCATTTTCCTCTCAAGATAGAATGTGTTGCAGTTTGAGGTTTCCAGCTGACTCCTTTTAAAAATGGACATTTAAATACTTGCAGTGTTGAGCCTGCTTGAGTTCTAGGCTTGGTTCAGTTGGGAACTGTTAATGTAGATTTTGCAAGCTGTGTCACATGGAAGGACAAGCAAAGGAGATTATAATGTCTCTTCCGGCCTTAAGAATATGGCAGTCAAGTAGAAGTTGAATTTTCAAAGCAAACTGTCAGTTGATGTGTGATGAAATGGTAATTCCTGTTCATTTCCCACTACAATGCATTCAAAGCCCAAGAGTGATATTTAAACCTTACTTCCTGCAAGACAGTGCTGTACTTAGTAACACACTGTGTAGTATGAGTTGTACACTTGTAACCCACAAATCCCCATGCAATTTTTCAATAGTCAGTGATAGGTAGCAAAACCCAAGCACATGGCTCCTTTTTCTTGAGTTTTTCTCTGAAACCTTTCTCCACAAAATCACTTGAAAGATTTTGGCAGGGGCAGGGAGAGGGGGTTAGCTCCTGGATGCTCATAATACTGAACTGTAGAAATCCATAAAATAATCAGTGTTACATTTTCAGAGCACGTACTTTCCACGCATCCTGGCCAGAGCAAATTCTGGAAGGCTTTCTGGTGCCAAAGTAGTTGAATTAAATTTAAGAATAGCTAAATTTAGCCATCCCTCCAGATCTCAGTTTCTGAGTATCATCTGGCTGCAAATGGAGGTGCAGAAGGACTCTCAATCAAGGGTCAAGTTATTGTAAATCAGTTGAGGCCCTGGAAATACCTGGCTGCACACTTTTAGTTTGGCCAAATGTAGGGTAGTACAGCTTAGTTTAGCCATCTTGCCCTGCAGGCAAAGCTACACCAAATTGCCTTACATTTTCTGTGGGCTCGAAGCATTCACACTGGATTTACTGGATTCACACATTTCAGCTGACAGATGGCAACTTATTAAACATCAGTATGCTGATGAATATTTTGAGCCCACAAGATTTCTGAGACTTTGAAAAGAGGTAATTCCTACAGTATGCTACACAGCTTCCACCTACACTGCTGACTATATGTTTGCAAATGCTTTGTGGGTATGAGGTACCATATTTGCAAAACCAAGCAGACGTGGCACTTCAGTGCCTCTCTCCTCCCTCCTGCTTTAACAAATTAGCATCCTATTGAAACAAGCAAGCTGTTTGGCACAGTTGTAAGTGTGGTTACATAACAAGGCCAAAAAAAGCAGCTCCCACAAATCCAAACCACAGATTAAGTCCAGTTTTAGAAGATAATATGTACAGTAGTGACAATGAGAATTAATGCCATAAGAGGGAACAACTCTCTGGCTCCATTACTCACAATAATTATGTTTAAAGACTCCTATGTAAACATTTCAAAATACAATAAAAATAGAGTATAATAGCCTGGATGGCATTTTCCATTTATATCTTCTCCCCACACCTATAAGCTCACACTGGAGATAAGCAAACTAGTTTGTACTGGGCATTCTTTCATTCACCTAAAAGCTGTCTCTGGAAGCAGTACTTAACAGCATTTTGTGTTTACATACACACACACACACAAAAAAAGATGGAATAAGGAAAAGGAAGAAAGGCTGTAGGCTTCAGAACCAGTGTGTCTTGAACTTCTTCTGGAATGGTCCAAAAAGTGCACCTATAGAGCCTTAAGTAGCCTTTGCTGGTCCAGAATACCACTGGGTTCCTTTCTCAGGCACACATATTTTAGAGACAGATGCACAGCCATGTTCCTCTACGTGTGAGTACTGAGTAACAAGTCTTTGGAGATTTTTGGTAGGTAAAACATTATTTTTCTCACTTCATTTGGGAAATGCTTCTCATTACCTTTTCCAGCAGTTTGAAATGAATCATGAAAGAACTGGTTGGCTGTCAGATAAGCTGAATATATGGGGCTCCTGAAATGTGTACCTTCAAGTGGAACTTGACAATCACTTAGAGGTTCTTTGCTGTTTACTTTGGTTTTGTAATTTTGCATCATCATTAATAATGAGGCCAAGAATGAAAACTAAAAGATGTGTTCTTTGTTCATAGGAATTAGAACAAGAACGACATATCTTTGGCTACACTTGAATGGAACAGTAGTTGAGAATATAATCAGAGAAAAGAACAAGAACTTTCTGAGGCTGTAAACTATGATATACACAGGCTTAATAAAGTGTCACATGTATCTTGAGATTCTGGCCCTATTATGTGCATTTATTTCTTAGTCCCAGTGGTTGATGTCGGAAAAAATCTGCAGCTACCATTTTATGAAATACTTGGTAGCTCTGGAATTGATTATGAATGACAACAAAGAGAAATGAGTTTCAGATATTCCAGAAATAGAGTCAGAGTTCTCATTTAAAACAACAATAAAAACCCAACATAAAACAAAACAACCAAAAAAAAACCCAACCCACTCAATAAATAAAGCAACCATTTGACCCAACCCTAAAGCTAAATTGTAGTATATGAAGCACAAGAACTAATTCCTTATTATTACACTAATAGTTGTCTTAGATATGTAGGGAGCTTGAGTGGTGAGTAAGGACTAGACATCCTTGTCCAGGACAATTTCTGATAATTTATGAGTCTACACAACTCTGTCTCTGAGAGCAAATCACAGAATGAACAAATAGAGGGTGGCTGCATAGCTCTTTAAAACCAGAATCTTCTAATGGACAGAGACCAATAAGAAAGCAGAATCTGTAAGGTTTTCACTGAAAATGGTCAAACAGAGAAAGCACTCTGGCTGAACAAAGTACGTGCCCTACAGATCTTATGCATGGGACAGAACACTTTGGAGTTGCTGATGGGAGTGAAACCAACACACCACTTTTCTGGTTTGATTAGGATGCTACTAAGCCAAAGTTTCACTACTGCTTTCTCAGTGCTTTGGAGATTTCTCACCAAACAGGTCTGCTTCAGAAAAGAATCTCATCACTGGAAAGGCCACTCACAAACAGAGTACGAATAATGCCTAACCAGCAGCCCAATGCCTTGATGTTAATTGTCATCAACATGTAAATTCCAACCTGCATACACTGATAGGTAATTCACCTAGTTCAGAGGTGGCTCAAGGCCAATAAATCAGAGAGACAGAAATCATTCTTTTAAAAGTGTTGCACAATAAAACCAGCATAGGAAGTTCACTACAGAAAACAGCTCATCAAGCCAGGCAGTTTAATTAAAGTGTTAGATTGAAGCCCTGGAATCTGTGAAGAATCATCAAGACGCAGGACTGGTAAGATCAAGTAAATCCACATAGGGAATAAATGCTTCATCTTTCAACAGATACCATTATCTATTTCATCCCATCCCATATCCACATGGCAAAGCTTATGAAAAGTGCTAAAAAAGTAGAACCATTAAAAAAAAATGAATCAGTTTTGTGGCTTTCTGTATTGGTAACAATGCAGAAGAAGTTTGTCTGCCAAGGATGGAAATAGTCAGTGCCTCAGTCAGATTCACCTATCAAGCTCTTCGAAAAGTAAGTAGTTTTTCCACTCCTCAGGAAGGAAACATTATCCCTGTAGATGTCTGCAATTGCCATCTCATTTCTGGGCAAAATGATTAAAAACACAGTAATCAGAAAATGCCAGCAGCATATAAGTGCCAGCTTTCTGGAGGCCTCACAGTCAGGGTTCACATCAGGACACAGAATGGAGACTGTCTTTATTGCCACTCTGGCCATCACTAATATAGAAAAAACCCTGATACTCCCATACAGAGCCATATGTAGGAGTGCAATAAGCCATGAAAATGCTGGACTCAGGAAAAGGTGACCCTGCTCCTGGTACCTGCAATGTCTTGTTTGAAGCAGAGCTCAGATTGGTGTGTAATTGTATCTTCCGTCCAGCCCTTCACCAGCAGGGTCACACATACCCCTTTTGTTAATCTCTGCTGGATACTCCAAGGTGACAGAGGCACCTTGGATAACATTGCAAGGACACTCATTCTCAACTGTTACAGCTATTACTATTATTGAAAAGACAAAACACCAACAGGAATTCAGCTCTTCGGTAAAGTATGGCTGACTGGCTCATGCTGAACTCCAACAAGACTGAGTCAGTGTTTTTCAGACTGGGAAAAATACTTTAAGGGCCTGAAAATACTTCTGAAACTTTAAGAGCTATCACTGCCATACGGTAAAACAGGATACTGAGTGATGCCCTCATAGGTGTGGATGGCTAGAAACATCTCTTCCCTCCTTTGGTCTACTGGAAAACCTTTTCCTTACTACTTAGTGAAGATCAACCCATACTTTGGTCAGATCAAAAATCAGGCAGCTCCATTTGCTGTAGCAAAACAAATACAACTTTTAAGCACTGACACACTTTCTCTGTCCTCTTTCTCATGGACTCAGACCCCTGTGTCAAGATGTCCTTCCAACAGCTGTGGAAACTGGTTTGAAAACTGAAACTGGTTTGAAAACTTGCTCCTAATTTCTAAAGCAGTTGATGGACTGAACTCCACAAACTAAAATTAATTCTGACCAACAAGACTCTGCAGCTGCCTTATCCTCTGGGCCAATGAAATCAATGCATCAGAACCTTCCTCCCCATCATGGATCTCGTCTCAAATAAAACCCAAACAAGTTTACAGCCCTGCAAAGAACTGTACCCCAAGCATTTAGAGTTTTCTAATGAGTATGGCAATGTACCATGACATTTACTAGGTACTTTGATAACTTTTAGAGATAGCATTTGCACATCATGATAATAGACAGTGATACTGATCCCATAAACAGCCAAGCTCAATATTGAGGAAGAATGAAAACAGGAATATAGGCAGTCAGGCAAAAGAGTGATGCTAACAAGAACAGCAGAATAAACATGGGAAAAGCTGAAGGAAAAGGAAAGCTTTTTTTTTACTCTTGCGGAAGGAAGGTGGGCAAGAATAGAAAGGCAGAAGCAAAAGCTTATGAAGATGGGTTTCTCAGCTGAGTGTCCTAAATACTGCTCAATTTTGTGGCAGATATAATGAAATTTTATGTTTCCACTAGGAAACTTGGATAGCTCATATCACTTTTAACATGGACCATCCTAATAATAAAAATAGAGGAACAACAGCCTGTGTATCTGGGCCAGAGTGAATGGGACATTTTTCTGCCATTCTGGTGATACAGAATGGCTGGAATGGACCTTGAATCTGTCTCCATGATTTAACAACCTGGAATCTCAACTGACCTTTCCCCTTTCCCTTCTATTTTTTTTTTAAACAGTTCCCCAGCAGTTCTCAAGAGGTACTCCTCCTGCACTGTGTACTAATCACCATTTCTGTGCTCCTAAGAATTAAGCACTGACCTCATTGCATGGAAAGTCTTTTTAAAAATGTGGAGGTGTGTGTGTGGGGAAGTAATTTCCAGGGATATTCCAAGCCCCTCCTCCCTGGCTCCAAAGAGTAATTACTCATCTGGAAAAAGAAACAACACTGCTATTTCAGTGTGGCTTAAGACCTTGGGCCTGGTTTCATGTTTCAGATTAATGCTTTCTGTGCCTTTTGGAGATTCAGAATAGCAAAAAAGCCACCCTTCTGAGAGAGCTGCATCTATAGATGCAAGGCTTTCTGGAGACATGTATGCCTTGCTGCCCCTTTCCTATTTTCCAGCACCCTATTGAGACACAGAGCTATTTTCCCTCCCACTTGCATGAACTTCTAACCTGCATCTACAAAGCCACATCTGTTCTTCCTGACCCTCTGTCCAGGTCTCCAGTTGCTCTGTGATGAATATTTAGTATTCTTTGTTGCAACATAACTAATAAAGGAAAACAGATTCAACCAAACAGTTTTGAAATGAAGTGCCAACATGAGCTGCATCCAGTCAACTGAAAAATCTGGTGTTATGATATCTTATGATCCTAACTAATTCTAGTGCTAGTGGCATGGCTGGCTAGAATCCCAGACCTTTAAAAAAGGGGCCAAAATTCTTTCCTCGGCATATTACTTTGTGTATCAATTTGTAACACATAAGTATTTTGGTTATGGTTCTACCATTTCCTATATTCCAGTGTGGTGGTGCAAGAATACAGATACACCAGGACAATGGGGAGATGCCCCAAAAGGAGAACTTCAACATCTCCCATCATTCTCAGGAACAAATTGAAGCAAGGCAACACTTTAAAGAAACAAGACGGCCTGAGACCGAAATTTGGAACATGAGAAAAATTCTCATATTGTGAGAATAAATCGAAGAATAGAAATTTCCAAAACTAACATGATCCAGAAATTATCAGCAGCTAAGGAAAAAAAAATTATAACAGTGACTCAGTAACTTGTCTTTCCAATATAATAATGGATCAGAATGAAATAAACTATGAACTCCATGAATACCTGTATCCTCATTTCCACACGTGTAAAGAATTATGGGAAGAAATGGATATAAGTTAAATAGAATTCTATAAACTGTCACCTCCTTCCTTTATTTGTATTAAATCATTCTAGAAACTGTTTAATATAAGAATTGCCAGACTCACTTAGACACAAGGTCCATTTAGACCAGAACATTTCCAGCAGGAAAAGTTTCAGCAAAGGGCACAAGAAGCCTCACAGAAAAAAAAATAAATTAAAAATTCAAATGTGGTATAATTTTAGCCTCAGTTTCCACCCCAGCTCTCAATGCACTCTCTTCTTCATCACTTAATAAATTATGTGGGTCCTTTTCAAAAGTCTGAGTGCTCTTCAATATACCAACAATAAGAAGCCATACTGCTATAAATTTTTTCAGCAAAAGACAGTTTATTAAAAAAAAAAGCATGAGAAGATTGAATTCCCAAAGCTCTGAGTAGGACATTAACCTATAAATCCCACATACACCGCTGCCAGCAGTAACAGATCGTAGCAAATAGACTGTGCAACATCAGATCCCACTGTCTGCCCTCTGCTGAGAATATTATAGACCAGGTGATTGTCTCTGTGAAGTCTGGGAATGTTTTCAAAAGTGCAAAAGCAGACACACAGACACACCTCAGGTCTGCCATATGTGTAGAACAAATACCTGGTTGATTCTGAAAAGTTCCGAGCTCTTAAAAGTTCTGGCAATGTGTATTTCACTTCTGCTTTACTAAGGCAAGCCTACAAAGTGCAAAAGTGATATCTTACTACTTCAAATAATTCTTTCCTATTTCAATAACTCAGATAATTAAAAATGTTTCATTGATCTCCAACAGGCTACCTAGAGGCAATCACGAAGAGTCCTACAAAACTTTGCATATTGTCACAGTCTAAGACATCCAGAGGCGAAAACTGTCAGCTCTTAGCTCTTTAACATTGAAAAGTAATCAATCTCAAAAAAAGCCCAAATTATCACTCTCTTTTCCTTATGAAAAGTCAGATAACTCACCCACAGCAATAACAGGACAAGTTCACCATGTAAGTATATAAACAACTCCTCATTCTTTTTGATGTCTCACATCCCAGTTACTCTTTCAAACCTCCAAACCCATTCAGCCCTACCTAATGAGAGTCATAAGAAAAAGTCAAAAGCTGCTGCTCAGGTGAACTTTAATTTTTCCTTCCATCCGTGCACAAGGGTCTTCTTGTTCTTAGAATGATGACACCAGTGCCACCAAAGTGGCATCATGACCTTCTCCTATGTGTTACTGAATCTCCACAGGTACTGCATAAAAACTTGCTTCAATCACAGCTATCCTGCAAGAAATTCAGCTTCTGTCAACACTAAACTTAAGGTTAGCCTTTGTTTAGTGGAAGATATTACACTCAGTCTACCTCCAGAAAATGGTGGGACTTTATTCTTAGATTTCTGAAATCTTCTGGGACCCACCATAACTTGCAGTTTCTGGGAGCTGTTTGAAGGTCTATGAACCAGGTTCCTAGAGAATAATGCAATATAGTGACAAAGTGAGCTGGACAGGGACATAAATTACAGGGACAACTGAATAAAGATGGCTCTTGTTCCTTGTCTAATAGTACAAGTTCATATCTCTAGCTGAAGCCACAATAGTTAATTGGTTTCTTTTTCAACACAAATAAGTTCACTTAAGGAGAGAATATACAAATATTTTCTATCAAGCAAGGAAATTTACCCCAGAAAAAAACTACTTCCTTTTTTGAAGCCATGAGAGATTCCAGTCCCATGCCCTTGCAAGCTAAGAAACACACAAATCCTTAGAACAAATAAAACAAGAGACATCAAGTTACATAATTCTTTAATAAAACACTTAAATAAATCTGAGATTCTTAGGGAGAGTTTTGCAGTAACGTGGTCAGTTAACTATGTGTTTGGACTCAACACCTTTTGTTTCACATTTTCTCTGCTTTCCACATTCTGACAGCAAAATAATTTTTATTCAAGATCACTGAAACTGGAGACAATTTCTACTGCATGTGAAAAAGAAGGAAATATATTCTGATCTTCAGTTTGTGAATGATGGGGCAACAATTCAAAAGCTTCCCATTTCAGTCCTGCATGCCCAAATTGTTTCACTAGCATTTTGGCTGACATAGGTGAATGAAATAATCTGAAGAATCCAAGCTTGAAGTCTTCTAACACCAACCAAACATTACTGCCAGTAAAATGTCTGGATCTTAAAAACAGAGGTTCATCCAAAAGAAGTTTAGGGATTGAGTTAAAATACCCATTGAATCTTTACACAGAAAGTTTTAAAACAAAGTCCCACAAAAGATTTCAAGTTGAATTTCATTTGGGTATTTGCCCATTTCATCCTGCAATGGAGTTTAAGAAATTCAGTAGGATTATGGGGATGTTTCTTCCTTTACTTTTTTCATGTCTGTTGTTTAACTTAGTCAACAAACTTCCTTCCAGTTGGAAGACCTAGGGAGCAACAAAGCATTATGACTGTGGTGTCCTTGATAGTGATGAAGTTATAGAACAGGAAATAAGCTCTTTGTATGTGATGACAACTGAACATTATAAAATTTTATGGTACACTTTCTTAAAAGGAGGAAAGAAATAAGAATACAAAACAAAATATTTGCCCCTAATTTTAAATGAAAATTCATTTAATGTCAAAGCCCATGATGGAACTGCAACAGAATTTTAAGATTTAGTTTTAATTAGCTTTCTTTTTTTTTACCTGCTGTATTCACTACTCTGTCAGAGCTGGCATGCATGCATTTTTCTTGCACAGCACTTGCAAGAACTTGAACATAATGGCTGAAGACATTGGAGGATCAGGACAGATTTTACATTTTAAAAGTGAAGTGGTAGCAGCTAGGATAGTGTAATCTACCAGACCACCAGGCCCCACAGATTTCCAGTGTGTTGGGGTAATTCCTAGATTAATTTCCTAACAATTGCTTTGTCTCATGTTTGTGTCATATTTTATTTCTGTCATCTGTATGTTCTTCTCCTTTTTGCTACCTTTTCTTTACCTAACCTCTCTGGTCTCAGATGTGCATTCCTCACATGTTATCAGTGTAATGCCTTCAATACAAGCAACTTTACTGGTGCAAAGTTAGTTAACTGTATCTAAAACATCTACAGAAAAATAATATTAACAGTATCTCCCTTTGTACCCATTGTGAAATGCAAAGTACTTCTCCTGAGCAACACAGCCCAAGGTCTTGGAACTACTGCTTTTTCCTATTGATCACAATTCCTTGCTACAGGAATAGTACCTAAAAAAATTATTAATCCCTTGCTTTTGTCTTCTTATTTCTCTCCAAAAAAGGAAATAACCTATTTCAAGAGACCAAAGATTCCTCACTGCCCAGGAGTCATGACAAATTCAGCCCTGGGGAGGAGCAGTGGCTCTATGTTAGCCAAAGTATACACTGAAATGCTGTTCTGGCACTTATGGTTTCCAAAGAAGTGTCATATGACAAAGATGTCACTTGGTACTTGATAGTTTAATCAAACCCTCAGGGATAGAAGATGTTAATTAAAAAAAATTATCTCGTAGTACAAAAACATTATTCCCTTCCCAAGGTGACATCATTTCAGTGTGACAAATGCATCACCCTTTCACTTTTCTGAGTGGAAAGCTAACACCAAATAGTTCATCAGCAGTGTCATTTCATCATTAACAGCATTGTTTCTTGGGTGAAAAATATTGCACAAATGAAGAATATTGCCATGAGCACAGAGGTGAAAGTCAGGCCTCTGAAACAGATGGAAGCCTCTCCCATCCTGCCCTCTTTTCCTTAGCAGTTGTTAAGCAGCACGTTTTTCTCGGGTCCTACTGACCTAACCATGGCATTGGGATCCTTTCACCTCTCTAAAGATGTTTGGCTCTCTGTGAGATCACTTTTCACATACTGAGTGCTCAACATTCTGCTTGGCTTTACATTTAAATGTGCTCTGCTGAGGGGCAAACTCAGTCTGGGTTTGCAGGGAGACCTCAATTCAAACCAGCACAAGCATTTTGATATATCCAGAAGGCCAGGCTGGTGCTGAGGGTTTGCACTCACCTTTAACAAATGGCTCTGTTTGCTGCCTGGCCAGATGATCACTTTGTCTGGCTGCACCCAAGGGACATCAGTGCTCCTGAAGCACCTGAAGCTGTCCAGGAACACAGCCAGACCCCAGCAGCCACCCTCTTCTGGCAGAAGCATTACAGTCTGTTATTGGATTAAATCCCAGGTTTATGACCCAGAGAAGGCCCTGGGGGAAGAAGGGAGCAGGCAGGTGTGTCCATCCCCAGGCCCACAGCCACACAGCAGCTGCCAGCAGGACCCCTGCACAGGCTGGAGCTGGTGCTGGAGAGCCAAAGTGGCCCTGAGGGCACTGCCACCCCCCAGGGCTCCCACATTTCATCCTGTCCAGGACCCCATTTCATTATCCCCTGGGCTCATTGGTCCCTGCCCCAGCAACACTGCAGCAGGATGGGTCTCCAGCTCCCCACAGCCCTGCCCTGCCCAGCCACAGCCCTGGGAGGGTGCCTGGTGCCCCCAGGCCTCCTGCTCCTGGCAGGGGCAGTGGGACAGAGCCTGGCTGCCAGGCTCACAGCAGTCAGCAGCACCACAATCAGCACTGGCCAAAAGGGGGGCTCTTGCCAGCAGCCCGTCAGGCAACAAAAGCATTCTGGCACCATTTTAGCTGAGGAAAACAGAAAGAGCTCTTGGAGCTGCTATAAAGCACCCACAGCTACCAGCATGGCTTTCATTTATTTCTGAGAGTGTCCTTACATGCAGCTATTACTATGCAAGGGGTACATTTCATTGCGAACAGCTCAGTTTCTGCTCTAGCTGGAAACTTCTTGGATATTTCAGAGGGTCTGGTTAACTAGAGTTTGCTGAAAATGGCCATTCCAGTGGTCATGGTCCATGGTGCCTGGGCCAGCATCCCTGCATGAAATCAGCAGATGTCATCCCAATGGAAACCCTGCAGCAAAGTGTCAGTTTGGGAATAACACTCCTTGGGATGCCTGTCCCCTTGAAACATAGTGAGAGAATGTCTGACTCCCAAGAGCAACACAAAGCTGTCATACATGGTCCTCTGGAAATCTGGGCCCTTAACAAGCACACAGGCATTTAAGCAAGGTGCAAGATTGTGCTTAGCCAGTGTTTGCACAGGGCAAGCAAGAGGCACAGCACCCACTCCCAAGGAGCTCCTCAGCTTCTGGCAGCACCTTCTGTGCAGACCCTGCATGGCTCCTCTGTGGGGTGCTTGGGAGGAAGAAACAAAGCACGAGACAAAGAGAAGGAGACACAACAGACTCACAGTCAGAAACCTTAACAGGGGGTGAATGAAAGCAGGGTGAAAAGATGGATTTTTGTCCTGATGTACAAACATGGAGGTTTCCTCCTTTCATGTGGAAGTGAGAGCTTGGCCATGCATGGTCAAATATTGTCATGGAGTTTCATATGCCCCAGACTCATCCAAGCATGTTTTGTACCACAGGCCTGTGCTGCTCTCTGGCACACTGGCTTCTCTCCACAAGGCTGGCAGATCCCATAATGGCATGGGTACTTCCACAGTGGTTTAGTCCCCTACCCCCACTTTTCTGAGAGATAGTAGAGAGAAGAAAGGAGAGAAGAAAGGGCAAATTCAGAGTATTTCTAGCAATTCTGCTTTGCATGTAAGTTCAGAGAAGTTAGAAAATTATTTCCTCTCCTAAACAGTGCCATTTTCTCCTCATTCATATCTGTAGGTTTGTCCCAAGTTGCAATCCTGTGATCTCACCACCTGCAGTTTTACCTTTACTTGTGTCTTATTGCTCAGCACTGCAAACACTCCCTTCTTCACTTGACCTGCCTACATGACATTTAGCTCCACTGCTCTTCCAGCTCCAGCTTGTGCCACCTTGGCATAAATAGGCTGCTAAACTGCACACCAGCACTCCTCTGTCCAGGAAGCCAATACACTGACTCACAGGGTTTATTACAAGGTCCATTGCAGACAGATGTTTTGGCACTCAGGGCCAACTGGAAGCTACATGGCCATTTTAGAGAAGTGTTAAGCCACAGCTGCAAGTTTATGAGTTGGGGTTTGCAACCTGCTAATTACAGGCACAGCTGAGAGCACATGCAGAGGAAGCACCTATCTGCTGGTGAGCGACCACACAGCTGTAGATACAGTATAAGGAAGTAACAATAAGAAAAGGAACATACAAAAATTTGCTGGAATGAGATACCTGGTATGTTTCACTTTGATGAAGTTCAGAGATGGGAAATTCAACTTTATGAAACCCAGCAACGAGGAAATAAACATGTATCACTATAATAAGGTTATTAATCATGGAAGACTGAATGTCCTGTTTAAAATGAGCAGGACAAGGTAATAAAGACTATCAGTGGAAAGTGAAACCTCACAAAAAAGCTGGGTTATCAAAATAACTGATTTCTTACATGACAGCTTGATCTGCATTAGTGGGGGAGAGAAGTGGTTTTTGACAAGCAGCACCTGTACATCAAAGTAGTTTTTGACAAGCAGCACCTGTACAACTGCAAAACTGCAGTTTATCCTCTCTTTTATTAGATTAAATCAGACTATGTGTACCAAGCCTCAGATGTGGAGAAAAAAAATCCATTTTCAGAGGATAACAGGGAAAGTTTCCTGTGAGCCTTTGGAGCCTTCCTGAATTCTGCCATGCTTAGATCTCAAGGCTTCATTGGTGGTTCATCTTACTCCACCCTTCTTTCACCTCATGCTTCCCAGCATTTGGTGCTGTCATTAGTGATTAGGATATGTTTAATGTTCAGGTGACTTAAATTACTCCTTCATGGCTGATAGCCACCTCCTTCCCACCCTCAACTAAGATGTAATACTTCTCAACAGATGAAAAGCATGTATCTCTTGTTTGGGCTATGATTTACTTACATGCCCCAGAGATGTTTCAGGGTGAGGTATTTTATTTTACCCTGAAGTTAAACAGGAGCAGACATTTGGATACAGACTTACTTCATTCTGTCTTAGGGAAGAGAGGGACAGGATAACACAGGATTAACATGTGCATTATCTTGTGCTTGGCACAGCCATAAGTTTTTACTTTCTCAAACTGTTCAGGTCCCTCATCACATGGAAGTACAGTCTGCTTTCTGTGATTCCTTCCATGTCCTGACTGCCTTGTAGCTTCAAGGCTGATGCTTTAAATCTTTAACTTCTTTTCTCCTATTTTTCCTCTCCAGAGTCTCTTTCCTCTTTCAGGCTTACCTGTAAAGCACATCAGGAAGTGGTGGTAAGACCACAAGTCTCAATACTTGAATTACTAGCCAGGCATCAGCAAGTATCTGCCTACACACAACTACACATCTGCAGGAAGGAAGGGGTGAAACCAGCTTAGATTGAAATCACAACCTGCCCGGCTGTAGCTCACAGTGCCTTGTAAGTAAAAATGCAAAAGATACATACAACTTGCCAAAAAAAGTCTCTGTCTAACCACTTAATTGTACATGGCAACTAAGGGAGCCCAAACACTTTAAAAATCAGCCTAATATATGTGTCTTATGTGATGAGGGACCTATAATACAGTGCACTGTCTTTATATTTTCCTATGCATGGAAAGGATATGCATCTGGAATGGTTACACATTTTCAGCTTATAAAACTAACTGTATATTTATTAGTCAATAGAAGTCAAACTAATTCCTGCATCCTACATCAAAACCATGCTTTGATAACCAAATTACATATTTAACACTAGCCCATAGAATATAAGCTCTGTCAGGTCCTGATCCAGCCTCCTCAGCTTCCAGTGAAATCCAGAGTCTCATTCAGCCTTGGATTAAACTTGAAGAACTGCACACAGGAAATGGTTTGTGTGGGGAAAGGGCAGGAGAGCTGCAGCCAGCACACTGGGCTGTGTTGTCTGACAGCTTTCCAGGCACAATGCTGAAATGCCTGAAGGTGTTATAAAGTGATCCCATGCTAAGTAAGGACACTAAATGGGTTTCATCTATTCTGACAGCCTCAGTTCTCCACAGCTAGAGGGAGGGAAACAAAGCATCATATGGACAGATCTCCAGGCACCATCCAGTTTGTCCACCTTATTACTTCTCCTGGTTTTTGTTTTTTTTAACACAGGCTTGGAAATTTATATTATTTCTTTCTTATTTATCATAGTTGAAGATTTACATTCCTCCTCAATGGGGTCATTTGTCATAGATATATTTTGGATTCCTATCCTCTAAAAAGCAAAAAACTCCAACAAATCCCTTATCATAAGCATTGTTGAGTCCCTCCCAGAGTCAAGCAGTCTCACAGAGCAAGCTATTGCATGGGGAGGAGTCTGTGATGTGCAAACCCCACCTGCCTCTGAAGTGTGTGTGCAGCAGCGGGCCAGCAGCGTGCTGAGCCATGGCTCTGTTCCACAGAGACACTTTCCACATTTATTGTTCTTGATTAGAAAAACATCACAAAGTTTAGAATTGACATTTAAGACTGAATAAAGTTCCAGTTTGGTTTTATCAGGGCAAACTTTAAAATAGATTGTCTAATAGCCTTTGTTACAATATTTCCTTTATGAGTGTGAGTGGGAAGAGCATTAAGGAAGGCTATAAATCAAATGCATACTTCTGGTGAGTGCAGGAAATCCTTTATGTTTCATAGAAATAGAAATAAATGTGGATCTATTCATATTGTCTACATTTTAAACATCACCCAAGGAAGTATTTCTAGAAGCAAAATTATCAGAAGAAATCAAAGGAAAAAAAATCCCCCAAAAATACAATGGTGCCTAAAGCACTAATTAAAAGCCATGGCCTCCTACACATATAAGATACAAAAAACCCCCCAGCATTTTTGTTTTCTTTTGTTTTTTGGTGGGCTGGGGGATAAAAGAAATACCATGGTGTTGAGATTTAAGACAATTCTCTTAACACTGATAGCGTGCCAGCATGTCCACTGGAAAATAATCTGCCCTTAGAGACTAATTCCCAACAGAAAACTTGGCTACTTGCCAAAATGTACATACCCCTTCATATATGCAGGAAATCATTTTCAGCAAACCCAGAGCTGGCCAAGCAGGATGGGAGATTCTGAGCAAGGCCCCACTGATACATTCTATTGGAATGGGTTAAAAGACACTCACAGCAGCGTGGTATGGATGACACCAGTGAGGATTTAAATATGCAGCATAATGGTAAAGCAATTAATAAGAGCAGTTGCTAACAGTTGCACAACAGAGGAGTTTTTTAAAATTCCTGTGCTCTTTAACAATAATGTGGAGAGACGCTGTGAAGGGGAAGGGGGGGGGGGGGGAAAGCCTGGCATGGAAGGGACATTCCTTCAGTTCCTCTCAAAAGTTTGAAAAAAACCTCTGGATAGGAAAATACTATTGAGCAGCCAATTCTTTCCACATTTGGCTAAGCCCAATGCCCAAAATACACAGAACACTACTTCACTTTGAAAGGATTGCAATACTCCTATCTGAGTCATCTGAAAGCAAATAAAATGAGACTTAAACAAATAAACCTAATTGTGCATGGAAACAAATCCAGCTCTCCAGCTTGGCCATGGCTTTGTTTTTGTTAGTTTAAAGCCTACATATGCAGTTTTAGTGGCATCAGGAGTTATACAAATATTGACAACAAATTGCCAAATGTTGTTTTTTTCCCCTTCAGTGCACAGTGTAAAGAAGCTGGGGTAATGCTTCTAGGAACCTTCCCCAGTGCACTGAACCAAATCACAGCTTGATGGGATCCACTCCAGCCTCTTCTCTGAAGAGTAGACACTAATGAGATTGAGGTTGTTGATTGTTATCGTCAGAGACTTTTATTTTTCACTCATGAACTCTGCTGAACACAAATCCAGGCTTTCGAAACGTAGCTCAGATGTTTGCACCATAGCCAGGGCATTGTCACATGCTCTGTCCTCCACCCTGTGATTTGTTGCTAGCTTGTGTCATCCTTAACCTGCTTCTGGTGGTTTGGCCAGGAGAGAAACAAATAATGATGACAACTGAGAAAACCAAGCTGCTCTCTGACATCGTTCTTTTAAAATGCTAGTGCTACTTGCTGGCTGTGGAGAGGGGCACAGCCTTGAGATAGAAATCACTCATGAAATCCTGCTGTCATCTGTCAAAGGTATATTTCCATCAAGTTGGTCTGAATCCTTAGCAGCTTGCTAGGAAAAATGAGAATATGTCAAATCTTGATCTGTCACAAGCCAAAGTTAGAAAAACGATATCTACATTTGACTTTTAAATGATGCCCAGACTTTCCTCTCACAGAGAGCCAATAAATTAACACATTTTCTTCCTCTTTGCTTCACGTTCACAAAACACCTACAACTTTTATTATTCTATCTGGATGGATAACAAGGTTTTCATTTTGCAAAACCATAAATTTTTAGTACCAGCAAAAAAGAAAAAGAGGAATTTTAGAACTGGATAAAGACTCTGAGAGTTTTCACACAAAGAACCCACAGAAATCAGACTCATGTATCCTCAAAAGCCCGACAGTTAAGACATTTATCTACAGTACTGGAAAGATTAATTGATATTGCTATTTCTTCTTATTCATCCAGAGAACTAACAAATTGGTCTTGTACATCTCAGTGATCACCTCGTGATCAGGTTATTGAACATCCTACAATATTGAACACCATCTTTTTCTCCTTTTCATCAGAAATTGCATTCTACACATAAGAAACTCCCCAAAGAGTTGCATCACAAGTACCGAATTTCTATGAAAAGTTTTAGGGTTTTGTGTTAAGATCCCCAGCAGAAAAGTTCTTAATTAATTGTAAACCTCATAGCTGTGAGTGTTATACTATCCACTCTTCAGTTATTGTAGTGTTACCTGCTCCCCATATGCAGGAAGACCTCAGTATATTCAGGAAGCCACATGCAGAAGCATCTGCAAAGGCTTTCTGTACTGCATTGCTTATCACGGTGCAAGCACCCCCAAGCACTGGCACAGTGAAGGGTGGATCACTAAATCAGTGAAAGGGATAGCAGAAAGGCATGAGAGCTTGGGGGGTTGTGAGAAAGTGAAGGAAAAGAGATCCTCTCTATTTCACTAACTCTGGACCTTCATAAAAAACCAACACAATACTTGGGACTGTTCGTGCTGTGAGCAAACACTGAAATATGACAAGGCATCAAGGCATGTTGTGTTACATGATATTCAGGCAGCTGCTGTGATGGCAGTTTTAATCCACCAACTGGTGCAACGAAACAAATCTGAAATGTAAAAGCTAGATTTTCACCAAAATATTTCATTAATATTACATGCATGTAAATCAGGGAACTCAGACTACTAATCCCCACAGCTACTCTAAATCAGCCCTGAAGGACAAAGCAACAACACAGCTGCACAGACAGGGGCTGAGAAGGTATTCTAGGTTTCAGTTTCCTGACTGAAGTATGCAAAATTTCTCCATCAATGTTCTGTTGGCGTATTTTCTTTGAAATCAGTTAAAGGGGGAAAATACACATTGTTTTTCAGGGGAATGTAAGTATGAAATGACTGTATACCAACATATGAAGATAGCCAGATATAGCCAAATTTGTGTGAACACCTACTAGTGGAAAGTTTCACCCTGCAGAACAGACATCAGCAATATGTTTAGGTCAGGGGAGGAGAAGAGAGCTGAATCTTCTTCTGTCCTTGACAGCAAATTGAGAACCAAGGAGCTTCCACAGCATATGCCAACCTCAAACCTGTCCTGCACTTATAACAGTGCCATGCCTGTTCCTCAGAAGCCCCACTAGTCCGTCTGTCAGCACAGAGCTGGTTGGCTAAAATACCCTGCAGGTCCCACACCATGGGGGAGGAGGTTGACCTACCCCCAGAAGTCACCCACCAAGGCAGGAGAAAGACATACTTCCAAGTGAAAGAAGAGAGGGAGCAAGTGAGCAGGTTTTGTCTGATTTATCAAAACACCTTGTCTTCACGGAGATGTCCATTCAAATCACTTTTAAATTTCCCTATTTTAAAGCAACAGGGAATAAGTAGAAAGGAAAGCAGCATCTGAAGCTGTCCATAAAACAGGATATGAGTGGGTAACAGATCAGCAGATGTAAGGGTAACTCACCAGCCTGCTCTCTCCTCATGTCTCTTTCTCTCACACACTCACCCACTCTTCCTTGGGCCGGGCACCTGCTTGTCCACTGAGGGAAGTCAATTAAAACCAAATTTAAACTATAATTATCACAGATAGGAAGGAGACTCAGACAGCTACTACTTCCAGCTGGAACTGTGCAGGGGCACTGAGTGCTGTCCCTCCTGGTCCTCTCTCCCCCCAGCTCCTGCATCCTCCAGGTGCCACGATGTGGGGATGTCATTTCCCAGCACAGCACACAAACTGCCCATGAGCATGACAAGGCAAGTGTCATTTTCCACCCTGGCTGCCACTGTGGGTGGTCATGTTTGTATCTGCTCGCATTTGCATGGTACTGGATGCTGTGGAGTGTACAAACTGTTCCATATGGCTTGTGGAGGGAGAGAGCCATGCTAGCAGTGCATTACAAAGCTGCATTTATGTTACCATATAGAGCCCCTGGTATGTATCTGTCTTAGCATGCCTATTAGAAAGATAGATGAGAAAAATCCTGCTTCTCTGTTCTTCAAAGTTCAGGAAGAGTGGCTGCCAGCAAGACTGTGCCCTTTACCTTGGGGTTTGTACCTGTCACCCTCCTGCTCGGTATTTGTCACATGCTTAACTCCCCTAACGTCCTAATTTTTCACTTAAATAGCTTTTACTCCTTAACTTTCTAGGCTACCTTCTTGTTTAATATCTGATCTTTTCCAGCTAATTAGTTGACTGCTATTTCTGAGACACTGTCAAGTTATTTACCTCACTGAAGTGACTTAAGTTCCTCCCCCCACGCCCCCATCCGCCCCCTGTCTGTCTGGTTTCCCCCTCTAGTCTAGCTGAAGTGACAAACTCTCTCCCCTAGCCAAACATTTGTTTTTACAAGGTATTTTTATACCATCACCTCTTCCCTGCATCTCCCCCACCCACCCACCACAAACATATGCTGTAGTGGGAGGACATACTGGTTTCACATAATTTGCAATGTTAAGGTGACAAATTTCCCCTCCTTCAAGTATTTTTTTTTAAGATCTGGTTTGTAAAATGCAAATGGTAATGGGTTAGCTTCTCTTTGCCTTTTTTACCCTGTGCATGGTGTTGTCCTTCTTTGCTTAGAAGTCAGTGGAAGAGAAAATAAAAACCACTTGATTTGTATTATTCAAAACCTATTTTTGCTATAATAAGATGTAAAAATAGACAAAAATAATATTGTCTAGATTGATAGATTTCTTTTATTCATCCCAAGAAAGACAGGAATTATGATAATTTCCGAGAAAGTAGGCAAATGTAACCACTTTACTGACTTCATTAGCTGGTCCCAGTATGTTTTTCTCTGTATTAAAATCCACATGCAGTCACATTCATGCAGTAAAAACAACCTTAAGTGCTCTAAGCTTCAGGCTTGGAACCATGGAAAACATGACTGTGGCCTTCATCATACCCAATTAGGGGTACATGTAATCCACAGTGATTCTGGTGTGGTGGATAAATGCCTAAGCCAGCTTTAAAGCAGGCAGGAACAATCTAGTTAAAACAGCACAGAGCCCAAATTGGGCTCAGCCACTCTAAATATTTACCATATTCTGAGCAGGAGGTTGCAGGGGCATGCATAGTACTACACTTGGAGAACTTCCAGTACCTGCATTCACCCCTGCAAAGCAAGGTCTGGTGTGCTAAACATCCTGGTCATTCTAGCAGCACACATGCATGGAATCGGCCAAATGAAGACTGTTTATGAAAACACGGAGTTTATGTGGCAGGATGACTGAAAAATGCTTTTTATATGTCCATGGTATCTAATTAGCACATACCATTAGACTTTCTGAAGAGGGATAAAGTCTTATTTCTCATCCTAAACCCAAATTGAATACTATTCCAGAATGTAATCTGCATTTTAATTCCCATTTTATGCAGAACTTTTAGTGCAGCACAAAACAACAACAGAAAAGTATGCATCAAAAATGCATCCCTGTTAATTTAATCTTGTGATTTTTTCTCATATAAGAAGGGCAAAGAAAGATAAATTTGAAAAACAAAACAGGGTAGGTCAACTCACTGCCAGCAGCAGAGGAACAGAATGGGAAAAGTACTAAACAGTGAAATTTATTTATACTGTGCAGCAACAGGCTCCAAAGGACAAATTGTTAGCAGAAGGAGCCACTCATAGCACATGCAAAGCTTCTCTCAAATCAAACAGATATGGCTGTCACTGTGGGAAGCCAAGGAGCAGAGAGAATGAAAGAGAGAGGAAAAAACCCTCTCCACAGACTGAAAACAATTGTAGTTAAGGGACTCAGAGTAGAACATGGGTAGTGCCTTCAGTTTCACTGTAGTTCGAGCAAAGTCATCTGGGGGAAATATCTGCAGCAAACCACCAGGAGTGAGCTAAGCAAATGAGAAGGGAACAAGCAAGTTTCTCAGTAAAATGTGTGAAGGAACTGGTTGTCTATTCCAAGAATTTTCATATTGCCCCCTTTTGTATATCAAGGAAAAATGAGTAGAGGACCACCAGACCATCAGAGAGGAGCCACTCACCCCAGTTGTCTGGGGATAGTCTGGCAAGGAAGAGCCATCCTCCAATCATTCCGGAGCTATCAGCCTCCAGAGCTCTGCAGGAAATAGTACAGGGCTGTGCAGTTCTGTTGGCTCTTAACTCATTGCCAAACCTCTGGCACATACTCAGAAGCAGGTGATATTTATTTGGCAGCACGTTCTTTTCTAGGAAAACAACATGGGATCCTTGCATTAACACCCTCCTGCTGGCCAAAGACAGAGCCCTCTTCTGTGTGCCCTTGCAGATTAACTGGTGAGCTCTGTGTCTCAAAAGAAGCATCCAAAGATATATCTATGAGGCCCATGAGGAAACTATGCACACACATGAAGAGACTACTTCTCTCCCCGCTGGGTCACTGGACATCTTCCTGGACATCAGACATTTTCTGAACATTCACTCAGCAGTTAGACATGGCCCAACCTAGCCTGAACCTATTCTCACTAGTGACAATCTACACAATATTTCACTTTTCCCATTTCTCTCCCCTCAAAAGCAGCAGTAGAAAAGAGAAATGTATCTTTGGGACTGATCTTTTGTCTTCAGAGCAGGTCACAGATCTTCTTGCCTCCTAAAAATAAGACAAATGTATTTTTATACTCAAGTGACCACAGCTCCTGTGTACCTACCTGAGCTAGCCACACAGCAGCCTGCTCAGGCCCTGTTACCAATGCAACTGCATCAGCATCAGCTTGGCACTAGCTGCAGAAACCATCTCTGCATGTAAGGAAATGGTTGGCCAAGCAGCCACAGCAGTACCAAACTCAGTGTAGGCTATATGGACAGCAGCATCCAAAACCTGGCTCAAATGCATCTGCAAACACAGGCATTATCCTATCCTTCCTAATGTTTTCAAAATGTTCAGAGATTTGGGGTGAAAGATGCTGCTTCAGCACAAAAGCATTCCCAGAGCAGTAAACATACTTGGCTGGACCACTGCCTTTGTTTGAGCTCTGATTTGCTTCAAGAAAATGCAGTCATTTATTGCCTGTTTCACCTTCTTGTGGAACAGCTGCTGGCTGCAAGGAGCCAAACAGCAGACAGACTCTCCGTCCTCCTGAGATACCTCTGGCTAACAGCATGCATAGCTTTCCTCAGAGGCCAGCATGTCACTGAACAGTTGGTTTACTCTAAAATACTGCATGCTGTAGGTGCTTCCAGCTGCCTCATGAGGTATTTGTGTCAAAACCCATGTTCCTGAGGAGCCTGTGCCGTCTGAGCCATGTTTTATACCTACCCCAGAAGCAATATGTTCCTTTTAAAGCAGTTCTTTCCATATCACAAACCAGAAAGTTTAGAGAGAAATGACCAGCTTTTCAGGGAAGGCCCAAAACAGGGTGGAAGCAGAGGCTCTGAGAGTTTGTAACACTGCTTATCTTATGAGGAGAACATCTCTTTGGGAACAGGGAAGGATATGAAGAAAATTTTAAATAGAGGAAGACCACAAGGAAGTCAAAGGGTGCTGGACAGTCAAGACATACACAATGAACAAAATGCAAACACTGGCTGGAAAAGCACTGAGGAATTTACATTTCTTTCAAAACACAGTAAGCCAATAAAAATATTCAAAGGCAAAAGTAGATATGGCAGGAGCCAAAGGAATTTTTGCTGTCAGAGGACAGAATGGAAAGTAAAGAAAGCAGGACTGCTGCAGGCTGCAGGAATTTGGCTGCAAGAAGTCCTGTCTGAATCATGCTGCTCACCACATAGGGGGCAGTGTTAGAGATGAGGTCTGAGGACATCGTGAAGCTGCAAAAGAGAGAGAAGCTGAAGCAACCTTTGAAATAGACAGCACACATTGCTCCTCCAAAATATGGAATAGGTTAAGGCAGTGCCTAGATTCTGTATAATGTATTTTTGGAGAAGATAAGCCAGACTCTTACTGGTTTAGACATTTGTAGAGTTTGGCTGCTTTCATTGTCTGCAAAAGAGCTGCTCTCAGTTTACACCAGCTTAAGCCTTGTACCCCCACCCTGCACTCAGTATTACCCATCTTAGATTTAACCATGTAGCAGCTTCAAGAAAGAGGAGAAAGTCATGCCAATCCAGACAGGAATTCCTCTGTGCTCCGTCCCACTCAGAGAAGTTTTGGATATCACAAACAGATAATGACGGATGGTGGCACACAGAGACCCCTGTGCTAAACTAAAGCCCAGCAGCTGAGGGTCTCCCTGTGTATCTAAGAAGGTGGGCTCACATCTATTCCTCCATTTCAGTTTTTGAAAGTTCAAGAAGAAAGAGCTAGGGGTTGATGACTGTTTGTTTTTTTAATCTTTAGCCAAACTGTTTTCTTTTATTTTAACATGCTGTATTTGCCTGGCCAGTTTAGTATAGATACTAAACCTTGTGTATATAGACACTATTAGTTTCTTCACCTGCCCCTGCCACTGAACTATCTCAGCCAGCTTGCCCCACTCTAAAACAAAACAATAGAAATATCACTACCTTTTATTCAAGGCTGAACAGTAGGAGCTGCTTCCACAAGGGCAAGATACACTCAAACGGGCAAACCATACTTGCACTATGTGACACAGAAGCTCCCCACTGTCCCTGGGCTCTGCACCTGGCAAACACCTGAGAGTTGTTTGCCTCAGTGCAATGCAGAAAACAGTTCTTGCACCTGCATCACACTGCCTGTAAGAACACAGCCTGCTCCAGGACTCACAGTGCCAAGCTGAGCTCCAAGAAGTGGGGACAAAGCAGAGCACACTTAAGGAACTGATGTGATGAACAACAAACAGAAGTGTGACGGTGGCTAAAGGGATGCTGAGAACTCTCTATTCCTATGTGTACCTATGTGTTCCAGAAAAAGCTCTTACTCCTTTTAACAGGCAGTATTCAGTGACTGACTTGAGGATCACCCTCTCTTTAGATAAGTATGTAACATGAAGTATTAACAGGAAGCAAGAAGTGTGGGCAGAGAGCAAATGTGGCCAGCAACCATGGCCACTCATGTAGTCTGTACAAGTCTGGTGCACCAATAAATGTGTAAAAGTGACAACAGCTTTAGCAAGAGAGGATCGATTACCCAAAGGCAAGTAAGGTGATCTTGCCATTGGTACACTCTACAGGCCCATGGGAGACTACCAGGGACTAAAACTTGGATCCTTTGCATCCCCACAAGTGCTGTAAACACCTCACGATTGGCTAGTTTTGGGGAGGGAACACACATTTCCATATCTTTGCACAAACAAAACCTTCAAAAGATTTGTTTTCATCCCTGTGTAAAGAAAGGAACATAATTTTAAATCTCAGAATTTCAAGGAACAGAACGATTGTTTACGACACATGTTTGTAAAGAAAATACTGCAGTTACGTCAAAGTTCGTCATTTACCCTTACAGTACAAAGGTAAAGAGCCTTCAAACTAGATTGTTGAACTGAGAGCCAACGACGGCTACATTTTAACCCTGCATTCAAAAAAAAACCCCCAAAAATTTAACCATAACTCTAAGGAGGCCCACTTGCCCCATCTACTGGCCATTGGGAAGACTGGATTTACACTGCCATTAAAAGCTTACCACCGAGGCCACAGTTCAGTCAATTCTCAGGTTATCAACTCTAAATTTAAACACATGAATAAGTGCTACTGAAGGTGCTAAGCACAGAAGGGCTCTACGGAACTGGAGCCCGAGGCCAATTATTTAGCATGGCAGAAATAGAAATAACAAACAAAGAGAAAAATGTATTATTTTCAAAGGAAATACTAAGGCAGTCTATTCAGTAACACTAGTTTGTTCACCTTGAAAAATTAAATAAATATGCCTTCTTTTGTTCTGAAGTAGGCCAAAGTAAATTAATGCTATAAGATAGCAGCCTGCAGACCCCCTGTCACAAAGCAGCCATACATACTGCAGCTCAGTAAGGTCATCACAAGGTTATCATGCCATTTTATGGATTTTTAAAATAAGCATTTGTTGAACAAATAGTTAGATATAAAGTTAAGTTCCCTACAGGCCTGTTGACCTTTTATTTTTCTTCTTTGCATGCAGTGAATCCATCCTTCTGAAGTGGGTCTATTCCTTTGAGGAACAGGCTGATGTCTGAAGGGAAAACATAAAGTTTGGGTTGACTTGATGAGACATTTTACACTACCCTAGGAGGACCACTTGCTGGATTTCTCTATTTTAGCACATGCCTCACTCTCATCATGTTCTTCAAGGGCAGTGCCTGTGCTAGTACTGTAGCATCCCTCTGCTCCCTGACCTCCCATGCTGGTTGCAGGTGCAATCAGATGTACCTAGAGAAAAGCTGCAGCCAAGAAAATGACCATCAAACACCCTGGCAGCAAGCTTCCCACCAGGTAACCCAATATACCTGCAAGCTGACTCACCATGAGATCTTACACACAGCCATCCTCTCTCCATGTGAGCCCAGCAAGCCTCTGACATTCTGCTTAAGCAGATACTCAGTATGCAACTATATTTCCTGCAAGGCACACAAGCTCAAAGGACTTCTGGGTCTTGCAGATTCTAAGCAGAAACTATCAGCTATGTCTATCTAGGCCCAGGCATGAGGGCTCAGAGAGAAGTTGTTGTCACACGACAACAGAATGATGAACCATCTTCATCAGCAAGAAGAGCACAACGTTGTCTTCAGGAAGTACAGGTGCAACCTTCTCTTTTGAGGAGCTCTGACCCTACCTACCCAGGAAACTCTGTAAGAGTAAACTGGCCACAGCAGGGAACAGACTGTAAAGGAGGAGAGGGAACAGCATCCCATCCCCACTGTGGCTCATTCAACTCAGGGGATAAATCTGAGAAGCAATTATGACTACATTTAAATATATCATTTCTATACCAGACAGGGAAAGAAATCATTGGCAGTAGATCTAGACCTGCTGGTAAACCAAATGATGGGTTGTACGTGAAATTTCATAAAGTACATGCACTACTCTGAGGGTCATCACAAAAGGTTTGCTTAGCCCCCTTCCAGAAGTATATTTCAGGATGAGTTTTGCCTTAAGGGGATGGTCAAATGTTTCAGAAATCACTCGAGTCCAAACTCTATAACGCAAAAAAATTGGACAACAGTGCCTTGGTGCAAATGCTTGCACAACCTCACAATTACAGTGTAAGCTGGGATCCAGCATTTCTAGATGACATTCCTAGAGGTCACAAAAAGGGCCAAGAGATTTTTCAGCTGAAGCATGTATTTTCTAACATCCCAGTTATCTAGGGACTGAGGTAAAAGAAATACTGTCAGTGTCCAGAAGTATCTGCAAGGAAAACCCACTGAAGACAGGTCCTGAGGGCTCTCTGAGCCTCTCTGAGTTCTCTGAGCATCACAAGCCTGCTGAGAGCTTCCTCACAGGCACACAGCCACTTGGCATACTTGCACTAGACATCAGGGGAAGCAAGGAAGCAAACAGCTGACAGCCACGGTGTCACCAGGGACAGTGCACAGAGATGAGGACTACAGGCAGTGCCCAGAACTGCCTGCAGTGCAAGTTGGTTTCCTCAAGAGCAGGAGTTTTGGGAGTCCTGTATCTTAGCTCATCTGACTTCCTCAATAATTCCTCATCTGCAAGGTACAAGTAGCACCACCCAAGAGTACTTCAATTCTTCAGCCTATAAAACACTAAGTAGTAGAAGAAAGACCAGTACTTACACATGAGAAAACAGGTGCCAACTCTGCCTGGGCTTTTGAATTCATGCACAACTCTCCATGCATGAAGACCCACCCAGAGAAATATAACTCCTAATAGCTCAGGATTCCTCTCTCCTGAGAGGATGCACAACATTTAGCTCCCTGAGCTTCAATCCTGTTGTGCTGGGAGGATCCCCTGAGGTCATGTGGAAGCTGCTAGAAAAGGAGCCATAGCAGACAGCTGTGAAAGAGGCAACCCTGCTGAAGAAAGACAATGAAAGGATGCTGGCCCATTTTCAATGGCCACAGACTAGTGCTGCTCTCAAAAACAACCTCCACACACAAGAGTCAGACTTCATTAATTCTCTAGTCCCTCATGGAGACACCTTTGACAGACTGAGTTCTGGCTTATTAGGCTGGGAAAACCCACTCTGTTCCCTATGTAAAACCAGATTTAGACATCTGACTTACATCATGGGCCCCAAGCTTATTTTGTCAATCCAAGCTGATAAATAATCTTGAAACTGCAAAAGCAAATGTTTGCCAAGAGCTTTGACTATAAACCAGTCTCTAATTGAAAGCTACAATGATGATTGCAAATAAACCATTTATGCTTTCTTTCACTGTTGCCATCACGGTACATGAGACAATCCTTATCCCACAACTTCCCATCTCTGCCCCATTTTCAGTGCTCAGAAACAATCCTCAGTTCTTATTTATATTGCACTTGACAGATTGAGGACCCTTGTATTTTCTTTTTGCAAAATAAGGTGAATGAAATATACTTGTTCCTCATTGTGAATAACTGCATAATTAATTATGCTAGTTACATACAATACCTTTGAGGAACAAAACATAGCACTGTTCTCTAAAAGAATTTTCTTAGTTACTTAACAGAACTAAATTCAATTTGTGTTTCCTATTAACTTTTTCCTGGGAAGAAAGTCTACATTCTTCAGCTGTGAACTTAGCTTACTGCTCTGTTTTGGGGGTTTTGTTTCATTTTTTTATTTAGTAATACGAATAATGCACAAGAAGAAGACAAAGACAGGGTTCTCTAGAGACTGAACCACGTATTTTATATCAAAAGAAAATTTGTTTCACTGGAAAATAAGCAGTCCAGAAAATACCAAACGAGAAGTTTCACTCTACATCTAGAGCCTTGGGAGTAGGCAATTATCCATCTGACTAGTCCCTGTTCTGGGGGTTCTTCTGGAGTGCAGAGTAACTAAATCTTTAGCAGCAGACATACTAAAATTCAAGACAAAAGAAACATGTAAAGCAACTTCTTCCTACTACCACAGGCATTAAAAATATTCTTAAAAATGTCACTCACCAAGAAACAAACATCAGAAGGAACTGGAAATCACTGCTTTGCCACACTCAGCTCTGACACTGTTGCTTTCCTCCTCCTGGCAGAAGTCAGGCAGCACTTTCCAAGCACCACCTGCATCAGGCCACACTGTAATGTCCCACAGGCTCAGCCAGCTCACTTGGACATAAAACTAGGCACAGGTGCTGGAATCAGCCCAGGGGCTGAGCACCAGCTGGCACATCTGAAATGATTTCCAGCCCAAGGGAAATGAGAGAGGAGTGTTTGTGTAGAGACTTTCCAAATGTTAGTAGCCCCCTTTAGAGAACTAGAAATACTGACTGGGCTGAAGAGCAATAGATGGTGTGGACTGTTTGAGGTGTACTGGAGGGATGATTCTCTTCTTATTGTGGACTGGGCTGGGCTGGGCTGGGCTGAGCAGCCCCCCTTCCTTTGCTGGTGAGCTTGCACAAACATGACTGTGGCTCTTGCTTTGCTGGGTGCAGAGAGATGTGACTACAACCCACTGCATGGTTGCCGTCCCACAGCCAAAGCCCTTCTGTCAGTGAGCCTTCAAAAGGGAGCATGGCTGACCAGTTCACCCAGAAATAGCTCCTCACTTCCCCTCTCCTAACACCTCTTTGAAAGCCTGTTCCAGCCATACTTTCACTAGGAGCCCATTCCTTCATCTGCAGTGGGAAAAGCAAATAGAGCTCTCTAGATTTGCTTTGCTTTGAACGAGAAGGTTCATTGAACAGGTCCTGCTCAGGTAAAGACTGAGACTTCACCATGATTTTCCACTTCCTTAAAAACAATGCAGGCTGAATGGAGCCTCCTGGCAAGACAGATGAAGCCAGCACTGGCATGCAGATCCCAGTGTTGGTGCCCTCAAGAGAGAACGGAGACTTACTCTAGCACTTGTTTATTATGTCATCTAAGTAATGCACAGAAAAGGGACAAAAGTGAATCCTTGAATCACTGTAAGGATGTTTTTTTCTCCAGGGCAGGCATGTTAAGAATATACCATAGTCCCTGGTATATTCTAACAAGCTTTGCACCAACACACATGATGATTGTTCCACCTACACTTCAGACAAGTAGGCACTGATTCTGCAGTGCTCCCAGAGATAATGATCTTGTGAACTGACTTACCTAAGCTTGAGGAACTAGCTACAAGGCAGCACATAATCCTGAGACACCTTCACACCAAATAATCCTTGGCACCTTGATCTGACTCTGGAGTTAGCCCTGCTTTGAGCAGGGAATTGGATTAGATGACCTCCAAATGTCATTTCCAGTATATAGTCTGTGATTTTGTGATATGACCGCTCTTGAGACAGCACATCTGTGAAGAAACAATGGAAAGACCTCAGATTTGGGATTGGGGGTTCAATTAGAATTAACATAATCCTGGCAAAGATTTTTGATGACTCTTGTGATCAATGCAATGTAAACACAGTGGAAAAACACTGGACAGATGCCTAACATTCAAAGACTTGTGGGATTGTGCTTTCACTTTGTTTGAGGCAAGGATCTCCTTTCCTGTGAATAATTCCTCTTCAGAAACTCCCTCTCATTTTCTACAACAGCAAATATACAGCAACTACTGTACTAAACATAATATTTCCCCAGATATCCAGAATCTGCAAGTATAAGTGTATGTATTCCTTATTGTATATGAAGTATCACTGTGATGTTTTCTACAACAATACAAGATGGTAAAGCCATTAGAATGATGAGGAAGACTTTCAACATAACAGCTAGCATTCAACAGAGAAATATTCATAGGAAGCTGTCCATAAAGAATACATACTTGGAATATGCAGATGATTTTATGGGCTATCCCCTGCTGTGTTTCAAGAAGAAAAGTTTAATGATAACAGGATAGTCAACACATCAACTAACACTAGAGAGCAGAGGGTAAGACTCCTCTGTCCATCCAGGTAAAATTAGCAAAGCAGACATAAATATTATCATACCTCTTGTATACAGTAGAGGTACATTTTTATAAGTGTTTCGTAAACAAAGGAGGCTATTTACCCGGAACACAATCCTGAAAATTCCAGAAGTTATTTTCAGATAGTTGGGGTCTGATAGCCCTGCTTAGGATCTATTTCAGGACAGAGTGATGAAGATTGTTATACTGTAAGTAGGAACTACAGTTTTTTTCCTTGATTTATCTCAAAAACTGCAGAGGAGAGAAAATTGCTGCATCTTGAAAGAATTAAGTGGTTGAAGCCTCCTATTTATTGTAGATATTGGCCCTAAGAGCCATGTTCCTAAGCAAGGCAGTCCTAAATGTCTCTTTGGAATGAAACTGGTTTTGTGGTTATGCATTTCTATACTACCAGCAGACCACTTAACACGGACACTTCTGGTACTGGAACCGTCGGCCTGCAAACATAGGTAGAAAAAATCATCTAGAAGATGAGAAACTTTCCATAGATTTAGGGCTAGAATTAGAGCTTGGTTGTGAAGATTCATGGTAGTTTCAACAGAAAGTTGCATGCCAACTTATTTTATCTTGGAAGACAGAAAGTAACACAAACAAAACATCTTTTGCTGAGACTTAGAGATGATCAGAATTTTAGCTAGACCATGCCATCACAGGAATATTCCTGAAAAAGGCTGGGCAAAGTGACTGATGGTAAATGGGGCATGAAATGGAATAATGATATCTTTAGAGTTTCTAGGATCCAACAGGGCATACAGATCATAATCCAAATAGCTCCCAAAGGATGTGACACTTCACAAATGAATCACAAAGTGCCATCAGCATCACTCAACTAAAACTGGTGGCACAATTGAAAAATTATATTTTTACCTTTATCTGTGTCTCTTCTGTGATTCCAAAGAATTGAAGCAAAGGGAAACTTTTTATGTTCTTCAAAGCAGTCATTATCTGGTTGGCATGGCTGCCTTGTCAGAGCCTTTCTAAGCAACAGGCACCCAAAGACCTGTGGAAACCAGAACTGGGTGTGAACACTTTTGCACCCCCCTAAATAATTTTGCTAATGAATGCAGATGTGACATTTCACTTAATCACATTTTGTCAATTGGACTTGATCACTGCCTTTCCTCTTCTTCAAGTCTGATGAGTGATGGTTTTTCTGACGAAATAAATCCATCCTTGTGCTCTTGTACTATTTACAGCAATTTTCTACTAGCCAAGCCTGGTTCTTATGAGTCAATAATCAGTGACAAAAGATAGGATGATTATTAACTTCCAAGCTTTTGAAATAAACTGATAGCAGCAAACATCTCTCCTTCCTGCCTGGACTGGGGAGGCAGGTCACTCTCTGATGTCTAGGTACTTCTAACAGAATGGTTAATTTTATGTGCATCACAATGCATTCAAACAGATGGAGCATGAGAATGTCCAGGTACTTCCTTGGAAAACATCTGTCTACCTGTTCTTCTTTCCAGAAAAGTACACAAGAATCATAGCAAACTGTGACATAAAGAAAAGTGGGGACAGTGAAAAGTCCCAAAGTAGAATATGTCAAAGTATTACTTGTATTACCTAATCAGGTAACCAGCTTGTCAACCTGACCAAAATTCAGGGGATATATTCCCTCTGGACTTTAGCAAAGCATTTGGAATGATGTCACATGGGAAACAATTAGTAGCTGCAAGAACTGTGAGCCAAGCATGAAAGTAGCTAAAAGCCGAAATGACAAATGGGAAGTCATTGGCCTGGATGGATTTTACTGGTAGCATTCCTCAAAAGACTGTCCCAGGACAAATTTAACATAACTGTTTGGCACAAAAATTGAAGTATACTAATGAAATTTTCTGATTAAACAACTTGAGAGGCAATGTCAGAGCAAAAGAGTAGCTGGAATGGTAGCTATGGGACAAAATTTAACTGCTAAGTGCAATAAGGAATAAAAAGTTTTTGCAATGAACCAAAAGCTTGCCAACTGAAAGCAACCAGGAGGAACTCTGAGACATATTGCTAGGATTGCCAGACTTCATGTATGGGAATGTGTCACTCATATCCTCACAGTTCCTTACAGGCTCCTTCATTTAGTGGTGTTGCTGGCATTGTTGCTTTGATCCAGAAGCACAGAGAGGTAGGCAGGCAGGCAGCAGAGGCCACAAAATCACACAACCCATGTTAAAAACATACAGAACATGCAAGGAATAGAAATTTCCCAAAGGTTCTTAGGTGGGACATAGGATTTTGGATTGAACCATAAGAAATTCTTTGTTATGTGGAACATCCAGCAAGCCCACATCAGCCACTCACAGGATAACTGTAAGAACCAGAAGAAGACAGAAGCAGACAGGGAAGATACTAAGATTATCTGCTTTCCAGGCTTCAGAGGACTCCTACTGGAGTCCTGCTCATCCAGAAATGGCACAAGTTAGAGTTCTTGTGTGAACCTTCCTCATATCTGTAGATGTGAGGAGTCTACAGCTGGCCTGCCACAGCCACTGGCACCTGAAAATTCATCTAGAATAGATAAGGGAGCAAATACTTCTGGTTATATCCATAGTGGTTTCTCTTCATTCAGAGTGGAAGAATACATTCCTACACTGCATCTGAGCCATCCATTTGTGGGTTTGCTGAGAACTCCTCCCACAGGAATTTCTGAAGCAAAGGGAACACCTTCCTCCCCTACCTTGATTGGCATTGCTGATACTCACTCTTCTGAATTATGGAAAGAAGCTGATAGGAGGCACCTTTCCCTGCAGCCTGGAGCCTAAAAGACACTTTTCAGCATGAGGTCCTTTCCAGCACAAATGATTCTCTGATGTTTGGCCTCTTAAGGTAAGCTAGAACAAAGGACAGCTATACAATTCCTCCTCAGATGCTCTCTTCTCTGATAACCTTTGTCTTGCCTAGGAACTTTCTTTATAAAGGTTTACTTCCAATCTGCTGGGGAGGAAACAGAAAAGAGGTCAAGAGGTATCCCAATTTGCTCTGTGAGCTGCAGAGCCTACATGTCTGTATATGCCAATGGATTTATGTCCTGTGTTCCTCATGCTCCCACTCAACTGAATGCTGTCTCCTCTTCATATCCACCACTCCATTTCCAAGTGCTCCTCTGGGGCTACAGGAGGAACACTGTTCCCAGCAGTATGTCAAGTTTTCTCATCTCCTTTCACTGTGCCCCAATCTCCTCCACTTAGCACCTGTAACTCTTAAAAGGATTACAGTTGTTTTTTTGACATGCCAAGGTCAGAAGGGAGGACCCATTGTTACAGAAAATAAGGGAAATAGCAACTCAAAATATTGAAAACTTCTGAGTCTCAAAAAATTGCTGAGGCAGCTGGACCACCAAAATAAGCTGACCAATTTTCTGCTTTTTTTGTACATCTGTACAAAACATTCACATTGGGTTGAATTTCAACTCATTCATATTTGCAGTTCTTCCAAAAAATATTAGTATTGTGAAAAACAGATGAGTTTTCTGTTTGCCTCCCAAAATATAAAATTTCTATTCTCATAACATAGTATTTCAGCAGTACAAAGATCTGGGAAATTTCATTGCTATTTTCTTTCGGAAAAGATTTTTCAAAACATTTTAAATTTCTGGAACCCAAATATCTGATTCTCACACAAATTCAGATCCATTTTTCCTAACCTTGAAGAAAACTTCTCAGACGAGAAATGTTCTCTAGAGCATCAAGAAACCCCACACTTCTGTATTTACCTTCAATTGCAAAGAAGGGGAGCACTACTTATGCTATTTTACAGATGGAACTGAAGCTCAAAGGCTAAATTACTTACCTGCTGCCAGACAAAAGCGTGGTGGAATATGGAACTGACTACAACAGTCCTATTTTCCAAGACAGTGCCTTAAACTGCACCATTTTTCCTGCAAGGCCCACACTGTCTGCACGATGGAAAGAGAGACCTCGGACCACAGTCCAACCTAAGCTTTGACCTGAACTTTGTGTTTTGCTCTCACCTCTTGCAAATTGTCCACACAGAAAGAGTGTATATTCCACAGTACTTTCTCAGAAGCTGGAGAATAATTTCCTTCCACTAGCAAACATACTTTCTGGGTTGTGTGGCACAACAGAAAAAGCCAATACAGCTTTTCATTTACTGCTGCATCTGCATGTTAACATGAAGGTCAGTAGGAATGTACACAATAGAAAGAAAATGAGTAGTTAATTATTGCTAGACTCCAAGAAGGGAAAACACATGCTTTAATTTGGTTTAGAAAGGAGCAAAACATGAGAACTGCTTCTTCTGGGCTGCTTTTTCATAGGAGGGCATACGTAGAGTAAAATTCACAATAACTGGAAGGTATTTGATATGCTTTGAGTATCACAGATAAAAAATCCCCTCTCATCATTTGGCATAATCTCAATTAATAATTACAATATTCAGCAAGAAAAATCCCACTTGATTTTTTTCAAAATCCCATGGGATTTTTTTTTGCTGAATATTATACTCATTTATTGAGATTGTTCCTTTTCCCACATGTGTATAATCTGGCAATTTGCTCATATCTTTTGCCATATTTATTCCTTCTCATGTGTTTGTACTTGAGGTTTTCATTGCATCATCAACAATCTGCAGTGCTTCAAAACTAAAATGTGTTTAGACCAAAATGCTAGATTTGCTCTTTATGGAACAAGTTTTAATAATTTCAAAACATCAGCATGCAACAGGCCAAAACCTAGTACAACCAGTTTCTCTTGGGACGTTAAACCACTGTTTAAAACTTTCCTTCAGTCCTTCAAGGGCTGAAGGTGTATTTGCTGTTCACCATCCAGCTATAATAAATAAGCAAAATGCATTCATGTAACAGGATAGAGATAACTGCTTTAATAATATTCTAAGGCATTTTTACCAATCAGAACAACTTGGCCCAAACTAGGAAATTTAGTTGCTCTGCAGAATGCAGGCCTAGTCTCTCCCAGTCACCAAATTAATAGTAGTTGGAGGTTATGAAAGTGGTGAAGAGCTCTTACTTCCAGAGCAAGGTAAGAGTCCTGGAGAGCAAAGCTCACTACATTGAACTTCACTGGTACTGGGTACCTGGAAGAAGAGGCTTACGTCAAACATCCATGAGCAGAACAAAGCATTGTCTCAAAGCCAGCTGCAGGACTAGAACCGAACACAGGAGAACTGGGCAAGTCTCCAGGCAACTGGCACATGCCAGAGCAATCAGAACATTTCAGTGTAAATTCTGGGTAACTATTGCAGTACATACCTTGTTGGTTTTATCCAGACAGAATAGCAAAAATCTGAAAAAGACATTCACTATCCCAATGCTTCAAAGCCATGGTCCATCAGCCCACTTTATTAGGTGGAACATGAGTGGGAAGTGATGCTCATTAATACCAATGTACACCATTTTTAGAGTTTAGATTCACTTCAGTAGTGTTCAACTGATATAAACTGCTGTAAATTCTGTACAAATGGGCAATTACAAAACTTACCAAGCTTTTCTGCACCAGAAGGAATCTGTGAACATGACCAACATGACCAATGTTTAGTTCTATAAATGCTAAATAACTGAGTTCAGGTACTCAAATGTTTTGCAACATTTAGGTAATATGAAGGCAAAATGCTCAGCACCTGCCACCAGCAGCCACTGCTCAGAAGCCATCTAACATTTTTCTAGGCAAGACCAGACTCAGCAAATTGCTCAACTTCACAAAGTAAATGAGTAGCAGAAATTGTCTTATCTCTTAACCCCAAACTAAGTAATTTCACATTCTCTGTCACATCATTTATACTGATGGTTCCACACTACCATGATTTATGATTTTTAAAGCATTTGTGTCACCAAGTGACAGAAGCTGCATAATGGAGAAATCCAGAAATTCCCACATTCTCTGAAAAATCTTTGGTTTGCAGCTTGTCAGTTATAGATGGAGTATCTAAACTATGTTCTATAGATGGAGCATTTCAGCAGTTTTATTTTCATTGAGGAGGTATTGTAGATGAAAGAACTTTGCTGAAATGGTCTGATGCATGTTTTGTTCAAGAAAACCAAAAACCTAAGGCTCCCTCATTTCTGCAGTCTCACTGAAGAAAGGTTTAAATTATAAAAACTTCTTTTTCAGCTCTATTCTTGTTTTCACAGCAAACACTCAATTAGCTTTGTGACAATGTTGTACTGTTCTAGATAATGAAACTTCAAACTGAAAGAGGGTGGGTTTAGATGAGATATGATGACATTGTTCTTTACTGTGAGGGTGATGAGGCACTGGAACAGGTAGCTCTGAGAAGCTGTGGGTGCCTGGAAGTGTTCTAAGCCAAGCTGGATGGGGCCCTGAGCAGTCTGGTCTATTGGAAGGTGTTCCAGCTCATGGCAGCAGGGTTGGAACTGATGCCCCAAGTTTTAGCTTTTGTATTTTCCAGATTCTGTACTGCCTTAGAGTATAACTCAGAACTTCATATGAAGTGTTAGCAAGTTCTCTTCACAGTTTAGTTAGGCAAAACAATCCTTTTCCAGCCTGAGAACCAAGGACACTTCAGGCCCAAAAAGTGTAAACAGCAAATTGAAGAAAGCAATTTGGGAGGATGGGACTTCTTAACTGAAGCTGTAATTGGACAATTAACCCCAATATGCAAATGGACCAAAACCTATAAAAGTGTGAAAACTCAGACCAGGCATCCATCTTGGGTGGAGGCACAGCCAGGCTCTTGTACTGCCCAAGGTGTATCCTTTGAAGGCCTTTTAATACCTACTTTATTCCTTTAACTCTGTCTAGCCTCTGTTCCAGGTAGCCTCTCAAGGCATCAGAACTAGATGAGCCTTAAGGTGCCTTCCAACCCAAACCAATCTATGATCCCTACAGTGAATGGGTACACTCACTCTGGCTCCAAACATCAAGCAAAATGACCTGAGAACCCGAAGGAATCAAACATGGCCACATTTTACCAACAAGCAAACAGAAAATATTCTAATGCTTAGAGTGATAATAGAAGACTAAATAAAAACTAACTCATAGGAGGAGAGGTGTGTCTGAGTGGGAGAGTAATGACAATGACAGGCAGAAATAGAATAGCAAGTAGCAGAACAGCAGTTTGGAAAGTAACACTGTAAAGATGGAGTCTTTCATCTGTTGTCCTATAACAGTGTGTGATGTCCAAAAAGATGACAAACATCTGCTAACATTAGGAATAACACTCTGCCCATACATTTTTCAACACATACAGAATCCTGCAATGATCTTTAAAATGTTGTGTGTCATAATTCTACTTACTTAACTACATTAATTTTATCCAAGTTGAGTCTATTTTGCCTACAAAAGTAACTGAGAAATCTCCTTGTGTTTATCCAGACCCACGGGCTCTGTTACTCTATTTACTCCCCTTGTCCACTGGAGGAGAAGGAGTAAGAATGCCCAGGGGGACACACCTGACAGGCAACCAAGGCACTTTCCACACACACTTGCAAAACAATGAAAAAAAAGTACAAATTGGTTTAAATTTTTTAATGTACAAATTTACATTCACCATGTTGTAACTTTCAAACTAGGGAGGAAATTGCAGCAGTCTGCATGATTTATTCTATCCATAATTTACAAGTGTACAGATTAGAAGAAAATCCTTTTTCCTTTTCTCAAGGAAATAAGTATTTCATGTCTATACTCAATAATCATTCAGCTTTCTAACAGGCTGTGAGCTATGCACCAGCATTCTCAAAACTAGCATGTTTTTATCTCTTGGGATTCCAACCAGTAGCCTTTGTTGCTCCTCATGTGCCCACACAGCATATTCAGAATTCTGCTCCAGCGACACCTAAAGACACACTTCAGTGAAAGAAGCAGCAGCTGAAGATGTCCATCTTCAGTTCTGCAATCCACCCAGCTGCCAATTACTTTCTTCCAAATGGATCCGACCACACTTTTAACCCTACAAATCAAACATCAGAATAGCAGCAGTTGATAATTTAGACTGTTGGAGAAAAAAACAAACAGGTCTGCTACTCCAGCTTTGTGTATTATAAACAATGAAAGAAGACAACAATTTCCACACTGAATTTGCACCTCTGCTTAAACTTGCAAAAATATACAGAATAACAACCTCATCTTGATCTTACACTTCAGATAATGGAAAAATCTATGACATTCATAGGCAAGGTGTTCTAAAATTGTTGGATCATTTAGAATTGCACCTTACACTTAAATTTGTCTAGGTTTCCTTTTCAACTAATGGACTTCGTAACTCATCAGCAGCTAAATTCAGATGAAAAGGAGAACTTACACAAAGAAGAACTGGTCATTAAGTACCTGCATCTTGGATAAATGAGCCAGTCCAGTCCTCTTGAATGTTTAGTAAAAAAGACAGGTTTACAAGACCTCTATTTCACAATACCCTTCCTACTTCTCTTCAGCATTTCCTCCACTTCCCTGGAAAGCAAGTCCTGCAGTAATGATCTAAACAATGCGTGTAATAAGATCATGGCTTTAATCCTGTTTGATTTTCACCTGCTGCTGACATTAGGCTTTTTCAAAAACAAAAATACCCTTTAACATATTCAGATATTACATGTTTCATCAAGACAGGCACTCTCACATCTTTAATCAAGAAATACCAGCCTTGATTTAACACTCCATTTAACATTATAAAAAAATGAACTATCAAGGCTAGTCTGCTATACTTGAATTTTACTTCCCTCACATGCTTTTCTAAGCCTTCCACTGTCAGCAGCAAGGATCCAAAAGCTATTAGCACTGCATTCCAAATTTTCCTTCACATGTAGTGGACTTCTGCATGGCCCATCCATCCATGAAGCCAGAAGGCACTGCTGAAGTGCTGATGAACTGTGTTTCAGCAGAGTTTGGTATTCCACAAAATTAGGGTGCAACATTGTTCTTTATAGCTACAGCTCAGCCTATCCATGGTTCTTGCTCACTCTGAGCTGGTTCAGAAGTGGAAACTGGCCTCTATTTAATAAAGTGTGAAGACAACAGAAATTTTGCAACTTATTTGGCCAGTTAAGTCACTTTAAGATGAGTTTCATTAAAACCATAATTTTTCAGTGAGGAATTAGCCTGAAAAAATAATTTAATGGCAAGTTTATTAAATATGCTTTCACTGAATGTATTCTTCACTGTATTATTTAAATCCATATAAATACTGAGGCCTTACTTCAAGAGAATCTTTAAAACAATTGATGCAAACACATAAACCAAGTGTACCTGCAGGCTGAATATCCTCTTGAACAATACCAGCTCGGTTTATTGACTGCTCATTCTCTGGAAAACAGAACAGAAAGGACACTACTAAAAAAAAGAAAATACCAGATAACTTGATTGCACCCAATAAAATAATCTTGAAAATTTTATTAATTTGAGATGCTTCACAGTAAAATTTGGTTTAGTATCTACCTACAAGTATCTACCTACAAAATGCAAATGTAGTCTTCCTACTTCACTGAGAAATCAATAGCTAGTCTGTTTTGAGAGATTACAAACAACAAGATAATCATCCTCAAACAATGCCTACTGTTTAATACAGATGCCAAAACACCTGCCATGGTCCCAGCACTTAAGGAATGACCAGTACTTTTAGAAGCTCATTCATATGCTCAACATAAAACTAGTCAAAGTATTTTTTTTCTTTTGGGCAACTCCTGTTTTCAAGACCTGAAAGATCTTGCAAACAGATTTCATAACGGTACCTACAAAATTACTGCTTGTAAACTTTGTGAAATTCAGCATCTGAGGGATATTTTCCCATACACTGGGCCTGTCTCAGGCTTTTCTTTTTTTTTTGAATGATTCAACCACTTCCACATAGAGAAATGGAGAAAACTATACTACTTCCCTTACTAAGTGCCCCTCCTTTTTTTCTATTTCCAGTCACGCACTTCACCACCACATTGCTACTCTGAAGCAGGAAGTCAAAGCTCAGGTGGATTCACCTTTTGCCCCCACCACTGAACTTTTGGAGGCCTTTAAACCTGCAGGGTGCACATTCCCAAAGGAAGCTCAGAAATAAGCTCACCTTAAAACTGGTATTTTTCATTACCCTACCTCACTGGGAATGCACTGGCACTACATGTTACCAGGCTGGTTAGGTACAAGCCTAATGCTACTGGAGACTTGCAGTATATCACAGTAATTGATTCTCCCTGCAAGGGGACAGGCACTAGAGGCACATCCAGGTTCTCCCATTCTGTTCACTGAGCACTGTAATTCCATTTCATCCTTTTTAGCAGACAAAATCACGGGGACTTGTCTAATTTCAAAGGAAAAGGCACAAAATCCAGAAGGGGAGAACAGAATAGATTAGGGCAACAAAGGAGACTTCCTGTAGGACATGAAGGAAAACGATATTCAGTCTTGAGTAGAAACTTGGATTAGAAGAGAGGCAGGAAAAACATGAACCAATCTGAGAGTTCTGGGGACACACTTGGGTTGAACAGCAGGAGCTGTTAACTGGTCAGGCAAAGAAACCTGTGCAAAAACTTAAGAGATGATAAATACACAGATAGGACACAGAACAGTCAATAAGAAGACAGCTGGGCCTGCAAACAACTTGGAAGACAGGTAAGACAGAAAAGAACAACAAGGAAGATTCAGTCTTGGTGACAGGAGAGCCACCTCCCAGGATGGGGAAGAAACAGTCTCACAATTCAGAAAATCAGGCAATCTCTGAAAATGTCACAAAGAGCAGCTCTCAAGCCACTGTTTTAGTTAATCCATCTGGAAAAGGCCTGTGCTGACGGCCTCAAAGTTTCATCATTGCCACTAAACTGCAGTCATTTTTAAAACTAGATACAGGCAAGAAAATATTAGAAACAGCAAAGCCAAAAAACTGAAGTACTAAAACCCTAGAGAATTATAACATTTCTGTATAAAATTAGGTCAAACTCCTTTGTGCATAATTTACCGTTCATATCAACAATTTGATTATATACAGTTTTTCCAAGTAGCTTTCATCTTGTTTGTTAAACTGCTAGGAACTTCTCTGAAGATGTTTTGAGAATTGTGCAGTAAAGTCTTCTTCCAGAACGTTAATGTACTTCACTTGTATAGAATTTGGGAGATACACAAGAAAAACAAGAGTGAAGAAAGAAAAGACAGCACTTCATGTTTACATAGTTCAATGTCACTCCGGGTAACTCATATTCATTCTTGCCTTTTGCATGATTATTCTGTGATGCTAATCAGAACACCTAATTTTTGGGACACAGCATCACCAAACACAGAAATACTGAGCATTCTCCCAGAGCTCAAGCCAACAGAGGGCAGGAGCTTCTAGAGAAGTTGTCATACAGCTGACTGTACTCACAAAATCCTCTGTACTCCAAAGGTTAAATACTTGGGTTCAAACACCACAACTGTGATCTTGCCTCAAGTATTGTGATAACAAATGCTAGTGCCTCTCATACTGCAGTGATGATCAAGAAAAGCTCCTTAGAAATGAATAAAGGTGATATCAGATGGAGATTCAGCACCAAGCAGTAAGTTTAGAATCAGGTATCAAATCATAAGTTTGTGCACTTGCTAACTGTGCATCAATTCAATAATTCTATGTCCTAAATAGAAATTAAAAATCCCTAAACTGATTGAAAACATCTACTCACATAATTCATAAGTACAAAGGAGGACATAGCTCCACTAGTTCTGTCCTTTGCTTACTGCCAAGACACATTTCAAATATAGTATTTTTGGAAAGTATAGCATAAGCAAAAAAATTTAGTTATAATGTTTTCAAAGGAAACACAGAGTAGGAAACATAATTGTAGGAAGTTTCACAAACATAGTATCCTTGAATAAAAACTTGCTTGTAAGTTAAATTTTCCTTGACCTTTGATGCCAGGCCAAAGCCTCTCCAATAAAACCATTAGGTTTGTTATCCTTTTTTCTTTTTCCTTCCTAGAAATCTTCAGTTCTCTTGGCAGATTAACCACACATATCTTCACAGTATCGGCTTGCTTAGTCTCATAAAAATTCAAGTGGGGGTGCAAGGCTGGTTGTACCAGCACTTTCCCCCCATTTCCTTCATCTCACAGAAGTTGAGGAGGAGTAATGGGTGCTCCCCCTATAGAGCACCAGCCTGGAGCTGCTCAGGCTTCACACCTGGAGCTGCAGCTGCCTTCGGGGCTTGGCAGGTTTTCCTGGCAGGAAAGTGGGATTTTCCTCAGGAGTCAGTTTCAGAGACTCTGCAGACGGAGACCAGTTCTAGCAAATCATCACAACTGGCTGCCAAGTTTTAAGTTAGATTTTCAAATGCAGCTGGAAAACAGAACTCGAACAGCTCATAGAATCATTGAACAGTCTGGGATGAAAGGGACCTTTAAAGGTCATCTAGTCCACCTCTCCTCACTGAGCTGGGATATCTTCAGCTAGATCAAGTTGCTTAGAGCCCTGTCCAACCTGATCTTGAATGTTTCCAGGGATGGGACACCCACCACTCCTCTGGGCAATATGTTCTAGTGGTTCATCACCACCATCATAAATGTATTCCTTCTATTTACTCTGTTATGTCAAAACCATTACCTCTAGTCCTATTGCAACAGGGCCTACTAAAAAGCCTACCCCAACTTTCTTACAAGCTCTCTTCAAGTATTCTACAAGGTTTTTCTGAAGCCTTCTCTTCTCCAGGCTGAAGAACCGCAACTCCCTCAGCCTTTCTGCATGGGAGAGGCTCCATCTCTCTGATCTCAATTTCTTCAACTGCGTCTCAATCCTCTAAGGAGCAGCTGAAAGATGTTCGTGCTGGCCAATAATTTGAAATAAGAGCAACGGCGAGCTGTATTATTTTAGTTTTCAGGTGTCTCCTAGACGAGCAGAAAGCCCCTGGGGAGTCACTCGCCGAGCAGCAGCCCCGCATTCCCCCAAGGCCGGGCACAGACCGGGCCATGGCCCAGCCAGCTCTCCCCGCGCACGGACTCACTGTACTCCTCCGGCAGCAGCAGCGGCCGGAAATAAATGGGGTAGAAGGCGGCTCCCACCATGGCCACGAAGGCGCCGAAGATGCCGATCGTGCGGGACAGCGCGGCCATGGCCGGGCGGACGCGGCGCGGGGCCTGCGCGGGGCCTTCCGGGGCACGGCCCGGCCCGCCGGGAGAGCGCCCCCGCGCGGCCGGCGGGGCGCAGCGCGGGCACGGGGCCGGTGCGGTCGGGCTGCCAGCCCGGCCCGGGCAGCCCGAGACGATGCGCCCCAGTCCCGCCGCCCCGCCCTAAAGCGCCTCGCCCGGCAGCGGGAGCTGTCCCGGCCCGGGACCGCGCCGGCAGCGCAGCGCCGAGGCGGGAGAGCGGGGGCGGCCGCGGAGCCGCCAAGGGAGTGGGCGGGCACGGCCCTGCACGGGGATCCCTCCCGGGCCGCCGCCCGGCGCCTACTGTACGGAGCTGCCAGAAGCCGCCAAGGAGCTGCGCAGCACGGCCGGAGCTCGGCGTCTTCTGGCCCAGCCCCTCCGCACCTGCGGCGGCGGAGCGGGGCCCTGCCCTGCCCTGCCCTGCCAGGGCGGCGGCCCCTCCTCCAGGAAGCCGGATCTGCCGCATCCTTGTCGCCGGGCCGGCCGCGCAGTCCCTGCCGCGCTGGGCACCGCCGCAGCAGCAGCAGCAGCAGCATGCGGCCCCCGGCCGAGCCCCGCCGCGCCCCTCCGCTGCTCCTCGTCCTCCTCACGGTGAGTGCCGCCGGCCCCGCACCTGCCCCCGCGGACCCAGCCCGGGCAGGGCCGGCCCGTGCGGGGCCGCGGGTCGTTCCCGCAAGGCGGAGGGAGCCGAGCCCGGGTCCGGCGGGGCTCGGGGGCTCGGGCCGGGGCTGCCCCTCGGAGCCCGCCCCGGCTGTCCGGCCTGGCTCCGCGCCCCCTGCCAGCCCCGCGGTTACTGGGGCCTGGCTTACTGAGCTGGGGACGCCGAGCCGTCACAGCCAAGCGTTGGGCTTTCTGCCCTGGCTGACGATAAACTTCTAGAGTGGGAAAAATGGGGAGGCCTTTGACATCTGCGTACAGATGAACGACTGAACATAGTGCTGCACTGGCTTATGGAAATAAGTGTGGTTTAGGGCCAGTTACTAAACTACTTTTTCATCTTTTCTGTTGCTAAGCGTAAGTTGTGGTCAAAGTGTTTGTGTGCCTGTACCATGTTGGTGCTGATGGAGAGCAGCAGATTAACACCCTTTTTTGTCATGTCTTCTTTTCACACATCGTAAAATGTAGCATGACGTGTTGGACATTTGCAGGTGAAGAACTGCAGTTATCTTCAGGTTTTGTGCAAACAGATGCAGGTTTCATAGGGTTTTGTGGAATTTCTGCAGATCTGAACTCATGGAGGGTCCTGTTGAGACCTCCAGCAAATGAAAGAATACTTGCTCAATCATTTCTGTATTATTACACTACTGAAAATGTTCAGTTTCCTAATGCTTGCAGTATTTGCCTCCCACATTGATTTTTATCCCAAGATCTGATGGGATGACTTGGGCTTATTCATTCAGATTCCGCAGGATTTAAGAAAAGGAAAAAAAAACCAAAAACATTTACAGCTTTAATGGCTAAGTTACCCTCCACAACAAAACCTTTATGTCTGTCTTGTTGAACTTTGCCTGGTTCATGATAATATTTTGAATCAGCGTAGTTGGCCTCTTTAGCATGCTGGAAAACTTTTATATTTAAGTCTCATAATCACACTCAATGTGTAATCTTTTCATCTTTGTTCTTTCTCAGAGGTGATGCACATTTACCTCTGCCTTGTCTGATATAACAGGAAGGGAAGAGGCTTCCTTACCAAGCAGGAACATTGAGATGATACACACTCTGTGCACTGTGTAGTGGTAACAGAGACTTGGCCATGGTCTGGAGGTTTATGGTCTGCAGTCTCTGCCAGGTCTCCATCATATGGGGTTGCTCAGGGTTCTTTGCTCCATGCTGTTTACTGGATGAGCCTCCAGAAGGGTTAGTTAGGTGGAATGTAACAGCAGACTCAAATACACTTCATGCATTTTGGCAGCACGGGCCTCAAGTAATACCCAGGGACCAAAGCATGCAAAGTAAAATGGGGAGCCATTTAGCAGATTGGGCACTACAGGAAAGGCACTAGATCAGCAGAGCTGAAGCTAAACTTAGGCATCAGCAATTGTGTTGCATTGTGCTTAAGTGCTCTAGGAACATCATAGAAACTGTTCTGCAAAGCCCTGGCTTTGGGTTTGAAAGCTTACTGCTTTGGGATCCCCCACCACAAAGTTTCTGCCATTCACTGGAATTCAGATGGACATATTCATACACTGCTGCATCTTTGTTAATGAACTGTGCCAGACCCAAGCTGTCCTTGCTGGAGTCTAGTTCCCATTGCTCTGTGCTGGATAACCACTGAGAAAACTGAGAGCTGGCTGTGTGTGTTTTGACAGTAAGTGTGTGTGGTAAGCACACATTAGCACCCCTATGCTTTTTAGTATCTACCTGGTAGACTTTTGCATCTTGTGATAATGATATGGCATTGTGTTCATAGTATATTACCATCTTCCTCATGACACAGCACCCTTATCACAAAGATTAAGCTACTTACAAGTACTCTTTATTGTAAGATCAAGAAATATTAATTAAAACCATCAAATACAAGAGGTTTAGGATAATTTGTTGCTGCAGCTATGAGCTTTTAATACTTTTAAACCAAAGAAGAATTGTGTTGGAAATGTAAAAGAATAGTATCTTTTGTGAAGTGAAGCTCTGAAAGGTACTCAAATTAGTATTAAAATGAAGGCTCTCTCCTCAACTTTTGTCTTAGTATTTGTGTACATGTGTTATTCCAGCATATGATAGACACCATACCATGTGTTCCAATGGACACCAACCTCCTATTGCTATTCCTTTTTTAGCCCCTTCAGTTTGCCTAGTTTTGACAATATAAAATCACAGAATATTCTGAGTTGGAAGGGACCCACAAGGATCATTGAGGCCAACTCTAAGTGAATGGCCCATAAAGGGATCAAACACACAACCTTGGCATTATTAGCACGGTACTCTAACCAATATGCATTTTGTGGAGTGGGAGATAAGGCAGAGAGGAAGGCTGTCACTCTCATGAGACAGTATTTTGGCTTTCTACAATAGGCAGAGTTGCATAGTGTTCTGTGGGTTTTTAGCATTTTATTTGTTTGAGGTGTATATCTTGGGGCTTGCATGTGTTTATCAGTGTTCAACATCACTGCACATCTCACTTGCAGTGTCTCTTGTCGAATTCAAGAAGATAAAGAGCATTTGATTGCAAGTATGGAAAGTGGTTTAAGTGACAAGTTCCCTAGGAACACTAAATAAAGTGATCTAGAGCTGCCCATCTGCTCACAATGGTATCTAGCTTTTTTGTCCAAAAGTTCCCTCATTCAGATATGTCTTCCAGTGTCTGACCTTAATAAAGTCAAGGTCTTGAAGTAAACAGCACCTCTATGCATAGTTGTGTTCCACCAACAAACCTTGAGCTCTTTTGCACCTCTAAGGAGGCAGGGAACTGGGGAAAAATACCATTTGATCACACAGGTGATCAAAAAATCCAAAAATCCTCATCTGTAGGAGCAAGGAAGTAGTATAGGACTGAGTTCTGACTTTTCCTAATATTTACACCTTCACAGGTCTTACTGGCTTGATGTTTTTTCAGTGTAGCTCTCAAGGAGTGCAAACATATTGTCAAGAAATAAGAAGCAAAATAGTTTATCATTAGGGACTTTTACTGATCCCCATATTGGATTGTGGGCAAGGTCTAGTCCTCCAGGTGCACAACACATAATTTCTATCATTAGAAATGTACTAATGACTAGGCCAAACCCTTTAAATATTTTGAAAAACACAGTGAAAAAGGTATCAATCTAAGATAGGTATCCAAGATAAATTTTATTTTAATTTGTTTAATCTTAGCAAAGTTAAAAGTTGCCCAAGACAGATCTCATTTTGAGCAATCTTAATGACCATCTTCCCTGGTAATCCTAAGTGACAATTGTGAATATCTTAGACAGACCAGGGGACATGATGGAACTGCTGTGCTGGTGGCTTGCCCTCAGAGCTCAGTAATCCCCATTATCCTTGGCAGTGCATCAAGCTGGATGCTGGCTGCTAGGCAGAAAGAAAAGAAGCTGTTTGAAGCTTTAGAGACAAGAACTTCAGCACAGGGGATAATCCTGTTGTATGTCCAGGCACTCACTCTCCAACTTATATAATGTGGAGAGCTGAGCAAATTCAGCCTGCTGGTCTTGCTGCTCAGATTTCCAAGTCCATCTTCACAATAGAAACATGTCAAAAATGAAACACTTCATGAATATTAATTCATTCTCAGGAAGCCTTTGTTGTTATTTTATCCTTCAGGGACCTTCATGACAGGTAACAAAATTAGCTAACTTTTTTTAGAAGAAGCAGAAACATCAGGCTGTAGCAATCCTAGCAAACAATGATACATAATGAGTGTATGCCTGTACATTTTTGTGCAAACTCCTTAGGCCTGATCCTAGGAGCATGTTTAAATAACGTGACGTCTAAGTCGCTATCTTAGACCGGATTCCGCTTGCATGAGGGCTGCAGGATACACCCTGTAAATACAGTTTGTTTGTGGAAGCATGTGTAACTTTGAGAACTTGACGTAGGGACGTTGATGCCATTAAAGTCTTGATGGTGGCTCTCCAGTAATCCATGTCTACTTGCTGGGAAAAGGAACCTCATCTTTTGAAGTAAAAGTGTGGTATATACATGCCTGTGCAGTGTTCTGTTATTATCGTGAGTGTATGAATAATCACATAGATTCTCTGGTTAACATATTTGTGTTTTGGGTTTTCTTCCAGAACTTTGTGCTGTCCTTTGGAAAGGAGACATTACAGACAACAGCAGTTACTCCACAGTTTCAGAAGAATATGGATTATGTAGATTTTATCTATTTAAACATTTTAGAAAAGAAAGTTCTTAACAATTCTGAGGTTTCAGTTCAGTATTTATGTTCTAAGCCTTGTATTGTCAGTTTAGAAGCAGTAGCTTCCTCTGAGTTCAGGACTGGTGTACCAGTGTATAGAAGGAGATGGAAGGATGAGAAGAACCTTTATGTTAGCAGAACTCGACGAGTACACTTGAAATTTCCAAGCATCATGGTTTACAGAGATGATTATATAATCAGAAACTCAATAATAGTGCACAGTGTGATACTGTACGCATGGATTAGCCACAGATCAGCTAGCAACTATGGTGATGAACAGAATGAAGACTACCAGGCTGCAGTTGCCAAGAATTACACATTTTTAGAGGCAGTTCCACCCTTTGAACGGCCATATAAGGACCACAAAGTTTGTCTTCAGTGGGGTGCTGACTATTTGTGGATGCTCCAGGCCAATAGGATACCTCAGTGCCCTCATGAAACTGGTAGGTGCAATGTCACTTTTTTTCCCCAAGGAAACATTTCTGGTAAGCTGTTAAAAAGTGCCTACTGGTAGTAAATAATAAATATTACATACAGTGGTTTACATGGGAAGTATTGTTGAGCATGTAATCTCCATAACTGTAAGGTTAGAGTTGCAAGTTGCTGAAGCCATCCTGCTTTTCGGATTGTTTCATTACAGCCAGCCTGGAGGTTGGTAGCAGCCTGGCCCCCTATTTTCTAAGCATTTTCAAACAATTTTAGTCAAAACCCACCAGTTAGTAGACATCATTCCTTTATCTTCAGAGAGAGTTGTTCAGTCCCTTACTGCATTAATTCAGAATCAGTTCTGCAGTTCATGCACACATAATTTTCACACAAGTAGTTTTCCTCTGCTTAAAGTGATGGCCTCACACTCAGAAACATATTTTCAAGTCTTTGTAGTGAGCTAAGCTTTACAGCACCTCTTTTTTTTTCCTAGAACCATTATGAAAAAGCATTTTAAGAAAAATTAGTAGTTTTAAATAAAAATTTGTGTCTTGCCAACAGTACATATTACAGAAACAGCTTTGCTTTCTAGATTTTTTGAGTTCTTTTTTTTTTCTGCCTCCCTATCTCTAGCTTTGCACTTGCTGACAATTCTTTTGGCCTCAGTGCATGCTCAAAGCAGAACCTAGAAGGAAAAAGAACATTTGTTTCTAAATGGTTCTCTCCCAGAAAATCCCATAATGGTATTTGTGTCATTTATTCTCACTACACTGGCGTGTAAGTGCTCTGAAGAAGAACAGGGAACATCTTGCTTCCTTTAAGGGCTTTCTAAAATACTTGTTGGAGATAGCCTGTGATATCTGACAACACTGTGAAACATCTTATTGTCTGTATTATCTATTTCTATTACAGATTAAATCAGTTTAATAGACAATAGGAGGAAATAATATTGAAATTTTGTTTCTTAAAATAATATTGTAACAATTTCTCAGGGTTTGGTTTATTTGATTGTTTTCTTGGTGGTTTTTTGCCTGGTTTTTGGGTTTCTCTAGGCAAGCTGATGATATATCACGACCTTGAAAATTTTTCTCCTGTTTCTTAGAAAGGGCAGCTTTAGCAGTTTTGTTACAGGATTATCCATATCAGTTAAGAACAGAATTGTTATCTATGCATACATATAATATAGAGAGGCACAAATGGAGAGCAATTCCAAGAGATGTGGAGAAATGTCACTTAGGCATAACAAGAGATAGGATGAGATTTAAGTGAATAACATTAAGTAGGACTTCTTGTTTACTAACTGGTTCTTTAAGTATCTTAAATAAGTCTGTTCTTTCCCTGCTTCTAATTCCATCTGGAGACAGGCTCAGTTTCACTTTTCTTGGGTTATTTTGTCCAAGACTGTAATGTATTTTACAGCAGCAAGTGAATTTGTGTCTAAGGACTTACTGAGAGTTTATGTTAATTTTGAATCTGTTGTGTGATTTAAATGTTTGACTGTAGGAATGTGAGCTAATTAATTAGTTTCTATGTTTTCTGTCTGTCGGATTAAAAAAGACTGTATTTTGCAGATGGTGTCCAGGTTCTCGAATTTATATACGCTTCCAGTGGGGAAAAAACAGGAATTGTGAAGAAATTTGAACAGTTTGAAAACAGAGAACTTGAGACAGTCAGACAACATCAGATTGATTATCCCATGTAAGTATAGGCGAGTAACTGAACAGGGCTGTATTTGGTTTTTGAAGGCTATAGAGCTACTTAAACTCTTGGACTTTACCACAAATTAAAGGGATACTTCCTACTAATTTCAGAAAAGATGCAAAAGGAGCCTAGTTAGCAGTTCCTTCTGATTGCAGTTCTGGACAGGCTTAAGCTGAAGCTCAGGAAGATACTTACAGTGTGTGTTAGTGCAGTGCTGTGTAAGAGATGCCACTGAAGGTGTAACTGAATTAGCTTCAGTTAGGAGGCTGAGTTGGCTGTTACCTGCTGTCATGATCAGACTGCTGTCTCATGACTAACTAGCCTGGGGTTTTCTGCATTACAAACAGATCTGCATTTCTAACATTGTTTGCAGACCAAGACCAGAGTAGGATTTCTTGCAAGGGCAAGCAGCATGAAGCAGCTTTATCCCTATAAATTGCCCCTCTAGTTTATTTTGCACCTGACAAGCAACCTGATAGAATCCTGTGCCTAGATAAGTCTTCCAGCTTGAGCTCACTCCATTTCCTTCTACCATTGCTGTGTAATCTTTCCTATTTTGACAGGAGTACAACTCCTTAGCCCCTGCACACTATTCAGTTACAGAGGAATCGCTCTTGTAAGGTCATCTTGCTCTGCTCTGGTCCCCCTTCCCAAAACTGTCACAACTGTCCAGTTATATTTTGCAACTTCAGGGGAAAAGAGATACATAAATATACCTCCCTTCCACCAGATGCTCTCACCCTGGCAACATTATTACAGAAGTAGGAAATAATTACAGGAGCTGGAACTTGCCTGCTGGTTTGTATTTGGCCTATGGCCTCAAGAAGAGTGCCAAGATGACTTGCCAGAGAGCACAGGTTGCATGCAAATTCCTAGCTCTCAAACCATAACTGAAGCCATAAATACAGAGCAATTTTTAGCTCCTGGTCTCTTCTGGATGAGTGACAGCCTGCTGCTCTTTGCCCACCAACACAGTTGCATTCTGCTTCTGGTACGGAGGCACTTAAGCTCTGGTGTAGAGTAAATGGCATCAATTTATGCATCTTTTTATCTGCTCCACATACTTCTTGCCTTCAAGTGATGTCTTCAGTGTGTTAAGTGTTGTGGTTGTGTGACAGCCTTGGGGTAGTTCTGTTAGGAAGAGAGTTCTTCTCTTCAGTTCTTTTTCAGTTCTGTGTATGTGAGCAGTGGTTCCCCACTGTACAAAAGGTTAACAGAAGTAGAGGAATCTAACTGAGATACTTGTTTGCTTCAGTCAGGGATTTGTAAAGAAAGAGAGCCCGAGATACATAATTTTTGTTTGAGCCTGCAGCAAGGACAAGCTGGGACTGTAAGGGACTGCTCACGTTGTTTGGCATTCTGCGGCAATGGGGATATGAAATGAGTCAGCATTGTCCCAAGAAATGTGTCCAGAACAAACACAGTCTCAGACTGGCAATCAAGGATTAAATGGAGACTGAGGCATTTGAGTTTGCTGTATTGGCAGAGGTGAAAGTTGAAAAGAGCAATATATAAGCATGAACACACGAGCAGTATTTCTAGAAGCACAGTGTTTGCCTGTAGGTCCTAGCAATCAATATACAAGTGATTGTCATTTACAAACCCTTCTAACTCACCCATGTACCATCTCTGGAGAAAATGGTGTTGTTAGGTGTTTAAGGCATAGTTTCCATTAGGAAAAACTTAATCACCCTTGCAATTTTTTTAGAGCAAGGAGAGCAGGTGTTAAGCTTTCAGACCTACAGTGGTTTAGTTTAGGAAAAGCTACAAGGTACTCATGTTAAGCAATTTTTTGAGAGAGAAGCAAGGCAAGCTGACCCAATCTTAAAGTATTATAAACAAATATTGACCATTTTTATTAATTACAGAAATGCAAAAAATTACTATCTCTTTCTAAAAGTCATTTAGAAAAGTGAACTATTTCATTGGATATGATAATAATTACAGTGCTTTGCTGAATTATACACTGGAGGTATGATTTTCAAAGTCATTCAGCATTGACCTAACTGCTGTGGCAATGTTACAGAAATAAGTGTGATCAAATTTCTGTTAAGAGCACAGAAGCAGATTTAGTCTGGCACAGAGGAACTCCTTAAAATTAGATATTGTGGTATATATTCTGCTTTTAGTGCCTCAGCCAGGTTTGAACAGAAATTTCTTAAGTACATAGTGCTGTTGGTGTTTGGTTTTTTACTTAGCACTGTTCCATAGTTTGCAGAGGCTCCACCTTTATTCATCCTGTGGTACTTCTGTGACAGCTATTCATACCTATCTGTACTGTCCAGAGGATGCACTCATTTTTAACTGCTTCTCCCAAGCATATTTTCACAGTTCACTTTTAGTACAGAAGACAGAGCTTATAGTTTTTACTGGCTTCGACAGTCAAGATGCATCTGGGGGTTTGGTACTGGAGTCTGTGTGGGGGAGGTTGGCTCCAGTTTGTCTTGGTTGTGTTCTCAGTGTGTTCCTTGGTGGTGTAGGATCTGGAAGTAGCTCTGACCTGGCATTCTGGAATTGATTCAGATAGCACTTCCTTACTCTCTTCTCCTGTTTGTTACCACAAAAGTCCGTGGTTAGAGATCAAAGATCCAAAAGTCTTAAGTGTGGTTTTTCTGAAGATTTTTACTGTAGAGGATTTTACTGTGTTCTATTTTATTCTGAAGATTACATGTGTGACACAGGTCTGCTAAATTAAAGTGAAATGCATGCTTTTCAAATTATATAGCGAGCTTTGTCATCAGGAGTGGATTTTGTTTGTTTTTGCTCATACAGGTTCACCATTTCAATCTGGCTATATCTACTCCATCACTGTGAAAAGGATCTGTGTGGTATACTCTATTTTATTGATTCAAAAGAAATGTATGGTACTCCTGCTGTATTTCTAAATGAGGAAGGTAAGGGATATTATTAATGGCTTTCAGAGATACAGTCTTTATCGATTTGTGCCTAGGAATAACATTTATAAAAATATATTATCAGACCTGTTTTGTGAAATTGATCCCTTGCAAAAAGCTTCTTTTTAACTGTAGCATCTCAGTGGGAAAGTAGCCACTAAATTAACAGGAGAAAATGTAGTAGTTGCATAGCATCTAATCTTCACTAACTTTAGAAATGACTGCTTTGTCAGGAGAATAGCCTGAATCTTACAGCCAGGAGCCCACTGAGATTAAACAGTCTTGCCTCAATGAACAAGCTTTCTTATTATTACTGAAGTGTTATTTTAAATTGATCTTAATTCCTATATATACAACATGAAAATTTTTGATAATTGGAAGTAGCCTCAGAAAAAGTCAAAGTCATTCAAGGTCTTGCCTACATTGCAATGTTCAAGAACCAGTCTGTTTCCCTGGTCCAGAAGAAAGTTAAGAGGTAGCACTGTCTTAGTCTTGCAACGCTTGCAGTGGGGGTCTGTTGTTGTCAGAAGAGGGCTGGGAGCTGGCTAACAGGCTCACAGAGGAAATAAGCATGCAGAGTTTTAAAAGGTACACCTGGCATTCTCATAATACATTTTTTATCTCCTTCTTTGTGAGTTTGACAACTGACCTCTTCCTCACTGTTATTTTTGTCATTTTCATTTTCTCTGTCATGTAGCCAATGTCAATAATTATTGTATCCATTATAAACTGGATGCTTTTCTATGAAGAACAAAAAAAAATTGAAGTTACCAGCTTAATATGAGATTTTCTTGGCGAGGTTTTGGGGCCAGTTTTATTCCCAGTGTCAGACTTGATTATCATAGTAGCCTGTTCTGGTCTTAAAAGCTCAGACCATGAGTGTAGCTTCTGCAGGTCCAAGAAGTGGCGGGTAGAGTCATCTTGTACTTGATCATTGCAGTCACGTGCCACCAGTTGAGTGCTGAATGGATGCTATTGTTTACTGGTCCCTTGTGCTGTTTGCTGCAAGCCACAACTGCTTTCTGATGTTTGAGATCAACTGTGACAGCCTCCCTTAGGTTTAGTCTGTTTAGTCTGTTTAACCCTGGTTTTCAGCCTGTGGTTTCATGTGAGAGCCTGAGCATCAGCATCTGAGCTGTGTAACTGAAATGTGGAGCGCTGTCTGTGGGACTCTGAGAGCTGATGCATGGCTTGGTGAGTGCCAGATTTCTGTTGTTAGTGATGAAGAGGATGAAGAGGACAGAATCACTGTGAACAAAGCATTAGTAAACCCATTCTTGCTGCTGATGTTTCTATGGTGTTTATTTCCTTTTTCTTCCTTTTTTGCTGTCAGGTTATGTGCATATTCAGATGCATCTCATGAGAGGGGATGATCTTGCAGTGAAAACTAGCTTTAGCCTTCCTCTGAAGCAGTGGTTTCGACTGGATCTCTCCTTTAAGGGTGGACAGGTATGCTTGCTACTGAATTACAAACTGACAAACTCCTTAATAGGTGAGGCTGAGAGAAACACTGTAAATTGTACGTGCTCACATAGCAAAAGAATGAAAAATCTAAAACTAGAAGTTATGAGGGGATGTTCGGACCATCCAGCTTTGGAAAATCAACTTTGATTGATTGATTAATTGATTAATTGAGTTGGATTGGGTGCATCCTCAGCAAGTGTTCCAATGACACCACGCTGTGGGGTGTAGTTGAGATGCTGGAGGGAATGGATGCCATCCAGATGGACATGGACAGGCTGGAGAGGTGGGCCCATGTGAACCTTGTGATGTTCCACAAATCCAAGTGCGAGGTGTTGCACCTGGGTCAGGGGAATCCCAGGCACAAACACGGGCTGGGCAGAGAGTAGATTGAGAACGCCCTGGGGAGAAGGATTTTGGGCTGTGGATCAAGAAGAATCATTGTATCATTAAGGCTGGAAAAGACCTCAAAGATTGTTGAGTCCAACCTTTGAGCAAACAGCACCACATCAGTTAAAACCACAGTGCTGAGTGCCACATCCACTTGTTTCCTGAACACTTCAGGGATGGTGACTCCACAATTAACGTGGGCAGCCTGTTCCAGTGCTTGACAACCCTTTCAGTGAAGAAATATTTCCTAACATCCAATTTAAACCTCCCCTGGAGCAACTAGACAGTGTAATAAATGTACCCTATAACAGTTCTTTCATTGTAATTAATGTTTTGTGCTCTTTTAGATCGAAGTAAGCAGTGTTGGGAAGAATTTGAAAAGACATCATCATCAATCTTTTACGTAAGCAGCATTTTCCCCTTCGTGGAGTAATATGTGTGTGTATGTTCAGATACAGAGAATGGGAGAAGGATAAAACAAGTTTATAACTGAGATTCTAATTGATTTTGAAAATGTCTGTGGTCTTTTTCTGCACTATGTTTTCAAAACCAGTTTGCTTTACTGTGCTTGGATTAAGCATGAGCTGAGTATTTCTGTTAATGCCATGAGTTAATGTGGTGCATGATCTAGTACTAGAGTCTGATAACCCTCACTAAAAACTGATTGGCAGGTCAGTGGCATTAAGATCAGTCTTCAAATGAACTCTTGGCCTTACTGAAGTCTAGTTTTACTGTTACTGTGAGAGGTAGTATTTCACCAGGGAAATTCTTACTTGCTTTGTTTAGTTAGAGACCAAAATTTCTACCAAAAGAAATTCACTCTCTGTCCTTTATTCTATGCAACTGAATATTTTTAAAATGAATTTTTAGTTGTTTTCTTTCACTATAATTTAAGATGGACTCTTTCTTGTGCAAATAATTTAAAAATGCCACTGTTAATAAGGGAACTATGTAACAGTGAACTGCATGGCAGACTTCAGGATTGTTCCTTCTCTGCTATGCTTTAAATCCAGAAATTGATAAGTTGCAGATGATAACTCTAGGAGACAAATAACTTAAATTTTCATATGCTGATTTTAGAAAAGTGAAAGGGAAAGGTGGAACTGAAAAAAATGAGCTTAAGTAATGATGCATGAAATATCAAAAGATACTTACAGGTCAGAAAAATAAAACACCCCTGCTGGTTTAATATGTCTGTAGACAAGGAATTTGTTAAATTTACTCCATAATTTGTCACACTAAATTGCAGAGTCAATTTTGCGAATAAACAAATTACAAAAGAAAAAGATACTTGGAATAAGCTTAAGACCATCATTGCAGAAATTCTGAGAAACACTAATTTTTCTTTCTTCTTTCACAGTACCTCTAGATAGTCAGCTTACTTCTCTTTCATGTTCTCAAGTTTTAGGGAAGATTTCTATTATGATGACACTGCTGGATACTTTGTTCTTGGGGGCAGTGGGTACGTAAATGGTATTGAAGCCTTCTTTGGACCTGTGAAGTACTATCGCCTCAATGTGCTGGAAACAGAACAGGTGAGAAACAGCACTACTTGGAAATGCTGAAATATTAGCAGCCAACTATGACTATATTTTATTTTTTCAGATGGAGTGTTCATCAAGTAATTAACTATGAAGCACAATAGTGTCTGGGAATATATGTCATACATGATCATTTTCTGTTGAAATCTAGGAATATTAGTTATAATTTCAAATGCTAAAAGATAATACTTTGGGAAGTGAGTGTGTAAAGCAGTTTTTGTAGATCTATATTTAATAATATAGGTACAATAATAATTATATATATTTAATATATGTAATATTTTCACTATTGCTTTGTTCCCAGAGTTTCTGATGATACAGTGTTGGATATATTTGATTAATCTGTGGTTTTGATGAAACTGATGGTAAAAGTCACATGGGTCTGGTCAGTTTTGGAAATTCATCTGTGATTTTTGGATTATGCTGACCATTTAAATAGGCAGTGATCTACTGGGGTCAGCATCAGGCTGTCTAACACACTAATAGGGTGTGCCAGATAAACTGATTGTAGTGAACAATCTGTCTCCTTTTGTTATTTGTGTACAATGCATCTTTCTAGCTGAGCATACACAACAACAGATACTGGGGATGCCATTTATCCATCATTTGCCTTTTTACAGATTTCTAATCCTCTTCATGACAAAGACACAGTGGAACAAATTGAACTTTACTATGAGAGATGTATGGATATTCAAGAAATAGTTTATGATTACAGATATATTGTAAGGCAAGGCGAAAAAACACACAGAAGTTGTAAGTGTTGATCTATGACATGAATTTTAAACTGTCATCTTTGGAGACCTGTTTTCTTTCCTTTAACAATCTGGATATTGATCATCAAAAGTAAAATTAAATTCAGCCATAACAAAGAAAAAATGCAATTTGAAGACTTTAGTCTCATTACTGGTAGCTAAAACTGGGGTTTTGTCCCTGCAAATACTTTTGTGTCATGGAATAAAAACTTAAAACATATTGATATGTCTTCTCTAATAAGACAGGTGCCTAAAGGGACAAAGAAATATTCTCAAGCTTTCATGTGTGCTATGCTATTTCCTTTCTTCCATTTCATTTTCAAAATTACCCTAAAGGAAAATGGGTGGATTTTGCTAGAATGTTTCTGCCACAGTTGCCCAACATTCAGTAATCAACAGGTTTCTACCAAAGTGTCCACTTTGGTAAAAGGAGAATGACATAGCTTAAATGTGTGCTGAAAACTAGCTTATGTTTCTAATTTGAATTAGATTGAATGTGTTGTCACCAGATTATGGAAGAAGAAATCTAAATGTATTTGTAAGTGGCCTGTGCTAGCTGGGTGAGTTTTTAGCTTTGTGTTAAGGGTGTGTTCATCTTGTCCATGAATTTTGAGTTCACGAGAAAATTTTTTTTCTGTCAGAAACTTCTTTTCAAGACCAAAAAGTCAGCTTTCATGTCTTAAATATGTTGCTTTCTCTAGGTTACTATGAAAACTATTATTTGGAGCAGATTCACAAATATGGAGAAAAATCCAAATGTGATGCTTTCATGTGGGGAAAAGAGCTCAGGGAAAAGTACCACACTTTGTTCAAACTGTTACAAGAGATGGATTTCAGTAGTCCAGATGGTAATCATGTTTCTTTTTTTAAATTGTTCTTAAATAACTCAACAATATTTGTTGTGTAGTTTAGTATCATTTGACTTAATTTGTTATACTTTTTTTTTTTCATATTAGCTAACTTAATAAAGGAGTGTTTAGTGGCTTATATATTGCAATATGCTGCAGATGGAAGGATGTCTTACTAGGTAGAAAGAATCATAGAAATATCCTTATTTTTTTAGTGGTTACTTTGAGATGATCTTTTGGATTTTTTTCACCCTTCATATTCAGTAATACCTTATTTCTCTAGGAATTTTGTCTGCATTGAGAATACCATTCCGCTTGAGAAATAACAGAATCTATTAGTCTGTCTGTTATTCAGTTTCTGGGGAAATTGGTTCCTAATCTGAACTCTTAAAACAACTGTGTGTTCTATATTTTATTTTTGGTGTTAGAAGATGGAAGTGATACTGTTGTAGAAGTTGGCCGAAGGATATTTGAGAAGGTTGTGAAAGGTCTGTCCAGTGCCAATGGCCTCAGCAATTTGGGCTCCTCTGTCCCTCTCCTGGCGGATTCCAGTTGTTGTGGATACCATAAGGCTTCCTATTTCCTTGCAGTTATATTTGAAACAGGCCTTGGTGTGCCTGTGGATCGTATAAAGGTACCATACTTAACATGTGCTCTTATGTCTGTGAAATTAATTACCTTTAAAGACAGTTAAGAAATGGGATGATCCATTGAATTAAAAAAAGTGAAATGGCCCTCAGATCCAGGTGGTTGAAGGGATTCTCCAATAAAGCTACTAATAAATACCTTGATGGCAGTGATATCTTTGTGAAGGCCTGGTGGTGGTAATCTTTATCCTGCTCAAGCAGAACAAGGACATCAGTGATATAGTAAAGATCTAAAACTGGTAGTAAAGTGAACAGCATAGAAAGTACTGCTTTTCCTAGTTACTGGAGAGCCAGGATGAGTAAGAGCCCTTGAATCACCCACAGTGATTTGAAGACAGGTAGGAAAAAAGTCCCAGATCAGCCAAATCTAAATTGGAAAGGTTGCATAGTACAGTCAGGGAAGAAGTCTGATTTTAGAGTGTGCAAAAATGTGACACTGAGTATATTATAGTCAAATGAGCAAGGGTAACCAAAGTAGAGCAGTTTTCTTTTGTAAAAGTGACAGTGCTTCAAACTGAGCAACTGCGGAGTTTGAGAACTCCTGACCTCTTAGGCAGCTTGCAAATAACTGAAATGTTTCAATGTGTTCTAGGTCAAATAAAGGGAACGTGTTTATATGTCAGGGGAAGAAGGCAACACTAAAATTGCCAACAGATATTTAATTGTGGTATAATAGTAAAATATAAAACACTGTTGTGGTTAGAGGACATAAAATCAGAAGAACCTCTTACTGGCCAATCAGAGACAAAGCTCACCTGCAATTTTTCAGAAACAAGAAACCTTAGACAGGAACCTTTTTTATTCCCTAATTATAGAGTATACAGTGCTTATTATGGAGGCTAAGTAATTTCATCACTGGATATGCTTCAGGTAGTGAAGGAAACAATTTAATATCCAGCATAGATGGGACACCACTGCTTTTCTTACTGTACAGTTGAAAAATAATAGTAGTGCTGAAAATTTTTTTTGGCAAAAAAATTTTTTTGGCAAAAAATTTTTGGCATATGTGTGGTGCATAGGCCAATTAACATGTATCTCAAGGGAGATTTGTGCTGAAACCTTATCAGCCACAGATTCCATCCTACTAGTTCTGTCAGATCCCTAGGGTAAGATTCTCAAATGCTGTTTGTTTGCTTCCATATGTTTCACAGAATTCAGTGTGAAAACTCCAGCTGGCTTCAGTGGGACTGGTTAAATCACTGCTGAGCGTAAGAAGTGTCAGAGTATAAATAACACCATAGTTAAAATGACATTGAAAAACTGCTGCACATTTAGTGATGACAGAATAAATGCAATACTTGAAAAGTATTTAGAGCCTAGTTTTTCTTTCCAATGTTTCTGTGCAAACGTAAGACACTTTGACTACTTTATGGGCTGTGTTTGCTTCTGTAACTGTGTTTACATAATATAGCTGGTATATCAGCTACCAGAATGAACATTCTGTTCCCTGGAAATTTCCTGGGAAGTGCTTAACTTGTGAGATGTGCAGTGAATTCACTCTTGTTTATATCTGTTGATTTTGCCAGGGACTGCTATATAGTTTGGTTGGTGCTCAGGGGAACGAGAGACTTTCTGTGATGAATCTTGGCTATAAACATTACCAAGGGATTAATAACTATCCACTTGATTTGGAGCTTTCTTACGCTTATTACAGCAATATTGCAATAAAGACATCCCTGGATCAACACAATATAAAAGGGGAACAGGTAAAAGAATTAGAAGTGTATCTGAATCTTTTTCTGTGCAAGTTCTTTTTCATATTCATGTTATGTGACCAGAAGACTTTTGTCGTGATTTACAAATATTGGCTCATCTGATTCATGTCCCTGCCTGTGGCAGGGGGGTTGGACTAAATGGTCTTCAAAAGTCCCTTCCAGCCCAAATAATTCTATGATCCAATAATTGTCACACAATTCCCCAAATTATATGTAGGTATCATTACTGTGTTTCTTAAGAAGGGGGAATCAAAATCAATATCAGACTCAAATCCTCAGAATTGTCCTCAAGCCTGTCTTTTATTAAAGTCCAAGCCTTAGTCTTGGCCCCTGAATCCTCACTCAGACTTTTAATTATTAATATAATTGGATGTGTTTATTAAGCAATTGATCTGCTGTTTCAATAGACAGACATCATGAAGTTCCTGCAAAAAATGAATTGTCCTCTCCATACTTTAACCTTTTCAATAATCAAATGTAATTACTTGGTTGTTAAATAATTATCTGATAAAGTTACAATAAAATAATTTCAGAATAGGCTGCTAACAGGAGGTAGCACAACTTTATTTGTAAAGAATAGTGCTAGAATCCTGGCTTATCATAAAGCATGATTATTGTACAGAAATAGAGAGATTCTAATTGCTGAAGAACTAAAAGCTGGCAGACTTACCTAGATAAGAGTGCTGCGGGTCACGTCTTCATCAAGCTTTCTGCCAGTTTTTTTAATCTTTTGAAAGCAATTTCTATAGAAATATTAAAGCTTTGAAGGACTTAAATATACTTCTTTGTCATTTTTAAAACCAAAAGATGGTTTGAGGGTTTTTTTTCAGTTGTTAGTGTCTTGGCATATCTTTCCAGTGTAGAATGGACTTACAGTTTTGGAACAAAGCAGTAAATGTTTTTTACAGGGGATGTAAGAATAGTTCTTAATGCACTGGCCAACACAGGAGTGATGAGAATTTTAAAATCCAGAACTAATCATTTTTAGGGATAAGCAGGACATGGACAACATTTTCATTTTGGTTGCAGATGTAGAAATCCATTGTGAAATTCATGTGGAAGTTATTTTTTTTCTGTTCACCTACTCTTCAGGCATTTGTTGAAACTATAAGACTGATGGATGATGAACTGCTAAAAGCTCAAACAAAAGAAAATGGTGATGTCTTTATGTGGTTAAAACATGAAGCAACAAGAGGAAATGCAGCTGCACAGGTATAAAGCAATAATTTTCCCCATTCTTGGTTTTAGACACACTTAGGAATGTACATCTATAGACCATGTAGGAAAGTTGCAGAGGAGAGCAGACAGACTTTCCTCCTTCCACCCAGAATTGCTTCTTTTTTCTTAGCCTGGACTACTTCTCATGTTCCTGTTCAATAATATCCATGCAAAAGCCATAACAATGATGCAGGGCAGAAGGGAAGTGTCTTCAAGTCTTGGCAACCTCCTTCTCTGATCCTTTTCCCTGGCTTTGTATGCAATTCTGCTGCTGATCTGAGACCAGTATCAGTATATTGTAATACTGAGCCATTTACATGCATCAAATCTGTCACTTACCTCTGCACTTCAGTCAATCCAGACTCTATGATACTGTAAAAATAAGCCTGCTGTATAGTTAGCATCAGTACATTCCACCATTGAAAAGCTCTCTGCATATTCCTGTTAACCAGTTGTTTGCAAACTGTTGAGGGTGTATAGTAGTTTCTTCTCATATTTGAAATGCATCTAAGCCTGCAAAAGTCTGTTCCTGCAATTCCAGTTTCAATACTAGCATTTATAGCATTACTACTTAAGTTGTTTTCTTTTAGCAACGTTTGGCTCAGATGCTGTTTTGGGGCCAACAAGGGGTGGCAAAAAATCCTGAAGCTGCAATAGAATGGTATGCAAAGGGTGCAATAGAAACAGAAGATCCAGTGTTGATATATGATTACGCCATTGTGTTGTTTAAGGTAAGTCATATTTCATGTTTTCACTTCAAAATAGTTGTCCCTTTAACATGATGTTTTAAGTTATCTGCAGTGACACATGGTAAGAGTGTATACAAGTGCTTTTACATTCACTCTGAAAATCAATCAATAGGTATGAAGCTAATGTTGATTTTTACCAAAAAGAGGCACAAAAATTTTAAAAAGAGCAAGTTAAAAACAATCTTATTTTATTGCTCTCCATATTCAGGATCAAAATACCACCCAAACTGTGGATCCTAATTTTTCCTAATGTCTTGTCACCTCAAGAATCCAACCAGCTAGTAGGCATAGGCTTTGGTGTAGAGGTGTAAGTAAAAGTTTGATCCTTTCTTAGAATGCCCTTTATCAGGATTTTTTTTAGTTGGAATTAAGTTATCTCTGCATGCAGTTAGTTTTTCCCTGCTAGAAGCAGTAGACAGAAGATGCTAAACTGAAGCATGACCTCACCTGAGTCAAATAAGGTGTATCAGCTAAGTGATGTCACCCATAAGACATTCAAGCACTAAAGCTTGGGTGGTGAGGAACTGCTAGGTCTTCATCTCATTCCTTTGACAGTGGAAAGCTTTTCTCTCAAAAATCCTTGCTTAAGTTTTGCTTGTATTAATTTTGAGCACACATAATCTGTTTCACCTGTGTCTGGAATTATTTTATGTGGACATCATAAGCATGACATCTGTGTATTTCCTCTAGAGACACTCTAACATCTTTTCAGGAAAGCTGAGAGCTCTTACTGCCAAACTGTGCACAACCTATGCCCCTTTAAATGCTATTTATTCTTCCTTAGTTGCTCACACTTAAAGATCTGTGATACTATTTACTCATAAAAATCACTTGAATATACTGGTGAAATTGTTTCTAGGCTGAATCACGGAGATTTTGTAAAGCTGTGAAGGAAGGATGAACACAAAACTGCTTGTTTTGTTGTAACTGTTTAAAGCTGAACGACACTTAGTAGGTAATAGTATCAATATTAAAAGGCATTTTGGATGTGCATAAGTGAATTTTTATCAGCCTGCATTTGTAAACAATGATTGTTTCACATATCCATTTCCTAGGGTCAAGGTGTGAAAAAGAATATAAAACTTGCATTGGAATTGATGAAGAAAGCAGCAGCCAAGGTAAAATGCAATAAATATTTTACTGTAGTAGTTCTGTACTAGGTGCTAATAACTATGAACTCTGATTTATATAAAATGCCTGTTACCATAATTCTGGGTCATACTCTTTGCTTCTTCCTGTGTTATCACTATGAATGGTGAAAGCCATTGTCTGCCCAAGTTAGGAGACTAGACCACTTAAAATCAGCCAAAATTTCTGTGAAAGAAAAAAAAATTCTCTCTACTTACATCTTTTGGAACTTGATGTTAGTTAAGTGATTTACAGACTGAATATTTGATCCAGGAGTATGTTTTTGCCTCATATTTCCAAGCATAAAGGGAGAAGACCTGTATGTCCCCAAGTCTCCTGATTTATTTCTATAATAGGGAGAAATATTGAGCACCACAGAGCAGAGGAGCCTTGCTCCATTTAATGATCTAGGACAGCCAGGTTACCCAGGCCATGATCTGGTCCTTAGAATAAAGATGAAAGAGTGCCTAGACTTGAATACATTCCTAGCTCTTAGAACTGGAATTAGTTAAATGACTGATTATGACAGTAGGACTTCACTGCTGACCACTGTCAGAAAAGATTTGTGCCAATTCTGGGATTCCTTTGAAACAAGAGAGACAATCTGTTCTACTGCCTGTTTGGGAAAGGCTTAAATAAACTGAGAGGCTTTTATGATGTGATCAAAATACCTTTGATTCAGGATCTGAGGAACAGCTTCCTGGAAGACTCCTAGAGTCTTACTCTCCTTGAACTCAATCACTTGGGTTCTTATGCTCCAGTGCACATTTTCTATACAGAAACAACATCATAATTATTGAAAAGTTTACCAGCTCTTGCATTTTAATGTGCAAGTTAGTAACACTGCTGGCATACTTACAGCCCCATATGATCCACCAGTTTATGCAAGGAAGTGGTGACTCATTGCAACAACAATAAAAACTGTCTCAAGATTTTTCTCTTGAGCCAAGATGTAAAGATGCAACTTAGTAATAGCAAGTAGGAATATGTTAAGCTAAATAGCAAGTAGGAATATCTTATGTTGGTGAAATGCATTTTGAAAGCAGCATTACAAAGTTCTGTGTACATTGCTTTCTATTTATTTTCGAGGAAATGTTCTAGTTTAAAAGAAGTGGGTTTTTTGATTGCTAATCCTGTCAAGCAGTTTCTGAGTGTTCACAAGAGCAAGTGTCCTGTTTGCCTTGGAAGAGGAGACAGGGAAAAATAGTCACAGTTTCTTGTCAACAAGTGAAAGTCATGGATGAGACTCTGTAGAATAAGATGACATGGGAGTCTTATTTCTCACTCTATATACAAGGCCATAGAGAAAAGTAGTGGGGGAAAAAAGGGTTTATAACCCCTAGTCCCACAAATGACAATAAAGCAGAATCAAATGTGTGATCTGAGACTACTCTTCTCCTTCCCTAAGGGCTTGCCCCAGGCAGTGAATGGATTAGGATGGTATTACCACAATTTTAAAAGAGACTACAAAAAAGCAGCCAAGCACTGGTTAATTGCTGAAGAATTGGGAAATCCAGATGCATCATACAACCTTGGTGTCCTATATTTAGATGGGATTTACCCTGGAGTACCTGGTAGAAATCAAGTGAGTAAATATTTAATGTTACTATTTCTTACATTAGGGCCCAATTTAGAAGTTTTTGCCTCAGAGATTGCTCTGTTCACCCTAAGTTAGATTTTGATACCTTTTATCATAAAGAAGGATTTTACTGAGGATTCAGTCAGATTGCTGAGAGAAAGCAATGTTGCTCAGATATCTCAGTCAAAATTATATGCATGTGTTTGTATTCTTTTAATTTAGAAACAAAACAGGTACAGGTTTTACTTCTTGCAGTGACAGCAGCCAGGAAGAATAGTGTGTGCTCTCACATCATGTGACCTTTCAGGTTCAGTTTTGGATTCGAAAGTTTATAGGGAAGGGATTCCACAATAACTGAAAGACGCACAACCTGGTCCCTGAACCCATGAACAGCTATGCTACATTCACATAGCTTCTGTGAGCCTCAGAGCTGCAGTGAGAGGCCTCCAATCCAGACTTGAAAATGGAACTATTTAATACAGTCCTGGTAGACAGCAGTATTTTGTTTTTCTGTGACAGAACCCATTAACATAAGTGCAAAATAGATTTTCCCCTAATAGGAATGTTCTACTTTATTTATATTTCTTTTAATTAACTTTGAAGTGTATGAACAGCAGCAAAAATATAGTGAGGTAAACTGTAATAAATGTCATCAGACTTCATACTTAAAGCTAAAAAATGTTTCCAGTGTGGCCTTTGAGTTCTGAGATCTGGATATACTCCAGACAGTGAGCATTTCTGCTGTCAGCAGCAGCAGTGCTCACCAACATGTGCGTCTGGCAAACACATTTTCCTTCCCCAGGGACCCAAAACCACATTTCAGAGTGGACTGATTATAAGAGTACACCTAAAAGTGCCCAGATTTCTTTATTCATCAAAGCCAATGGCAAGAAGGAGTGTGTAGTCCATGCCCTAACGAGCATATACTGATGGTTAAAAATGTCCTGAAATAAATTATTTCTGTTTGTATGCTGGTTTGGTTTATTTACCGATTACTATTCCTGAGGGTAAAATGTGGAGTCACACATTTATGTGTGGAGTAAAATGTGGAGTCACACACAGCCTTCCCACTTCTGTAGCTGTGGCCCTGCTTACTCCATCTTTGTTATCTTTTATAAACCAGTTTGAAAGATTTGAGCACTGTTGACCGCAGCCTTATTTGGCATCACAAGTTCTGTTCTCCAGGATGCCTTAATAATCTTCCTACCAGTGAATAACCAGTTTTACTTTGTCAGTGCATGCAAGACTTTTGTGTAAGTGTTAGTTAAACATTTAGACACTTTTCTGTTTGATGTTCCATATATTACCCAAATATATATTTTCAAAACTTTTCTCTAGCCTAAACTATTAAAAATTTAGAAGAATTAATTTCATCTAAGTACACTAACAGTAGTTAAACTATCTTACCCTCATTAGCCAGCTACCTATTGTTATTCCTTTGATGAAAAGGGTCTTGAGGAAGAAATCTCAATAAAGATTAATAATGCAGCGTTGCTAATTCTGTCTTGTTTCTTTGCAGACAGTTGCTGCACGCTATTTCTATAAAGCTGCCCAAGGAGGACACATTGAAGGGACTTTGCGATGCTCTCTGTATTACATCACAGGAAATATGGAAGACTTCCCTAGAGATCCAGAAAAAGCTGTAATGTAAGTAAGGAAATAAAAGGAGAATATATTTCTGATGTGATTATTTTGATTATTGGTGATTTTTGGTGATGTCAATGGCCTAAATATCTTGTACTTCACAGTGTTTACCTCCGTGGCAAAAAGTTCTTCTGCAATAATATTGGATCTGCATGAGTATGTGTACTATTTAGATGACCAGTAGATTTTAAGAGATATTGAGTACTTTTACAACTTTTTTTTTCCAGAACAACTGAGAGAGATTGTATTGAACAATTCTGAAAGGTTGTATCTAACAAAGCCTTGCTATTTTTTTAATTTCAAGAAATATTGGTGATGAAATATTGGTGGTAGAATTGGCACATTGGCATTGTGGTAGAATTGCATCAAAAATAGGCAGATAATTTTGGGTAGCACCTATTAACTTACGTTTGTTTTCTTAAAAAACATTGCAGAGAAAAAAACATAGGATGTCTCTAATACACTTATAGAGATTAATGGACTTCATGTTCTCAGTCAATTGTCACAGGATTGATGCAGTGACTACTGTTAAATCCCATAGTTTGTCTTAGAGAAGAAGTTAGATGGTGATTCCATATCCTTTTGTGTTCTTTGAGTCTACATGAGTTGGGATAACATTTCTGGAGCATGACCGTTTATTTTTTGTTTGTTCTATTCCACAGCTGGGCAAAACACATTGCAGAGAAGAATGGCTACTTAGGTCATGTAATCAGAAAAGCTCTCAATGCTTATCTGGAGCTTTCATGGTATGTTTCTTCTGTTCTCTATATTTTCTATTTTTCACTTACTTTATAGCAAGATAAAATAATTAATAATGGGCCATCACTGCAAAGAAAAAAAAAAAAAAGCAGTAGCATTACAAAAATCAGTTGCAAAACATCCATTGACATAAAGGGAAGGAGAAGTTGACCCAAAATGTAACTCAACATTTTTGACAGAATCAAGTGAAAAACAAGGAGTTTGTAGTGTGAAATAGTTGCATCAACTGTGGTTCTCATCCCATAATATTTGTGTAATGTGCACTGGATTAACCAGAGGAGCACCTTTCACTTTTCCTATTCTCTGTTACAAATCTTGTATTTTACCTTCTCTCTTCTGTATATTTTTGTGTCATGAAAAGTCCAGCTGCTGGATTAGATTTGTAGGGTTTTCTGTGTATGGTTAGTATTGTCTTTTATGTAAGTATAATAGGGGGCTATAATATCCAATGAGCCAGTCAAGAGGTTTCAAAATAGTGTCCAGGTTAATCTCCACTTAGCAGCCTCTGTAGGCATGAGCATCAGATATTGTATGCAAACATCAGACTGTCATATGTGATCAAAACAATGGCTCATTTAGTCCTGCAGCTTCCCCCTGTAAGTACTGAATTAGTGCTTCAGGCTAGGGAGATCTGCAAGAAACTGTCAGTGGACTGTTCTGGAGTAACCCATTCCTAGAAGGTGTTCTTTCACTCAGTCCATCACAGACATTTCTTCTCAGACTTGAACCCACTTCTGAACACTGAAAAACTCTGTTGATGTTTTTGTAGTGTGTTCTGTTGTGCAAGCCTGTGACTCTGCCCAGCTCGCTTTGCAGTCCACAAGTAGATGACAGGTAGAGCATAAAGATTCTAGAAAGGAATCAGGGCTCAACAGCTAGGAGGGAAAATCTCCTGGCATCCTACTTGAGATGCCAGGGTGTAAATTGCCTAGGTATAAATTGTTGCACTGCAATCCATCCAAGTAATGTGTTCTTCAGTCATTGTTTGCAGACACATGTTTTACATATCTGTCTGTCATGGTAGTTTGATCTTCAAAGACTGATGCAAAGGCTGTAAATGTAATTTCTTCTCTTAGTTGCCCTTGGACACTTAAGGATAAACCAATTTCCCAACTTTCCCTTGAATTCCTTCTGTAGTCCCAGGTGTCTCTTGTACTAGATGTTTTTACAGGGCAAGTACAAGGAATAATTTGTAATCATGCAGAAATATCTGGATAACAGGAGGTTACACCTGCTAGTTCTGTAAGGGCAACTGCTTTCACAATTTGATTTGAAGTGGTTTTGCTTAAGCAGCTACTCTTGAAGTCAAATGTGTATTTGACCTTATCTTCCAGTTAGCTTCCAGTTAAACAAGCCATTGAACCCTGAAACTTGCCATGGTTTTTACCTTTGTGTTTTGGATAAAATCATTGGCAGCACTGCTCTTTAATAGGAAACTTCAGAAGGAAAAAGTACACCAAGTGGGGTTTTTTATTGTTTTGGGATTTTAAAACTACACACTATTTGTAAGTCTTCCTCTTAATTTTAAATGTGTGGTCTTCATGGTATAGAGTAGATGAGCGGCAGAGAATATGAAAGATGCTCTCATCTAGTATCAGAATACTGAATTGCTATACTGCAAATGCAATATTAAGTTTTACTACTTGCTTTACAGTCAGTGAGATGCATAAAGTCCTTAGAGGGACAGAGACTGTTTTTCTATTCATACATTCAAATATAAGAAGAGACAAATTCTTTTTCAAAAAGCTCTTTCTAAAAAGACAAGAAAAAAACAAGTCACATAAATACCAAAGAAATACTCAGATGAGTGTTAGACAGATACATACACAGCTAAGTTAATTATACATTTTTTAAGTAGAGTCAAGTAGAAACATTTAAATAGAGAATTGGGCTTAGTATCAATTCTTCTTTCCCATCAGTCTGGCACTTAGAGTAAACACACACTGGAGCCAGTAGCTTCAATGCAAGAGGAAATGGGCTGCAAATTTTTGAGATGAAGCATGGCAGGTTACACCAAGCATTGCCTGTATATGTCGCTGTTGCATGGATTTCCCAGCCTCTTGCTCTGAAACTTTGTGCCAAAATTTTGCTCGTAGGCAATTTTATGCATTTGTTTAGTGCTTTTGGTTTTTTTTTAACTGAAAGTAAAATGCATGTTATTTTTGTAAGGTTTTTTTATTAATTTATTTTATCCAACTGTAGGCATGAAGCTCTGCTGCATTACATCTTAGCAGCTGAAACTGGGATTGAAGTGTCACAGTCAAATTTAGCACACATCTGTGAAGAAAGACCAGTGAGTAAATGAATGCACAACTCATTATCCTGAGAGGACCCTTTGTTAATGATAATGTGTGCCATTAGTCTCTTACCTGGGATATGAATGAATCAATTATTTTCTTTATAGGACCTAGCAAGAAAATACCTAGCAACTGATTGTGTCTGGAGATACTACAATTTCTCAGTTTCTCAAGTCAATGCTCCATCATTTGGTATGTATAAGGAATTTTTTCTAAATTTTAAGGTTACTTTTTTTTTTAAATTTCAAGGACTGCGTTTGTCGCAACTTCTATGTGAGTAAGCAGGTTGAGGGAGGGAAGATAAATTCCTGCTAATCATTCATGTTTTGATAGGAATATCAGGGTAATTAAAGGTAATTAAAGTGTTTTATTTCAGCACAGGTTTTTGCAAATTTCCTTTTTATTACATTAAATGGGTAAAATTTTAATAAAAAAAAAAAGATAAGCCCTGAGGAAGGGCTAGATATTTAGGAGTCTGAGCAGTTGACTCAAAGTTTAAGAAAAAAAGCAGGTGACTTTAGAAGCTCATGCTGTTTGGTTTATCAAAGGGAAAATCCAAAAGCAAATATACTTCCATATCATAATTGAGTCATGAGAAGCTAATAAAGGCCAAGGGAGTCCTTATCTAATTTATTATTAGTTTTCCTCTTAGGGTACAGAGTTTATCAACATTGGTAGAGCTTACCCTGGAGAGCTAAAGGATTCTCTAAGGTCTATTTGCAAATAAGTTACATTCCGCAGCCTTAAATTTTACTACACCTAGGGCTTCAATAACTAAGTCATTTTGGTGTCTCTGAAAGCTTTACTGAATATTTGAAAACATTGATCCGATTGTCTCACAGGAGCACTTCAGTCATTTGTAACAAGCATGTGGAAAAGTGGAGTGCAAAAATAATTCATGCTGTTCATTTAAATACACAGTGTGGGAATTTAAAGTTTGGAAACTGAGTACCACGTGGATATAGCCTGAAGCCAGAGGAGCTGAGGAGTTTATAGACACTTAGCAAGGTGTAGTTTGGTTGACCCTTTGGTAGATCCACTGGTACAAGCTCACATTAGAAAAACTTCTGAAGGTCAGACTCATAGGATGGAACTGTCATTCCATTTCAGCCCGCTGTAAAAACATGTGGGATTTTCTTGTGTAGATACACAAGCCTAAGCCTAGAAGAGTTTCAAATGATTGGAGGAAAGTTTAGGTCAGGTAAGTGTAGACACAGTCATAGGAGTTTTTAACTTCAGTAGCACAGATCATCATGCTTGCTCCTGTCTGGGTCAGTGCCCTCTTTTTTGATGCACTTCATTATGGTGCAATGTCACAGAAAGATGTTTGTAAAATGTTTGCTAGGCATTGCTCCCTTCTAGACCAGGAGAATTGTATCCTTGCTGTTGTCCTGGGTTGATTAGGATTTGAAATTAATGAAATTGTCAGCAGCAACATTCTCTAACTTTTGGGAAAGGTTCAGCCACCATAGTGTCAGGTACAGAGCAAACACATAGATGACATGACTTTACGTTTCATCAGTTTAGTAGGGCTAATCTGGCTAAATAAGGCTTCATGTTGTCCAAAGACAGATTCAGCAAGTGAAGAAGGAATGAAATATAAAGACTCTCAAGCCTCAAATTTTGTAAAAGTAATGTCATTCATTAAATTAATTAAAAAGAAACAATGAGAGATTTCATCAAGAATAATTATTTTCAGTGGGAGGCTGATACAAAGTAGCCACAGAGACAACCAGAGAGAAAGAGTATATTTGTCTTTTAGTATTGTGCTTTAAACAGAATTACTGAAAATTTCTCCATCACATTAATAGTTGGGTAATTCTATTGCTGCAAATAGTCTAAATGATCTTCTGCTGATTTCTTCCACAGCTTATTTGAAGATGGGAGATTTCTACTACTATGGCTACCAGAACCAATCTAGAGACCTGGAGCTGTCCATGAGGATGTATGCCCAGGCTGCCTTGGAGGGGGATTCCCAGGTGGGTCTGCACTCATGGCAAAACACCAGAGTGTGGAACAATCAGAGAATTGAGCTGGGACTGGTTCTTCTGTTTGGCCTCATCTGCACAAAAGAAACCTGCTAGAATAAGTTACAATTATTTCAAAACACCTTGTGAGTCAGTAGTTGCTGTTTCATAAGAGAAGATAAACTTAGCATAGATTAATGGCCTTAGAATTAGGCTGCTTTGTAAGCTAAAGGTCAATGGCCTAATTTGGTGCTACCTTACCTTGATGCAATTGACTTAGTTGTGACCTCAGTATTTTTGCTATTGCAAGAAGAATTAATAGACTGCTAGGTTGTATTCCAGTCCTATCCTCTGCCATTTTATGATAAAAAAAAAGAAGACTAGCCCATTTCCATTGGTATATTATTGGTATATTATGCCAAGTGAATCCCAGGGTGAATTTTGTTCACTAATGAAGGTTTCATCTTAAAATGCTTTATAATTAAAGAATACACCATGTCACATGACCAAAGACATGCAGTGTTTCACCGCTGAGTTTCTTGTACTCAGGCCCTCCTGAAGTGTCCTGGGTACAATATTCTGTTCTCCCTGTCCCTATGGCAATATCCTCAGATGGTCTCTTGTATGTGAACTACAAAGGTAGCATGGGTGGGTTTTGTTTTGAGGTTATTGGCACAAAACATCACTGCTAAACTAGCAAAAGAAAGAAGAGATGCATAAATAGTTACTTTAAAGTATGAAAGTCGAAGTGATGGGGAATCCTGTAAAATGTCTCATGTGTGTTCATCTTCATGACTCTGAAGAGACACAGGGTTGCCTAAGACTTGTCCAAATAAGCAAAACCATAAGATAAAGGACTTATCTGAGGAAATTTCTGCTCTCAATTTCACTATTCAGATTCTGTTGATCTGTGGAGCTATGTGAAGGGGAATTGAACAGTAACAGAATAGAAATCCATTTCTGCTTTCACTCTGTATTTCCCTAGGAGAAAAAATTACAGTTTCATATGGTGACTGGACTTAAAGAGCAATTCAAAATAAGAAAGAAACCATCTGGAAAAAGATAGGAGCTAAGAAAAGAATGTCACAACATCTGAATGCTTCTTTGGCATTTTCAGTACTTACCTGAGTGTATGGTTAGGAGAAAAGGCTCTCATAATTATTCAATGAATATCACATTATACTAAACAAATTTAGGGAAGACAGTTATAATTATTTAGATACTTGGTGCTTAAATACAGATATGAAAATTTAATGTTTCAAACGTGTGCATTTTTTTCCTGTTAGGGTTTCTTCAATTTGGCTCTTGTCATGGAAGAGGGCAACTCCATACCATCCTACATTCTGGATCACTTGGAAATTGATCAAGCATTGCATTCTAGTAATACATCACTTCTTCAGGAGCTGTATTACAGGTGAGTCTGTTTTGCATTAATCAGCATCTTCTGGTTTTCCACGTGAATAACATTTACTCTGGAGGACAGCACCTCCTTTAATTATTAACTTTGTTCACTTTTGTGATTTAAGGCAGGATACAGTCAACATACTTGAAATTCTTAAATTCCCTAATTATATTTCAGTTTTTGCCTGATTATATGTAGTTACCTAAAATAGCAGGGACTGGATTCAATAATCCAGGAGGTCTTTTCCAGTTCAATATATTTCATTTCCTAAGTTAGGCACTGGTGATTTGTATGCAGTCCAAACCAATAGTTCAATTCTAAATGTAGCATAATTTAATACACAACTCGAAAATGTGTAACTGGGATAATAAAAATCCTCCCTATTGATTCTGCAAATATGTCCAGGCTGGCACAGATGTTGTGTCACAGAATGTTAGATATCTGAGAATGTTACAGGTCTGCTGCCTGAATGACCTGTGCCAGCACTATTCATGGACAAACCACGTAGTGTCCTCTGGTTCCAGTACAGAACTTGAGTTTCCTTTACCCAGGTAAAGCCACAGGTGTTGGAAGGCACAGTGGGAATGTGAAGTTTACACAATATTTGGTGAATTTGTGGAATTGCCTTTCAAATATTTGAAGAAGCAGGAGCTAATGGTCAATACATGAGGCTGTGAAGGATGAGTGTGTGGTTTATCATCTGTTTTGCTACTCAATGAACCCAGAAGGGTGGAGATGACACCAACGTTGAAACCTCATTTGTCTCTTCACCAACAATCTGCTGAAATTGTTCTTCACTGCAGTTAGACTGAACTTGTACCCTAAATTGCTTCCAATGAACATGAAACTGCTAGTCAGATACATAGGGGTTGTGGACCATCTGGGATTGTAAGCTGGAGTCTGAATTCTGCCTTCACTTGGGCTGAATCCACCTGCTTTGCTAGGAGAGTAATTCCAGAGTTGACAGCACTGAAGGGTTTTTCCATCATACAATTTTGTCCAAAAGGGCACATACTTTTCTATACTTATATATATATATATATATATATATATACACATAGTCTATGTATAACTAAATTATGTGTATATTTATAACAAAATTTATGCAGAAAAGGTATATATCTATATATATGCATCATCACTCCCTCCCTTAGCTTTGTAGAAAAGAATCAGTTGAAGCTTAAAATAGATGCCTGTGATTTAGCTGTCTAAACTCCCCTGGTTGATGAAGTCCTATTTGATAGAATAAGAAAGCTGCTCAGCTCACCCCACAGGTGAGCTGAGGTGGGTACTTTGTGCAAGTCACCTAGAACACTCTTCAAGGTCTGACTTCATTCTATTAGACAGCATTGTCTCTAAAGGAGTTTTGGCACCAGTATTCTGTGTAGGCAACTAAATTTTTTATATGTATTTTTAAATCAAGTCCTTCTGCTGTTGACTCAAATTAGTCAGAGATGGTCTGTGACTGCTTTGAAAGTGTAGCCTGGATGCTTAGACCCATCGTTGACTAGTAAGAAAATAAAAAGACACACTTCTAGGGTAAGGTACTCTGTGCTTATAAGTTTAAGCTTTAAGGTATCTTTCTGAATTTTTACTTCACCATCTGTGAGAAAGTGATGATGATATTCATTTGTTTTTCTGAATTACTGGTTCTGCAAACTCATTTGAGAGCCCCAGATGATTGATGCCACAAAATTGTGGAGGAGGACTAATTAGTTGTTTTTATCTTCTTGCTGTAGGTGCTGGAATAATAGTAACCAAGAATCAATTAGCCCATGTTCATTAGCATTGCTTTATTTTTACATGAGAGTTCTCTGGAACAATGTTTTACACTCTACTCTGGTATGTATTGCTCCTTTATTACATGGACAGTTTGTTTGGAACTCTAGCTTGGCTTTGCACTGCTCTAACTATATTTTTAAAATTATTGTCACAGATCTACTTCATGGGAACCTTTCTTTTATCGATTCTTGTTGCATTTGCAGTGCAGTCTTTTCAGTCTTTATCTGGTAAGTATGTGTCATAGTAAAATTGAAGAAAGAGGAGTGATCTTTTTAGGCCAGTAAAACCTTCAAAAATGAAAGCAGAAATCTAGATTTGATAGAAGTACCTCTGAGCAGTAGCTACTTTAACACATAAGTCATTTTTTTGATCATTAAAAAGGAGTAGATGAAGCAAAGCATAACTTTAAACCTGCTGGTTTCTGAAGAACTTCTCTTGCTAAAGGAGATTCTTAATAAAAACCCTAACTGCATGTGATTATTCCCCATCTCTCAACAGTAATGATATGACACTGATTCCCTATGTAGTCGCTGCAATCTGTAGTCAAAGTGTGTTTCCTGTTTCATAGGATTGGATTTCTTCAGATGCAAGGTGGGAGAAAAAGTGAGGTTCCAAGAGCTGGTACATTTGAGTAACTTAGTAAGAGTCAGTTCAGACTCTTGACACCAGTAACAGAATCAGCAAATGCATTCAGTCAGGATTTACAGAACCTGTTGTAATAATTGTGAAATCCTGCTTTCTTTTCTTACCAGCTATTAATTTATGTAACTTGGGAATCATGCAACAAATTTATAAAGTATATAGTTAGAGATATTCTTCTTTCAGTATTTCCAAACCTTTGAATAATATCTTTATATGTAATTTTACATCCACATAATAATTAAATATTGATTAGTAGACTTCCTAGACACAGTGGAGTTTTCTTAAATAATTTCTTTTGGCATTCTTCTGAAGCTTTTAATTCTCCTGGAAGAAGATCAGAACCATTGTCACATGATGTCCCTTCTTCCTTAGGGAATGACAGTGAGGATGCTACCAGAGCAGTACAGCAAGATGAACCTACTGTTTCAAATGATTTATCACAGCAGGAGTCAAACCCTCAGAGTCCTCTAGTCACCAGCTGAAGTGCAGTTTTCTTAAGGTTGACATCCACTGGGAAGACAGGATAAGAACAACTACAAATCTAAGAACTGGCAACCAAGCCTGTACATGGCATTAATAATGCAGTCCAACAGCTGACGTTGTAGGGAAGTTCACTGATCTGACTTCTCCACTACAGAGGAAAACCATCCCTATAATTTATTTAAATCCAAAGAGATGATGCAGATTATCTCACTATACCCAACACATGATCATACTGTATGTCATGGAAGGACCTGAAGGAAACCTTCAAAGTCTGTACCTAATTGAAAAATAAGCAAACATCCCACAGGTTTTAATGAGGTTTTACTTACACATCTAATCTCTTATTAAATTGCTTTTACTGTATTGAGCTTATTTATTGGTGAAATTTGCAGTTTTCCAAGTCTGAATCACTGAAATTACATAAAAGCAAAACCCAGTCACCAATACTTTCCAAGTTCCATGGAAACCTGCCAGGACTTCAGTACATGCAATGGTAAAAATGAGTTTTTTTGGCATTTTATATTCCATGCTGATTTTTCAATGTGGAAAGTATTTTGTTTTGAAAGAAAACACACCAGGAATATTTTCAATGTGGTCATAACATATTAGTTATGATCACTAAGTTTTAGTCAAAGTTTTACAAGCATCCACATTTCCTGGTGGACACAACAAAATATTTCTCTTCCTGCCAAGAGCCACTGATTAGAGAAAGTAGCTCCCCAATGAATAAATAAAAGAATATTTAAGTGTGATCAGATAACACAAAGTGAACAAAAAAATTATTTTTGTATTCTTCTGTAGATAACACTGGCAAGGATTTATTTCATGTTCTATAATGACTCTAAAAGACACATATTTAAGTGACAGTGTATTTGATAAATGTTGGATGGGACATACAGATAACACATACAGAGTGCAAATACCTTCTGTCTGATTTAAAGCTGTCTGTAAAGCAGCTGTAGGAAGGGTCTAACCTTTACAGCAGGTGTGCAGTCACCTCTGCAAAATAATGTAGATCTCAGACTATAAATTGCATCAATCTATGCATTATTGAGGGTTAAATCCACTTGCCTTGCACTACATTATTTACTCTTGTAAATAAAAATATTTTTTTAATTCAGCATGTATGTGGAGGAATTTCTTTTAAGCCACCTCTTGGATGAAATACTGTCTTGCTGTGCCATCTCTCAAGATCATTATTTACATGTCTGTTTTCTTAGCTTCAAATGAGACAATCAGCTTTCACTTTCTCTGAGGAATACAGTCTTCTTACAGAGCAAACCTGGAATATTTTGTTTTGTTTTTCAAAACAAAAGAGCAAGGCTTAGGAGGTTTCAGTAAGAAAAGAATGATTTAAAAGGAAAAAAATCTTTGACCTTCAAGAAAGATTTTTATATTTATATATAAATGTCTATACATACATATCATCAAGGCATGTTTTGCTTGCAGAAAACTGAAAATTCAAAACTGTTGAGAGAAGAGTTGATGCTTTGAGGCAGCAGCTCCCTTGACAAGTCATGGGATAAAATTGAAGATGTTGAAGCTCCTCCCCCTCCCTCTGAGAAAGTAAATTTTGTGTCACGTTACCAAGTTACCAAGTTTTTATTTGACCAAGAACTGTGCAAAGAATACTTTTTGTTCTTAGTACAGTTGTAGATACATACTTTGTTCTTTTTATATATAGGTGGATATTCTAATGCGTTAGAAAGGAGCTTGACTTTTACATACTAAACTATTGTACTCACTGGAGTTAGATTATGTGTATTTGATATCCATTGCAAATGGTCCCCGTTATTTTTGAGTCTGTTTTTGAGTTGCAAAAACTTGTGCAGCTAAATTTGATTATATCAAATTCCTTAACACATTAAATTATATCAAATTCCTGAACATTCCTAAAGATATGGCTATCTCAAGAGCCCTCTCAGCTGTATTTTTGTCACCTAATAAAAGAAGACAGTGCATCTGTATTAAAACTGGAGCAGGTTTAGATGGTAAACCCAGAAGCCCTGCAGAAAGTCAGTAGCCCTTGAAGACAAGCAGACAAATGTCACAACATAGGCACAGTGTCAGGTTAGGTAGCAAATGGCATGCGCAGTTAGATATTCACAAAATACTATTTGGGCCTGCATAAGGCAAACCTTGCTTATAGTTAGCTACACAGTAAAGGTGTGTTTTGCTACAAATGTCACATGTAGCAAAATCGAAGCCCCTGGTGAATACTAATCCCATAGGAGTTTGTCCGTGGTGGTGTGATTGCAGCCCATGTGTTGCAATCTGGGAGTTCTCCAAGCAGCAGTGGTGTAGATTGTGTAAACACAGGTCAGAGTTAAGTATTAGCACTCCAGCTCACTCTGTTTTCCTCACTAAAGCCCATGTTCTGAACTCTAGTAATTAACTAATTTGAAGAGTTCTGCCAGAAACACAATTCAACATCTATATTTCAGAAGGCAATTGCTGAAGCTGCAATATATTTCGTGACGCCAGCAGTTAATAGTTCCATCTTTGTGCATTGTTGCCTATTACATCAGAAGTTCTACCAAATTATTTTAAGATAAGCAGCTCTTCACAATAAACTGGCAATCCTGAAGGCTAAAATAATATTAGTTACATTATTGTCCTTCACTTCTTATAAAAGCCAGGGGGCTATTGGCAACCTAGAGAATCAGCCAATTCCCAGTGAGAAGGAGAATGGTTCTTTACACAAAGCAGCTACATAGTTTGCTATATCCACAAGGAAAGCAGGGAGAGAAGGGAAAAAGAGTTGCTGCATCAAGAATAATTTTTCATAAATTGAAATATGATCACTGAAGTTTATAGTTTCTGCAGCCCATATTGAGTGTTCAGGGTGGGAATAAGGAAATAATAAATCACAGCTGTAGAGCTGAACTGCTCTATATAGTTTGTCTATACATATTTGATAGAAGTCCAGCCATCTGACAACACGGGTCATGCATAAGGCAGAGTAAGTGCTGATCATTTTTCTTTCTCCCTTGGTTCTGCTCAGAATCACCTCTAGCAAATAAATTATGGACAAGAAAGAATTTCAGAAGGGTTATTTACAAAATAGGTGCCAACTTATCTAAAATGAATACAATTTACACCAAGTAAATGGATTTGTGTGTTACAGAAAGTGACAGGAGAGAGGTTGCTGCCTGCAATGTATCAAAGCTCTGTGGGAAGAAGGGAGAATCAGATAGGTGAAGATAAGTTAAGAAAAAGAAGTCAATGTTGAGCAGTTCTGAGTAGTTACCAACTACAGCTTTATGAAGAAAACAATTCAGACCAGTTATGAAAGATTTGTATCTATGCTGAGAAGTTTGCTCAGCTCTGAATCACATGGTAGGGTAGTAGCAGGACAGCACCAAATGTGGGGGGCATGCATATAGGGGTGGCTGACCACTGGCTGCATGGTGTTGCTTCCCAGAAGATAACAGTGAAGAGCTTTGCATCCCAATAAATAAGCATGAGGACAGACTTAAAGTTCTATATTAATACCTTGCAATATCAATGTCAATATTTAGTGATAGAGGGGACACTTGTGAATTAATCCTGGTATACTGATTACATATTATAAACACACCCCTTGCTGGTATTTTTATATTCCCATTTGAGCTTCTGGAAGAGCATAGATGATGTTTAAAAACCACATGTGAAACATGGATTATCTGTGAAGAGAATTGATTTATAGTAGATTCTTGTCTGTGTAAGCTGCCCCCATTGACTAATGGACTATGATATTTAACACTGGCTGTTGACCCTTATCCCGAATGAAAGATAGCACAAAGACATGAAACAAGTTGAATAAGCTTTGGAAGAGGAATTCCATCCAGACTCTTGCCTTCCTCCCATAAATGTGGGAACTCTGTTAAAAGACTTGCATGTAGGAAGAGAACAAAAATAAAAGGCTGGATTTTTTTAAGAAAAAGCCCAAGGGTAAGAAAACTAAAGAATATCAAATGGAATCTGATCATGGAGCAATTTCTTATGCTGTCTTCTAAGACGTAGGTGACAAGAACAATTACGAAATAGTCAACAGAAAATTGTAAATAAAGAAAACGCAGCATCTGGAATATAGGTGTGTTGGAAATGCATCACAGCCTCATTATTTATCTAAATAATTAATTCCTGTGCCAGGAGACTTCATTATATTTGTGATAAGGAAAGTGAGTCTATAGCTAATTAGAAAATCTGACCAGATAAGGAGACATGAGTAACCCAAATGGAATGGAAAAGGTACTTGCATTATTACAGTATATATTTATGTAACAGTTACAGTAAGCAAGAAAAAAAAAAACCAAAAACCACAACCAAACAGAAGCCAAATCACCTGCAGCAGATCAGATATTCTGAGGCACTGATGTTCCAAACTGAAGTTGCACCAACAGTGCTGAGTGCCTGTTGACTTAAGGGACTTGAGTTATTTGACAAGTGCTATCAGATACCCATCCACCTTTGGGCACCTTAGAAGAAAACTGGCTACAACAGCTTTGTTTATAACTGTTCAGGGATCTTTCTGTTAGCGTATTCCTTGACCTTGCTTCCCCCCCCAGTCTGCATTTTTTGATTCTTGTTGTTTCTTTCGTTTGTCCACACTGACCTCTCCTTAATCACTCGCGAACTGTCTAGAAAGCTCCTAATGCCTAGCATTGCTATTTGTTCTTATCGGTTATGCCAGGTGAGCAGGAAAAGCACAAGTCCATTAGCAAACCTAGCACCCTTTTTTTATAGTGTGCCAAGGCAGGAACTGAGATACCTGCCTGTCCATTAGAGCATGTGCTGAGAAATTGATTTACGCAGCAATAGTGCTAGTGCAAGTTATAAGCAAATCTCCCTGGATAGACTAGTAATGATAAACTAACCAAGGCCAGGCTCTGCTGTTTGGTTGTGATGAGTTAACCTTTTCCCATTTATCCCATTTATCTCATCTGTTGCTTCTTGGACCAGTCTTGGTCCTTAAAGCCCCCAGATGGTGCCCAGCCATTGTCTAGGAGGATTCTTCTCAAATGGGCTTGAGCTAGGTCAAGCAGCACACCCCCAAATAGCTAAGATAATCATAACCCAGTGCCAATGCATATCCTCCAGACCTTGTTCAGTTTAGTTGTGCAGATGAACCAAGACTCTTTGCCTCTCTTACAGGCCATAAAAGGCTCCATTCCACCCCCAAGCAATGATTGAGATTAGTTCTTCCAGTTTCACCAGCCTGTTGATCAGTGTGAGCCTTCCAGCAGCCCTAGCGTGGTCAGAGCTGTTTTGAAGTCTTGCTTTCTTGAGAGAAGTGTGCTCAGCCTGTGTTTGTAGAACAGAGGGCAGTCCTTCCGAAAAACACCAGTACTGACTAGTTGGAATGAGAATTAGTGTCTCCACTCATGTTTTGTCTTGTTTCATGAAGACCAAATTGTAGTTTTCCCCTTCTGCTCTGCAGAGTTAGTAGTGGCAATAACACTCCTTGTCCCCTATCAGCTCTGTCTTCTGTCCTACCCAAGTGACAAGGTTTAGAGGCTTTCATCTCTCATCAGTCCTGCATTGCTCTTCCAAGCCAGCTCCAGTTGCACATGGATAGCCTTTCCAGTTTAATTTTTGAGTTGAACACAGTACACTAGTCCCAGAAAACAAGTTAACCTTTGCAGTTCAGTTGGTTACAATACCAGTAGGGGAAACCCAGATACACCTACTCCAATGCAGAAAACTCTAGGCTAGTTCATTAAACAAATATTAGAAGTTGCAGAGGACCAGGTAGTCTGATCAGGAGAAGGAAATGGGTGAGGCATTCTACTGGCAGCTGTAAGTAGTCTCAAAATCACAGACACTAGTTCCTGTGAGTGAGTTTAACTACCCTGACATCAGCTGGAGAAGCCACAGAGCAAAACACACACAGCCCATCCAGGAGTTTCCTGGAAAGCACTGATAACAGCTTCCTGACACAGGTAGTGGAGCTCCCACAAGGAATAGTGTGCTTCTCAGCCTCATCCTAACAAACAGGGAAGGCCTCCAAGGTTGGAGATGAGAAGGCTGGGGGCAGCCTTGGCTGCAGTGACCATGGAGTTCAGTACCGGGCAAGGACGAGACAGGGCAGGAAGCAAGATTGCAACTCTGGGCTTCAAGAGACCTAACTTTAGCCTCTTCAGGGATGTTCTTGGAAGAATCCCCTGGAAACAGGCACGCAACAGGCAGGAAATGGGGTTCAAGAGAGCTGGTTATAGCCAAGGATGACTGCCTCCAAACTCAAGAGCAGTGCCTCTCAATGAGCAAGAAGTCAGGCAAAGGTGTGAAGGGACCTGTGTGAATGTTTAAAGAACTCCTGTCTTTACTCAAGCGTGAGCAGGAAACATACTTGAGATGGAAGCAGGGTTGGGCCACTCTGAATTAATATAGGGATATTTTCAGAGTACATGGGACTGAGACCAGGAAGGTCAAGGCCCATCTGATATCAAATCTGGCCTAGGATGTGAAGGACAAGAAAGGCTTCTTCAAATACATGAATAATGAAAGGAAAACAAAGGATAATGTGTGCCTGTCACTAAATGAAGAAGGACTCTGGTAAAAGAGGATGCAGAGCAGGCAGAGCTACCAAACATCATCTTTACATCAGCCTTCACTGACAAGACTAGCCCTCAGGAATCTCTGACCCAGGAGACCAAGGTAAGGGAATCATGGAAAGAACACTTTCCTTTCAAGGAGAATGAGTTAGAGAACAGCCAGGTGAACTTGACATCCACAAGTCCATGAGCACTGACTGGATGTATCCACGAGTTCTGGGAGAGCTGGCAGACACCATAGCAAGGCCTCCCGTGATCATCTTTGAAAGGTCGTGGAGATCAGGAGAGGAGTCTGAGGACTGCAAGAAAGCAAATGTCTCCCCAGTCTTCAAAAATGGCAAGGAGGAGGACCCAGGAACTACCAGCTAGTTAGCCTCTCACCTCAACCCCAGAGAAATGATGGAGCACCTCTGTTCTGGAGGATCTCTATCCACATGGATGACACAGAGGTGATCAGGAGCAGTCAGCATGGACTCAGTAAAGATAAATCATGCTTGGCTAACCTGCTTGCTTCCTATGATGAAACAACTCCTTGGATGGATGAGGGGAAAAGCAGTGGATGTTTTCTACTTGAGCTTCAGCAAAGCTTTTGATGCTGTCTCTCACCTCAACAGGTTGGGGAGTTGGGCAGAAAAGAACCATCTAAAATTCAACAAAGACAAATGCAGGGTCCTGCACCTGGGGAAGAATAACCCCAGGGACCAGCACACGCTTGGGGCCAAACTGCTGGAAAGCAGCTCTGCAAAGAAGGACCTGGTGGACACCAAGTGTCCTTGAGCCAGCAGTGCCCTTGTGGCCAGGAGGGCCTGCGGTACCCTGGGGTGCATTAGGGAGAGCATTGCCAACAGGCTGAGGGAGGTGATCCTGCCCCTCTACTCAGCCCTGGTGAAGCTCATCTGGAGTTCTGTGTCCAGTTCTGGGCTCCTCAGTACAAGAGAGACATGGAGCTCCTGGAACAGGCCCAGAGGAGGGTGACAAAGATGCTGAAGGGACTGGAACATCTCTGTTGTGAGGACAGGCTGAGGGAGCTGGGCCTGTTCAGCCTTGAGAAGACACAACTGGGAGGGGAGCTCATCAATGTCTGTCAGTACCTGAAGGGGGGGTGGCAGGAGGATGGAGCCAGGCTCTGCTCAGTGGAGCCAAGCAACAGGACCAGAGACAGTGGGCAGAAACTGATGCACAGGAAGTTCCACCTGAACATGAGGAAGAACTCCACTGTGTGAGTGACAGAGCACTGGAACAGGCTGCCCAGAGAGGTCTTAGAGTCTCTGTCACTGGAAATATTCAAGAACTGCCTAGATGCAATCCTGTGCCACGTGCTCTAGGGTAATCCTGCCTGAACAGGGAAGTTGGACCAGATAACCAAACAACTCTGGTCTCTTCCAACTCTACCCATTCTCTGATCAGAAATTTTTCCTCTAGATCTTTTTAAGTCTTTACTGCTCAGCTGTGTCTGACCCCCATCAAGTTTTTATCATATCATCAGCAGCCTTCAGAAGCACTAGTAGGCCAATATTTAAGAGTTGATTTTCTGACCTGAGAAGCTGCCATAGGTTAGTGACATGAATCCAAATATTCCAAGGCTTAGAGTAATTGCCACATTCTTCAGATAACCAATTTAAATTAAGAAGATTAAAAGTGGTTATCTACACTAATTAAAAGCATGTCCTGACAGAGGCCAAAACCCACCAGAGGAGTGACAGCCATGCAGAGATAACCACGGCAAGTGCCTGTGTGAGCCCTTGGTGCCAGGAGCCAGAGGCTGTCAGGCAGCAGCCTTGCTGCTCAGCCTGTTTTTAGATCTCTCCTATCTTCTATCCTGCATGACACTGCCTTAGTGTGCTCTGCAAACATACCCTCTGTGCTTTTACAGTGTTAAAAGGAGATAAAAAGCCTCATTTTCATATCTCAAATATCCGGTGCCAGGATATCCTTGGCACTTGGATACTAACAACCCCACAGAGGGATAGTGCATGACAGAGTTGGTTACACTCTGTTGCTGATATGATAGATAGAAACCACCTTGTTCAGCATTTCAATTAAAAAAATACCTATGCACCATTCCAAGCAAGCTTTGCTACCCCATATGACAGTTTGGTTCTTTCTTTCTAATTGAATTATCTCACAAACCCCTGCCTTGTCCCCTGCCTATTTACCTTGTGCCCCCATGCTGTTATTCCAGGACTATTTACATTCTTTTGTGATACAGTAAATTATTTTTATGGCCATAAGTCTGCCAATAAAAACCATAACATTTGAATTCTCCAGGCACCCACTTACCCGACTACCACTAGCAGATGAAAGCAGAAATTTAGATATCTATCCTGTGCCTTGTAGATTTAGAAATCTACCCCTGTCTCATATAATTCCAGAACTATTTGAAGGGGTGATGATGGGAGTTTAATAAAGACCTCTTCTGCAAATATCTAAGATACCTGCAATTGGTTCTTTTACTTACTCTGATTAAGGTGTTTTCTTTGAAACATTTAAATGTTTGCACTGGTGTTAACAAATACATGCCAGGAGAAAGAAATTCAAGATGCAGTTTTTGTAGATACACAAAATAATGCTACTTCACTAAAGAATAATTGATCTAAACTATCTTAGATATTTATCTCACCCTTGATCTCCTTGACACATGACATGGCTTAACCCCAGCAGCTGACTAAGCCACTCACTCACATGCACTCCTCCAGGATAGGAGGAGGGAATTGGAAGAATGAAACTGAGGATATTTGTGTATTGAAATAAAGACAGTTCAACAGGTAAAGCAAAAGGCCTGTGTACAGGCAAAGCAAAACAAGGAATCAAGGAATGCTTTCAATGCTCCCATGGGCAGGGAGGTGTTCAGACACCCCCAGGACAGCAGAGCTCCATCACACGTAACAGTGACTTGGAAAGACAAACACCATCACTCCAAATGTCTCCCTTTCCTCCTTTCCCCAGCTCCATGTGCTCAGTATGATGGACTCTCCCTTGAGTCAGCTGGGGTCAGCTGTCCCAGCTGTGTCACCTCTCAACTCATTGTGCACTCCCAGGTTCCTCACTGGTGGGATGGGGTGAGGGGCAGAAAAGGCTTTTACACCATGTAGGCACTGCTTGGCAATAACACAAACATTTTCATATTGTCAACACTGTTTTCTGCAAAAGTCCAAAACATGGCCCCATACTAGCTACTATAAAGAAAATTAACTCAGCCAGAACCAGCACAACAAATGAAACCAGAGTTTTGTGCTTTAAATTGAGAGTAGTTGTAAAAGAAAGCAATTTTTGTTTGACTGTGAATAATAAATAAATGAAAGTAATGGAAAAACAAAAGGAAAAAAGGACACATAAAAAAACCCCCAACTCCACAGTCACTGGAGTCCTGAGAATATTCTGGAGTCTTTTACAGTCTCTATCACTCTTCTATACAGAAAAAGAAGAGCAATTCTCTTGGTCTTCATTGTATTTCTCTGGTAATTACAGTGACTTTGTTTATAACAGCACAGAAGATCTTAGCATGTTCTCCAGGAAACATCTGTGTAGCAGAAGACAAAGTAGTCCCAGAGTGATTCATCCTTGCATGGACTATCCCACATGCCATTAGAAAGTTGATCTCTACTCTTAGTGAGGAGATAATGGTCCCCTTTCAGCCAACAGCAATGGGTGAAGTCCAGACTGTGACAGCTCTTGAACCCAGCTTGAATTCACAAGCCATGTCAGATTGCTGATGTTGAGCAGCAATCTCCGAGTCTGAACATCCATAACTGGTCCAGGACATGGCTGAACTGGGGTCTGCTGCTTGTACCCTGTAAATTTTCCATATTTTTGCCATAGTTTTTGTGTCACCAGCCCCAGCATAAATCTCAAGCACTGAAGGGTAGTCCACCCCAATATACATATATTGGCACAGGTGGCATAAGTTCATGAGATGTGTAATCTACATTGCAATACAAATTCATTTTACCTCCATTAATAATAATACCTCCATAATAGAATCATTCTCTCAGTATCCTCCTTCAAGACCTCTGTTTGCTAGGAGCACACATAACAGTATCCTCAGGATTTGTGCGCCACCAACAAAAAAAGGTGAAGAATTAGATTGCTCCTTTGACATCAGATGAAATATCATACAAAACCAGAAGGACTGTTTCTGATAGAAATAGGATATTTTTGCAGAAAGACTAGACTTCTTTCTCTCCTACAGACATAATAAATAATCAACAACTATTGTCCCATCACACCCACCACACAGCCAACAGAGCAAGTTTTGACTGCATTTAAACCTCCACACAAGTTAACTCATGACTGGGGAAGAGAAAGGAAAGAATAACAGTGCTACAATAAAAGTCAACAAAAAGATCCTCAATGAGTACATCCTTCACAATATTTCTGACATCCCCAAGAAAAAACTTCCCTCACATCTCCTCTGGCTCAAGAAAGTTCTCTGAATAGAAACCTTTTTCCTTCCTGTTATAATACTGTGGGTTCAAACCAAGTAACAGGTTTGAACCCAAACTATAAAAAAATTGAACACTTACCTGCTCATTAAACAGCCACAGTTTTAGACCATGTGTCTCCAAGACCAACCTTGCCCACCACAAGCAAAACCTCAGACACACAAATACAGAGCTGATCCTCTCTCATACCAGCAAGCCTAAATCTGATTGCCCCTAACAAGAGTTGTTTTTCTTCAGTTGCTTTTCAGCTGTTTTCAAACCCTTTATTTTGCTTTTAAGCTTCCCCAGCTGTGCCCCAGGAACTTTGATTTAGCTGTTTCCGATACTTTCTTTTTCTAAAGCAATTTTTCTCATCCTTTTTGAGCTGAAAAGGTACTTGAAACTTTCAGCGGGAAAAAAGTTTTCCAGCCCATCTTGAACGGCATTTGTTTGTAATCCTATAGATATAAAGTAACATTTTGGAGGCTACTTCATTATTTTTCATTTCAACTTAATTTTATTTCCATGTATGGAAACACATGTGATCATTAAAAAATAAAAAACAATTTTGATTGCTTGTGATATCTTACCCAGCACCAGTTATCCTACTGCCCATCATACAGCATGCACATTCAGGCATAGGCAGGCCTTGAAAATTGTGCCCTGCAGAGGCTGAGGTCAATACCTCCTCCTGAGGTGAGCAAGGCACCTGGCCCAGGTGAGGAAATTTTAAATTCCTCTGGGATTTGCAATGAGGAGAATTGCCAGGATGTGTCAACAGATGGTGCTGGAATGGCCCTTTCTACTGGTGAGATGTGAAATCCATTCTCAGCTCAGTGATATTCTCCATTAACCTGAGTATGCTTCATTGAAAATGCTCTATGTGTGCTACAGGAATTCTGCCATCCAGTCTCCCTTGTCATCTTTAAAAGGCTGCTAAGCCTTTTAAATATAAAATTTGATGTGAAAGCAATAAATGAGGAACAGAGCATTTTGTAAAACTCATTTATTTGACATTTTGGCTTAGATATATGACTGAACAAAAGAGGGGGGAGCCCCCACTGATCTCTGTGTCTGAGCCAGCCCCAAGCCCTGGTGTCCAAACCCCAAGAACCAGGGTGTCCTGAAGACCCAACAGCTCCACCAGGCTGATGGGGTGAGTATGTGGACAACCCCAAAAAGCAGACCTGGCTCCTGTATCCTGCTGCATCATTCAAGTCTTCACTGCCCTACAAACACCCTAATGCACCCAGGGGTTTTGTTTTGCCTTTGCGGATGCTCTGGCTGAGTAGTCCTTCCAGCTCCTACTAGCTTGAGATTTTGACCCCCAAAACACCTTCTGTGACAACATCTATAGTGTCTCTGTGGGAACATTTTCATTGACCAAAAATCTTGTTAATTACTCTTGCTCAAAAGTTACCCAATGGGTTGTCCTGGAACTGTGTTTTAATTAAAAGTGACAAAGGCTGAGTAAATGTAACTTCAAACATTCCTGCCTGTGTATGGTGTGACAAGCCTCCCTGGCAAGGTACTGCTGCACATGGTGTAAGAAAGCCCAAAAGCTTTACACTAAGCTGTGCCTCAATGTAATTTATTCAAATCACCTGTTACACGTGGTCAAGACATCTTAAAAGCTCTAAAAGTTGCCTGTCAGGTATTATCCCTCTGACTCACATCCAAGAGGGGCAGCGGAATATGACTTGGCAAGAAGTTAGTTTTACTAATAGAGGAAGACTCTGTGTGGTGCTCTCAGGCAATGTTGGTATCCACCACAGGAGAGCTCATTGCAACAGTAGAAGACCACTTAATCAGAATCTCCAAATTCACCAAGAACCAGACCCCTCATTCTCTGAAGGGGCTTATGATGTCCTTGAATGATCCACAGATCAATCTCTCAGACTCTTTTTCAGTTACTGGTTTCAACAGCATTGTTTTCCTAGCTGTAATATCTCAGTTTTATAGCCACTGGTTATAGTCTGGTTACTTTCCCTCATGGGTCATTCTTCCAGCTGCCAGCATCTGTCCTAAGTGTACCCACCTGAATTTCTTGCACACAGCACTCCATGTGTGTGCACAACCCAGGTGAAGTGGCCTGGCTGCTGTCCTGCAGAGGGAGGGAGGTCTCCTCCATCCCTCCCTCCCCAGCAGAGTCCCAGATGAGCCCCCTGGGATGGGGTGCCACTGAACACTGAGCTGCTTTCTCACAGTATCTCAGCAAATGCTTTCAGCCTATCTTATTTAGGGCTTTGCTGAGATTGTGAATCCATGGCTGGTGGTCACCTGACTAGGAGGGGTGGACTGGAGCTGCCCCATCACATCCATAACCATGGGGTTCTTAGAGAAGGACTGCCAGCTCCATGCATCTGGGCTTAGGATGCCTTGCTTGGCTCACCAGGCATTTTGTTTTACTCCAAGGGAAGTAAATCTCATTCCTTTCCCTGTGTTTCAAGGCGGTGTTGAAATTGCTGCTGATGGATGCAAAGTGCTCTCTGCCTGCTGCCATGTACATGCAGTCATTTAACCATCAGGTCCAGCCAGCCACCCAGCCCCAGTATCAATCCCACATCATCCCACCCCTGGAAATCCTGGCCTGTTTCGGAGCTCTGTTCCTCCAGCCCCACTCCTGATCTGTGATTCCTCAATCCCCAGCAACCCAAGCTTGCAAGGTGATAGAGGGAGGAGACAAAACAAAACATCATTCCCTGCCCCTCCTTTTCCAAAGCTGGGTGAACATCAGCTTGGGGATTCCTTGGTTTAGCTGTGTTGATATGTTTGAGGGGAAGGAAGAAGAGCTGTCACAGGCACAAAGGGCTGAAGGCAGAGATGGGGTCCCACCTGAGATACAATGTGCTGCTTGGGACTTCTTCTTTCCCCTGTCCATGGATAGAAGTGTGAGCTCTGAGGGCAGTGATGACATGCCCAGCCTGGCCAAAGGCAGCTAAGTAAATTTCCCCAGGATATACTCAGACTCAGTTTCTTTCCACTTTCAGCATACAAGGCTGTGATTTGAGCCATTGTACTGTCATTTTCTTCAGAAACACTCCTTGTGTCATGCCCATCCTCAAGCACAGGCCAAAGGGTGCTCTGCACCTTGGGGGTGAGAGGAGCCATATGCATCCCATTCTGCTGGGAAGTGTTTGAGACTGTTCTAGCACACTGTTTGAGGAAGACAGGGAAATTGCATTGATAAGTATCTTTAAGAATATATTTTCGGATGATATAACAGCAGGAAGCAAGAAACAAGAGTCAATATCATTTGTTTGTACTATGTAGCAGAACCAGACCCAGCCTTCAAGCTGGTAACCATTTGAGATCCAGTGCCTGAGGCCATTGCATTAGTCAGTTAAAATAAGGCTTAATGTTTTCCTCACTCACATGAGCACCAGTTTTCCTAATGTCAATTATGGCCATGTATTGCCTCACCAAGGGCAGCATTTGGTCCACAAATTGTTTGCATGTCCTATAATTTATGCATTTTGCATTGTGTAAAAAAACCCCAGTCTATCAGCTGTGGTGTTGGTTGCAAAAGATCTGCTCCTGTAATTACCCTGATTGTTTATGTCATGGTAATGTGTCCTTAGACGTTGAGCCATGTAAAAAGATTCATACACCAAAAGTGTAAATGGCAATTAGGGAATTTCATCAGGTGCTGAGTAAGATACAATGCTTGGGACAGTTTAATTCTAGCTTTTGCTCTGCTTCTCTTGGTGTCTTCTTGAAACACTCAGATCTTAGCTGTTAGGGAAGACCTGCTTAGGGACAACTCCATTAAATCTGTGTTGTTACTATCCCATATGCAAAGTGAACACTCAGTTCTCCCATATAGATCTTTGTAGTAGAATTGTCATAAAGGGAGTAAGATCCAAAAAATATTCTGTAAAAATATCATGAGTGGGTTTACACTTCCAGTGTCATGCCTCTGGCATGTGGCAACACCAGGAGAGGCCACTAGACAGTGAAAAATTTCCGAATGCAGACAGAGTGCTTGCATGGAAGCACAGCCCACTGAGATGATGCAACAGAAACGTGGCCTGGCATTCCCTGGTACTTGTGTGGTATCCTTGCCAAGGCAGCTCTTGAAACAGTGGATTTGTGCTTCACACTGTTCACTATTTATTCTGAAAAGACCTGATGGGATCCTGTGCTATTGATTGTGTGCTGGCCCAGCCAGTGGCACCACGCCAGCTTGCACCCCCAAACAATCTACTGTAAATCAGAGAACAGCCTTTCCCAATGGCACAGTGAGGGCTGTCCAAAGGGCCTGGCTGGGTGCCCACCACCACATGGTGAGGTGAAGGTAGAGATGATGGAGCATTCAAGCAGCATTTCAGACTGACCAGAACGCTGCACAGTAGTACAGTTCTTCTGGTGCAGTTCAATGCAGTGTTATAAAGAGCTTGAAACTGGGGGAAGCAAATGTGGCACTTCAGCAGAGACCAAAAAAACAGAGGAGCACCAAAAGGAACTGTGGACAACATGGTGAAGTTGCAAGCAGAGGGGAAGAGGACAGAGAACAGGCAATGAGCTGAAGCATTGTTTGCACATTTTGAAAGATTCTGATGAGTGCAGAGCTCCATGACTTAACTGGTATTGGTTAAATAGTGATAGGCATTGATGAACTTTGTCCCAGGCAGTTTGGAAACAGAGAGGTGGGTGGCACAACATGTGCCTGTGTCCTGGGTGTGCTTTGATTCCCCACAGACAGAGAGTCATAGAAGGTGGTAAATTACAGTATTTATGCACGAGTGTAAGAAGCTCTAAGATTTAAATCATGGGCCTAGAGTGTTTACTGCACTTTCAGAAGAATCCAGTTTATACCTTAGTGCATTAATATTGGTGTTATAAGAAATACTTCTGCTATCTTCATTTCAATAAAGCATGGTGTAATTGGGAATGAGAGGTGCTTTTGGGGCTGGTTCCTCAGCTAATGTTGAGCTCATAATTAGGAAGTCTAATAACATTTCCAATGCTCTTTAACACATTTAAAGAGCACTTTTTATTTCTCTTTGTCTGGCTAATTTTAACCTCCATAGGTCATATGTGATTAAAAAAAAAAGAGTAAGATGGATATTTTTGCCAGTTATAAGCCAGACATCACTCAGACCACAGGGTATAAAGAGCATTACAGAGACACTCTGTTTGCCAGAGAATACAGGAAGCATCTGAGCCTGGTACAGTGACACATAGTTTGTGGTGACTTGTCATGCATCCTGTTGCCACAATAGCATTGGCTTTGCTCTTACATGCTTGCCTTCACTAAGGACAGTCTGTAGCACTCTGCCGAAAATACCTTGACCCACACAGTTGCACGGAGCATTTTTTTTTATTTTTCTCCACATGAAAATCCCTCATTCATATGAAAATATTGGACACACAGGTGCTTTTCTTTAGTGCTCAGTGCTAAAAAAACCTTCTCATTTCTTGCACAATTCATCAGCTCAGGCTAGACTTTGTCTGAATACTTATTTTTCTGCAAGATTCCATGATATGTATATAAATAGATATTACGAAAATAATTTTTTTAACTTCTCTTTATTTTTACATTCAATGCATGAGGACAGACAAGATGAACGTTCATGACAAAATATAAAGACATACACTGTCCTTGAAACAGGTAAAAGATAAAGTGTTTAAGAGTTTAAAAAAGTATTTTAGAAACATTGTATTTCCAAAATTTCTCATTACAGAAAATTCGAATCTTTTAGAAACATAGTGTTTTATATCCTTGTGCATTAAGCCGATTATGAAAGTCTATAATTGTTTTGTGTCTTTAAGAAATCTGTCTCTGCATTACCAACAATCTTTAAGTAACCTATTGATGGAGCCAACAGTCTCCATAATACACAGTATACACAGTTACAAACAATTGAAAAGTTATATTACAAAATATACAGTAGTGCCTTTTTACATTTTTATAGATAAACATTGCATAGTTTTCAAATATGTAATATATAACACAATCACCAGCCGTTTTCTCTATAAGTTATGAAAAATTCTGTACACTCAAACAATTATAAATAAAGAGTAAATATCTTTTAGAAAGAGTGTGGGGGTGAGTGTACCAGGACAAATCATGCTGTATTAAACAGAAGTACTCCTTGGAATCTGCTTAACACAATGGCATGGTATGACCTGGAGCAAGGAGAGGAGACGTTACGGAGAGGAACCATAAAGTACTGATATGCCTGACAATTATTACCCTGACTCGTTTGCAAGAATTGCTTTCCCACAGTTATTATCACTGCTCTTGAAGGCTTCAATTCAAGAAGCAAAATAAGGTGCATGTTGTTTAAGAAATGAGTAAAAGTAGACTAAAATGTTTCCTCTTTCGATGGGTGGTCAATGGAAACGTAAGATAACTTGAAAACAATTCTGGATATTTTTCTCATATTTTCCCAAAGAAACAGGGCATGGGAAATGCACATTGGGATTTAAAGAAACAGATTCCAAAAGTATCCAGAATTGTGAGAATAAAATGAAGAAGAATTATTGAAAATATAAAAATTCCACTTTAAAAATGAGATGCTGACAAAATTTTTTCAACTATATGAAGCATAAGGAAAATAAAAAGAACATTTGACATAATTCTGCTGTTTGGTACTACACTCCAAAAGAGCAGAACTATACCAAAACTAGATGTTTTTGGAATTTCACTCTGATTCTAGGCATTTTGTCACTGGCTCACAATTACAGAAAGTTAGAATCTCAGTTTGAATGCAATTTGCAAACACATATTTTGCCAGTTTTACTGTTAGCTAAAATAGTAAATGAAAACAATTTTCACTTCTAAAATGTATGTATTTACTTGATTGCTGAATTTAACCTACTGAATTCCAAGCTCTGCAAAAAACAACTATTCAGAAGTAATTGTGTTCTAGCAGCACTGAGTAGCTTTGTTGCACTAAGGGTCTTCTCAGCATTTTCATTACACATTTAATTTAAAATTCAGCCACTTAAATGGGCTTTAAATGACACTTGGTTTACACTCAGCCATCTAATTTTTTTTTTGAACATTAGTGATTGGACTTCAGATATTGTCCCATACTCAGTAATATCTAAGCTGTTGAAAACCAGCAGAAGGACTGAGTGCATCTTTGAAATGTTCTTCTTCTGACTCTGAAATTATGCCTTCTGTCAGCCCATGATTCAGAGCAGTCTCACAAGCATTTACTAAAACATCACTAAGGTAAAATTTGAGCACAAGCAGCTCCCTGTCAAGTATTGCACTACCCATGGACTTGCTAGGCATTGTAGTGACTACGCTCCTTATGGATTTTATTTGGGATTTGGATTGCTACATACAATTGCCAGTAAAATTCACATTATTTCCAAGTAGGGTGGTTCAGAGCACAAAGGGGTGGTGAAAGCCCCTTTGGCTCCAGTAAACGTTGCCAGATTCCCTGTGCTAGCCACAATCTACTCTGCAGGCTCCCTCTGTTGTAGGTCTAAAGTCATTCTCCACTGCTACCCTGAAAACTCCTTTTGTGGCTCAGGCAAATGCAGCCACAGCTGCACACAGATCTCCTGGCATCAGCCCAGGCTGGCACGGCTCCCTCCTCTCCTACTTGTCCTCCTTCCTGCACCAGTCCATAGCTGTGGGATTACATGGTGGACAGGACTGCAGAGGACCATCTGGAGAGAGGAATGGTCACACAATCACATCCTCAGTCAGCCAAGACCTTTGGTAGCAACCCAATGTCTCCATACACAGTTCTTAGCATTCAGCAGGCAGAGAGAGCAGCAATTACCTCTGTGGTCTTTAGCCTGAGATAACAAAAGGTTATAGCTTCTGTCCCCACTGTTAGAGGAGACAGAGAGGGCTCCAAATGGGCTTAGGTACACTCTTATGTCAGAGTAGGACTCCAAGAGCTTCTGAAGGATGTCCCAGCATTTCATTTTCCTTCACACACATAGGATAGATTTTGTCTATTCTACTGTTTTCCATTTTGACCACTGCAGACAGGCCAATGAAAACACTAGGATTCCCTTTTTTTTTCTTCCCTTTTTTTTTACTTCCAACCCCCCCCCCCCTTTTTTTTTCTTTTAAATTTCAAGGACTTCTTCGGTATTATGATGTAATTTCTGCTGAATCAGTAGGTCAGAAAGGCTGTTCTAGAAGTGCATTATTTATTGGGTTTTTTTAAGTTTTAATTGATTGCCATTTTCATCTCTCTCTTCATGGGACTACATCAGGATTTCTTTTGTTTGCTACTGATAACATTGGAGGAAGGTACGACATAGTAGATCCTCTGTGAGCAAATCTGTCATCAGCTTTGCAACTGAGCATAGGTTTTCTAGGGACTCTGTCAAGCTTGTTTGACTCCCTTCCTTGATGGTTGATGTATCACTGGCTTCAGAAACCTAACAAAATGTTCACTCTGTCCTCAGTGCAAGGTCCAAGGTGGTTTTGATGAGCCTGGCTGTCCTGTGCTGTATCTCTGCTAATATGCATGGATCCAATACTATAAGGCTGTGTTGTTCGTGCCTGTTTTGTCAACACAAGCTACTGCTGGTGCCCTTCTTCCACCTCTTTCATCATCAGCCATTGCCATGGTGTTTTCATAAACTTCCATAGTTTTTAGCTGCTTGTCTTTGGCACCCTCCTGTTCAGCATTGACTTTGCAACACTTGCAGAAGCCACAGCAGTGTTTCCCACAAAAAGCAAGGGAAGCCATAAGCATATTGTCCCAGGGCTCTAGGGAGTGCATCCACACAGGTAGGAAATCCCAGTTTTGGAGCTTCTCAGGCAGTGAATGAGGTCGCCTTTTCTGCATAACATTAATTACAACCACAGCAATAAAAAGAAGAAACAGGGGAAGGCAAACACCCAAAAGGACTCCCCAGCCTGCCAGTGACAGAGCAAATACAAACAAAGGTAACAGAAAGAAACAGAGGAGAAGATAAAATATAGCAAACCATCTGTACTGGGCTGTTATATTTCCCAAGGTCTTGCTCATGCGGATTGGCAGGCGGGTATAAGGTATTGGATAAAACAGAATTATCCCAGAGACATTGAAGAAAAAGTGGCACAAGGCAATCTGAAAGCAAAAACAAACCACCATTAAATACTCCTACCCACATCATAATTACTTCCAGCTCTCAGGAAACAGTACTGTTGTCAAGGTGTGGGAACCATTGGGTTCTACATCCAGAAATTTTCAATGAAAACATGGGAAACGTAAATTTGATATTGCACACTGGCTACAGAGAAATTTTTAATGGTACAAACTTGGATTTTACAGAAAATTAGCTATAAGTTTATAGGGCACTGAGGAGATTCCTGGAAGGGGACTTTGTCTTTGGATCTTTACAATCCTTTGATTCACATACTTCAAAAATTTTTTAAACAAAAATTAGCATTAAAAGCCAGAGACTTGCTAAAGCTTACAGGAGTCACTTAGACAGAATAAGCATATATTGAACAAAACAGTACATTCTCTGCTCACCTTATCCTATTTTAATTTTGTAACTGTTATCAGACTAAAGTAAATATGAAAGTACAGGTGTTTATTTATAAAGGACATTATAAAACCAGTATGTTATCATGAAATCTGAGCTTTATCAAGATAGCATCTTCTCATGATTACATCTGTTGCCTGAGGACAATAAAATGACTTCTGCAATTTTCTTGATTTATTTTAGCTAGTAAAGACATTCATCCTATTCACCAAGGAAACGTCATTATCTTTTCACTCTTAATTGTAAAGCATTCATTCAAATGTTATTTGCTGCCAGGTTCTTTACTGGGTGGAAAATGGGAGTCAAAGCCAGGCTTCCTACTTTTTAAATAGTTTGAGGCAAAAAGGAATTCAATAAAACCCAGTCAAAATATGTTTACAAGGAGAAAAATAGATGCCATGATGCTCATAGCAATGTTGGGTAGATAGAGAGCTTGCCAGCTTAAGGATTGTGCAACCTTCACTTAGGTTACAGGAGTCCCTGTACAATCAATTCACTGACTTTGGACCCTGAGAAGAGAGCTTACAGAAATCAATAACCCTCAGAGGTTCTCAGCATGTGGGCACTGAACTCCAAGCAGAAAAAAGACCCCACGCTCAGGGGTCAAGTGACCTCCCCTGTCCCAGTTCTGAATCAATTCATGCAGATCAAGAGAATTTATAAAAGCAAGATTAGCTATATATTGATATTCTGGGAATTTTTAATGCAACCTCTTTGGTCTAGCAGTTGAAGTAAATGCATTGTTATTAATAGCACAGACAAAATCAGGCACAACATGAACAGCACATTTGCATCACTTTTGTCAGGTTTTTCTTCAGAAAACTTACAACTTCTAAATGAAGTCAAGAAAGCATGGTTTTATACTGACCTGTAATGAATATTTTAATGTACTCCCAGGACTTGCCAAAGCTGCAAGTATAGCTGTTGTGGTTGTGCCAATGTTGGCTCCCAAGGTGAGGGGGTAAGAGCGCTCAATGCTTATGACACCAATGCCTACGAGAAAAGAAACATGACTGGGTTGGCTTCAGGATGATGGAGAAGATGAAACATGGGGATAAAGAGCACAGTATTTACAACTTACCAACAAGGGGTGTAATAGCAGATGTGAAAACAGAACTGCTTTGGACAACGAAGGTCATACCAGCCCCTGCGAGCATAGCCAGGTATCCAGCGAGCCAAGTAAAAGGAAATGGAAAATCTAAAAAATAGAGGGACAACATTGCTGTTAGCATAACAGAGTGATCCATGTAGCAATAACACAGCAGGGAATACTGTTAAAATGTAGATGTATTGTTTGCATGTTGGGTCTCAAATGACGATTTGGGGCCAGTTCTACTACTTTGATTTATCCTGTTTGCTGTGTGCCTTCTACACCACTGGATACACTTTGAGATGGATACCAGACTAGGTAGACATTTGTCCTGACCCAGGGTGGCATGTGTGTTGTGATACAATTAGGTACCAGAAATGTTTCCTCAGAGGTCAACACAAAACCTTCTGGGTGTTTTGAGAGCCTTGGTTTCAGCAACCAGGCACTCCGATCAGATCTTCAGAAAACTCCTGAGAGAACCAAGTTGTTTGCTCTAACTAGTTCCAAGTGGATTATCCCCTAAAAATGTACTTGTTAACTCTTGCAGAGAACAGCTAACTACACTGATAGAGAAACAAGGCACAAATGTCCCCTGTAGTCTACAGATTTATGGAGAGAGCTGAGAAGTGAGGACTTAATCAGCTGGGAAGACACAGAGGAATACAGAGAAGATCCCAAATTAAATAAGCAGTAGCTGTTTTCTTTCTACCCCTTGTTTTTAATTTGGGCAGTGTTCTTTGCCCAGGAGAAGACAGCATGGGGACCACTTTGTTGCCTTCTGTATTTCTGTGTACCCTCACTTCAACCACAGCCTGAGATCTGTGCCAGGACTGCTTTTCTCTGCTACACTTCCTAATCTCTCCATTAAAGAGAATATGAAGGAAAAGCAGCCTGGTGAAAAAAACCCAGAACATTTGCACTCAATGGATCCAGGCTTAAAAAAACCAGCTGGACAACACAGGGAAAGACAGAAAAACACCACCATTCAAGGCTGCCTTATCCTGCTGAAGAGAGGGTTAGGCAGCAGCACAGGATAAGATCATGAATCTTTTTTCAACTTTAGAAGGAATATGCAGGCCCTGTGCCAGAGCAGGCAATCACAATCTCAGCACTTTGGTGCTATCTTTTGAGGATGGGAGATCTACATTTCTAACAGCTAATGATTATACATCTAGAAACAGAGCCTGGACTTTGGTCTCTAATGCTGTTAATCTGCTGCATTTCTCAATCAAGCTGTTCACTAAAAGATTTTTAAATTAAAGAAAAAAAATACTTGGAAGAAAAAATGTTGGGCAGTGTGCATGATTTTCATTCAATAGTATTTTCTTTAAAATATTCCATAATGTCTTTCAGAACAGGAGACATCAATAAACATGCTCAGTGTCCTTGTCATTCCTAAAAACAATCCTCAGGAAAAGCAGATAGTTACCCGTGTTGATTGTCTTCTTGATAACGCTGGCCACTTGTCCTTTAAGCACAGAGTTTAATAGCTTAACGATCATTATCAAACAGGAGCAGAGAACAAGCAGGGACAAAGCCAGAAGGATGAGCCCGATACCAAGATCAGGCAGGTCTGAGTTGACAAAGATGTGTTGGCCTGAAAAAGAAAAGGAAAATGAATTAGCCTACCCACATTTTTGCCTGTGATCCTAAGCCCACCGCTGGTTTTCGTTCGCTTCCCTAAGAAAATTGAACCAAAGCAAACACAGCTTGAGGGGTTGATGCAAAGATGGAAAATGCCGCCTTCCCTCCTCCACAAAAGCCATGTCTGAGTGAGGCAGGAGAGGTGCTTCTACTGCCATGCTTACAAAATGCACAGTGGGCACCCCTATGGGGCAGGCAGGAGCCAGGTGACCATGTGTAAGGGAGAGGAACACAAGGGCAGGAGAAACTTTTGGGGTGCTCCAAGCTGCACAGTGGGTCAGCTTTTCCCAGAGGTGTCTGCATGCCTGAGCAGGGCAGTTCAAAGTCCTGCAGGGCATGCATAGGGATGGGATATCCTAGCAACCATGACAGCAAAGTAACCGTAGCTCCAAGCCATCTGAACATCGAGGGTGACATGATACTGAAACCTCAATGACTGGTATCAGGCAGCATGGAAAGAGATCCACCTGCAGCCAGATACCATGATGCTGCTGTAACTCCAGCTGTGCAGCCACAGCAGAGCACAGGCTCCTCAGGCAGCACCTGCAGCAGTGCCATGTGTCCCCACACTGGCGAGGGCTCCTGGATCCACCTCAGAAGGGGGCTGTTAGCACCATTAGAAAGATATATACTTCTGTAAATATATTGCAGAGGAGGAGTTCTACTACTTACATTTACTGATATAGTCTGTTTCAGTTATATTCTTGAGGGTCCATGTCACATTTCCTGCAGTCCAGCAGAAGTCAGGAGATGTGCAGTTTTCGGAAGGTGGAATTGTGACATTCTGCAGTGTCTAAAGATTGCCAGACAAAGCAGAGAGTTCAGTCACCTATAATCCTTTATAAGAGCTCATGTAGAATTTTCAAATTTTACTACAACCAAGATTCATCAGCTAAAAAGTCAGAATTGTAAGCTGGCACCACATTAATGGCATGGTAACATTTTGCATTCTTAAAACAAATTATTATGCTGTTACCCATGTCAATCAGTACAACATGTAAAGATTAAAATATTCCCAAAATCTTCTACATTTTAATAACCACAGCACCAATCCACTAATAGCTGAGGAACTTAACTACTGATGACAGTTTTTGAGGAGTGAGGTTCATGTTTGGCTGCAGTTGTGGGACAGTGACATTCCTTTTCCAGCCACTGCCACAGCTTTCTTGATGAAAGAAAGATCTCTTTCCTGACATCTCAATGCAGTTCATGGTCTGATGAGTACTACAGGACTGTGAGTCAGAATGCTACAACACGAGTACAGCCTCTCTTGCTGGATGAGCACGAAGGGCTCCAGCTGATTTTCTGTGCCTCAATTTCCATGTCAGTAGAAACAGAAGTGCTGCTACTACTTTAATTGTCATGTCCAAGGGCTAAGAGCTCATTACAAGCACTATGATTACCATTACCAAATTACTGAATTTCCATGTACACCACAATAAAAGCTTCCTTATAAGCTCTCTTAGGCCAGACATGCTGCATTCTGACACCAGGTCTGTAAGTCATTATGCAGACTAAGGAACAGCTTGCTGACTGAGCTGTGCTTCCACACAAGAGCAGCTGACAGCCAAACGGACTCTGAACCATGCTCCTGAACACAAGGCATCTTTCCAAAATCCCTGAGTGATTTTCTTTTGCAGAAATGGGGGAAGAGAAATCATATTTCTTTGCTGGGCACTGCCTACAAACACCTGCATTTGTACCTCTCTCCAGATGATGCAGGTGGGCAAAACTGGGAGTGGATCTGGTGCCCCCACATCTCCAGGGAGCACCTGGGCTCCAGGCACCCCATACCTGGTAAACCTTTACAAACACAACACAGTCTTGTTTCTCACCTTGAATTTTTTTTTTCAAGCATCTTAGTTTCAAAGCAGCATCACTAGATCAAAATGTTTGTTTTGCTTTAAACATATGGGGTCTGCATGTATTTATCCTGGCCATGAGTCTGTTTAACAATTTTTGCTAGAAATTAGTTTAACCCAGTAGGAATATGTAGCCATGATATTTTCTGAAAAATCCTTTCCTTAGGATTTTTCCTCCTGAGAAGCTGAGAGGCCTCAGGAACAAAATGTAAACAATGGTTATCTGCTGGATCTGTGATTGGTCTCATGAGGTTGTTCCTAATTAATGGCCAATCACAGTCCAGGTGGCTCGGACTCTGTCCTAGCCACATGCCTTTGTTATTCATTCCTTTTATTTCTATTCTTAGCTAGCCTTCTGATGAAATCCTCTCTTCTATTCTTTTAGTATAGTTTTAATATAATATATATCATAATATAATAAATCAAGCCTTCTGAAACATGGAGTCAATCCTTGTCTCTTCCCTCATCCTCAGAGCCCTGCAAACACGGTCACAGGAATGCAATAATTTAAATTATTTTCCTTTTTCCCCACCAAGGTCAAGTCAAAATTCTAGGGGTTTGACATGTTTTTGTCATTTGACTGTAGGCTTGAGCAGCAGGTACCCAGCCAAAATACAGGCAACACAGAAAAAAGCGGGTCTAGAAATAAACATTTCCCTTGGCCTGCTCTTTCCATGTAGTTTCTTGTCTTGTGCAGGGCTCAGGGGCTCAGGGCTGTGCAGCTGAGCTCAGGCTGGGCCTGCCGGGGCAGCGAGGGGCACCGGGCTGGGCTCCGCAGCCCCAGACACACCCGGGGCTGTAACGCGAGCAGGGACCGGGTGAGCACGGCTCTGCCCCGGCTCCATCTCCGCAGGTAGCGTTTCACTGCCCAGCCACAGCGTCATTCAATAGCAGCTGGGCACGGAATTTCAACCTCCACAACCTGTGGAGGCTGAAATACTTAAGGACTCCTTGAGTATTTTCTGCCTCAGGACTTCAGGAATTACTTTTCTATATGTGCCAGCAGGCAGAATAGTCTAATTAGAGAATCAAAGGATATTTAATGCTGTAATTGTTGGTTAGCTGAACGATGCAAACCAAACACTCAGCTCCATAGTTTGCCAAAATACTCATTGGTGTTGGTCTGGGCAAGAGATTCCTCCAAGCTGTAGGGCTGCTTGGGTGGAGAGGAGCAGGACACAGCCCATGGAGGCTTTGTCCAAGGGCAGTTTTCCAAGAAGGCTGCGAGCAGCCAGCGGCCACCAGATCACCCCAACACACGTCAAACTGAAGCTGATTAGATCAGCAGATGAATGGTGGTTGAAACGATCTTTTCTCTGGCCTACGGTGCAGACTTTTTCCACTTTCAGGGAGTTGGTAGGACTCCCTGATCAGAGTTTAAAGGCATTTGGGTTTGAAAGGAGTAAAAGGCTTGGCACCAATCCACCAGTTCTGATAGGCAAGGTCCTGCACAGTACTGAAAGCAGCCAGGTCAAGGTCACCACTGGTGACCATGCTTGGTTTAAGTGGAGCATTAAAAAAAACTGCATTAAATTTTTTTCATTCTTTTTTCTGCTGATAAAAACCCCACCCTCATTAAAAAATCTAATTTCACAATCCTGTGATAAGGAGCATCAGCTACAGATCAGTAATATATTTCCTGAGGTACCTGACAATTAATTTAACATGATACTCACCACATTGGTTTCAGTGACACACCAGATCTTTACCAGGCTTTTGTTTTTTGCTGATTCATCATTAGTGGCAATTGCATTTATTACTGATTTATCAAGCTTAAAAGGAAGAATAAAAAGATTTTTAAAAATGCTTTATTTCCAGCTTATATCACATACTTCTGTTCAGCTCTACTCAAATAAGCCCCCTTGAAAGCTCAACCATGTAAAATCTGCATGACTCCAGTGCTGGAACTCCTGCCCAACAGGTAGGAGGGGGGTTAGTCCCAGAAAAAAAAAGTACAACTGTACATGAACAAATGCTTTGTCTCATTCTCCCCACATCATCCACTACCTCATCTCATCCTTTCTGTTTAATCAGCTGCTCTGACACAACTCCCTGACTGTATTTACTGTCACTTCAAAACCTGTGTGCACCCCCTGGCCTCTAGATGCACATGATTTTGTCCCATAATTTCAGTGTCCTCATCAGGTCCAATGCTGTTCCTCTGGCTGTGTCTCAGCTAGTGCTACCTGCAAATGCCCAGGCAAGAGGCTGCCTTCCCATCCATCCCACATGGCTGAATTTGTCATCACCTGCCTTCCCAGTCCTCCTCCCCCCTGTCTGCCACTGATGCTGTGAAATGTGGGCGAAATAGAAACTGGAAACGTAGAACTGGGGCTTTATGAGATATGAATTAAGAGAAGAATACATCTGTTAATGAACTTTGCCCCCAGGAACACAGAGGTAGGAGTGGGAAGCCTTCTCACAGTCAGAGCATTTTGATTAGTTGGGACTGAATCAGGTAGGCAGCTTCTTGAAGTGAGAAAGAGCTTACCTCAATGATGAGCTTTGTAAAGGGGTCTGTGATAACTTTTAGTAGCTCTGGAGCATCCTCACCACTTTCAAGGTGAAAGGAGTCAACTATAACATTGGTGAGATGGTAGAGATAGCCAGTAATTACTTCAATGGGTAACAGTGCAAACACAGCCAGCCAGTTAAAGAAATCATGGATTGTTGCCCCAGCAAAGGCCCTGCAAGAAGAAATTAAAAAACAGAGCTGCTTTTAATTAAACAAAATGTGTATAACATCAATTAGATATGAAATCATAAAAGATGATGAAGGGCATTTCAAGATGGGAATAATTTAATTTCTGGGGTCAAATGCAATATCTACTTTGTTATGGAGTGCTAGGTTGGCTCCACACTGTTGGCCAATTAAAGAGCCAGACAGGTGAGTAAAACAAGAAAAACTAGAAAAGACAGAAGTAATCCATAGCATGAGGCTGCCAAGAGTACTTTTTTGAAGAAAGAAGTGGCTGTACAGCCTGTGTTTGTTTTGCCTCTCACCTGTTTTTAGTACATTTTTAATCCTCGGCCAGGCGTTGCCTCCAGGACCAGTTCTCCCTGACTCCTGGGGCAAGAGGGCTTTGCAGCTCTCCCACATGTTTCTGCAATCTGTGGTGTACAGGTCCCTTCAATCTTCTCCTCCAAAGCTTAAGGAGCCACAGCTCGTCCCTCAGAGGCTTTGGCCAAGAGTATTTCAATATGCCCAGTGCATAAATGACAAGGTACCAAAGTCTCCTATCACTCCCAAGTTTACTGCCCATCTCCAGTAAGCCTCCAAGTGCTCCACGAGCTCTCTCAGTGGCAATGTCAAGTGTCAGTCCAAAAGATGTCACTGTATATATCTGACAGCCAGAACATTTCATTTCTCTACAGTTACTAGCTCTGGTTTTCTGCAGACTTCAACACTGAAATCTCTTTTAAGGAAACCAGACCAAACTTATGTAATGCTAACTTCTTGTACAGCCCTCCCACAGCTGGCACATAATAAAAGGTGGGGGGTATAGTGAGAGCACTTGAAAATTTATTCCTGTGTAAGATCATTAAAAAAGGTGAATTCTTAAAAACCCACAAAATTTTTAAAGGGACATGATACAGTTTTTTTTCCAAGCATATAAGGCCATACATGTAGGCAGCTTTCTACCTTTGCCATGGCCATGCTTGTGACTTTCCTATCTAGAAAGGTTGAATGGCTGTAGTAGCGATAGGGAATATAGAAGAAGACCTACAAAAATGAAAGAAACAATTTTCCAGATCTAGAGTTTAAATACAATACCTTCTAAATTCATTCCTGTCCCCAGCTTGCATAAGTGCCACAATTGTGTTTGTAACTGAGGTGCCAATGTTTGCTCCCATGATGATAGGAATAGCTGCTCTAACAGTCAGCACTGGAAAACAGAAAAGGAAACAATGAACGAAAAAATCATATTATTAGCAAGCTCTATGCTTCAATGAAAATTTCTATTGCTATCAGTGAATTCCTGACCACCCTTGATGTCAGTGTGATGAGCTGCTCTAATCCAAACAGGTTTGCTTTAATCAAGCCCCCTGGGAATGTGGCACTCCCATAGTCCCATGATCCCCACTGACACTATGGCCCATGGTTATCCCTTTTCATCACATGTTAAAGGGCCAGATGAAAATAAAGTCTTTTCTTTCCCAGGCATTTTCCTACTTACTACAGAATTTTGAAATGATACCACAGAAAAAAATGAAGTTCAGTAACTTTCCAACATGAGAAAATGATGCAGATAATTCCAAAATTAAGTCATTTGGTGCCAAGGCTTCCAATGATTTTCCTTGCAGTTGTGGTTATTATTATTACTACTACTACTACTACTACTATTGCTACTACTGATATTAATACCATTATGATTCCTTTTTAAAATTTTATTTTATATCAGGGAAACAGCTGTGAAAAACTTTTCCAATGGTCTCTATTCTTTTACCCAAAGCTTCTACAATTTGAACACAAGTGGGAATGTTTGCACCTGAGACAAGTTTTATGAGTGATCTCTAGGAAGATTCTGTGAGCAGACTCACATGTGGAGGACACCATGCTGACTATGATGGATGAAGAGGTGCTGGAACTCTGGACCATCACAGTCACCAGAACTCCGATCACCAGTCCCGCAACAGGATTTGAGAGCACTGAATCATCTTTAAATATGTCCCCTGCTGCTTTACCTGTAAAAAAAATATATTCTCAGAGTGGGGGAAGTACAAGGTAAAGTCCATAGAAATTATCAGTGTTTAATTCAAGATCATTCAGCCATTTAATTGATACATATATAACCATGTTTGCTATCCCAAAAAAAGTACAATGTAGCCCAGGGATCCAGATTCATGTCCTGGACTCTCAGTTTCTCAGATTTTAGCGGATACTTTATATTCTCTCATTTCAGTGACTATAAGCCCTGCTGAACTCTGCAGAGAATTTCCACATATAATGCCACAGCCATCAGCAGAAAGACTGTAGGACAAAAAAAACACCCATACCTTGATTTAAATGTTATTACTTGGTATTTTTGGACACTGAATTAAGGGTAATGCTTTTAATAATACTGACTAATTCAGTCCCTGTACCTTTCTGTGTTTGCAAAATACTTCAATAGAGGTACACATATTTCTCTGATAACCACTCCTGAGTCCATCACCTGAATTCAACACTTTGAGGTAAATGTAAAAAATACATTTCAATAGTTTTCATCTTTGAAGGATTTGAGGGACATTTCAGTGTTAGATGCTTTGGTCAAGAGCACAATTTTGTAATTCACCTTGTTGAAATGTCTTTTACATGGGACAGATTTATGTCCAGATGTATTTTTTTAAACTGTCACTAAAGTAACTGGGAGCTACTGGGAAATTGGGGCCAATAACCCCTACATCAGCTCTGTGGAATTTGAGACAGAAAGACCCTTTCAAACATCTGAAGGTCAGTGTTTAATCAGAGCTGCTTCCTTCTGAATCTATGCCTCATCATATATGAAGAATGTTCTTGAAGAGTGGTAGATGTAACTAAGTGTCTCAGACAAAATTTACTGCCTTGTTAATTTATTCTTGATATTTTAGATATTTTCATACCTCCTACCAGTTGAAAAGCAGAGCTCAGTACATCCAGAGAACACACAAACATGTAGAGTAATCCAAGTAGCATAATGAACTTCCCTATCCCATAGAGTACACGAATGACTTTTCCTTTTGTATCCAGATCTGCAAAACAAATACATTATGTATAAAAGAATCATTTGAATTTTTCTCTGGAATACTCTAGTGCACAAGCAGAGACAGTGGAGACAAAGACAGTGACATGACTCCAGTGTGTGATTAAACCCAAAAGAATGTTCTTAATCACATTTTAACTGCAGAAACAGGTATTTTGTTTGCCTACTTTTACCACAAAAAAACCTTTTTGGTATGTGACAAAAGCCTTATGAAATCTGACATTGACCCTTGGTTTTATAGTCATCCTACTGAGTAAAAAAAAGACCAACAGCTGCCTGGATATAAAACTGTATTAGTGCTGGACTGTTTTACATATATCTTCTCATGTTTTAAGGAGGCTAAGAAGCATGATTTTGGGATTTTTCTTAGCTGACTGAATATTATAAACCCATTAACTCTTGAATAACATGAGACAAGTGATGGGAAAACAATGTAGGTAACTTATTTACAGAGAAATGGCTACCTGACCACTTGATCCCAGTGTCCTGCAGTTCTGGCAGAGCCCACGGGTCTTCTTCTTCTGGCCTTGTCTCATCTATCAAAGCTACTGTGGAAAATGCAGGTTGAATTTCCCCTTTATTTCCAAGTGAAGCCACGTTGCCTGATGAAACAGAACATTTAAAAAATTGTTTAATTACTTTCCATCTTCTCCAAGGATCCCCAAATCCTATCTATTTTTTTATAACTCAGAGTGAGCACATTACCTTTGTGATTTTCTCCTTCTTTCCCAGCCATGTTCTGGTTTTGTTTGGAAGAGTCCCCAATATAGTTATTGGTTTCAGGCTTTTCTACCTCCGGCCAGGGAGCCATGATCTGTGACTAACAAAGTAGTGTTGAGTGAAATGCAAGTGCAGTCAAAATATTCACCTTATAAGAGTGCATGTGAGAAATATGATAAGGATAAAGAGCACAGGAGATGAAAATTAAATAGAAGCAATTTTCCCTTGAACACAAATTTTTACTAAACTTTATGAGTTATTCTTCTATTTGGGAAATTGATTTCTCAATATTTTTAATCACAGTTTACTTATTTGTGTACACAATTAAAAAATTATTTCCATCTCACATCTATATTTTCATACACTTTTAACTTTCATTAAAGAAAATATTCCTCTGCTTTCCAAAGGTAGGCATTTCTTCTCTTTAATTAATTGTAACTCCTTTCAACAAGAAGTCAGAGAATTGTTTTATTTTCTTCCACCTTCTGGATTACCAAGCAATTGCCTGGTAATTCAATACACAGACCTTTACCTGGTAATTCAATACACAGAAATGTTTTAGCAAAAAAATTCTTCCCTAAAGCACTGCTTAGTTTGGGTCGTGAATGCTAAACACAATGCCTTGTTGCCTTTACTGGTTCATTGCCATGGAAACATGAAGAGGAGAATCCTGGACAAGGTGGAAGAAGAGCCCAGGGTTTTGAGCTTGCTGAGTGCCCAGAGAAGAGGACAATTAGGGAGCGGGGGCCATTTGCAGGTCTGTATTTGCCTGTAAGCCACAGCTGATGCTGCAAATGAAGCTGAGCTGGAAGCAGCAAGGTCCAGCTCACCCATCTCACACAGGCTCTCTCTCTGAACCTCTTCCTGACCCCTTTCTGGGCACATTTGACATGCACTCTATTATTAATTAATAATAACTTAAAAAGTAAGACATCATATGTCCAGATCCTGCCAGCATGGGTGCAAACACACATGACAGACCTGGTCTAGGCACAAGAGGAGACCAAGCTTGGAAAAGTCCTCCCTATTTACTTCACCAGTATTAGAAACCAGAGGGAGAGACATGAATGAGGGGGGAAGTGACTGTGGAAACAGGAGCCAATATGTACCACAATGCTTCTGCCTTTACAGACTTGGTGACATCAGCCAGCACATCCAAAAACTCCATGGAAAGGATGGGAGAAGTGAACCCTGTCCAGGAAAGCCCCACCTTCAGGTCTGTCTCTTCCACCCTCTGTGCCCCACAAGTCAGTCAGTGCTGCAGCCAGAGCTGCCCCATGGGCAGCACATCTGGCACCCACATGGCTGAAACACTGGTCAGTAAATTTGCCACCAATGCTCCTCATACACAGAGCCCCTGTGCCCCCTGCACCTCCAAAAGTCAGAGCTGGTTTCATGCTCCCATAAACAAGGTTCACCAGCAGTTAGCAGTCACTCTCAGGGAGTATAATTAGTCATTCATTTAATCATAGTCCTTTATGTAGCTGATGGCGAAAATGTTTTGTGCCTGCCCACATCAGTAAGCCACACATCCTCCTCCTTTAGCTGGGAAGGAAAAGTCACAGACAAAATCACTTGTGTCTTACTGTTACACAGGTGGGTATTGTTTTCTGGCACTCCACAAAGAAAAGAGTATCTCTTCTTCCACATTACCAGGAAAAGTTATTCTGCAATTCCATTAGCAAAAACTACACGTTTCACATTCTTTATCTGTGGTGTAAGACCCAGAGCAGCTCCCAAGATACACAAAGATCTTCAAACAGATGAAAGAAAGTCATTCTTGCTTGTTTCAACAAGGATTCCCATTTGCTTGGAGCAAATTCTCGCATTTCCATCCATGCCAAAACAACCTCCAGCCCCACCCAGACAAAAACACCTCCATCTTGTTAAACAAGTTTCATTTATATATGTTCAGCATCTAAAGACCTATTAAAAAAATAACTGCTCTGCACAAGTGATTCTTAAGTGAAATGTAATCATGAAAATATATTGGAAAGTCAGATGTGAAGCTGCAACTTATTCCAGCCATGGAGACACAGAATATGCTGGACACCACCATCCCCAGAGATGCCATCAGTACTACAGCTCTTCTGTTACGCTTAGTATGGAAATGAAGGATTCAGCCTGCATTATTACTGTATGGAAACTGAGCTGATGCATTCAGTGGAGAAACTGGAGCTTGAAAACTTCAGCAGACAAACAGCCTCTGCGTCCCCTAAAAAAAGTCTCTCCAAACAAGAATTCGGCAGAGCATTTTTCCATAATAAGCATCTCCCATGTTCCTGAGGTGCTCAGGAGCCCACAGGTACGTCATGTATTATTATTGTTTTTGCTTTATGTGATTAAACATCATAGAATGAGAGTTAATCACCTCTGTAGAGGAAGTTTTTATAGGTATGTATATAAGTAATTCACATGAGCCCTAGCCAACCTCTGACTTGAGAAGGTAGAATTGAATACTGGAGGCTTTTACAGCATTTGCCTTGAACATTTGGGTTTGCAGAGGCACTACTAGAACAGCCCATGCTGTGTGAGTGGTATTAATGACTGATGCTAGCAGAACTTCTATACCCTTGAAGTCCTCCCACAGTTGTCAGCTTTCCCAGATCCCAGCTCTTGTTAAGAGGAATAGCTGAGAAGATAGTGGGGAGACACCTGATACTCTCTGCTGGAGTCCTAGCCACAGCTACTTACTGTTAATTAACCACTGTGCTACAAAGATAATCTACATTCTATAGTTTTCCCTTTAAAGAATTTTTCCTTGGCCCAAATACAGACATTAACACCTTGGGAAAATACTCAGAGGACAGTCAGTGTGCTGTGGAGGAGCAGAGCAGTGGGGTGGCCGAGTGACCCCATCGCTCCCTGGGTGCTCACACGCGCCTTTGCAGAGGCTGACGTCAGCTGTGGCAGAAAGCACCAGCACTGCTGACGCAAGATCCCAATGACAATGAAAACCCTAATAGTGGTTTACCTGTGAGCACCAAAGACAGCTGCATGCAAAGGAACATATTAGGGAGCAGGCCAATGACAACGCACCCTGCAACAACTTGCTGTGCTCAGCTGGACGCACCGGTCCAGGTCCAAAGGCAGGAGAGCCACAATTGCTGGATGAGGCACTGGAGTGATGAGCTCTGCCCACTCCCATGCCAGCCCAGGTGCCTCAGTGCCACGCATCTGCCTCCTGCCTTGGCTGGCAGGACACCAGGCAGGGTAGGGTGCCTGCAGCCAGGGTGAAGTCACGGAGCTCACGTCAGGACACGCGTTGGTGCTCGGGATATCCACCTGCCGGGTGCTGAAACGGGAGCTGATTTCCTCCTGAAAGTGGCAGGTCACAATGTGCTATGCATATTGCAAAGGTCTGAAAACCAATGCCTGGGCAAGATGTAATCCAGCCCGTTTCAGTGAACCTCGTGGCAAATCCTCTCACACCGTCGTGTGTGCTTCTTTCGTTGTGAGTATAATCTTTCCTTGCCTTTGGAAAATGCTAACCATGTGTGACATCCTTTCTAACTTCAAAAGAAACTGAACCCTCCCCCTCCTAAGAGGGAGATAGATGGGAAAAATCAATGGCATTCAAATTCCGAAAATGTGAGAGAGAAAAACTCAGAGCCAAAGTGAGCTCCTGTGGTTTTTATGTCCATAGTCTCTCACTGCAGCATTTCAAAGAGTTAAAGTCTCTGGGGAATTATCTGAGCAACACTGGGTGTCATGCAGCTGCCCTATATTGCATTCCTCAGTGACTCACAGGCTGTAACAGCTTTGCCTGTGTTGCAGAGCTGCACTCTCGGTGCTTTGCAGTTCTAAATCAGAAACAGCTGTCAATCTGTTTGTTTCGCTGGACTTAACACAGCTAAATGAGCTACCCCCTGTGTGTGCCCAGCCAGCATTGTTCGTGCCTCTCCACCCGTGACAGCTCACCCAAAGGTGAGCCGCATTGTGCCGGACACAAGAACTATGGAGCAGCAACAAGCCTTAAAGAAACCTCACTCCTGGGGAACGGAAACAGTCAAAACAAGATAAAATAAAAAATACTGAAGAAAAGAGCAGTATTTTCAAAACTAACTGATAATAACTACAACAACCAATGTGACCATACATGCACCTACAGGCTGCTTAAGCAGCTCCATATCAGATTTTGGGTTCAGCCAGGCTTTCCCCATTTTCTCTCCCTCTCATTCCCTCCTGTCTCAGCTTTTCTACTAAAGTACCTCACTTCCTTATCATTCATCACAGCACTAAAGTTTTTATCTTCAAAAGGGATTTATTAGCTAATCTGATATCCAAATATATGACTTAGCAAATATGAATATTTATCACACATACTTCATAGGAATAAATACCAACCTACATATCAGCCTTTCTCGTACAAAGTTTGAAGAAATATTGTCTTTTTCCTCTCAAAATGTACCACTTGCAGCATAGAAGCACATTGTGTAGAGACAGGAAAAGAAAGCTTCTGAGCCAGCACAAATTCATTCAGGAGCTTTACATCAGCTGATAGTTTTGCCCCAGAACCAGTTCCATGGAAGCCACAAAGCCCCAGGTGCAACAGAGGCAGTAACAACTTAAATAAACACCAGCAATGATTCAGCCTTGCTAGGAGCAAGTCTTGTCTTTGCTCTGGCACCAGCTGCTTCCTTGGGGCTTTTTCTTTGAATAAGTCAGCAGGCTTAGCCGGGATGTAAACTTTCAACTCATGCAGTAGTAAAGGCAGAAAGAGATATGCAAAAGCTACAAAAACTGTGCTCAGTTTTAGTCCTATGGATCTGTAAGACTCATTGCTCACAAGCCTGAATCTAACACACAACAAAACTAAAAAAACACACAAAACAAACTAGAAAAGTCAACTAATATCTAGGTATGTGCAGGGAGAGAATAAATCCCAAAGATTAATTTTTGAATTCACAACCAAGCAAAGCACTGGAGACTGCCCCTGGGGAGCCAGAGCCAGGAAATACCACTGAACTACTTGAAATGCCTAGTAGGTATTTAAATAAAACTATTACTTTTTCAGAATAAAATGCCAAGAAAATTAATAACCCCACCAACAAAGAAATAGTACAGATCTACCCCATCCCATAGACAAAATACACAGTAAAGAATAAAGAAAGGAAAAAAAATGATGTTAAAAAGACTTACTGATCTAATGGAAGAGCTGATAATAAAAGTTACTGAGAAACCAGTTGATTTCTGCCTACTGCCACATTAGTTGGGCAAACTACATCAGAGTCTAATGTATTCCTTTTACCTCCGTGTATCAAACCAAATTAGCATAAGAAAATGTTTCCATCGAGAACAGCCTGACAAGGCAGTGGTGAGGCACACAGCCCTTACAGAAGATCTATGCTAACACATGAACTGACCGTATTTCCTTCCAATGTTTCATTAATCATATCCTAGACATTTTCCATTATCCAATACCACTGATCACTATGACTTAAAATCTCACTTCTTTTCAAATAATAGTTAAACAAATATTTTCTTTTGATACAGGCATTTCTTTTTTTGGGGGGGGGGGTGGTCTTTTGGCAGCTGCTAACAAAATACTTTCTTTCTTTATCATATTTAATAAGAATAAACCTAGCTAATTGCAGAAAAAAGTATAGTTTATTTTCAGAACTATGTTCTTTATCACTTCCTTAAAAATACAGATGCAGTAAAAGGAAAACAAGGTAAAAATATTAACAAGAGGATGACATTTCACATCCCACTCCAGTACCCCCATTACCTCTCTTTCACTATTTCTTGAACTGCAAAAGCAGAGCTTTAGATTTGAAGCTAAAAAAGTTCAAAAGAGAAGAAAAGAAAACTCAGTCTTAGTTGCTTTTACTTACCACGACTTAATTCCGAGACAATAGAGTGAACGGATCAACTGGGCAGCCACTGAAACCTGCAATATATATAGACAGGTGTTGAGCAAAGTTTGCTTTCATCACTGCACACTAACATTCCTATTTTACAGTCCAGAGGCACTGCCTACCTGCAACTTAATGATCACAATAAAACTTCTTTTTGCAGGAGTGGGCAGCAACCAACACTGATAAAACTATGGGTTATTTCACACTTATCACATTCTAAAAAATGTCCCATCAGCATTTAAGTACAAGTTACAAATGTGCTCATGTGAGTACTGGAGAACTAATTGTTCCAGCCAGAAAAATTGCTGTCCGCCTGATCATTCAGTAATCTTTTTTCCAATAATAATTTTCCAAAAATATTTTGCAGTCTCAAAAGTCTGTCAAAAGAGTGTGAAGGAGATGTAGTACTGTTATTTGTCTGTTCAGGTGCCTATTAATCTGCCTAAGAACAGAAGCGAAGGAGAATCAGATAAAAACAGTGTAAGTAGGAAACACGTAAGAACTCCTTAGAACAGAGGATGGAGTTTCATTCTTATCAGTGCTCAATGTTTACAATTAAGGCAAGCTCATTAGCATTTTGGCTGTGGCTCTACTTCCAAAGTAGATTTAAAGGTGTAAGGACACCTTTGATAATCACATTCAGAACACTAGAGATGAAGACAAATAGATGATAAAGAGATAGGTTATTCAATAAAACAGTGTGGTACTCTAGATTAGACAAAGCAGCCACCAGCATTGCTGTCTGTTCTAGTGCTGATCATCTTCACAGGGAGCTGGATGGGGGGGGCTGCATTAGGCACTGCAGCTTTATTATCTTTGATTTTTTTCTGTTTCAGTGGGCAACTTACACTGAGAAAATACGCTGTAAACTAGCCATGTAAGCAGCAGATCTGCTTTGTCTGCTTGTATGCAGTCATATCTCCCAGCAGCTTAGTGACTTAGTAACTCAGTAAAGTAAAACTCTTGCTTTTTGCACCTTTCAGTCCCCTGGAGATGCCCAGCCTTTGGAGCGGTGAGTCACAACTTCCCCTTCTCCTGCGTCGGCGTCAGAAATGTTTAATAAGCTGTGGCCAGGAGAGCTCTGCAGCCCCGTGTGCAGCATCACATCCTGGCAGCAGAGCCACCAAGCACCTCCCCTGCTGCAAGTGGCTCTGCTGGTGTCGACCCCACTGCCCACACTGTGCTGGGCAGGGCTGATGGTGCAGCCCAAGGATGGAAGCACCAGCCCTGCCTCACCCTCCCTACTTGCATTTTGCACAGAGGTGGCAAGGATGAAAAGGAAACCAATTTCTCTTCTGTGTGAAGTGGAGAACTGTGCAGAAGTGGAAAGAAGTAATGGAAAAAGGACCCAAGGTTGTCCTTGGTGGTTCACAGGCACACTTCTCTTAGCAGAAGTATACTTTAACATTACATCTAAAAATAGTACATTTTAAGTCATGCCCAACATGCAGGAAATCAGGTGAATCTTTTACTTGGGAATACTTGTATTTCTTTGAGTTATGGCTTATTCTCTTCTGAGTCACTGGTTGTGAAACCCAGCTCTTCTGAGTGGGAAGTTATGAAATGTGCACATTTCAAGTACCCAAGTACCCTGCCATGGCTCACCCAGAATGTGGCGATGTCCTCTGCAGTGTTTTATTCCAACATTGCTAATTCCATTTGCTAAACACAATCCTAAGTGCTGACCAAGTTAACATTTTAGAAAGAGAAAAATTCTATATCAGACCTATTGAACTAAAAAAAAAAAAAACTTAAGGAAAGAAAAAGCAGTCATTTACACAAAGGCAGACAATCTACAGTCTGTCTTTGGAAGTCCAGGGTGAATCTTCTGCAGAGTCACTCTGAAAGAGCCTTCATAAGAAGTTTGTCACAAGGGATGAAGGTGGGTGTTATTTGTTCCAGAAGCCTTCTCTTCATTCAAAATCAGAGGAGAAGCTGATGTTCTTCCTGGAACACCAGGGCAGTCAGAGTGATAGTTCAGAGTGCTTGTTGGCACACACTCAAAAGATGCTGCTGCTGCTCGGGAAGTGTGAGGCAATGCTCTATCTTCCCACTTTAGAGCTTACTTTGAAACAACTGACTTAATTAAATATATATATATATATTGGATAGGAAACACTTAATAAAGTAAAGAAAGCAAGCAAATTTGAAGGGTCCTGGTTTCCTCAAACAAAGTTGCTGGATCACTCTGCAGCTATTTGGAATAAATCTAGCTTTTAACAGGAAGTGCAAACACAGAAAATGTCTTAAACACAGAATAAGAAAAAAATTCCTAGCATGTGCAAATTCTGTGAGAGGTGAACTCTGTCCAGTCACTGTTATATGTTGCAAGAAGTTATGACACAGAAAAGAAACATGTCCACATAACATCCGTGCTACAAGCTCCTTTACAGATCTCCCCAAAAAAGGGGTACCTGCTGTGCAAGTGTCAACCCCATCCTACCTGTAAGACCCAAGCCCTAGTTCAGCAAACCAAGTGCACATAAGTCACAACTAAAACAAAAATAATTACAAGGAAGTGAAAGAAATGGCCATTTATCCTGCAAAGGTGTGTCAGTGCAGTCCAAGATACATATTCACTAACAGTAATATTAACATGATGAGGGTTGCTCTTTTAGAGACACAGCTTCAAAAGTCAGCAAGCATGAGCATGGCTCTCAGCTAACACCAGGAGAAAATCTCTCCCTCTCCTACATTTTAATTTAATTTTTAATATTCCACAAATCCAAAGAATCCACACCTAAACTATGTACATTCAAAAGAGTGGGAATCTGGAAAACAGCTATATGGCTCTTTACTGAAGAGAACGGGAATTGTTTCCATCATTTGGAAACAGAAGTGTCAATTTTCTCTTGTTCAGAAACCTTGACCAAATCTAGTTGTCTGCATTTGGGAACAACATGAGTGTAAATCAGCCTTCCCTCTTCCGGATACGTAAAACACGAAGCCCCAATCATAAAAGAGAGAGGCCAGTGCTGATTTCAATAGGAATTATAGCCTGAAGAGTTATTTGGTTAAGGACTTACACCCATTCAGCAGAAAAAGGTTTTCCTTCTTTGTGTAGTTACCTGGAAAAATTTAAGTCCTGGCTTTATCTATTGTCTGAAAAGTATTCTTCCTAAAAACATTTTAGCAGTGAACCTTATTAATGAAAACACCCAGTCAGATGTGGGTTTTGAATATGAACTTCCATAGTGGTACCAAGCTGGGTATTTCTTTGGAAACAATATTTGTAGCAGACTTTGACCCTGACATTATATAGGATGCTTTGATTTTGTAACACTGGGTAAGTGCTACAACTCTGCTGTTCACTAATTAATTTATTTTCCATTAAGAAGTGTAAATTTGTCTTTGAAAGAAATCACTGGCTTTTAGCTAGCCTGCACTCTTCTGCCTATTACTGCCATACATACTCAGAACTTTTTTTCCCCAATATTTCTGCTATAGTTGGGAATAGTAAAGAATAACTCCTAAGTCTACTTTGACAGGAATAAGAAAACCCCTAATTTCACGTATAAAGAAACTGGATACTATCACAGGGTTCTCTATTACAATACTGTGCATTTCATCTAACATGAATGATATGCAAAAAAAAATAATGGAGTTATGGTAGTTAACATACTTCCAGAACTGAGTAATGAATAAAGTCATAAAGAGACAGCACTCAACAGAACCAATGCCAGGAATGGAAGGGGGAAATAAAATGTGAACCAAAGGAGTCACAAAGAGAAAAACTACAGGAAGGGCTTTCAAATGTACAAAGGAAAATAAATATTTCAACACCAGGGAAATAGTTTTTATGAAGCAATTATATGGCAAACAATTTTAGACAGATAGTAGTGTTTGAAAGGAATAAGGGAAATCTCTTTTGGTCTTACAACAGCAGAGCAGTTCCTTCAGTATAGAATGAGTTTATTCTCATTACCACTATGTCTCAAAATTTTTTGTCAGTACAAATACACCCTTGGACATGAGTTAAGGGAGATATTTTGTTGACATTTTCCATGATAGCTATGTTTTCATTAAAGTAACTATTTACAGTTATTTTTATTGTTCCTGAAGTATCTTATTTTAACGTCCTATTTAGTTGATGTTTTGCTACAAGATGCACTGTTCTCAGCATTTGCTGACATGTAAGGGAGTGCTCATCTGGAGCCTGCAGTCCAGGCACTGGAAGTGGGGGCTTCAGAGCAGGGGCAGCTCCCACATCTTCTGACCCCCTGCCAGGGGAGGCATGGCCTGAGGCAACAAGGCACAGGCTAAAATAGGGCATGAAAAAATAGTACCAGCAGTAGCCTGCATTTGATTTCAGCAAGAATGCTAAAAAGTTGGATCATGTAATTTGCTTTTACTACTAAATCCCAGATAAATTTTTAAACTTTGCTTACCATAGCTGTTTTAAATGTTCACTTCTTGTCTGGAGTGTATAACTAAAAGGTTTAACTAAAGGTTAAGATAATTCATTAAAAAATAATCTCCAAGACAAAGACCTGGTGATGCTTTGGCATCAGAAATTTTTAATCACAAAAGAAACCCAATATTATTCCCCTCCTGCTAACCTTTCCTTACACTTTTTATAGTCTCTCCCCTAACCTTACCCTGACACCACACCCCTCATTCCCCACTCCTGTTCACTCTCTGAACCAATCTTATATTCCACAGCCTCTGGTTGCCTCCCACTTTGGTCACACATGAATGCAAGTAGCACCTTCCCAGCAAACAAGTGATGGGGAAGAGGAAGAGAAGTGAAAGGAAATGTGAGAGCTCTTAAATAAATAATAATATTCACACTCTTAGGCAAACCTTAATTTACAGATCCAAGCGCTTTGGGAAAGTAGGCGATGTTGGCTCCTTTATTATTCACAGACAGTTTCAATATATGTTTAATTTTAAGAAACCCATTGTTTTCCTCCTACATGATTTGTTAACTCTTGGCTGACACTGGGCATGGTGCTGCTGGTAGCAGGACAAGCCAGTATAATTACTGTCAGCCAGCTGAGCATGACTGCTGAGACAGAGGCTCCATCTCACCTTTCCCACCCATCGTGTGCTCCTCCTGCTCTGTGCAGCCCCTGCGTGCTGCCAACAGGGCACACCCACACTTATTTATCTTCCCCCAAATTAATTCTTCCCAAAAGGCAGATGTGAGGGTGGCATAAAATGAGGATTTTTGACAAAATAAATAGTCTCTCAAGAACACACTACTCATTCAAAGGCCATATGCACTAATTCTGCACAAAAATGTATATTTCAAATAAAGTATGAAACCCCTCAAACTCCAGGTGAAAAATTACCAATAATTTCATCAACAACACTGTTCTGTACTTATTGTTGCACAATGCTTGCAAAATCTCCTTTCTGAGCCTTTGTTCATGAAACAGCTTTTGGACAGCTCTAGGTGACTCACTTAAATGTGATCTGATGCCATAAGGTGAGGGAATAAATCTCTTTTCTTTGAAATTAGTTGCCATACAAATAATTGTCCAACTCACTAATTCTGTAAAAGTCATTAAACTAGACCTGCAAAATTAACAGCAAAATCAAACTATCTGGTATTCAATAAATATCAAACACAGTAACTTTCCTTAATGTGTAGTTTATAAGCAATTACCTGTGATTATCATCTAATAAAAAGGTCTTTGAATGTATCTGGAGAAGGGCAACAAAGATGGTGAAAGACTGGAAGGAATGTCCTGTGAGGAACTGCTGAGGGCTCTGGGTTTGTCCATGTAGGAGAAAAGGAGGCTAAGGAGTGACTTTATTGCTCTCTGTAGCTTCCTGAGGAGGGGAAGTAAAGAGAGAGAGACACAGAGAGGGATGAACCCTTCTCCTCCCTTCTCCTCCCTTCTCCTCCCTTCTCCTCCCTCCTCCTCCCTTCTCCAGGGATAGGACTCATGGGAATGGTTCAAAGCTGCACCAGGAAAGGCTTAGACCAGACATTAGGAGGCATTTCTTTAACAAAAGGGAGGTTAAACCCCAGATCAGACTTCCTAGAGTGGTGGTCAATGCCCCAGGCATGTCAGCATTTAAGAGACGTGTGGACAATGTCATAAACAACATGCTTTAACTTTTGGTCAGCCCTGAATTGGTTAGGCAGTTGGACTAGATGATAATTGTCGGTCTCTTCCAACTGAGTCTATTCTATTCTATTCTATTCCATTCCATTCCATTCCATTCCTGCCAGGATAACCAGGAAAGGAATCCAAGTCAAGTCATGAGTGAGGACAGCCCTCTCCTGTGTGAGCACTGCAGTAATTTTCTTACTGCATTAGGCAAACTAGTCTTGCTGCATAGTTGAGAGATCTTGCAATTAGGAGTGTGCCAAACATCAGAAAATTTGTCTCCTTCTTTCACAGCACCATCTCTCAGTGATGCCTGTGCCACAAAAACAGTTTCAGTCCAGTCCTGCTGTCAGCCACTGAAACCATGGATTCTTTTAGAGGATTTTGTTCTTGAAAACAAGACATTGTACATGGTGCAAGAACCATTCCCACTCTCCTTGCAGTGTAAATTGGATATAAGTCTCAGCCTTAAGTCACACATGAAGAAATGTAAGGCTTTTTTTCCTTAAATACTATCCCCAGGACTTTCTATAGATTTCAGGTCCCCATCTTCAAGATACATGCAATGAGTGACTTCACTAGAATAAGAAGACATAGCTTCTTATAAACTTTTGAAAGATTAAATCTCCTATTCACACACAATTACAGCTCCTATTGACTCAGAAGTGTAAATGTGTGTGTTTAAGGCATTATATTGACCAAGGCATGCAGGCCGTGGCTGCTTTTTAATTGTTTACAGTTCATCCTTTTACACACATATTTTTAGCTTTATAAGGGGTAATTAAGGGAGTAACAAGACCGATACCTGCTTTTACAAAGGAAGGCTGTAATAGACACAAGGCAAACCTGAAGAGGAACCCAAGACAGAAAGCATTTGCTCATGTGCAAGGATTTTGCTGTTTGCTTCCCTTAAAGGATAGAAAGTCCTTTTATTGCATTGTGTCTCTTTATATGAAAAATCATAGAATGACTTGAGTTGGAGGGGACCTTCAAGACTGCCTGGTTCCCACCTCTCTGCTGTGGGCAGGGACACCTTTCATTAGACCAGGTTTCTCAAAGCCCCATCCAACCTGACCTTGAACACCTCCAGCGATGGGGCATCCACAGCTTCTCTGGGAAACCTGTTCCAGTGCCTCACCAACCTCATGGGGAAGAATTTCTTCTGAACATCTAATGTAGACCTGCCCTGCTTCAGTTTAAACCATTACCCCTTGTCCTGTCGCTCTCTGCTGATGAAAAATCCCTCTACCTCCTTTTATAATGCCTGGAATCTATAACAGCTTTCCCTACTGAATACACCAAGCAGAACTCAAAGGTATTAAATAAATATCCAAACCTTTGGGCTCAGTGATGGCAGAAAAATGCCAGCAAAAACTCAGAACAAAATATTCTCTGTTGTATTCTTAAGCTGAATTCATGAAACAGGAATCTGAACATTTCTTGGAAATACAGAGCAATACTTCAAGAATATCTGAATACACAATTAGCTATCTTTCCTAAAGGAAGCAGATCTCAGCTTTGGCTGGTTGCTCAAGTGCAAAGAGGAAATACTACAGCAAAGACCTTCTTTCTTTAAAGAGTGGATCATGTTAGCTTTAAAAAGCATTATAAACAATTCCTCTGCTCAGGAAAACATAATTTTATCTCTCTAAAAAATTAATTGATAAACCACTGGCTATATAGTTTGGCTGCTCTTTTAAACCTCTTCAAACCTAGGCCCAAATATTATGCTCATTGATAAGCTGGAAATTTCTGGCATAATGTGACCTTATTAACCTCTTGCTTTTAAGTCTTGCAAAGCATCTCTTTCAGTTAGCAGAAACACAGTCTTAATAGTAATTTAATGCATTTTCATTGAAGTTTCTGCACTTTCAATAAAAATTATACTATTGCAAACCTATGACTTCCATTACTTTCAAATTAAGTGTTTCTTTGTTTAAGTAACAAGCATAAATTAGTTCAGCAAGAAGAGAAGAATTGCTTCTTAATTGTACTGGAAGAACTTTTTTTTAAACCTGAAGGTAACAAGTGTCATTTTGCATATATTAAGATTTAAAGAGGTGCTTTTGTTACAGCTGATGTGTAACTCAAGACTTTCAGAGTTGTAAAACTGTAACTTTATGCTAATTTATATAAATAATGTATAGCCCATTTACAATACCTTACGTGCTGTCCTTGATCCTCACACCATGCTTGGATTGGTCTGCTATTTTTTAATCAGCTCTGTCTCCACAGGTCTTGTAAACTGTCCCTGGTTCCAGGAAATAAGATTTGACCTGCCAGCCTTCACCTCTGCCAGTCACAAAAAGGCTTGGCACATATCATATGCCACAGAGCACATTCTTTCATTATTAGGTGAGTTTGGTTATTCATTTGAAAAATACTCTTGAATAAAATAAAAAAGTATGAAGTACAGAGCTTGTGATATTCAGAGATGGTCAAGGCAGACATTTCAGAATAAATGTTATGTATGACTTTTCCACAGTCTGAAGCCCTTGATCAGATGTAATTCTTCCATGCTTGTGCCTGTTCTTTTCACTGAAACAGCAGCAGAAAGAACAACCAGGATCCTTTTCCAGCCCAGGTGCATTAAGGGCAGCAGGGAACACTGTGCATGGAATGAAAGCCTGTCTGAGGCACCCACTGTGAACCTCAGCCTGCAGAGACAAGCAGTGGTGGGGGTGCAGATGGGGCAGAGCTGCCCACCTGCTCTCAGGGACACGGACACGGCCGTGCTCCCCCAAGGACGATAAACACACACCACAGCAGGTACACAACAGGGTCCTGGCAGCAGCTGAGCATCACTTTCTAGATGTGGTGCCTTGGGAAACACATGGCTGTTCTCAGCAGTGAATAAATAGTGCCACGAAATACAAGCCCTGGGAAATTGGAAAACAGGAGCACAGCAAACTGCCAAGGTTTCTGGTAGGGTTCACAGTAGGATTGCACACACCAAACAAGTGCACAAGGCTCTATCCAGCTCCCCTCTTAGACCCAGAAGCAGTCCCCATAGATGTTGTTTCCAGCTGCAGTGTGCCTTTCACGTGTGTGATACGTCATGCACTTGCCTGCAAAGCTGGAAGTGCTCTTCTGTAGCTGGATATTACAGAGATTAAGACAGCAAACCATCACAGCAAAGGGGAGCATGAAGAAGGAGAAATAGCTTTTACAGCCTATTTATTTGTAATATCAAGCATGCTGTTGTTTGCCTTTTACTGACTTACTGATATTTCCTCTGAAAAGTCACTGACTCTTAGTCCTATTGTTTCTGAAATGTGTCATATTTACTATGTGGCAGATTCAACTGCTGGTCTTGCATTTTGAAAGTTAAAGCAGACCATAAAATGGCATTAGTGCAAAGCCAGCATGATCTGTTCAGGAGGCATATAGAACAGCTTCCAGCACATTTTCTGTAATCACTAATCAAAACACATAAGTCTAATTATGCCTGATAACAGTATAATAATACTTGATTTTTGCATAATGCATTTCACATTAAAGGGAATCAATCTGTTGAAGATATAAGATGCATGTTGAAGACACAAGATTGAGATAGCTATAAATGGTTAAGAGCAATTTCTGGTGAAGGACAAGATACTGCAGCCTGAGACAGGTGCCATACCCAGATACTGGCACATCTCTGTAATCCTTGTTTTAAAAGTTTCCTGTTTCAGGTGGTCCTGAGCTTAAAATTGTTCTCTGAAAGCAAAGACAGGGAGATGCCCATTTGAACAACCATTTCTGAGAATTTTCTGTCCTTGAAACCACTTCCTTTCTAAAAAGAAGTGCTTTGGTGGCAGCTTTATCCAGGCCAGTAAGCACAGGCACATTGGAGTGGCCAGTTTGAGATGGCTGACAAACTTCCTGCTGAATTCTTCCAAAGGTGCCACCTTTCAGTCAGCTGACAGCATCATATCATCTCCACCAGTGGAGCAGCTTCCTCTGACTCCCAGTGGCCCCTTGGCCTCCAGGTCAGGCTGCCTGCAGCACCTCAGCTCCTGCTGCCACAATTTGAAACAATATTTGGGTTTTCACAAACTTCAGGGTAATGGTGGAAACCTTCCTGCCCTACCCAGTCCTTGCTGGGATGCTTTGCTTTGAACTGGACCCACAGAGCACCTTCAGTGCAGAGAGCTCCACCATCAAATCCCTTTCTCCTTCTGCCCATGCCTCACCCCCTCCCAGGGCAGCCTGAGCACAGCAGCTGCAGCTCTGGCACTGCCAACAGAGGAGAATTCACTGCAGGAGGGAGCAGCCCCAGGACTCCCAGTGCTCCAGGTGCAGGAGGGGCTGCTGCTCCAAAGGATGCAGGAGCAGCCCAGCACATCGCTGCTGCTCACTCCAGGCAGCTGTCCCACACCATGTGCCAGCACCCACCAAGGGACACCATCCCTGGGGAACAAACTGGTGTTCACAGCCTGGGGATGGGGAGGAGCTGGCAGGGCTGGGGAATGGCACAGCAGGGCCACCAAGCCCCAAAACCGCACTTGTGACAGAGAGCTGTGTCTGCAAGGACATGTGTGCAGACTGTGCTCTGCAAGGACAGGCAGAGGGAGGGAGGGAAGGAGGCTGAGGTGCTCTCTGCTCTCAGAGTAGGAGCTGGTCCTCACCCCCAGCCAGGGGCAAATCCAGCTGTGCTGTGATCTGCTGCCACACAGAACCGTGCACCAGCTCTGATGAGCAGGGTGAGATGTGCAGGTCACATCCTCCTCAAAGGGTTTACAACTTGCCAGCAGGAATGAAAGCTCACAAGCCTGGAGGTTCAGGGTGTAACTTGCACATGCTTAGTCTAGTCCACAGATCCTGGTGATACAGTAAATTCTTCACAGATAAGAAAATGCACGGGGTTTTTTGTGGGCTTTGGTTTGCAGGAATTGCAAGATGTGTTTTGTGAGATAACCTCTATCTTATCTTTATTTTTTCTGTTCTAAAGTAGAACAGTCTGGATACTAAAGCCATTTCTGCCACAACATTAACCCCATCAGGTAAAACAAGCTTCACTAAAAGAATTTTAGCCTTGGCCTGGGATTCAAGGAGTTAAAATGTGGCATTAGTGCTACAACAGAGTTTCTAGCACTGGAAGATGGCTCTTTCCACACTACAGAAAGCAGAGAACCAGAAATAGATAGATAAACTACTCTCCCTGCTACTCTTCCTACTTCTCTCCTTCTAAACTGTTCTCCTTTCTCTGGCTAAACCAAACAATGGTTGACTGCTAATACTCTTGCCATCCACTCATTTTGGAGATATATATATATATATATGAGACTGATTTCTAGTATTGCAGTCCTCATGAGTTTTTTTGGCAGAATTCTCAGGACCAATGCCAAGTGACTGATATTTGTCTGCCTCTTCACCAGCATCACACTTCTCACACCAATACTTCTCCAGATTTAAGTATTACTTTTTTTTCTGAGAATGTATTCAGTTTCATAGGAACACAGATGAGGAATTCAGCAGGACTAGACAACAGATGATATTATTCAAAACATTAGTAGGTTAACACATCCCACCTGCACCCAACTTTCTGTTTTGTCAACCTGTATATGTTCGTAATTTTTGTCTCAATTTTTTTCTGAGGCCTTGCACACTACAACACACCTGCATTGTTTTGGTCACCATTTTCTCCCTTCTTTCATGGATAACATGCTACACTTTCTATTTCCAGTCTGGTTATCTCCCTCCTGGGCTGGCAGCCATTTAAGCCATCTGACCCACATTCCCCCTGACCTTTATTACAGAGTTTCTTCTCCCAAATGACCAGCCTCCCCAGTGCACTAGAGCCATTCTAGGTATGGTCTATATATTCCCACTCTCCTGGCCCTAATTGCTTCCCTGTGTTTTACCCCCTGGAAGAGAAATATTTTTTTCTTTTTCCCCTCAAAGACACACCATTAACCTGGTGATCAGCAGGATACAGATACCCCCCTCCCTGCAGTTCTTTTAGTGATAAAGAAAGGAAGAGACCATTTGAGGCATGTTTAACAAATCCAATTCCCCAAAGCACATCATGGAGTAGATCTTCTCTGCTGAGGGGTACAAGCAAAGACAAAATATCTGCTATTAAAGATAAAATACACACCTATCATTTTCACAGACAGAAAAGGCTTGTATGGAGGATTTGCTCCTTTACACTCATGAACCTTTTGAGGTTCTAGGCTTTTGAACATAGCAATACTTTATAAAAAAATCCATTCTTAAATCCCATTTAAGTAGGTCTCAAAGGTAAGACCTGCCTTACAGAGCATGTCATCACCTCAGCTGTCATTAGATCACACAATAGCATGTAAGAGAACACTGAATTTGGGGTTACATGTGCAGCATGGAACTCACCAGTATTCACCCAATGCAATTGCATAAAAAACAGTGTTTCCTGAGAAAAAATGCCTGAGAAGAAAATGGGGCTCGCTTAGTCATTACAGTAAATAATACTTTCCTACCTGAGAGCAGAGAAATGTTATTGAAGTGTGTCACACAGAGCAGCTGGCAGAGCCTTCACCTGGGGCAGCCTTCATCTTGTGCCAAGTCACACAGTCACACCTCTGCAAGGTGCATGCTCAGACCAGGACACTGCTCACAGCCAAAGCCACAGCAAGCAGAGCCAGCTCAGGATGGCTGCTAAACCTTCTACACCCACCCTGAAATGAAAAAGCCAGGGCAGAGGACTTTCCTCCTCCAAGGAGGAGGAACCACTCCATAGACCTTGAATATAAAGCCAGAAGGTGAAATAGCTTATAGGAAAGTCCTCTCACCTTTCGTGGAAACTTGGTCAGGCTTGCCAGCACAATTTGATCCTTGTCCCATACAGAAATCACTGGGTAGGAAAAGTAGTGTGTCAGCTCTCAGAAATTCTGAGAAGGAAACAACTCAAAATCCCCCTACCTTTAAGCCCTGCCAATTACCTTTGGGGTTTTTACATTTGATCCAAAACATCTTGTGTAATTTTATTACTTATCTTTTGTAGAAGGCCAGCACAGTAAACATGGACTTGTATCCAGCAATAATATACATAAGGGTAATCAGGAAATTGGAATGGAAATTAGGTACATCAAGATGATCATCACAGCTTGATGGAAGAACATAATAATTCAGTGTCTTATTTGCCATATATTCAGGGGTTTGTCATTTGAGCACTTCAAGAGAAATGAGAGCAGATCACTCAAGCTGCCTTTCTGAGTTATTCTGCAAAACTCAAGAAGTCAGGAAAGGAGGTCAGAGGTGGAGGTAGGTGTTTGGGACCTTTAACTTACTAGAGAATGCTGATTCATCAAAACTTTTTGTGATTCATACATTTCATAGCAATAAAACTTGAGAAGGAAAGGTTCTTGGATTGAAAATTGCTCTTCCAAAAAGAGGCAAGATCTGTGGGATGTGAGCCCAGAAAATTTAGGTCGTGAGCAAGCCCCAGTAAGGCTTGATTGTACATTCTCTTCTAACCACAGCTGTCCATGCAAACACCTATGGACAGGGTCACTGGGAGAGCAACTGCTGGGGACAAGAGCTACTTGAGATCATTTTCCCTTGAAAAGATTAGGAGTTGATTACCCAAGCAACTGTGCAGCAGAACTGACTTTGGAGCAGAGACAGCCATCCCCTCATTTAGCTAACCCAGTTGCCCTTCATACAATGAGAAATGACCAAAAATTTCAATAGTAACTAGCATATAGAAATTTTATGTTTGACACCAAATACCAACTGCCTGGTCAATAAGACTAAAAAGAAACATAATAAACTAGAAATATTTTTTTATTAACCCTGTGGTCAGTAAATGGTTGCCCATATCAGATGTGTATCACTCTTTGAGGATACTGAGGACCCATGTGTAAAATTCTGCATCCTAATAATAGCAATTCATAGCAAAGATTTTAGTTTTTGTTTTTTAACCCAGGCATTTATAGGGAAACAAAATTAACATCATAAGAAATGAAAGTTTAAAAGTTAGAAGTTCAAAGAAGGCAAGGAAGAAAGGAAAAAAAACGATGGGCATAGCCAATAATTACAGTACCATGTGAAGAATGTAGTTAAATGTAAAGCTTATTGTGCTTTTAAATAGCCCAAAATAAACAGATGTACAAAGCCATTTCCAATTTTGATAATTTCCTTAAACATGTCTCTTCTTCTGACTCACAGGAGTAATTTGAGGACAACAATTTTAAGAGATGCTCCTGTGGAAACACCTCCCTCATGCTGTTGCTTGCCATATAATTCAGATATAAAAGCAAAGCCACATGACAATTACACCTTTCTTTGAGCATTAGTTTACATTAAAATTCCCTTTCCTTTAGACTACTGCCCTTACATTTTTATGATTCAGATGTTTAAACTTGATTAGATCTAGCAGTGACTGCTTGCAACAACAACAAGCAATTGCCAAGAAAAGGCAAAAAGTGCTTATAGCTGTGCTGGGTATCATCAAACAACTCAAAGACCTATAGAATTTAATGACATTGTCAAAAGCTGGTATTTGTAGTGATACACCAGCAAGAAAGTACATTGTGTTTCTAGTACTGATCTTAACTTTCCCTCTTTAGACAAATACAGCTTCTCTGTAAAACCTTTGTTTTTACTTTCTAGTCCTTGACAATCCACAGAGAGAGACCGGCTTTTCCAGAAGGTGTTCAGAAGGTAGCAGCATACCACAGGACTCTGCAAAAACAGCTTTTTTTTTCTCTGCTAATTGAAAAGGCAGCATACAAAAGTGCTTATTTGAATTCTTTCCCTAAACCCATTTTCTGAACTTAAGCAGTACCCTGTGACCCCTGCTGACAGATGGGTTATGTCAGGACAAGAACTCTGGTATCCTGAGCTCCCAGAAGGCAGTGATAAGGATCTTTTCTGTCCACTGGACTAGGCTAAGGACTCAATGATTTTAGACACAGCAGGGGTGAGCTTCTCCTTGGCAAGATGGAACTTCCAGCAAAGGCAGATGGGTAAGGGCAGAACCCAGGAAAAGAAAAGCACTATGAATATTAGGAGATAATCCCTCAAAAAGAAGAAATGGGGGGGTGAGGTGGAAATGCATGCCATGTTTCCAGTTAGGATGTTGGCTAGACCACAATCTGAACTCAATGTCTACAAATGACCTTCACAGAGGTCTAGGATATATTTACATGTTCAGTGCAGTCAATATTTAGGTTTTTTAATCTACTGAAACAGTGCAACAGCATCTCCCAAGTGGTGCTGCAGAGAGGACATTGTATAATCCCATCCTGCAGCAGCAATACTGTCCAGGTGCCCCTGCACTGTGGCATTGAACCACACCAATTTCTCTTGGAAACTTCAGCCAGGAGGATGCAGAGGGCTTGGCAAACATCAGCAGTTTTCAGCAGGGTGAAGAAATATTGGATGTTGACTTTTCATTTACACAGCTCAGGAAAGAAATGTCGTGGAATATTTAAATAGACTAAATACTCAGGAGCTCTCATCTGTGTCTGACTGTTGATTGTACATACTACAGAAACCTCAGCTTTGCTCTGGTGACAAGCAGCATGCAAGGAATGGGGAGATTAGAAGCCAGCTTCCCATGACTGCAAGAGAAAAAAAAAAAGGATAAATTAGATGTTACTTTTCAAAATAATGTTTATTTCCCTTTTAATCAGAGAATTACAGTTCTGTACAGTTAAGATACAAACCCAAGCCAAACCTAACCAATATCTCCTCAGCTCAAGGAAGTGAGAGTAATACTAGATTTAAGGTAAAGACACCGTAAAATATGAGTTTCTGTTCTAACTCCACTGTGTTCATCTTTCTGCAGTAGCAGAACTTTTTAGGTTAAAAAAAATAAAAAAAGGCATAACAGGCACCTGGTCAATGTCAAGGATAGTCCAGTTTCACTGTTTGCACTAGCTCAAGTTTCTAGGTTGAATTTTCTGTAGTTCATTTCTGGTATTTCTAAAAGAATCTGAGAGAGGTTGCATCAGCTTTTAAGGAGATGTACCTGTTGCTCTGGATTCATGTGTATGTTGCAAAATTCTTTTATGTTTATTTTAACTACTCTCAAAATTCAACTTGCCTTCTAAAGCAGTTTTCTTTATTCCAGAAGTAACATTAAGTCTTTAAGTAGATATTTTTACCAGCTGCTGAACCAGCAGCATGTCTCAGGCTCCTCTTGCTTCCATTGGTCTCCAGGAACTGCTGGGACAGAGCCCAGATACCTCTGAGGGAGCAGAAATTCTGAGTGGTTGGTGATGCCACCACACCAGTGCTAAGCAGTGTCTGAACTACCAGGTCACACGTGATGGGGTGCAGCATTTCTGTGCTGCAACTGCCTTGATTTTTGCTCCAAACACCCAGCTCTGTGCAAAGGCACTGTTTATGAACAGAGGAGCCTGAGCTGGCACTAGTCAAGTCTTTCCTGTGCCATCACCCAGTGTCTGGTGTGGGCCCATCCTCTGTGACTTAGAAGCCCAAATTCCACAGACATCTAATGAGACTGTTTCTGACAGTCTGTTTAATTTTACTATGACAAACACTCATCTTCTGCCCAGAACAGACAAGTTACAGGCACACATGAGGAACCACAACAGCACATGTTTCAGGGTACCTCTTCCGTGTCCCTTACTCTCTTAGCTGCTCATGTGGTTGATCACCAACAGTCTTCATGTCTCTGAATATAATTAAAATATATAATAAAGCAGTATCATAACAAAAATATACAATAATACTAAATAGTTCCATTTAAAAAATCTAGCAATTAAAAATAAAAGACAATAGTCAGGCATGGGACTGCAGGCAGTGAGAGGCGGATCTCCAGACCTCTGCTCACAGGCAGCAGGGCTCCAGAGTCACACTTGGCAGCTGTGCAATTTCCAGAGCAACAGAGGATGCTCATAATTAGCTGACAAGAGGCTTAACCTCTGAGGCAATGATTGTGTGAAAAACTGTAATGTGGGCTCCATACACTTGTACTTCAGCACAAAACTCCTGCAGAACCATCTCTCTCCTTTTCTGTGCCTCTGTGCTCTGCTATTCACTTGTTAAGATTTGCACCAAACACAGGTAGTAAATTTTCACCATCATTTGTAACACTCATGCCTGGAGGGCTTTGCTAAGAGCAACTTGTTTTGTTCTTGTGTCTTCTCCTCTGTGCTAACAACCTCATAGCCAACAAAACAGATGGAGCTGAAATACAGCTCCAGCAGAAGAATGATATTAATGGACTCCCCCCATTTCACACAATGGGAAAAGAACATAAAAAAGGAATATAATGTCAGAATATAATTTTTCACATCAACTCCACTTCTACTTTGCAGTATTGGAATGACCAAATGCCTCCAGCTGAGATGTCACTGAGCCACAGATAAAGCAAAAGCTGAGAACCCTCAGGTGTTTCTGGCCTCTGAAAATGTCAGATTCTGCAGACTAAGCCTTGAACATCTAACCTTGCTTCATTCCTGAGGAGACAGCTTTATGATCTCATTAAAAGAATTGTTTTGTTTGGAAAGCTTGTTAGCCTTCCAGATAGAGTCAGCTTAGCTGAAACTATCTATCAACGTTTTATTTGATTTCAAAAAAGATAGACCAAATAAAAAGGCTAGGCAAACACCAGCCAAATAAGAAGACTTACATACTCAGGGTTCCCAGGTACTCTCTTTGTTTTCTTTGGCTTTTAAGTCATGATTATTCATTACTATTTTTAGCACCAGCCACATGTTTCTCTGAATATTAAGGAAACTAGTAGCATCACATTCCTACAAGGAAAGGAAAGTCATACAATACAGCACCTCAGCCTAGTTCCTAGTATGGAAAGAGTGAGTCCAAGTGAATGAATAATACCCCCTGTGAAGTTTGCAGGTACTGTGCCTTGACCAGACATGTTCAGGTACAAGCTGGTGTAGAATTGGCCCCCATTGTCTTCATTCCTGGGCCATTGATCAAAAGGCACAGTTTTGGATCAGCAGCACCAGCTCCCCACCCACTGATTTCTCAGGGAAGAGCTGGAGCTTCCTCCTTCATAAAAAGAAAATTTTAAGAGCGATAGCTCTGGATAAAACAGCCTTTGTAAGAAACAACTTTGAGAACAACAACAAACCAACAGCAGGTTTTAAATCTATATAATACCCAGCACTGCAGGTACTTGCAATTCTGACCAATTAAGCACTGCATGTTCAGGATGTCTAAAGTATAGGTCTTATTTTGGAAAATTGAGAAAGTTGAGGGAGTACAAACCAGCAAGCATTGGTTTGCATAGCAGACATTGCAGGAAAGAGGGGCAAGTGAAAGGCTGCAGTTCCATTTCCTCACTCATAGTAAACAGCCCATTTCTCACTGCAGTAGGAGTTAAATCAGCTAGCCTATAGAAAAGTTATCTCAACATAAATATTAGAATTTAATAGATGTATTTGCCATTTGTAGACCTGGACCTGCCCCAGAGAGACAAGATGAAACAGTCCCTTAAATACTCAGGAAAGAAGAACCAGCAAAACACTTGGGTGATTTGTCCCTGGTGGAGAAAGAAGCAATGGCACTGGCACTAATTTATTAATAAATTAGAGACTGCCCTCCACTCTGCTGTCTCCTCCAAACCAGAGACTGCAGCTGCCATACCTTGTTGCTTAATTGTGATGATAGTTCTAGTTGTTTCAGTGCCTGAGAACACCTATAATCTTTACATACATTTAAGAAAGTGTAGAGCTCTCTAAAAGCAACAATTTAGGAAAAAATTAGTATAGATGTAAGAGAAAATTATTATTTATTATCTCTTCTGATTTGTGCAGCTGCAGTTTCTGAACTTGACCAAATAATTATCATCAAATCCATAATTTTAGATTAAGTTGAAGCAACTAGGATATAGAAAATACTTAATTGTGAACAAAGAGACCAGAAGATGAAAAAGGCAGTAAGTGTTTGAATTGGCTGTTTCCAGGTAAATGATCCTCTGTTAAAACCATGAATGGCACACCAAGCCTCTCTGTCCATCATTAAGGGCTTGAGTATTTTTCCTCATACAATGAAATTAAGTATCTGGTAGTAATCAAATTCTGGTTTGAGCATACTTATAACTGTCTGCCAACCTGCCAAACTGAAAAGAAATTGGGAAAAATGGAATTTAAGGGCAGAGCAAGTAATTTTTCCAAGATAATTTTTACTTCAGAACTGAATGCTGTGGTCAAATCAATGTACAAATCCATTTTTCATTTTCTGTATTCATTCTACTATGATTATCATTAGAAGATAAATTTTAATGGCTTTTAAATTGTAAATAGATATTCACATTCACACATAAGAAATATAAATTATGTTATAATGTGGAAGTAAAAACATTGCAAAAATTAAAGAATGCTTTCCATGTCTATTTGCTTTGTCCTATGGTTTCTCCTCCATTATTTATCTTACACATTCCTACTACCAGACCTTGCCCATGTCAAGAAAATGTGTTTACATTAAAGAATATGACAGCAGTGGCATGACAACAGAAAGAATAAACAACATAAAGAATATGACAACAGCTGTGTGTACCAACACCCTTTTCCCATAGCTGGTAAAGTTTTAATTCATTTCCACCATGTATTTACATTTGGAACTGCATCACCTGTGACCATCTGATATCACCTATGCTGGCTGACAGTCAAAGATTTACTTCCCCACAGGCAAACAACTGGATCACACAAGCCTTGTTCACACTCAGCTCTGTTCACCATACCTGGGTTATAACATCACCAGGGATGCACTGAAACACTACATATTCCTACCAGAAAGAGCAAATCAATAGTGTTGCCATAGAAAAAATGCAATCCCTTTACCTAACCATGAATTTCTGTACAACAACAAATAACAACCAAGCACCTTTTATTTCATTGTGTTTGCTTTTAAAATCTTTGCTCTTTCCAGAAAGTGTTTACATACATAAATCCAAAGAGTGCTCAGTAATAAGGAGAGCCAGGCTATGCACAGGTTCCCCAGAGGAAACCAAGGGTGTGAAAGATGCCCCATGCAGGAGAGGGGTGCTGCAGCTCTGCACCCACCAGCACAGAAGGCACCCAGCCTGCTCTGCACAGCACCTGCCAGCACCCTGCACCTCCAGAAACTGCAGTGGGAGGGACCAAAAAGCCCCACCACTTGCAGCAGAGCAGCCATCCTCATTAATGCCTGGGATGGTGAGCAGGCAAAGGATTTGTAAGGGGTGGTCCCACACCAGTGGCAGTGCTGCAGCCCAGGTTTGTGGAAGTTTGGCTACTCCAGAACCAGGATTTCTCAAACTTGTTTCTGCTATGTCTGCACTCACTAAACAAAAGGTATTGGGCCACACCCTACCTCATGCTAGGTGACACTCAGATATAATGCAACATCTAATTTCATGAAACCTGTCTTGCCAAAGTTTGTAATGACCTCAGTCAAGGTGCTGCGCTCCCACCTTCCTTTGACACAGACACCAGCTCTTCTGCTGAGTAATGCTGCCTTCCCTTCCCCTCACTGCCAGCCTTCTGCTTCTTCTTTCACTCTCCTACAGTTCTCATAAAAGGGGCTTGCCTTTTCAGGTCCTCTGCAACTCTCCTCCACTTTCTATTAGCATCCTACAGATCTTTGACCTTCATTTCTTTCTCTTCACCTTCAATAATTTCTCCCAGAATCCCAAGTGCAAACAAATTATAGCTACAATGTCCATAGCACTGAAGTGTTAGAGGTAGAGAAAGTCTTACTTTTTTTTTTTAAGTTAGACTCATTCACAAAATAACAATGGCATCTTATATTAGAGAGCATCTCCCATGTTTTGATGACAGGTTTTGTGTATGACTTCCCTAAAATTTTATATACAGTATAAAAAATTAACCAAGCCAGAGCTACTGCTGAGCTGAGCTGTGTTCACAAAATATGTACTTCAATTTCCTAGAATCGAAGAATATCTGAAGTTGGAAGGGACCCTTAGGGAACATTGAGTCCAGCTTCAAAAAGCTGGGGAAGAAAACATGACCTGATAGCATATTATTTAAGAAATTATATGGTGTATAACAAAGACTTAGAAGTGAACAAAAGCAGCATAACTTCTACACATGCAGGCTTAACATGGCCGTTCTTTGGTTTATGAAGCTTTTCATGTTTCCATGTTTTTCCTTGAGAAGCACATCCACAGGTTACCTGCAGAGATAGCTATCAGTGCCCTGCTCTGGGCATTAGGAGCATGGAAATAAGGAACTACACCCATTGTGAGACAAGTGCCCTTATGAAACAAGTGTCAAAAATCTCTGCTGACAACTCCAGCTGGCCCTTTGTCATCATGTTTAAACCAAGTGGAGCCCATTTTTGAGGCTTGGTAGCCTTTGTACAGTCTGTACTAGATGGGAGTATGTCTGTGCTTAGAGTAACCACAAGCACTGCAAAAAGAGCAGAACAACATAACAGCTCTTAAAAACACCAGCAATAAAAAGCAACAGTTGATTTTACACATAAAGTCATCTGAGCTGGCTTTATCTCAGCACTGCTCTCAGACTTTGTGCTCCATCATTGCAAAGTCTGCATCAGCCCAAAGTGGCAGGGGCAGCAGCAGGTGGAAACAGCACAGGAGATAGGAACAGGGAAGCCTGGTCTCCTGTATTTGCATTTGATGGTCTCAGTGACACTGCCCACCACCAGGAGTGCCATCTCACCTGAAAAACCCTCTGTAGACACAAGAGATTGGGAGAGGAAACAGATTCAGAGTCTGGCATGAATTAATTATCTATGACTGAGGAGTTGCTGCCATAGCTGGTCACCAGGGCTGGCTAGATAAGGAGATTAGGGTTTAGAACTTGATGAATTGTCTAGAATGACAAAGGAGGGAGACAAACCTGAAGAGGAGTATTGGTAAGGTTGGTAAAGAGTGTGAGACAGAAAACAGGAAAGCTTTGAATGGAAGGGTAGATTGGGGTAAGAAATTACAATTGAGAGGGAGGGAAAGATTAGGGGAAAAGGCATTTTACTTCACAGTTGCTATCCAGACTGCAAAAGGTATCAGCTAAACAAACAAAATGATAAAAAGGTCTTTGGGGTACTGATGGGAAACAGAACAAGGCCACCTGCAGAAAGGAGAGTGGCATCTGAGGAGCAGAGAGATTTGCAGGTGGGAATCTCAAAGAGCTTGGGCTGTGGTTTCCATGGTGAGCTCAGGGTGACATCTGGGCTTGCCTGAAGAAGACTGGTAGAAGATTCCTAAAGAGAGCAGAAGAGATGGCAAATCCATCAGGTGCACAGGGCACAGGGCTGGATCCAGCTCAGACTGTAGAGCCAGAGGGAGGGCATGAGCAGCATGGGGAGAGGGAGGAAATGAAGAAATAATTGAGTCTGTGCCACCAAGTACACACAAGTTTTCTTCATCCCCTGGGATAAAATCCAGCACTCAGGACCCTTTTCAGCCTTTTCCCATGTCCAAATTCTAGTGTTATTTTCTATTTCAAAGCAATAGATTTGCTTTGAAGGGGAGTACCTGCAGGAATGAGAATTACTATCATGTTATTAAGCACCTCCTAGCCCACAAGCAGCTACAGTCTGTTACAAGAAAGTTGTATATTTTTGTACATCCCTTTCTGATCTTTGAGTTTGAGCAGTGGGGTTTAACCTAAGCATAATGCTGTTTATTATACTAACACTCATTACAGGAAACAAGAGCACAGAGCTTGAGAAACTGTAAACAAGGACCATCAATATTATCTAATGATTCACCTAACCTGGTTTAGGAAGCTGTAAAACTCATTAGGTATATTTCAGCAGTCAATAGGTTGGCCATGACAGATAATTTCAGACAGTTGACTTCTGCAAGGAAACTTTTTCACATTATTTCAAGCTTAGAAAAATATTAAATTACGGAAAAGTATAATTAATCAAATCTGATTACTAATTTCATTAGCACAGTAACAAATATTGCTATCAGAGTAGGAAAGCACTTCTAAATCACTGCTTTTTAACAAAGATGAAGTTGAGCTCAGAAGAGGTCATCTGAAACTGGACAATTAGACATCAGCTTGATGAATTTGTTGATTGTCTTTCTGGTCTGGCCATTATGCTACCAGCACCTAGCTACAGGGCAGGAACATACAGCCAGTGCAGGGGGAAGAGGACAGGGCAGCACTGCAGGGATAGCATGTTCTCAGATCAATCACTGTACATCAGAAATGAAGACTGACCCCGTTGAATACAAGAATCATCTTCCTGAATTTAACAATCAACTTCTTCAGCAGCTGTAGACCTGCATTCCTGCTTTCCAATCACTCCTGTTTGTGCTTGAGAGGGTGGCTGTTACATTGAATTGTTTCATTTGCAGAACAAAATCCCCAACATTTCATTGGCATTTAGGAAAGAAAAATTAATAATTTTTCAGACTACAAAATTACAATTTGAGGATCCAGGTTTCCTGTTATTCTTGGGATATACAACTTTTATCTGCTAAGTAAATAGAAACAATGCTTACAACAAAACAATTCCGTTTTTTGGATGTGAATAAGTGTTTTTACTACACATGTGCTTACTTACACATGCACAAGTGTTTGGAAAAGACTGCATGTCCAGATTGTTATATTTCAGGAAAGAAAAAAACCAAACTAAACAGCAACCATAAAAAAAGTATTTCCTCACTAAGCTGTACTGATATGTTTTTGCCAAAACCAGATGAGGATCGTGCAGCCCCCTCAAAGAAGAGTTGCTTTTGCCTCCCCTGCCTGAGAGCTCCCAGACAGCCCATTAGCTGGAGCTGGGAACACAAGGGTTACAGCACCAATGTGTCAGCCAGGGGTGGGCCAAGTCCTGAAATTTTGTAAGGCAACTTGGAGGAGGAGAGAAGGTTGGGTCCTATCTTCTCCCTCCATCAATTTTACAATCAGCATTAGAATTGCAATTTCCATTTACTGCCACTTTCTCAGTACAAATGGCATTAATATTAATAAAGTTTCTTGACAATTATTTCTATGTCAGCTTTTGGAGTTCCCTTACTGTGTTTGAAGTTAACATCTTAAAAATAAGATAAAGAAGTTGCTAGTTTTGCTTTGGGAGCAGGAAGATACTCGCAAGAAGACTCCTTGTCTCTCTGCTTTATGACTGTTACTGTCATATTGAATCATCTCAAAACTGAACCCTGACCTCATATACAGATATTATGGGACTTACCTTTGCTTCTGAAGTCTTCATTTAATAGCAATAGTTCTGATATCCTAGACATATGCCTTCATCCCACATCATTTGTTCATTTCACAATAGTTACAGGTTCAAAGTATTAATAAAATTACCTGTGATTTTTTTCCATGTTTAACCATCTTCTTTCCATGATGAATTTTTTAAGCCTTTATTTATTTATGGTAGGTAGGAGCTTGCCATCATCCCTCCTACACACTTGGAGCTCCTTCTTCTCTAATATCAGAGCTGCTAAAATCACACCAGGTGTATGAAGACCACCATGAAGGACTGGCACAGGGATCCAGACTAAGTTTTGTGCTTGGGCTCTCTTACTGTTGCTAAAATAGCCTATTACAGAATATAGGGAACCAAGGCCATGACTTTGTATTTTGGGTCTGCTCTATATTTAACAGCACTTCTTTTCAAGACTTACTGGCACCTGCACATAGGTAGATTGCAATCCAAAACCAGACTTGAAGAACATTGTTAGCTTCAATCATGAATTCAACATTGGATCAACAGTGGTTAGCAGCTCTGGAAAACACCCTCCCGGAATAAATAATTCATAAAACTTGTGGTGTTAGGAGCTCCATGTACACAAAGTACACAGATTATTTTTATCAGTCACAGGAGGGACTGATACTTTACCCTCACTGAAACAACTGTACAAAACAGGTGGAAGGGATGCAAGTGCTTCACCAACTGGCCTGCCAAAGATTTTGGTTGTACCTCCATAAAATGAACAAATTTTGGACTATTCACCAACAGAGGTAGCATTATTTTCATGCCCATGCTGTGTTTCTGCTCACACTCCCACCTTTTACTTCACATCTGCACTTCAGGGATGTTGTAGAGCTCAAGAACTTAAATATTAGCAGCTACATATTCTGAGGAAGCATCAGGAACTGAGGATACATTATACATCTCATTCTCTTCAGCCTCCTTTGGAGAATGATTGTCCTCCACCTCTTCCTCTGGGACCACTTAAAGAAGATGAATCAACTCCTAACTTGACACACCTAATCATTACATGCTGCTAATATTCAAGGATGCTGCCAGATAAAGCAGAGGGTGTAGCCTTCATTCAAATGTGTTTTCCAGATCTCAAATCAAAGGCCTTCCTTTAATTAGTCATCTAATTAATTGAGGTCCAAATGAGGCTTCAGAGGAAAAAGCAAATTCAGATGAGACATCATAAATGTGCAATTAGAAGTTGTTCACTAATCTTATAATTATTAGGTATTTTCAAAGCAAGCCTTATAACAAGGCTGAGATCCCCTATTGTTTCTATCAGGAAAGGAAGAAAAGGCTTCCCTAATCATCTTCTTTTGAAATTAATTTCTATTGAACTTGACTAAATTAATAAACACAGTAGCCTAAAAAGTTTAGAAAGCAATTAAGAGAGATTTTGAAATTATTTAAAACAGCCAAAGTTTTACAGTTATGGGTAATCAAATTATTTCCTTTGAAACAGTTCTAGCAACTGCCCTGTATTTCCTGGTTTCCTGATTATTGAAAGGCTGCTCATACTTTTAATTTAGGAACTTCTAACAGAGGGAATCCTTAATCCTCCCCAAACATCATATTTCAGCAGAGATTTGTATTGGATGGCTTTCAGTATTAAGTTCAAAATTCAGCTGTATTCTGGTACCAAGAGATGACTGTTTAACTTATATTTAGATTTTTATGCAAGTTTCTCCTTCACTTTGGTCCAAACTCTCTTTCAGCACATGCTGCCCACTAATCTTGGCAGAAAGGATGGCAGAATGAGTTTTTCTGCACTATTTTCTCAATCTTTCTTCTTTGGAGGCAGCAAAGAGATGCAGCTGGAGGGTGCTTTATTCTTCCAGCTACAGCAACAAAAGGTGAATGAGATGGGAAGAGAGTGTGAGCTGGAGCATAGTAGGATTTCTGCAACAGGAAAACTGGCTTGCTTCTCTTGCTTTGCACCTGTCTGGTGCTCATCTCCAAGGCAGCACTGCTTACACAGACTATAGAAATACAGCAAAGACTCAAAAAAGGAGTGGCCTTCATGCCATGGCTTAGAAGCCTTCCTGTGGAAGTGAAAGAAAGGAAAGAAGTATGGTCCATGTTCCCATCTCTGTTCCCATTTCTGCACCCCCGCAGTCCACCCTCTGGGCCAGCAGCTGCACACTTGTCAAGTTCTTTCAGGCTTCTTCTGAAAAGCACTGTGAGAAGCAACTTAACAACTGAATCAGACACAAATGTAGGGAACCTGATGCTAATGAAACAGTCACAACAATTCTGCTATTTCACCTGAATCCTTATAGCAGTAAACTCATTCTCCCCTCTCGATCCAGGTAATTCAGACAAACCCCACTTTCAGTTAGAGTTATTATTTTGTGGAGTAGCAGGGTATAATATTTTCAGGTCATTAGCCAGAAGCAGGTCACTAACCTACTTCAAAGCAAAAGCTAAATGGGTTTAAAGAGAGAAGCAATATTTTGGGGCTTTTCAACCAATCTTTTGCAACAACAAACTTTCAAAGACTGAAGGAGCAGCTTTGCTTCTTAATGCAACTCTGGGATTTTTTCCAGCTAATTGTGTGATCTGATAAATTATAATGATCTCTTTCTATAAATACTGTCTTTCAGAACACCACCAATATAATCAAAAACTACCACAACAACAAATGAACAAGTTTGATACTAAGAAACCATTTTAGGTTGAACTCTGAGGGAGCATTAAACCTGTATTTCTGAAGTGCCAATAGTACAGCCATGGCATTTCAGACTGCACAAACAAAGTACAAATTTTAATAGGCCAAATTAAGTTCTAAGTGAGCAAAGTACAGTTCCTCAAAGCACTTTGAGGATGAACCCCAAATGGTCAAAGCAAGATTCCTGACACTGGCTGACCTGCACAGCCTGGTATCAGAAGATTCCCCAACATGATGATCAGGATGAAGAGAAAGTGTAGTGAGGCCTCTGGCAGGACATTAAACAGACGACATTGGCTTTTGAAGTGTGCACCTGATATAAAGAAAAACATTGCTTGAAGGCTCCAGGAATAAGTGTTTACTTAAGACAAACAGGAATTCAATAGCAGCTTTTACAGTTGGAGAACAATGAATCCAGTAAATATTTTCCACTCATTTAATTTAAAAACAAATCCACTTAATCTGTGTTCTCATTTTCTGCACTTGCTCTCTGTTCTCACTATTGAAAACAATTTAAATAGGTGGAATATTCTTAGAAACTGACTTTTAAACAATTACTATGGAGAGATCACTTCATATGTAGAGTAGGATATACACAAACTGAAGGCAGGCTGAACAGGCATAACCTAAAAAACAAAGGGTAAAAAAAAAGGAAAAGCCATTCTGTGTAGTCAAACTGTATAAGTAATAGGACTAATGGGTAAAGCTGCCTTATTAAAGGTCCATATTCACTTCAGTCACGTGCTCTACCAGCTCCTAATCTCCCCAGAAAGTACAGAAAGTACAGGAAACCCACAGAGAATTTCTGAAATTTCTGAAATCAGACTTCACAACGTAATTCCTCTTTTCCTCACCTCTCCTTTTTAAAAATAGATAGTGGATCTCTGGCCTCTTCTTAAACTACTTCAGTTACTCAAAGAGAAAAATACTTCTGTATTTCTTCTCCAGTTGGGCTCTAACACTCTTAACCATCCCAGATCTACCCACTCCTAGCTGGTTCTAATGACTGGAGATAAGTCAAGAAGTAATAATAGTGCTGTAATAATCAAGAAGTAATAATAGAATAATAATAGTGCTGTAGTGACACATCACAGACAGGGAAATGAGAAAGCAAAGGTTTAATCAGAAATCTTAAGCCATAGATATTGTTTTCATCTGAAACAGAAAAAACATGAAGGAAAAAGAACAGCATCAAAAACCTTCCATGATTTCTGTCCCCTGGTACAGAGTTAAGGTTTGGCTCTGAGAAAGTAATGAACAGGCCAGCCACCTGGACCTTTAAAATATTTACAATGCTTTATGTACTAATGGGCAAATCATATAGAAGTCGGGAAATAGTCACCAAACTTTGAGGCTTCCTGCCCACACACCCCCTTTTTTCCCCCTCATAGGTACTTTGTCCATGTTTTCTCCCTGTTTTCTGGCTGTGAGGCAGCTGCTGCTCCAATGGGGCTGTCAGGTATCCAGGATCCCTTGCCAAATGGCCACGCTGCATTTACAGGCCAGCCTTACAATGTGTGCACAGTCACCGCAGGCAGGTTGAGGGCCAGCAAATTCTTTATCCAGAGGCAGTAAACATAAACATCAAGCCTCTCACCAACCTCTTGTGAGGATGCATCAGGTCTATATTTCAGATTTGCTCATAACAGCAGCAGCATCCGCCCAGATATTTCAGTCCCATTCTCAGGAAACTTTTCCTGACTGAAGCCCAGTTTTTTCCAGACGTACCATCTGGTGAGCAGAACCTCTCACAGTCACATGAACCACCCAATTAGTCCTGGGTTGGTTTTTTTCTGCACATATTCCCACTGTGCTCATCATAATTATATTAAAAAAGAAGGTTCAGGTTGCTCTTTCACCAAAACCAATTTTACTTGATAGAAAGATAGAAGACATGACACTAAATGAGTCGCTGTGAGCTGAGGCAGGGTGGGGATTTTCAGCACACACCCAGCATTTCAGAGAAGCTTCCCTTGGACCTGCCCTCCTCTCATGGTGCTGTGGTGCTCTCACTGCAGGGTGGCTGCTGTTCCAGTGCTGTGAGTCCCATGGGAAGGCACTCAGCAGCTTATTTTTATAAATCCAAACACTTACACCATTATGCCATATCTCGTTTGTGGGTCCAGGTCTGTATCCATCCATCCACACTTCTAAAGGAACTTAGCCTCTAGCTTAGCTGATAAACATTTAATGGATTGACACAAGGCAAAATTATGTCAAGTCACTGCTTACATCACAAGGATGACTGTCTGGATTTTCTTTTTTGATTAAGTGATACAGTACAGGACTTTTAAAGCACAGCTCCATCTGCCTATGTGAAACTTTTGAGCTATGCTAAGAACAGATGACCCTATTAGCATGTAGAAACAGTATTGGGCAGCTATTGGGAGTAACCAACAAGGTGTGCTTTATTTTAATTCACTTTTTTTTCAGACAGATAAAAAACTTCAGGTACATTTTTTTAAAAAGGCATTACATACTTGGCACTGCATTAGTATTACAAGCATTTTTTTTCAACAGTTTGAAAATAAACCTTTCATTGTGTCCAGACATGATTTACAGATACAGTCCTTCAAATAGGAACCCTGTGTTAATTTTAAGACAAATCATTCCTTATGCCCATATCTGATTTACAGTTAGTTTTGTTCAAATAAAAATGTATGACGCAGATTTCCATTTACATTCTGCCAGGTACTTCTATTTTTAGATGCAGGTCAGTTTTATACTTCTTTCATGTGCTTACAGCTCCAACACAGCAAAGGATCCACCTTACTAAGTTTATCTAACATTCTCTTAGATAAAAAACCTGCAAAATTGCTGACCCAATTGTATCAACATTGACAGGAACAGCAAGGTGTTTGGACCTCCTCCTTGATGGATGTCTGCTAAAGGAAGGTTTTTTTCCTTGTCTTTTTTTTATTGTAATTTTTTAATGTGGACAAAACCAGAAAACAGAAGTAGGTCCCTGGCTACACTCCATACTGGAACCACACTGCTCTGACACAAAATGTCTTCTTGAATCTTTCAAGCTGGAGCTGCTCCAGAAGTCTTCACTGGCTCACACTCCCGAGGCACCAGATCTCATCTCATCAGCTTCACCCAACCTTGGCTCCACCTGTCCCTCCCATTTCCTCTCACACTCACCTCCCAATCTCCACTCTCTGCCCAAATTACTGATGACTGGCCCTTTTGGATTTTTTATCCACTCCCAAATGTGAATTTTCTTACATCCCACCCACGCTAAGAGAAACAGCCTCTTAGCCAAATATTTCCCCTTCATCAAGGGCACTCAGAAAACTTCTGTTCTGAAAAACACTCCACTGTTAAAAATTATGGAAATATGTAGAGAACAGAAAGTGATAGGTACCTTACTTTGTGTCTGATCCTTTGTCTGGCACGTGTTTTGTTACATACAGTACAGATAAATACTTTGTTAGCTAAAGAAAAAACAAAAACTATTTCAGTACATTCTTTTCCCCAAGTAACAAAACTGGGGTTTGTTTTGCAACAGAAGTCAAAACTTGGTACATATTTGACACATGCATGTTTCTTTTTGCTTCCCTTCCCTATCAAAATATCAAGTCAAACAGAAATTCCTTGATTAGAAAAACAGTTTGTTTCTATTTATCTTGTCTTTGTGATGGTCTGTAGTTTATACTTTATGAAAAAACATCAACTTCAAATACATGGATACATAATGAGAGGAATGTGCATTTACTACTCCTCTTGAAACTAAAAAAACTTACAATCCAAAGTGTGGAAACCCAGATAAAAAGGACTTAATTTACTAATTCCAGTCTCCCTAAGGCCTCTGCAGCACGAGTGATGATCGTGCAATTCAAATGTGCGTTTCAGGAATCTGTAACATTCCTTGCTGCAAGCTTCTGGGAAAGAAGCAACTTTTTCTGGTAAGAAGTTCTTCTTTTATTAACTAAATGAATCTGAGTTATTTGAAACTATAAATATTTGTCCAAATGTTTACATGACTGAGAAATTTTAGGTAAATTCCATCCAAACAATGAAGCAACTTCCAGCAATGTGTAACAAAAATAGTGCCTCCCTTACATTTTTACTTCAGTAAATGTCTTAAAGTGATCCCATAATCAGGAATCACAAGGAGAAATGAAAGACACTGGGAGGATAGCAACATTTGGAACAACAACTCTTTTAGTGTAATGTAGATAACATATGTGTAGGAAGATAGACTGTATCCAGTTTCATTTCTTAGGGATGTTCTCACTTATCTATTCTCAAAGCTTCCAAATTATTTCTTGCTTTAGGAAAACAAAACTATTTTTAGAGAATTTCTGAAAGCTGGATAAATATTTTTAAATAACACTTGGAAAGCCTACAAGAATGAAAATGTCTTTTTGTCCCCCACTGCTTAGTCTAACTGGCACTACCAAATGTTTGCCATTTTACTGAAAACACTTCCATAAACTGAGAAATCAAGATCCTGCAAATGATTATACTTAAAGTAAGTCACAATTCTGATCTAATAGGATGTTCTTTGAAAACAAAAATGCAGTCTTGATCACATAAACGACCAGCTCTTTCAAAATCATCTATTGTAGAACTGCAAGGATTTAAAATTAAACATCAGTATAAGAGCTTTGTCAATGATGCAATTATATAAGCATATCCTTACTATTACATGGGTTAAAACTGGAGAACAGGAACATGTCTTATGCAGGAAAAAAATCAGAACTGAGTTTTGCCTGTAACCAAAAGTTTAACTAAGGAACCTATTAGATTCAAAAAATACTGTATAGCTATTTTTGTCATAGTATATTTTCTCCATTTTCTAAAGAATTAGTGAACAAAGTTGAAAGAGTTATCCATGCAGCTTACAAGCCATCTGCAAGAGTATTTTTTTGAAGTCACAGCCTGAAATTTTTGGTGGCTACCTATGAGTGATATATTCCCTGACATCTCAAAAGAGATCTCTGGCTACCATGAAACAACAGCAGCTTGCATCAGCCCCACATTTTCCGTGGGCTTTTAAATATGTAGGAGGAGTCTGAGAATTTAAATGAAAAACAAACAAAAAAAATCACAGTCCATGTAATACATTAACAATCATGATGTGTGGTACATCCCTGGCACAGTTCAAGGCCAGGTTGAATGGAGCTCTGAGCAACCTGCTCTAGTGGAAGGTGTCCCTGCTTATGACAGGGATTGGAGCTAGATGATTTTTAAGGTTCCTTCCAACCCAAATCATCCTGTGATTCTATGACTGCTGTAAATAACTATGAAGTTTGACATAGGACTAAATAAGATTAAGATCTACAAAATAGAAGCCAGTAAAGAGTTTCCACCACTGCTGTTTCCCAATGGGCAAGTTCCCAGGATGTTAGAGAAGGCAAATTCCCACCTCATGTTAAGGGCTGCTTTGAGAAGCAGACTTTCACTGCAGAAAATCTGCTATATTAAATCAGCAGTTGGAAGAATAAAAGATAAGGAGGATAATGTGTGTAAGGAGCCACATCCTGCCAGTTGTTTCTCCTCCTGCAAAACTTACAATCATACTCTCTGACCTCACCCTGTTGCAGAGTGGTGGGATTTTCCAGTGTGTTGAAGTGCTACACAAGGCTAGTAACTCAAAGAGATTGATCAAAGAGACTGATAAAAGAAAACACTCATTAAAGATAGAGCTTCAGGAAACCCCCTCAACAGGCACCACTTCCCAGTGCTGACATCTCAGTGACAGGATACTGTGCCGAAGCTTTAGTTTACTGCCTAGTCTGGCACCTTCTTGACACTCTAAATTGAGCAATTGTTTATTACTACTTTTAGAGAAAAGGCAACAGAAAGGTTTTGGTGAGCAAAGGTACCTTGAGCAACTTATGCTGGATACAAAGTGGTATAAGCAATACTGACTTTGCAACAAATCAGCTAAGGAACAGTAAGAAAATTCATTCCAGAAGAGATGGTAACAAAAAAAAAGGAGGCAATAATGAAGGGCTTGGAAAAATAATGTATTTGCCAAACCAAAGTGAGGAGTTTTCAGTGAGGACTCAGGGAAAAATGCTATCCCCTTAAAACACCAGTGGTGTTCTGTGTAGCACCTAGAAGTCTCTTGCTCAACTGCCTCAGTCCAGTCATACTTGATTTATAAGATCACAGCAGTTTGCTATAAAATTCCCCCCCTTAAAATATCTTTTAACAGTTGTTAAAGTTATCACTTCCCTTACAGCACCTTTGAAAAATGAAAACAAAACTACCTGATAAAACATATATGCTATAAACCCATAAAACTAGATCACAAATAAAACTATAAAGGCCAATAAAAAGTCATTTGGATTTAAAACAAGAAACCAAACCACAAATTACATACTAAAAGTACCCCTCCCAGCCTTCTCCCTTCCAACAGTCACAGAAAAGCTCCATAAAGTTAAGTTGCTCTGGTCTAGTGGAAGGTGTCCTTGCCCATGGCAGGGGGCTGGAACTAGATGATCTTTGAGGTCCCTTCCAACCCAACCATTCCATGAGTCTATGATTCTGTACTTCAAGCATCCTAAGATGTTCAAAACAACGTGACATCAAAATGTAAGAAAAAATATTGTCTTAATTGGTAATACTCAAAACAGGGTATAAATCTGGACCTTGCTGAAGGTGCTGATTTTGCAAAAGTCAAGCTGCTTTGGTCTGAATTTACATACTTTCCTTGGAGTTCTTTGGAAGGGAAGCAAGAAAAACACCTTAAACCTTTCTCTGATGTAAACTCAAGAGCTACTTTCAAAATATTGTCACTTTAATATAAACTTTGGTTATCTCCCCAAGGCACAAAGTGTGCACAAAGAGTCCAGTCCAGTCTCATGCTGTTGAAGGATCCCAGCCTGAGAGAGAATTAGGAACACTGGAGACAGGTTTCTGTTAAAAGCATTTGCAGATGTGTGCAGGTGGGCTACTTTGTTCACTAAGACACCTGCAGCTTTTCACTTGAATAAATTACACTCAGAAATGGCCTGAGGATCCAGGAGCTCCCTTGTGAGTTCAGCCTGTCACTAGCACAGCTTTGGAGCTGCAGGGCAGAGCACAGCTCTTCAACCCCAGACACAGCCAAGTCCCACCCATGAACCAGAGCAACAGATGAACAGGAGAAACATGGAAGGATGCTGTTCGATTAAAACAGACTTCACCTTGCCCAACTTGAATATGACTTGGCAAGCCAGCAACGTCACTTCCAGCCAGATCTGACTGCACTCAGAGCCATTCTCCCCCTCTGCAATATTCCCTGGATACACTTTGTGCAGCAGAAAGGAGAGGCAGCCACAACAAACTGAATTAGTGCTGCTGGTTGTTTCAGTGTTCTACTGAAAGTGGCTCACCAAAGATTGGACAATCCCAATTTAGGAAATCAAATTCAACCCAGACTACGAACTCAACACAGCAACAGCTGTGCTGCATGTGCTGTTGCCACGAGTTCATGCATGTTAGCACGTCTGAGAGACATTATGGAAAAAAAAGCAATGCAATCTCTAATACAAGCTGAGAAACTGAAAGTTTGGGTCTATTACAAGACCTTAAATCGGAAAGTCTCTAGGTGTGACACAGGAAAAGAAAAACACAGTCAATAAACATTGAGGAAAAATGGAAAGTGTAAATTTTACTTTTGGGACACCCTCCCCTTCCTGCACCTATAATTAGCAGGGATACACTTGCTGTGAAGTTCTGCCTTGGTTCTCTTTGAGGCAACCCAATTCCACCATGGCTACAGAGATTTTGAAAAGCTTCACTTTAAGAGACCGCCTTTGCAATTAAGAGTTCCTGCTGGATTTGTTCTGCAAAGTCTGTAATTGGCACTTCTGCTGATGTACTTCATTTCAACAAATTGTAAACATTTTTCTTGATTTTGTTTACCACTCCTCTTTGACTGTAAAGACACGCATATTTCTCCTGTTACTGCTATGACGAGAATCAGATGAGCATGTTTACTGACATCTTCCAAGCTGCTTTTATCAGTAGCTCAGTATTAAGCTAGGAGGAAGGAAAGGAGGGAAGCCTTCTCCCCTTCCTCAGGGACCTCCTTCCAGCAGGACTTTGGAACCAAAGGCTAACCCCACTTGGCTTTGCTGGGTTAAGTACAGGGTGGCACAGGACTTTGACTAGAGCTGAGATTGTGCCCATCTAATGTCAATATACTCAACCACGACAGATAAGGCTGCTCCTTCACTCAGTACTGAGCAATCAAGGTTCAGGTCAAGGAAATATCAGTAATCTACAAAGATAAGATGCACTGGAGAGACAGGAAAGTGGGGACAGAATGTCTCTTCATTCTCTTCTGGCTGCAATTTCTACTGCAACTTCTTTCTGGTTTGCAATTTCAAGCCAAACCCACTCTCAATGCGTTTGCTCTTGCTCCTGAGCAAGCCATCAGATCCCTCAATTTAAATTAAGCATAAAAATTCTTAATAGAGATCACAGATAAATCAACATGATCCTAAATCCTGGACTGGTATTTCAAGTCTTCCAGAATCACAGAATCTTCAAATGGTCTGGGTTGGAAGGGACTTTAAGGATCATTTACCTCCAACACCCCTGCCATGGGCAGAGATGCCACTCCCTAAATGAGGTTGCTCAGGGTACCATCCAGCTTGGTCTTGAACAGCCCCTGGGAGAAGACATCAGATACATTGCTAAAAATATTTGCATCTAGTTCTTTCTCTCCACCTTAATACTCTTAATAAGAGAGTTCTTAATACTGGGTCCATCCTTTCAAATTTTAAAAGGCACTGGCTCTCTCTCTTTGCCTTTGTTTCTTACATAATCAACAGCAGCAACATAGCTAACTGTAAATTCAGGCAGCTCTTCCCCTAAAACAGCTTGTGAAGCAAGAAATTGAGATTATAGCCCCAACTCCAAGAGCAACAGCTAGTTCCAGGTAGCATGAGGGCTCTCAGATGTTAGTGCTGCAGTAGGTAACCCAATTCTGACTACAGATATTAAATACAGGCCACATGCTAAGGAATTTCCATGCTTACAGAAATGACTTTCCCATTTTGTCAAGGTTTACAAAGGGGGTCTAAGGCATTTTTTAGGTAGGTTTTTCAAAGTCAAGGAGCATTAGGACCAGCTATAGCTTTTGTTATAAAGCTACACATCCCTTGTCCCCTCTGCAAACATAAATCTGTCACAAGGCAAGCTTTTGTTCACTATTGCTCTGCAGTCATCTCCTGTCTTTCTGAGCAGCTCAAGTGGCTGTTTATGCAGGAAGGTGCAAATGTGCCACAAAATCCATGTAAGTGGGAGGCAATGGTACCACAGCATGCCCAGGTTGTGGAGCAAAACAGCACCAGCTGGTGAGAGACCGAAGCACACACCTGGCAATGGGGCAAACTTTGGAGAGATCAGGCAGAATAGGCATGGGAAAAAGGTCTGGAAAAGGGATTAAAGAGCAGAAAATAAAAGTTGTGTTAAGATCTTTTTAAAAAAGATAGTAATGCCATATGCAAAACAGATATTAAAAAAGAGGCAGCAGTAAATGTTCCTTAAGAGACATAAAGATTTGTATTACAGAGTGGATTGTGTGCATGCTTGCTGAGAATATAGAGGGTAATTTATCAGTAAATTATAACTCCCCACAGAAAAAGGCTGACTGAGCCTTCAGTTAGCATAAGAGAGCAAAATGGTAAATGAGAAACCACCACACCCAGACACCACCAAAATCCTAAAATACTTCCAGATAAATGCTTCTTAACACCTTTTGAAAACAGTTGCATAAACACATTACTGACATATTTATTATTAAAAAAATCTATCAGTAAATTAAATTTTTAAAAATCTTGTCAGAAGGAATCAGCAATGCATGCAGCAGCACTGACCACTGGTGTGAGTGTACTGTGTCACTGAGAAATGTACCATGTGCACATGGACTTACCCAAGGCAGACACAAAGCTCCCACTGACTCAAGTTTATCCCAGACTGGACTAGAAAGGTGCACAGAACAACCTTAGAGATGTCTGAAAGACATGCCCCTGTGACATGGGACACATCTGCTACTAACACAAATTTAGGAACTACTGGGGCAGGATAGATCAGATTTCCATATGCACATGGACTAAAACTATATAGCACAAAACACAGCAGAACAATTACTTCTAAGCCCTTGATGTGACAACTCTAAGTTAGATCAGAAGCAAAAGTTTCCTAGAAGAACACAAGGCCAGGTTTAAGCTGAGTGGGCTCTGTTGCAACAGCAATTTTTTAGTAAGAGTTACCTGCTCTACACAGAAAATCACAGCACTTCTGGATGGGCTTTTCTGCCCCTCCTGTCCTACAGCTTCACTGTGCCCTGGAACTTGACCATCTGTTGGATGAGAATGATGAACAGCAAGCAGCTTCCAAGGAGGTTGTTAGGAAAAGGAAAAACTTAAGTCTCCTTCAAAACTGAAAGCTTGTTTTACCAGGGTCTCCCCCAAAGAGATCAAAACCTTCAGAAGCCCACTTTAAAAAAGTTACTTAAAAAGAGTATATTTCAAAATACGAGGCTAAAATAAGTTTAGTATTCGAATTTTGCAATGCCAAATAGCAATTTCAAAAGATTTATTTTTAAAGCACAGAATGGAAATTTGGTCCTCCTCACAAATAGAAGGTACACTCACTGTTCAAAGGAAGATCATGCATTAAGCAGCATTGTTAATTCAAAGAGCTGAGTTTTATGTCAGATCAGAATGGCAGCTAGTAGGGAAGAAGAAAACATTTTAGATTCCTAAATGCTCTTTCTAGTTTCTACTGCTAAGTAACATGATTATGCTGAGAGCTATGCACAACTCCCTGTGCTAAATCAGAATAAAAAAATTCATTTTCTGTTGAAATTTTTCATTACAAAAAATTCCAGATTGAGAAAACAGGCTTTCAGGAACAAATTCAGAAAAACTAGGCAGGATGAGACATGCAAACATTTGACAAATCACGCACTGCACAAACACATTGCACTGAGGACTAAAGAACTGCATAGATTGAAATGCTGTGTTACCAAGGAGAGATGTTATCCAAAGAGCTTTTAAAACTATGCATTTCATTAACAGTTGGTAAATTTTGTTGTGTAAGTAGCCCTACACTGATTTGCAACCTTACGTTTTGGTTCTACAGGAAACTTTCAAACCCATTACTAGAATACAAAGTCGGAGAAGCAAAAAAGTTTTGTTGGTTTTATATACAACTTTATTTTATCTTTATAACAGTACCCAGGACTGAACAGACTAGCTACAAAAACTTCAGCTGGTATTTTCTTTTCTCTTCACCTTTTAAAAATGGCAAATAGAAAAGCTTTCAAAGCTTTAGCTGGTACCAAACCGTGTGCCAGACAGAAAAGAGTCAATAAAGGTACTCTAGAACACAATCTTAGCTGAGAAGCAATAAAGAATTCCAGTTTGATTCAGCTGCTTGAGGAGGTATGGGATCCATCATCTCAGCAGCCTGAAGTGAGATTACTTTTTAACTAGTTAGATGACCTTTCAAATGTATCACTCCACATCACTCCCAGTCCCAGGGACAGTACTGATAGTGTCCCTGCTTACTGTAGCAGCCAGGATGAGTTTGAACTTGCTTTTAATATTTTCTGTTCATTCTTCAATACACAATTTCTTTGTGCCATTAAAAAGAGTATTTACAGTTCAGTCCTGTCCCTTTTCTATTACCAAAGCCCATTTCAAGGATCCAGACTTGTCTCATGTTCTTCAGTTTCGTCAGGTAGTTCTTCAGCAGATGCATCACACACATTGTCCTGGCCAGCTGCAGGCTGATTTGGCTCATCAGGTTCCCCAGCTGCAATCTGAGTTGTTTCTTCTTCCTCTTCTTCCTCAACTTCCCCATCATCCTCTACGTCCATCTCAAACACCCTGATGTGGCGGAGGTTTGAACTTAGCTACAGAGACAGTAAGAAGTTCCTTTAATGACCAAATAAATAAAAACACCACCAGCACTTTAATTGTCAGCCAATAGCTTTGAAAATAACCTTTATCTTTGAAATAGAGGTTTCAAGGGAATTAGCAACTTTTTTATTGCTCTACAGACTGAGAAGTACAGCAAGCAGATCTATTACCTTCTGTTAAAGTTTTTCCATCCTGTGTTATTATGGTATGACATACTAATAGCAGATTATGAAAAAAATAATCTATTTGTTAACAAAAAAATGAAAATTGGTAATTTTTAGGTTACCACTTCAGTCAGCACACTTCCTTTAATAGAGAGGCTTTTTCAGAGATACTGCACTTACCACACAAGAAACTTTTCTAATGCCATTTACAGAAACATACTGAGCTTTCATGTTCTCCAGCACTCTCCACTGACTCTCCAAGAAGACAGTACGTGTGGGTATCTCACTGCTTCGCTCATCCAGCCTGCACAGCAAGGAAAAAAGCACAAAGCTGCTTCACAAGAAACAACTGCACTTCTAAGAAAAAACCTCCAGTTCCTTATGTCTAAATTTCATCATATGCAAGAAGCAGATAAGTCTCTGAAACCATCGTAATGCCACTATGATACTCTAGAGCAGGAGATCCAACTATAGAGACACAGCACGTTCCAACCGAGTTAAAAACATTACAGCAGGTGAGAAGGGAGTTGTGAAGTCTGACCTTCCCACAAGAAACAGCTGTAGCAGGATGTGGGTGGCTTTTTTCAAACTTCTCCTCTGCACAAAGAGGAGTTTCCAAACACAGTCCTGGATGCAGTGCCTCCCTTACACAGAAGTTTGGCCTCCATGACCTTTCAAATATGCATCATTACCCCACTCACAGGGATTGTATGAAGACACTCCCTACCTATTACAGCAGCCAGGATTAGTTTGAACTTGCTCCTAATATTTTCTGTTCATTCTTCAATATACAAGATCTTTGTGGCATAAGAAAGTTAATTTACAGTTCAGTGTGGCTCTTTATTTTGAAATAAAAATGCATCTTAAGCAAACCACCAGAGAAGAATGGGAGAAAAGTAAAAGCAAGGAACACACAGCAACTAAAGGATTGGATTCACTAATTGAACTTCACTGGCCCTTGTGTGTGTGCTCACTTTCACCTCTACCTATGCCAATGCAGACAGCTGTACCAGTTCTGATGTTTTAAGGTCAAGCTGACAATATTTTTAAGGGTGGCTAACAGGGAAAGATCAAGAAATACCTGTGTATTCTTATTACAAGGCAGAGGTATATGAGCACATATGCTGAAAACATCCTCAATTGAAGTATTCTGACTAGCAAAGTCAGCATCTTCTAAGGAAGATTTCTGATTCTGCAAGGTGCCTTCAGCTGATCCTTCCATTTCATGACAGGCAGGTACAGAAGTAGTATCAGTATGAAAAAAAACCAAAACCAACCTCTCAAAACCCACAAAACAAACTATTTAGGAAGCTTCCATTTCCCCCATCCTACTCTCCTGGCACAAAAAGAGTTTCTGTCTTTAAAATATTTACACACGCACAAAGTATGAGTAACTGTACACGATCACAATATTTGCTTAATTTGCTTTTCAATTCTACATTTTCAGATTTGCTCAAGGTTTTTCAGTACCTTTCCATAGAATCCCAAATGAATTTCCTATCTTGGTCCTCATCCGTATATACTGAAGATAAAGGCAGCTGAGCCAAGACTCTTTCCTTCCCCTCTTGTTGCACACTCTCTTTCAGAACTACAGTTACAGTTTCATCATCATAGAAATGAGCATCCAAACAACTGTAGCATCTATACGAAAATAATTTAGAAAGCATCAAGTAATATAAGAGAATGTAGAAATAAAATATGTTAAAGTTGACCAGCACACATGTTAAAAAATATTCAGTACTTAACAACGAGCTTCATTGTAAATAATAATAAAATAATCAAAGAGGTCAGTTGTGCAGCTATGACTGAATGATAGCCATAACCTGGCAGACTCCTGCATCATGCAGGAAAAATGATTCTGAAGGGGAAAATAAAGCAACTCACAAAAAACTCTTACTAGCAACCTTCACGTTTCAGATGAAACATAAGAAACAGCAAACGTAAACACCAAAGAAAATTTAGAAATACAGCTGAAGGTTCTGAGGGCAAATCACATCTGGCTTTTCTACACAAAAAGGACTAGTTTACCACATGCCTTGTAAGATAGCTACATTCAGGCATACCAAGTTTTACCTTACTTAAAGAACATCACAGAGATAAACAATAGTTGTTTCCAGTTAGATTTGTTTCTTGCACCTGTGTTAAAGCTTTAGTTTTCAACTGAAAACTAAAATTTACTTGACCTTGAGATGAAGTGTGATGTAAGATTTGCACTACTCTGCAGCTTCATGCACCTGTGCCATTTCTTACACCCCGATTCACCCAGGTGAGTTAACTTCAAAGGTAACAATGCAAGAAAACCAACAGGAAATATGATTTTTAATTCAGCAATCTGCAAGAAAAATCAAATATACTGACCTGGAGTCTGAGCTCTCATTTATACTGTTGTTCAAGAAGTTTCCAAACTCTACTGCAAGAATCCCATTACTGACAGACCTAGAACAACAGAGTTAATTATCTCAGTGACAAAAACCTTTCCCTTCACTGAGAATCCAAAATCTCTAATGGCAACTGTGGGACAAGATGGTGTAAAAGCCTATCTAAGCTCAGCACAATACATGGCTACATGCCAAAATTATGTTATTGGTGGATGGGAACCTTTTAAATTCCTCTGCTCCTCAGAAAAACATAACTAATGGAGTCAAATGGAAAACTACATCCTCTTCTCTACAGAGAAGAGAAAGCCATCATTAAATTACAGACTGCAAGACATTAATTAAAAATACTATTTAGAGTAAGACAAAGCAACAGTGGAAGCAGGATTCTTTGTAATTCTTCAGAAGTTTGCACAAATAAGTAATTCTGTTAGCAGCAATCTAATGGAGTCTGACTTTTCCTTATCCCAGAACTATCTTGGGTCTTGAGATGAGATTTACTGAGTGTAATACAACACAAACTTCTGCTGCACTTCTTAAATGTACTCCTCATTTTCTCTAGAATTCAAGGGACATTGTATTCATGGTGCTCATTCCTTATTTTTACAAATAGATTTAAATTGTAAATGTTTCTGTACAAATGTGGCAAAACTCACATACCACTTTTTCCCTCTTTTTGTCTTACCTGGAAGTATCAGTATGTCTCCTCAAAATATGTATTTTAGAAATAGAATTTTCTAACATGGTGAAGAGAACATAATGTAAGTTAGATGTTTTGTCATTCCACCTGCAATGTGATGGAAGAAATGAAAATTTAGATCAAGTTTTAATAACCCGTAAACTACAAGGAACAAGGAATAGGAACAAGGAATAGCAGCATACTTACAGAAATGGTAACTTAAATAACTGAGGTGTGGAATCTTCACTGAAAAGGAAAGACCAAAACAGTTTATGACATGCTACTCATGCATGAGTTTTAGTTGCACATTTCTTTAGCTGCTTTTAGCAAAGAAATACCTTTGAGAAACTTTGTAGAGAGACATGCAGACTGCTTGATGCACTGACTTTCCAATTACATCCTAATAAATAGAACAGAAATAGTCCATAAAATACAGGCAGTTATTCATTATTATACATGTTTTTAAGAAAAAAAACAAAAAACCAACCAACCTACCAACAACCTCTGAGTGCATCTGAAAGAAAACTCCACTAATATTAATCCTAGAATAAACATCCCTAATGCAAATACTACATACACTATGTCACTTCACACATTTGTTTCATGTTTCTCCATATTAGACTAATGTATTGCCAGCTGACACAGTTATCTGGTACACAGCGCACACACACACACATATATATATATATAAAATTAACATTAAAACCAGATCCCAGTATCGTATGAAGAGAATATGTCAAATAAAAAAATCCCCCACTGTACTATCCCTGGCCAAAGGCTTGAGATATCCCAGCAGTGAAGCTGGACTCTACCCAAGTTATAGGCACTCAAAGGCAAAGATCAAAGCTTCAGGCCTTGCTAAGTGTGACTGCTTCCTTCAGTTGACCACTATCCCTAAAAGAAAGTTATCATTTGTAAAAACAGAACTTACTGCTGGCTTTTGTAAACACTGATCAATGACCCCTTCCATTTGCCTTTTGACAAAATGCAATGATTTCTCAGGATAGTAGGGAAACAGAAGTGGGCTTTCTGTAAACAGACAAAGCTAATTTTAAAAATGCTTGTATCTCTATAGAAACATATTACACCATTATTACCTCTAAAACCAGATTTTCTAAAGACTATTTTCCAGACAAAAGTGCTACCATTTCCCCCCTTTTAATCAAATTAAATAGGCAGAAAAAGGCAACTGTAGCAAACTCTATTATACACAGCTTATGCTGTCAAGATACTACAGTCTTCAGTTTCTAAAGTTAAACTAGAATAATTGTGACCATCTGCACATTATAGTCTCTTACTTCCTTTTCACCACTAATTAACAAAATAGTCTCAGACTCCAGTGAAAGAGAACAAGTTAGGGCACTTCCCTCAGGTACAACCTAAGCATAACTATTACTCTCTTGAATTAAGATATCCTAAAATTGACCTCTTCTGGGATTCCTTCCAAGCCAACACTTCTGAGACTGGTACAGAAAAGATGAGGAACTCCCAATATCCAGAAAATGGTAATTGACTGGGTAAGCAGCTACATGAACCCTGTGCAAGGCTCATTTATTTTATTCCACTCAGATGAAGACCAATGAGTAACATTACAGAAGTAACTCACAAGCATGAAAAAAGATAACTCTTCTACATTGGTTCATTCTACATGTATCTTGCATTCACTTCTTTTTCATGAAAACACATTACCTTTAAGATGAGTACTATCTTTAAGAAAGTTAAACCACTGGTTTCCCTCTGTATTAGGTGGTGATACAAGGTCATCATCTTCATCTTTCAAGTACTAGAAAACAAACACATTTTTAAGACTGTTATTTAAGAATAGGGAACATTAGAATTCACCTTCACTATTGCCCCTAGCGAGTATAGTAAATGTTTCTTGGTAAATAAACATGCCATAGTCTTATAACTAAATATTCCACCCTATCTAGAAACAATAAGAAAAATCAATTATTGTTTAGGATCACGTGGTGATATTTCCCTAAGAAACTGATTTTTAGATCAAGTCTGAACACAAATGTTTTGAAATACAGTGATTAATGCCACACAGATAACCAACATATCAGTTTTACTGTAGCTGGCTTTTAGAGTTTTACTACTGCTGCAAAATATTTTTGTCTTTTCCTAAAAATACAGAATGTGTAAAGTGAAACTACAAGGTTTTAAACCCTCATTTTCCTATTAATAAGGTGAAACAATTTACTCTTTTTTACCATTACTGGTATGTGCAACACAGAGAAAAAAAGGCAACGCAGAGCAAAAAGGGAAACAAAGTGGACACAACTTTAAAAGCTTCTATATCTAAGGATTTTCTCATGTATTCTTTTTGCATTTATTACTTAGTTCTTTACCTGGCCAACTCTCTCCACATTGAAGTATTTTCCTTTACGATTGTAAAGTTCTGGTGCCTAAAAATAATGTAAAAAACCACATTATTTAAATACAAAAGTAATGAGAAACAGTGAACAAAAAGATGATCAAATTATTTTATTCTAAGATTTTTCAGACTCAGCTATTGTCAGCAAAAATACAGTCAAATCACGTACTTGGAAAATTAGTTTCACTGACCTCATTAAAGTGCTCAGTAAGAAAATCAGCCACAAATGTGATATCTTTTTGAGTCATCTAAAAGGAAAAAAAACAGTGAGAAAAGCAAAGGGTAAGAAACACATTTCAGTGAGCACAGAACACACAATCTATAGGCTGCACAAGCACAGCTCCCTCAGCCTGTGCTCACAGGGCAAATGTTCCAGCCTCCAACCCACTTGGGAGTGCTCTGCTGAACTCATCCCAGACCACTCTTGTCTTGTACAGGATGGTCCCAAACTGGAGATGCAACCAAGTGCTAAATAAGGACAATAAATGCTTCCCCTGACCTCCTGGCCATGCTCTCATTACTACAGCCCTGGTCACCCCTGCCCACCTTTGCCAGGGCACACTGCTGGCGCAAGCCCAGTGTGCACCCAGTGATTCCCACATCATTTTGGCAGAGCTGACACCTTCCCAGCCACATGGGCTCCAGCAGTGCACTCACAGGGGGTTAAGCCACCCCACAACAGAACCTTGCATTTTGTCCTTCATGAACTGCAGGGAGTCCCTGCCTGCCCATTCCTCCAGCCCATGTATTTCTGGAAGGCACCTCTGCCCTCAAGTGAGGGCAGTGTGATGGTGGCTGCAAATTCGATGCAGGTGTTATTGTATTATTATATAATTGTGTTGTTATACATTCCCTCTCCTCTATGGGGAAAGCGATAAAGATATTAAGATCTCACTCTGGTTAACTTCAGCATTTAGGGTGCATAAAGAGCTGCTATACAGAGGCCTTGCATACCCAGCATACTAAATACAGCAGTGTAAACAAAGCAAACAGAAAAAGTAATTCAAGCACAACAGCATATTAGTGTCAATGTGCAGGCATCAACTTTCTCAAAAAGTGACACAGACACTACCCTTATAAGTTCTGGAACAAAAAGGAACCTTTAATTCTGCTTTTGAGATGAGCAGAATATCGAGGATATCACCATTTATTAGAAAATGTTACTATTACCTTGTTCAGCTCTGGAAGCACATGATCTTCTGACATCCTCAACATGGCTGAGGGAAAAATTATATTTTTATTGCATTAATACTGTTTTTCTAATATCCTTAATTTTTCACATGTATGTAATAAGACACTGTTGCTAAAAAAGATTCATTCATTAGAAGCAAAAGAGCCTGGGATGAAGAATTAAAAGTCGAGACTGAAATTAAGTCTCTCTAGTCTCACTAGCTTACATTACAAATCTTCAAGAATTTTTATCTTTAATCTTCTCCAACTGCATTCTACTCTGTATGAGACTGAAACAAAATTATTATGAAAAGAGATCATAAGAATTTGTTCATGTCCATACTCAGAGTACTAAAATAGATATATGTAAAATACACGAAAACTGTCATACTCAGAAAAATGTGGTTTAAGAGAATTGCACAGGATTAATTTTAAATCTGCAAATCTTGGATAAAGTTCTCTGTTTCGTCTGAAATGAAACAAACGGTGAACATAACATTATGAAAGAGAACTTAGGTAGTTCTGCTTTCTGCAATTTTTAAATTAGAACTATTATATTCCTGCTAGTAGGTGCTAACACTGCATATCTGGTGCTTCTACAATATCTGGTAATAACACTTAGTTTTGTAAGGTAGTTCTAAAAAGATCAAATTGAAGTTATAAACTTATTCATAAACACTTTATAAAAACAAGCAGGCTAAAATACAGTGTGTTTCACTTCCTTCTAAAACTTTCTCTGCAGCTATCCAGACACAACTGAAGGTGGCTACTAAGTGCAAGTGGACATTCAGAGACTGTTTACATCTGTGCAGAACCTTACAAGTAACTAGGCTTTGACAGGAGAAAACAGCAAGTAACAGAGTAAAAGAAAATAAGGCTGTATTTCAAGTTTTGTGTAGACTAAAAAAAGTCCTTTATTTTTCTCCAAATCAGGACCAGCAAATTGCTCATGAAACAGAAAACAGTTTGGAGAAGTATTACAGGTCAAGTATATGCAATACCCACTCTGCATATACTAAATTTAATTGAGAACTGCCAAATTTATAATCTGTGTTTAATATTATAATTACTCTTGCCTCATCAGCTATATCTCTTTATATGTCCAGAAATTTTCTAGGATAGAAAAAAATAGATGGTTATAACTAAGACTGGCCTAGTTACTTGTCTGCATTTCAGTGCTTACAATATAAAGCAGATACTGGATGATTACTGTGTGACCAATCTTACCAACATAGAGCCATCGGAAAAATGCCTTGAAGTTTTTCATACTACTGTCGATCACTCTAAACAAGAAACAAGACAAGAAATTACAAAATCTGACTGTTACAAGCTGCTTCATGTTTAAGTCCCATCTTTACCACAGAAAGGCCTGCAAGCTCTGTCAGTATTTTTCAAAATGCCCAATGCAACGTTTCAAGTAAGACTATTCATGTCTGACATGCAGGGAGACAAGATGAAAGCTCACCACCAACAGAAGAGTCTTGCTCTCCCAACTTCCTCTATTCATCAATCTCCTCCAATACAAGACTGAATAGGAATGCTTTTTAAATTCTCCAGACTTTATACTTACTGAAGCAGCTCATTTGCCTTCAGGATGAAAGAACCAACAGCAGTAATAGCCTCTGTAAAAAAAAAAAGCTAACCATTATTATTAAGCTTTCAAAAGTGAAATGAGAGCAGGTAGGTAGTACACACACTACTGTACCGTCAATTCCAGATGCATCTAATCCCAGAGACTCATATTTTTGTTTCCATAAAGCCATTCCTTTCAATTCACTCAAGTGGTATAGAAGTGCCTCAGAGCCACTAGAAAAGCAGAGGAAAGAAGCATAATTTTTTTATTCACACTCTGGAAATTCAGTGCTGTGCTGCATGCTACATTTTTATTATTTAATGCACAAAGTGAAAAGCTTTCTAAGGTAGTCTGCCATGAACAAGAGGCATGGTATCACTTCAGAGAAAGGCAGATATTGTCTCAATGACACATAAATTTAGTGTGAATATTTTGCACAGATCCTATTAAACACACCTAATTAAGGCAGCAATTTACAGGTGATGCACCAGGAAGATTGTTCAAAATACTTCACTACTTCTCTACTACACAAAAGTAAAATGTTTTGCCATGATCACAGTTTCCATACCAGCTCACCTACATAAGAAAGCACCTCCAAGACAGCATATTATCTTTCATCAAAGCATATAATATGCCATTTAATCTAAAATTCATTGGAAATTCTGTGACTTACCTCTGCAAATGACTTATAACCAACTTCTGTATACTAGAATAGGAAGACTCTATGGACTGACCAAGTTTTTTTAAACCCTGTTAACAAAGAAATATAATAATGATCTGTTAGCATAAAAATGATTAAAAGACATTGAAATAGTTTAATTTAGTACATTTAAAAAATGTTAACATACCTTTACTGTCAGTTGGTTCATTAGTAATGCCTGAAGTTCCAGACTGAAGGAGGTAGGGAGAGAACCAAATAGGCATTTCATTTTGTGTTTCAACATCAAGTGCAAAGGCATACTCAGATAAAACAACAGTAACTACCTTGCTTTGCCCCATAACAACAGCTGCATAAACTCATCCTGAACAGAAGTGGTTGTATTCTTTTCCTGTCAGTCAAAATGATTGAAATAGATTGGTGAAGAGATTAAATCCAGCCTACCAAATTATCTCACAAACACTCCATATAAAGTATTTCAAAGAAGCCACCCAGATCTTTGAATGTTGAAATCACTACTGAAATCACTACTGATCACTACCGATCACTGAAAATTTTCTGATCACTGAAATTTCTCTGGTATTTCAAGTTATTTTCAACTGCATTACCCAATAAAAATTCTAAGTAGTTTGCCACCAAGAATCTATTCTAAAAAATAAGCAAATTACAAGATTCACTAACTTCTGACCATGGTCAATGAACACAAAATTTAAGCAAATCCAATAGCATCTTAGACACGGATAATTACACGTGCTCTATTGAACTAGGCTTTAAATGTTGTTACTGAACATTTACAGTGATCCGTTTATCAATGACTTAAGTACAAAGAGCACAGCCTTAAGTAGAAAGCAACTGATCAACAGCTGGACAAGCTGAAAAGTATGGTTTTTAAAACATTCAGAATAAATAAAAGTATCACAATACAACTATGTTTGATTGTACACAGGTGCCTTCAGCATCAGAGCACTTGACACACAATAGCTTCTAGGCTGTCTCTGAACTTAGAGACTCTTATCTGGAGGCATCATGCTTAAACATTAAGATATTCAAAAGACTAACAAGAACAACAGAACTACTGCAAAAAGTGTTTTTCCAAAAGGCTGGTTAATCCTACAGTACCTGTACAAACTTGGTTAGTCGTGAGTCCATCTGCATCAGTATTTCTTCCCATGCTTCACACATGCATGTCAATGACAGCTTTATATACTGTAATACAGAAACTGGCATCAGTATTATTTCCTTTCTCCCTTTCAACAATACATTCAACAAATGGATGCTACAATATAAAGGCAATATACACCGTAGATCTTATATAAAATTTATTATCAAATTCCAAGTTGGAGCTCTACATTTACTTAAAACCAACTCAAGCTTCTTACAAGAAAACACTTATGTCACTTGCATTAGAATGTCAAAGCCTACAGAACCACAAGACTAAATAAAAGGATGGTCTAACACAACTGTACCTGTAACAGAGTTGAAATGTGAGTAAACTTCCGGGCCATTCGAGTTACCTCAGGTAAGTAACTTGATAATAGACTAGTGTCCAACTGTAACAAATGGAAAAAGCAAGAGTTAACAGATGATTTGTCTTTTAACAATATACAGATTACAGAAATTAAGACAGATTGGAAGGACGCACAGAAAATCTCTTCATTCTCAACTCCTTAAGGTTGATTTTAAAAGGAAAATACATTTAATTCAAAGAAGCAATAACTATTTTTAATACATCTATAAAAACCCCTGATAAGGTTCCACATTTTGGAGCTCTAACAGTAATAATTTTAAGGATGACTGTTCTGGAAAGAGGATAATCACAATCATTGCTGTTATGCCCTTGTGTGCAGAATGGAAAAATCTGAAAAATTGTCACTATAGTTGAATAAATTCATGTTATTCTAGAATAAGTATTTTGCAAGAATGGCTCAGATCACCACTGTCAGTCTCATCAGAAACTGCATGTTAGCATCATAAATTCAAAAGCTAAACTGGAGTTAATTTCAGAATGGCTGGAACTGGTAGTTTTTGTTATAATGGGAAAGCAAAAAAGCTACCAGAATGCAATTTAAAAGCAGTTTTACTTTTAAAAATGTTTTTAAATTTGTTTACTTACCTGAAAATACATTATCTCTGCATCGCTGTCTGGAGAGCTTTGTATCTCTGTAATAACTGACAGTGATTTCAAATCACTAGACAAACACAGTCCACGACAAGAACCTGCCACCTGAAGGATTCCAGTTTACAAGTTAGTAAAACATTTCATCTTCTCTAAGACATATTTACCGCTCTAACACACTGACATACAAAGATGACTGTGTTCAATGGCAGCTAAAAACAAAGGGAAATTTTCAGCTACTGCTCAGGAGCAAACCCACTCTTTTTATCGTGTATTAACAGTGAATTTTGGAACAAGAGTTAAATTTCCCAGTTACAAGGTCTTTCCATCAATAACCAACAACCCAACCAATTAGTTTCTTCAAATTCAGCAGCCCAGTTTCACTTATGTGTAAGCATATGTATATTTTCACTCAATTCAGCTGTATTTTGGCATATTATGAAGAAAAAATATGGAAAGGAACCAAACATACCCCATTTACTGTAGCAATCTTGAACATTCCATAAGCATATATCTCAATAAATCCTGAGCTGCCACCAAGGACAAGAGCATTAAGTCTATAAAAATAGAAGAATGAAAAAAAATTGAATGCACACAGATGTAATTCTTAGTACTTAAATTCCTTCCCTTTAATAATGTTCATCTAAAGAATCACTGTACAAAAGGAAAGATTGTGTTACCTTCCATCAGTCAAGAAACTTAAAAATAAACTAACAAATTAGCTTGGATTTTACTGATAAAACCTGCCTCTAACATTTATATTAAGAGTATTAATTACTACATTAACCGAGAGAATAGGGAAAAAATAGCACAGTATAGTCACAGAGTCCTTTTTCACTAAAAGTAACAAGTTTCTAGCAACCTTCCCCTTACCAATGCAGCTGCAAAGCATTATGACAAAGCTACCTTGAATTACCCTGATTACATGCAGAGTGAGTTTGTCACACTCACTCAGTGGCATCCCTCAGCACTTCAGAGGCAATGAACATTTGAAATGGATGTGCAGCAGTAATAACAGCCACAGAAGTAACAATAGCATCAGAAATAGAAACTCAGTTCAAAGAATAGAGTCTGGCACAGACACATCTATGTTTTGCTCACTTATTAACACTAATGTGCTACACTGGCTTGGGAAAAAGCCTACAAATACAAGAAAATTAACTGCAACTTCTGCCTGTTACCTATCTAAACAAATATACATTGAAACAGAATATTTCTTTTAAAGCCAACACAGAACTTAGGAAAACAGTATCCTAAAAACTTTTGGTTTGATTAATTGAGCAGATGAAGACAGCAGAAAGAATTCACAAAGCTCCTACACCACAGACAGCTCACTCTCTCCCAAGCAAGGAAATCCTACTGTAAGAAGAGTTATCAAATTTTAAAGAGGAGTATCTGGTGATAGACAGAGATGCAGATTTGAATTAGGGAGGGTGGTTCTGTGGTGAGACTGTAAGGAACAGTGAAATAGAAAAAACAAGACACATTAAGTGCCCCCCTCAAAAAAGCAGCACAAGGCACTGCACAAAGCCAGTCTCAGTCTGCTAAATTACACTTCCACCAGCTGCCCTTCATGTGTTCCCTAATAACAGATGTTTATTTTAAAGCAACACTGACACAACTAGTTTCAGAGCTACTTTTAAGTTTAGATTTGTCACACTCATACAAACCTCCAGGAATTCTCTGTATAGAACAAGCATTCAAAAATGTCTACAAGACCAGCTTAAGTAACACATAAATCAGCCTTCAAATGCACCCCAAGAAATCTGCTAAGAAGATATGACAACAACAGCAGTTACAGATAAACTGCCTTATAATCCCTCTAAACTAAGGAGAAAAGTTGACTGATGAAAACTTTAATAATAGTCTTTGAACTTTATCTTTGTACATAAGAAAAGATATTCCATATCATTTCTTCGACACTTAAAAAACAATTATGAATAATTTAACAGTAAACTCAATTATCCATTATTTTATCAATTAAAAAAAGCAACTAAACAAAAACCCTCAACCAACAAGCCACAGCCAGAATTTACCTGACATCACCCAGAAGCTTCATAATCTCATCTGACTTTTCTTCACTGAAAATACAAAACACGTGATGTTTATGTAGTTTGTCTCAATACCAGAAAACAAAATAAAATGAAAAAAGAGTGAGTTACAATATGACAATTTCTTACCTGAAAATTTTTGCAGTGGTACTGTAACTGAAAACAAAATAATTACTCTCAGTAACAATAATCAGACAGCTGTTGAGCATTAAAGATGAATAACCGAAATAATGACAACAAATGACAAATGGTATTTCCTCCAGCTTATGAGACTAACACTTACTTTTTTGGTAGCGCTGGTAATTTAGGCAAAAGGAGGTTTGATTCATCTTCAGCATTGTAAAAGGAAGTGAGAACACTGAAAAAGACATAATATTGTCTTTATTACACAAGCTGTAAAAATAACAGACTTTCTTTTCAACTCCAGAGTTAAGATGCATTATGTATATCAAAATTACAAATGTCAGAGGATAATCCTTTATGGGACCTTTAATAATTTATCAAGTGATCAAATTAATAAAAGAACTGAAAATCTTTTTTTATTTCCAGTGAATAAAGTTTGTATCTGCTGGCTCAGAGGCTTGTCACCAAATCCTTCATTGCCTGTAAATCAGTTACTGTCAGAGACTTTCTGTTTAAACACTCTCCAAACCTGCAATACAACAGGCTGTACATGCTAACACTAGATTAAGCAGCTCTTTAGAAGATGCACAAGATTATGCTGAAATTTAATGTATTACCCAAAGAACCACAACACTAAGGTATCAGCAGTAAAAATTAACATATGAAAAGTGTCTATTCTAAAAAAAGGAAAATTTTAGCCAAGTCGTGAAAAAACCCCACAGCTGTGGAATACTGTATTACTTTATGTGACTGCTTGTAACATTCCACATATAAATTATCAGTAAGGTGGCATTACATGGCTTGTGATTTATTTCTTTTCAGACTCACCTGCTTTCCTCAGTTACTTCCATCCAATGCATGTATGTAATAGATAACTCCACAGAGAAGGAGTGCAAGCTTTCAGGCTTTTCTACATCACACAGAATAATCCGCTTGGTATCAGCAAGGCCAAAAGCCAAAACTAGAGAAAGACAAGTAAAATGTACAAATAACCAATAAGCAAAATGTGTATCTTACACTGACCTAGAACTGAACATGCTTCTAACGCTTCTAACAATAGTTCTGATAAAGTAGAAGCTTCCAATTTTGCAAACTTGAGTCCAATATTATAGATAACATTGTCCACCAGAAAGACTTGGTGGACAAAAAACACAAATTAGGACTTGCCAAGCAACTTTTGCACCACTTTTTTCTTAATTTTCTTCATTCATAATAGCAAATAGCAGGCAGAGGTTTCTGTATTTACTTCCTTATAATCACAGGTAATCAGCTTAAAAAGAAGTTTCTTAAACTCTTCGGATGCCATCAATTTTTATCCACATCATAGAAGAAGATTGTTCCCATTCTCCCACCTCCAGTAAAGCAAAAATTAACTGATTTCTGGCATAAGTTTATTAAGCTACTAACTTCAGCATTATTTCTATTAATAAGGAAAAGGCTTTTTTTTCTTCTCTAGTATATAATTAGAGCCATTTTAGCCTACAAAGTTTTGCCTATGGTAAGCTAAGCTTTTCAATCAATCCTGATCAGACAGCTTCTTTCTCCCTCAATAAACTTTGTAGTTCATACAAAATATCCTGCATAGTTAAGAGGTTAAAATTTTACTATACCCTGAAAAACAGCATTTGGCACATAAATCTGGCTTACAAGTCTTTCTTGCAATTGCATTCAACAGTGTTAATCTCTCTATTGCTGTGAATGAACCTACATAAAATTAAGCCACCCTTCTCTTCAAACACAGTTTACTTGAAAATTTCCTGCATTGATGAGAGGCATCATCATTCATGATTTCCCACGGGGTTTTATTGCACCATATCATCTCATATACTTGACATTACTTTTGCCATCTGGTCTCCAAGCAAGAGCAGTCACTTCTTTTCCTGTATTTTCATTTGGAGGCAAACTCCACACACGTTGAAAGTTTGCAAGCCGATGAAGTAAAACCTACAAAGCAAATGCATTAAAGACAAACTTAAACCACATTCTCCCATTAATAAAAGTTTGCAAATGAGTTCAAGATGCATGGAGTTTTTTATCAGGTTTTAACTCCTGTGTTTTAAACACCCGCCCCTCTAGCAGATGATTCACTCCTGTGCTCTTTAAGAGGGCAGCACACAGTTTACAGCAGTACAGAGAAATAAGCTGAGCCTTGCATAAGGATACAAGCTCCTAACCAACAGGGGTTACCCATCAGCTCTCTAGCAGACAGCCCAAAAACACGAGTCTTGTCTTCATGCATGATCACATACCTCAGTTACAGGGGAAAAAGTATTTAAATTAAATTTAATTTAAATAGGAACTTCCATGCACTTTAAAATCCCACAAACAAGCGAGGAGCACATCATACGTGAATTTGTTCGGAAATCAGAATGCAAAAAACGAAGGAGCATTATTAAGACGTTTGATTTACAAAATTTGCTATCCTTAAATGCCTGGCCAGCTTTAAGAGAAACAAGCCCCAAGTAACGGCAAAGGCACCTGGGCCTGCAGGGAGAGGCAGCGCCCGTTCCTCCCGTGCCCCTCACCCGGCACCCGCACTCACCTCCCCCGCCCGGTTGGCCAGGGCGATGAGATCCCTTTTGGGGGACCACGACATGAACACGACCTCCTGCGGCAGCTGCTTCTCGCCCACCTGCCTGAAGGCCGGCATGGCTGCGGGGCTCCGCCGGGGCCCGCCGGGCCTCTGCTCCCGCTTCCGGGGACGGCGCTTCCCGCCGCGGCAAGGAGCGGCCAGGAGCGGGGCGGGCCTCGGCAGCGGGGCGGGGAATTCTGAGAGCGGGGCGGGCCTCGGCAGTGGGGCGGAGATCCCGGCAGCGGGACGGGTCTCGCCGCAGCGCCGAGCCAGGCTCTTCCCGCTCCGCTCACTTACTAAGTACTAAATACTTTTTTTTTAAGCCTCTTTTCCACTTGGAGAGAAATTTTTAAAAATTCACAAGTCTTCCTGTGAGACGATTGTGTGAAAAATGCGTATTTTATGATTGGCTTTTCGCAAATATTAAATTGAATATTATATGTGGTGTGTTAGGAAGTAATGCTGTATTAATTCTCTTAAGTCTATAAAAAATGTTAAAATAGAAACTATGCTATGTAGGATACTTTTCTTTCTAAAGAAAGGACTCGCACTGAGATAGCAGCCACAGGACACCCAAATCTTTCAGAGAAAGAGAATTTATTGCCCTGCCCCATTATCAGGAGAAACGAACCTCTTCCCATCTCGCTCAGGCAGGACGACGCCATTGGGATTATGAGGAAGAAGCTGACGATGACCTGACAGAATCCTGTATTTGAATGGAATTTATGCATCATGTATGAGATGTATGAATATGCAACAGGTTATTCCTTTTAAGGGTTAATCCTCTGTTAACGGGGGTCCTTTTTCAGGCTTATGCCCAGAAAAAGGTACCCGGACGTCCATAACTCTTTGTTTCTATTGTCTCATACTGTCCTAATCCAAATTGTCCAAATTATTATTACTCTAATTGTATTACTATTTTTATAACCATTTTATTACTATTAAACTTTTAAGATTTTAAAAACAAGTGATTGGCATTTTTCACAACTGTAACTGAGACCGAATTCCTAGAACTCGTGCCTTCCCATCACCTACCCTCACTTCCTCCCTTGCCCCACATCCTCCAATACCAACATAAAACCAGAGCATCAGCCAGTACCTCACCTCTCAGTGAGACCCATAACATCCAACACCCACCAAATTAGACAAACAGCTAATCCTAAATACAAAATTATCACATTATACAAATACATGGTAAGGGTTGTGATAGTTCACTTCGCTGTTTTGGGGTTGCCTCTTTTTTTTTTTTGGTACCAGTAATGATGTATAATAAAGGAACTGTCACTTGATTCAATCAGGTTTTATTCTGGATGTTAACACTTACATTTTTAGAAAATGGAACAAAAGGCTGACAATAAAAAAATAAATTAGCAACTATGTAGCAGCAAGAAAAGTCATGTCTTTTTTTTCTTATTCTTTACTTTCCTCTTCGAGAATATGGCATGTTTCATAGCTAATCTTTTACAGATCCCCATTTTTATTCTCTTTCGAGTTTTCTGCCCTTTCTTTTTGTCAGGTCTGTAAAGCAAAAAAAGGAACATAGAAATTAGAATAAAATGAAAAACACACTTCTCTGTACAAATACATTTGCTGGTATTCTAAATGAGTATATTATGTGTGAATTATGAATTATGTGGCAGTATGTGAAGTACTGTCACAAAAAGGACAATGAACATTACATCTCAAAATGTTATGGTCTTTCAACTTCACAAATCTGTCCACTTTATTGCCATTATACATTCATTTTATGTATTTATTCAGCATTTAAATTTACACAGATATTGAAAACAAGAAACTCATTCACTGAGTACAAAAAAGCACACAGAGTTTCATGCTGAATATATAATGCATGCATATATAATAGAAAGACTTAGAAGAAAGTATGTGAAGTTTAAGACCAGTAGGAAGCATCCTGCAATTAGTACAGGACCTAAATACAACTAGCAAGTGGATTGTTTTCTGTCTCTGACAAAAGATGTCATAATGCAAAACACTGAGTAATTATAACAACCATATAAAATTTTTATTAGAAAAAGAAATCTAAGTTATCTTCTGCAATGAATCAGCAAAAGAACTAACTGATGGCCTGAAAGTACTAAAACCACTCTGGCACAACTGACAGAACAGTATCCTCCTTGATAGAAAAAACAGATGAGGTTTCATGAAATTCTTTTAGCATTCTTTTTAATTTTTTAGTCAAGAAAAAAGAAACATTAAGAGATTTAATTTTTTTTTGAGAGATATATAAAATGAAACATTTTTTCCTGCTTTTTGTGTCTAATACTCCCTAAGCAAAACCTGGTTTAGTATCAGTAGGATATGAAGCAATACACCTGTACCCATCTGCCATCCAGCAGGCATCTAATGAGTCTCTGGATACTGATCCAAGAGGATAATGGTCTGAGTCTCACTGTGTAACACAGGTACAGCTTTGGGGAGGGAAAATTTGCCTTCCACTGCTACAGCCATTCAAATCCAAAATCACAGAAAAACCCACTACTCTGGAAAGGAATTAATAGAAGTGCAATCAATTATCCCGAACTGGAAAGACTGAGCCATCTGCTGGATCATCTCTTAGCAAATCCCCTTTCCTCTTTTCAGTTAGTTCCATCTGAAAACATTCATAATGTTTTCACACACCATTCACTTGGCTCTCTGATACATACAGGTATGTGTACAGTGTTGTTCTGTATGTAACAAAAGGAAAATCATGGAAGAATAAAAGTACTCAATGTGATCCTCATTAATGGTGGAGATTTAGATCATACTACAAAAAGCACCTGAAGTACCAGAAGGAAAAAAAGCAGAATATGCTACAACAAAGCAAAAGAGACAGGAAGCAATAACTAGTGACTCTTAGTGACTCTTATTATAGGGACTCTTCTCTCTGCTCTTTCATGAGGAATTCAAAGAGGATAAAAGTGTTCCATTACTTCAATTTTCAGTCATCTTGACAGAGCTCCATGCAGCAGCCACCAAGTTTGCAATTCATATAAATCAGTTTTGAAAGAAAACCCACAGACAGGGAATTGGGAGCCCCAGTAAGTGACCTGCCTTTTATCCCACTCTCCCTTCAGTATATACTCCCCAGCAATGCAGCAAGTGGGCAATAGGGAAAGCTGACATCAGTACCTAAAGTGGAAAATCATCTCTTTCTGAACGGATTGCCTGCCATAAGATCTCATCTCATGGGAATGCTGTATTTCACTGTGTTAATGCAGTATCACACTTACTGACAAGCTGCTCTGCTGCGGGACAGACTGGGACAGGCACTGCGCTTGTGACCTGCCTTGCCACAAACGAAACAGCCACTGTCAGTCTTCTCACAGCTGTGCTGCTGAAGAGTGCAGCACTTGCAATTGTTACAGTGAAACCAAGCTGCAAAATAGATAACATGATTTATGATCTTGGAGAAGTTTAAAACAAACATTCTGAAACTAAGCTTTAAATACAGGCCACATTACCAGGTGTTTAATTCTGGATTAGCTTTACAAAGGTCGATGTGGTCACTTTCTGATCCCTTAGCACATTACTAGACATACTGTCAAATTAAGTGTGAACTATTTTGCCGTTAGAACTTTTATCCTGTGTGTCATCTTCAAAACAAAAATAGTGCAGATGTTACAATGTACTCAGAGATTTTGATTGTTGTAACAGTAACAAAGATAATGGCTTCAGCAATTTATACAGAGGTATAAATGCAACTAAATTTGTGCATGAAACATAATTTTATAATGATCTCTCAAACATTTTAGTAATTGCCTACTTGTTTAGGAAATTCAAAGTTTAGAAAATTAGGAAATACTTATATGACAAATGGAAATATTTCTGTTTTGCCATGATAAATATAAATGGGATTTAGTGTGCCATGGCAAGAATTTATTCCACTTACACACAGTGCAAGTACAGCTAAACTAAAGAATAGTAACTTGTGTGAAATTGAGACTTTTTGTTTATTCTATGTCTTCTGAATTACATTTTACTTCTTTCACAGAATATTTTCTCTTCTGGTTTGAAATTTCAGTTTCTTTGGACTAAATGTACTTTTATTTAGAAAATATTTTTCTGTACTTACAGGGCTTTACACATTTTTTGCAAAGAACACAATGTTTCCATCGTCTGCCATCCTATAAAAGGCAAATAAATGGTTTTGTTTACTGAACCCCCCACTGATTCTATCTTAAAATAGAACTACTAGTGTACAGTCCCCACTGTTTACAGGAACAACTCCTCTGTAAGAAGGACTGTGACTCAGAAACAACAGTCCTGAGAATCTGTGAAAACCACAGATGAAATTTTGAAATTTAGCAAGTTCTACAACTTAAAAGCATGAGTAAAAACGCATGTGTCAACAGACCACAGCTGGGTAAGCTCTGGTCTAAGTGGCAAGCAGCAAACTTGTCCTGTCCTCTTTGCAACACAAAGGAATTGGGGAAAGAGAAATTAATTCCCAGTGGGTTATGGAAGATGTACTGTGAAGGTAATAATAAATCTGAACTGCTGTGGGTTTCCCATCGGAACAGGTTTTTATCAAAGCAAGTATTACAGAGGTTGTTATCTGACTACTGCTAAAACTTCCATTCAGAAAGAAGTGAAAATACTTACTTTCGATGTACATGAATTGCATATCTCACAGTGCTGGTTACCAGAACTAACATATCGCTGACATACACTGCAAAATCTGGGGAAAAAGATGTACTGGTCCCCTATTTGCTCACAAAACAATTAATTTTATACAACCTTAACCACTAATATAAGGACTGCAAAATCGGTTTGTTGAATTAAAAATTCTGTCTTTGCTGCACAAATGAGCACTTAGGCCATTTACACACAGTACATCCACACAGTAAAATTCAGGTCAAATTATCAACAGTATCAGTAGTAAATGAAACTAAATTTCTCTCTCCTTGATGCTTCTCTTACAAGTTCGTTTTTTTAGTAATGTATTAACAGCTGATTGTCAGACATAGCTGTAAAATTGTCTTGTAGATGTAAGACAGTATTTCCTACAGACAAAATAAGGAATCTCATAATTCCACACTGAAAAATTTAAATGTCTTTTTAGACACTTCAGCTCTCCTACACATTGTTTATATAATATGCAACTTCAGAATGAGACAGAAAAATGTCTTAAGGCCGGCATCCAAGTTAGGCAAGACACTATGGAACAGCACCATCCCAAACTCCTTTGGAGACTTTATGCCCTAATTAAGAAAAAAGACACTCTTTCAAAAGTCACCTGAGCATTAATATATCTTACCTATATCCCTCTTCTTCAGGAAGCACAATCATACTGGGGGTAAGGTTTGTGAAAATACGGACAGGAGACTGTCTACGACCTGTCTTGCCATGTTTATACAGTGCATGATTATCATAGTCTACCTAGAAAAATAAAACCATAACAAAGATTCTTAAACTGAATGCCAATCACAGGCAGAGCTATTTACATATTTATTATCTTTATAAGTGCCTTATGAAATCTTCGTGTTTATATCCAAGACTCTAACCCCAAATCAGATTACAAATTATACATCAAGTTTTTTGTCTCATTTACCTGTAAATTTGTGCAAACATAGTATTAGGCTAGACTCACTACACCTCAATAATCATATTGTATTTATTCCTTTTTGCTTGTTTGCATGGGATACATAAGATAACACTGCAGTTGATTACAAGAGCAACCTGCTGTAAAAAAAGGATCTATACAGCTTGGTTTGTCAGTACAAGAGATGACATCTTAACCTATCTCAGAGAAATTACAAAGTTGCAAATCTAATCAGCCTGCTTTTTCCAGCACTGCCTTCAGAGACTTGTCACAAAAACTCTCAAGGAATGCAGAGTCTAGCCTAGCATGAGTTTTCCATTTTCTTCAACAATTTTCATTCTAAAAGACACACTGTTCAGAACATCAATGCCAAAATTCATGCAGAGTTGTTACATGAAAAAAGAAACCTTTAGCATCACGAATACCCATGACTGAGCTCTCAAAACACACTGAAGTAGGTGTGCCCAAACCATGCACAGAATGGATACAATACTGAAGAAGCTGATTCCAGATCATTGCTTTATCACTGACAAGTTTACTTATTAAGTAATTCCAAACATTTCAATCATTGCAATTCTACTCTGATCCCAGTAGTTTTGGAGATGAAAGACCTTAGTTTTGTAATATACATATATTTTTTTTTTAGGGCTGGGCACTACCCACTGACATTTAACATCAGTGAAGAATAAAAATACTCTTCATTTGTTATGTACATTTGTTATTGAGTACACTCATTATGTACTCAACATACAAGTTACCTCTCACCTTTGCAACAAGCACCTGTCACAATTAGTGCAAATTTGTTATACTGAAAGCCTGCCAGAAGAAATGAGATAATGGATAAATGACAGATGAGTTAAAGATACATAACAGGAACATGATCAAGTTATCACAGATACAACTAATAGAAATACAGAATCCAGGCTTCACATGAGCAAGGCCCAGCTACAGAGAAGCATTGCCACTGCATTTGCTTTCACTCATATTCCTCTCACATTGCACACAGCTGGTATAATTAGCAGAGTCACTGGGTTCAGCCATACCTGGTAATCCATCATACTGAAGCTCGGGAAAAAGTCAAGAATGCGAGACTCAAAGAAGTATGGAAATATCCAGAACATGGGCATCTCTCTGTTGTCATGACCTAGTAATGAAAAAGCTTTGGTGTACATAGGAGAAAAACATAGTATATGTAGCATGAGAAATTTACAGTGAACATTCCAAATACATAAACGTGGATATGTACATCATGCTGGGCAGAAGAACTAGTTCTCTTAGGCAACAGAAAGTTTTGGCATATTGTACATGTGGAGATGTAAGTGCCATGTAATTACATTCTTGACATCCACTTAGGTTGCTAAGAAAATGTACTGGTTTGATAGCTTATTTTTCTCTACCTTTAAAGCCCATTTTAATTGCAAAGTAGATTTGCAAAAAAAAAAAAGGGAAAAGTTTTTAAGACAGACTTTGAGAATTGGGCATTACTGAACTAAAAATATCAGGAGAGTAAATCAGGTACATGATAGTTCATCTTTAGAAATTGTAACATGAGGATGCTCACATTCACCTGAGTAGCAAGAATCACAAACTTATAAATAGGTACTTTTTACTTAAAGTGATGTTACAGCACAAGCCACCCATCTGGCTGTAGTACATACCTTCTTTTTCTGTCTCACTCCACATTGCCATCAGTTTTTTAAAACTAGAAGCCAGTGCTTCCACTAAACCTCCAAATGGGGGATCAGCTACCATAATGACTCTTTCACCATTCTCTTCACACAAGAATTTCCTGCAAGTTTCACGTGCAGCCTGTAAGAAACAGAGGTTAACTCCCAGAAATCATTATTCAAGAACTGTAAACATTGTCTCTGGTAATAAACCAATCACTGCAGAAGTTTCAACTATGATGACGGAACTTTGCTTCCCTCTTGTGGAGGTGAATTTCCCCTTGGGGTAGCATTTAAAAAAAAATCCACAAAAAATGCACCTAGATTTGAAGGACTGAAAACAAGTGCCCTTTTCAGCTAACATACAAAACATTACTGAAAATCAAAGAATGAAACTGTCTCCTTTCCAGTAGTTCTCTTCCATTCAATTCAAAGCTGACTATTACATTTATGCTAACTAATGCTGTTTACACACCTTAATTGCTGCTTCTATTAAAATGTTCTTAATTAATTCATGTTTTCCCATGATGTTTTCCACTAGAGTAGTCATGAATTTCCTACAAAATTCTGCATCAACAACATGCACTTTTTTACCAAAGCACTCAATAAATACTTGACCTTACCTCTCCACCAAAAAAATGATGATTGAACATGTTGTAATGGCAAAATTCATCCTCTGTGTAAAACTGTGAGTACCTGTAAAGTAAGTTTTGATAGGAGTAGAAAAATATAAATAACTTTTTGTCTATCCTAGGATAGGATATTTAGAGTGAAAACAAGCCTCAGGAGAAACATCATGTTTGGGTTCTGATTACTGACAACACATACCAATACTGAGAAATTATTAAGTATACTTACTTTTCTCATCAATTTGATGCCATTTGTGTATGCATACAGGAACAGAGATACAGAGACAAGAAAGGGAAAACAACCACCAATTTATCTCTTAAAGTAAGAACACCCATCTTTGCATATGTTCTTCAGATATGTAAACATTTGTTAAAACCTACCTGAAATCAATATCTAGCAGAAGGCCTCTAACATTGAATTCTTCTTCTTGTGATGCTTTTGACTGGATCATTTCATGAAGCCTGAAGTATGATTGGAAGAAATTTAACACATAATGACCAACTTCAGAAATGATCTTGCAAGACAAGAATGCCTGGTACTTTACTAAACATAATACAAAGAGATACAGAAAACTGAGGAGCCTAAACTTCAGTGATTCCATTTGGCCTGTACTCCAAGTTAGAAAAATAGGTTAGTCTTGAAAGATGACAAGTCAGTGGAGTCCCCTTGATCACCACACACAAAAAATCACAAGGTAAGAAACTCAAATGTCACTTCCATCACTATCATAGATAGTGTGTGAAGTGTGTGTGTTATTGGCCGTGTTGCCACAGTCCTCTCTGGTATCTTATAATTTCAAAGCTAGACCCCACTAGATGCTTGGATAATCCCAACTAATAAAAGCTCACCAATAGTGAACCTCTTATGGGAAAATCATTGACTATAATCATTAGCAAGCTGTACAGCTTTGAGACAGAAATACTGTGTGAAAGTGTAACAATTCTCAGTGATGTACCTGGGTGTTCCAACAGAGAGGACTCGTCTGAATCCTAAATCTATAAGGAGATTCAGTAGGAACTGGCAACTTCTGTCTGTAAATAAATACTGTGCATTTGTTTTTTTATTCTCCAGTGGATACAGAAGCTGACTTGGACTTTTCAGCTGGGCAGTGGTGATATCACACAGGAGCTGGTGATCTGAATGTTTTTTCCATTCTGCTGGCAAAAGCAATTGCTGGCATTCCTGGCAAAACCTCCTCTTTGATAACGGCAACAGAACAAAATTCTTGTACCTTTAAATACAAAAGACAACAGGGAACAAAGTTTGGAAAAAGCCTCTCTCAAAGAGGAAGGGAAGCTATGGAGGGTTTTTTTTATATTTTAGGAGTTCAGATACTTAAACAGACAATGCAGTTTACATTGCTCTCACAAAACTCCACAAGAATGAAGTATTATTTATAAAAAAAATTTTCAAAGGACACTTTGAAATGCATAAAATATTGCCACCAAATATACTGGGAATCTCCACAAAATAACTGGATTACAAAGTGAAGACACCACCAACTATCAGCAAAGTCCTGTATGTTTACACATGAAATTCAGACATCACTTGTTACTATGTTACCTTTGCTTCTTTTCACAATGTTAAGCCTGTTACTTTTGTAGACTAAAGTCAGGAATAAATCTTTTTTAACAGAAATTACTACTGACCTCTTGAGCACTAACATAGGAATGACTATACATACCCCCAGAAAAAACCCCAATGCCCTCCCCCTGGTTCCTGGGATGAAAACACCATGCTCTAGTTCAGTGTTTCATGCTATTTCCTTTCCATTGCCATACAACAATTCTTATTTGCCCAAATTAATCTTTGCATATTTTAAAGAATCTTGAAATGTTATCCCTACATTCAGAGTACCTAAACCTACCTATATTACTACATCTTTATTGCAGAAAATATACATTAACAATACCTGTCCACATTCTGTCTGTGTGTAAAACAAGGCTGCTGACTTCTATTATATTCTTCACGTGCTGCAAGCCTAGCTTCTGACACCTGTAAAATTTGCATACATGAAAAGTTATAAAACTAACAGCTACTGCTGTGTGTGGTACATCAAATCTCAACATGAAAAAAGGGTGCATCAAAGGTCTCATGCTTTAGCTACTTAGGAAGGAGAAATGATTACTTTTGTTGTTTCAGAAGAACAAGTATGTCTGCAGCACAGGGGCATGCTGCAAAACAACACAAGCCTCTCATTGTGAATTTAAACTATGCATTTCATTCTCCTATCACATGTAATACTCAGAGAAAAATTCAAAAGGTGATTTTGAGGAAGACAGAAAGAGACATCCTTTCCATTAATGTGTGCCTGCAGTTGTGGTCCCTCTGAAGAACTATGATCTGATCCTGATAAGCTGATGACAATAGAAATGTTGCCCGAGTCTTTAGTGTGAAATCACTTTTAAGGCACGACAGCTCCTTGTTACAATCTGCACCTGAGTCTTTTAACATTTCAGTCTCTCACACTCTTCTCTGAGTCTTCTATCTTGTCCCCACAAGACATACTCATGGTTTCACAACAGTTTCAAAACATTTGGTCAAAACTTATGGAACTGTTTTACTTAAAGAGACAACAGTAAAATTCAACGCAAGAAAAGACATCATAATACAAGTGATATTCAAAATGAATGACAAGGAGAAATTGCTGCAGATATTCTGAGACTACTGAGCACCATGCCAAGGCCCACCATCTCAGCATTTTGTATACCCCACTGTTGTTTGTATCCAATAGATTATCTCTGTCTTAATTAGGGGAAACAAGGGCATCTTGGGATCAGAAGTACCCAATTTTGTTCAACATTGCAAAGCATTGGCAAACTTCCTATATGTTTTGGCAATAGAATAACAAATGCCAGGTTTGCTCAAAATGTACACAGCCTTTCTTGAAAGCTATATTTGAAACATGTTCTCCTGACAGAAATAAGTGCTCAGCTAAATATCAATTATTACACCAAGTTTAGAAAATAGGACTTACCAGAGATTTCCACAATAAAATATACCTTTTAAATTGCTAAATAGAGAAAAAAAATCGCCAATGTTTTATAAAACCATAGCATGACTTGGGTTGGAAGGGACATAAAGATCATCGAGTTCCAACCCTCCTGCCATGGGTAGGGGCACCTCCCACTACACCAAGTTGCTCAGAACCCCACCCAGCTTGGCCTTGAACACTTCCCGATATGGGGCATCCACGGCTTCTCCTGGTAACTCTTCCAGTACCTCAGCACCCTCACAGTAAAGAATTTCTTCCTAATATCTCATCTAAACCTCTCCTCCGAATGCTCAAAGCCATCACCCCTTGTCCTTCCACTACACGCCCTTGCAATAAGTCCCCCTCCGGATTTCTTGGAGCCCCCTCCAGGTATTGGGAGGCTGCTATCAGCTCTTCCCGGAGCATTCTCTTCTCCATGCTGAATAACCCAAACTCTCTCAGCCTTCCCTCACAGGGAAGATGCTCCAGGCCTCTGATGACCTTGGCAGCCCCGAGTCTTTAGCATAGCCTTCAGCAGTGCTCTCTTACCTTCTCATCTTCCCACTGGAAAAAGTTACAATCCTTTCTATCCCTACAAGCCGAACAAGCATAGAATCTTCTTCCTTCCTCTTTTCCTTGGCTGGTCTTCACAAACAGAAGCGCAGGACCTAGGGACAAACGCGAGGATAGGATAACACAGGGAACACCTGCAGCCCTGTTTCACTGCTCCGCTGCAAGAGCCGAGCTTCCAGAACACGGTCTCCGCAAGCCTGCAGCAGATCAGCTCGCGCCCGGAGCGCAGCGGGAGCTGAGCACAGGGACGCTGGGGAGATGAGCCCCGGGCCCGGCTCACCGTGAGGGCAGCAGGGCGCGCCGGGCGCCGGCCCGAGCAGGGCGAGCGCTGCGGGCCGCGGCCGCTCCGGGCCCGCCGCCGCCGCCATGGCCCCGTCTCCGTCCCGACGGGCAGCGCGCGGGCGGGCGGGCTGGTGGCGCCCCCCAGCGGAGCGGCGGCCCCGCGCAGAGCCCAGAGCAGGCCCGGGGCCGCGGGCAGCCCCACACACAACAGCGCTCATTTCTTGATAAACTGCTCGGACAGAAACAGCCAGGGAGAGCTTAGGCAGGCATTTCCCTCCCTTTTGAACCGCACTGTACCGTGTTTGACATTTAAGGTTTACACGTTTCAGGTTGTTGAAGTTGCTGACATACTACATTAATATTCACACCCACTCAAAATTATATAAAATACAAGCATTTTATTATTTCTGAGTTCAACAATATTGCTTAGAATTACAAAATACAGCAATGTCTGAAATACTGAAAGTTTCATAAAAGCAGCAATCTTTCTCCCCTTCCCAGTCTTAAATGTCCAGAAAATTATTAAAATAAAAATATTTCCCACATTACATATAAGTCACAGACCTAAGAAACATGACTGTCAAGTCTTAAACCAGGTAACTTAAACATAAATGCAAATGGCAATTGGCAGGTGAGCACAACATTATCCAGGGCACAAAAGTAATTCTCCGTGCTGTAGGTATTCCAGGTTTTTTTCCTCTTTTTTTTTTTTCCAGTCAAAAAAACCCAAACTGTGTTTAGGTAGAAATTTAGAAGGCAGACTGGCTTTGTGATGAACACATTAGTGCCTCTGTCATTAGCAGAAGAACCACTCTGGTGACGAGAGATGAACACATTTTTACATAAATGGCAAAACAAACCTGTAACAATATGGTGGAATTCAATTCATTCATGGTGATGCATCTCCAAAGAAATATCACAGATCTTCATACATGTGCTTAAATATACAAGTGCCAAACACTACAGTGACATTTCAGCCTCTGAAACATACACTGAGTGTATTTTGTCACAGTAGAAACTGTGTATTTACTTAGGTTGAATTTTGCTGTAATTCAACTATTAAACTATTTTTGGTCCCTGTGTGCAAAAAAAGCCTACTTGGAGCATTTTTCCCCCTTCTCCATTTCTTTAACTTGTATTTCAAGGACAGATTGATCTTTTTTTTTTAAGTGCATGACTTTTCAAGTAACTAGTCTACAAAAATCTATAACCAGTTCAAAATACCAGGAAGAAATTCCAAGAAAAAGCATTTTCACAATCAAAGATAACATTCTAAACGGCTTTTTTTAAAGGCCATATAAAAAGAAACTTATAGTGTATGGATTCTCACATTTATATTAAACAAAAAATTCCTATTGTACTCAAAATTAGTTTCTCAGCATATGCAAATTTTCTTCCCTTATCCAGAATATTATTCAGAATACATTAATTTAGCCTATAAAAATACAGTATGGACAAATTCTTTTCATTCCCTGACATAAGAATTCACAATTTTGACACAAAAATTGTAAACTTTTATTACATTCAAACTACATTTCTTAAGTCTTTAGAATTTAAGTTCTGAGGTGTTGGCAGTCAGAGCTCTTGGTATACAGCAGAAGTACATTATTGCAGAGCCTTTACACAGAAGTAGCTTTCTAAAGTTTAAAGAAACTTACTCTTCCCACGTATTTTTGTTGCTACCAGGAGGAAAAGAAAGGCTTCCTGCTGTGAAAGGTCTGTGTGAAAGCATTACTCAGATGAACAATTCGGCCCTGACTTCCAGTGCTACTTCGCTCTACAATCACACGTGGCATCTGAACAAGCTGAATGGGACTCTTTTCATCCTTTAATGCCTGAGTAAGGTTTAGTATCTAAAAAGAGTAAAAGCAGGTGAGGTTAGGATGCACAAATAAAACTGTGGCTATCAGGCTTATCATTTTAGATGCCACTCTTCAATTCTGTAGAGGACTGTACTGCTAAATAAATTCATTTCAAAAGATAGCTATTGCAAGTAGAAATGTTTTATTTGGTAACATGAATACATCCTACTGCTGTCTACCCTTCCATTCTTTTCCTATTTCATGCAGTCCTCTTTAAATTTTCAGAAAATTCTAAGAATATTTTAAATTTAGCACATCTCTTGAAAGCATTGCACCTTTAGTGAAAAAAGGCCTATAAGAAAGCCATCAACATGATTTAACATAAGACGTACCAGCAGTTTAGCTATAACTTATTTTCATATCAGAAGATATGAAGTCATATAATTAGCTCATACCAAAGCCAGTGCTAAGACACAAATTCAGGCCTCAGCTCCAAGAAGTCTGTTATCTTTCCTCCAAAACTTCAGTGCTCATGGACTGCCCTCATAACTTTCCATGTTCAATGTTATCCTGCTGAAAACTGAGGCAAGTATTCCATTTAGCTCTAGTGACACATTTGCGTTATCCTTAATACCAAGCCTTTTTTCCCATGCACAATGCCCTTTTCTTCCTTGTAAGACTGATCCTCTGCTTCTTCTGCTCTTCCATGGCTACAGAACCCCAACAAAGTCTTTTGCATGATTTACTGCAATTTGGTTCTGCTAGCACCTCCACTTGACATTTACACTCTCAAAGTTCTAAGGCAACCTTTTGTAGATGTGTTACCCGTTGCTTAGACTCTACATTCTTGAGAGAACTGTTTCTTTTGGGTTTGAAACACTTCCCAAAATTTTCCTACGCTTCACAGAAATAGGCTTCTAACTATGTTTGCTATCTTAGATTTAAAGACCTTGACTCTTCCATGCAAGGTATGTTTCCCTACAGTTTCTGTATCTAGATTCATCATTTTCTAATTCTTAATTTCTCATTTTTAAGGATATATTTGAATGCTTTGGATATACTGCAAATTCATCCCAACTGAATGAATTCTTTAGCATGTGATCTAAAGTCTATAGCCAAGTCTTCTATAATGCCCTAGTAACATACTTTGGTTTTACACCAAAACCAAGTTTAAAATCAGTGCTAAAAGGCATTGTCTGCCAATGTATTTCCAATAGCATCCAAGGATTACTCATTATCTGCATATCCTCCATGCCTGAAAACCTGACATTTCCCACAGTGAAACACACACTCTTACATAGTTAGAGAGAGGTAAACAAAACCCCAAAACTAAAACAAATATCTGCTAAAATCCACCTGAGGGACAGTGCATGAAGAAAGGGTCCATATGCAGCCTTTATAGTGGAAAATTAATTTTGACAACCTCAGCTACACCATTTTCAATTATATCAATCATGTTTTTCCTCAAGTGTTTAGTTAAATAACAGAGTCCTTGAAGCCAATTGTCTCATCAGAAAAAACCTACTTAATACAGTTTAGGATGCATGAGTACTTCAAGAACCAGCCTTCCAGTGACTACACAAACTTCTCAGAAGACTTATTTCAGAAACAACTCCTAATATTCAATTTAGTAAGTAAGGCTTGCTGTCTTTTAGCTACCACACAAAAGATGTTAACTGGGATTATGTTTGACTAAGCTGAGCTGCAGTCTCGTGAAAGGTACATCTTGATATAGGAAATTCTACAGAGAAAACATTGAGTTAAGACACTCGAGAAATTGTCTTAAAACTATCCATGTTGAATTTATGAACACAAGGACTAAGTTTCAATAAATTCAGGGCAAATGGGACTATTAATTTGCCTAGTTCAATTGCCCTACACTTGAAGAAATCACTCTCTTATACCTACAATTCTTTGCTAAAGCTTTTTCTCCAGTATTTGACATCAGTCAAATTGTAAAATAGGAGGAATGGAGAAACCCCCTCCTCACTTACTTTAGTGTTAAAACAAAAAAAACCAAAAAAAACCCCACAAAAAAATCCAGAAAACAAAACCAAACAAGCCCAGCATTTAAATATGATCAAATTTCTAAACTGAAAATGGCTGGGCTGTTTTGAAGTATGGTTTCAATATTTGATAGGATGAAGAAATTTTATTACCTAATATTGCTTTTAATTATCAGGTTGACCCTCTAAAATAAAGTCACATTTATTTTAATAGCATCATGAAATCAGACATCAAATTTTCCTTCCAAATTTAGGACTCTTTTTCATTTTTAAAATACCTGCCAAGAATATACAGTTATGTCCCCCCTTTCCCCACAAAACCAATAAAACAGAATTAGAATAAAAGCACTTTCTGTAAAAATAAAAAAAAAAATCAGCATACACTTTCTACTGCTTTATCTATCCACAAATAAGAACAAACTCTAGAAAGAAATTTAGTCTTCTCAGATGAAAATTCCTTCAAATGGCGTTCATAGGAGTTAGTTTTTGTAGCTCTAAAGAAAGCAGCTGAGGAGTGATGACAAGTTAAATACATAAAAATGTAAAAAAGCAGTCTTACCTGCCCCCTCATAACAGACATCTGGTTTTCAAAAGTAGCCTTGTCAAATCCTCTGTCAGTCTTTATTTAGAAAACAAACAGTTTATAGTAAATAAATAATTTATTTTTAGCTATATATTCAGCATGCAAATTCATCAATATCATAATATGCATATTCATATTTACCCACACTATAATAATTTTTGACAGCTTCAAATTGAATGTCAGTATGGATCACAAAAAGGTCAACTTATTGCATCAAGTTTACATATGTGAAAATGAAGATTGTTCCACATCATAAAATAAAATACATCAGTGGATACCAGTTTTGGGCATTGGTAAATACCAACAGGTGGTAGACACCAGGCTTAATATTATCACACATTAGAGTGCTCTTTCTTTCATGATGACTCCAGCAGAAAAATACTTCCTCCTTCAGATATAACAATACTTTACTAACACACCTAGAGGCATTTTGAACACAAATGAGCCAAATATGCAAATATAGCAAAACTGTGTTTCAGGATCTAGTTTTGACATTACACCTGCATTTTCATTAAAAGTTTAATATTTCCAATTATTTCAATCCTTTATGGGATTATTTCACTTGAAGATCTGGCACAAATGGTTACAAGATGTTTTAAAGAAGGACACTCTTTACATGTCAATACTGTAGACAGTTTCAGTATTTTAAAGTGAGTTTGACTTTCAATATGATCAGGATTTCAGCAGCAGCTTAGCACAATATATGCATATAAAATTAAGTATATGAAAGGTATGGAAGTACTTTAAGTTATGTTAAATACATGATATCCTCACAGCTACACTTTAAGTGTATACACACCACATAGGTATGTTAAATGCTGTTTTTACACAGATCTGTGATGTAAGAGTAAACTAGCTTTAATTAATCATGTGAAACTTAGATACAGAATAATTAATTTCTTTTTCCAGATTAGCTAATTACTATCAATTAACCACCTTGGTGACAGTTTCCTTATTAATACATAAACCCTTTCTACCATGCCAATGTTAAAACAGCATAGTATCTTGGCATTCAGCAGTTAGATGATTATTCCTTTTGTGAATGTAACTGTCCCATGACAAGTATCAGCTACTTTAGTAACAGTTAATTCAAAGAAGCACTTGATTCACCTTAAATAGCTCATAAAGGTCTTCACAAAGGTCCTGTACAAAGTTCATATCAGAAAGGCGAGGAAGAACCAGGTCTCTGGTCTCCTGAGAGAAAGGAACTTTTGCTTGAGGAAGCCAAGCCCAGTGAAAGGGATCTAATGCAGAAAAACAGTGCACTTAATGATAAACAAGCAAAAATGAAATTCTGAGTCCAGTAGTACCTACTTCAAGTTCTCACCTTGGATAACACCCCTTTTTCCCAACATTGTTACCCCATACGTTGCTTTTGGCTACAATTACCAGAGCAGCTTTACAACTGCTAAGCCATTTTTTCAAACAGTGAAATATAATAAGCAAAAAAGGTATATAAATTAAACATGGTAAGCAACGGTTGAGGCCTCCCCCTAGTTTAGTAAGGCAGTTTCCTTTGGAGTGAAATAATAGCTGCAATCAAATGCTACTATTTTTAATATATTTTAAATTTTTTTAAAATGCCTTTTTCTGAGCATGTTGAAAGAAAAGGATTCATAACTTTTCATGTAATTGCTATTAGACAGCTTTTATCAAATTATACTGCAAAAGCAATTAACGTTACCAGATGTTAAACAAGACATCAAACTGTTAACTACAGGAGCTGAGCAAAGTCACTAGCAGCAGGCCACCCCCCAAACTTGCTCACAATTGCCCACTGCCCCTTGAGTCTGATAGTCCAGCCAGCTTTCCACATAGTTCACATACACAGTCTGCTCAGTTCATATCTCACATTTCCCTACAATAATACTATGACAGAGCATGTAGAAGTCCTTGCCAAAGTGAAGGAAAAAAAAATGAAAAATCAGTATTCACTACCCTCCCCTCAGCCACTGAAGCAGTCATCATTAAAAGCTGCCTAGTTATCAAGCACAGTTTGTCCTTGGTAAATCCATGCTGGCTTCCCCATCACCACCTTGTTCTTCATGAGCCTAAACACAGCCTCCAGGATGATTCATTCCACACTCTTCATGGAGACTGAGCAACCTCTCACATTACTGGAGTCTCTCAAGAGGGATGAGGAAACTGTCTTACAAACAGCACCACTGCCACTGTTTCCACTGCATCCCATCCACTCCTATGAACTTCTGTATGACCACCTTGCTCAAGTGCTCCCTTTCTTCTGCCTTGGGGATTCATTCCCACAGGCTCTACTTCTCAGCTTTGAGATCCAAGAGACAGAGAGAAAATCGCGCAAGTGAAAACTGAAGCTAAGTCAGCATTGAGTAACTTGTTCTTTCTTATGCCTTTATGTCTTTTCTGTACTTTTCTTAAGTCCCACTCTCACTTCTAATTTACCCAGCCCCTTCTTGTTGCTCTTTATGTCCTCTGTACTCCAGCCAAGCTCCAACATTCCAAACTCCATAACTGCACTTTTGGAAAAATTCTCTGTTTTTTCAGGGAAGTCTCTATATCTTTTCTTTTTTTTAAAAAAAATGTACTTAAATTTTGCATCCCAATTCAGTCAGGATTTCCCTGTTCATCCCTGCTGGACCAATGTCATGCCTTTTGCAAATTCTGCTCTCTCACTTTGAGAAGGTTATTCTCAGTGACCCAGTAGCTCTAGTCATCAAAACCATGCTCTAGGGGGGTAAGAGACTGCAATTTGTAAAAATATTGCTACAAGTTTACTTTGACAAAACTATCACACACCTGTCTATGTGCAAAAGAACTCTAAAGGATCATGCAAGTTTATTCTTTTTGATGCTGAAGTAAAGATGGTATAAAATAAGCAATAATTTCTGTGTCTTTAGAACAGCTAGAGAAGTGACTGTGGCCAAGAGATATATAGGACAGCATCTATTTAGAATCAAGACAGAGACTGCACAGAGCTCTGGGTGGAGTACTTAACCAGCCTTTTGACAGCATAACTAGCCCACACCTAACTGCCAGAATTACCTGACTGGATAATAGCCCACAGAAGTCACTGCAAGCCCTGTTGGGCACTTCCCTCCTAATGATAAGTAGTCAGAGATGTGGTCAAAAACAACCTCATTTTAACAGGCATAGTATTTTCAATCAGATGGAAAATTGACTAACTAAATATTAACTTCTATAAAGTTAGCTAAAGCTGAAAACAAGAAAAAACAACCTGCCTACTTGTCCCCCTACAACAGTACCCTTCATTTTGAAATAGAAATTTGGCCAACAGATGGACAACTTGCAAATCTTTGCCATCAAGTTATTTTCCACTATGTTTTTCAAGAAAACCTGTGTGAGAAACACGATGCTAAATCCTTCCAATTCCACCAGTACATATACTACTATGTTTATGAGTGTCCATGTATTAATATTGCTTAAAGGTAAAAAATATCAACAAGAACCAAATCACATATACCACTGCAAAAATGGCATTTGTTGCTAACTTCCTGAAGAAGAGTACATTATTTAAAAATTCAATAGACAGTTACAGTGGTGATTTCTTACCTCCTTACTACAACAACACAAAGAAAAATTACTTCTTTGGAAGTTACACTCCCAAAAAGAAAATTATTGAAGAATGCAGTACTTACATGCCCTCCACTCATCAGGATGCTTAAAAGGAAATGCTAAACCGTTGTCAATTGCAGCAATTTTAATAGATTCTTTAGTTGTAGTCCATTGGCTATCCTACAGAAGGAATATTCAAAAAGTAAGTGATACATGCTTACACAAACAGCAAAACTCATTAAAAACACTAAATGATATACTTTGTTGCTTCACTGGTTAAATTCAACTTAAACAATATAAACCAGTGGCCAAATAAACTCCACCATGTATAATTTCTTACTCTGCCACCATGAAAGAGAAGCCCTTCCCCAAACACAAGATAAGCAGAGCACAAAGGGATGAGAAATGTACCTGAGCAACAGTGGATTTTGTTACTATAGCCCGAGCTAGTACAGTGAAAATACAGAACAATAAAAATAGTTTCTAGCACTGTTCTACCTAGTCTAATCAAAACAGCTTTTCCACTCATTTTGCCTACAATAATTTGTAGCTATCATATTTCTTGAGACCATGCACCAGGCTTAAGGATATGCCCTTAATCTTCAGAAAGAAAAGTTACAAAACTAAACAATTTAAAGAATATAAGTTTCAGAGTACAATTCTTACCTTATCTGACAGATCAAGTGCATCATCTTGTTTTTCGTACCTGACTAACCAGTTGTCGTTACCTCTGTCTTTAAACAGGAAAATACATGTCACAACATGTCATTTATAAAAAAATCATCATCTAGAGTGACATACAACAGTATTGTAAACTGACACTTCACCCATGGAGTTAGGCAAAACTGTTCAAAAAGGGTTTTTCCCATCACATGTGGTTTAGTTTTACTGAAATGTACAGGCAACCAATTCAGTGGAAAGACCAAATTTACCATGTGTTCCTTCTTTAGGTTCCCCAACTGGCTGAATATGCAGCAAAATATCAAGAAGGCAAAAAGAAACTATCTTCTTACATTTTATGCAGAAAGACTGGTTGGGTGTGCATTTTTCCTGAGGAAAACACTATCGGACCCAAATTACTTAATTTTTAAGCTTGTTTTAATGCTGGTGAGGGAATGGAGGCGGCCTCCAAAATTGTAGATAATGTGACCTTTGACTACATGGAGAAAACAGACTCTACAAAGATGGAGATGGGGCAAAATTGAACAGAAGGGCAAGAAACAGAAAATGCCTGCACTGTTCAGAAAAACTGTGAGATTAAACACTCTGACAAGGTCTTTCAGACAGAGGATGACTGCATGGATTTGTAGGACCTTTATGGCCTTCAATCAATACGAGAAAAGCATATGAAATGCATTAAAAGCCTTAAGTACAGGCTTTCAGGCAGCATTGCTTTCTGCCTCACAAAAATAGACAAATACCAAAAGACAGTAACAAATACCTGTATTTCTGATGACATAATCCAAGATAACCAATCTTTCAAACTGTGACTGAAATTCTTTCCTTGTGTTCTCAGGTAAAGGATCAGCTTCAAACTTCCTGAGCCAGTAGTCAGCTTCCTTATATCCTTCAACAAACAGCTGGAAGGAGCCAACCTAAAATATTAAGAAACTGTATTTGGAAAATGCACATGGGTAGGTCACATAAGTAATCTCAACATTACCAGAAAAAATTCATTATATACTTTCAAAGTTCAGACACAGGAAGTATGACATTAAAATAAATTAAATTAAATAGTAAGTAAATTTCTCTTTTATTCCTATATTTGTAACAAAAAGGTAAGAGTCAAATCATGTGAAGGTGGGTTTCTGGGGGTTCTGGTGGTGATTTTTTAAAAAATATTTGTTTAAAATACTCAGTGAGCTTACCAGGAATAAAATATAGCCAGGCAGCTCAGTGTAAATGAACAGTTAGTATTACAAGAAATATATGAAACAGAAGATGTAACACCTGTTTCTCTTTTTCATTGGAAAACTTGTTTCAGTAGTTCAGAGAACACTCACTAAAAATTACAAGAGAAAAATCTTCCTCTCTGAAAAGCCTTAAAGCATCACTGATAAGAACAGCAGCATTAACCACTTTCTTCAAGACAGATTTTTTTTGCAAAAAATGGCTGAAATACATTTCCCAAGAGTCCAAGGAAGAACAGGAGAGCTGGCATAGACTTCATACATATGTGAAAGGTGCTCAAGATTGAAACTGAAGAACTTCTATTTCAGAACTAAAATGCAGATAGATAAACACACAGCATGTGGAATAACCATGCTCATCCAAGCTTGCACAACCCCTGTCACATGGATCTAAACTGCTGGGAACTGCCACAAGTGGATTACCCAACTGTACGTAACCTGTGTTTTAGAAGCTTAGGATTAGAACACTGTAATGATATTCTGGGGATACAGTAAGGCTCATTAGGCAAGAAAGATGTGAGGTTTTTAGTCAGTGTAGTCCTCACTTAAGACAAAAGGGAAGTAGGGAGAACACAACAGCAGGGTACCCAAAAGAATAAAAACAAAAGCAGGCAAAAAAAAAATTAAAACATTTTAAATTATATAAACTGCAGGGAAAAAAACAGACTGACAATATCAAAACATGACACTGAAAGGACAGGTAGTAAAGAATCAATAGAGCAAAAATGAGATATATAACAATTTATATGTTACTACTCCAGCAGAAAACTCAACTGTTAACTGAAACAAAAAGTGAAAAGATTATTAAAATAGTTCAGAAGAAGAGTGGATACATGTTGCATGGAAACAGACATATCAAATTTCACACAGTTTTTAACAAACAGCAAGTTTTTCTCTTCTATCATGGAAGTTACTTATAAATACTCCTTTTTTAAAAAAAAGTTTTATGTAAGAATCAGGACATGCACAAATTACCTATTTTTGATCTTACCTTAGGAGGTAGTCCAATTCTATTAAATTTTTTAGCAACTTTTGGCACTTTCTCTAAAGCATATTTTTTTCCTCTTGACTTTGCACGATCTATTGCACTGTAATTAAAGGTCTCGCTGACAAGCCAGACAACCTTAAAGTTAAACAGACAACCTTAAAATTAAACAAAGTTAAACACAGCTCAGAATTCCTCATTATTTCAACTGGAAATTTACAATTCATGTTATGTTCAGTTATAAAAAAAATTAAAAATAAAAAGCAAGCATCAGGCATTTTCAACAGATAAATTTTATATGAAAAGGTGAATGTTCTCTATTTTACATATCCCAAACAAAAATGAGAATTTTATATGCTGACTTTTGCAATTTGAATCTCATCAAAACATGAGGCACAAAAGGTATTGGAAAATGCTAGAAAGTGGTTCCAAAGAAGAGATTCAATTCAGATCTCAAAATTATCCATTAAATCAAAAATCACAGTCACTTTTTTTTACATCAAACCACTGTGCCTTTGTACTTGCAGAAGTTTATAAATAACTTATAAATAACACATGATATACAAGGCTATCTATACAACCACAGTTCACAGACTGACAAACATGTCAGAACTTTTTTTTTTAATTCATAAATTTATGTGTTTTAACTTTTACCTTAGTTTTAGGTACAACTCCAAGCCCCAGCTTCTCATCCACAAGATAGGCACCAGCTTCAGAGAGATATCCCTGATTTGGAACGAGGCAGCCTCTGCCAAAGCAGCAAGGACAACATATTTTGTGAAAATATTTGGTCCATTTTGGATTTAGATGTCCATAAGGCTCTTCAGATTTTGGTTTGAACACTCCAACAATTTTCTAAGGTAAATAACATAAAATTAAAATGTGAGCACTTTGAGTTGCAAAATATTAAAATTAGTTTTAAAAGTAGTTATTTGAAAATATTGGTAAAATCATATCCAGTGTGTTTTACAGTTGTTCTTTTCAGATGATGAAACTAACAAAACAGAATTCCAAATAAATTTATCACTAAGTGCTTCTTTAGGATTAGTACAAATTCAAAATAAGCTCTTCGTAAGAGAAAATCCAAACTAACATTTACTTTTTCAAAACATTCTGTCAAAATTCAAAAGGATTGCATTTTAAAATATATATTTAAGTTCTTAAAAAAGGTGGTTCTGAAAATAGCTTTAAAAACAATTTTCAGCCCACCAACAACACACTGACCACTTATTACAGAGATGCAATGGCCCCACAAAAGTGACAAATATAAAGAACACTAAAAATCAAGTGATTTATTTTATTTTAAATCTACTTTTCATATTACCCTGAGTTTGAATGGATCAAAATGACCATCAGCCATCATTTACATTAGAGACACACAGTAAATATTAAAATTAGTCAGAGCCCTGCTTTTAAAATTAGTCAGAGCCCAATTTTGGACACTATGCTTTAAGAAATCTGTTAACAAACTGGAGAAAGCTGAAAAAAAAAAAAAAGAATAAGCACAAAATATGTGAATAATGAAGGACAGTAGGAACAGTGAATGTTTAAGCTAAGAGCAAACTGAGGCATGATGAACTACAGAATATGTTGCTATAGAAAAAAAAAGAACAACACATTTACTGTTAAGGAGCCAAAAAATGACAGGGTTAAACCCAGCAGATAAGCTGCAAAAAAAGAAATCCTTTAGAAACTTAAGTGCAGCTTGAGACTGGAACAGCCAGCCAGGTTCTGCAGTCTCCTAAACAGGGTGCAACTAACAAAAGGTTAGTTAGACATTCCTCAGGAGTTATGTTAAAACAATGCTGCTCCACAGCACAAGCATTAAATTGGCAATTTCTCAAGGTGCCTTCTGCACAGGGCTCTATATTTGTTAACCTCAGTCCACAGGGTTATTTCCACATTAAAATATATAACTTTTCAATTGTCTGTGATAAACTTTGGCCTAGTACACAAAGTTCTCATAATGACTCTTCAGTAGCTCAAGTGGAATGCCTTAGAAATTCTGCATCTTCTCACTGGACAATGGCAATTAAATCCCTTCTCACTGCACAATGGCAAGTAAATAAAATTCTTTCTGATAAATACTTAAGGACAACTGTTTAAGAAGCATTTTCACATATTAGAACTTTACTAAATCCATAGGAAAAAAGTGAGTATCCCAGTAAGCTGAACACTACCGGTTGTTGCACCAACACTCAAAGCTGATTCACACTCAGGTCATGAACACGTTTGCTGGCAGTCAGAAACCAGCAGTATTCTTCAGTAGCTGCTGATTCAGCTGCATTTGGGAGAGGACCTGACCAGCTGGTGTAGCTTCTAGAGATTTTTCAACCAATTTTTCCAAGACAATCTTGCTTTGTCTAAGATTGCCCAAGACTAAGTAACTACAGAAAATTTAATTCATTCAGTTTGTAAACAAATACACAAGACACCAGGCATTAGTAGCATTGTATGTCTCATCCATCTATTTTGATTAATTCCCACTAACTAAAGGAAAACTAAGTTACAAAATGCTATTATTTGCAGTCATACTATAGAATTAGTGTCCTATCAACAGAGTCAAGCAACAAATTGACAAAAATTCTCTTGGGTTTGGTATGCTGTTACCAATGATTCTAATGTTGCATTGAAAAGCTTGAATACACCTGCACAGAAAAAATTTTACTTAGACCTATACAAATGCAATAAATATTCTAGGTAATGTGAGAGGCCAGCATGTTTTTCGAATACTTTACAATTTTTTTTTAATTTTTAATTCACAGCATTTGGAATACTACTTTAGTCAAAATCCTACTGTTAGGTTCAGAATTGTTAAAAAATTATTTATTTTTTTCCTATTGAATCACATGTATCTACCTGCTTAAAACAAAGCTAGTAGCTTTGCTTTTCTTGGAATCACTGTGGTGTATTTAGAAGTACATGCCAAACCTTTAATTATCTCTTCTGAATCACTCTCTGGCTAATACTTCCTAGTAAGTGCCCATTTAAAAAAGGAGCTTAGCTCATTCTGTTAGCAGTCTGGACTGTACTGTGCTGTACAGTCAAATCTAGATATGGTTTTCAAGGCTTTGCTGAAGTTAGAACTTTTGCTAAACTTTGCAGAGCCACTGCTGTTGAGGACCAGAATAGAACAAAAAAGTTCAATCTATAGAACAAGCTACCAAGGCCAGTCTTAATTTTGCCAGTCAAAAGGCATTTATAGACTGACTCTATTAACACTGGCAATTAGTTAAAACTGTCAGGAACATATTGCAGAACAACTTGTAATAGACATCATGTCTTTTATTTATTGCTTACATAATGAACAACAAACACAGATATATTCAAGCCTTCTGTAATAGTGCTGCTTAAGTACTAAACTCCATTTCAGCATGCAGCCATATAACTTTAGCCAATAAATGCCAAAAACTAATTTTAATTATGCAATTTGAAGTTTATATTTCTGATAGAACCAAATAAGCATATAAGGTGACCTAATGGAAACTGCTTATTTTATCTGTAATTTGGTATTCATTTTGGGCACTTCAGAAGGTGACCAGTAAAAAGGCTTAGCACATCTTTAATGAGCTCCTTTCCAGAATAAGAAAGGAGATTACTCAAGAGGAATAGGAGAAAGCAAGTGACAGAACCGGTCTGAAGTGGAATGATGCAATACTCAAACAGGATCTGAAATCCATTCTACACATGAAAGCTGCACTATTGACAAAACGAAGTTTTATCAGACCTTTAATATAGATAGCAAACACAGACAAGCTCTGGAACAAAAGCAAATAGTGAAAGCAAAATTTAAGGTCTGCTAAGCACTCAGTATCATTATTCTCCCAGTCCCATATCCCAACTACTTTCATATTTTGCAATAAATTTTTTCTGAGCCATATAAAATAATCAGTCTTCTTCTCTCAATCTTTGTTTCTCCTAAATACTTATATTCAAATCAATGACCTGCATAAGGGAGGAGGGCAAGTCACTACTGGAAACTAAGTAGGAACAAAAACAACACAGCAAAAGAAAAGTGAAACAAATAAGAAAATCATCACATAAGAAACAGGGAATAATTTGGCCCATCCAAAGTACTATGGTTATATTTACACTAAAATGATGCACAAACACACTCTCACCATTGCGAGGGCTCAGTACCTCAGGCATTTGCTAGTGACCAAAACCCAGCAAAATCAACCTAGATAAGCTTAAGACAAAACAGATTTGCACATATGGTATGATTTCCTTTCCCTAGTGATTTGTCTACTAACTTTCTAAGAATAAAAAAATCTTGATTGCACAGCATTAAGAAAAACTCAAAGAACTTGAGATCTAAGCTACTATAAAAGAGTGACCTGAAGCTGGAACTCTGAAGAAGTTTTGATATTTACAGCATTGCACGTGATAGCAAGAATCCCACAAAGCCATTACAGAAAGATTTGTTTTCCTTCAGGTTTCAAAAAGAGAGAGACCCTCCTTTTTATTTTCTCCACCAGAATGAAGGGGATCATTATTAACAAACTTTCCTGGAACACAGGCATATGAACTGCAGTTTTCAGAAGATTTTGAAGGGGTGGTTCTGCCACATAAAAATAAAATCATAAATTGACATATTTATTTATATTAATGTCAGGTAACTCCACTAAAAAAAACAAACAAAACCACTTATTCAATAAAGTGTAAAAACTATCACCAGAAAACTGCCATTAAAACAAACTAAACAACTATGAAAATTAACTGGCAAAACAGGAATATATTTTCTAATGACCAATAATATGACTAAAATCTAAACAAAAACCATACAACCTTCTGAATGAAAGGGAAATTACTGTCATGGGAATGACAAAAATCTTGAACATGCCCTGAAAGCCTAGGCATTCAAAGTGTTCCATTTCCAGCACAACTGGGATCTTCAGGATTAATGAACATCTACATCTATCTAAGAGCTAAAAGCTGTTGATTGAGCTTAAAATAAAATCATATGTGACAAATTAACAAAAGTTGAGCAGTTGGAGGTCTTATTTTGTGAAACAGGTCAGTAGCAAAGTATTTCTAATTTAAAGAAAACAATGTGAAAGTGTGTCTGAGACATCATTTCCTCTTACTAAATAATGCTCACTGCATGTTACTTTTCAAGAGAGAGATTCAGGTAACCATTTCTTCTCTGTCTCAAAGTAAATTTAGGACACCTCACTGATGATCACTATTCAAGGTACCATTTACCAAGTACAGAAGGGAAAACCAAATCTTGCAGAGGGGAAACCACATCTTGCACCTAAGATCCAGCAGACAGGTACAAGTTAAAAGGTAGATTTGATGATATCATTCTCCTTGCCCATATACCAATCATATATGAGAAAGGAGACATGACCTAAATAAAGGCCCAGGTAACAAGAAAAGAGAGAAAACTGTAAGAGGCTTAGCTAAAGAAACTTAAACCACACTGAAATCAGGAGCTCAGTTGGGCAAAAATCAGTTAAAACATAAAGAGAACAAGATTCTACACAAGGGAATTCCTGAATTGCTTTCAGATGTTAGAGGCTCTTTTTTTTCTCTCCATTTTCCTTTGTTACAGATCATTAAAAAGATGATAAAGCTGCAGCAGAAATAATAGTTATTTTGCCTTAGATTATGTAGCAAGACATAATTAGAAATCTAAGTATTACTCGCATTAACTTTTCCAAAATAAATTTTGGCACACAATAAATTATTGAATAACTTATTTAAATTAATTTGCATCTAGACAGAATTTTTGAATTTCCATTTTCAGCTTGCTGCTGATGGTGTGTCTGACTTTGCAGTAACATGCTCACCCCTTTTGGATCCTTAGCAAAGTAACTCCCACTGGATCCTTGAGAGATTCTTTCTGGAAAAACTCCACACTCTATAGCTTGTTCTGTCCTCAGAACAATTTCTGCAAATTCTGGATCATCTAAAAATATATTCATATCTGCAGTATGTCCTGTATGCCCTGAAAAACAAGAAAACAACCAGTCTTAAGTGCAACTTGTACTACAAATTAAGTATAAGCAAATACCCTGATAAGCCAACAGCCTTCCCTGCTGATACGCATCCAACAGCAGGCTAAAAAATCTGGTCCATTCAATCAGTGCAAGTTTTTCCACTCATTTATCCATGTCTAATCAACTTCTTGTTTCAAGTAAATCAGCCAAATCTGCAACAACAAATTTGAGACTGCCACTGCTAAGTGTTTACAATTTTCAAGGATTTCTCTTTTTAATATTTATTTTTGAAACAAGTCTAAGAAAAAAAAAAAAGTTCAAAGTCACAACGTAAAAAAAACATGAAAGATTTTACACATTATTTTTGTGCCCCGCCCATTATCCACTATTAGAATAGTATTGTACCATTCATTTAAGAGCTGGGCTAACATGTTTATTATCTGCTAAAATGCAAGGAAGTTAATCCACTGAATAACCTGCTACATGTAGCACTCACAAGTGGCACAGCAGTGACTCCTGCACTCCAGCACCATTCCAGCCTTAAATTTAACACTGTAAGCAACTTGTAGCATTTCTTTGCCTGACCAGAAGTCAGGTCTGTGCAGACATTTGTGCAAACTCTAGGACTTCATGCAAGCATTTAGAAAGACAAGTAGAAAGGAAGGTGCCAGAATACCACTGTCTTTACAATTTTTAAAATATTTCTTCACAAGTTTTGATACTGTAGATTATTATATCTTCTTTTAAGGCTAGGATTGTTTCACATGTTCACCAATTGCATTCTAAAGGGCCTGTGCATTAGGGCTCATTTCTCCATTAACAAACAGCTACATTATTCTAAATTAAGCATTTACAGATAAAGTTGCTTTGTTCCCATTTCAGCAACTGAAGAAATTTAATATACATCCTTCTGGATTGACAACCAACACAGAATCCATTCAAAAAAGATACTCCTTAACAGTTCATGGAGAGTCAAATAAAAAAGAAAAAAGAAAAAAAAACAACAACCAAAAAAAAAAAAAAAACCAAAACTTTTTTTTGTAGCTCAGGACAGTTTTTGAAGCTTTTTAGAACATTAGCACTTGCTTGCATGTACCATTTAAAATAGTAACATGGACTCCAAACAAAAATAGTCAAAAAGCATTAAAAAATAGGAAAATCTTAATATAAGTTTGCAACAAGGAATAGAAACCTTAAAGCTAATAGATCATTCTTAAAAATCAACAGCTACAGCCCATTAGATCAGAATCTGTTTTAATTACTTGGCCAATACTGCTGTGATAAACTACACTTTAAGACTTTAGAGTTGGACAACAAGAGGGAGGGAAGAGGTTCAAAGGTTTTCCTGCCACAAAGTACTCAAATTACTTAAGCTTCAAACTTATTTTTATGGAAAAAGTCATTTTAAATCAGTGGTTCTTATTTCACAGTCAAGCCTCAACTATCTCCACACATCTACATTACCTCACACAGCTGAGCTCCAACTAGTTCATATTTTTGTCAGGGAAAGCAAAACCAGGGTTGTGCATTATACTGTTACCAAATGAAGTGCAACATCTGTGCTAAGTCATTCTGCACAATTACCTTCCAGATGAAGAAAACCTACAGATGAACTTTGTATCACATGGATTGCAGTTGACTGTGTGGAAGACTCAGAGGTCAGTTTTTAATTTCTGTGCATTTACTCTAGAATCTAGAACCATTAAGTAGTCTCACTGTCTGAGGAAATTCTTCAACAGTGTCTTTACTAACATAAAAGACAACTTCAGAAAAAATAAATTAAAACCAAAAAAGCCCCATTACACTGCATGGTGAAAGAAGAAAAGATAAATAATTTTTGAAATTCATTATTTGCTCAATATTGCTACTGTGCTGCTAGGAAGCACATTACAACAATGATGTGGCTGTACAAAAACATTTAGGCTGACAAGGAAACTAGCACTTTTAAGGAATTTATTAACCCTCTCCATATGAAAATAAGCCATATTAATTAAAGATAGTATTTGCTGAATGTGGCAGGGTTTGGGGTTTTTTTGAGTTAGTTTCTTTTTTAAAAATTATTTTAATCAAGTTTTCCACTGAGAAAGCATGTTATGTCACAACTTATTCCCAGTAAAGTCTCTAGACTTACAATTATAACTAATTAAGGTTTCTCTTGCAATTACTGTTGAAAATTACTCTTCTCATTAAACTCCCACTAAGGAGACAGGGCTCACGCACACACAGTCAAACTAACAAGCTTGAGAACTTTTTTCACATTAATTTGGACAAGGCCCAAGTTTGTGAAGCCTCTGTATTGGAATGATGAAGACTTGCCAAAGAAGATACAAATGCTATCATCCATGTATGCACCTCAACCTGTTCTTTCATCAAGTCAACAGTGACATGAGCTAAGCTAAACTAACACACTTTGCAAGAGTAACAGGTATGGACTCTTCAGCACTAAGCTGGATTTATACTTTTTAAACATTAACATGATTAAAGGTAGCCACTTTAACCAATTGCATCTTCTCCTATTCTGACCATAACTCCATTAAGGAAACACTGTGTTTCAGTAAGATTCACAAATAACATCTGGTGCATGTTGGCTCCACCTGACACATGAAACAATCCGGCACCTTTCAAGGGTTACACACACACAGAAAAGGAAAGGACAAGGAAACAAAGGAAGAGATGCTGTAATCAATATCAGTTCTGAGATTTTCTTACACACTTTTGGGGCAGATTCCAAGTAGTACACTGCCTTCACCATCCTAATTGCTTCAGTGGTGCAAGACCCATGTCTCTAGCCTTCATTCTGAAGCATTACCTTATTTTTAAAGTTTCTAGAAATACATTGCTAAAAGCATTATCTCCTTAGAAGATCTTAAGTCTTGTAGGAAAAAGACAGGAAAACTCTCACCTTTAATGGCATGTTTACATTACGGGTATGCACTACACTTGAGACCAGTGCTTAAAAGACAAGATTTTTCTGTCTTTATGGCTGAACAAGTAAAAGTTCTCTGTAGTTACTTAAACGGAATTATTAGCACAACTTATTTTGTTAAACTCGATGGGGGGGGGATGTTTCAATTTTTTTCAAGTACTCTATTGTTGCAAAAGAATCAGTGTTGCCAATCTCTGGCAAGAAATCCTACAGTATAATTACAACAGCAAAAACAAAGAAGTGATAGAACTCCACATACTTCTGTCAGCAAACCCATCCTAGATTTAAACTTTTATAGAAACTTGCACAGAATTAGAGAGCTTCAAAGTCTAAAGAAAAGAAAGTAATTAATAAATATAATGTAATTCATCACTTTTCCAGTATATTTAGAATATTTAGCACCCTTACATCTGTTTTCAAATTAATAACTAAGTTCTTGCATTTCTGGACTTTCACATTCTATTTCTCTCTTTAAGAACTGATTTGAAAATACAAAAAGAGGATGCATTTTTATGAAAACCAAAAATATGACAGTAGAGCCCACATCTAAAACTCTTAAAGCATGTGATGGTTACAAAGTGAGCATATGATTAAAACAACACACACAGACTGACTTGTTTTTCAAGATGAAACTATGAGGGCACCAAAAAAGCAGTTAGTGGGATATGCAAGTCAAACTGAAAACCTGACACTTCTCCAAGTGTTCGGGAAGCAGCAGCCAGTCCCACCACAAAACAGTCTTTAAAACAGGCAAAGCCACAAGTTTCAAACATGACAGAACAAACAAACAAGGCCCAACAAAGTAGCAGACAGCGGGGAGAAGTGACAGCGGAGACACTCATGAAGATGTAAACGAGTTCATGCAGCCCTGAGCATAGGGACAAAGCAGTGCAATTTCTACCCTTTTGCAGCATCTTCATTATCAGCCAGCGAGCCCATACGTCTAGAGAAGTCATCACACCTCTGTCCCTCACCGATGCTGTGCCATCGGACACGGCACAGCGAGCGCACCTCAGTCCCGCCGGGTGTTTTTGTAGCCTCGCTGGAAGGGCAGAGCGAGGCAGGGGCTGCCTCTGCCCCAGACCCTCCCCAGGCGCTGCCGCTCCCCGCGCGTCCCCGGGCCGGGCCGGGCCGTACCTGCGGCGGCTCGGCGCTCCTTGGCCCAGGCGGCGCCCGCCCGCCGCCCGCGGCCGCTCCCCGACGCCCGCAGGAGAGGCTCGTCCTCCCCATCACCTTCGGGCCCCGAGTCCTCCGACTCCTCCGAGTCCTCCACCTCCTCGAGCCCCGGCTCCCCGCACTGCCGCACGGCCCCGCCGGGGGCGGCTCTCGCACTCTGCGACCCCCGCCGGGGCGGCTCCGCCTGAGGAGGCGACGGCGGCGGCTCCACGAGGAGCAGCAGCCGCTCGTCGGGCTCCTCCGCGCCCGGCTCCGCCATGGGCGGCCGGGGCCGGGGCCGAGCGCGGCGGGAGGAGGCGGCGGCGGCGCGGCCGGGCGGGCTCGGGGCGCTCCCGCCGCTCCGGCTCCGACTGCGCCGCCCCGCGCGTGCGCGCGCCCGCCCCGCCACCTGCCTTAAAGGGGCCGCGGCTGCGCCGCCAGCGGGGGCGGCCGGCGGCAGCTCCTGGGGCTGCTCCGGGCAGAGACCGGTCAGGGGCTCGGACGGCGGCTTTCAGCCCTGGACGTTTAACTAAAACATCCATGACACTCGCCTTCAGCTCTACACCTGGAACATGCTTGCCTCCTGGCCACCACTTGCCACAGCCAGCTGCTCTCCCTCCCCAAACTTTGCACAACATTGTTCTATACCATCATCACGGTAACTTCCCAAACGAAGCCTAAAACAGCATAAGAGAAAACAGTATGAATACATTGCCATTAATTCCATGTTCCCCCGCTATCCATGCGTTATTAACTGAAGAAAGCGAATGCAACTATAACCCCAACATATACAACGATATAACATATACAACTATAATCCCTGCATTGGATTTCAGCCTGGATGCGTTCTCCCAATCCTGTCTATTGAAGAGGGGTTTTCCTCAAGTTTTGGTGAAATATAGGAGAAAGATACATGCATTAAATATTTGCATAGAATTGAGATTATGGGTTATACTGGGAGCAAATCAGTTCTCAGCTAAAATTAGTAATTGTATAAATTTATTATTCATTATTCTCACAGTTAAGAGCATGGTATAAGAATTTAACATATGCATAATCTGGATTACAGGGGAAAAAAAATCACTTTTCTTATTTACGACAAAATATAACCTTACTGAAATGCCGGACTTGTGCTTGTTTTGTCTAGGGTTGCCTGCCAGCCAGTGGACTTTGGAGTTACACTGAGTGTCATTTACCTGTGTAACTATTAATATCTATAATATTTGATAAAATCTGTTCACACTTGCATTTCTGTTCCTATTCCTTTCTATGAAAAGTGAATTCAGTCAGCTGTGACTCCAGATGAATAGCCAATTTGTTGCCTAGTAAACACAAATATGAAGGTTACAGCAAGTGGATGTAATTTTCCATACAGAAAATTAAACAGATGTTAATTTCTGTGTGAAGCAAACAAAAGGATCAAACTAAAAGGGAGAAGTCTGACATTTTCCCCAGCATACTGTTAAGTAAGACTGCGCCTCCTTTTAGCTACAAGTAAGTTGCATCTGTTTCAATAATGTTCAATTGAACAGCCAATTCACTAGCTTCTAAAAAGATTGAGAGGTAATGCTTTTGAAGAAAATAAGAAAGAACTCGTTAGTTATTTCATAGAAAGGCCTGGGTTGGAAGGGACCTTAATGATTTTCCTAAAGACCTTAAAGATATTTGCAACTCCTCTGCTATGGACAAAGCCACCTTCCACTAAAACAAGTTGCTCAGACCTCCACTGAACCTGGCCTTATACACTTGCAGAGATGGGGCATTCACAACTTCTGTGAGCACTCTGTTCCAGAAAAAAAAAATTTAAAACCCTTATTTTTTTCTGGTTTATGCATTCATCTAGACATACTACTGTATTTTTAAATGCAATTAACTGATAGTTTTCATCTTCTGCTTCAATAAGAATTCTGCAACTTGCTCACAGGTCTTGATCTGACAAAGCCTTTACATTGCCTCACTCTTCACTAGTGCAGAGTTCAAACACCACGAGAACTCATAATTAAAAAAAATATACACTACCGTCATAGTAATTAACAAACCATTAATTTTAATTCCAAATAGCTAATACTTTTCAATTAGCCACCTGGATTAAAATTCCTAAGAATTACATCATATAAATAAGCCGGGTCATTTTCCTCTTGCTATAGCTTTTGTCCCTATCTTTCTAACCAACAGCGCAAATTTTGTCATCTGCTCATATGTATTTGAGCACTTTGTCGGAACACCGGAGCGGAAGAAAAAGAAGGAAAAAAGAGGAATTCCCGCACAATGTGCGCTTATCGCTTTAGGTGAGCGCCCTCTTGTGGTACAGACCAGGAGGAGCAGCGCTGGGGACTGCGGGCATCGCGAACGGGGAGCTCGACCTGTGGAGCTCTGTTCTGCTCAAAGGGCTATGAAACTGTGTTAATTATAGTATGAGCCAACAATTCAAACAGGTGGGTAAGATTTCTCTGTCAAAACGTTCAAAACTTAAACGCTAACTAGACTTACAGAAGCGGGACGGTCGCTACATACACTTCAGACGCCAATCAGCCGTCTGAGCTTAAAACTGTAAAACAGAAGAATCGGATAAGATTTTATAAACAGATTCAGTCGACCAGATACAGGCTGGTTATAATTAAACATTGGAACAAACACACCACGTACTTAACGCGCCTCTTGAATTTTTTACGCTCCCTACTAGTTATTTCAAGGAGGCAAATGGGAACCTGCCGGGCAAAGCACAGCGACTGCGGCCGGCTGCCCGTGCTCCAGGGAAGCTTCCACCTGCTGAGGCCTTACTGGCAGCTCCTAGCAAAGGTGCAAAGCCTGGCCTGCAAATCCTCTGCTGGTGTTAAAAAAAAAAAAAAAAAAAAAAAAAAAAAAAAAAATTAGGTCTCGCTGGGTAACTTGTCTTTGTCCTTGTGATGCGGTTTTGGGCTATGCCCGCAGCCCTAGCAGGCTGCTGCTATTCCCTGAGGATCGTCCTACAACCACTTGTGCCCCCCGACAGGTCCCAAGGATCAGAGAACGCCCTGGCCCCGGCGGAGCAGCAGGGAGGTACACGGCTGTTCTCAACGGCCTAGTGTTAAACTCAGCAAGGCCGGGAAAACCAGCCCGCCAACAGGCTCTGCCCAGCCCAGCGGTCTGGGTTCCGGCGAGCTGCCTCTCACAGCGGGGCGCGGCCTGTGACAGGCCCAAGCTCGGACCCGCTCCCCTGCGGCCCCGCACCTGCGCCGGGGGCGGCCCAGCCCAGCCCCGCCCAGCGGCCGGGCAGGGCCCGAGGGGGCCGGACGGGGGCGGCCCCGCGGAGCGCTCGCTGCCCGCTGCGCGGATCTGGCGGCGGGGCGGGGCCCCGGAGCTCCACGGCGCGGCGTGCACCGTACCGCCCCCGCCCGCCCCTTCCCGGCGGGAAGTACTCTGCTCGCAGAGGTCCGCTCGGCGCGGAGGGGGAGCGGCGGCGTCGGGAGCGCCGCGGCCATGAACGCGGAGAACCAGGGCTGCAGCGAGCGGCTGGTGACGGCGGCCTACGTGCGCCAGGGGGCGCAGGGCCGCCGTGCGCACGAGCTGCGCCTGCGGGCGCTGCTGGAGCAGGTAATGGGGCCGCCGCCCCCCGCCCTGCGCCCCGGGGCCGAGCGGGCACCGCCGCCCGGGCAGCACCGAGCAGCCCCATCTCTGCCACCACCGTCCGCAGTGGGGCAGAGCTGACCCCCCGCCCTCCGCGCACCGGGGTTCGCGAGGGCAGAGCGGCCTCGAGCCGCCCGTCGGCCCTCCGAGCAACCGGGTCGGGCAGGGAAACCTCCCGCGAGCCGGGCTGGTCGCGGCGGCCCCGCGCAGCGCCGTGAGCGCGCAGGCCGGCCCGGGTCACGGACTCTGCCCTCTGGCACGGCGGCACCGCCGAGTCCGGCCCGCGAGAGCCGCTGCCGGCACGGCAGGGACCTGACGGAGTCCCAGAGTGAAAGGCCGCGTTTGGCAGGAAGAGAAAATTACTGCCCTGGGTTGTGCGTTTCCCGAGAAAGGCCCAGAGAACAGTTAAATAAATGTTTAAAAACAGTGAGATACTAGCACATTGTTGCATGAGATAAAAAGCGATACTTGTACGGTGCCAAACCAATGTATTTCATTCCCTCCAGCGTATAAAAATCATTGTCATTGAATTAGCAAATGTTTCAGTTCTTGAGCATCCTCAGTCTAGTGTTGGAAACAGTCATCTACTGTTTCCTACTTAACTTTGATACCGCACTTGATAAACTAATCAGACTTACTGAATTGGCTGTTTTGTTGCTGGGGCATGTGAAAAAGCCTCTGGATCTATAAAAAATCTTCACGGTTTTATGGGTCCCTGCTTTGAGAATCTTGTCTGCAATTTGCAAAGATGGGTGCAGTTGTTAATTCAGTAAAGAGCACAAGAAAGAGCAGGTTTCTTCTTGCAGGTTTTGACATATTTTGGAAATGGTTTCCTTCCCTATTAGATAATAACTAACTGGAAAGTAATATGTGTAGATAGGAAGATGTATTACATTAAAACTATATTTCCCTTCTGCTCATGTTTTTGGTTCTCTAATATCTGAATATCTTCCCTTTTGTGCAGTTTTCGCTGTTGAATTCTTGTAGTTGTACATCATGTCTAGGGAATACATCAAATAATCTCTAGTCTTTTAGGGAGTAATTAACATGTATGCCCTGCAGTGGTTTTGTGTGTACCATAGAGAACACTTGAAGGTAAAAGATATCCTGATTGTTTTAATGTCGGGATGTGCTAATGTAATTGTATTTAACACATGGAAAAATCATTATTTAACTTTTCTCTGAATACAGCTTCATAACATTAGATAATATAAAAGAGAATAATGAAAATACAGACTGCTGCTTAGCATGAGAAAGAAGGGTAACAATTATCAAACAAGTTGCATAAAGTTTTGTTAATTTTTCATTTCCAAATTTCATATTTTTTTATTATTGTTATTATTAAGGGGAAATGTCCTGAAGATGGATGGGATGAAAGCACCATTGAATTGTTTCTTCATGAACTTGCTATAATGGATAGCAATAACTTCCTGGGCAACTGTGGTGTTGGTGAGAGGGAAGGAAGAGTGGCATCAGGTCTTGTTGCCCGAAGGCATTACAGGTACAAATTATTGACTGTTTTGAATTATTCAGGTTATTATTAATGCTTTCCTATGGTGTATTTTATTGTGGTTTGTTTATCTAAGACCTTGGTAGCATTTGAGAAAAATAATATAATGTGATAATTGAATTGATACAGCTTTCTATATTAAATTTTCATTAATAACTCTATAGAAAGTCTTGAATGAAGTAAAAATGTTTTGTCGGGATTATGTCCTGTACATTGAATTTGTAGAAGCTGAAGTTGTGGAGTTGTCCTTTACAAGGGAAGCAGAAATAGGAAGAGATCTTACTGTTTTAAAATAATCTATGCATTACATGCCTTTTATAACAAGGTGCAGCTTTTCATCTGTATATTATTAAAAACTACTGTACATTGAACATTGTAACTACCCATTATTGAACATTGACAGTGAACAGCTATTTGTATTTTTTAATATTTGTTAATAGCTTTATAATGTGATTAGTTGATAAGCAGATGAAACCCCAGTCCATCTATAATAGATTTTATATGAAGTAAGGAGATCTCTAAAGACAAAAAGTACTTTTATTAGCTTGTAGCCCTTCAGACTTACTTAATGGATATGTTGGATGGTATACTTTTAGAGGCTCTGCATTAATTTCCTTATGAATGTCCTTTTTTGTATTGTGTGTGTTGAGTGCTGTGCTGAGTATCTTGCTGTGATGTTTTATCCAGCAGGAGTGAATCAAAGTGAAAGTTCCAGGATGTTTCTCCTCAAAAGATAAACACAAAAGTATATTAGAGGCCAGAAATTTAGTAAGCTTGGTAAGCACATGGAGGCTGAGTTACTTAGGCTTGATGGCTTTCATAAGCCCTTCAGTGCCATGATAAATTCATGTCGAAATCCAGTGATACATCAGTTTGGCTTTTTTAGTTTTGTGTGCAGCTCTCTCGGCTAGGATATGCATGGTAGGGGAGGGGAGCATATCTGGGGAAGTTCTGCTTTTGGACAGTGCTGGGGAAATTGTTCCTGGCTCCTGGCCAGAGGGAGCCTGAACTGGTGCTCACTGCTGCCGTTCCAATGCAGCTCTGTCACCTGGCATCTTGCCTCTCCTGTGAGTGTCAGCAACAGCAAGGTGTCCTCCCCTCCACTTATTTCTGCAATAAGTTTTACAGGTGACTTGGGGAGTGATGGAGGTAGAGGGAGATGGTTTTCAAGCTGTCTCTCCTTTTAGCATAATAAAGGGGCAGTCTTAGGGAAGATTACTTCTCAGGAAGCAGTACGTAAGTGCACAAAATAAAAAGTACTGATATGAGACAGCTATTAAGAATATAGCAGGAATCAGGGAAGAAAATATTTTGGGTGGAGTATTATATGTAAGTTTTAATTAATTATCAAGTGTTTGTTGATTTCAACTTAGCACTTGAAACAGGAAAATAAATTTAAGATGTAAAATCATGCTCCAAGAAGTTCTGAATATCATATACTCATTGGGCTGCATTTTATTCTGTTGCCAAGACAAAAAAAAGGAATTAAAGCCATAAGTAGGTGTATACTGTTACTAGCTTACTTGAGCAGCTGCTGCATTTCAGCCATGGGTAAATTCATTCTGTAAGCTTGTATTCTATAAATTACTTCAGGATCCTCCACTCCTGAACTAAATAATGTTCAATATTTACAAACACAGTTTATAACCGTAATTTATAAACAGAATTCAGAGAAACATATTATTCCAAGATAGATAACATTGAATAGCAAAATGATAGATGAAGTGAAGATGTGTAAGATGGGCAAAGCGATACATATATCCATGTATATCACTTTGTACGTATTATTTCTTTGCCTTATGGAGATGAAGCATTTGCCAAGGGAGTATCTATAATACCACTATGCCTATGCTACCCTACACTACAGACAACTAATTTTTGTTTTCCTTAGTTGTGTGTCTGAACATGTCAGCATTTATAATGCTATTTTGACAAACATCAAGAAGTGCTGAGGTGTTAAAAGGAAACTTAAAGGGAAAAGGAAAAAAGGAAAAAAAGGAAACTTAAAAGGTAACCTGCCAGAGGCTAAAGGTGTTGCTGCTGTGGATCTTCTCAAAGTTTTTACTTACATGCAGAAACATTGTTAATCTACTGTTAAAAAATCCCCAAAATTTCATACAAATATGTGTACTTTGTTAAAATAGAATTGATTGTGGCAGGTACTGATGTGTACAAAGTTTTCCACAATTATTTATCAAGTTGAATTCTCTTCAGTCAGCAAGGTTTATGGCTTTGAAACATGAAAATCCTGATGTGTGTTTTCAACTTCTTTTGTCTAGGTTGATCCATGGAATTGGAAGGTCAGGTGATATTTCTGCAGTACAGCCCAAAGCTGCAGGTTCAAGCCTTTTGAACAAGCTTACTAATTCAGTAGTTCTGGATGTTATAAAACTGGCTGGTAGGTGTAAATTTGAAAAATCTCTCTCATTTGTGAAGTTACATCGTGGATTCTTCATGTTAATGTCTGACTTGCTTTTACATGCAGGTGTCCGGACAGTGACCAGTTGCTTTGTGGTTCCTATGGCAACAGGCATGAGTCTAACTCTGTGTTTTTTAACATTGAGGCACAAGAGACCAAAGGCAAAGTACATTATCTGGCCACGTATAGACCAGAAATCTTGCTTCAAATCAATGATAACTGCAGGTAAGAATGTAACTGATTGATGACACTGTGTGTGTTCTTCCAACAGATATGGAACTTACCTCTATCAGAGTGATCAATTCATATCTTGTAGTAAGATACAAAAAAGGCCTAAGGCATGGTAGTTCTGCTTTATTTGTGCACTCCTGATTTCCAACATGTAATTAAAACGTGTATGCTGTCTTCCTAATGCCTTGCAAAATGCAGGTGTGTGCAGTGGTACAGAGGTGGATAAAGGAGTCTAGTGAGAACAATACTAAGGAAGTTACAGTTCACCCTCAGAATAAGATGCCTAATCTACTGTCCTTAGAGTTATGTAAAACCAAAGCTCATGGTTCAAATCTCTCTCTCAAATTTTTGCAAAGACTAGTGTCCTAGGAATTGTGATCAGAAGGTGACAATCTGTCTGATTTGCACAGCCTTTTCTCTTAGAATCTATTAAAACAATAATAGCACAATGTGTTTTTCAAATGTATACTGTCACTAAACCCCCACAATTAGTCAGATTTGTTGAGTTATATCAAGTTCTTGCTTTTTTTGATCAGGTTTTGAGCCTGTAGTGATAGAAAATGTATTAGAAGGTGATGAGCTACGGACAGACCTTGAAGCAGTGGAGGCCAAAATCAAGGCTCTTGGTGCTGAAAATATCCTTTGTGTGCATTCTACAACATCTTGCTTTGCTCCAAGGGTACCTGACAGGTAAGCAGTCTTGGTAAGAGGTGTGTTATTTGTTACTCTTAAAACAAACATCCTCCTTACCCCCCAACAACAACAATAAAACCCAAACAACACCTCCATGTTTTGACCGTCCATCTTCCTAAAATTGCTTCTGCCAACAATTAGTAAAGGTTCTTTAATCCCCTTCCAGAAAAGTATATTTGAAAAGTGAGAATTACACAGAAGATTTTTCTTCTGTTATGTAAGTGAGGTTAATGTTGCTCTCTTGTGGTGAAATTCATGTCATTTTGCTCGTGGTTTTCATAAAATTTCATGGAAGTAGTAAAAGTAGATTCTCATGGAAACATAATCCAGGAAATGTAGCTCCATAGCTAATGCCATTTTTTTGATGTTACTGTTGCCTTTTCTATTCTCCTCCACAAGCATAGGAAAGAAATGTTATTGACTCTAAAATGTGGCAAGTAAAAATATATTTCACTCTCCTCTCCTACCTTAAAAAGTCCTCCAGTATTTATCATAGGTTAACCTAGTTGCTAGAGGAAAAAATGGGAGTTAAAACCATATAATTCTGCCAGAATACTATGAACATTGCTTGAAGTTGACTTGCAGATTTATTGGCTAACTTAAATCACAGCTATCAAAACTGAATGGTTGTTTTATAGCTTGGGTAAATGAATCTTCTCCTTATCTGCTTCCTCCTTTTGACATGCTGCTATTGTTTTGTCCTCTACAACTAAGAGATGAATTATTAGGTAGTGGCACTATGTTATAATATACCACAGATATAGGGAGATTTGAATGTACTTTCTATTTAAAAGAAACTGTCAACTATTGAAGGCCATAACCTTCATCTTCCTATTGGAAGGAAAACCCTGACAGCATTTCTGGAGGGTGCAATTTTAAATGTCTGTTTTTAAATATCTGCATTTGTAAGGCTTTATTTAGTTGTGGTGGCCGTGTTTTAAAATTTTTATTAGTTTTATGGCTGCCATACCTATGGCTTTCCTTTGAAGTACTATTAATCTCTATGGGGGTAATTCTCTAGTGTATAAACCCTCTTTCTCAGTATTCTACCTGCTGTTGCTGTAAGGTGTTTGTAAAACTACTGTAAATATAGTAGTTTGTAAAACTACTGTATTTAAGAGAACCAAAGGGAAAGTGTCCTTTTCAGTTGGTCTGTGTACTTAGCAGAAATCTCTTTTTACTTTCAATAGTAGAAAAAAAGAACAAAGCTTTCTTTGCATGAACTTTAACAAACAGGAGAGAAAGAAAGGAAGAATAAAGTGGGAGATACTTCTGTATTTGTGACTATTAAGAACTTCAGTAGCCAACTTCTGTTAATGCTTTATTTTTATGGTATGATTAGTAGCATTTTCAATGCTGCATTCCAGGCCTTGGAAACAGGTGCAGGTGCATACAGGTGATGTGCATCGTTTGCTTCCCTTGCATACTAACACATTCTCTTCAAACTGTGGCATCCTCATTCTGTATTGCACAATGGATCTAATTGTTCAATAGAATATTTTTAGGGAAAAAAGACTTTTCTGTTTTCAGTACTTGTAGAAGATAGGTTACTGCTCCTTTAATTTTAAGAAGGTGAGAAAGATGTACATAGCTGTACACCCTCTCTGTTTCTAGTTTGGTGAAATTCTGTGCCTGCACTTGACAAGAAGCCTGTAAGAGGGAAACTGTGTTCCTTTGAGTCTCTCTAGAGGGTGAGGAATGTGTCTGATTAAGAACCAGCAGGTCAGAAGGCAAAAACTTTGCCCTGCATAATAGATTTCCTCAAGTATTCTATTAATGAGGGGAAGCCACATGAGGAGCAGCTGAGGTCCCTTGGTCTGTTCACTCTGGAGGAGACTGAGTGGAGACCTCATTGCAGTTACAAATTCCTCATAAGGGAAAGAGGAGGGGCAGGCACTGATCTCTTCTGTGTGGTGACAGTGACAGGACCCAAGGGAATGGGCAGAAGCTGAGCTGGGGGAGGTTTGTTTATGTTGGATATCAGGAAAAGGTTCCTCACCCAGAGGTTGGGCATTGGCACAGGCTCCCCAGGGCAGGGGTCACAGCACCAAGCCTGACAGAGTTCAAGAAGCATTTGGACAATGCTCGATCATCCTTGTGGGTCCCTTCCAACTCAGAATATTTTGTAATTCTATGCTGATAAATGTGAAAAATTATTGGAAATGCAGTTCCTCACAATTATCTTGACTGTAGAAGATCAATATGTACATTATATTGCTGGTGTTTCCTAATTATAAAGTACTTTTGATTTTTTTACAGGATAATATGGTAATGATGGTTTCCTAAGAATTTATGTTTGGAAAAATTAATTTGACACTTGCAGCAGAATTTTGCATTGCAGAACAACACTAGAAAATGTAATAGAAATAGAATGCAAAGGAATGTCACCTTTTGGAAAATGTTTTCATACTCTGTCACATTTTATATGTATGTCAGTAAATAACAGTGAGAGTCTGTACAGGAGGAGATAGAGTAAAAATGCATTGGAAGCAGAGTTTCCTGATTTTTTTTTAAAGTAATATTACCTTTATGATCACTTTAAATTATTTTATATTGTCTAATTTTTTCAAATAGATTATATTTCTAAAATAGATTCAAAAGTTTGGGGAAAATCACGAGTTTTTTTTTTTAATATAGCATGATTGGAGTGCTTCAGAAAAGGGTACTGCATATAAGTATGTTTAAAATGCTGAAGGATCTTACTTAAAATGATCAGTGTGCTCACATAAACCTCAATTTGACTGATTAATCAATCCAGGTTGAGCTCACTGAGATTTCAGGGGGTTCTAAAGGCAAGTGAAGAGTAAACAGCTGAACAAATTTTCAATTTGTTGATGTCCATATTCAGACATTTTAGGGCTTCCCATTCCTTTAAAGAATTTATTTTTTCTTAATCAGTTTATCTGAAGCATGAAATTCCAGCCAAAGGATCAAAATACTAGTTCTTTTGAGATAAACAGAAAAATATAAAAACTTCCTGTTACAGCATGCTTTTGATTCCCAAGACACTGTTGAAGCTACTATAGACTTTTCATGTTGAATAATAGAGAAAAGAAAAAAAGTGACTAGCTAAAGCTATGCAGTTAATAGTAAAGCAACAACAACAAAAATAGCTTGTATCTAAAGCTTAATGGTTTGGGATATATTAACTGCTGTGCAGACAAAACTTAAAGTGAAGCAAGAAAAATGTCAGACTAGATCAACAATTTGCAGGATATGTAAAAGCCAATAGAATTTTCATCTTAACTTTTTAGCTTAAGGTGACAAATACTGCCTTGAGGTACTAATCAAGAGTTACTTTTCTCATTCTGACTTCCTTGTAGACCTTTCAGTCTTTTAATGGTCTGACTTGTAAGTTGAGCTACAGTAATCAATGCTTCTCTAAATTATGATTTTATGCTCACAGGCTGGAGGAGCTGGCTGTAATTTGTGCTAATTATGACATTCCACATATTGTCAACAATGCATATGGAGTTCAGTCTTCAAAATGTATGCATCTTATCCAGCAGGTAGGAGCTGTGTATTTCCAATAATATTTTTTAGCAAGTATAAGTAAATTTGTGGTTGTAGACAACCTAGCAAATTTTATCAGATGCTTCATAGCTTTGAGAGAAATCCCATGCATGTCTGACATTTGAACAATTTTCAGGGAAAGCACAACAGACAGAAAGAGAATTTAAGCATAGTAGTTATTTCTATTACGTGCTTTTTATGTAACCTTAAGTTTATTTAGGTTTTTGCATGTTCATGTGTCTTTATAATGGAAAAATAGCCTTAATAAGCTTTCTTAAAATAATTCCTAAAGTTGTTGACCAAAAGTGACATAATGGATCATACTTGAATAGAAATGAAGCCTTCAACAGAATGAGTTGCAAATTTTTAATTGAAGGTACAGAATTCTACAGCAGCGCTTGATAGACGTTGTCACTGTTAAAATATTGTTGGCACAGAGAATGGCTGAGGAAACTGATTTAAGTTCAATGTTATGCTCAAAAAAGTTTAAGTTCTGTTGCTGTTTAGCTTGAAGAGGATGTTGCTTGATATCTAAGATCAGTCATGAAGCAGAATTCTTGCATTTTTTCTCATTGTATTGTATGTACATTATTCTCTTTTCTGTTACCTATTCAAAAGAATAGGGGGTTATATTTTAATAGGATCCAGAGGATCCTGAACTATTAGTAATGTAAAATATGCTGTTTTTTTCTTTTTTTCTGATTGCTAAGACATTACTTACAGGACACAGACCAGCTTAATGTACAATTGTGAAAGAACATCATGTTGGCATTTCTAAATCTTGAAAGACTGAGGGAGTTTATGAAATAGAAAATGCTATATGCTTTATTTGTAATGTACTTAGTACATGTTTATTGTATTTAACTTGCTCAAGTTTAGTGAGAAACTAACATGAATGAGGCTGTGGAAGTGCTGGGTTTTCCTGCATTAAATGTTCTAATGATAAACAGTTCAGACTATAATGCTACAAATACAATTTTTACTGTGTTTGTTTTGATGTTTTTTCTAGACTCAATAGGTTGTTTGTTCCTTGCATATGCAAATGTATATATTTGAGCTCTGATTTGTTTTACATTTTATTACAAAACTTTATTACCATTTCATGTTGTGCTTTTCCTCTGGTGTTCTCCTGTCAATTAAATCAAATGGTAGCAAATGGCATTCATGTTCCCAACAAAAAGCTGACAAACTTGGAGTGTTTTTCCTGTCTTCTGTGCATTAAGCTATCAAAATATAGAACTTATAAATGAGGTTTAGTTGGCTTTGCTTTTTTTTCTGTCTGTTTGCCACAGGTATTAACTATGTTTCTACTTCTTACATTTAGTATGTAGTTTTAAAAATATGTGTATTTGCATATACTTTGATATGTATGGGGTTTAACCTACTTTTCAGGTTCTTATGCTTCATACTTTTTAATTGTACAGTTCATAGTTACATGCCACTCAAATTGAAGGTGTACTGCAGAATCTACATTTTTTCCTTTGAAAATATGAGTGGTTTGGTATAAAGATGTGGGGAATATCTGCTATAAGAAGGTACTTGAATCTTGCTTTTGAAAGCAGCCTTAGAAGAAGGAATGCTGTAATAAGCCTGTTTGTTTAATGCAAATTTATATATGTTGAAAATTTTATATAAAAAAATTTATATATTGAAAAAAGCTTTGCTAATGAAACATTAACTTGTAGCCTTTTATTGTGAGAATTGTAAGAAGTGTTCAGGATTGAACAGTTTTAACTGTATAATTCCCATTGAGGCATTTCTTTTTGATTGTTGCTGAAATGGAGCCACACTTAGACTTGCAGGAACTAAAATTGATATTTTAAATCATAGCAAAATGGGAATTTGTAAGGTTCTCTGTTAGGCAGACAATGGTACTAATAGTAAGCAGTGCTAAAAGAGGTAATGCTGTGATTTTTATGTTTTGATCACAAATGCAGTATCTGAGAGTTTCAGGAATTATATTTATTTTAGCTATACTTTTATATAGTTATTATGCTATGCCATTTCCCTTAGTTCTAATGTATGTTGTGGATTTTTTTTTTTTTGTCTTTTTTGATAAAGGGTGCTCGAGTTGGCAGAATAGATGCTTTTGTTCAGAGCTTGGACAAAAATTTTATGGTTCCAGTAGGTGGTGCTATCATTGCTGGCTTCAACGAGTCCTTCATTCAGGAGATCAGCAAAATGTATCCAGGTAACTAGTTCATGGGCTGATTTCAGCCATACAGAATTGCTGTAGAAAACTCGATTATCAGCTTTCTTTCACATAATTTTTTTTTTTGCCACTTTAATCTGTACATTGGGGGTTTTTTTTTTTCAGGAAGAGCATCTGCGTCTCCTTCTTTAGATGTCCTCATTACACTTCTGTCTCTGGGAACCAGTGGCTACAAAAAGTTACTGAAAGAGAGAAAGGTAAGCTTTTTGGCAAGCAGTATTTTCTTGAAGTCAGCTGTTAACAAAGTCTTGTTGCAAAACTGCTTTGTGTAGTAAATCCAGTTTCTGTCTAGAAAGCCATTGAATTAATCTGAGCCAGAGCTCTGGGAAAGTCAGTGTGATACAATTACTTCTTGTCTAAATGGTGCTCATGAGTAAGCATGATTTCCATGTTGTTGTTTGTTCAATCCAGGAGGCTAAACAGAGGGCCTGTACTACCTTGTACAGTATTCATGTTTGTTGTTCCTAAATGTGAATAATATAGTAGGATTTTGTCCACAAAAACTGAAATGGAGAAATACTGTACTGTTTTATCATGGTCACACTGCTTCCAGGACAGGAGATTGGACACCCAGAGTAACCCCGGGTCTGTGCTCTTCCTCTTTTGTCCCTATTGTGCCTTTGTGCTGTGATAGTGCTTAATTAAATGTTTGTGTGCCACATTCTCTGGAGAATCACAGCTTCTGGTTGGCTTATAAATACTGTGCATTGCCACAAAAAGAGAAGAATATTGTCGTTTTAGTTATTCATCTAAACACACAGCTTAGTTTCTTCTCTGCTTTTCACAGACTATAGGTTTTAAGTTGGGTATAATTGCACTGCACAAAAAATCCAGTGCATGTCAGGTTGGAAATTGTATATCTTGAGTTATCCTTAGTTCTGGAATTAATACGTCTGATTTTTTACGTGAAGATTCTTTTTATAGAGTCTTCATATAAGGAAATGCTGTGAATTAAGTACTATTAAATTAATAATTTTAAGCTATGCATTATCTGTTTCATTATTCTATTTGAAAACTATATTCCAGTTGTTTTCTGCTGACAGTTTGCTGCTGTCTCTGATTATGTGGCAGAGCAGTATTTTTTGGTGCTGTGACTTATTTCTAGCTGGTTAAAGGGCATCCATAAACTCTGTACTGGAACTGAGGTCCCATAGGAATAGCTAGGCTATAGAAAACCAAACCAACTTAGCAGCCTTACAATGACTAAGAAGTGATCTGTGCAACTGAAGTGAAACCAGCTTGTGAAACACTGAAAGCAGTTACTTTTGCCTCTACTGCAGCATTTTATTCTGGACTGTTGTATGTATTCTGATTTATGTTTTGTGTGTTCATTAAAAGCAAATTGCATTTTTCCCCTTTACTGCTATGTCCAGAAGAATCTCAAGTGAATTTATTGTTTTCTATGAAGCTGATTTTGTTGTTAGATTTCTACCAGTAGCTGATGTATAAAGGGCATGAGAAATATTGTCCGAGTCATAAATAATAATTCTTTCATAAATGTCTTAATGAATAGCTGTACACTTTGAGTCATCTAATTTTCTTGGAAGTAGAACTCTAAAGTGAATACAGTATCATATTTTTACAACTTCAGGCCTTTTTATTTCAAATGAGAATATACACTATAAACGGAGCCTTATATATGGCATAAATATGTTTCTTTTATTGGATTTGCTGTAGAAAGAGAAACATTTTTGCTTAAATCTGTTTGTTCCTGAATTGTAAAAGTGCAATAGTGGTAGTTTATTGCCTGTGCTCTGAGGAAGCAGAGGCAGAGCTATTAAGCTTCCAGCGGGAACTATTTATAGCTTGACATTGAGTACTCCTTTCTATATTGGTGCAGCTGCACCTACTCACACAAAAAAAAAATCAGCTATAAAAAACTTCAGGGGTATTTTTTTTTTCTTTCTCTTTTTACCTGATCCTTATTCATATGGATGTTACTTCAGGTTATTTGAGCTTAGGCCAGAAAGCCCAGAATATTACTGAGAAAGAGATTAGTCTCACACAAACAACTAAATAATCTGCCCAGTTTTTATTCTACACAGATTAGCTATTTAATACAGGAAGGGATATACATGGAGTGAGATTTTTTTGACAGGCTGGGAATTGTGGAGTGTGCAATTGTCCAAGAGTATGAGATTATAGGTAGTAATATGAAGAAGTACTGACTTTTTCAGAATTCCTTTTTATATGTTCATGTGATGGTTATAACAGTGGTTTTCTAATCTCAGTAGATGATTCTCAGTCCTTTTGCAGTGCAGATAACGGTTGGTCCATAGTCAAATTTGTTAATATCTTTGCTCTTAAAGAACTTAATGTAAAGGTTGTATTTTTATAGCAACTTTAGATGCCTCAGTACAGGTTATGTTATGTCCTGTATTTTACATTTCTAGGTCATAAAAGTTGCTATTTTCATATATGTATGTGTGTGTCTAAACCAGGCCATGTGAAGTAAATATAGTTGTTGCACTGTGTAATGGCATAAGCAGGCTTAGTTATCATCTCAAATTTCATGGAGAACAAGAGCTTTGTGTTCAGGGTTTGCATTCAGAACCCTACAGGCCAGGTTTAATACCTGCTATTATCCAGTATGGTCCTTCTAATCCACTTAACTAATTATTATACCAGTATTATTGAAGAGGTGATGGTTTTGTTTACAGCAGTTATGGATTTCCTCATTAGACTTAACAATCAAGATAATTCTCATTTTCTTAAATGCATTTCTGTGTTACTGTGGGATGTGATAGAGCTTTTTATATTGGTATCCATCTGTCTGCATACTTTGAGAGTAAAACTGGAGTTATTTTTATGTCCTTATGGAGTATGTATCTAAAATATTTAAAATCATACTGAGTGGGAGGAAGTTGTTTGGGTTTTACAATTCAGTATAATACTGGGTTTATGTTTCATGAGTTATCATTGATGTAGTTGTTCTGATTGGAATAAATTATTTGCATAGTTCAGTATGAGTTTGTATTGCTGCTCGACTTAAAATGGAAGAAGAGGAAAGACATTTATTGAGGGACATTAAAAATGTAAAAAAATCAGCTATTCTCAAAGCAAGGTAGACATTTGTTACTCCTCTTTTTTTTTTCCTTAGTTGGCTTGTTACACTGTAGCATGTCAAATATGAGACTATTGGAGGATTTTCCTCATGTGAGGTATATGTAACCATATTCAAACTTTAGAGTAGCTGGAGGCAAATTAGTTTAAATTACCTGTTTTAAATTGTGTGTAATTAAACAAATGCCAAGCACAAATGGAAATTTCAGAGAGGCCTCCATACTAAAAACCTGTGTTAAAGTGTGGGTCACAGAGTCTGAACTGAAGGTCTCACAAGTGCTGAAGGGAAAATGTGTTGATTGCTGTTGTTAAGAAAGACCTTTAAAAAAATGTGAATGTTAGTGTTACCAAATCAGATTGGCAAGGCTTACTGGGCGCTTTGTTAGATACTGATGATATACAGATTTCAAGGTTCTGTAATTAATTTCATGTTTTTAAAACTTTCTAGTGTAAATCCATAACAAAAATTCTTGCAGTGCAAGAGAATCTGCCTAGGAGGGTGTGTAGTATGTGCAGGTGTCACACACATACACGTGTATTTGTCATGTGTTTGGCTGCATTTCAAGAAACTGAGCCTCCTCCTGGGTGTCCATGCTCAGCCCTGCAGCCCCTCTGCTGGGTGGGGTGGTGCACCAGGGGTCTGGTCAGATCACAGCTCAGAGCAGGAGGTGTGATGGCTGCATTAGAAAACAGCTGCTGCTGCAAAGTGAGGTGGGACCAGATCAGGGTCAGGCAAGTGTAGGAGAGCTGGCAGTCTGTGTGGAGGGTGAAGAGGCTGTAAAATGACTCCTGTGCAATGTGCTCTTCTGCACCATCCCCAGCTCTGTGACCATTCCCTGAGGACATCTCGTCTTTTCAGGTGACAGTGACACAGGGAGGAAGGCAGAGTGTTACAGACTCAGGGTGTAAGCAAGCTGGGTGCTTAGAGCCAGCTAGGATAGTTTCAGCTCTGCACAAAAACTGTCCTGCCTTCATCAATTACCTCTTTGTCAGCTGGTATGGGACTGATGGCTTATTCAGTACCTGCATTTTCTTTTTCTCTGGAGTTGTTGGCTTTTTCCTCACTTGTTTTCCTCATGTTATTTTTGCTTGCAAGAACAGTGCCTATCACAATGGAGCAAATGAAGAGTCACCTATACTAGTGTAGGTTCTATTAAAAATAGTTTTATAGTGTAAATATAGTATGATTCAGATATTTTTAATGATTGTTACAACACTTCTTGAAAATATTTTTGTATATGTATGTGAAAGTAGACTGTTTCATCCAAAAAGTTGAGTTATTTGGCCTGTTTGATGCAGACAGTGTTGCTGACTTGTTCTTTGTTTTTTAAGGTGTTTTGTTGGCTTAAGTGCTCAAAGAACCAGAAGTGAAAGGCACATAGTTTAGCATTCGTCTAGCCTAATGAGTTTTTTTGATAAGTTTCTAAGGTAAAGGAGTGAATTAATAATGAAACTTAACTGACATTTAGTGCTTGAGTTGTTCAGTATAACTTCAGCATAATATTTGGCTTCTTTGGAGAAAACTTGACTTCCTGCTACAGAAAATCTATTATGTAGGAGCTCAATTATATATAATTGCTTAGGGTGCTTATAAATTTTCCATATATAAGAAATATTTTATAATGGAGGTTGGTTATAGATTTGACCTCACAAAAATATTGCTTTAATCCTTTTTTTTTGGAAAGGAAGTTAATCTATTTTGCAACAAACTTTTGAAACTAGAAAATGTCTAGAGGGCTTCCAATAGAAAGATGCAAAATATTGTTCATAAAACCAGGAAAATTTGAATTTGTGTTCATGTAGCTTTAGTCAAACTGATGAAAATACACACTTGGGGTTTTTTTCCATCTTTCCATTATCCTTTGTTTTAACAAATTCCTATGTATGTTAGGTTACTAGATTTAAAAAAATCTAGTAACCTAATTTCATTGAATAGATTTAAATAAATATAACATATTTATGCAGTGGGTAACTTTTTATACCAACTTTCAGTAATAATTCCAGTATTCCTTTCAGCAGTCCTTTCAGTAATACTTTAAGAGATGTATCAGAGAATTTCCTAGATAAAACACACAAAAATTATTTGGAAATTGGTCTTGTTCCAGTATATTTTTTCTCAGTACTAATTTCAGCAATAGTATCTCCAGAGAATTTATATGTGAATTTATCTCACAATTTGTGTATTTCTACAATAGTTTGCTTCAGTTTTAGAAGTAAATAGCCAGCAGAGGGAGCACAAATTAATTTATGATTTGTATTTCAAAATAAATACTAATAAAAGGCTAGTATATTAGTGATGCTTATTATGCTTTCCATAATAAGCTAGTGCTGCTTATTATAGAAAGTAACAAATTAATAATGTGCTTAAATACAGTGAGGGACCAGAGTGTCTGAACATTTGAAACATGAATATTTTTCAGCTTCTGTGAGTGAACCGTAAATAAACTCTGAACTAAAACCATAAAATCACTTGATTTCTGAGAAATAAAAATGATTCTTCACAGATTTCAATTTTGATAATTCAACATAGATACCTCTCAATTTTTTTTGGTTTTTTCAAGTATTACAGAAGCTTTATGCTTTTGTGGATAGTTGTGTCAATAGCCTAATTCATTTAGACAGTAAGAGGGTATTTTTTTCTCTCCATCTGTATTTGTTCTGTGATATTAGGAAGTACAGGTGGGGAGCTGTGTTCATTTAGTTGCTCATGAAGGGAGGCAAGGTTTCCTGCAGGGGTTCAAGAAAAGCAGCTGTAACATTCTTCTAACTTAGGTACCACAAACCTCATTTGGTTTCCTAAGACCTTGGGGAGGTTCTGTTCAAAAGCATAATGTTGATCACAAGCTGTAATTTATATCTGTCAGAGTCCATAGGTCAAAGCAGGATACTGCTCTACAAACAGAAGAGGTAATTCTATTTAAAGAATGAAAAATCACTTGTCAGGTCCAGAAATTGATGAGGATGCTTAAACAGGCAGTCACACTGAAGCAGATAAGCAGGACAATTTTTATGGCCTCAAAGAGGAGAAGCCTGGTGTTTAATATCTTTTAAAAAGGCTACCCAGTGTCTGTATGGTTTTGCTAGTTTTTATGAGAGACTAAGCGTTAAAAAGGATGGAAAAAATGCTAAGCTTACAATAAGAATGGTGTTTATTCTCACTCTGCCCATAAGTGTTTTGAGCTGATATCTGAAGAGGAATATATTAAACTGAGGAAGAGCATGAGCAATTATCAGAGCTTATTACAGGGGAAGAGGGAGGATATAAAATACAGATGAAGTAAGAGAAACAGCCTTTTATGTGCAGTGTGGCTTGTATCTGTGCCAAAGTATTTATGAATCTCAGTCTTATGACACTTTCACAATAAAGGTGCAATCCAATTAAGTGATAGCAGAAATTCAGATATTTCCATTTCCGTATTCTTATAGTCAGCTTGAACAGGAGTGGGGTCCTAGGGAAAGGACAGACTGCTCAACAGAGCTGAGTATTCAGGAGAGTGTATATTGTGTGAAACAAAATACAGTCAAATGTGTACTTATAGTCTCTTTAAGAGACTGGATTTTTATTATCATACAGAAAAAGAAATCTCTGCACTAGGGGGAAATGTGGTTGTGTGATACATGGTAGCAAGATATACTGCTTTTAGTCTGGAATGTATTAAAGGAGAGAAGACAAAGTAAGGAGCAATTTGCCCAAACGTGGCCATCTGTGATGGCAGCAGTTCATTCTCAGTGGTTTAGGGGGCTAGGGCATGGGGAGGCTCTTGAAAAGTAGTGTGGGGTAAGACCTGCTCTGCAGTGGGAATCTCTTCAAAACTTTTTACCTCCCTAGGTTTCAGGGCCACAGAGAGAATGAGTGACATCCCAAGCACATATATTAGACCAGATAGAGACTTTTGTATCAGCTTGAGAGATAAGAATGGTGCTCAGGAAATGGAGCTGTTCCTTTATAGAATTATTTCAGAGAATTGTCTGATCCACTCACTTGGTACACATGAAAAGAGAATCAACTGAGCACCTGTAGGATGTAAAGGAGACATAACAGTTTTGTGAAATAGATGCTATTTTCTCTGTTTGATAGTTAATAACAAAAACATTGCATCTTTTTTTCAGGAGATGTTTTCATATCTTTCAAGTGAGCTGAAGAAGCTGGCAGATAACCACAATGAGAGACTGTTAGACACACCACATAATCCCATTTCCTTAGGTAATTGTTGGGGTTTTAACTTTAAAAAAATCTAATATACTGTGGATTCATAATGCATTTCCACATACCATTCCTACATATTAAACGTCACTACACTCTACTCAATTGAATAATAATTCAATAAGGTTACTAAAAAGGTTATCTACTATAAAAGTAGTGTAGCAACTTGGACCCATTATTTTGCTCCTGTCCAACATATTCATTTGACAGAAATTAATTCAAGACAGGCTGAAGATATTAGCATGTAGTAATACTTCATAAAAATTAGATTTAAAATTAAATTAGGGTATAATTACTCATCCTCTTAGTTGTAAAAGAAATTATGGAATTCCTACTCAGGGTATTTGTTTTAACCAAAAATTCTGCTCAACACCAAAATAATACTGCCCACCTGTGCAGAATCTGCATACAGTCTAACCAGGAAGTAATCTGTGACAGCTTGTGGAAAAATTAAAAATTATGTGTTTCTTTTTTTTTTTTTTCCTTTGTATGTGAACACAAGTATGTGACTAGATTCTTGCTGTTGGAAAGCAACTTGTCATTTGTGGTAGTTCTTTGGAGAAAAAGTAGCTTTGTAGCAGTTTTAACCTGACCTTATGTTACTTTAGCCATGTCACTGAAGACTCTAGATGAAACTAATGATGCTGCTGTTACCCAGCTTGGATCTATGCTTTTCACAAGACAAGTTTCTGGAGCTAGGTAAGGATATTATGAATTTAAAAGACTGGGGGAGTGGGGGGGGTGTATTAGCATATATTGTAGGAAATCCTGTGAAGTGTTTTATACCAATTGTGTCATGATTACAGAAGGCAGCCTAATGAGTTAGAGAGTAATTACCCTTTGTCATCACTGTTATAGAGCAGTCATGTCTCCCTGCCTGAGTTGGCAGTGAGGCTTTCTATGTCTACTTTGGTATCCTAAATAGATAATCTATGCCCATTTAATTTAGTGTCACTATTCCCTAGTATCCCTTGATTGCATTTACTTTTCAGATGTTGTCTGATCTTACAATATAGGTGTAAGCTACAATGGAGGATCTTTGTTTTGTTTATTGCAGCACAAATATGGTTATGCTGGCTGTCAAGAGAATAAGCTTTTAATATCCTACACAGCTTTTTGTCAAATGGAAAAAAATTCTGCTTTCTGGAACTAATTGTGTTCAAAAAAAAATTTAAAATTAAAAATCTATAATCTGAGCCAGTCTGAGCTGAATTTATTCTTAGAGACACTGTTAAAATGAAATGCAAGCCAAATAATCTTTAATGATTTTGGTTTAAACCTTTTAGAAGAAGAGAATGATTTAAAAATTTGTTTTGGCAGCATTCCTTAATCTGCATATTACTGCTGCCATGCTAACTTCTGCCATAGCCTTAATGTTATTTTTTTGTAGCAGAGCTGAATGTTTCCACATCAGAAGGTATGCTTCATTAGCCTGGATTATTCCACTTCCTGCACAGATGAATGACAGTAAATCTATATGTACTGTGGTTAGATGCACTTTTTAATTTGCCTGCCCTAACCTTGGCTGGTCCTGTAATTTTAACCATTTTAGGCTGAAATTTTTTGAGTTTACATTTTTGAAGTTAAAGCTTTCAAAATCTTTCCCTGATGTGAAAGTTTCAGGTTTTCCCTTTTGTTACATAAGTAAATATTTTGTAATATATGCTGTTTGACCTGGCATTTCAACAGATTTTAAGTTATGCTGGTATTGAGCATCAGTGGTAGGAATAGCAACTCCCTACTTCAATAGGAACTTTTGTAATTGTGTTCAACCTAGAGTACCACATAAAATGTCAAGGCATCTTTAACTGAATCGTGATTTTGTTTGTTTGTTTCAGGGTTGTTCCCTGTGGGTCTGTACAAACTGTGAATAACTACACTTTTAAAGGCTTTATGTCACATACAAATGACTATCCTTGTGCTTACCTCAATGCTGCCTCAGCAATTGGAATTAAAAAGCAAGATGTAGATGTATTCCTGAAAAGACTTGACAAGTGTTTGAAGACTTTTAGAAAAGAAGCAAAGCAAGAAAAAACTATAAATGAAATCAGTGATGCTAATGCAGCTACAGAACAACTTGAAGACTAGAAGATACAGATTTAGTAACACAGGAAGATAAGATTTTGTCTGAAATATGTCAGGTTTGTATTGGGATAGGACTATGCATCTGCACTGCAGAAATTTATTCTTGATCTTATGTTCTTTTTATTGAAAACAATAATAAAAATTTGGATGGAATTCAGCTGTAAGAAAGTAGGTGATACTCTCTCCAAGAACAAGGGACCAGACACAAATTATTTTGCAGTGTATGAAAAATGCACTTAATATCTGCCAAAGTAAAGCTTTATGTTCAAAGACTTACAGTTTGCCTTTCAATCTGTGTGTGGCTATTTGGACAGTGTTTACCAAATCACAGTATCTTTATTCACATGTTTTTGTTTAACAGTATTGTCTGTGGCAGTGACTGAATTCCCTCCTAGATACAGACCATCCAAGCAACATTTCTCTGCTCTCAAAATACTTTGTTTTTCATAAATGAATGTGTCACTTTTAATTTCTTTTCAAAGATTTATGCAAATGTTAGGATAGCACTTACTAAATACAGTGTTCAGACTGCATGGTAAATGACAGAGTTGGAATAGTAATGTTTTTCAGGTGTTCTCACCTGTCATGAACTACCTAGAACTAGTCAGCCTCCAGTGGCAAAGAGGAACCTAGAGTACCTCATATCCTGTCAGTACTCAGCTCTTGAAAACATTTGCTTAGTTCAGCAGCCCAAAGGAGCTTTAATACTGAATGTCAGGGGTTGTGAAGTTGTGAAGTGAAGAGGTACAGTCACTGGGGGTATTTGGCTTTGGTTTTTTTGTTGTTGTTCTTCTGATTTGATAGGGTGATCAGATCAAAAACTCACTGGAAAGGAGGAATACCACGTAGGAGTAAGGCAGTTTTAAGAGCCAGTGAGATCTGAGAGTATTTTGGCATTTTTAGTCCACTGTTGTTGAAATAGATATACTTCCATTTTTGTAGTGTCTCCTGCCGTTGGCACTGTTGCTTCTGTGGATCTGTGCAGTTGCTGATTTGAATTCATTAAGCAAACAATAGATTCAGAGTCTGTTCCTCAGACAAAGGTTCCATATCACTGGAGTGACAGTGCTGCAGGTTGCAAAATGTGTAGTTATTCTTAAACGTGGTTACTACATTGTACATAGCTTCTGTGTAATTTACTGTTCAAAGTAAGCATCATGTTCGAAGACATTTTCTTTGTTAGTCTGTAACATAGTGTTGTTCAGGATACCACCATTAATGAGTTCTAAGTGTCAGGAAATGTTTTAGTTACTTTGTTGAGTGGGATCTGAGGCATGTATCCTTCAGAGCCCTCTGTAAATCACTTTATCAAAACAGTGATGCTTTTGAGAGATTGTCTGTCCAGCACATTCAAATGAATTCATGCAAGAGGTGATGCTAGTATGTGGGAGTTAATAATGTGCTGATCATCATGAAGGTGCTCTCTCTTAATGAGGTCCCTTGTATCTTCAGCTTAAGTTGAACTGCTGTTTCCACATTGTTATTGCTGGAGGTGCACATGAGATTGATTAAAGCTTGTGCAGGTACAGCTCCCCAGACTGCAGTCACCATTGTTGTTTGCTGTACAAACACATCCTTGGAGACATGTCAGGTAACTTGGCCTCTGAGCCCTTGTGGCTCTAAGGAGATGTAAATAGCTTGTCTTTTCTTTCTTTCTCCCTCTTTCTTTCCCCTCCCTCCCTCCTTCATTTCCCTCCCCCCCCCCACCTTTTTTTTTTTATGAGAACATGCTGTACCTCAGTTTTTCCAGTCAGTAAAACTTCCACAAACTTTGGAGCCACATCTCTGCAGCTTACTGCCTCAGTATTCTGTATATTGGAGCAGCCAGTGAAAGCCACCAGGCTTTAGTAATACCTTTCTTCCTGATTTTTGTATTGCCTAAATGAGTAGAAGTTACTGATTTAGATGACCAGTCATAGAATGTGAATGGTAGCACTATTAATACAAGAGTTTAGGGAGATGTGTGACAGCAGCTAAAATGAGCATTTTGATGAGTAGTACCCTGATTCGGAATAAAGAAAATAGCATTTGCCTTCTCTGAGAGGAAGACATTTCTGCCTTTTTTGGTCTCATAATTTATTGTCTGCTGAAAGTAATTCAGTCACTTCTAACACAGATTGAACTGCTTCCTTGATTAATGTTTTTTTCTGTCTTTGAAATGTTTCCCATTTGCAATCAAAGCTGAAAATTTCAACAAAGCTCTGAAAAAGAGTTCATAGACCTAAATAGTTTTTGGTTTTTACTTCTTAAACTTTTTTTATTAAAAAAAGAAGGTGATGGCTTTAATTGAAAACAAATACAAAATTAAATTTTGTATCATTCGAGTTCTTCACAGATCTTAGGGAAGCCACCTGAAGTGAGAAAATCTAAAATATTTTGAGAAATGTGTCCCACCACAATGTAAGAACTCTTGAACTAAGTGTTTGGGTTATATTGCTTTGGTAAGCTTTTGTACCAGTTTTCAGTTCTGTTTGCTTGCTTAATCCCCATAAATGTCTTCAGGTTTAATTAATATTAATTTTTTAGAGACAGAACCATTCTATAATGTCACATAAATATAAGGAAATTTTAAGTAATTCAAATGGCAATATCCTTTCAAGTAAGTGGAGAAGACATGGTTCTTTACAGTGTATCTGAAACAGGAGATTCAGTAGAGAATAAAAAGTATTTTTCAAGTAAGGGTATAAATTTCTTAGTCTCTGTTCAGTAATGTCTATAATAAAGTAGTGAAATAACACTGGAGCATGTACCCATGAGCAGAGGTTTCATTTCCTTTGTATAACAGTTACAGGGAGATTTCATGGCTATGGCAGCTCTTGCCCACTAAAAGCAGTCCTGTGAAAGATGGCAGTGGCCAAACTGTGCAGTGTAAAACAAATAACAAATACATTAGCAGTATTTGCCTTCTATGAAGATCTCTCCAGGATTGTACAGTGAAGTAGAAAAGCTTCTTAATTAAGTTGCAGCCCTTTTTCTAATCTCTACATACACACATCACTAAAGGCTTTCACGTGGCTCAAAAATCTGTAAGAGCCAACCTGCTGCCTCCAGCTTCTACGTTCTGAGGGAGACATCTGGGAAGGCTGCCTGGGCTCCAGAACATACTCAGGGCTCATAGAGCAGGAATCCTTAGTAGAAACACCAAGCAGAGATGCCCATTTAGTAAGGCTGTCTCACAGCTATTATTTATGTATCTACCTTTCTCCATCATCTCTGGGTCACAGCATGTAGCTCAGGTGCAAGGGTAGGCAGGGACTGCTCAGGTTGCTGCAGCCTGAATCACCAAAGTGGCTTTCTCCTCTTAAACAGGGCCTGCAACTGTTGTGTGAGATGCTTTTCTTTCCCTCTAATGTTGCATCTTAGACTATCTGGATCTATACAGGTGGAAGAAATGAGGGAGCAGATGGCTCTGCCTTATAAAAATAGCTCTGGGATAATAGAGTGCAAGTGAATTGACACTGAATGACCCATCTCACAGGCCCACTCTTAGTTTACTTTTTTTTGTAGTATCTGAGATAATCAACAAAACAAAGGACTTGGAGCAATAATATTGCCTATTTGTGCTTTGCTCGTAACAATTGCCTAAGATACAAAGCAAATAAAATCTACCAGATGCAGCAAATTCTCTTGAGCCTAAGAAAGCAAAATTGTAATGTTGCAAATGTAAATGCTGGCATTGCAGCTTAATACACATATAAACCGAGCAATCTATATTGTGTGATCATCATTTTTTAAGAAAGGCTGGAGCCCAGAGACTAGCAAATGTTCTCATCTGCAGTGTATCAGCAGTTCTCAGTCTTCAGCTGCTGTACAGATAATAATTCTAATTGAAGAATCATTACATGGATCCATATGTGAATGATAGATGGGCTACAGCTTTTTGGTCATGATACTTTAAAAACTGAGTTGCTGCTTTTACTTTTATAAGGGGAGATTAGATTGCCTCCCCCTGCTTTTTTTTAATGCAACATTTTAATCACCCTGGTCTGACAGGATTTGGAATCTGAAGGGAAAACAATTTCTATAGCTGACAATTTTTTTAAACAATAGCTATTTAAAGCCTTGAATTGGTTACAAAGTGACACTCCACAGAGAACCTTTGTTTAAATGTTTTTAATTCTGAAACTAGTGCTTGAAAAATTGTGTTCCATGTGCTCTGTAGTAATTGTTTTTCATATATTATACTTTTTTCCCTCTCAAAGATAACAGCACACACTTTAGTGCAGTTTAATAATCCCTTTAAAAAACCATGCTTAAAAAGGCATTTGCTCCATTACTCATCAAGCATCTGTTGTATCAAAGAACTGGTAATATATTTATCTTGATGGATAAGCTTCAGTGTTCTGGACCAAGTTCAGTGTAACTGGACCAAGCTTTCAATACTCCTTTGGGGATCCTAAAGTCAAGTTCATGGTCTAATTAAGATGGGTGTGATAATTATATCTGCTGCTGAACAGGAGTCTTTCATCAAACCGCATTTCAACTAAATTCAAAGCGGATCCAGTTCAGAAGCTGAATTGATTTCTTAATGTGGATGGTGGAATTTAATTTGCCTTTAGATCCTGTATTCTAATCCAGGCAGAGTTATAACTGTTTGATTTTTAACGTAACGTGAATAGAAAGAATCAGGGGTTTCAGCTGGGTGCTGCCATTCCTATTACTTGTTCTCAAAGGGCTACAGATACTAGGCAGCTGTCTTACCCCTGTGCTGTTTGGAGGGTGGCATTGGTCATGTACACGTACAATGACAGCAGCAGAGGTGTGTGAGTGTTATTAATCTTCTTCGGGGTACCCCAAGTAGGAGCACACCACTTGGGAATTCAAGATGAACATGTAGCATTACTCCTGATCTGTTTTCTCCAAAAACTCTTTCTGAGGTAAATTTCTTGTGATTGAAGTGTACCAGAGGAATACATGGCCAAAATAGAGGAAAAAGGAGCAAGGTCTCCAACACTTTTGAAGCTTTCTATGTTGGTTCGATGTGTTTGGCTCTTGTGATGTATAAAGCCTATATTGCTATGGAAACTCATGTAAAGAACGTTTGCAGCCATCCTTGTCCCTTACCTGAACTATTTCTGTGCTACCTCTGTAGGGACTGGGGCAAGGTGCACTGCTGCAGCACTGCAGCTGGTGGGTCACAGGTGCAGTCCTGAGCTCTGGCTGCAGGAGAATTCAGTACCCAGTAGGGGAAAGCATTTCTGCTTTCCTTTGATATTGGGCTGCCAAGCACACGGGAAGTGGAACTAGTCTGCAGACACAGCTACTGTTGAGGAGTTGAACCTGCAACTTTCTGGAGTCTGAGGAGCTGCAGAAGGGAAAAGAGCTTAGTTTGGTCTACAATATATCAAATTGAGAAATGTAGCTGTTGAGGGAAAATAATATGTCTGTTATTTTCTATAGAAATGTCTTTTAAAAATTGCAACATACTGTATAAATTCTTTATTAAATACAGATCTGCTTACTACTCATTGTTTTCTTGTGGCTTCTGCTTCTATACGACATCTATTTCAATAGTGGTAGAGGAATTGCAAATAGCTTAGTGGGTGGAGAGGCTTGGGATCCAGTAAAGACACATTTTTAAATGGAAGATGAGGAAAGTGTCTAGAAACTTCATAAAAATAGAAATAGCCTGAAATGCTTGCTGTGCCATTGAGGAGGTGTTGAGTCCAGAAGGATCAGAGTCTGCGTAGTAAAGTCTTGCCCTCCTGCACAGTGCAAGCACCAGAGAATACTGTCAAAATGTAGCTCTCATTTCATCACTGTGGTAGCCTACTCTCTAATAGTATGCATTTCCAGTTTGGCCCTCACCCCACTGGGTAATTTTGGGTATGTTTTTTTAGACTCTGCTTTACTAGTGCAGCAGAAAAAGGATGGGAAGGGAGGAAGGATGCCTAGCAGTGAGTTGCCATCCCCACTGATGCAGAACCTCCTATGCAAGAAGTCAGCTGGAGCACACAACAGCAGCAGGTGCAAGTGCACATGCCACTAGCTTTTTTTTTTGGTTAGAGGGTTTATAATCAGTAAATGGATTTGAATATAATTTTTTTAATAATGTTTTAACTAGTGTCATTAAAACTCATGCTCGTATCCCATGCAGATGGCACAAGCTGTCACGCTCTGGTTTTCTCTTTGGTTTGGTTTCTAAAAATTTCTGCTGAATGTTAAATCTGTGTCTAAATCTGCTAAAGGATAGCACTTCAAGTTTCAGAAAAGATGCACCTCATGTTGGCCTAGCAGTGCATGTTTTCATTGGGCCCCACAGAGTTAGTTCATTTTCCATCTCTGGAGACAGGCTTAGGAATTTCAGCCTCATTAATCCAAAGCCTCTTGAAGGGAGATATTTCTCAGTGGTGCTGTGTCACTGAGAAAGTGGAGGTCTTTGTGGGCTCTTCAGAGTGTCTTGTGCTGGCTTCACCCAGTGACTTCTGGATCCATATGCTCATTTACAAGTAAATTGCTTTCCATCTCTTTTTGCACTGCAATGGGCAGTATAAATGCTTCTTTATTGCTTCTACACCCTTATCAGTATTTAAAGTTATGGCGAGTGAAACACTGCTGCTGCCTCAAGCAAGGCTGTAAGGCATGTGTGGATTTGCTAGCAGGGTGGAGCAGGACCCGAGGGTGTTTGAGCTCAGATGATGGCACAGCCTGTGCTCCTCATCCTGAAATGCCATTGCTCTGCAAGGGAGGCAGGGCCTGTGGTGGCCCTCCTGCAGGTGTCAGCTAGGCAGAAGCAAAGTGTGCCGCTGGCCTTGGGGTGTCCAGTCTGCTGATGCAGAAGGGAGTGGTGTTTTCTCTTTCCTAGATGGGATGGCCCTGCTGGGGCTCAGGAAGCAGAGGAATGTATTTTTGTCATGGAAGGTAGCAGCAGTGACTCAGGACTCCTGGGGCACCACTTAGCAGAGTTAAAATATGCCACTTACATTTAGTTGCTAAATATCTGCATTTCTGAGTATCCCTATTTGCTTTGTTCTTGCATAAACCCCTCTCCCTACATTTGCACGCCCTAGTTTTCCTCTACCTTGCAGTTTTTGTAGATTTTTACATCCATGCAAGTGGTGGCAAAGCTCAGCTCTTTTGCTGTGAGAGCATTTAGCATATATGCTGCATTTACTTGGCATAAGCATAGAAGGCCATAGTAGGGGCAAGACAGTGGGGAATCGAGCCAATTGTTTACATTTTCCTCCAAAGGACTGCTAGGTCAAACATCCTTCTCCTGTCCACAATTCTCTGCCATTAACAGCTGTTAGCGAGTGTTAGCACATCATATTTTTTCCCCTCGAGGCTGAGTACATTATCTCTACAACCCTCCAGCACCTTGCTGGGAACACGCCACAGCTCTGTTTTCAAAGTGTTTTGTTAATGCTAGTGACCTTGGTGGTGTGACCACAACACCTGCTTTACCTGATAAGATCATTAATTTTTTTCTCTTCAGCCTTTGTGTTGAGCGTAAGCAAATCTTCATTTGTACCTGGGAAACATTGCCCGAACATCAGCTTACTGGAGCACTGACCTGTATCTCCCAGTATTTTTTAATGTGTTAAATAGACAATTAGAAGAAATCACTTCAATAAAGGCAGAGTGAACACAAGCCTCAATCGAGCAAGACGGTGTTGGAATCAATCACATGGCTTTTCAGCTGTCACTCTGCCACAGCAACAGCTGTCTGTCAGTCGAGGTGACAGCAGAAAGCTGATCTATTCTCTTCTCTGAGCTATAGAGATAAGCTGCACCTGCACAATGAATGTGTTCTCAAAATAAACACATTGGGAAGAGCAGAGGGGTTTTTTTAATGATAAATCTTTTCACTCTTCTAACAGTTCCTCCTTCCTCATGGATTGAGAACTGGCCGAACAGCAGATCCCAGAGGGTCATAATCAATACTATGGGCTCTAGTTTGAGGCCTGTCACAAGGGGTGTCCCCCAAGGTTCAATACTGGGTCCAGTACTGTTTAATTTATTCATCAGTGGCTTGGATGAAGGGCCAGATGCCTCCTCAGCAAGTTCATGGATGACATAAAGTGGGTAGAAGCTTTGGACTGATCCCCCTGAGTGCTGTGCAGCCTTCCAGAAGGACCTGGGCAGATTTGGGAGATGGGCAGGAAGGGACCATTTGAAATTCAACAAAGGCAAATGCAGGATCCTGCACCTGGGGAAGAATAACCCCAGGGACCAGCACACACTTGGGACCAAACTGCTGGAAAGCAGCTCTGCAAAGAAGGACCTGGTGGACACCAAGTGTCCTTGAGCCAGCAGTGCCCTTGTGGCCAGGAGGGCCAGTGGTACCCTGGGGTGCATTAGGGAGAGCATTGCCAACAGGCTGAGGGAGGTGATCCTGCCCCTCTACTCAGCCCTGGTGAAGCTCATCTGGAGTTCTGTGTCCAGTTCTGGGCTCCTCAGTACAAGAGAGACATGGAGCTCCTGGAACAGGCCCAACAGAGGGCTATCAGGATAATTAAAGGATGGGAACACCTCTATTACAAGAAAAGGCTGAGGGAGCTGGGCCTGTTCAACCCTAAGATGAGATGACTGAGAGGGAAGCTCATCAATATGAGGAAGAACTTCTTCATTGTGTGAGTGACCAGGTGCTGGAACAGGTTGCCCAAAGAGCTTGTGGAGACTCCTTCCATGGAGATACTGAAGAACCATCTGGACACAGTCCTGTGCCATGTGCTCTAGGATGGCCCTGTTTGAGCAGGGAGTTTGGACCAAATGACTGTGATCCTTTCCAATCTTACCCATTCTCCTCCTTTTTCACTTTACCAGGTTGCTGTCACCTCCTGCCTTTTTTCTTACAGTGGCTGTGTGTTCTTCTTCTCTTTACCTTACAAATTTGGTTTTCTGCTTGTTGCTGCTTTGAATTTCTGCAACTCCATCCCACCTTCTGCTGCATTCCACCTTCTGCTTCATTCCACCTGTGGTATCTGTCAGAGGAGAACACACAGGTGGTGCTGCCTCCAGGGCTAATGTCAGTGCCATGGCTGCAGCTGATGTCCATAAAGCACTGATTGGAATTGTTTGGATAAGGTTTAAATGGGTCTTAAACTCAGTGAGGAGTAGAAGAACTGTAGGGGCTTGTGAAGGGATTAGCCTTACTTTAGGCTTTCCCCCAGTCCTTTGTATAGGCAGGCCTGTGAGATTCTTGCATTTGCTTCTGCTCCTTTATTAATCAGGCATGAATTTATTAAATTGTAAGGCACCTTCAACTTTTCCCTCCTCACTGTTTGCCCCAGTTTTGTTGTTCCTGCATGCAGGGCTGATATTGTTTTCATGTACAGGGCAGTGCTGTAGCTCCTTTCTTTCTTCCTCACCCCTGTGCTGGCTGGAGAGAAACAAATTTCCTTGGCAGAAATCCTGTGTTTAGGGTCTTGCTACACGGCCCCATGCTCAAGTATATCCTGGTGGTGTGTCCTGTGTGGCAGGGCTGTGCAGGGATTGTAATTGCTCCTGTTTTTCTGCCTTACTCTACAGTAACAGGCATTTGTATTTAGGAATCTGTGAGTCTCAGTAAGACATAGCAGTGCAAGCACTGTGTCATGAAAGCATAGGGATGACTCAGGAGACTGATCATGTCACTGGTCCAGACTAAGAACACATATGTCATCAGGGACTTGGTTCAAGTCCTTCCAAAAAGACCAACAGAAACTCACAGTGGCACGAAAAGAGGAGAGCTGATCTCAGAGAAGCCTTTGCATGTACAAAAAATCCCATAAATGTTTTCATTTAAAAATTCAGTTTCATTCTTTATTTTATAATTTTGGTTGCACATATCTTTTATTTTTGCCTGAGGTCTCCAAAGCCTGAAATGGAAAGCATGGATTTTTCCATCAGTCAGTGAGATGAGCTGAGTAAGGATCTTTCCCATTTTATAGGTAGCAAGGACAAGACAGCAGGATCTCCTGAGATGACCAATTGCCTTTCATGTAGCTGTGCTGGTTATGCCCTTTGGCTGTCTCAGAAGCCCAAAGCAGCAGGTCAAAGTGTGAGGTACAGATGGGTAGCTCAGGACACACACTCTCCCTGTCCTTGCCTCTCTCTCTTTCACATGCAGATTGCTTCAAATCTTCCATTTTAAACTTTTTTTTTTTACTTAAACAAGGACAATACAATAAATACATTTTTTCCTGAATAATGTTTGGTATAGGACCCACAAGACTCAATACCACATTATGGCAATATATGGGTATAAAATCAGCAGCTCCCAAGTTGCAAGCTACTGGGTTTGATTAGGTAGCTCCTTCAATAATTTCAAATGGCCTAAGGTGAAAGGAGCTTAGAAAAGATCTCTGATTTCCTACCAGAGGGATGGAGGAGCAGTGAAGAGAGCCATCACCACTTCTGCTGCTCTCAGTTTATTGAATATGCACTGCCAGAAAAAAAAAGTCAGTTTTCAGGACTATTAACAGACACTTCAAATAATTAAAAATAATATCTCAGCAATTATTGTTACATAGCCTCTTCCATGCTACCAATCCTACCTTTGAAGTCTATGGTTTTAGGAAAATTTAATACAAGTTGCTGAAAATTAAGCAAATAACTTACTGACATTATAAAATGTTATTCTTTTGTAAGCTGTTACTTGTAGCTTTCCAGAAAACCAGGTGTCTAAAATAAGATTTTTTCAGGAAAAATTCAGTGTTATCAGTTAGTTTGAAACATTCATTCTCTTTCTGGTTCTATCTCAGGATAGAACACACAGAGTGCAGAACAGAGGAATTATATGCTTCTTCTATACACAGAGATTTGGGTTGTTTTTCAAAGAGTTTATAATTTTTGCCCAAACTTAGGTTGTTGCTGAGGTCTGTTTTCAATTTTACTGCAAAGTCTCAACTAAGGCAACCATTATCCAAACCAGTCATTTCTAAGACATGTTTTATTTTAAAATCCTTCTTAGAGAGTAGTTTGAATCATTAAAATATAGGTGCCGTAAGTCCTGGTCATCTAAGCCACAATTCATCCATACTACACGAAATTTCCCCTGAGATTGCACATTTTCCAAGACCACTTTCAGTATATAAGTACCTTTCTGTGACCGTGTTCCAGGGGTCCGAGGATGAGGGAAGAGACAAGGATCTGACTCCATGTTTCAGAAGGCTTGATTTATTATTTTATGATATATATGATATTAAAACTATACTAAAAGAATAGAAGAAAGGATTTCATCAGAAGGCTAGCTAAGAATAGAAAAAGAAAGAATGAATAACAAAGGCTTGTGGCTTGGACAGAGAGTCTGAGCCAGCTGACTGTGATTGGCCATTAATTAGAAACAACTCCATGAGACCAATCACAGATGCACCTGTTGCATTCCACAGCAGCAGATAACCATTGTTTACATTTTGTTCCTGAGGCCTCTCAGCTTCTCAGGAGGAAAAATCCTAAGGAAAGGATTTTTCAGAAAATATCATGGATACACCTTTCCAAGTTTTTTCCAAAATTCAGATAATAATTTAGTTATGTTAATACGCTTATTACAGAACCATAGTGTAGTTATGTAATATATTAGTTGATGGAATTAACCACTGCATTCAGAAATGTTAAACAGAAAGAAATTAAGCTGCTTTTCCTCCAGAGTAACCTGCAGCTGCAGCAGACAGAGACCCAAGCTCTGTGTCTCAGGCCAGCCTGTGTGGGTGCGAGGGCAGGCCCCTGCAGAATTGCTCCCTCTTGCCTGTAGCTGTCATTGAACCAGCTGTTAAATGAGGGAAAGATAACTGAGGCAAGAGATAAAACAGTGCTCTTTGGGAGCACCACTGAACATATCCAATTATGCTTTAATAGAGCTTGCAGGAACGTGGCCTGATCCCACCAGCTGGTGACAAACAGCAAATGAACCTCAGGGAAAACTGAGGCTCTTGCTGGACTTAGCATCAACCTGGGCATCCACTGCAGCTCCTGATGGACCTTCATCACCTCTCTCCACATCAGTCTGTCCCACTAGTATCTAACCTGTCTGAACTGCACACAAGTCTGCTTCCTGTGAGAGGAGGTTTCCAACAGGCCAGCCATAAAAGAAAAAAAAGCACCTAAACAACAAACTCAAACACCAAAAAAATTACGTAAAGGAAGATGGGCACAGGGGGATAGAACATAAGGGTATAACATAAATAAAGGTAGTATAGAAAGTAATCTTACTCCCCTCCTAAAGAGTTGCAGCTGAGCCAATTATTAAGGATTAGGAGCAGGCCTGACTTTAACAGGCCACAGCTGTAGCCAATGAGAAGAGTGTTATAAAAGAGTGGATTGGTTGGTTGAGGGGAGCTGGACTCAGTTGGCTGCTGTGAGGATAAGGAAGAGTCAGTGCCCAGAGGAGCTGCCTACAAGAAACATCAAGGAGGTACAAAACTCTAGCAATAGACAAATTAATTGCACCATATCCAAGCTACATGTGCTGGGATAGAAACCCCTTTACTGAGGGTAACCATTCCTATAGCAATGATAAATGATAGCTGAGGGCCCCTAGAACAACCCAAGAAGTCCTAGTTTATTTCTAAACAGTTCCTAAGAGCACTGATGCTATGATGGATGGCTCCTTACTTGAAAACTTCTTTCCCAAAAAGCACAAGACTGTCAATATTTATAAGCTTTACTCACACAAGTCAGCAAATATAATAGGCAAATATGCAGAGCAAAATACATTTTGATTGATTAGACACTTTGGAGAGAAAGCACCAAGTTCTTTATTACAGATATTTGTCTTGTAGTCTTTTCCACTCTGATGTTTGTTAGTGCATATGGAGAGTTTTGCTTGTATTTTTAAATACTTGTAAGTGTGAGACACAGGGGAAAGGTTCTTCAATGGATTTTCTCTTATTTTAATTTAAGTTAGGCCAGATATAATGCTGGCCAAATACTGTCTTGTTAAGCTCAAACCAATATATTTTTTGAGTCCTTAGGACATTATTGAGAATTGACATCAACTCTGTCACAAGAGCAACTAAGATTCCCATCTTTATAAATATTTCAGGTGCCATTAAAAAAACAGATGTCATAGTAGCAGCAGCTTTTCTCCTTTTATCTGCATAAGTGTAATTGGGAATATGCCAGCATTTTGCCACCCCAAATGGTCACCAATAGGTGGTGCTGCTCTTTCCGATTTCAATGCAAGATTCCTCCTGTTTGTCTCTCAAGCAAATTCTCCTGCATGCCTCATTTTCCTGACAGATCTTTCTCAAAGCCTTTTGTTGATAAATACACAATTCCCAACAGAATGATCTCATATTTTCATATTCCTTCTTTGCTGCTCTGACCTTTAGTTGCTCTTGCACACTAGTCTCTGGTTTTTCCCCATGCTCCAGTCTTTTGCAGCCAGCTGTCAAGTGGGAACTTCTGGGAACGTGATTCCCACACCCAGAGCTTTGGCTGCACTCCCAAAGAGCTTACCTTTGTCCTCATTCAAAGTTCTTTTATCATGACTGTATTTTTCCATTCTTTCTGAAATGGGTCTTAACAGTGCTCCAAAACAAATGAATCATTTTCACTCAAAGTCATCTTTACTACAACTTGTATAAAATTCTGCATTTGAATTCAGAAGCAAAAAACTTAAAGAAAGGAAAAGGTTATATAAACATAAAGCAAAATCTGTCAAATGGTGTAGAGCAGATCTGGTGATAGCAGTCTTTTATCTTAAGCAAGGATATTCTTTTTGCTCATTGATTCAGAATTCAAACTGATAGGTGTGTTCTGCTTTCAGTGACTGGCTCAGGGCAATATCCTGCAACTCCAGCTTGCAGTTATCCAGTGATGATTCCCCTGATGGAAGCCATGACATCAGATTTGCACTGATGGGGAGAGCAAGGTTCATCACATCCAGCTGTCAGCATGCACTTTGTGTTTTCTGAGCCCCATGCAGGAGCAGAAAGTGCCAGTGCCAACTGGACCAGTGGGACCACATGAGCCAAGCCTCCACATTGGAGACCAACATAGCTCCTCTCATAACTGTGATATTCAGGGTGCATCTTTGCATTTATAACAGCTTTGGTAAGACTTTTTTCCAGTGCTGCCTATAAAAAGCAATAGACTTAACTCTTAGCAAATTCTGACTGGGGTACTTCTGCCAGCCTGGGTAGCAGGGCATACCCTGTAAGAGGAGGAAAGCTGCCAGTTCCAGCACCCCTGCAGTACATGGTCTGTCCATGTCCCTTGGCTACCTCTTGACTCTTAGAGGGTATATGTAGGCCAGAACACTTTTGGTAAGACACTGCATCCCCAGAGGCTTGATTCCTAATTGCCAGGAAAGAGAGAAGTGAGTATTTCGGATCATAGCATTTTAGCATCATAGAATGTCAAGGGGTTACAATGGGCCTTAAAGATCCTGTAGTCCTAAGCCCCCTTTGCAAGGGGCAGGGAGATCTCCCACTAGACCAAGTGGCTCAAGGTCTTATCCAGCCTAGCCTTGAACACTGACAGGGTTGGAGCATCCACAACCTCCCTGGGCAACCTGATCCAGTGTCTCACCACCCTCACAGTAAAGAATATCTTCCTAGTATCTAACCTAAATTTCCTCTCTTTCAATTTGTGCCCAATACTCCCTATCACTGTGGTTCCTGATGAAAAGTCCCTCTCTGTCTTCCCTGCAGGTCCATTCAGGAACTGTAAGGTTGTTATGAGGTCTCCACAAAGTCTTCTCCAAGATGAACAGCCCAAACCTTCACAGCCTCTCATCACAGGGGAGGTGCTCCAGTCCTCTTACCAACTCCATGGTCCTCCTCTGGACTTGCTCCAGCAGTTCCATGTTCTCCTTAGGTTGGCAGCACCAGAACTGTACACAGTACTTCAGGTGATGTCTCACAAGGGCCAAATGGAGGGGGAGAATCACCTCCTTTGACCTGCTGCCACTCTCCTTTTGATACAGCCCAGGATTCTCTTGGGTTTCTGGCCTGCAACTGCACATTGCTGGCTCATGTTAAGATTTTCATCAACCATCACCCCCAAGTCTTTTGTGCAATCCTGTGCTCTCTAACCATTTTGAACATCATCCACAGCCTCTAGAGTATATATAAGGTAGCTGCCAGAAGTCCTTCTGACCTTAAAGGCATAGATACTCTGAGCTCTCTGACATGTCCAAAGGGCTGGAGTGCTTCACTTGGAGGTGCAGGCAACCATGGAAGGCTCCTGGCTTGGCCTCAGCTGGGGAACCTGTGCTATGCACTTGGAGAGAGAGCAGTGGCATCCTTGGAACACTGCTCTTTACCTCCCAAATTAGGAGGCCAAAGGTTGTCAAGCTATTTTTTCCTTCTGCTCAGCTTAATGAATGTTGAGGGGATTATTTTTTTCTTTCTGTTTGTCACATCTGGAAGGATGAAGTGCATCTCTCCTCCTTCCAGGGAGGAGGAGACTCTAAGCCTCAGAGTCAGACTCTTTCCCCAAGGCTTAGAGAATATTTTGGAGAAATACTGAGAATAGATTTGTCATTTCCTCATTGAATGATGATCAGAAAAGCACTGTGTGAGGGAGGAACATGGTGGTAATCATAATGTTTTAAAAATGGTGTCCAGAACTGCATTTCTTGAATATCTTGATCCCTTGTTATGCTCTAATGAAATAGAGTGGCTCAAGGCTTTCATGGGGGCAGACACCAATAAACACCCCATTTCTGCATCACCTTTGAATTTAAGCATGCCTGATCTGAAACCCTTAGTTTTGGGCTGTTTTGGACATGGGCACCTTTTGACCTTAGGACCCACCAGAGCTGGGCAACAATGAAGTTATTTGACAGGCAGCCACCTCACTATTGAAAATCACATTCTGTAGATGATGCCCAAATTCCCAAGCTATGCAGCCTGTTTGACTTCAGACGAGGCACAAGAAGGGATGCCTCTGTCCTCATTCTTGCATCTCTAAGTCAGGTTTTCTTTTTTCCCTCCAGCCTACCCTGGGTTAGTTGTTGTTACTGATCCATCCTCCTGCCTGTGGGAAGGATGTGTTTTGTGCCCTCCAAGGTCTATCTGATACATTACTGAAGTTTCAGTGCTCTGCACCTGCACCCTGTACAGAGAGGTTTAACCTTACTTTCCCAGCCTGTCTTTGTGAGTTTAACTGAAAAGTACAACTCCTAAACTTCAGCTTCTAACATGTGTGCATTGCTCTAGATAAGATCTTGCTGACCCCGTATAAGATTCCACAATAAAAGGAATTGTCTTGTTGCATAAGTATGATTTATGAGTATTGAAAAATAAAAAGGATCCTGGCATGGGAAATAGAAATCTGATATGAGGAAAAGAGATATTGTTTGGGTACACGCTGAGAAACATTGACATCCCTGTTACAGCTCTGGGGAAACTGGATTGGTTTAGCCACATGATCCAAAACATAATGAGCCTACACATTAATTTTAAAGATGCCAGTAAATCAGTAAGCATCTTGAAGGGTGAAACAAATGTCCTGAGCATGAATATTCATCAATGTCTCTAGTAGGTTTCATACAAATCTTGCTGTTTTACAGAAATTGGTGAAGCAAACATCTTTCACTTATTATCAGCACCAGATACAGTGTATGACATATTCACTGAAGAAAACAAATGGTCTGGGCAGAGAAATTATGACTATAGGTGTAAGGGAAGAGTAAAACACAGAACTGAGCAGAAAGCCAGACCTACCCAAAATAAGTATGATCCCAAGACCAGAAAAGCAGTTTTGGAAATAGGCTGCCTAGAAAAGGCTTGTTAGAAGCCCAGAAACTATCTTTGTTTTCTTAATCTCTCCAGTGCCCAAAGGAATAGCGCTCAGAAATTTTGTTAGAAACAGCGCAGCACCAATTTCTCCTAAGCCAAATAACTTGCAAATCCTCCACATTTTTAGCCAGGAAGAGTTTTAGCTTTGCTGCTTTGCAGCTGCTTCAGGATCAGCTTTTGATACATTTTGTAACTGCATCCTTTTTTACCCCAGTTTATTCCATTTTTTCAGACTTGTCTAGAACTGGTACATATTGTCAATCCTCTGCCAGGTAGGAACAGATTTGAAGTTTTGCACAAAACCTGTTCTGCAGGAACACATTTTGTAAATGTCTTTGTTTTACCTGCAGACATTGTCAGTGTAGGTATAGATTCAAGAAAATACTTTGTTGAACTATGAACACAACAGCACCTTGTGGCTCCTGCTGCACAGCCTCCACTGCTGTCCAAGCCTTGTTTTTCTCTTTATAAATCATTGGACTGGACTGACCACTACATGTTTAGTTGCTTATTCAATGTTGGTAAAGATTGAAGAGAACAGAGATGTGTAAAATAGAGATGTGCAAATGATTACTTAGTACAATTAAATTTAGTGTACTTTCTGCTAATTGATATGACAATTTCTGTCTAAAACATTTTTGTCTCAGTTGTACGCTATGGCAACAAAAAGACATTTTTAGGTCTTTCTGCTGTTTCCAAGTTTTTTTCCACTGTTTTATTTCTTTGCTTTGTACTAGACAGCATTTTCTCTTGCTCTTCCTGTTTCTCAATGTTCCTAATGAAAATTCCAATAATAAAATGTCAATAAAAGCTAAATTCACACTTCAGATGGAATTTTTTCATATATTTTCCATGAATTTCCAAAGCCCTACACCCAAAATCCACAAATAGGAAATCGTTAAAGCCAGGGGATCTTAGGAGAAGGTACAACTAAGTGGTGTCTCCCAACCTTCACTCACATGTTAGTCAAATGGAAATACTACTTGAAATTAGTTGCACAGGTGTTTATTCTCTAAGCTTAATGCAAAAAAAGGGTTACCTATTCTATCACTTTACTGTGGAATTACTGTGGTTTTGCTCCAGTCCTTGCATAGGCTTAATGGTGCTCATAAGGCTTTATGAGTGACAGGAGGGCTGATGGCACATAACAGTCAGAGTCTCAAAACATCAGTGATAGACTGAAGAACCAATTACACTTTAAAAACAGTTCTCTCTTCCTACCTGTTCACTCAGACAAAGACAGAGGACAAGTGACTGTCAGCTGGGTGCCAGAGGCAGTGGCACGGGTTCTGTGCTCAGTGGCTTGAGGGGATTGTGCCACAACACCGGGCACTGGGGGACAATGGGAGCCTGTGGCCCTACCTGCTTCTCCCTCTGCCAGTGTAGCCAGTCTGGCACGAGTGGGGAGAGCCCTTCCCTGGAGCACACCTGAAGCATTTCAGCCCTGATGGCACAGGGGCTTGTCTCAAGGGCTGTAGTGGGCATCACACCTGGACATAGCCAGGCTTCCCCATTCCAAAGCTCCAAACAGAACCCGTGGCTGAGAAGTGCACACAAAGGCAGATGCGGTCAGCTGCTTTTCCAATGGGCAGCCTCTGTCTTGCACTTAATGGGCTTCAGTGAATCAATCCCGAGGTCCCAAGGAGTTAAACATAGATAAAATTCCTTCTCTCATAACAGGCTGGGGATCTGCGGACAGGGTTCAGCCACAATGCTAAAATCCCATTCAAGCAGAAATGTCACGTTATTTACTTGCTAAAACAATGCTCTTATTGCAAAGACATGTTAGGAGTGAAAATATGACAGCATCTATTTTAGGTTGTCATTGATCTTTAATTTGCTATGACCTGAAGGTTTTCCATGTAGTCAGTGCTTTTTGGCCAAAATATATGACTGCAGGGAAATGAGTAAATGAGTGCCAGAGATGTTCTTTTTTTCCTATGAAAAGACTGAAATTGCTTTGTGTAAATGTGTGGAAAATGCTGATATTTTGTTTCTATAAATACTTTGCCTCCTGCGTGCTGTATTTCATTTGTGCTGTTTCCTAGGAGTATTTGGCTTCTTATCACTTTTACACAGTGTGCTGAATACAAATGAGCTACAGTTTACCCAGCAACCAAGCTGTGGAGCATTTGTGGCTGTTGTGCATTTCCTGAGCAAGAGTAACTACTGAATGAAGCAGATTACCCTGTAGCCTTGCAAAACATTGAGGATTATAAAACATGCATTTAGTGGATAAATACACAGAGGAAAATGCACAGACAATCTCTGTTTCTATATATATGGATGTGCATATACATGAATATATCTGGGTGATGCAAAAAAAAAAAAAAGGCTGAAATAATCCATCATTTTTAATGATAATTTAAATTTAGAGGAAGCAAAAAACCTCAAAACTGCATCTCTTATTCTCAGCAATACCACCTACAACCAGGATCCTTGTTTATGGAGTCTATAAACAAGGCTCCATTACCACAGACTTCTGTGATCCCAGGATGATCCACATTGACAGGATCCTCAGGAGATCACTGGTCCAGCCTCAGCTCAGAGCAGGGCCAGCTCTGAGGTTAGACCAGGTTTCTCAAGGCTTGATACAGTTGTTTCTTGAAACTCCTGAGATTGGAGTCTGCACAGCCTCTCAGGGCTGCTGCACCAGTGTCTGATAGATTTTCCCCACACATTCAACCTGAACCTCTCTTGTTTCATCATCTGTTGTCTCTCATTCTCCTGCCATATGTCTCTGTGTGTTAAAATGCTGGCCCTGCCTCCTTGTTGTTCTCCCCAAAGATGCTGGGTGGCTGCTGTTAGGTGCCTTTAAAGCCATCTTCTCTCCAGGCTGGACAAGTCCAGGTTGGACAAAGCCTGTCCTCAGAGGGAAGCACTCCAGTCTCCAACTAGACCATGGTCTCTTGCCAAACTCACACCAGCTCATCATCCTCTTCCTTTTATTTGAAAGGATCAAAACTGGGCACAGGACTGCAGAAACAGTGTCACTACTGGTGAGCAAAGGGGCTCCTCCCTGGACCTCCTGGCCACAGTGTCACTAATACAGCCCTGGTGACACCTGGCCACACTTGCCTCCAGGGCACACTGCCAGATCATGCCAGCTTGTACCCACTGACATCGCCAGGTCCATCTTGGCAGAGCTGCTTCCCCATCCAGTTGGGCATCAGTGTGTCCCTGCAAGGGATTGCTCTTTCCCAAGTGCAGGATGTGGCATTCATCCATGTTGAATTTCAGGACATTCCTGCTGGCCAATTCCTTCAGTGTGTCCAGGTCCCTCTGGAGGGCAGACCTGCCATCCCATTTACTGAATGGTGCAGCCACTTGGTGTAAACTTGATGGGAGTGCACTCATGGTGTCATTGATGAGGATGTGAAGCCTGACACATGCCTGCTGCACTCCACTTGTCACTGGCCACCAGGTACAGGATGGTTCATTCACTCTTCCCTTGGAACCCAACCATCCAAGCTGCTTTTGGACACTGGGTGCCCACCTGTCCAGACTCATCTGGATGCAAGAATATTACAGGAGACAGTGTCAAAAGCCTTGCAATGTTCAGGTAAATACCATCCACTGAAAAAAAGTATTCCTGGAGAACTCAATGATTTTGTTAGTGACTAAAGTTAGGCTAACTGGCTTGTATTCCCCATGTTATGCTTTTGGTCTTTTCTGAAGACAGGTGCACAACTTGCTCTCCTCCAGATCTTAGGGACCTCTCCTTCTCCCCAGGACCTCTCAAAGGTAACAGAGAATGACCTCTATTGGCAGTAGCCATTAAAGTAAGCAGCCTTGGGTGCAGCCCACCAAGTCCATGGATGCCTATGGTCCAAGTTCTCTTGAGATTCCTGACTGAGTCCTCTGCTGGTCTCCTCCTTCCACCCTCTGTTGTCATCTTATTGCAAAAGCTTCAGACCTTCTTGGTGTTTCTCATGGGCATCTCCTCAGAGCACTGACTCTTTCTTCTTTACAAAGCAGCCAACTGATTCCAGTTCCCTTCTCAGCCAGCCACCCCACTCTTTTATAGCACTCTTCCTCTCATTGGTTACAGCTGTGGCCTGTTAAAATCAGGCCTGTTCCTAATCTTTGATAATTGGCCCAGCTGCAACTCCTTAGGGGTAAGATTACTTTCTACATGATCTTTATTTTCTTATATTCTATCCCCCTACAACCCTCTGCACTGCTGATGCATTTTGGCAGTGGGGTGAACCAAGATGACAGGTTTGCTTTGCTGGAGAGGGGACCTCCTAGTAGAACCAAGAGGAAAGATTCAAATTTTGTCAAGAACATTTTGGGTGAAAAACATGAACTCTTTTCAAAAGACTTTGGGAAACATCAGGAAGCTTTCCCCAAGTTGGGTAATCAGCTGTGGGCAGAGGAGGGATAGAAAAGCGCATTCAGAATTACACACCTGAAGTTATCATCCAGGTCAGACTGATCATTTTGTCACTCACAAGCTTGAGCAAGGACTTTATGTTGCCTTGAGAGGGGAATGGCAGTGCAAGCACTGAGGTCTTCAGCACTTCCCATGAGCATACCACATTTTTAATTGATAAAATACACATATAAATATGCCAGATCACTCTATAGGAGTGTTTGTAGTGTCTCAAAGCAATTTAAATGAGTCTTGTTGAACTGATTGACAAATGTAATACAGATGCACTTGGCAATTTTTGCTTAAACTGTAGTCAGTGACATAGTTTGCCTAGGTGGGCAATGATGTTATGGTTATTGTAAGTTAAAGGTCTGCATATCATGATTTTGCCTGATCTACTTAATACCTGGGGTTTTAAACCTGCATTCTTTGCTCTGGCACATTGGCATAGGCTTTTTAGTGCACTGGATTAGGTTGCATGTTGTAGCAAAAGAGAAATTTATTTTATAAATATAAAATATTCTAAACTAACATAATGTAACATCATTAAAAACAGAACATAATTAGTGAAAATGCTACTTCTCCGCATAGCACAGAGGTTATCTGTCATTTGATGGACATTATCTTGAGGTTCATCTCAAATGTGCAGGAGCCAATATGGGGTCATTTTCAGGGAAATTGGGACTGCAGAGGGTTTGTCCTCTTCCAAAATGTAGTCACTGTCTATTCTGTAAGGGTGCTGTGCCCAGCAATCCTGGTTTGACTGGCAAGGTTGGAAGTAGTTCAGTGCACATGAAATCAATAAGTGGAATTGGGGTGAAATGGTCAAGGAACTGCAGTTGATCAAATGGCAATTGATAGAGTTTATTACCTGACTGTACAATTTGTCCATAAACAGATAAATACAAGGCAAAATCTAGCCTTTGTTTAATAGTCCTTTGCCATGATTCCTACAAAGCCTGCTTTTCTTCTTTCATGGCCTCCCTGTCTCTGTGGGTTATCTGAAATTATGGGGTATCTAAGGATTTATTTCCATGTGCCTATGTTTTTGAGGGGCTGCAGATTATCTGAGCTTTGTCCAAACACAGAAAAAATACAGTAATTCTGTTTCACTGAAGTCAAAGGGCATAACTTACCCAGAAGTAGACCACTTTTTCTGTGGCCAATGCCATAGTCTTTCTGTCCATAAAAAATATAAAGGATGCATTTTTCTTTCATTTATAAGTGTAAATTTAAAATATTTTCTTTAGTTTAAAGTGGAAAGAGAACAATTAAAAACCTCTTGCTGATTTTCTGGGGAGTTAAATGGTCAAATTTCATGTCAAATTTTATATAGCAGAACAGTGAAATGCAGCCATCCCACAAATAACAAAATCTTTTTCTCATAGAATTGTCATCCTTTCTATGGGGTTTTTCTTTTGCCTCATGTCCTAAAGAAATGAGACTTCTCTTACTGCCCCTATTTGCATTTGTGCCTGTTTGTCAGGACCCTTTGGTATCTTTGGACTCACTGAGTTTACACCAGTTTGGAGAGAAGGGTGGAGGACACAGATACGCTGAGCTCCCAGCCAGGGAGCCGGTGGGAAGAAGAGATGAGGGGCAGGCAAGGAGCATCCAGCAGCCCCCTCCTTCTGCCCAGCCTTGGCAGTTCCAGCACTTGGCAGCACCTGAGCACTGCCAGCCAGAGCTGCTGCCAGTGTCTTGCCCACCTGACAGGCACAGGGATGGGGCACAGTTGGCAGGAGGATAACCCTTGTGAGAGGTCACTGAAAGTGGCATGGTGAGGAAGAGCAGGTCCTGAGTGGAGGAGGATGTAGGGAGGGAAGGTGCATGGGAATGTGGGTACACAGCCTTAGCTCACACTCCATTAATTTTGCTCTTCAAGAAACAATTTGTGACTCCATTGGTCTCTCAGGGATTCACAAGTGAAGAAAAAAGGAAGGTGTGTGGGTTGTTATGGTTATTAAGTTTTTATTCATTTTATTCCTATGGTGCTAATATATTATTAATACTTCATTCAAAATCTCTCATTACAGGGTAGGGCTGTAGGTGAGGCTATGTGTGAAAATCTCTGGGGCACCCCCACTTGTTCTGCCTGTTCCTCTTTCTACAGCAATTCCTTTCCAGATCTGGGGGTTTGGAGCCACTGTGAATCTCAGCTTAGGGACCTTTTAAAAAACATGAAAACAAGGGCAGCACATGTGAGCAAGTCTTCTTTTTCTGGTGTGATGTGAATAAACACCTTCACCATACAGGGTCTGCAGCATGCTGCTGGTGTAAGAGACTGGGGCTGGGGAGCACAGTGCCAGTGCAGAGAACATGCTAGCTCTCCAAAAGTAGAATCTGGGAACCTTTATTTTTTTTATTTCTGAGAATATTTTTAAAAATGGTTTTCATAAAAGCCTATCCTGTAGTGCTACATTTCAACAAAGTAAATTGATTCTGTGCTTCTTTAAAGGAAAACTGCAGTAACATACCAGGTGTGCAATCTGGACCAGAAATCTTCAGCAAAGGACATTTAATCCTGACCAAGCAGACTAAACATTTGGTCTGAGAGCTGGAGAAAATTCAAGGTAATAATAACGTGCTCTGCATGTTGCAGTACATCTCCTCTAGCAGTTGGAGTCCAAAAAGGTCACATCAACCATGAGTGAAGAAAGAAAGGAAAACACTCAGCAAGGTGAATATTGCTCAGAGCATTAATTTTTCCATACCTTCTCCACAGCAGGGTCACAAGCAATTAAGGGTCCTCAGAGTGGGAACACTCCCACTGACATACTTTACTCTCATCCACAATTTTTTTTCAAATTTCTTACTTTGGAGAGGTGGTGTGTTGTGATCCAACAAAACTAATTTTTATTTTCAAACTACCCTAGAAATGAATTTTTTTCAGTCAAAATGTTGATGTGTTTTTCCCTTCCATGCTCTCATTTCCTATGGGGTGACCTGATCAGCCACCTTCTATCTATAACTGTCCACTTCTGTCAAGTTACAGAAAAGAATACAGTCAAAGCCTCTATGTTAATACTTACTCAATAAAGCTGGGGTTTATGAGAAAGGGACTGAAAAGTGAAAATGAGAACATGTGAGAAATGCCTTCCTGATCCTGAAGAAACAAAGCTGACAACTTTCACATCAAAATATTTATTTTAATATTTATGTGCTCCTAAATGCTCTTCTGATATATTTTCTCTTTGCAATTCAAGATAAATATCCAAAATTTTGGAAAAGAAAAAGAGCTGCTGTGCTAGAAGAAATGACAGTGATAATGTCATACATCAAAGTGTTGAGACATCTCAGTTATACTCATCTGGGAATCAGAGTATTTTCCACTTAGCATGCAGTTAGAAGATCCCATGCCCCATGGTACAGATCTGCCTTGGGGTACACGCTCAGTCCTGGAGCATCCCCATGTTCCCCTGCACTTTGGGTTACAGAGACTCTTTTAAAGGCATGGCACAGCCTTTGCACCTCTTCTGTCTGTTCAGTTTTTATGTCATGCCTGCTGACATGCTGTCTGAGTTCTCCTTTGCCCATCTGAAATACCATTTTATCTATGGGTATTGAATAGCACAATCTTTCATATGCAGTTGACTGCATTTATTTGTGGCATGACTTAAATGGATGCTCCTGCAAGTCTACATAAAAATCACCTGTGTCTGTGAGCTGGAATTTGAAGGAAAGCAATAACATGCACATTTCAGTATTATTTCTCATTCTTTGATGTTCTACTTCAACATCAAATTCAATTTTCAATTTTCCTCTCAATGAAGAGAGAAGATTTCATTTTTATACTACTGTGTTTTTAGACTACTGCATGGATTAAATAAGCATCACTTTTTAAACCACAATTTTTAAATATTCTTTTAAGGAAATTTATATGTGCTTATCTATATGTATACTTGTAGTTTTAACTCCATCAAATACCTGTTTTCTGTCATGTGAATTTTCCAAAACAATCACTCATTTTTAATTTCAGCAGGACAGGACCATCTGCTGTGTCCTGCTGGTGCTCCAGGCTCTCTCCTCAGCCTCTGATAAAGCCCACACTCTTCACAGTGGTGCCTTCCTTTGCAGCACCCTGGCCCTGCTGCACCTGCCTCTCATTCCACCTCATCCTCCTCTGACTCATGAGGAACCCCCCTGACACTTTCAAGACCACCAGCAAGGGTGGTCTGTGCCTGGCAGCCCCTCACTGAGGGCAGCAGGGATGCTGCAGATGAGGCTGCACAGAGCACCCCAGATGGGGAGAGCAGGAGAAAATCCTTCTTCCTCTTCCATGGGGAGATGGAGAGGATCACCAAATAAATTGCATTTAAATCAGTTAAATCAGAAGACACCCTGTCCGCAAAATTAATTGTGGACAGTGCTAGCAGGTAAATAGTTTTCTATTTTAAAGTGTCCTGAGATTTTTAGATGTCTGCAGGAAACAGCTTAGCATGAATGAAAGTTGAAGAACTGAGTTGTAGAATTGGGTTCCTAGCTTTGTGTCTTTTAGAAAAGGTGCTTTACATACCAATATGGCATTTGTAGACATTTAAAACCCTGTAGCAATACTGAACCCTGAAGCCATGTTTGCTGACTGAATGCCATTTGGAAAGGGTGAATGCATCAAAGGCTTCCCAAAGTGGCATCCCTGGATGGCCACAGCAGTCACAGTTCATGAAGAAATGTCTTGTCTGGTTCATGGGAACATCATTACTTTGTTGCTATTTTGGGAAGTTATTGTTGCGTCTTTTTCATGGAATCATAGAATAACTCAAGTTGGAAGGAACCAATAAGGATCACCAAGACCAACTCCCTGTTTCTCATAGGATTACCTAAACCAAACCCATACAACTAAGTGGCATCCAGATCCATCTTCCCTGAGCTCTGTCAGGCTTGGAAGCATGACCACTTCCTCGGGAGAAGCGACTGACCAGCCTCTCAGTTAACACCTTTTTCTAATGACCAACCTGAACTTCCCTTGGTGCAGCTTCCTTCCATTTCTTTGTGTCCTGTCACTGATCACCAGAGAGAGTTCAGCATCTGCCCCTTTGCTGACACTTGGAGGAAGTTGTAGTTCCACTCAGGTCACCCCTCAGCCTTCTCTTCTGCAAGCCAAACAAACCCAGCAAGCACAGCCACTCCTCATTAAGCCTCAGCCTCAAGATCTTTCACCATCCTGGTTGCCCTCCTCTGGACACAGCCTCATAGCTTTACATCCTTTCTTACACTGTGGTGCCCAGAACTGCCCCCAGCACTCGAGGTGAGGCCACCCCAGCCCAGAGCAGAGCAGGACAATCCCCTCCCTTGCCCAGCTGGCCATGCTGTGCCTGATGCCCCCCAGGACAGGGCTGGCCCTCCTGGCTGCCAGGGCACTGCTGACTTATATCCAACTTTCACTGACCTGGATCCTCAGATCTGTTCCCACAGGCTGTTCTCCAGGCTCTCATCCTCTGATTTTTATGTATAAGCAGGATCACCCGTCCCAGGTAAAGAATTTGTCACTCTGGTGAAATTTCATATTCTTGGTGAGTGCCCAGCCCTCTAGTCTTACCCACATCTCTCTGCAGGGCCTCTTTATCCTGGAGGGAGACCACAGCTCCTCCTAGTTTAGTATCATTATCCAACTTACTAAATGTAAATTAATTTCCTGTGTTCAGATAATTTATAAAAGCCTTACAGAGCTCTGGCCCTAAAATGGAGCCCTGTGACCCCCCACAGGTGACTGGCTGTCAGTCTGAGGTAACCCCATTTACTGCAACACTTCAAGCCCAACCTGTCAGTCAGCTGCTCACGCAGTCTATCATGGACTTTTCTAGCTGCATGCAGGATATTTTATCCAGAAGGACACTATGAGAGACAGTAAAACACCTTTTGATTTCTGATAGCATTCTTATAATTTTTATTATTCTTTTTTTCTGGCACTTTCAATGACATCAGGATAAAGCACCAGTGGCCCAGCTGAAAGAGAATGACAGGAAATCCAGCAGCTTTAACGATTCACAACAATTTCTGTCTGCTTGCCAATGAAATAAACCTCCTTAGATTATTGTGGCTGTAGAATTAAAATGCAGATGTGGTGCATAACAGCTCCTGCAAAGAGATGCATTACACAAATCATTAAAATCACTGAAAAGATTAAACGAGGCAAAGAAAACTGGGACTAACACTGACCTCAAACAATTTCTCTTCTTGTTTCTGCCTAATCAGATGATAAATTAATTAAATTGCTAGCTCAGGTGTTGCTCACGCTTTCTGAATTTTTGCCTGCTGCAGGGATGGTGTATGGGTGGAGATGGAGACCTGGCTCTGCTCAGCACAAAGAAGAGGAGTCTCACTGCTGAATTCGAGCACCTAACTCGAGGTGCTGCTGGAGGCTCTGCTGGACTGTGTGGGCAATAGGGAGGAGCAGCAGGCACAAGCTGCAGCAGAGGAAATGGACACGGAGATTTTGCACCTGGCCCATGCAAACCAAGAAGGGAGGCTTGGACACAAAGGATAGTGAAGGTTACAAGAGTTACAAAAAGTAATTATTTGATGTTACAAGACAAGTAACTTGTAACATAAAGTTACAAGAGTAATTCTTTTGTTGATGTGCATGACGTTTCCCATTCAAATTAGGGCACCACAAATGTGGTTTTACGTGAAGTTTTGAAACCTTTCAAGCCTTCAGATACAACGTGATTCAATTAATGCATACCTAACACACACATACTACTGGAAAGCAACTGGAATTGTGTGGTGTCATCATCCATTTGCTTCTTTCATGATCTAGACATCCCTCCAGCTGGTCTTAGAACCACAGAATCATTATGGTTTGACAAGACTTCTAAGATCATCGAGTACAATCACTGACCCAGTACTGCCAGGTGCACCGCTAAGCCATGTCTTTAAGCACCACAGCTACACATTAGGCTGCCCAGAGAAGTTCTGGGTGCCCCATCCCTGGAAGTGTCTCTGGTCAGGCTGGGTAGGCCTCTGAGGAACCCAGTCTGGTGAAAGCTGTCCATGGTAGGGGGTTTGGCACTAGAAGATGTTTAAGATCTCTTCCAACCCACACCATTCCATGATTCCGTGATTTCTTTAATGCATCCAGGGATGGTGATTCCACCTCTTCCCCAGACAGCCTCTTACAATGCCTGAAAACCCTTCCAGTGAAGAAACTTTGCCTAATACCAATTTAAACCTCCTCTGGTGCAACTTGAGGCCGTTTCCTCCTGTCCTATCACTTATTACCTGGGGGAAGAGACTACATCCATCCCACTACAATCTCCTTTCTGTTAAATGTAAAGAGCAATAAATCCCACCCTGAGCCTCCTTTTCTCCAGACTAAATACCCCCAGCTCCCTCAGCCTCTCCTCGTAGGACTTGTGCTCCAAACCCTTCAGCAGCTTCTTTGTCCTTCTCTGGACACACTCCAGCAGCTCTGATGCTACCCCAGGAAATCGGGGGGAGCATCACTCTGGAGCTACCAGCGGGGGCCTCCCGCGGGCCCTTTGCCTTTATTCCTGCGGGGTGCGGAGGGCTCGGTGCCCCGGCCGCGCTCGCCTCGCCCCGCCCGCGGGTCCCCCCGTCCCTCCCTCCCTCCCTCCGCGTCCCGGCGCCGCAGCGGAGGCGGCGCCGCGCTGATGTCAGGGCGCGGCGGGAGCGGCCGGCGGGCAGCGGCGGTGCCGGCAGGGAGGGATGGCGGTGCCGCTGCGGCTCCTGCCCGCGCTCTGCGCCGCCGCCGCCGCCGCCCTGCTGGCGCTGCCGCCGCCCGCCGCCCCGCGCCGGCCGCCGCGCTGCGGGCCGCCCTGCAGCTGCTGGCGGGAGTCGGCGCTGTGCGTGGGCGCGGCGGGGGCGCCGCGCAGCCTGCCCGCCGGCCTGGGCTCCCTGTGAGTGCGGGGCCCGAACGGGCGGCACGGGCGGCCAGGGCTGCGGGGCCGTCCCGCCTGATGGGGGCATCTCTTTTTCCAGGAGCCTGGTCAACGGGACCTTCTCCGAAGTCAAGGACAGGATGTTTTCCCACCTGCCCTCCCTGCAGCTGCTGTAAGTATGGCACTGGGAAGGAGCACGGCCAAGTAGCACTTCACCCCTTCCTCCTAAATAGAGTCCCTTTAAGGATAGAGCCTCTCCGTTTCTCCTGATAGAGTTACCTCTCTCTTGTAGAAAGGGAGAAAACGGGAGAAGACAGCGTGCACAGTCCCCCAGTGTAGCTGCTGTTTCATAACATTTTGCTCAGGGATGCATTTTCTGCTCAGAAACCACTTCAGAAAATGTGTATTTAGTTACTAAAGGAGGGTAAAATGTTTTATGATGCCCTAAGTTCCTCTTTTTTTTTTTTTTTTTTTTAACTTCAGCTTTAGTAAGTTTAAGGCTGAGTTTTGTCCCCCAGAGTTATGTGGTGGTGGCTCTCACTCCTGCTCACTTTGTGCCCAGGAGTCTTGCACTGGCTTTGTGACACAGTGGGCACAAAGGGGTGAGCAGAGGCTGCCAGGACACACCTCAGAGGGAATCCTCTCTGTGTCAAGTGCTGGTGCTGTCTGCAGCACGACTCAGCGTGCCACTTGGAGGGTGGCCCCTCAGATGCCTTCTGACCCAGCGCTCCTCTGCCCAGGAGACAGTGCTCTGGCTCCCAGCACTTAGCAGCCATCCATCCCTCCCTCCTTCCTGACATCTGCTTGTCGTGCCCATGTTGCAGTTAGGCGTGTGCCTCCTGCTCCAGGAGCTTGAGCAAACTTGCTTAATTTAGCTGTCCTGGGAGGCAGCAGGGAAGATACAGAGACTGCAGTACAGCCCCCTGGGGAGCCTGGGTACTCCGTTCTCTGGCAGTCTGCAGCAAGGCTGAGCAGCAGCCTGCGTCCTGTCCAGCCCAGTGCAGCCTGTCCGGAATGCCTGACACCAGGCAGGCCCTCCACACCTCCACCCCATAAGGACTGACTGACCCCACAGGCAAAGATACACTGCAAAGAATACTTCAGCAAAAAGATCCAAAGCCTGCCAGAAACCCAGGCTGAGTGCTCACCACATAACTAGATGTTAAAACTGGTGTTAGCAAGAGACAGTCTCTAAAGGTGTCTGGTAGCTGATGGTGAGGCTCCCCCATCTCCTTTGGCTCAAAGGCCTGTGTTCCTACTGGGAGGAGCAGCACTCCATGCAAAATGCTGGGGGGAAGTGGGCAAAGCAAGGGGTGGATGCCTTCACCTCCTTCAGTGTGAAACTGTTCCCAAAACCAAGTTTCTGTGGGAGCTGGGGGTCAGCACTGAGCCCCCAGCAGAGGGCACGAGGACCTTCCCACCAATAAATGGTGGCAAACAGTGACCTGTGCCAGCTGGGAAGGAAAGGGAGAAATCCATGGGTGAGAAACTGTGGGGGGAAAATTAGAGATGGGAGGAATCTGGCTTTGTTTGGATGGTGGTACTAGGAAGAGGGAGGAAGAGCAGATGAAGATTGTCCCTTTTCCTTAGCTGCAGCAGATTTTCTGGAGATGTTGGGGTGTGTAGGGTGGTGGGGCAGAGGTGGGTTGTTGAGGAAGGCAGAAGTTGCTCATGTCACTTTATGTGGTAAGTCAGATGTAGGAGAAAGAGGTGGTAACCACCACCTTGGGCACTCAAAAATTCTGTTGTTTAGTGTAATTTGTAACTTTTTCCTTAAAACATGAGAAAAAATAACAAATAACAAAGAGCTGCATGCATAATTGAGCACATGGGGACCTCAGGACAATGTTTTCTGCGCAGTAATCGTGGTAAAATAGTAATGCAAGGATTTACTTTTGATGGTGGTCTTCATCTTTGTCAGATTTCTTTGGGATAATTTAAGGAGCATTTGTCTAGTATTAGCATAATATCCAGGGATCACAGGGGAAGTTTGCATTTCATGTTCATTAGTCTTCTAAATTAATTTTAGTAAAATGCCTAAAACCATACAAAAGGAAGATTAATCAGTTGCTCTAATAAAGCAATTAGTGCAGACATATTCATTCATAGGGAAAACTCTGAGATTTTCCAAAAATTATTTCTTCTGAGTAGTGTTAATATTTTAGACCAAACTAGAAGTTTTACTGCTTTCTTGAAAGACAATTGCCCTCTCTGCCTTTGAACATCAATGTTTGGACTGTCCACCGTTGTGCTTTAATACAATGAGGAATGAAGTTTGCTGGCAAAGCCTCCATCACCTCCTTCTCCCTGACTCTCTTGTGCTGGCTCAGGTGACAGCCTCTCTGGTGCAGCTCTGGCATATTTGTCCCTGAAGTTCACACAGGAGTAGGGCAAGGCAGCGCCTGGAGGAGGCAGCGCTGCAGCTGGATTCTCTGACTCGATGGTTTGGACATGTCTGTGGTTCCAGCTGGCAGACTGGCTGCTGTCCTCCCAGGCTGCAGGCTGCACCCTGTCTGCAGGTCAGGCTCAGAGCATCCCCCTGGGAGCATGGAGTGAGTGAGGGCTGGCCCAGTGAGGCTGCATAAAGCTGGTGCTTGGGAGCTGAGGATGCTGCTCAGGTGGACTCTTAGAGGTTGTCAGTGGGGCTGGAGGGGTGATGACCACACTCAGCAAACCTGCCATCTAATGATGCCTTGTTCTGCTCAGCGGACCATTGAGTTGAGGACCAGGTTACATTTAGCCAAGGTCAATGGCACATTTTTCCTGGGGAGTAGTGGACATTAACTACCATCATGTAATGCCTTTAATTTTTTTTCAATAGACCATTCCACAGTATTTTATGTGTACTGCATTGGGGGGGTGATATGAGCTCAGGTCAGTAAGATTAGTTTGGTCATGGGCAATAAACACAACAGGCATAATCCAATGTGTCAAGTTTTAATGTGCTTTCCTAATGCCTGCTCTCCATTTTCAGCTTGCTGAACTCCAACTCCTTCACTGTTATACGAGATGATGCCTTTGCTGGTCTCTTCCATCTAGAATACCTGTAAGTTTGGTATTTTATGCCCTTTATAAATAAAGATGTTTTGATAAGTTGCCAAGACTCCTGCTGCAGAGTCTTGGTCTTTACTGTTATTCCCAAGAGCAGGGGAGCTGAAGGATTTATGTTCCACTCCTGTGCACATATTCTTTATGGTGGCTGACGATTTTTCAGATGTTACAGTGCATTTTTAAAAGATGCCTTGAATACCAGGTATCTCTGTGCAATTACAGCACACCAAAAAGGCATTGCTTAGCAAGAGCTTGCCTGGGCTTTCCAGAACAGTGCCACTCCTGTTAAGGGGATTTGAATCTCAGGCAAGAGGTGGAGCAGCCTGTTCTCACCTATGGGCAGCCTGAGCAGGAATTGCAGAATATTGGTGTACTGCCCTGAACAACCATGATTCTGCTTCTCTTCTCCCATCTTTTGTCTCCTACTTTGCCTTTTTTCTGATACCCTATTTAATGCCCATAGAATTTATCTTTATGTAATTAATTATAAATACATAAATATATAAACATACAATTCATATAATATAAATTATTGTAATTATTTATATTATTATTTTAAATTATTTAACTCTCCTTTTGCTTATATCATTCACTTAGTTGATTTTTACATTCCTTTCTTTTTCTGGTTCTTATTTTTTTTTATTTTCAGTTCACCCTTTTTTTCTTTTTAAAAAAGGTATTAGCCCTGGTACAAGGCTGTCCTCCCTTCACACTCCAAAGGACAGAATTTCTCTGTGTTACTCAGTATGAGCTGGTGTGTTTGAAACTATGAGTACGACCTGAAAAAAATGCTCATTCCACCCACCTTTCCAAGCTGAAATGTAGCTGTGGAAAACATTTGTCCTTTTTACAGAAAGACCAATGCTCATAAAACTGACTCTTGTAAAATCTTGAAGGCAAATAGATATCATGATGGAGTGTATTCAGGGTTAATAGTCTGGTGCATGTGGAGTAGCCAACAATGGAATTTGCAGATAATGGTAAATGGTATATGCTAAAATCCATTATTCAGCTACATCTGGATTTTTCAGAGATAGCAAGTTATCTAGGCATTCCTTTTTCCTTGTGTCTACAGTGAAAAAATTATTTGCAGTAGTTTGTAAAAAGGAGGAAAACCATTTTCTGTTGTACCATTAGCAGCCTGCTTTCCAGTGCTGATGGGTTTGTCCCAGCAGCATAGCACTGCATAGCACACATCGTGGTGGTTGTACTGGTCACTGCAACCAGATCCCTTCTGAATGAAACACCCTGCCCTCCTCAGAGGGCCAAAGGACAAAACTCTGTCCCTGACCACCAGCTGCAAGCCAGGGAGCAGGATGAAGACTGGTAGAGCCTTAGAGTTTCAAATTCTTTTAGCAGCTGAACAAGTGGTCTCAGTTAATGGTTGTGGTTGCCTTTTCTGCCAATTCCATAGAGCTTTTCCTCTTCCCAGCAAATCACCCCTCAACCTTTTGGGAGCTGGCTGTGAGTGGCCTTTCTCTGTGATTTGTTTCTTTGGCCATGCAGCCAGTAAAACCAGTACAGCTTCCATAACTCGTGTCTCTTAGTTACCAGGGACCAGACTTTGTAGAGAAGAAGGAAACCTCACTGACAAATAGGAATGGCAAGTGTCTGTGTGTACAAAGCCAAAGTCTCTGGCCGAAGTGCAGCTGGGGAGCACCCACAGCTGGTACCTATATATAGATAATAGATTTCCAGCTGTGTCCTGCTGCTCTTGCAGCTCTCATAATGGCATTCAGTGCACCCTAAAACTGACTCTGTGTACAGTCTGGGTAAGGCAGGTCTGATAAAGATGGGAGCTTTGCTGGTGAGCAGACTGGAGTTCCCACAGCAGCATCTCTTGGAGACCAGGCTTGGTGATTCAAGAATCTGGCAAATTCCTGACTCCCAGCTTGCAGCAGTGTAGCCTTGTTTATTTGCATCACTGGATCACTGAGCTGGTGCTGTGCAGAGGTGCCAGCTGCCAGTGAGGGTGTCAGGAGGCAGTGTGGCTCTCTGCTCTTGTGGATTGAATTTGTGGCTCCACACAGCCCTGAAGGGCTGACCTGCCTCTGACATCTCCCATGCAGACACAACACTTTCTCATCTGCACCCTTTGCCTGCAGTCAGGGTCCCAGTCACTTCATGAAGGATATTTCCTAGAACTAAACTGCAGAACCAGGAGCACTTGTCATCTCCTGCATTCCCATTATCACTTTCTTGAGAAGAGACCTTGTATCATAGCATTTTCCCTCTAACTTCTCTGCAGGGCAAACAGAGCTTAGGAATAAGGGAGGCACTTTCATCTCATAAGCCTTTCATAAAGTCAGCATACAGTTCTCTTCATCCAGGTATAGCTGTACCATGCAATATCTTGATGGCCACCTGGCTGCAATCACTTTGCAGGGATCATGGTGTATTTGGGGATGTGTCCTCAAGTGCTCAGGGGTCAAGATGCTCAAATATCAGCTCTTTCTTGAAATGCTGACGTGCAGTCAGGAGGAGCAGGGTGCTGCTGGAATCGATATGTGCCTGGCATTATTCCCCCAGTGCACAGGGCCATGACTTGTGTGCAGCTGGCAGCCTGCAGGGGAGATGGCCCAGCTGGACAGAGCTGAACTGTGGCAGCCAGAACGGAGCCAAGGCAGTGGTCTTGCTTGTTTGTGTGGGTGTCAAAGGTGTGCAGTTCAAGCCAGGACTGTGTGGGCACGGAGGTGGCCCTGTGTGTGCATATAGAGCCATGGGAGCAGGACCCATCAGAGCAGCTCTGCAGCCTGGGCAGCCCTGGCACCTCTGTGCTGCCTGCTGCTTTGAAAATGCTGCTGATTTGGGAGAGGGGAAGGTAGGACTTCAGCTTCTAAAGTCTGCCTCAGGAGGCTCTCCTACATAGGACTCTTGCCTCACACAACACATCCTGAGAGGATTACCAAGAGAGGAATTTTTTTTTTGCCTTGTTCACTTTATTCCATTTCTGCTGGGCATTTGGGTCATGTACCATCCCTTGTGATGCCAGGTACTTGCATTGTTCCTTGCAGCCTGCCCAAGGAAAGGAGAAAAGGGAACATGAGCAGCTCCACTGAGACTTCCCACCTTTCAGTCTGAAGGAGCTGCCCAGAAATATGCTGCATCTGGCAACCATAGCTTAAATCACAGTGATGCTAATAATAATGTTACTTAAAGTATTTTAAAATACTTTTTTTTGGGCCTAGATTTATTGAAGGAAACAAAATTGAAACCATTTCAAGAAATGCATTTCGTGGCCTTCGTGACCTGACTCATCTGTAAGTTATTAAACATTTGATAAAGTAATTTCTAATTGAACAAAACTCTCCTGGGAGACCACTGGTTTTCCTGCTACACAGAAAACTTCTCTTCCCTCTGTGTCAGCTTTCTCCTGCTGTCAAAAACATGCTTTCCATAAATTAAGAACCAGCCTTAGAGCAATTCTTGCCTGGGCAGCACTGCCACATATTGGGCTGCCTGTGAGCAGGCACAGCTGGGTCTGGGATGCCCCTGGTACCCGCAGTGCTGGGCTGGTACCACCACACTGCCTTCTCATGATTAACATTCCTGCTTCCTTCCAGTGTGCTCAGTGATTGCTCTGTGGGTTACATTTGCACCTGGGAAAAAAAATAGCTTGAAATATTTTACTTTCATGTGAACTTCAAGCAATCACCATTCTTGAATGAGAATAATTAATGCCTGTTCCTGGTAACTTCTAACAGTGCCAGTGGCTGGACAGTACTGGATAATTAACAACCTGTAAGAATTGCAAGGTAAGAGATAGCAATGGTACAAACTCTCATTTTCTTTTCTAGTTCATTGGCAAATAACCATCTCAAAGCTTTGCCAAGGGATGTCTTCAGCGATTTAGATTCTTTAATTGAACTGTAAGTAATGAGAATCTTTCTACTGCTTCTGTCACTCTTGCTCTCAGTTTTAGGTTCTGGGTGTGTGGTGCTGTATCTGGTATCTACACAGAAAAAGAAGTGTATTTTTTTGTTCTAGCTGTTTTTCATTGTATAGTTGTTTGCTTGATAGACTCTCCTAAAGTAACTGCTATTTCTTAAATCACTGTTGCTTCTTGTGATGCTGTACATAGTTTGTGTTATTGTACTTCTTTCTGATGTCTTGTAAATTGTGTTTTAGAGACAGAGAGACAATGAATTTTAAAATGACAGTTTCTCTGAACATATTTTCCTATTATTGTTACATATTCCCTGAGATTATTTTAGTACAAGGGATTAATTAAAAACAAAAAAGCTTCTTTTCCTTGTTCTGTGCAGTTGTAGCACCTTGCTGACATTCTATCAGCATTTCCCTGTGTAACCAGGATTCCCCTATTTTTGGCCTGGCTCTTTCAAACAGCAAAGTAAAATCTTTTGCCAAAGGATCAAAGAACAAGTACAGTGCTGAAATTGCACATACATGAGCAGGAAGAAGCTAAATTGACTCTACCTCAGCAGCGACTCAAAAAATGCAAGTCTTCCATCTGTATTTTATGTCTGCAAGGCTGCTCTGTCAACCAGCAGCACTGGACAGTTCAGTGAAGGAAGGGGAATTCTGTGTGTCAGTGGTGAATGGTGCAAAGGAGGCCTGCAGCAGACAGCCTGAACGTCAGGATGTATTACATTACAGTCCTCATCCTATGAAAGCTTACCAAAAAACTAACTTTACACATGAATCACACAGTGCTCCATTATTATGATTATAGATGACCATAAAATGCAATGGTTTTTCAAAAACCCCGGTGAAAAAGAGCTCATGATAAAGGAGTCCAGATAAAACTTAAAATTCCCTGTTTTCAGTTCAGAACAATTCATGGATATTCAGATATTTTGAAATTCAGCATGTCAAGGTGATGACAGTTCTGTAGTACTCATATTGCTATCAACCTTTTCAAACATGTTTATTTCTGTGTGTTTTTTTAGAGATTTAAGGGGAAATAAATTTGAGTGTGACTGCAAAGCCAAGTGGTTGTTTTTGTGGTTAAAGATGACAAATTCCACTGTTTCTGATGTCCTGTGTATTGGTCCAGCAGAATATCAGGATAAGAAGTTAAATGATGTGACAAGTTTTGATTATGAATGCACCACTACAGGTATTCAGAATGTATATTTCTAAGCACACTACAAATGGTTAAATATCAGAAGTTTAGATGATACCCTTTCACTTCTATGAGCATGACCTGGGGGGAGGAAAGGGTTACATGCAAAGCACTTCCAAGTACTAGAACAAGTTACAAAATGGGAAAATTACATTTAGATGCCAAAGTACGTACTGAGTTTTTATTTGGATTAAGTGATAATGGGAGAAGAGCTCTGCCTATTCATATTCCAAAAGACTTGATTATGACTCAATTTGTGGCTTAATTTTCATCACAGAATGCTTTCTATTATCTGGAATAAAGCCATATAGTTATGGCAGATGAGCTTCCCAAAATCTCTGTATTTCACAGAAAGCAATGAAAATAAGTTAAAAAATGTGGCTATAGCTGTTATCTTTATTTGATAAATCATTATTTATTAGCATCAAAGATGGTGGCAATAGTGCCAGAAGTTCATCACAGAACTCCATTAAGTTGAAGAGAAAAATCCAATAATATTCTGACTACTGTCTTGCCTAGGATCTTGATTTTTTATTTTTTAAGGTAATGTAAAGCATGCTGAAGGGAGCAAAGAGAAATTTGCATGTGATTATGCTTATATTTTATGCCAAAACTGCTGCAGTTACCTATCTTTAAATGTAGTCACATCATATAACTGGAAATATCAGCCGCGGGTATTGTTTTTCATCTTCTTTGAATAGGATGTCAGCGCTCTGCCTTTTTTCTCAACAGTCATATCAAAGGTGTGCAAGTTCTCATCTATCATCAAGTCAGTCATTATTATTAAAAGACAAGAGAAAAGGTGATTACTAGTAATGTAAAATGAAATTTCAGGAAAAGGTATGAAAGGTGCTTTGATGGCAATATGTGAAGGAAAAGAGAATGAACTCAGAATTCAAAATTATGTCAGAAGAGCAGTAGAGGTAAAGTGCAATAACCTGCTGCATAAAAGGATGTCAAACACAGGAGAGCAATGAAGTTTAGAACAGCACCAAAGTTACATTCCTACGTCTCTGAATCACTGAGACACAACAATGCAAAGTAAAAGGAGCTTTGTTTCATTTCAGTCTGGTTTAAGCCATTGGGTAGCACTAACAGTGCACAAGAGAGAGCCTTACCTGGTCCTCAAACCTATCCTGACCTACCAGCCCTCTGTCACTTTTTTGTACCTAGACACTGCAAAGTTGCTCCAGGAAAAAAATGTTGCTCCATTGTCCCTTTTTCTGCTGTAAGTGAAATTACACCAAGCATAAATCTAACTCCACATGCTGCAGAGTTTTTGGGAACTGAAGGCATTCCATGGGGCAAGGATTGCCCAGCTGAATATTTGCTCAAATGCCCACAGCACAGCATGTAGCTGTCCCACTCTGTTCTATATGACCTTGGTGGTGTGTGATGTCAGGCCACTGCTGTTTTCTCCCTCTCTGCTATTGCCTCCCCCAGATCCAAAGGGAGTGTAAATATGCCCATATTCTTTCCTTGAGGATAGATTAGTCACAGGCTTAGAATACACACTGTAGGTGTATTCTCCTTTCCCAGGCAGTGGTGGGCAGGACTCTGCAAAACTCTTTCATTCATGTTAGTCTTTAGTATAGTATTTCCCTCCTTTGCCAGCTGGGATCAGACTTTCCATCTTTTCTGGTCTCCAGTACTCTGTGTCGAGCATGGCTGGGTGCAGGATGTAGTAATAAAGCAGTTTGCTTTAGTACCATTGCAGTTTGCAATGGTAACAGGAGAGATGGAAAGAGGTGCTGCCAAAGTTAAAATAAAAGGGCAAAGAACAAAATGGTCCTGTTGCTTCTTCACAGAGAAAGTGATCGACAGTATTGGTGACCTGAATTTTAACTCTTTTTGTGATAGCATCTGTCTTTTCCATTTCTCAGTGCTTGCATCATGGAAGCAGGTTAAGCCATTTCGCTTCACTTCTTGTCTTTCTTCCTCAACAGTGTGTGAGGGGGCTGTCCTATGGCTGTGAGCACCACAGGGGAACAGGTAGCTCACTTCCAGGAGACTGGAAAACAGGCCTTGGGCTCCCACAGCCACTGGAAACACAGGAAACTGGCCATGTGCATGCCTGGGACCTGCTTTGCCCCAACCTGCAGGCAGGGATCATCTCACTGAGCTTTGGAAGCTTGTTTCCCCCTTTCTTTACCAAGCTGGGATTGTCTTCTGGAGGTGGTCTTCTCTTTCCCTGCTGTCTGGAAGGGAAGTAGTTTGCATATTAATAGGTACTGGTCCATTCTTGCTCCTGTGCTGGAGATCTCCTGTGGTGGGAGAAGGGAAGGGATGGGTAACACTCCCTGCTGGCACACCCAGGTTCTGGGTAGCCTCACCTGGAGCAGAAGTGCAGGGAAGAAGGGATGTGAGGAGAGTGGGACTGAATGGCAGGATATAGTTTTGGGGCAGCTGCCCAAACAGACCATCACTTTCATTTTTCCTTGGTGTCCTGTAATGTTCCCTGCACTCTCCTCCTCTCCTGTGCTGGCATCAGTGCTCCTGTGTGCTGGCATCAGCCCGAGCAAGGGCTGCCAGAAGGAAAATCATCCCAATAAAAGTGTTGGGCCCCTCACCTGTGACACCATGATGCCAGTTCAACCACAGAGGGAGCAGAGGTGCAATAAGTGACCAGAGGACAGGGAGACACCCCCACTCTCAGCCAGCAGAAAACAACATGAAAACCACGTGTGTTGAGACAGGGAGAGCAGAACTGTGCATTGGGTGGGAGGCAGAGAGGGACAGCTCATGCAGCCAGCAGCACAGGGGGAACACAGGGGCTGTGTCCTCTGCCCTCTCCCATCCAGGGGATCTGGCTTAAAAAAGAAAGATATTGGAAAAGGGCTCCTCTCCCAGTCCTGTATTTACTGTATTAGAATTTTTTTCAACCCTGATGTGGCAGCAACTTTCACTGTGTAACCCTCTTCTACATTACAGCCTGGTATTCCCAGCTTGTGCTAAAACCAGCATTTATCGCTTTTTACTGATTACAAATGATTTCCCTACCCATTTTCACATACAGACTGGTTTGTTTCAATTCACAGATTCCCCCAAAGAGTTTCACAACTGTTCAGATTTCAAGAGCTGTCTTTTCAGGATTAGTTTTCTGTTTTTTTTCATTCTTCAAGATTTAAAAAAATATTTTTATTTTGTGTGACTGTATCTGCTCCTGCTCCATCTTTTTATAGCTGGTCAGTTACTTTTACTTTTTGCATACTTCAGTGTCAGTTTTCCCCAGCCCTTTTAGTTTCCCAGTGAGAATGAAGATAACTTTCTTGTTTGCCTACCAGCATTTATGAACCAAGCCCAAGCTCTATTTATAATAGTCCCTCGAAGAATGAAGACTGTCATTTCTTTCACAGCTGTGGAATCTGCTCTGTTTGTTTAATGGTAGTCATCTATCTTTATTCTCCACAAGTGTAACTCCTCAAGGGCAAGGCTTTCAAGCATGCAGAAACAGAGGGTTCTTCATTCAGAAGCAATTATTTCATAATGCACCAAAATAAGGGACTCGAGTGAGGACTTAATTACCATTTCACCAAAATCCCTGGATGCTCAGGCCCTTCCAACATTGGAGTGCATGATGAAGGCGTGTAGCAAATGGAGCTAAAAACAGAGCAGTGTGTGGTTCTGCACAGAAATGCCATCATAGGGAAGATGCCTTTCCTTTTCTACATATCTATATCCACACATTACTTCACTGCAAGCTTCTGACCACATTTTAGACCTGAGTGCTTTGTCAGCTCTGCTACACCATCTTTTTTTCCCTGATAATAGAGATCTTGCACAGCTGACTGGTCAAATGTCAAATTCCAACCCAAGTCTCCTCACTTTGCCCCACACTGGTTCTGTGGTGACTCCTGACACACCGCAGGGTGAATTTTCAGGTTGAGTCTACAAAGGCACTAAATTTTTGAGAAAAAAAGTCTTTAATTCTGGAGTTACACTCCTAATCTTTACAGGTTGCTCCAATTTCTCAGTCTTATTGTCTAGTATAAGTTTTCCACTGGATAGTAATTTTCAGGTTGGTTGTATTTTATGCCTAAACTACATTATAATGCCCCATAAAACATTATGTTAACTGAGTTTTTGATTACACCATTTTGTCTATGGTCTAGGCAAAATGGGGTTATCCCCAGGCAAACTTCAGATATCATTTCACTTTCTGCCTGGTTTAGCATAACACAAATTGCTGGTGATTAAATTTGCATGACTTAAGAAGTTATTGGACTTCAGCTGGTAGTTGCTGTCTCTCAGCTTGAATGTGATTCTAGCAAGGCCATTTCACTTGACGGGAGAGCAACTTCCAGCTGTGGGGAAAGAGACTTCTCTATTTCACTGATAGTAGCCTGCCTGGCAGGAAAATCTGAATTATTTCACTATTTACATATTTGATTTCCTTGACAAATACATTTTCAGAGGACAGTTCATGATACCTAAAGCAGGAGACACTTTCCCTGTTGGTGTGTGCCTAGCATGAGTACTGCTACTTCCATGATAGTGTTATACAAAATCCAGAGTATTTCACTCATTTTTCAGTGTACATCATTCTAATCAGTGACCACTTTGTGTTTCCAGCAAGGATGCATCCTAACTGTTGTAAATGTATGTTTCTAGATTTTGTTGTCCACCAGATTTTGCCCTACCAGTCTGTTTCAGTGGATACATTCAACTCAAAGAATGATGTGTTTGTAGCTATTGCACAGCCCAGCATGGAGAACTGCATGGTGCTGGAGTGGGATCACATTGAAATGAATTTCAGGAGTTACGACAATATCACAGGTATATGAACACTGGGATTCCACTCACTGATGAACTGGATAAGATTTGTAGATAGGATCAGGTTATTGGGTTTTGTCCTGAATCTCTATTGAATTTGGCTGATTGAAGCGAGTGATGTTTGGACATGAGTGACTCCATGGAGTAATGCATCTTGTTAATATGTGCATATTTAACCTTACTGTGGTACACAAACTAGGCTTTTTTTCTGAAGGCACAAACACTTGCCATGAATGTCACACCACGGCCCAGCTCAGCATTCACTGCCTCAGTCACACAGCAAGTTAAAGCAGAAGCTGAAGGAGCACTTGCTCTTGCCAAAGTGCCTGCAAAACAAAATATAAAAAGAATCTATTTCATGCAGGAGGAAAACAGGTCTGAAGGATGCTAGTAGGGTGAGCTAACCAGGAAGATAGCTGCAAATGACAGAAATACTTAAACTGTGATTGTTACCTAAAGAGATGTGTTGTAAAGCTTCAGCATTTACTCTCAATTTACAAATATGCTCAATTAACATCTTGGCCAGATTACTGATCAAACAAAAAGCCTGTGTGGATGCCAGGTGATGTTCTAATGCTGATTTTCTAACAACTGTTCTGTCCCTTACCAACACTTGTGGTGCTCAGTCACACCATGACAGCAGAGACTGTCTTCAAAGCTGTTAGCTGCTGCCTGATTTGTCAGATGCTCCAAGCCAGAGGTTTTGAATACTCAGGAGCTAAATTATCAAAGGAACACCTTTCCCTCCTGTCCTTGTTGTGTGTGATTGATTACTTTTTACCTTATATTTTGGGAGACATAGAGTATGTTGTGTCCTCCTCTGGTGTGGAATTCTACAAAGGCAGCAAGCACTTACCTCCTAAGATCAGCTCTGTGTGTCACTAACAAAATCTTACAAGAAGCTACCCCTCTGTCAGGAAATTTTGGAAATGAAAAATGTTGCTTTTTAAAGTTTCATTGTGTTTTGGTAGATTAGGGTAAAATACCAGGGATGTAAACTGAGAAGTCAACAGTCCAGAGAGAGCTAGCTGAGCCCTAGGAAAACTCTGGAAATGAAATTGAGAGTTTGACTCATTTGCAAAGATAGCAAACCCTAGATATACACTTCCAGGTGTGTTTCACCTTCCTCTGAATGATTTGGTTAGGAGACATTTCTGCAAGGGACTTGTGTCCTAGCTCCACACCCAGAGTTTGCTCCTGGAAGGTCTGAGCTTGAGCTCTGGACTCTGAAATGTACATGAGCCTGGTTTTTGCCAGGGGACACAGGCACATAAAGAGCCTCCTGCAGAGCCTGAAGAGTGTTTTGTAGAGCTCTGGAGCCAGGTCCACAGAGAATTTCACTACTTGCCATATGCTTGGCATTTGGATATCTAAATTTAGCTCTTTACAACATGGGCTTATGGAGCTGAGCTAGTTGTCAAGGTTGCCTTTACAGTGAGCATGAAGAGAAAAGCATTGCTGTCCTCTGCAGAAGGAGACAGGTGAAAGCTCTTCTAGAGTTTTTGTTTTGAGTGAGTTAGATCAGAAGGGGCCTGGATGATCAGCTCGACCATTCATGCCTGTGCTGCAGATCCCTTGCTGTACTTGAGCTGAAGGTACTCCCAGCTCTCCTGCACTGTGAGGATGGCAGATCATCCCAGGCCAGCTCTGAAAGCCACAGGTAGGGGACCAGCACAGGAGCCTGGGTAAATCTCCTGTAGTGACTGACCAAGGATGCACTGGGGAGCTTGTGCAGCCATAGTTCTACTTGAACTGTGTGCTTCACAGAGGAGTCCCTCTGTGAATTCCTCTCTGCTTCCAACTACAACTATCGTAATTGTCTCGCTGTTACTTTTTGATGTGGTACTTATTTAGTGTAACTCAACATTCTTGAGACAGTCCATAACCTGATCTGATCTATCTGGCAACTGCAATACTGCTAAATATTTCTGGTTTAACAAAATTTCAAGAATACCTAACACAAACAACAGAGTTAGATTTATCTTTTTCATCCTGCTGTCAGGTGATATATCCACAAGATGCATCAGTATTTCTATGTACAGTAGCAAAAAGCTGACTCTAACCCTTCTGGAGCAAGAAAAATATACTATATTTCATTCTTCTAGTTAAGATGGAAACATAGACATTACAAGAATAAAGAGAATTTCAGATATCTGATGAACAGCAAGATAAAAACTCTTGTCATTTTTAAATAATTAAATTTAGCTTAAATAATTGTTTTGGATACTAGGGACCATGTGTTTGAACAAACAGGGAAATAAAAAAATATTTTGCATAAAAAGGAATCAGCATATTATGGTGCATCATACTTGCATACACTACAGGGTGGGACAAGTAATCTCTCCAGTTACTGGGAAGCAAAAAGCTTGAAAAGATGCTCTGATGGAATGTAGCAGAAGACAAAATTATGAGATGGTACAGGTTTAAAAAAAGGGGAGGGGTGCTTTGGTAGTAATGTCTGTGGTGTAAAATGTGGTTTGTGCTGTGCTGATACATGTGTTGTTCTGTTTTCTTTCTTTGGGCAATAGGTCAGTCTATAGTGGGATGTAAAGCCGTTCTTGTTGGTGACCAAGTCTTTGTGGTGGTGGCACAGCTCTTTGGTGGCTCACACATTTACAAGTTTGATGAAAGCTGGACGAAGTTTGTCAAATTCCAGGATATTGAAGTATCTCGCATTTCCAAGCCAAATGATATAGAGCTTTTTGAGATAGACAGTGAAATGTTTTTTGTCATAGCAGATAGCTCTAAAGCAGGTTTGTCAACAGTGTATAAGTGGAATAACAAAGGATTTTATTCGTATCAGTCTCTTCATGAGTGGTTCAGGGACACTGATGCTGAGTTTCTTGATATAGATGGGAAATCATATCTAATCCTCTCCAGCCGTTCCCAGGTGCCCATTATACTCCAGTGGAACAAAGCCTCCAAAAAGTTTGTCCCACACAGTGAAATCCCCAACATGGAAGATGTCTTGGCTGTGAAGAGTTTCAGGATACAAGATGACCTTTACATCACACTCACGAGATTCATTGGTGACTCCAGAGTTATGAAATGGAATAGCAAACAGTTTGTGGAGATACAGGCTCTTCCATCCCGAGGAGCCATGACCCTGCAGCCTTTCTCCTTCAAGGACAATTATTACCTAGCCTTGGGAAGTGACTATACCTTCTCCCAGATTTACCAGTGGGATGGTGAAAAGAAGATATTTAGATTATTTAAAGAAATCTACGTGCAAGCACCACGGTCTTTCACAGCTGTGTCAACAGATCGAAGAGATTTTTTCTTTGCCTCTAGTTTTAAAGGAAACACTCAAATATTTGAACATATCATCATTGACTTGAGTTTATGAAAAGCTGCTAGAGTGAAATTTATGTAGAATGACATTTATACACAAACAAAACAAAAAGAGACCTTTCCAAAAACCGGGTGCACCTATGGAGTATGATGACATTTTCTGAACTTTTTAAACTTGCATATTAATCAGGGACTGCATTTACTTGGTTACTGCATGACATGTCCATTTTATCCTTTTTCAAAGACACTTTACAATCTGCAGTCATTCAAAGAGGAGTGCAGTGCATTAAAATTAATGTTGACATCTAAGAAAATGATCTAAATTTAATCCAGAAAACTCCCTTGAGTTGAACATCTCATAAAGAAAATGAAGAGTGAGCCATACAAAGCATAAATATGATCTTGACTCCTAAAGTAACATTTTAGTACTGTAAGTTTTAATTTTAGAGCCTGTTCTTCATGGTTGCTGATGAATTGTAAAAGCAAAGAGGAACATTCCAGAATACACTGAGTTCTCTCTTCAAAATCTTTCTTTCTGGTTCACAGTAAATCCAAGACATCATTAGAATACATTGCAGACTGAAGGGAGAGTCAAAATCTATTGCCATTTTTCTACCATTATTCACTTTTTTCAGCAATCAATTGTGCCTAACAAGTAGCCCAGCCCACAGTAAATGGGTAGCTAGGAAGAGTGTGTCTCTCCAGGACTATGAGATCTTAACAAGTTAATACAGACAGAAAATACCAGAGGTCTGCATAATGCCATGAAGAAATCAAGTACAAGCAGCACCCACCCCCTGTTTTATAATAGGTATTTCAGGTATCCATTCCATCTTGCCCTAATTCATACTTTTCCTGATGATTCCCAGTAGATTCTGGGTGTTTATCATGTTATTCTGTTGTGAACTCTTATTCCAGAAGGCAAGGCTCAAGCTTTGCCTGAAACACATACTGATGTTGATGCACTCCATATTGTAGCTCCTCTGTACTCAGTGAGGTGATTTATTGTCAAGTGTTTTCCCCCCACAGCACAGCTCATTAGCAATAAATTCAGGTTTGGGGCATCTAAGTTGTTGGGAAGTCCTCCTTCTGGCTAAAGTCTAACTGTGACTTCAGTATCACCAAGTCATCTGAAACCAAGCTGTTGCAGCTGTTTCAGACTAGAGCTGCTCCTGCCTCCAAGAAGGACTTCCACTGGGTGAGTCCAGGCTGTTGCCAGGTTGCCAATCCATTGAAGGTTAAAGAGGAGCATGTGGACAGACTGTGCTTCACTGCTGTTTTGGGTGGTTACAGACCAAGCCATTCAATTATACTAAATAGGGCAATCCTGGCACACAGAGCCTCTCTCAAGATAACAGCAAGGGACTGTTTTCCAGGAAAGGGTCTTTGCCCCCCTTACCCAACAGAATTGGGTATCAGAGCTCTTGCTTGTTAAATTACACAAGATATTTCTTTAAGTTTCCATACCACTTAGTCTACTAGGTTGTTTATCATGTTTTGTTGCTGCCTTGGATAATAGAGAGGTTTTGCATAAAGCAGGAGGAGCAAAGCAAACTGTCCTTTATTCCATCATACTTAGGCCTATCTCTCCATCCTTCTGCTGAGTGAGTTTGACATTTTTCCCCTGGACATGTGAGACATGGCCTATGATCACAAACAGAGATGTTCTCATAGGCTTTCCAATATCCAGGGTGTGAAGTGAGTGTGCTGCAGAAGAGGATTATGTATAAGAACTCCCATGAGGAGCCATAACCTACCGGTGACCTGGAATGTCACAGTCTTCCCCAACTTTTGCCTCTCTGCTATGAAATGAAGTTATTACTGGCCTGTCAGAGACATACCTCATCCTGATTTTCAATTATGTGTTAAGGCCTTTTTTCCTACAGAGTTGCTCAGCCTGGTTTTGTTTTTAGCTACACTGGCCACCTGGCCCATCCCACCCTCTGAGATACTGAGTGCTGCCTGCCAAATCCCAATGTGGTGTCAGTCCCAGTGGTTCAGTAGATGCAAACCAATGCTCTGCAGTAGGGTTTAGCAATACCTCTCCTAGGATTAAGCTAACAAATCTGACAAAACAAAGACACTCATGTCTGTCAGTGAATGCAACTTCTTACTATGTTACCAGTTTACTTTTTGAAGTGGATATGGCTGGCAAGCAACGTTTATTTAGCCTGTGTTGTGGGAAAGCATTTTGTATTGCTTTTCTGTCAAGCATGCAAGTTTCACTAGAGTTAGATATTCTGATGAGGGTGGTATTTCACAGTGCACCAGCACTTTCTTTTAAGGCTCAACTGTGAGTTCTAGTCACTCAAGAAGGGGCATCAGGCAGAGTGAAAAGCTAGTTTAGAGAAATTGGATCCTTGAAGGGAAGCAAGAGGATGCTGGAAAAAGGCTTGTGTATTAAACACCAGGAGACTGTACTGTTTCAAGAGCCAAGGGGATTTTGAGACTTGGCTATCAAGTTGGATTAAATTAAAATGGTATCTGCAGAGACAGGCTCAATAAAGAGGATAAAGTGATCCACAGGAGTCTAGCTCATTCACATGGGACCAGAAGAAGAGAGTGAGGGAAATTAATTCTGCGGGCAAGCAGCTGCTTCTGTTGAGTAGCTGTGTTGGTTGGTCAGAAAGCCCAGCTCAGCATCCCTCCCAGTCTCAGGAAGAGCCTGGAGCCAGACACTGGCCTGCCTGCTCTGCTGAGCTCGTGCACAGACACCAAAGCAGCTAAGAGCGAGGACAGAAACCACCAGTTGAATTAAGAAAAGGTTACGGTACTTTTCATAGGAATAAACAAAGGCAAGACCTCAAGAAAAGCCTTATTCTGCTCTTCCTGCTCCCAAGGAAAAGCTGCAGGATACAGGCATAAAAACAGAAATTGCTAATCATTGAAAATCCTTTCTGCCTTTCCAAATGCAACCACAGGCTTGTCTCCATTGCCTATATTCTGTAATAGAAACTGTTTTGAATAGTAAATAAAATATGCATTTCCATAATTCATTGAAATGTTAGACCATCGGGACAGTGAAAAAGGATAACAGAACATGCCACTGATAATTTTTAATGTATTCTAAAATACATAAATCTATGTAAAGTTCATTAGTTTATATAAGCATTGATTTAATATGCACTAGCTAGAGCAGCATTTTAAGGTTGTATATACATTGAGCTTTTTTTAGTAAAGAGGAGCTGATGCAATCTATGCTACTGATATGTGTATGTACTCTTTCAATATATGAATAAAATGTAGTTAATGTGACTAATAGTGGTGTGTCACACATGTTAAAATATCCAAGTTGTGAGGTTCCACACTGCCAGAGGAATGGACAGGGTGGGCAAACGGGTCCCTGTCTATTTATGATCGGGTTTGGCTTTTGACTAGGTGGAGAAAGCCATGCTCAGGTTAGTTAAATCTTCTGTGCCTGAGATAGTTTGGACTTCGAAGGTTTTGCTGTTCCCTGATTTTCCCCTTCACTCTTTCCTTACACCCCATCTAGTGTTAGCAAGTAAGTAATGCAGCTAGCGCTGCGAGTTTCGTTCATGAGCTGTTCTTTCCTACCACAAAGTAAAGAGATCTTAATTTTCAAGATAATTAAAAAAAAATAGTTAAGATACTTAAGTGGATTTCTTACATGCTGAGTAAATAGGAACCAAGCCCTAAAATTACTTCCAAGACTTTCAGATATTTGCTCTGGGCAAAACAAAATCTTAAGATTTGTTAAATTTTACTGAATCATTGACATTTACTCTGAAATGGAAAAAAAAGTAAATCTGTCAGCAGTGAATACACTTTATTTAAAGCAATCCTTGAGTGTTGCCCATTGATCCTGCTAGTCACTAAGACAGAGGGTAATTCTTTTGTTTCCTCTTTGTTCTTCAGAAACAGCACAACTCTCTGTAACTAATTATAGCCTTGAGCAATCAAAGACATGTCTGACATACCATAATGGGATGCAATTGCTGGGATCATTGCTTTCCTTTTGGGTATTCCACCTTTTTATGAGTCAGCAGCCCTTGTGGTGTGGTTCACTGAAACTCCATCATAGCACAAACATCAGCTGCAAATCAGCACTGTTTCCCTGTCTACCTTCCCCTGCCTTCTTTGCCCTTGCTAGGTGAACATTTTTTTTCCACCCATTACCACATTCTTCAAATCTTCCTTGGAAAGTATCTATTACTCCTTGAAAGTCATAGCAAGATACCAAGAGAAAAGCATTCCTAAAGAGCAATGCAGGATGGTCACTCCTCTGCAAATTTCTAGGGGAAGACAAGGCAGGGTGTTTCTGAAAGGTCAAGCTGAAGGCAGATGTGCAAGAACAGCTGTAAGAGTCCCACTCATCCCTTCAGTCCCACTCTCTCTTGGCCCACAGAGATGAGCTGCTACTACTGCTCCCTCTTGGCAGCACTGCTCACAGCCAGGAATTACTGAGATTTCTTGTTCACTCCCTATTTCAGTAGCAATGGAGCTGAACTGTCAACACTGGTTGGGTTTCTTTTTTTACTTCCTAGCAAGCCAGGCACTTGATAACTCTTGCATTCCCCATATAGTCAGCCTCCTTTATGAGAAACTGCAGGCTGGATGATATAATGGGCTTCAAACCTGACCTTTGGAATCAACAAAACCAGCTGGCCGCATGATGTTAGATCCCCCACAAAAAGAGACTGATACTGTGAAAGAAGTTCAAACAGCAACCACAAACCCCTAATCTATCCCACAGTACCTATTCCCCCATAAGCCATTGCTATTCTTGCCCCAGAATTGTGTGATGAGGAGTCCAACATGCCCATCGTTAGCAGGGACATCTTCAACTACATCAAGTTGCTCAGAGCCCTGTCCAGCCTGACCTTGAATGTTTCCAAGGACGGGGCATCCATCACATCTCTGGGCAGCCTGTTCCAGTGTTACACCACCCTTATCTTAAAAAAATTTCTTCCATCTACTCTGAATTTATGCTCTTTTAGTTTAAGACCATTACCCCGTGTCCTGTTGCCACAGGCCCTACCAAAACCTGTCCCCATCTTTCTTATAGGCCTCCTTTAAGTCCTGAAAGGACACAATGAGGTCTCCCCAGAGCCTTCTCTTCTCCAGGCTGAGCAATACCAACTCTCTCATTGTCTTCATAGGAGACATGCTCCAACCCTCTGACCATTTTGTAGCCCCCCTTTGGATTTGCTCCAATAGTCCCTCCCATACTGGGAAGCACATAGCTGGAAGGGTCTCACTGGAGCAGAGTGGAGATGGAGAATGCCCTCGCTCAGCCTGCTGGCCACATTACTTTGGCAGCCCAGGATGTAGTTTGCTTTCTAGGCTTCAAGAACACACTATTGGTTCTTGTCCAGCTTTTCAACCTCCAGTGACCCCATGTCCTTCTCTGTAGGGCTGGTCTCAATCCCTTCATCCCCCAGCCTGTATTGATTCTGGGGATTGCAATGACCCAGGTACAGCACCTTGCACTTGATCTTGAACCTCATGGGGTTTCCTTTAGCCTGCATCTTGAGCTTGTCCAGGTCCCTCTGCATAACATTCTGTCCTTCAGTTGTGTCAACAGCACCACTCAGCTTGGTGTCCTTGGCAAATCTGCAGAGGGTGCACTCGATTGCTTTGCCTATGTCATTAATGAAGATATTAAACTGTACTTGTCCCACTTGTCCTGAGGGACACCACTTCTCACTGATCTCCATCCAGACATTGACCCCATTGTCCACAACACTCTGGATGTGATCATATAACCAATTTCTCATCCACCAAACAGTCTTCTCATCAAATCCATCTCCCTCCAATTCAGAGAGAAGGTTGTAGTGGGGAACCATGTCAAAGCCTTTACAGAAATCCAGAGAGATGGCATCTATAGTTCTTCCTTTGTCCATTGACACAGTCACTCCATCGGAGAAGGCCACTAGGTTGGTCTTGGAAAGATTGGATGAGAAATTTCTATAGGCATCTCCTTATTCCACTTTTGCCATGTCAGTGAAGTAGACTAGGTAGAATTTGGTGGAAAGCAAGGAAAGCAGGTGCCAGAAGTTTAATATAAGTAATATTGAAGTAGAGATTAGAAAACTAGAGATGGTGAGGCTGTAGACAAATGTTTAGTTACCTTGAGGGAAACAAATCACATTTTCTAAGCACAGAGATAAATCAATGTGAGATCAGGGAATCTGAGAGAATAAAAAATATCTTTCTAAATAAAGGATAGGAGTGATAACATATGAAGTGTGAGTTTACTTAATTGCAGTGTAGAGAAAGTTATAAATGCCTTCCAAGGTCACTCAGAGAATGCAATCCACATCATTTTCCTTTCAAGAGTCACCCTAGTTTATGCTTAATTAAACTATGCAAGCTCTGCACACTCTAGAAAATGCCCTTTTTATTACATTGTAGGCAATTTGCATTTCTGAAGGGCATTTGGGAACCATGACATCACCAGAATGAAGGGCTTCTGGTAGCATTCCTCCCATTTTTATTCATTGGTAATTGTTGACTTCTATTCTAAAGTTCATTTCTATTTCCTGCTTGGACATTAGCACTGGATTGTACAAGAATGCTCATTTTCCAACTTCAGTGGCAGTTTCAGTTCTTCTGACTCAGCAGCCCCTTGGGGCTGACTCATCCTCCAGTTGCAGGTGTGCCCTGAGAGTTAATTCTTTATTTTAGTTCCATGAATGAAAGGCCAAGGGGTCAAGAAAGTACTCACCACCCCTAAAGCTGGCAGGGTCAACGTGGATGGAGCCTGGGCTGGCCCATGGACAGAGAGAGCTGCATGTGGATTAATCGCTCTCTTCTGTTTCTTTCTTTTTGGTCTTGCCAGTATGGAAAAAAGTTTTTCCAGAGTTTTACAGAAAACAATGAGAACAGGATGGTGTAGGTTTACTTGGGATGTTTCTGAGAGCAAGCTAGAAATAGGCAGAGGAAACAGAAGTTAAATCAGCAACCCTGGTTAATAGCATCTGCCTACTATTTGTTTGCAAACTCTGAAGCCCAGGGGTCTCCTTGGATCCCCACATTCTCCTGTTCCTGCTGACGGCATTTTCTGACTCTGCTTTGTGCCATTAGCATCTGGGGAGAAAACTGCAGGCCTTTCATTTCAGAGGAAGGCTTATTACAATTATCTGTGCCTCTGTCACCTCAGGATCTGATTATGGTGCTTGGGTTGCACCTTGCAATCGTTACAATTAAGACTTAATGAAGTGAGTAACTACAGAGTTCTGCAGTTACTCCCCACAAACTTACAGCAGCCACCTCTATCAGACGAATATCTACCACCCAGTTTTTATGATTTGTACTATTTGGAGCTTGTCCTATAAACCCCCACACAGCTGGAACTGTGAAAGCCCAGCCAGCTCTCCTTCTCTGTCACAAAAACAGACTGGATGAGCTTGGAGGATATTGCTGGCTGAATATGGGTGCAGGTAGAATTAAAAAAACCCCAACAAACAATAACATTCACTGCTTTTTGAGCTGGAAAATGATAAAGAAATCCTGGCTGACAACTATGTGAAGAGGGCTGTGCTCACACCCGTGCTGAATTCCAGTCCACATGATGGAGCAGTTACAGAGGTGCAGGCAGCTGTTGTGTCTGAGCCAGCATTGCAGGGGACACATGGCTCTCACATGGCTTGTTTCAATGTGCATTAAGGATGTACCTGACCTAAGCCAAGAGAATAAAGTGAAATACAGAACAAACTGGCACTTTAATACCTTTCTGGCACCCTTGGCTTAAAACAGAATGCACATATGTGCAGGCACACTTGCCAATCCTGTGCTGCCTTGCTAGTAACAAACAGTGATTGGTCCCTTTGCTTTTCTCAGACATGGTTGAAGACAGATTTGGGGGTAAAATGAAAGGTAAATAGACAGTTTATCTTCTTTCAATTTTCTTTCTTTGCCTCTATCTTCATAATTGCTGGGAGATCATTATGTCTGAATCATCAGACTTGAAGAACCATATGCCATTTCCCTTTAAATGACAGCTGAGATATTTATCTTTATTGTTGTTGGGTGTCTGGTAGCAACATCTGCAGGTCAGCTGAGGATAATTTGTCTTTTGATATTTTTGATAGACTATCAATGAGGGCCAGCTGGAGCCAATCATGACCCTTTGGTGTGGTGGGCAGAGGAGAACAAAGAGTTTCTTGTGCCTTGGCACCAGTTACTTGCTGATGTGCTAACAGCTGTAGGGGTAGGGGGGGTGAGAATTACCTTTTGAATTTGGGAGTTTATGAAGAGGCTGAAGCCTCAAGGCTGCCAAGTGGAGCTGTACATGTCTGTCATCTGGCCATAGGCACTGGGCCTTTTCAGGGAGATCCAGTTCAGTGAGCACTGAGAGGGAAGGATCCATTTGCAATATGTGAACTGTAGAGAGAGCTGTGCTAATCAAGAAGAGCTCTCTGCAGTGAGAAATGCTGCACATTTACTGCAGTCATCAGTAGAGGCACACTAGATTCCTTAGGAAAAAATGCAGGAATGTTCACATTTTCAACTGCTATTCAAATCCTTATGGGTGTTGTCTTTAGTGTTTGCTTTACTGAGATGCTTCTCTGTTAGTTTTTAGTTAGTGAGCTGAATATTAATTTTGTCTTCTACCTTTGCTGTCCATGTTGGTCAGACCTGTGATTGGAAGGATCATCAGAGACAAGGCACTGTATAGATTAAATCAATTCCATGTCATTTGCAGCACCAAAGTGTTCCTAAGTATAGACCGAGCTTAGTGACCTTAGTGAATGTCAGCAGTCAGTGAAGTCACACTCAGCACTGACACTGGAGCTATTTAGGAAGTAATGAGTTGGCACAGCACACTAACTTCTGGAATAACGAGGAGCTTGCTGAAGTCTGATGCATGCCCCACATAGTGGTATAATTTAGAGAAGAGGGTGAGTCACTTCTGCTCCCAAGTGCAGCCCAAGGCATGAAGTTTGTCTTCATAAAAACATCTCAGGCTCATCTATGGGTACCCTGCTGTATTTCACCTTCACCTGTCCACACTGACAGCTAGCTCAGGATTTACCCTGTAAGCTGAAGAACACCAACTCTCTGTAGTTATCCATGAACACTGACGCTGAGGTAAACACTGTAGAAATTATCTAGAGTCATAACAACTGTAAAAAAAAATTCACAAGCCCTTTTATCTGAGGTAACTCATGAGTTGTTGACAGTTGTTGACATCCCCATGCATGGGCTAAGGAGAATGCTTATCAGGCCCTCTATTATTTGTAACAGCTTGGGTGATAGGAAAGCTCAACCCTCCACACCCCCAAGGGGAGGCAGGGTCTGGATCCCAGTCCTGGTGCTCTCCAGAGCCCACACTTGGAATAGAGAATAGATAATTTGACACAGGCAGCATCTGAGGGTGCCCAGGTCTTTAGGGAAAAGACAGAATGTTATAAGCAGTGGATTAAAATTCTTCCAAGCAACAGAAAATTGAAAAGGGAGCTCCTTGGGAGCAGCTCCTCCCACCTGGAGGGGGCACCAGCAGGTGGCAACTGTTCCTCTAGCTTATTATGTACAAAGCAAATTTCTGTCAGAAACACCTGATTTACTTGAACAATTCAGCAAGATTAACTGGGAGGAAGATTGTTCCAGTTGATGCAAATCCTGAGGGATGGGATTTGGGCCTTCTCTTCCTTGGTAAAACCTGGCTATTGTCACCAAGAAACCAAGGCACAGTAAAGGCACAGTACAGCCACAAACCGTTTTGTGTGGGAAAGCAGATGCTCAGATGACCACAGTGCTTTTCCACACTCCCTGCTTTTTGCAGCATGATCTTGAGTAGGTACTGAAATGTGCCACCCCAGTGTGACAGGCAACCCTCCAGTTACAGGCTTGACCTCCATGAGCAATCAATCCTGCATAATTCTGTATTTCTGTTCGTGCTCTCAAATCAAAATACAGCTTCAGTCTGAGGTAGCTTCTGAGCAAGACAGACTACTTCTTTCAGCGAGTTTGTTCTCTAGTGTCAACAAATCAAATCTGAACTTGCTCAGTTTAAATATATTTTCAGAAAAATTCACTGTTGGATACATCCTATTACACAAGTGTCTGAAAATCAAAGGAAAAACTATTAGGAAAGGATTCCATCTTCTGGTTTTTTACTGTTCCTTCTCTCTCTGAAATCTTTCACATGCAGATGTTGATGGTTTGTCAAGCACACAAAAAACAGCTCAGTTTCTGCAGATGCAAGGAAATAGAATATCTGAAGAAATTGCAAAGAGTAGAAGCAAATGAAAGATCTTTTTCAATAATGTGCAAGGTTACAGAAAACAAAGATATTCATGAACCCTCTAAAAGTGAATGCAAAGCAGTGAGATTGTATTTACTCTAACAAGAGAGCTTTCTTTTGTCTCTTTGTATTTAACCCCAAATTATTAACATTGTCTCTCATGGTAGCAAATTCAATCATTTGGAAACATATTTGCCTTTTGCAAGTAATATCCATTACAATAAAACATATGACATTTGTTGTCAAGACCTGTATGGGTGTTAGAGATGGAAACTGAAGGTAAAAAAGAGCTGGTTTATTATACCATGAGTTCAGCACACCAAACTACTTAACCTCTTGTCTCTAGTCCTTCACTCTTCAGGTCAACACACATTTGAAATGTGGCCAAGATTACATATTCCTTTTGCATGGACTAGAGACTGCCCAGAAGTGACCTCTGTGCCCAGGTAAAGTCTGGACTCCCTGTTGCTAGGGATTTCTGCCTCATCCTGCTTGGCTGCCTACTGAGCAACACCATGCAGGTATTGATTACTAACAGGTTGCTAAATATCTTTCAAGAAACAAAATGAAAGAACAACTTCAGCTGGTGCACACTGTGGTGGGTTTTCTTCCAGGCCAATGGTGAGGTAGGTGAGACAAACACCAAGAGCAACATGCTTGATCTGTGTGACTGCAACACTGCTGGGGACCAAGAGGAATGGGAGACCAGGGAAATTTGCCCACTGGACAGGGGTTCATGGCTGAGGCAAAGTATTGAACCAACACAGCACTTCTGGACTGTTAGATCCTCAGGTCTCCATGCTGCACATGGTTTTTTGGGGCTGGGCATCTTCATTGCACTGCACACCGATGCAGGTGTGCCACTGTGCTTCAGTGACTGTAAATTTGGTGTCTTTGGCAGAAATTTCAGAAGCAAAGAGGTCCTCCTCTTTGCTTTCTGGCTCTTTGAAATGATATTATTTCAAAGATCTTTCCTTCCCTATTTCTCAATTCCTCTGTTGACACCTGGGATTTATGACAAGCAAGATAGGGTCATGAGCAGCTCAGGTAGTGGAGGGAGCCCTGTTTTGGAGACAGAGGTGGTTTCTGACCAGGCAGATCACACATTGTGCTAAGCCATCTCTGCTCCTCTCTTGATGCAGCCCAGGCCTAGAGATAGGGTGGAGAAACCATGCAGATGTGTACCACTGGGGAGTACAGCAGAGCTGGACTTCAGGGAGGTCTCAGCTGTTCAACTTCCAAATAAATTGCATAATTATGGTAGGTCAAGAAGTGACTTGGGGCTCTTCAGGTGGGAAACAGCCCTGCAAATACCAAAGGACTGCTGCAAATTGACTATTGCTCCTCCTGTGAGGAGGGAAGAGTGGGTGGGAAGGAAGAGTGGCCAAAGAGCTGTTGTCTACATGGAGGGGAAGGAATCTAAACCACCTATCAAAGAGGGGGAATGGATGTTTTGCTCTTTATTTGTTCATGCTTTCCTGCTGTGTTCTGAGCTTCTGACTGCATTCCCTTCTGCCAGGCAAGATATTCCTCTTTGTAAACAGCTTCAGGGAATACAGTCAGATGTTTTGGACAAATGGGTGCATTCAGTCTTCTGGGATTTCAGGATGCAGGTTTAGCCCATTCTATTACTCATTTGGTTGCTCTATGTACCCTGAACCATAACAATCTGACAGCATGGCAATGTAGTCAAATATTCCACAGTAGTGGAATTCACACACAGTGGAATTCATATGGAAACCTTTGCAGAGTTCAGGCACTGCATATTTCCACCTAAGACTTACATCTCACCACATGTATGATTGAGGATAATGAAAATTTAAGACAATGTTTTCTAGCAGTTCCTCTTCTAGTACTGCTGTGCAGTTGTGAAAGGGCTTTTCACTCTGAACCCTGCATAATATATGCCCCCAGAACTGCAGGAAAAATATGCTGTAGAAAACAAAAAATACCTTGGACATTCCCCCCTGTGATTTTCCTCACTATTGGCCTAGTTTATGCTTCCAAAGACCACCCATTTATTTCCTCCTGACTGTTAAAGCTCCTTTTCTCTGTTCCCTCTTCCTACAGATCTTTCATCCTCTTTTTTCAACTGGACAGCTAAGATGAAAGAAAGAAAAAATGAATGGAAAAAGATGAAAGACCTCTACCAAGAACCCCTTGCAAAAGGAAATTTGAGGTATATCTGTGGTATGAGGGTAAGAAGATGTTTTGAGAAGTCTTCCTATTGTCTGCCAGACAGAAAATAGTGAACTTCAAAATTAAAGTGTTAGTCTAAAATTGTTTCTGGGACTACATTCCTCAAGCCTTTATGGGGTGGTAGCATTCAAATAGGGCTGACTTTTCCCAGTCTCTGCCAACCCCATTTGAATGGGAACCTCTCATCCCATTCCCAACAGCAGGCTGAGCATTTTTTCAGCAAAGTAACCCCCACAGGCACTTCTTGCCCCCTCTGTGTTTTGATTAATATGCTGGACTGAGCAACATCATCTTCTCAGAGCAACCTGATGTCCCTGGGAGGGTGCAATGGCTGCTTTCCAAACCCTGCAGCAGGGAGCACTAGGGCATAAGAGCTGACTCACAGAACTGTCCTCATACACAGTGACAAAGGAAGCAGGGACATCAGTCACAAAGAGACCAGGGCTTTGACAGTGGCTGTTGATGATCTACAGCAGCTGCATTTAGTTTGCAGTCAGTTCATGCTGGCTGGGGAGCAGAACTTCAGATGTTTATGTGCCTTTTTGGGATTTTTTCTCTTTTATCATATCCACAGAATTATGCACATTGTTCCAGTTGCTGTGTATATTCCAGCCTGAAAAATTGTTCTCTTTCAAATCCCTGGTGGCCTGCTAAAGCCCCAAAACAAGCTGCAAGGATTAATTCCTCCCCAGATAAGATTTTCCTAAACCCTAACAGATAATTTGTTTGAAGTTTAATTTTAGTCTGTTATTACACACACGGGCCTTATCTTCATTCAGAGTCGTTAGCAAAATTAAACAAGCCTCTGCAAACAGGAAAGGGAAGCATGAAAGAGCCCTAGCACATAAATGACACTCAGAGTTAAAGGCACTAATGGTATGCTTATGCAGTGCTGGCAAGCCTGAGTCCTCAAGGGACTGGTGATTTGTCATGGTCTTCATGACCCATGAAGCAGGGGTACATCCTCCCCTCTGGGACCTCGTGATGCTCAAGCTGCCTCTGCCATGGTCCATGACCATGCCAAGGTCCATGACCTAAGCGCTGCCCCTCCTTCTAGCTAACAGGATGCCTCACTCCATGGTTTCCCAACTCCTGCCCTCCTCCCTGCATTGCAGCAGCTCTGGGTTTGCTCCCATAGATGCTGAAGAAATTACAGCACATGTGCTCAATGGAACAAAGAGAAGAAAAGCAAGGCCACATCACATCTTGTGTAATGCTCACTGAAGTGGTCACTGGATCAGAGGTACCACTGATTGAAGTCTATCCTCGCTGCTTTGCAGGGTGGGTTCATATCCCCACCAGTGGGCTGAACTCTTCCCTTCTATTCCTCATGACACAGGAGCCAGGGGAGAAGATTGTCTCCCTATTGCACCACTCTATTAATAGGATTTGGGCCCTCAGTTTCAGCAGGGTGTCTGAACACGTCAGCACTGCAGTGTACTCCCAATCAGGGTGATGTTTAAGTGAATATCTACACAGCTGCCACATTTGTGCTCTTTCACCTCAGTCAACAATGTCTGAATTAGAGCTCAGTTGAGAATGTTGCACTTCATATGTAGTCTTGTCATTATGGAAAGCAAGACTCTGAAAGCAAGTGCTCTGAAAGTCTCCCTTCTCCAGCTGTAGTTGTATAAAAATTCCAGATCTAGAAAAAAGGACTACTATTACTAGTGACTTCAATCAACCTGGAAAAGGAGCAATGCTTCTGGTCTCTGCCTTTAAATATTTTTTTTTCTTTAGCACTGCTATGACCCCCTCAGTCTCTCTAGAGAGTGAATGAGTATTTCTGGTGCACTGGAGCTGAAAAAGATGCTTGGAGCTCTTCAACTTTGGCATATGATTAGGCCTCAGGACAGGATGCTGAATACCTGAGTTGCATTTTCTACTCTTCCCCAAGTCCATAGGTCCATGATCAAGTCACTTAGGGCTAGACTGAGAGGAATATCAGCAGGATGCCAATATGTCCCTTGAGCATCCAGCCAAGCAGTCTGTGGGCTGCCCTGACCTCTTCCATTGCTCTTAGGTAGAAGCAGACACCTCAGAAGAGATAAGAAATTGGGGCAGCCTTTGTCATATTTCCTAATCATCCAGTATTATCAGTGTATTAATCTAATTTATTATTTTCCTATGGGTATGAAAAATAATTATGATTAATGAAATTGTTAATTTTTAAAGAAAATATTATAATTCAGACTCTCTTTGTAACTCAGTAGTACAAAAATTAAGCAAGCCAGTCTAGACTAAGGTTGTACAGTAATCTCCTGTCCACACACTCTACCTATATGTAATAATATAAATGCATTTATAACAGTTAACCAGCTATTTCAGTGGTTACACGTTTGCCACATATCTTTTAAGGAAAAAGTAAAAGAGAGTGAATATCACTAGTTCCTCATATTTCTCATAAATGTGAAAAATCCAGTGTGTTTCTACCACAGAGATGAAGACTTGTTAATCCTCATAAAGGCAGCCTTGTGGCATGGGAAATCCTGTATCTGAACACCAGTGTGATGCATCAATAACAACCACTGAATTCAGCCATTATTTTTGTTGATGGAGAATTGACAGTGTAATTTAATTTAAGGCAGCCTGCAAAAAGAAGCTCTAATGGCCAGAAAATATCTTCATTCTCCCTGTCTTGTAATATGGGTAGGTCTGTGTAGAGTTAGATGGAACAGAGTACAATTTTTCTTCTGGTTAAGTATTACACAACAAAAGAACAAGTGGCAATAGGCACAAATTGCTGTAATGGACATTCTGGTTAGATAGAATCACAGAACAGGTAAGTTTGGGAGGGACCCCATTGGGTCATCACTTTCTTCTATCATCAGAGAGAAGGAAATAAATTCATTCACTGTGGTGAAACACTGTGTTGCCCAAGGAGGTTGTAGGATCTCTGTCGTCCTTGGGGACACTCACAACTAGACTTCACAAAGTCTTGTTAACCTGACCTAACTTTGACATTCTCCATGCTTTGAGTAAGGTGTTGGACCAAATGAGCTCCTGAGTTTGTTTTTATAGTTCTATGATTTTATGATAGACACAAAAGTGCTTTTGATGCATGAGTTGACAAGGTTTTTTGTATTACCAAGAGGGAGCAACATGTTTTAGCTTATGTACATGAATGCACACACTATGCTGGAGGACTAAAGGCAGGACAGAAAATACCATATAGGCTTCAAATACCTGGAAGCAATTTCACAACTTCAGAGAGCAGCCTCCTGCTCTGGGTCATAAGTGTGGCAGCTCCCTAGAGGTTAGACCACGTTTTTTGTAGGGAATCTGATAGACCGAGTTCTACAGGTAAAAGTGAAATTGGAAGTAATTTAATCAGAATTATATTTTCTCCTTGCACTAATTTTTAGTGCTTTTTCCTTTCTTTTTTTTCTTTTTTTTCCTGGAAAGTATATACTACCTCCAAACAGACTAGGTAGTATTATGTTCCTCTGAGAGCTCACTAAAATTGGGCCAGTTCTTAAGAAATTATTGGCAGCAGGTAACATTTCCAAATTATTTATTTCCATAGCATTTTCCACAAATAATTTTGAGGTTTTTTTCTTTTCCTTAACAAAATGAGCTATTTTGATAGCAAAACTATTAAAAATTAGTACATATTCAAGTTTCTGTGAAAGCATTACAGCAAATATACCACTGCATGTGTGTTCCTCCTCAGCTTGCAGAGTCATGCCAGCCTATTTGCTGTAAACAGTAACAGCATGTTGTAACTTCATACTGGGAAAAACAGAAAAAGCACTTTCAACAGCAGTCTGAGTAAGATTGTAAACAACATAACAAGCTGTGGAAAGACTAAAGTGATGCTCTCTTGCTGAAAAAAGACCTCTAAACACAGATAAGCAAGGTAAGGTACCTGGGTACCAATATGGCTAGAGCAGATAGGGGCTGAATCTGCATTTCCCTGCTATGGAACTACACATACCTGTGAGATGCAAAGCATGCTTTTCATGGATATTCTGATTCAAACTAAACATTGTAACCCATTCTTATTAGAAGCAAGTAAGGTAGTTTAGACTAGTCTCGGGTAATTAAGGTCTCTTGTTCAAGTGTTTCACTTGAACGCTTGAAATCCAAGGTTCAAGTGACCAAGGAAAAGTCTTCCTCTGTTTCAACATCTTGCTTTCATCTGCCTCGAAACACTTGGAAGATGTGAGCTAGTAGAAACTCAGGATTCAGAGACAAAGAGGCAGAAAACCCCTCAATGCTGTGACTCTCGTGAGCAGATGACAGGGCAGCAGGGAAATATGAGATATTTGGATTGCCAATGGTGTAAAGAGAAATTAAGTAAAGAGAAATCAAGACTGATTTCTCTTTACTGCAATCACTTCTTATAGAATTTTAAAAAAAATTCTGTACTAGTTATTTAGAGTCATAGCAAAGCTGTTAGTTTTTGTGGGGAATCTGGTGCTCGTGGTGATAGCACTGGACAGTCAACTGTGTTTTCCTGAAAGCACACTTCGATAAAGCTTTATGCCAACAGAGCTCTGGGATCAATCAAACCTTCACATGCTGTCCAAATAAACCATATTTTCAGACCTTCTGGGCTTGATCCGGAAGATAAACAGTGCTTCAAACACCTCAGATGTTTTGGGAGGTAAATTCAAAACTCTCACTGTAACGTGGGGTCACCTTTAACAACTTTATTTATGGAAGAAAAATTCTCTCTGATCAAGAGAATAGTCCTGAAATCTATAATGGGATCTGATTTGTGTGGTTTGTTTTCTTCTGGGATTTTAAGACTGTTGGTTCTTATTTTTTCATGTGCTATTGATTTGTGTTCCCTGACAGAATAAGCACAAGATTCGTTTACATGAATAACCCCTGAGGCTTGAAATGCCCCAATACTCTAACAGAACACCTCATTTTTATTTATTTATTGTGGCAGTGTATTTTTCCCCACTGGTTACTAACTGCTCTCACCCTAACATTATGCCAGTATAAAACCTGGGAACTGATTTAAATCACTACCTTAAAAAGAAAAGACAAATGGTAGCTGTACTGGCAGGCATGAACCCAACAGGAGATGCAATAGGGGAGTTCACTCCCAAATGGCCTCTTGCTGGTGTGGTACTCATGGTCCAGGCCACACACACCAACACAGCCCTGCTGCCCACAAGATGTCTGTGGGAGAACATCTCAGGTGCAGCCTGCATGGGACAGGGCAGCTCTTTACCTTTATGTAGATAAGCCATAGGGTAAATGCTGTCCTGTGGACTGCTCAACTTCATGAAGTTTTTCCATCTTTTTATCATAATTTTCATAATTTGCTTTCTCCTGTATCTTTTTCTACCATGCTTAGTTTTTGTAAAATCCAGAAAAAGTAAGATATATGTAGAATGGATCCTTGAGCAGGGAATGTTTAACAGAACTGGTAATACTACTGCTGCTCACTTGGAGCCCAAAAATTATGAATCAGACCCTTGAAAATTCACAAAACCCTACCCTTGATTCTGTGTGTAGTTTGCACAGTGTGCAGCTTGCTCTTCCATGCCAGGACTACTCCACATGGGCTGGGAGCTGAGTACCTTTGTGCCCAGCATTCCCCTGAGAATCTGCCTCTCCTCAGCTTTCCTGTACTGCTTTCTCCTGGGAGGTGCTCAGTGCCTGCACTCAGACTTGCTTGCTGGCAGCTAATGCCCTAGTGCTTTGACTCTGCCACAGGAATGTGCTTTCAGGTCAATTGGTGTTGTCCAGATTGTTTCTGCATCCTTTGCAAGTTAAGAGGCTGATTCTTTTACCTGTCAGCCTCTGCTTGGCTGTGTTTTAGTCTCTAAAGGATTAAAACCACCATTATTCTCCCTGTTCCTCTGCATCATGCCTGTCCTTCATGCCTTGTGCTGCTTGGAGAGCAGGCATTCCCCACTGAGCCATTCTGCAGCTGCACATCAGCACCTCTGCCTGACCTGCTCCATGTGCTTGGACTGGCCACACTTTGCATCACGTGCCTGAACACACCTCTTGCTGCTGTGAAAAGAGGGCAGTCCAGCTCCCACAGCCAGAGCATAACACACCACCAATATGTTCATCCTGGTGTATGAAGGCAAGAACCACCCCCTGGCTTTCCCCCAAGTAATAGCTTCCTTTTCTTTTTAGCCTTTTAATTTTCCTTTATTTCCTTGCTGGTGTTTTGGTTATTTTTTTTTTCTGTTTAGGTGGAGCCAGTATTTGTCTTTAAATACTGGTTCCCATTGTATTCTCAGATGGATGTTGAATGCACTTGGCTTAACTCAAGTCTATACCTTTTACATCCCTGGCTTTCTGTGGTGGATATTCATCCTCTTTGGTCAATTCTTGTGCTGGCATTTGTTGACATTTTTTGAAGTCCTGCCTCATACGCCCGACCCACACTCACAGGGAGCAGAGTGAATTCTCTTTGAGAGCCATGGATTGAATTGCTAGACCCAGTTGTTGTGCATCTCTCCTGGGAAGGTGATGGTCCAACAGCACCCTGACAGACCCATGTCTGTCACACACACCCTGGTGAGCATGGGGCTCAGTCTGCTGCCAGTAGACTCCTGTGGTCTGACTACATCCTTGGCTTGTGTTACTGGAGGCTCATGTAGGATGTGCTGTAGTGCCTCACAAGTGCTCTGCAATGGCCTCTGATCCAGCTCCACATGTAGCTCATGCCCAAAAATAACTGTCAGACTTAAACAAGAGACAGTGGTGCTCACTGTCCTTGTTTGAGAGTGAGATTGGAAGCATGGGCTGGCCAGTGGTGAATCTGGGGATTCAGGGAAAGCCTGTTCAGTCTGGAGTTTTATAGTTATGAACTAGTTCCTCAGTCGGGCCCTGCTCAAAGGCAGGCAGACACATAAAGTCAGATACAAAAAGGGCCCATCTAGAGTCAAAGAGCAGAAAGAAAAATAAATACAAAGATGGGGAGAAAATACAATGCAACAAAAACCAGGGAGATTTAGAGTAGATTCATTGTATAGAGGGAGAGGATGGGAAAGGGAAGCTGAAATCTAGAAAATTACTCAGTAGGCTAATAAAAAGCATGTTCTCTGATTTTAATTGTTCTTCAGTTAAACTCTTATGCTTTTATTTAAAGTTAAGATAAGGAAGGTGGACTTGCCAGCACATAACAAGTCATATTTTTTGTCTTTTCTCTTAGATCTTGCAGATCTAGGGATAATATTTTCTGTATTACTTGTGGACTATCTCTATAGCGCTCAATTCTATGTAACCATGCCACAGAATGCAAAAACTTTAAAAACTCCTGTCTCAAAAAGAAGAATTGAAACCTTGGCTTTTCTAAGGTCAACAAAAAGCTCTATTTCACTTCAGTGAGAATTCAGGATTTCATCTCAGTCATGAAGGTTGTTCAATATTGAGAGTTCTGTGAACTTCAGGTTATCAACAAAGCCAAACCTTGGGATTCAGGTGTTTTTTTGCCTCCAATCTAATGTAAATTGGCAGGAGTTTCTCCCACTGCTCATAAAGCAGAGAGGCTGTTCCAGGGTTAGTAAAAAATAAGCTGCAATTCTTCTTACTTTGAAGAAGAATTTCTCAGTATAGTGTAGCAGGGTTAGGTTTCAAAAAGGTGATTAGAAAACAAGCATTTGTACACAGGACTTTCAATGAGGACGTTATCTCCTCTAATCCGAGAATTGTCTTTTTTCCTGGCTTGGGGGAGCAGCGCTTTACAGACAAACACAAAGGCAAAACAGCCATGTGCTCTGAATAACTTACATTCAAATTAGATTGACAACATAATGAGAGCTGAATAATGTTATATTTGGAAGTCATTGATAGAAATCATCCTCAGCTCGTATCTGGAGAGGATAGTAGGATGAGTGGTTATCTATGCCTCTGCTACTCTGCTTCTTTCACAGTCATTTTCTTTTCTCATCTTGCCTGGCACTCTTCAAAAATAGCCTCTTTAAGATATGAAATTTATCTTTATTCTTAAAAAAAACACAAACTTCCTAACTTTCTGGATGGACCCTTATAATGCCCTGATAATGTTTTAGAGTTGGTGTATTCAAATCCTTACTGATTTCCAGGATGGGTCTTAAATCACACATTATATACTCTTATCCACCAATACTCTGCTGAATTTACAGTTCCAGTTAAAGTTAGATCTGTGAAGGAAGATGACATCTCCTGCTCTCTATCTTTTTAAAATACCAAATCGATTTAAGGGTTTAACTTATTGTTATAGTTTATCCTGAACCTTCTGAATCAGTTCATTGAATTTTAGCTGTAGCTATATAAAATTCTATACACTGAAATTGTTTGGCCATACTGAGAATGTCTATGCCATGATCCATCACTGCCACTAACTGCCAGCAATAAAGAAATCCTCTTTTATTCTCCATTCATTTAAGTGAATCTCTAAAACTACTATTGAACACCAGGAGTACATCTTACTAGGTTTTAATTCTTTTCTTCTTCTTTTAAGGAGCACTTAATATTTACCTGAAAGGCATTTCATAGTTTAGTGTCTTCAGTAGCTGTCAAAAAGAGACACTGGGAAGACCCAATGAAATACAGACTTGTAAGACTGACTGTAGTAGTGAGCAAGATAATGGAAACATTTATAAGGCAGATTACAATTCATTTAGGAATGTGATTTAGTAAAGGGAAAGCTGCCTGGTTCTGCTAAAAGAAGATCATGTATGACAAATGTATTAGGGTCATTTCAAAGCACTGCTGAATTGATAAAGATGAAATTGTTGGCATAATTCATCCAGATTTCAGGAAAGTATTTGTTACAGACTGTACAGGAGATCAATTTACAAGGTCAGAAAGCAGAGCATAGGGGACAACTTTTGAAATGGAATACAAATTGGTTGAGGCTCAAGAAACAGATGGTGTCAGTAAAATGAAACAATTCAGGGTGCGATGAGGTCTGGATTTGCCTGAACACGAATGCTGAGTACCACACAATTCATGTCCCAAATCATTTGTTGTGCTACAAACGTGGGCATGGGCAGCTCTTCACTGCCTTGGAATGAAGAGACTTGCAAACCACTCTGGGGTGATTGATTGAAAACAGCCATGAAAATGCAAATCATGGTGGAGAAATCCATGCAGTAAACACACTTCTCAAGTCCTCTATGGACAGCAGAAAAATGCCTAAAATTCACAGGTGATTAACCACTTCTACCTGCTTTTTAACACCATCTGTGCACCTTGTTAAATACCAAATTGAAACAGATACATTTTCCTAGTGTGTCAGAATCTACCCAACCACTAAAGCTGAAAAAAATGACATTGTGCTGTTAGTGAAACCCATGCACAATGCAGAATTGAAAGTACAGAGCTCACTCTCCATAAGCAAAATATCCAAGCAGGTACCTTAACAACAGTCTTTGATTTCTTCTTACTGAGTGGATTTTTTTCTCCTTGTTTTAGGAATAGACTGAGGAACAGCCTAGAATTGAGTACAAATATGATTGAGAACAGCAAGCTCAAAGGTGGATCCTAAAATAGCAATATTCCAATAAAGACTCATTCTCTGTGTACACAGATTGGCTCAAACATGAAATGAGGGACCATATAACTCAATACACTCTGTTAGATGCTATGTTATTGCTTCTTTTAAAGGAGAAAGGCTACACATCTTAAAGTTTTGATGGGAATTAGGCCCCTCATAGCATTTAAATTTCCACCATGGAACTTAGTTTCTAGCTTTGAAGTTGCTTGAACAGTTTGATGCTTTTGGACCACACCTCCAACAATCAAAGTGTTAATTAATTTTATTTATTCCACCCTTTAAATGTATTTCTAAAAACAAAGATACTTCTACTTAATGTGAATATTGATTTAAACCTTGAGGTCTGTGCCAAAACTTCACGCAGGAAACTCTTCATGCAGGAAATATTTTTGGCAAAAGCATGTAGAGTTTGACCTATTCAGCTGAGATCTCAGTGTCTTTTGTCTCATTTTTGGATACCACACCAAATTACTAGTACACACCCACAAAACAACTTCTTGTGCTCTGCTGGCAGGTTTCAGGAATCTCACTTTTAAAAGACAGTAGATGTAAACCAGTTGGCTAAAGAAAGTACCAGAGATATGCATGACATGTACAAATTGATTGAAATCCATTTTTTTCATTTACTTCAGTATGTTTGGCTTAAATTGTGATTCAGAAGATGTTTCATAATTTTTATTTTTCTCTACAAGTTGCCTCTGGAGAACAAGGCAAGGGCCAGGAGGAGACATTTCAGCCTGTGATTTCTGCCCACTGCTGAATACAACTCAGAGCCACTACCTTATCCAGTTTATGGAGTTCCTCTTGGTACCAACTGTTTGATGCCTCCACGATTTGTCAGAGTGAATAAGTAAACATAGCATCCACATAGGACCTCTCACTAGGAGCAGGAGATTATATTCTAAATTGATTCAGTTACCAACAAGCATGAGGAAAAAAAACTATTCTCAGTGAAAGTTAAAATAAACAGTAACAAACCAAGAACAAAAAGGAAAAAAAAAGGTGTGGAGGAATAGAATGTAAGAAAATAAAGATAATGCAGAAGGTAATCTTACACCTGAGGAGTTGCAGCTGTACTAATCACCAAAGATTAGGAACAGGCCTGCCCTTAATAGGCCACAGCTGTGTCCAATAAGAAGAAGAGTGCTACAAAAGAGTGGGTTAGCTAGATGAAAAGAGAGTTGGCGTTTGTTGGCTGTACTGTGAAGAAGGAGTCAATGCTGTGAGGAGATGCCCATGAGAAATCATCAAGAAGGTATGGAACTTTGACAATAAGATGTCAACAAAAAGCTGTGAAATTCCAAGGTAGATCAAGCAGTAATAAACAAATTAAATTTATAGATCTATTTTCACTGGAATAATAACTTAGTAAGGTCATAATCTAATCAGTTAAATGGATAAGTCAAGTGAAATTCTGGAGTAATGTTACAACTTTTATATATCTACATCTTGTCCAGAGCAGCTAAAGGGGAAGTATATACTTGTAAAATGCTCCTAAGCCACCTGGTAGTACTAGGTAGAAGAGCACTTATCTGACATTGAATAATTAGAATTCGTAAAGGAAAAGATGCAGAAAAGAGACTCTTTTTTCCCCATCCAGCAGAGCAGCAGGGGCAAAGAAAAGAAGCAGTCACTCTAGAACAGTATCTACTCCAATGGTTCTTGTGGTAGTTAGAAGGTTCTCTTTCTTTCTATTTGATTCAAAACTGGAGTATATAAACAGACCCCTTAATTACTTGTTAAATCTGTTGTACTTTTAGAACCAAGTATTTATGTGAAGAGAGAGAAGTTATATCCTTTCTACTACAGTGTTTTCTGGGATGAGAAATAAGGCTTCAGCTTCTGGATTCAACTGCTTTTACTAACTGGGTGAGTTTCTAGGGAGGTAAGAGAATGCTCACCAAACTTCACTTAAGAAAGGTTGAGGCTGAAGTCCCAAAAGTCTGTGTGATTTGAACATAAACCAGGTGAACTTAGCTCAGTGCTCTTGTCACTTGAAAGCATCAAGTCAGGGTTTGATGGGAAATTTCCTCAGGAACCCAGAAAAATTTCACACTAAAGCTGAGAAATTTTGGTTTTTTTCAGACAGACATTTTCAGATGAAAAATTATTTTGCTATGATATTCTTAGTAAGTTCTGTTTCAATTCCATTTTTTGCTCTTTGCCAGTGGGCCTTCTTTCTTTATTTTCTCTAAATTGACTAGAAAGAACAGGATCAAGCTGGCTGTACTTTATGTATCCCATCTTGTTCTTTGCTTACTGTCTGCTGAGTATTTACCACATATGTAAAGTGATGGTCTTTGTGCTGAAGAGTCTGGTATGGTCACAGCAATGAACATCACTACAATGGTCTGACAGCTTTCAGGGATTTGTCATACCCCACCAGTTGACAATTTAACCTACACGTCTGAAAAATCACTCATATGTCAGATTTGATGGCAGTACTGGGTCACTCTCTAATTTCGTAGTAGCAGAAAGTAGTGTGAATTTACCACCTGGTTTTATAGTAAAGTGAACTATTTTTTATATTTTTGTAGTGCATTGAGAGGAAAATAAAATGCAGTACATGTTTGCTTAATATACATCAGTTGTGCCTGTCTGAGTCGCTTGACAAAATATCTTCTCTGATCTTTATATGCAATTTTTAGTTACATCGATAGCAAAAAAATTTTAAGGAAAATAATAATAATGCAGGAGGGCAGTGAGAGACTTTCAAGTCTCTCTTGAGAGACTGTCTTGACAGGAGGAATTTGATGCCTCTGGGAAAACAGAATTCATTTACACTAACTCTATTCAACTGTAGGACAAGCCTTAAAACAGGCTCTGAGATGTTGTATTTGTTTTCTTTACCACTATCTTTCAGTTCCTACTGAGTTTTCCTTATTCTTACGGTGTGGCAAGAGCCACAAATTCTGCTGGTGAACATAACATGTTATTAAACCCTGTATTGGTTATTTGCTATTATTAGGACAGACAACAGTGCCAAACTTTTCCAATACAGCCTGGATCAAACCTATTAATTGTATAGATGCTTTTAGAGAACTTAGAGCCTTCTTGTCCAAGTTGGGTTTGATGCAGAGCAGAGCCTCATCCACAGCCTGGTGCTCCTGGGGGACTCCACTGAAGACTTGGTGTCAGGCTAAGTATGTCCACAAAAAGAGTGTTTGAACTGAACAGTTCCATGTAATGAGTGTTTGCTAGCAATTTTTAGGGGCTGGTTACCTGCTTTAACACCTGTGCCCACCATCCAACCCATTTTTTGAGCATTTCCACCCTAGGTAAGCAAGGAAGAACCTAATCAGCTGTTTTCCAACGAAGACTTTGGTATTTGGAGGCCAGAGGTTTCTCTAGACAGAAGTGTGCCTAAGAGTTAGACACTGCAACATCACCGAGCTTTGGAGAAATCAGGCTTTAAAACAAAATTATTCAAAGCACTTGCATATGAACTTACATATAAAATATTACTACTGGAAACATCTCTACAACAGAACACTCTTGACTTTAGATTTTCAATCATTCAGAAAATCTAAAAGTTAGGACAGTTCTTTTGTGTTTGTTCATTTCCAAAATAATTTTGTTTCCAGATTTGCAGTCTCTCCTCTTCCCCACCCTTACAACTTCCTGTCAATTGTTTCCATGAGCATCCTGCCCACTACCTGCACTCCCTGCTCTTACCTGCTGCTTTGCCTTGGTTTTCCCCACTTCTTTGGCCAGACCTCAACACCAAGTTTCATCCTAGAGTTGGTTTGTGCAGATCATTGTCTGTTCCTGTCTCTTCCCCAAAATTCTCTTTTCTCCACTCTCTCTCTAGAAGAGATACTCTACTCTGAATTCCTGTATTCAGTTGCACCAACAGTCATAAGATAGCTTAAAATAATAAAATAAAGACTGCCTCCAATTTTAATGTACAGGAAGCGTTTAATTCACAAAAGAAAGCAATATATTGAAGGTCTGAAACCATTGAAAAGGAAAAGAGAAACACCATCATTTTAGTGATCTTTGTTGTTTGCCGAAGCTGTGTCCTTCACGGACTTGACTGGTCACAAAAGGATTCAAATTCAACACAAATTAATAACTGCTAAACTGCTTCTGATCTGCAGATCATATTGTCCTGCTGACAGATCATGCATGGTGAAATAGAAGAGCTGATGCAGGATAGTGAAACCAGCAATGAACCCAAGAAAACTGAGAGGATGCAGCTGGAATATAAATGGACAAAAAGCAGCCTATAAAAAAAGGAAAGGCAAAAGTAAAGGAAAAAAAACAAATATGGGAACAGACAAAAGCTAAACTATAGTTTATATAAACTATAATGGTAACCCAAACAAACACATATTTCCTCCAAAATGTGTGCATGAAGTTTTGAGCGTGTGGTTATCATGAGATTAGCAAGAACATAAAAAAAATGCCAATATAAATTAGCAAGAGTACTAAAATGAATGTTTTATCTTTGATAGGTTATATTCTCATTTAGAGGTATTTAAACCCTGATTAAATGCAACCCTGAAACATCCATGGACAGTCAGATTGAATCATCCTTCAGGAGACAAGCACTACATGTTTTCATTGCATTTCAATTATGTAGCCTGTCCAGATCAAAAGGATTTACACTGTTTTTTTACTCGTATTTCCTTACAGTTGGACGTAGATATAATGATGGTGTTAGTGCAGCAGACAAACGTTGATAAAAAGAGGCTGCAAAATCTGAAGCAATCCCTTCATTTGCTTACCCATGGATACAAACCCAGGCTATTTTCTTTCTTAATTTATAACAAAGATGCTGATTTCTGAAAGCTGTGTTTTAGAAATGTTGATTAAATCTCCTACAAATGAAAACTGTTGTTTAAATCTCCTACATATGTTTACCTGGGTATTTGTATCAATGAGATGTAGTAGCTTAGATCTGATTTTTGAATGTGTAATTTGTCCAGGCCAAAAAAAGTTTTTCAGAAAGTTTGGAGCTTTCTTAATGAAATGTAGAAGAAAATGCTTTGAGAAGTGGAGGGTAATCTGGTGAAAAGACAGATGAAATCAAGATACTAAGGGAAAGATTGATCACAAAGCAGAATTGCAGAGAAGGAAGATGAAACACTAGAAGCAGATAAGTTTATCTAGAGAGTGTATAGAGGAAGAAAGCAGAGAAGATAACAGATCTAGAGACAAAGACAATGGGATGGTAGCTGAAGAGGAAGGTTGAGAGATGATTTTTTTTGTCTCGGGCATTAGCTGTGTTCTTCTAATACCAGCAAGGCAATGGTGCAAAAGCAGTTACTGCAGCAGGCAGGAAAAAAACCAAGAGACCCTGTTAGTTTTGCAATTAAAGCAGCAGACTGGTACTCATGAAACCTGCAGTTTTGCTTGTGGGTTTTGTTTGAAACTTCAGTTTTCTTGCGCAAGGCAATCACTACTCTCTTCAGTTTCCTATTTATAAAATAGGGTGATAGTATTTCTTTTCTGTCATCTTCTTAACTTGTTTGCCTGAATTGCAACAGGACCCATATCTCAATCTGTTCCTGCCTAGAGGCTGCAGAAATAGCCTGCTTCCAACTGGAACCTACACTGGGGTTTTGCAGTAACCACGGCTAAGTAAGGCAGAGAAGAAAGAAAATGACAAAAGTTTTGATATCAGGAGCTGAAAGGGACTACTAAAAAAATACATATTTGGGTTCTTTCTGATCCTATCAAATGTACTCAAGGCACATTTCAGCTTATTTTTAATTTATTCCCTTGAATCTTGCTTTTACTTCAAAAGAAAGTGGTTATTCTCATACAAGAGCTTGGGCTCTTGTATGAGAATAACCACTCAAAACACCAGCTCTCATCAGCCTTTTGATAAAATCATAAGAGCTGAAAACATTGAGAGTTCCTTTTGTTTTAATAACCTTTCTTGAATATATACTTCTCATTTGAATACTTATCAATAAAAATTAAAACCTTATGTTTGTGAGGAGTGCGAGCATATTTGGGATTAAAATGAGTGACATACCTCAAAAATGAGGGCTTTTGAAGGGTTATCTTTCTTAAAGCAGAGCTCTTTCTGCAAGAGTATTGAGTCCAGCATGTTACACAACTGAGAAAACAAAGGAGAGAAATTCTGTAAATGAGAAGCAGAACTGGGAAAACGATTCTGTTTGGTTCATCTGCACTAGCAGTTGTATAACTTTAACTATTAACAGCACTAAGAAAATGTTTGCGTTTCTAATATAATTAACAATTCTTTTAAGCAGTGGTTTAAATTATAGTTCTTGTTAATTTAATTTTCATTATTTGCCTGTGCAAATAAGGTGCTGTTTTCAGAAACAGTTTGCTGAGAAGCCTGCAAGGAGATCCAGGATTGGAATATATCACACACATGACAACGTAAACTGAAGAAAAATATGGACAAATAGCAAAGACAAATGTACCCTCTACAGCATTAAAGTTACAGGATAAGGAACAGCTAATAGAGGAACAAAATGGTTCATAATTTGAAGAAAATGACTAAGTTAACAATTTGCAGGTGAAATGTATGAACTTTGCAACTATCCAACTAAAGTTCCATACTAAAGCTAGCTGCTCTCCTGGATTTTTTTTCCTTTTTAAAATGGAGATAACCACAGGCATTTATTAAAATTGATAATCTTCCATTCAAAGTGATTTCCTATTGAGTTTCAATATGGCCTATATTTCTTGCTATATAAGCACCTGGAACAGAAATGTTCTCAGAGGCATCAAAGGGAGGGGAAGGGATGTGAAGTTGTCAAAGGGGTCTCTCCAAACCATTTTAGAGAACAGAAGGACATTGTGCTTAGACACCAAACCCCAAACAAATCTTAACAATGGGTAAATTTTCGTAAGGAACAAGGCATCCATATTTTATTATGTTGTCTTGTGCTGTTTGTGGTGTTATTTAAAACAGAGTATTTGTGGGTTAAACTGCTCGAATGCTCCATGCAATTAGGCTTGGATTCTGCCTGGAAAATGTAAGTCCTGGGAGAACTCGCCGTGTTAGGAGCACAATGAACATCGCCCATGGTGTGGCTCACGGTAGCCCCGCTCTGTGGGGATGTTGTACCCGTGGAAGCTGCGGAGGGCACGGCTGGAGCAGAGGCACCGGGAAGGGTGAGCAGCGCTTTGTGTGTTGGGTTCCAGCGCTGATGGAGGAGCGTCTGTGCTAACCGGGAAATAAAGGAGCCAGATCAGCCTGGGTCATGAGGTTATTTACACTCCGTGAACTGAGCAACAACGGCGATCTGTGCCCAAAGTGGGCAGTGTTCCACTATCATGCTTTGAGAAAGTGGTTGCCTTGTCCTCCTGCTGTGGTTTACAATACACACCCAACACAGGTGCGTACATAATTCTGTTACACACATATATAATACTAAAGCCTCCCTGATGCCGCTTCCCTCGTGGACCAGTTCTCACGGAAGTCTGGCTGTCCAGGGCCTGGCGTGGCAGCAGCGCCGAGCTGTCATGCAGGAGGCGCACGTAAGGAGAGGAGGACCCTTCTCTGGGACACGCACCCCAGACGCTCCCGCAGAGCCCTCGGCAGGTGCCGCTCGGGCCCCGCCGCTCTGCCCCGCGGCCCGGCCCCGCCAGCAGCTCGGCCGCGGTCCCGGCGGCGCTGGGGGGGCAGGGCGGGCCGGCAGAGGTGGCCGCAGTCCCCGCCTCTCCCGCGGGTTGCTCGGTGAAGGCCGGGCCGGGAGGAGCCGCTCACCGGCGCGGCCCGCCGGAACCATGGGCTCCCACCGCAGCGAGAGCGACTGGCAGGGGCTGCTGAGCGAGGTGAGGCGGCGGGGGGGCCGCGGACCGGGGCGCCGGGCAGCGAGGAGGAGCGGCGGGCGGGCCCGGCTGCTCCCCGCGCCTCCAGGAAATGCCGGGGACAGGGGCACAGCCGCCGGCAGGGGACCCGGCTGAGCGGGCGGGGGGCGCCGAGCTGTGCCGGGCACGGCTGCGCCCTGTGGCCACGTCTGGAGTCGGCCCTGCCCTGCTCGGGCTGCCGCCGCGGCCCGGCGCTGCTGCGGAGCGCCGCAGGAAGGGCCTGTGAGCCGCTCCGTGTGTTAACTGCGCTGGGGCTGCTGAGAGCGGCTTCAGGGCACCGCTGCTGCTGTGGCTGGTTTGGAACCGCCGAGGATTCCCTGAACTGCGGGCACAGCCGAGGCCTCGGGCCCGGAGGAGCAGCGCAGCCCAGCCCAGCTGCGGCACCGGCCTGGGTGACCGGGCTGTTTCTGTGCCTTGTGTGCTTACTTCACTTCAATCACATATGAAAGGGTTTTGAGATCCATGGTGACGTTTATACTATGGGAGACAAGAATGTAATAGCACCGTGACCATGAGCCTCAACAGGTGGAGGATTTTCCAGTTACACGAATAGAAACTTGATTGTCCACTGCATCCCCATTAAAACATCCACAGCTTTTACAGGTACATATTTTCACCCAGGGTAAGTTAGCAAAGTCAAAGCAACTTGAGGTCAGTATAATTTAAAGGAGTATTATTGAAGACAAATCTGTTTATTAGCCAAACTCATGAAGCAGGCTGACATGTTGATTTCTACATTGCATTACTGTAAAACCAGTAATTTTATGCTTGCAGCTAGCAGATAAAACTTCTGTGCAAATAGCATTGGCCTGGATAAACCTGACTGAGTCTATTGTCCTACAGTATGATCCACACAGGTGAATTCCCTTGTTTTCAGGAGGGCTTTGCCTCCATTATGTTAACTGAGTGTAAGGCCTAAAGCCCTGACCTGTCAAAAAGATAAATATTTGAGTTTAGGGTGTTGAACCTGTCACTGCTCTTAGTACTTTCAGTGGGAGTTTGTATGGGCCCAGATCTGTGTAAGCACAGTACATCCATTGGAGACTGTGAATGCAGGACTTCCAAGAACACAAAATGATCCAGGAGAAAGTGAAAAGTGCACTTTTTGGTAGTATTCTAGTTGTGCAGTGTTGAATCTGACATCTCATTTATCAAATGGAGTTTTATTTGGGATGGGGGTCATTTCAGATGGGAGGCAGATTACAAGGTGTGTTCAGAGGAAATGTTGCTGTTCCCTGCTTTAAAATGTCATTTAGAATTACTTTGGAACTTTTTTTACTTTTTATATAGTTAAACCTAAAAACTCTATCCTAAAATTGAACACCTACTTCAGTTTAGGGGCTTTTTGATTGTAATAAATTTTAATGACTGTGCTAAGCTGCATTCTTGTAGATACTTGAACATACATTAATTTATTTTTTTTTTCAGGAAAAATTAGAGGCATAGTGACTTATATTTCACCTTTCCTTACTTTCTCTCTGTTTCCACAGCAGGCTTACAGCCTGTTGTTCTGGGGTGCTGTCAAGATACAGGTTTTCTTCATTTGCCTTCTTCTTCCTTTGGCTGTTGTAATTTACTCCATGTGTTTTACCCATTAACTCCAAATCCTAATGGGTCTGTGAGAAAGTGGCTCAGACTTCTGAAGTAACTTGTAATAAGTTTTTTGAATTCACCATGTCCCTCAGTGGTATGGATTTTCTCAAGGCTTCCTAGCCTCAGTGTCTGCTGGGTAATTTTTTTTCCCCTGGGCATTTCATAAAAATCTTGAAATGCTTTCAAAATACAAGGTAACACAGTCAAGAGAAGACATGGTAGCTCTAAACAAGCACTCTCCCATTGCAGGTGGTAGACAGTTAAAACATAAGATGGGGTTAAAAATCTTGGTGTAAAAGACCAGAAGCTGGTGGGTTCAGGCCTGTGGTCGCATATGTTTTCATTTGCATAAGCCAAATCTTCTGGCTTTGAAAGGTAGGAATAATTGAAATACTTGTCAAAGCAACTGTAACTTTTAAAACTGTGGTGCTACAGGTGTTAAGAAAAGTGGTAAGGATGCATATTTGGTCCTTATGCACCAACACTTGTACACACAGCATTTATTTTTGTAGGTTGCCTTTTAATTTTTTATTAGAAAAGAAGAAAAATTTCTGTCTGTTACAGTCTTTTTCTATATTTGCTCTTCTTTTTCCTTTTGACTGTGGTTCTATTTCAGTGCCTTTTGCTCTCTACCTTTTCACATATATTTCTCTGTTTTTATTGTGCTCACCACTAACTTCTTGCTTGTTCTTTTGCCCCAATATTTATGTATTTTTCCACTTACTTTACAGCCACATGTATTTTAGGCCTAGTGTGCACCTGGTACTCTGAACAATCTTTGCACCACATGTACCTTGAGCATTCTTTAAACTAACTGAATAGGGTGACGTGGGTAGGAATACTGGGACAAAGCCAAGTTAGCAAACACTGAAGGAACATAAAAGAGTTATTCTTTCCACTGGTAATCTCACAAACTGGATGCAGAAGAACTCACTTCAGGAGCAAGAATCCACATTTTACCTGTTCTCTAGCTTATTTCTGGTATTGGTGATGGATGTATGGAGATAGATATACAAAAATATATACATATATGAAAGATTAATTACTCTGTTGAGTTACCATGTGATTTTTCTGCTTGGACTCTTGGTTTTCATCTAACGTTTATGTCACTCAGTGACCCGCATTTAGAGTATTTAAAAGTTGGTGTAAAGTTGTAGGGTGAAGACCTGATCAATAACTGCTGGTTTGACACAAGAGACTGAGCTGCAGCAAGAACTTTCTTGCTGGTGGCCCAAGTCCTGCACAAACCAGATCTTCATAAATATCCAAATACTATCCCAAGAGTACATTCCATTCCTCATCCCCATCCCTGGAGTTGTTCAAGGCCAGTTTGGATGGGAGTCTGAGCAACCTGGACTAGCTGGAGGTATCCCTGCCCATGACAGCAGACTTGGAACTAGATGATCATCAAGGTGCCTCAGATTTGCCAGCCTCTGGAATTAATCCAGTGTCAAAATGCTTCTCTTTCGTTTGTTACCTCCCACACATTAGAGTGTTTGGTGTATGCTGTTTACAGCTACTCATATGTGACTGTGCCTCCTGCAGCTAGTTTGAAGAGATGTAATTTCTGTTTAATTTTTCATTCACAAGAGGCTATTTCTTGGTTATTGACTGTGTATGGTCTTCAGCAGCACAGAGGGAGGCGATATGCTTGTCTCTTGAGCTCCCTTGCCTAGTAGTTTTAGATTTACCAAACTGTTGAGCAGTAGTTCTAGTTGAAATACCTAGAGTTCAACATGATTTCCAGACATGAGTTCTGAAGAGATACCTAGCCTGCTTGTAACTGGCAGAGCACACCTTTCCCATTGATTCCACAATTTTTTATGTGGGCAAGAGAGAAGAGGAAGGAAAACTGACGAGATTTTCATGTGTGCATTCTCTCTGTAACATTCTGACATGTTTCCTTCTCAAACAAAGCATGAAATGTAATTTGCCAAACCTCTATGAGGGGACCAACAGGCTTTGGAGCCACTAGTTTAACAGCTTTACTTAATGTGCACAAACACAGGGGCTGTAGGGAAGAACAAAGTGGAGCAGATGATACTCTAAGGTCTCTGCTTGGTTGGGTTGGCATTGTAATGCCTTTGACATTTGGAAAATGAAATGAAAATGCTAAAAGAGCTGGCATTGTAATTTACTGTGCTCCAAAATTCTCTGGAGCTGTGGGAGGTGCTGCGAAGACCTGCATGCTGGACTTTTGGGTAACAAAACAGGTGTTTGCTTTTCATGTGTCCATGTTTCAGGTTGGACTAAGAGACCCACAGGGGTGTTGTGAAACAAACAGAGAAATTAATAATGTTGTCTGATGCACAGCATACAAAACTTCTGAGGGCTGGGCCACCTAGCACAGTAGTGTTATCTACTAAATTGTGGTATTCCTAAATGGCTGGTGAAGATGGTGTGGGGTAGCATTGTCATCAAGACAAGACATGGTGTTCTGAGGAGCTGCTTGTATCACTTGTATCATCAGGGAATGAAACCAGCCTGCTTTGTGTTTCAGCAGCCGGGAGGCAGCCAGTCAAACAGGAGCTGGGCAGCAGGAACAGCAGAGTTGATACGGTGGGATAAAACCAAGGTCACTGCATTATTTCAGGTTTTATCAGAGATAAATTACATCAGGAAGTGAATGGCAAGCAAATAGCCAGTAATTTCTCTAGGTCTGAGTGCTTGACTCTTTCAGATAAGTTAACAGTTTAATCTGAAGTCAAAGGGAGCAACATTATAGAAACACAGTCACCAAACATCCCAAACAGTGAGATTGCAGTGCATTTTGGGACCCTTTGGTTTCTACAACAGAATTGTCTCCAAGACTGCAGTCAGGAGAAACTTGATAAAACTTAAGGCAGTTTGGTAGCAGTTGGATCTCTTGTTAAAGATGGTGAGTAGACTTCATGGTTTCTCAGAGAGCATGGTAGATTATAGGTTTCAAGGCCCAGTGTAATGTAGTAGCCCTTCAGTATTTGAGGACACAAGGCCCTCCAAGTCTCAAGAGAAGACAGAATATGATCCACGGTGATTCCAAAGAACAGACTGGAGATAGTATCTCTGCTTCTACTCTCAGAAAATTAGATGTTTTCCATGACATTAATTGTCATTAAATACCAAAATATAGGCCAGTAATTTGTACAATTTTTTAAAACAAACCTGATAGGAATTCAGTGTGTTTGTTGGTTTAAAAAAAGAAAGTCTAAAACCTTGACTGTGTTCCAGCTTCATCAGATTATTAGACCATGTCTACAGCGTCATTAATGAGATCTACCCAGATTTGTGACTAAAAATAGCGATGAACAAATAGTAAGTGTTCGATGTAGAGGGTCACCTTGGAGCAGTTACACTCTCCTGTAATGTCAATCTCTTTTTACTCAATTTCACTAAAGTAGTCATCTGGCTGTAAAGCAGTTCAGGCAGTAATGTAGGATGTCATATATATTCCTTTAATTATTATGTTCTTCCTTGTAGCAATTATAATTTACTTTATTGCAGATAACAGCACATTGGTAGATAAAAGCCACTAGACAGATATAAAAAGTTGTACATTGTAACTTTTAGATTGAATGTATAGCAGCTGGTTCTCATTTAACTTTGTTTTTTGAATTCATAGATTATTTTGTACCAATAATTAAAAAGAAACAAAAGACAGTAAGAATATTTCATAGTAACTATAGCGCATAACAGAATTCACTTGTTTGTCTCACTGATAAACAACACCTGAGATGTGGGCTTCCCTTCAGTTGCAGGGGAAGAAGTCTGTGCATGAGTGAATGCCAGAAGCATCTACTGAATATTTTTTTTTTCAGACTGTTTGAGAAAATTTACCTTATTGCTTTCATTGCTCCAAAACAACTTGTCACACTCCTGTGTTCTTTTTGACAGCATACCAATTTTGTTGCACTTATTTGTCTATATAAGGGAAATCGCTGATGGGACTCAGTTATTTCCCTGACTAGAACCCATTTCTGGTACACAGCTGTTAGGTCATTTTATGGCCATTATTGCTACACTGTTTTTTAACATTCAGAAATAAACATATTGAATAACCTCTTTGAGGTCCGTCTTTGTGAAATTTGGTTTTCCTTCAGTAATGGTAATGGCAGCTGCAAACATAGCCCTGTTGAATAATCAGATTCTACAGAAATGCTCTGGCTTTGTTTCTTGTACCATAAGCCCATGGAAATAAATTATTATGTTATAACTGATTTTATTCTATTTATTTGGGAAAGTCAATATGTGTAAAAGGCAAAAATTACTTCAAAAAGTCTTTTATGTGGTCATTTTTGTAGTAAAATCCAAACAGTACATTGAGGAGAGATGCCAATATCATCAGTATATAGTTCTTCTAGTTAAAACAGATTTTAAACAAGGAGGCCATCTTTATTCTTTTTCATTCAGACTTGAACATTACTGTCCCCACAATCTGTTTATGGTCCATTATCCTCAGGCTAATAGGTAGTGGAGAATTCCCCAGCTCCTGCCAGTGCTGCTGCAAAGGTGAAGCCTTTTCATATGCTCTGAGTGTGTCCTTGGTAGAGGGCTGTGACTCATGGCAGAAGCAAGATTTGTTTGCTGCTAGGTCTGTATTTCCTGCTGGGTAAGCACTGGGTTTTACAGTGTAATCCACCTGCTCTGGTTCACTCCTGGCTCTCAGACACAGTTTCATCCAGCAGCACTTGAGGCAAAGCTTGCAGGCACCTGCAGGACTGGGGGTGTGTAAGGCATGTTTGGCTTCTTTCCGGTCACACTGTGTGCATGGTGTAGGGTGCTCCATTCCACACAGGTGTTGGCTGGATGGGCCAGCTTCATTCTTCATGGGATTCTTCCTGGCAAAGGAACAGGACAGGCTTGGTTTGGGGATTTGGCTGTCGGGTTGGGTTTTTTTAAGTGATTGTGATGTTTGCTTTTACTCATCTTTTACTCATTTTTATTTGTAACTACTCTATCAGATTGTTAATATTTAAAAACAATTTAGCAAAGGCTTGCTTTAGAATTACTTAGGGGATGAAACAGGGGAAAAAAAGAAGAGAGATTGACAAATATTTCTCTGTAAGGCAAGGAATTATTTTATCAAGTTTGAAGCAGTTTACTATAATCACTTACTGACAATATTAAAGTTTAGCTTCTCATACCTTTCAGTCCTTTATCAGGGGATTTGACATTTGTGTAAGGTATCAGTAAGGACATAAGTACATAGGTACACTTGCCTTTGTTGATGCCAAGGCATCATAATCCAGCAAATTTATGGCAGGTTTTCAACTTCAGTATTGCCAGAAATAAAATTAATCCAAGGTGGAAGTGTCCTTTTTGAGAGTTCAAATCCTTCTTGGAACTGCTTTTCTCATTTCCTTCCCACTTTTTTGCAACTAAGCATTTACCATTTTTGGAAAAGGTTGTCTGAACTAGTATACCAAACTCACTTTTTCCTTTCTCGTTGACGTGAAATTGAGGTTAACAAAGTTAATTCCAAGCAAGGAATACATACAATACATACAAAGAATGATTTTTGTCCCAAAGAACAGCACTGACTTGAACAGTATGGAAGTGCTGATGTTGTTGCTTTATGCAAGAGCCCATACTGATAAAGTATTCTTGTTGGAGGATATAATGAAACTGTAAATTGTTTTCATGACTGCTATGGTATTTGGTCTCTTGCAGATCACATTCAGAAAGTAGAGCCAGGTCGTGTGTCAGTATCATCAGAAATGGAAGTACATACTTTAGCATGGGCAGTGACAAGTGATGGGTAATAAGAATCTGCTGATCAAACATCATGCTAAGTGAAAAAAGTTACCTGAAAGTTCTGACAGGTAACATTGAGGATAACATCCATGTTACTCTTCTTTTCAATGTGGAAAGGCAATGAGGCAGATCAGACTAAAGCAGAACAGCTAAGATTTGTATGTTCTGCTTTGCTTAGTGCATGACCCCTTCACATGAGTGATGGCTGCAGGGGAAGGCTCATCTCTGCCTTCCCTCCCCTTTTAGGTATTTTTGCATTCCTGCATTATTTCTCTTATTTTTTTGCCTCAAATGAGCATATGACTGTAGTATCACAGCATAATTAAGTTTCTTTTATTTGTGGTGTTAGGGAATCTCACTGTAATTGTTTCATAGTCAAGGCAAATTTTGGTTATCATTCCTGCTCCCCTTCTGCTATAACATAGCTCCATTTCAGTGTCCAGCTGGGAGGCTGAGTACACTGCTGGTAGTGGGGAGAAGGACAGCAGTGGAAAGAAAAGCAGGAATGAGTGGTTGCTGCCTGGGAGCTGGATATTGTGAACACATGTAGAAAAGGGATTTTTGCAAATGCTTCTTCCTTCTAGCAGCCTTGTCAGGGCTGCTGGGCAAATGGCAAGGTTCCTCATGCTATTGCATATACTGAAAAAGAATGAGAAACTCAAATTGGTAAATATTTCTAAGTCACAGTGGTAAGGTGAACATGTAGCCTTACAGATGGATTTCAAGCTTTCTATACAAGATATCTTCCCCATGATTGTCATTAATAAGTGAACACAACTTGTGGCAGGCTTTGATCTTGTGCAATCTTCCAGCTTTTCACAGAAGAACTTGAGCTTCTTGTATTCAGTACTGGCTTGGTTAGAAATGGCTTGTTACATGTATGGGTTTTTTCTCTTCTGCAGTATCTGGTGTGCAAAAGGAAACTCGAAAGTAAAAAGGAGGCATTGCTCATCCTTTCCAAAGAGCTGGACACCTGTCAGCAAGAAAGAGACCAGTACAAACTTATGGCCAACCAGCTGCGGGAGCGACACCAGTCTCTGAAAAAGAAGTATCGGGAGCTGATTGTAGGTTGTTCTTTATGAGGACTGTATAACTGGGGGACAAAGGTGAACCTCAAAAAAAATTGGAAAGAAGTCCATAATGGCTGCTGTAAAAATGTTTAGGTACTTGTTTGCAGTAGTCCTGCAGTTGCACAGCCCTGATCGTATTATTACTCATTTGTTCTGCAGTGATGAGGCAGTGCTTGTTATATAGGACACAGAAACACAGTGCATGCTCTGAGGAAATTCGTTTCAGTGATAATTCCATTTAAAAATTGACTGTGGTATTATTATTCCACGGCAACTTAATGTGCCAGTATGAAAATTAATGCAACACAAATTTGTAATGAACTGCTGTTCTAGAAATGTAAACAAATCTTCAACTTTAGAAATATTTTTATGTTGAAGTTAGTATTGCTGGTATTAATCAGCAGTATTTTAAAAAAATGATAACATTTTAGTTAAAATACATGTTCTACAATTAGATTTGCAGAATTAATAGAGTTTCTGATTTCAGAAATAACCTGGCAATAAAATATATCTGTTTATTTGTAGGATGGGGATCCATCGCTTCCACCTGAAAAGAGGAAACAGGTAGGAATTTTTTTTCAACTGATGTTATTTATCTGCTACAAAAATATATTTGCAAAAGAATAAAGATATTAATTCAGAGATCTGGTTAAAAAGCAAGCATTTCTGAATATTGAAAAGCTCAGTCTTTAAATTGTGAAATTCTGCTTTTGTCTACACATTTCACTGTGAAATACCTGAACTATAGAATATATGGCTATTGCTTTCATGTTCACCTGAGACTGAAATTGGTCAGTGTACAGAGACTTGAGGTTGTTCTCCTTTTTGTTTATTCCTCCATATTGAGTCCTAAAATGGATTTGTGACAGGACTTCTCATACTTAAAAGTAAGCTGGAAATGCATTGTCTGCTTTCCATAATTGTTAATTTATTGTTGTGGGGGCTGTTTTCCATTAAGTATTCTCCCAGGCCACTTGGCTCTATGAGTTGAAGTGGTAAAACAATGGTAATTGCATTTTATGATTCCCCTGAAAACTTTTTGCCTGCTCGCATGCATTTTTTTTCCTGGATATCTACATAGTGTGTCCCTGTTGCAGAATGTTGGTTGTCATATCTTAAAATTATCTTAATTTTTAGAGAAAAATGGCACCCAAAACTCAATGTCTGGAGCAGGGAGATGAGGACAACCTAAAAGAACAAAATTGTTGCTGTAATTGCTAGTTTTGGAAGTCTTTTAACTATGTTTAAAACATGGTTATTACATCCTGTTAATAACCAGAAGTTTTACTCATAACCCTTTCCCTGAGAGTTTGCATATAGTTCTTGCTATTTGCTTAAAATTTTACGGCTTAGGGTTTTGGTTGCTTTAAACTAAACTTCCAGAGGCAATATAATTACTCCTTCAGGCACTTAAACAAATAGCTGCCAAGAAGTCAGTGGCTCAGTGTAGAATCATTTAACTTCCTCATTATTTAGCATAATTTATTTGCAATTCTGTTATTTCAACAGAATTCTAATAAAACTTTATGACCAGATACAAGTTTGTGTATTCTGAGTGTTGCTGAGAAATATCCAGTTAAAAGAAAAAAACCAAAGCAGTGTATGGATCATTACAGAAAGATAAGTAGGAAGGGAGATTTGCTGTCCCATAGCTCTTCTAATTCATCTTTCATCTTTCAAAACAAATAAAACTGACACTTGTTTCTAAAATACTAGCCAAATTCAGTGTAAATTCAGAAGCTGTGATTGTATTAAGTTTTGGCAATTTGTCTTACCAGGGTAAATGCCTTTAAAACCTTTAATAATCTACCTAGGAGTCTTTTTTTTCGTGGGGAAGTTAGGTATTCATGCTAGGTAGCAGTGAAAGAAAGAAAATGGGGTCATTGATAGATTCCCCCCAGAACAATATCTATGTTAGGTTGTGCAGTAGTAGACTGTTAGTGTATTTCTTGAGTTTTTATTTTCCTGAGAAATGTGTCTGTAGCATACAAGGTGGATAACCTAGAGTAGTTAGTGTAACCTTTCTGAAGAAGAGTATAGTTTTGCTTTGAGAAATGCATCAGAGAATAATAAAAGAAAGTTATGAATATTTTTCCATTATCACCATACATACATTTCTTAGCATTTTCTCATCTAAGAGGGAAGTTCTTTCTTGCTTTTGTGCTTCTTCCATTCCCTTTTTTCCTGGAACCCTAGATGCCCGCTGGAAGAAGTTTGTGACTCAGTCACTTTATGAAAGGAGACACTGATCCTCCAATGAATTCTACACAACACAAAAGTGCATACTGTTTTCATGGTCAGAAATAAGATGAAAACACTATATGCTTAACAGTTTGCTATCTGTTGCATTGGTTTGCCACAACTGAGAAATTACTGCTTAGTATTGAAATTCCAGTCTAGAGCCTTAAATGTAATAGGTGGGTTGGAATTGCTACTGTCTTCTCCTTCTTGTCTTCATTTTTCCCCTTTATTATCAATTATGTTTGGTGACTGTTTAAAATGTTTTGTTTTCCACCATGCCTTCTCATCCTGTTTTCCAGCACAGAATTTTCATGGTTTTTGTGGTAATATCATGTAACCAGGCATTTTCTGTCAGCAAGCAGCTAACTCAAAATCTGGTTTTGTAAAATTGTTATTTAAAGGTATCTTAACATGCAGAGCTCTGTAGTGTTTTCCTGCTCAAAGCTGTGTTTGCATCTCAGATCTATTCCAAACAAAACAATTCTATGATACTATGATGATTCTATCCAAAGATGGCTCTGTGTGTATCACATTATGCCAACCAGCAGAAGCAGAAAATGAGAAACAGTGCTAGGGAAATCTCTATTTCTACTGTAGATGTTTCACCATTAGTGTTGTTCACAGCTTGTGAGCTGTCAGTATTTTCCTGGCCCCTCATGCCTATGTGGTTGAAGGTAGTTTTATAATGTCTTATGGTGTCAGGTGTAGAGTAATTTTTGGATAAGTAACAGAGGGGTGAAATGTTTCAGGACAATAGTAATTAGGAAGAGTGTGTTTTATGTTAAAATTAGTTTAGACATGTTTGTAATGGTTTCATGCCCACCAGCAGCCAAGGCCCACGCAGCCCCTCACTCACTGCCTCACCAGGGTGATCAAAAAGAGAATCAGAAGGGTAAAAGGTACAGAACTTGTGGGTCAAGATAAAGATAGTTTTATAGGAAAAGCTAAAAGCTGCTAACACAAGCAAAGCAAAACAAAACAAGGAATTCTTTCATGACTTCCATGGGCAGGCCTGGTATTCACCCATCCCTGGGAGAGCACGGCCCTTTCAAGCATAATGGTGACTTGGGAAGACAAATGCCATCACTCCAAACACCCCCCCCCCCCCCCCCAAAATCCCCTTTCCTCTTTCTTCCCCCCACTTTATATACTGAGCATGATGTTACATGGTCTGGTCATGGTCCCTTTGGTCAGCTTGGGTCACCTGTCCTGGCTGTGTCTCCTCCCAACCTCCCATGTACCCCCAAATTCCTTGCCAGCACAGCAGTACAAAAAGCAGAAAAGGCCTTGGCTCTGTGTAAATCCTGCTCAGCAAGAACAAAAGCATCTCCATCTTATCAGCCCTATGTTGAGCTCAAATCTAAAGCATAGCCCCATATCAGCCACTGTGAAGAAAATTAACTCTACTCCAGCTGAAGCCAGCACAATGGTAAACATTCCCCATTTTGAAAGACATGTTAAAATATTTCTCTGTATACATAGTGTCTGCTGGGCATCCTATATAAATAGAAATTCTCTTCATTCTGCAGTTCTGCAGTGGTATGTATTTATATGCATTAACTGTGATACAGGACATTTTAATGGAAGTTTACTAGGTATCTGTTGGCCAGTGTTGCTGCACTCTTTTTACAACTTAAAGAAAAAAACGTAGATTGGATTTATAGCTTAATATATACTGCTTGTTATTTTCAACTACATTGCTTAAATTTTCAGAATAGCTTCAGCTTGGGAGAAGCTTTGCCATTAAAATAACAAATCAGTGAATCCTTCAGCCTTCTATATGAAATGGAAGTTCTTTTAATACAAATGATATCCTTTGAATAAACAAAGATAAAGTAAAAGGCATGGTTAGGAAAACAACTGTGTGGGGCCACAGTCCTAAATATGCTTTCCTTAATTTGGTCTCAGTGAGATCACTCCATTGGATATAGTGGGTTTGCACTGGAGCTGTGTGTCAAGAGTAAAGTTGCAATGCGTATGTCACTGGGGAGGTCTTAGATTTGTATTTTAAGTGTATAAGGAATCAAATTCAATGGAACTGAATACCACAAGAGCACAGAAGAGTTAAGGTGGGAAGACAGCTCTTGGGGGTCTACTAATCCAATCTTCTTGCTCAAACACAACCACCTAGAGCAGGTTGTCCGTTTTCAGTGTGGTTTTGATTCTCTGTGACTCCACAGACTCTCTGGGCAACCTGTTCCAATGTTTGAGCCCTCTCACAGAAAAAAGGGTGAGGGCGCAAGACCCTTCCTCACCTTCTTGCTGTCCTTTCTAAGGAGCCTGTATCCCTTCATCACAGCACTCCAGTTGTGTGAGCTATCCCACCGATTCTCCATGATCCCAGAGTTTGTAAGCCTGTAACTGCACACAGTCTTCAAACTCCTCTTCTTTATTCCCCCAGCTGCATGTGTTAGAGACCTTGGAGGGGCATCAGAGTATGCTGGCTCTGTGGTACAGGCTTAGAGCTTTCCTACAAGGCTGTTCTATGGTAGTCTCCTTCTGTACATGCCTATGGTCAAAGGAATTACTCTTCAGCTCAGTTGCTTTGTGAATTGCTAAGTCCTTTCTCTTCCCATTATCCCAGTCTCTTGGCTTGCCCACCCTATCCTAAGTTTCCTTATTCCCTCCCACATAATTTCAAGAGTAAAGCTCTCCTTTTGAAGCTCTCCAGCCTACTGGCAAAGGTACTTTTGCCTCATGTGGATCAGGTGGATCCTGTGTCTCCCAAGCAGCTGCTGTGCCTTAGAGAGGATCCCATGGTCACAGAACCATATTTGAGGCTCCTAATACTGAGTCCCATAATGTAATGATGATGTATTCCTTGTACAGAACACAGCTTGATGGTTTATCTTCCTACCAGCCAAAAAGGCCCATCAGAGAACCTGAAGGTCATGGCCCTTAATGCTATTCCAGTTATCCATGGATATCCCAAGGTGATTCATTCAAATCAGCATTCTGACTGCTTCAAGTGCTGTTGGTATCACAGCAGCATGGTACCCACTCACTGAGATGTTGGCCAGACAGCTTGTCTCCTGCTAATGAATGTCTGTGGGCATGACTTTTTTGGGCAGGCATAGCATCAGAAAGACCAGAGGTTCTAGACAGGATTATCTGTGACATACCACAAATGGACCCATTTTAATCCATTTCATTTCCAGCTTCTAGCTCTATGTACTTGGCTATCACAATTCACTTCTGAAACAAACTTAAGGGATTACCTTATGACTGTTCCTGACATGATCATGAATAATGACTAATGTAGCTATTTCTTGTAAATTAATGAATTCACTAAGTTTTGCTAGCCTTGTGTTAAGGTGCAAACGCTGCATTCAGAGTTCTATGAGATAAAATCTGTGGATAAAATACACTACAGGGTAAGGAATAATTTTGCATTTATCTCACAGTGGTGCTGTGAAGATTAATGTGATTTCTTCCTCTCTACAAGGTGTTTGAAGATGAAAAACATTATGCATGTGCCGAATGCGGACCGGTGCACCTTGCTTTGGTTTGTAGGTGCATGTGTTTGACTCCCATAGCATGAGGTAGCAGTTGGAAAATAATGACATTGTTTGTCTTTGCAACACATAGAAAACAATATTCCCATGGATTTCAAAATGTGCCAGCTCCAAGAGCATAGCCAGTTGAGAGATTTTTGTTTCTGGACTCTGAGATCTTTATTCCATTGGTCAGAGCAGGTGGCAGTATGTAAAACCTAGAACTTGTTAGCTACACTAGGAGTCATGCTTTGTGGAGTGACACTGTTGTTTCTTCAACAAATAGGTTTTGCACTAACACAGAATCATAGAATCATTTAGATTGCAAAAGATCTCTAAGATCATTGAGTCCAACCATTAACCCAATGCACTGCCAAGGCCACCAGTGAAGTCTAGGAGAGAAGAAATGCTCATTCTAATAGATGTGGTAGTCCCTCAGGCCTGATGTGTACAACAACTTCTTCTCTGGTTGCTGTGTCTTACCTTAATGGAATAGAGAGACACTTCTGCACACCTCTGCACCTGAGTACTCTCAACAAATACTCTGTCAATTAATTACAGCACCCAAATGTTTAAGGGATTTTGATTATTTTTGTGCATTATCTCAAAGCTTAAGATATCTTCAGAAGTTCAAAATATTTAGGAGAGGATTTTCTTCTCTTGTTCTGCTTGACAAAGCTTTGATTTTTGATGTTGTTTTTCAGTGTGAAAATATGACCCATATTAAGTGTATTCTGGTTTGTATACCCAGGATCTGTAATTTTAAAAGTCTTCTCTAGTTTTTCATCTTTAACAGAAAAATACGATAATTTTGGGATTTTATTGCAAGGATGCCAGTGCTAAAGGCAGTCATCAGTTCCCATATCTTGGAGTGAACAGTGGTAGTTGTTAAGTAAAACAGGTTTTTCTGTATTAATTCAGCTATTGCAATCAGATTAATTCATTTGAGGAGAAACTGTGCTTAAATTTGTGATCAGTCACACCCATCAAGTGTGCTGAATGTTTCATCAAACCTTTTTCTGTCAGACCTATAATTCAGTGTTCTTGTTTGTTTGAGGGTGTGGCTGGAACAAACATAAAAGACTGTAAATTGCAGTATAGGAATGCTTGTATTTAAATACTTCTAAACTGTAAAGGTATGTTGGAAGTTTCCCCCTCTTCCCCCTTCCCATATTACTTTTTCAGGGAGTACCCTAAAGGCAAAAAGTCATTTTTTTAATTCCCTTTTTTAAGTGTTGGATAAGATTTATGTGCAAAAGAATTGAGAGCTGTATTAAAGACTGTTACTATCCATCATTTCTAAAGCGCAGTGAAGAAAACTAACTCTGTGTGTACGTGTAGCTAGATTTGCCAAATGATTAAAGGAGCCAAACTCCAGTGCAGTGCATAATGTCAGGGATGACTATTTGGAGTTACTGTTTTTTTTTTCATCAGGCCATTGGTCACTAGTGAGCAGAGATCAGTTGCTGCCTGACAGGTATTTACTGGCTCATGTTAATAAGTGTTTGTAGATATTTTTGTCAGTATTTTTTGATGCTCATCTGTAGCTAAAGTTCTTTTCCACCTTGTGTCCCCAAAAAATGTTCTGGCAAATTTTAACAAAGCCTAAGTGGAAAATGAGGAGGTCTGTAATCCCATCCCACTGAAGCTTTGACTTTCTGGTCGTTTTGATCTATCATGCTTTTTTTTTCCTTTATGTAATAAAGGTACACACTTCTCACTTGGCACTCAGAGCCATCTTATTCTCCTTTTTTTCTTAGCTTCTGATGGGATTGTTGACTGTGGTTGCATATGCATTGGTCAGAGGGGTAAGGAATATGGGGACAGTGTATTATGTCTAGTACTGCAGTGGGGTTTAGACAGTGCTCACATCATGCTCCACTGAGAAGGTGGTTGGGCACTTGAACAGGCTTCCCTGGGAACTGGCCACAGCACCAGCCTGTCAGAGTTCAGGCAGCATCTGGCTAACATTCAAAGGATGTGCCTTCCTTCTGGGGCAGTCCTGTGAGGTACAGGCAGTTGGACTTGGTGATCTTTATGAATATGAATCCCTTCCAGCTATTCTTTGAGTCTATGATACATGCAAGCTTGCCATAACAGATGCATATGAAACAAATAGCTTGTTGTGCTGCAGAGGCTCCAGAGAACCTGCCAGAAATGGAATGTGGCTGGAGCCCTGGAAGCTTGTCTGATACTGGCCAGCTACAGAGAGGGGGCTGAAGCAATACTTGTTATTTTCTATTAGAAACAGCTGCATTGAGAATAGGGTAGGAGAAACAGTTTCCACTCCTGCAGAGGGAAGACAAGATGAGGCAGCAGAAAGGTACCTCTGCATCTTTCCCTTCTTTATTCATGCCTCAGAAACCTCTCTTCATCAGTACTTTAGAGTTAGTTTTGTGTAGTGTGAGTGAAAGAAGTAAAGTCTTTCACAGTTTCAGGAGTCTTTTAAAGGTTTCACCTGAAATCAAAAGAAACTCTTGAAGAAATTGACTTTAGAGAACCTGAATTTGGCTAATTTACAGGGAGTTGTTCTCTGTTACATGAGTAAATGATAAGAACTTTATTGTCTGTTGAAGTAACGAACCTGGGATTTCTGAGCGAATTCTGTGTGTGTTCTATGAATATTGAAAAGAAGTTGCCAAATGGAAAAATGAATTGCCATTGCCTTTGCATAAATTGCTCCACTTTCCTCAAAAAATACGTGCTTGCAGGTACACTAAGGCAGTCCTCCATTGTTAGTTTTATCATCTCTCAAGCACATGGTATGTTTTTCTATTTAAGCCAAAGAAATGGTACCAAGTCCAGGTATCCATCAATATATCCTCTTGGTTGTCCTTAAGCCTAATAGAGCACTTTGAAAAGTCAAATATTTCTCCATCTATCCATATTTAACCAAGAGCTTTAATGAGGTCTTGCCAAAACCTTTGAAATTCGTAACAGTCTAAATTATGCATTATATGGAACCTCTAAGCCAGGGAAATGAGTAATTGCTGGAGACTACTTCTGTGACATAGCTTGGTTGTTTCAGTTTAATAGAAGTACAATACAAGGCTTGCAGGAAGGAGCAAATCTATAGTTAGCTCATTGTAATGCTCTTGGCATGGTCAAAAAAAGCTGGTTTATTTTGGTGTCTAAAAGTCTTTGTTTCAAGTTTCTTCCAAAACCTCTGTCGTGAGTATAAAGGTTTTTGTCACGTTAAGTCATTTATATGACTGACAAATAAAATTCAGCATAGAATTGCAACCCCAGAGAAATGGTTTTAAAGGAAATAAATCTGAGCAGGAAGATTTAGTATAGGCATGGTAATGCCTTTCCTGCCGTTACTGTGAGCCAGGTTTTAACTACAGACTGCTGAAATCCTGGTGTTACGGTTGTAAACACTGATTAGTGAGATTGAGTTCTTTCCAGGTGTTGAAATTACATGTGCTATTGCGGTGTTAAGAGTTGTGCCAATTCATCATAAAAAGGAGCTTTATAAATAGAGGCGTTTAGAGAGGTTTGTGCAATTCATATTCCTTTTAACTAACACAGGCTTTATTGAAAGTCAACTTTGTTTAAAAAAAATAAAAAATTGCATCTAAGCAGTAGCCATAGATACTTCAGTTTAAATACAATTTCCTGCAAACATGGGTTCTTTGTTTTCTTTCTTTTACACGGCCATTAAGAAGTACTTTTCAAAACCATTGATTGAATGTGTTCTGAAGCTCCTTGATTCATTCATCCTGTGAATGACTATTACACTATTTGTTTAAGAGGTAGGAAAAAGATCAGTCCACCAAAGCTGATTCGTGAGGAATCTTTTGTATTGCTTGAATGGTTGTTGTCTTGAAAATAAAATTAGAAGCAGCTTAATTTTAGTCCTGTATTGGCAGTAAATTGGCTATTTATAGGGGTTCTTTTGCTATTACACTCTTTCCCCAAATTATTTATTGCAGTCCCGAGGTTTGTTAGTAGTTTAAAAATGCTTTCATCTCTTCCAAAATGGTGTGAAATTTTACTTTCTTCTGAACTTTCTTCTGAACTTTTGGTCTCAAAGCATCAGAAGTACAGAAGCTGTAGCAGTGACTTAGGCTTCTTGTTCATCAGGTAGGATGTTGTCAGTTTCTTGAGTTATTTTTTCTGTTTAAAAGTTTGAAGCTATTACTAATTTAGACCACTTGGAATTTGGAGTTATCTTCTTCAATAGTAATGTACAAAAGTTCTACTTGATGGTAGCTTAATAGTCTAATCCTGCAAATGGTCGTATGCATGCACAGCTATGTTCATGTTACTATTCACATTCCTACGTTCCTCTTAATATTTCTCTTAAATGTAAAGCAGGACATGTAGAAATAGCAGTTGTTAGTGAACAAGGAGCAAGGTTGCAGTAATGGCTATCAGATACTTTGTTGATTTGACAGTGTATGAGTTGTAAAGATAAAATTCATTAAAACATCCTATGAGACTCAAGTGGTAGTAGAATCACTGGGTAAAAGAGTCAGATTGAAAAAGAGAGATGTCAGAATAGAGAAATGGGGGAGTTGAAAGAAAAGCACAGCAGGTAGGGAATCTAAAACTAAACCTAAAATACCAAAAGAGAACTAGGAACAGTTGCTTGATGAATTACAGTCAGTTAATGCATTGTCCTCAAATGCAGGGAGTGTGTAAGGGTGGCTCAGAGATACTGACTGATACATGAGGCTTTACTAAGTTGTACTTAGAAGATCCAAAAATTCTGTTTAAATTTCTTTTCATATTCTTGAGCTATATGGCAATGGATGACAAACCTAGCTGTCCATAGTCAATGTCTTGAAATGTTGCACCTTAGCCACTATGATTCTAACTCTCTTAGAAAAGCTGTCATTGGTAGGCTTTTCCTGTGTTGAGTCAATGTTTGTGTATTTATCAGACGTTTTTAGGGTAAAAATGGAATAAATTTACCTGTACTATTTGCTCATTTTAAGGTAGCATATATAGGAAAAGAGCAGATTGCATTTATTTTTTGATTAGTGATCAAACTAATGTTAATTAAATTGTAAGATCATAAACCAGACAGCTTGCCCTGCTAACTTAGTAGGTTAATGTGAATGACTGCTTTTAACTTGGATTATTGGGTGGGGAGCAGTGGTAGGGTTTTAAACTCCAGCTTTCACTTCTCTTTTTCCAGAATCTAGGTGATACCTAACAACAAAAATCAATCAGGTCATATTTGAAGTTTTGCAGTAGTAGTTATCCATGGTATAGCTCCATACAGGGTCAGGGACTTTGGCTGACAGCCTCTTTCCTGGCTGGAAATCTGCTCTAGATGCTATTAAGGACTTTCATTGTATCATAATTCTTTCTCAGCTGTGCCTTTTGTCTAATTATATGCAAGTTTAAAACTATTATTTTGGCAGCTTTGTATAAATATTGTCAAAGTATTCTGAATTTAATTCTTCCCACCAGCCACGATACTGGAACCAGCATAGAGGTTTTCACTTTGTCTCATTTGGGGTTTGTGTGCTGTTCTGGGAGTCTGTATGCACTCATGTTGTATGTGTTTTCTGCTATATAGAAAGATAAAGGAACCCAGGTGACTTTTCTTGTTATCTCTCTAATGAAGCATGAAGTCTGGGTACCACCAACAATAAAAGTAAAGATTGTTGGCGGATAAGGAGTAATTCAAGGGTTTATTTTCAAGCCCTACTTACACTTCTCTCCACAGACACTGACTTCTGACTGATGTTTATTCCTTTTCTAGGCAAATCTTGCTCAGCTACTGAGTGAGGCTCAAGATCGAAATAAACATCTTGGAGAAGAGATTGGAGAGCTTCAGCAGAGACTGGGGGAAGTACAAGGGGACAATAAGGTACTACAAACTGCCAGTAAATGGCATGGAATGTGTTAACTGGGCTAGAGTTTTGCATTTACTTCTTAGGAAAACAAATAAAATAATGGGTTGCAGAACTTCTCATGGAATGTGTAAATTGGGCTAGAGTTTTGCATTTACTTCTTAGGAAAACAAATAAAATAATGGGTTACAGAACTTCTAGAATACTTTTATAATACAAGAGTGCTTAGATCAGTGTAACTACAGAAGCTGTAAAGGATACCAGTAAGTGCATCTTATTATGTATTTTTGTATGCTGCTTTTGCTCTGTTGTCCTTAACACAATGTATTTTGTATTCAGCCTTGCTTTAATGCTTTCTATGTCTCTTTCTTTTTTGAAAAAAAAAAAACAAACAAAAACTGTGTTTTATTATTGGCCTTTCCTCTTACAAATAAGTACAGATAAGCATGTGTTCTACATGTGATGATTTCCAGGTTTTTGTACTGAACTGCAAAATTTTAGTAGATGCCGGAGAAGCATAATTTTTCCCTTAAAAAAATCTGGAGTAGTTGATCAGAAACACGTATAGTGAGCTTTCTACTAAGCCCTCATCCCATTACCCTTACATAACCAATTTATTTTGTTGCTAAATTTAGCAAGTTATATGGAACATTGCTCAAAATCTGCCATTTGGTATTAATCAAACTCCTGTTGTCTCCATTAATTGAAATATTTAAAGTCAAGCCAAATGCATGTAACATTCACAGCTGGAGCTTTATGCAAAAGTACATTCAGGGATCAAACTAGTGAGAGGTTGAATTGGAGAGTCGAGGTGGTTAACAAAGTAAAAAATTGAAACAAATAATCATAACTTCCCTCCCTCAACTACAGTTTTAAAATTATGGCATTTTAAAATTTGAATAAAAATGACATGGCTTTTAATTATTCAGGTGGGATTTGTCTTTTTCCATTCAAGTTTATTTTATTTATTTTCTTTTAAACTTAAGTATATTTTCATAATGCAAGTTTTTTTACTGTTTGTCACAAAGACCTCCCTTCAAGGTGTTCATAGAGCTGGGAAAGGTTCAAGTGAAACCTGAATTTGTAGTATGCATAGCATTCAGCATAACTTGCTCAACTCTTCAAAGACCAGATTTCTGACTGTTTATTTTCATTTGCATGTTACTGTTTGAACTGTATTACAGTGTAGAAGTTAGTGCCTTTCAGTTCTCCAGTACCAATATTATGCCACACAGCCTTTCCCAAGCTTCTCCTGAACAGATAGCAAGGGCTTGTAAGTACAAACAGAAAACAAAGGTAGGAAAACTGCAACACGTTTAAATATCAAGGTTATGTACCTATTGCAGTTCCTTATGACAAGATATGATCTTGGTAACACAGAGCCTCCTTCTTTGTGCCTGAACTGGCACTGTTTAGATTCACCTTTGTGGGTTAACATGGTATTAGCTAGTTATCTTCGTGACATCTGTATTCTCAGCTTGAATTTAAATTCATGATCCTCAAAATGAATGGAAAAGTACAAAAGGGGTTATTCTGCCCAGTGTGCCTTTCTCTGAAAGGTACAAAATAGTGCATCACTAAATACAGAGTGGGAGGAAAGAGCTGCATCAGACACAGATTAATTTAGACTAGGATTTTCATTTTTGGAACACATTCTTCACTCTCCGAGTAAATGAGAAATAGAGCTTATTTTAGTGTCAGGTTGCTGGTTTTCAAAGTGCCTAAAAAAGCATTGCCATCTCTCTGAGGGATTTAACACTCTCCTCCTGTGTCAGATTTCTCTCCCTACAAGCTTCAGTGATAAAATTCTAGGCTTGTTCACAAAGCCATTCTCTTCTGCTCATCAGTTCTTCTGTACTGGCAGCTGGGCTACCTCAGGCACTGGAGTCCAGATAATGCATGGTATATACAAAACCAAAAAAAACCATAATAATTTGCTTGTTCTTACATTTTTCCCCCTGCATTCTTCTCACTGCTTTTTCCAAAGTGAGGGAGGGCATCCTGCCCAGCTGGTCTACGTCAGCCTTACTTCTGGCAAGAGATGAACAAACAGCTGCTTTTGCAGCAAGTGAAGCTGCTTATGGATGAACAATTCTGCCTGTGTCTGAGCAGGGGTGACTCATGCAGGCTTTGTCACTGAGTGGCAAGAGCTTTGCAGGACCAAAAGAGAAAAAAAAACCTCTTTAAATATCACACATTAGTTCTATTGATAAAGAAATGTTTTGATGGCTTGGCTTTTTTTTCACCACTTTAATGTTTGCTACAAGTAGGATACAGTCACTTGGATTAGCAAGAAAACCTTGAACCGGAGATATTTTACTTGTTGAAATCATGTTAAACACGTAATCAGGCAATAACAAATTACTTGCATTTGGTTTAACTGGAATAATTTTTTCCTCTCATTTCAAGTAGAATTTTGTTGGCACAAATAATAAAACTTATCCAGACAGTCTCTGGAAGGATTTGTTGCTGCAGTTTGAAAAATACAGCAATAGTTAGACTGCAGCATTCCAGTGAGAGTTATCTAAGGCTATTTATTTTTATGATTGATCACAATCTTGCAAGTTCTGACACATGAAAACTCTTCTATCTTTATGATAGTTATTTGTAAATATTTTTCCTTCCTAATGTTTTGGCAGCAATGCTTGGAAACAATTACTAAAACGTAGAAGGAGATAGTTTAAAAATCTTACTCTCTCATGTGAAAGGTAAAAATGGAAAGCTAAGAGAAACTGGAGACTTCTGCAAGACAAGATGACTCAGTTGCCTTTACCTGAACGCCTACCCACACAAAGAATTGCTTTTGTGAGCTGCCAGGAGCAGTGCTGAGCGAGAGGAAGGTGCATGGGAACAATGGCTGCGGTGTCAGTTCCTTATTGCCAGGCAGACAATCCTTCATGCAGCAACTGGGAGAAGTGTTAAATGGGGTGTGTGTGTTTGGGCACAACTGGGACTTCAGGTAGCATGTTTGCAAGTTCTGGTCCACATTTTAAGATTTTGCAAGATAAGGTGGTGAAGACAATTGCTGTGACTGTGGCTAAACACGATGGTTGCTGCCTTCCATGAAGAATTGGTTGTGCTTGTTTCCCTTTTCTTTCTGCATGTTCTAGTGATAATCAGGAGTGTCCAGCTTTGGTGCAGGCATTGTCTATGGACTCCTACCCTGCACAGCACCTATCCCAGTGATGCTATTTTTAGGCATTGTGGGGCTGATACAGTGTTGCTACTTTGTAAATAATTATCGTAGCTGAAAGTGATGTAAAAAGAAGCTGTGATATTAAAATAAAAAGACAGTGCTTGCAGCAGTGGATTGTTTTGGTTAACAATTTATAGGTTCTTGACAAACAGGAGTTTTTTCTGGGAAGGTGCCATTAATTTAAATCTGTTCAGCTGTGAATGCTTTTTGCTGAATCCTGAGGGTTAGTGTTAACCTAAATGAAGTTGAGTGGTCTTTTCCTCAGTGATTTCTGAATGACAGAAACAAAAATACTAGCAGCTAGAGGGCAGGTGTATAAAGTTTATAACAAAGCATTAATATATAAAATAAACCCTTAAACCTCTGGCATAACAGTGTCTCTTTGGGTCACAGCATTTTCAGGGAAGAATTTTATAGCAGGTGGTGCTGCCTCATGAGACATTCGCAATGCAGAATTAAACGACTTGGCCTGTTCTGCCCTGTCAACTCTCTGATTGGCCAACTGTCTGGAAGAAGCACTCTGTTGTTCTATGGATTTATATTTTACTGTATTTTGTGTATGTTAATAATGCTGCTTTTAGAATTTTGGATCAGTTTGGAATTTTGAAGCATTCTTTTTATAAGACTTCATGGTTTTGGGTTTTTTTGCCTCAAAATTGCTAGTAAATAAAGAGTTCTCCTTTTATTGACAGAGTGTTTGACCTTGCAGGTTCTAATTGCTTGCAGTTTTATTTTATGCCTTACCCCCTCCTGGGCTGGAGGAGAGTTGGTCATAGTGCATGAGTGACAGCTTTGGTCCAGTTCCCAGCCTGGTGCCAAGTGTTAGGCAGAAGTTTTGCTCTGCTGCGGGCTTTGGACACATTAATAAAGTGTGATTCCTCTTTTCATTTCCAGTTTTTTTTTGAACAAGATTGAAACCTCAAAATGTTATTACATTTGTTTTTTGTGGTCTTTATCACCAGAGAGAAATTCTAGAAATTAAATTAATTTATCTGAATTAAATGACATAACATGACCACACCTTTTGTGCATCATCACTTTAGCTTTTAAAAAAATCCAATAGCTATGAAGCCATTCTAGGGTTTGCTGGTTGCCTTTTTGACTTGTTTTGATAAAGAAATTAATAGGAGTTATATCTCTTAGTATCCACTCAGCCTTACTATCTATGCAGTAGTTTGCACTTCACCTGTGGGGATAGTGAAATATAGTTTGCCAAAACCAGTTACTTTGCAGCCACAGCTTCCCCTGAACAAGTGAGCTTCTTATCAGCACGCATTGTACTAGCTTCAGTGACTTGCAGTGAACTGGAGCTGAAATAAGCAGGGAGGATGATTTTGGTAGTCTGTCTTGCATCAGCAGGATTTTAATTGGCACATTGTAGCTATGGTGACTGGCATCCCATAAATACCAAAGATAGATTTTAATGTACAATCTTCTACTTCAGAAGATTGATATTTTTTTTTCCTAACTCTGCAATATAATGGTGTGCATTAATTCCTTGGTGCAGTGAAAGATACAGGGAAAGTCAGACTGGTTATTGTGGTGGGTTTCCCTGGTCTCTGTGGAGCTCCTAAAGATGAGGCCTAGTTGTACTGAGTATAAACAACTGTAAATGCTGAATGCCTTATAGATTGGTATTTAATACCCCATGGTCCTTGAAAGGTCGTTGCTTTTTGCTTTGGATATTGAATGTAAATGTGTATTAATTCAAGTCAGACTCTTTTCAGCAGTCACAAACTCAGAAGTTCATTAGCTGCTTGAGCATTTTGGCCAAGTCTCTTTGTTGTTGACCCATTCTTTTGCTTTTGACATGAATTAGCTTTTGTGAGTAGACTAAAAATAATGCATAAGCAAATGTATTAGCAGCTGTTAATACAAATTCTGCAGTGATGTAGCACAGGAGGGGTTTTAAGTAGCGTCAGTAAAATGAAGCTGGACAAGCCACTTTGTTCCTTTTTATTAACTAGAAAGACTTCTCTGCTGCAGAGAATTTTTATATGTACATATTTACTAAGAGGCTTTCTCAAAATTCTCTCGTTTTAGTCTGAGTGGAATCAGTTCCTGTCACTCCTAAAAAGCATTGACCCCATGTCTGTGTTTTCTTGTTGTTCCATAATTTGTATCCTCTGATGACTGTTGCTGCAGGGTCCGATTGAATTCCTGTGGATGCTTTGACTGTTCAACTGGATTTTTTCATTAAAAACTGGATTTGACCCTCAGCTCAGAAGCCTCCCTCTGATTTAAATAATAGCAGCTGTTTGGCCTGGAAGAGCTGAAATCTAAAGCTGACAGCTTTACTCTTTCTAATACAGATATATTCTGCTGCTACAGCCTATGTTTTCTTGCTTACCAGATTCTGTCTTTGTCCTGGCAGCTCCTTCGAATGACCATAGCAAAGCAAAGACTGGGAGATGATGAAGTTGGGGCTCGCCACTTTGCAGCACATGAACGGGAGGACCTCGTTCAGCAGCTGGAGAAGGCTCGAGAACAGGTAATAATTAAATGGGCATACAGTGTCATGTTCTACTTAGCTATTGGAGGAGTAACTAAATCATTTCTGTTCTGTATGAAGGGCTGGTGCTGATTGATGTTGGAAGTAGTGGTTAGAGTGAATTCCTAATCTCTGGAATCTTTTCTCCAGACTATTGATTCTCCTTTTTTTTTTTTTTTAATGTCCAGCAACAATTTGTGACAATTGGATATTGTCAATGAATGTCAATAAAAGGTACCCTTTAGTGAAGGCTCTTACAAGTATTCAGCACAGTGTACAGTGGCTGATGTACCTCCTAAAGATACCCTCTGAATCAAATGTTCTGTAAAAGTGTTGTTAGTGAACTCTTCCTCCTGCCTCCAAGCTATTTCTTCTCTTCTGAAGAAATCTCACATCAGACCTATTTCCCTTCCTCAAGTCTGTATGAATGCTCTTTACCATGCAGCATCAGACTTTTTCCCTAACACAGATACATAAATTTCTGGATAGTTTTGCAGCTGTGCATTATCAGTTTTTTCCCACATTTATTCCTACCAGTCTCAGCTCCAACTTGAATTAGCCATTCTGTGATCCAGGAATTTCTAGTTTTTCAGTCTTCCCTCCATTGCAGCATGACTGTACCTTACTGGAAAGGCTGTTGATTTTCTTCCAGTGTGACCCTCTCTGCTAACTCTGTTATCAAGCTTGTGTTCTTTCTGTTCATCACCCAGCCTCTTTTAAATGGTGGTCTGTTGTCCTTCCTGGCTTATACATGTTTTCTAGGGTGTGGGTGGGAAACTTGTGTCCCTGCAGACTTTTCTCACACTCAGTTTTGTCTCCTTGGAAGTTTGAAGCTCTTTGTCCTTGAGTATCTTTCACACTGGACTTCTTCACTCTTTTGCTTAGTAGCACAGCTCATCCTGTTGCTTCCATGATTGCTTATTTTTGTAATTTTTCAGTTCTTACTTTATGGAACCTTATTGCTCAAGTCCCATGATTAGTGCAAATTCCCATTTGCAGGCTTTTTGACAAGGCTTGTTGACTTAATTCCTGGAGTCCTAGAAATTATATGATAAGACCACCTTAATATGTTTGTAGAGCAGAATTACAGTAGAGATTGAGATTTATTTTGGTGTTACATTTTAATTGTTTTCTAGAAATTTTTTCAAACTAATCTAAGTGGTAAGAGTTACTTTACTCAAAGTTAATATAATTGAGTAAAAATGCCTGGGGTTATGAGCTTTGAAAAGACTTTCGACTGTCCAAAATCAATACTGTTCAAACATGTGCTTGTTGCTGTTTTCAAGCTGGGTCCTATGTTAGCTGTTGTTTAAACTCATACTGATACAGCTCTCCTTTCTTCTCAGATTGAGACCCTGAGATATGATCTTCAGGCTGCACTGGATGAGCTGCAGGATGTGAAAGAGGAACGCTCTGTTTACCAAGACAAGTCTGACAGACTGAACCAAGAGTTGAATCATGTCTTGGGAGGGCATGAAAACCGGATCATTGACATAGATGCCCTCTGCATGGAGAACAGGTGAGTGCATTACTGTTTCCCTAGAAAAACAGTGTGCTGTTGTAATAGGAGTATCAGGAAGTCAGTCATAACAAAACTTTAAAGAAAATATATCCAAGTATGAAAGTTAAGAGATTTTGGAAATTTGTTTTGCTCGTTTTGTTTATACTGTAGCTAAGCATTAAATAATATTGAGAAATCTAGGCTACAGAAAATTACCAATGTTGTATTTGGCTACAGAGATGCTAGTGATGTTCCCAAATAAAGCTAAACAAGGAAAAAGAAGAGAAGACCTTTTTATTCCCATCACTGTATGGCACCAAAACCAAGAATATTAAAATTTGTGTATTCAGAACTCCCAGTGAGCTGTAGTGGACTAATCTTGAATTGCAAACAGGGACTTTGAGTACCCTCAATTACAGCTGCAGACATAATTTTGTCCACAGGGAGAGGTTGTCAGCATGAATGATTTGCCAACAAAAGTTGCTGGTGAAATCACCCATGTAGATATTCTTGCTGGTTTCATGGAAAAAGAATGTGTTTTATGGTCCCTGTTAGGGATGACAGGGAGGAGTCACTGACAGAGCAATAGCAGGTATCTCCCTTAATGTCAACAATTACCTTAAAGTGAAATAGAACATGTAAGACAGCTTCCATTTACAAAACCTATGCTTCAGGCAAGAAAGTGTACTACCAAAGGCATTATTTCTTCCCTGCAACTTCAGGGGTTTTTTTTCTGTTTTGTGTGGCCTACAGAGTTCTGTATCAATTTAAGCCCCCAGCTCCCCTGACAGTGATGTGAGTTTTTTCCTGTGAAATAATTAAATTGTCATAAACCCTAATACAGCTGCAGTTGTACTACATGAAAGAAGATATCTTATAAAACCTTTATTCATAAAAAAGATATTTTCCTACTTGGAAATAATTGTCTCATCCAAGTGCATAAACTCTAATAGGAAGAACTGTTCCATTTAACTATGTACCATTTTTCAGCTATACTGTTAAATTTTCTACTTTGTGATTGCTAATGAGAAGTGCCAAGTAAGTGATGGATATTGCAGTGCAAAAGTTCTGCATAGCTGAGTCTTGTGTTGACATATATACAAATCTTCATGTGTCCATCTCACAGACCTTCAAGTACAGAGGGCACACATAAATGCTTCCTGACTATTTCCTCTAGACATAAATATATTCTTTTATCTTTCTTCCCCAGAAACCTGACGACCAATACAAAATAGTTGTGCAGCATGCTTGACAAATCTAACAGGAGGGCAGCCTCCTGCTCTGATGCAATTTGTTTCCCTACTTTAAGTTTTATGGGGTCAAGAACAGTAAGATTTTGTTATTTCATCCCTCAGAGAACTGCAGAGGGAAAAGAACTCTCACTAGTTCAAAGAGAGGACATGACAAATAGTAAAGAAGACTGCTTGAGGCAGTATTTGAAGGTTCCATGAAGTAAAGGATTACATTTCTTTTTCAGGTATCTTCAAGAGAGATTAAAACAACTTCAAGAGGAAGTCAACCTTCTGAAGTCTAGTATTACTAAATATAAGGTAAGATCTTCTCAGTGTATCATCTAAACTGTGCTTCTTTGTTCATGGAAGTTACTCTTCATTTTCATGTTAAATGTGTTTGAAGAACAAATTTGTTCTTGAAAGAAAAGTCCACCATTGACATTCTGACAGTATTACATGGTCATTCTTCCTTGTAGGCTTCTTAGCTGAGGGTAGTTCAAAGGGATACCTGTTGAGAGTATTTTGAAAAATTAATGAAATACCTGTTTAAACTTCTGTGGGGGAACCATCAGTCTTCTGGGGGGCAGATGATCAGCCTTCCAGCCAGCCGCTAGGTGAAAAGTAGTAGATCATGCGGTGGTGAATAACTGCAGCTGTGTTGCTGTCACAAAAAGATCATGTCTGCCTGTTCTCTGGTAGTTGTGCTATTTCTTCATGTAACTTAATGGTAACTAAGCTTTCATTGTTTTTTCTTCTCCTGAGTTAAAGTATATGCTGTTTTACATAAAACCTTCAGGACTGATTTTTGCCCTTCCCAGAAGCTGTGCACTCTTCTTTCATTCTGCGAGTCATTTTGTGAAGTGGGAGGGGAGGGCTGCTTGTTAGGCCATGAGAAGGGTAATCTTAGGATTGTCAACAGAACTTCTTCATTTAGGTCACTATAAAGTAGTCACAGGCCTGACTGTTTTTTGTGCATAAGCAAAGCTCCTCAAAGTACCAACTTCATTTCAGCGTATGTTCCTGCTTGCAGCTTGGGTCTCTTGGAATGTGAGTTTATTGGTGAGAACTGAGCATCTTGGTGATCCAGTAGGTTTCCCAGAACTGTAATTAAAAGATCTGGACTTCTGTAGCAGGACCATTCTGCTTCTAATTCCTCAAAGTCAGTATTTGGTACTAAAAGGCCTTATAGAAACTCCGATAGAGGAATTGGCACTTTCCCTTTGAAACCTATCCAAAGAAATGCTGGGAAAAGTTTGCTTTTGTTTCCAGTTGATGTTGTCTACAGCATACTGCAGTATCTTCACTGGCAGTCAGCAGATTATTAAAAAATAGGCAAGTCTTAACTATACATTGGGGGGAGTGGGTGGGAGAGACTGCAGTAAAGTGATTATGATGAGACAGATGAGTCTTTGTAACATTCCAATTCCATTCTTTAGGCTAGAGAATAATAATCTTAGAGAGTTACACCCCCATAGTTTATTATAGGTGTAAGGTCTAGGCCTTGCAGAGCTGCTCTGAGACCAAAACCCAAAGTTCCAGATCCTTTCCTCCTAATGACAGGATTTGTTGGCTACTGTTTTTCTAAATAAGATATTTGTTGTTTCCCTAGAATGCACTAGAGAGACGAAAAAATTCAAAGGCTCATGGTAGATCCAGTAGCAGTGCTCTGACTGGAGTCCTTTCTGCAAAGCAAGGTATTGCATAAATGCAGCATGGTGTTGCATATCTCACTGAATTCCTTTCATCTAACCTTTTAATTTTCTAACCCCTTCCTTACCAACCAAACCAAAAGCTCTCTTCCTATTCCCTGTTTATTACTGTGTGCTAATTCTGTCCTCTTTTTAGTTGACTTTACAATATAAAATTTGCCTCTGGATTACTGCTTCTTCTTTTGTTAATTCTTTTGCCATTCATTCTCTCCCCCATTAGTTTTATCAAATATTTCTTTACTCTCTAGACCCTGACAAATCACTTCTTTATTCATCTCTTTGCTCTGCTAACAATGGCAGTCACAATTCGCGTTCCAATGAAAAGTAGATTGGGTGGTGGAGGAGGGGCACTAAGTCAGGTTTTCTGCTGCTGTTCTTGGAAGCTTTTACATTCAGATGTTTTACAAGAAATCTTTGTGTCCCATGTTTCTTCATGGGTAGCAAAATAATCTCTTTGCTGTGTTTCAAAGAAAATATCAAGATTAGGAAAGAAAGGGAATGAGAAAATTCTTTGAAGCAAACAGTGTGTCTTGCCACCCTATTGTTTAAATGTAGGTATATAGGTATATTCAACACACACATGAGATCAGTAGTAAGTGTCATGGTAAGTTGAAACTCATTTTTCTGGTTTTGACTTTTCTTTTCTCCTCTTCTCCATGTACTTGCATACATATATATATATATATGTATAATTGTTCTAAAAATTAGTATAAAATATTCTTTGGAGGTTTCAGTTTTAATGACCAGTTTTTACCAATTAGTAGGCCTGTAGAATAATTATTTTGTATCTTTCTGAACATAAAGAATTTTCCAAAAGCAGAATCAAGTTAATGTAAGATGTGTCTGCCTATACTTGTTCTGGCTATTGCTGTGAATAACAATCAACTTGGAGAGCCACCATACTTATGCCAGCTAGAAATTACAGTTCTGATCTTTTGGCTTTGTTTTTTAATTGAAAGAAAAATATATGTATTCACTTAAGTAATCGGAATAGTTCCTTGATGCTAAGTAAATGTTTGTGTTGCATTTCTGTGCATGAGAAGCCAAAACTCATTTGTGTTTTTAACATTATAGTCCAAGAGTTGTTGTCGGAGGATCATGGATGTAGCCTACCAGCCACACCACAATCCATTTCAGATCTCAAATCACTGGCCACTGCATTACTGGAAACCATCCATGAAAAAAACATGGTCATACAACACCAAAGACAAACTAACAAGTAGGTGGCATGACTTCTAAGTAAAATATCAAGCTATGGGAAAGTTAGTTTGGGGAAATATTAAGGGAAATGGGAAGGAAGATTCATTTTCACAGAAAATTCATCGTCATGGTTGAGTGGTGGATTCTTTAATTTTTAAGACCAGATTTGTGATTTGAGAAAAATTACATTTTCATCTTAAATTTTAGGGTTGACAGAGACCTGTCTGCCTCTGCTAGGCAAGGATAGGTTTGCTGCTTTGAGTTATTACAAACTGTAATAACTCAAAGCAGACTTCTGGCAGGAAGTCTGTAGGAACAGCTAAAGAAAAGCTTCTGGGAGGAAGGACACCCTTGAGCTGGAGAGAAGATATGTGGTAATTGGTTGTCAGTGTAGGAATTTTCTAATAAGCTCTGATGGGTTTATAAGTGTTGTTCCTACAAAAGAGTCTGAAAGGGTTAATGCAACATTTGACAAATGCTCAGTGGCCTGTGTCATACAGATGATACCTGTTGCTCCTATAGTTACTTTGCTAAAAGTTGAAGGAGATAAACACAGTTTGATTGCTACTATACGGGTTTTTTTTTTAAATCTGAACTGAACTTTAAAGGAGAATTTGCTTACTCTTAGCTGTTCTGCTCATCAATAGAATTCTTTGTGGCTTGTACAGTTCCTATCATGGCAGACTATAAAAAATTTTGACACATTTTGTGACATTCTGATATTATTGTCCTTAGGCCGCGTATAAAAATCAGAGCTAGGAAGTGTTCCTTGATTCTGTGCTCAATTTCACCCCCTCTTTTTTTGTTGGTGAGTTTTTTGTTTTGTTTTGTTATTTTTTTTAACCCTGAGTCACTGCTGGTAATCAGAGGTTTTATCAGGCTTCTCAACAGCACATCAGGACCAGATGCCAGCAACAGCCAGACATCTTTCCTGAAAAGAAGTAGTATTAAAGTAAACTGTATTACACTAGAATGGATGATTCACTTTGAAAATTGATAACTTAGATACTAGGCAGACTCCATTGCATAATTCTGAGTGATGTGGCAACAGAAGTGGAGGAGCAGTTAATAGCCACTTTTAATATTTTTGACACATCAAATGGATAAGCAGCTAAAAGGAGACTAAAGTGGTGAAAATGTAGCCCAGATCTAACTGATGGCAGCTCAGTCAATTCCTGTCCTGTGATACAAGAGGAGTTGCTGCACAGAGCAGTGCTAAGGAAGGGCTGACAGTGCTAACTAAGGTGCTAACTAAGAAAGTGCTAACAGCTGCTTACTCCCTTCTTACTGCTAATGTAACATCAGAAGGAAGACATCCAGAGAACAACTTTTGTTGTTCCAGGTGTAACCAACCCTTGCCTTTTACATCCTGATACTGTATCTTTACCTAGTGGTTTATTTTACATAATTTTTCTTTTTTTGCAAAGTTGTTCGTTTTGTATTCACCTTTGGTGATATGCAGTGTCTTGCATCTCTCAGGTATTATTGCAATGATTGTTTTCTGATACTATTCTTTCTGCTTTCACCTCCTGAGTATGGGTTGTCCTGAGATAACCCACACAAGGAGATATGATCCCTATGTCTGTGTGCCCCACTGGTCACGTAAAGCCATCAGGGTATAGATTGGATAAATGCCAACTACTATTCTATGTCCAACAGAAGATCAGGTCTTAGAGGGAAGTGACAGTCCATATCAGTCCAGGGTCAGGAATGTTCTCAGAACTGTAGTGTTATATTCAGTTCAGGATGTTTCAGGAGAAAAATATAGATAAATCCTGATCAAGTTGAGTGAAGAGCCTCAAAAACATTCCTTTGTGGTATTCTCAATCTTTTTGTCACTTTTGACTTTAGGTGGATTAAAGAAGCTATTAAGGAGCTAGGAGGAGTGGGAACCACTACAAGTGGAAACACCTAAGACATAAGAATTTAATGTGAAAAAGGGAAATGCAGGTAGGACATCAAGGAAGAACATCCTTTGTTTGAGATGCAAATAAATAAGGGCACTTTTTTGCCATATAAAAAGTTAAAAGTCTGCTGACTTGTGAAAATGGGAAAGAAACTGCCCACCTGTTGGAGAAGGTTAGATGTGAGTGTATGATCAGTGCACAAGTTAAACAGACAGGGTCATAAACTGGTACTAGTAGAAGATGCATTCTTTTGTTGAAGACATTTCTCCATTCAAAATAGGAAGTTGAGAAGGATGTGAGGCTAGAGAGAATTGTAGTGATAAAAAGTTTTACATAAATCAAAAGGCAGCAGTCTTTCCCTGTGCAAAGAGCATATTTGGAGGACACATTTACCCTTTCAGATTGTTGTTTGAAGAAAGTGAGATTTATTGGGTAAAGAACATGAGATTTTGGGGTGGTTGTTTCTTTTCATGGAGAAAATTGTGCATTTGATATTTGATGGGTGAATGACCTAGTAGTGATTCTCTCACTATCAGTAAATTGAGATTTTTCAGACCATATGACCTTACTTTCCCCCATATAGTTACCCTACTCTAAGGTCTAGACCTCTTTGGTAGCTTGCAGATTGAGAGTTGGCTATATAAGTTTACAATAGCAGAATGGTGGATTTGCTTTCTGAATAACTGAAGCCATAATAAGACAGTGGATTTTTTAGGGTAGATTGGAATTTGGATGTTCTGTTGAAGTTTACTTTCTGTTCTTCCACTGTTGTTAAAAAAATCCATTGCCACTTATTCTTAGAGAAGACACACTACTGTTATTGCCTCTCTTCTAAAGATGTGGCATGATAGAAGGAACTGTGGGAGTATGTGCCTAGGGACAAGCAGGCTAAATCTAGCCTTTATTTTTTATCCCCAGTTTTCAGAAAAAAAGAAGTTGTTGTGGAAAAAAACCAGATTGTTTTTCCTAGGTGGTTGGTAGCTACTAATGCTAAGTTCAAGTAACGTCCTGTGTTTTTCTTCACAAGCCCATTAGCTTAATTTGAAAAGGCAGTTGTAAATTAATTCTCTATGCAGTAGTGTGTTGCAAGATTAAACAGTTCCATAAATGCAAAACCAAATTGTCCTAACTCTGCTTAGCAAATGGATAAACATCCTTTTTTATTCTACCAGCAATAAACCATTTATTAGCTGTTCTTTTTAGTGCAATTTGTTCCTGAAATTGCCAGCACTTGTGCAAGCTGGATCAGCGTAAAAGCTGCTGTGGTGGTTAGATATATTGCACTAATTTTAACATTTCTAACTTGGGCAAGTTCAGTCATGTCCAAAATTACAAAAAGGATTGTGTCAGTCTGTAACTTGAGCACATTTCCATGTGAGGTGCAGAGCCAGATATGGGACTGTGACAGTCCTATTTACAGGCATTTAGCGATGGTGTCTGTATGAGGCTGTATGTCTTCTGCAGCAAGAGCTAAATTAAAGTCAGGTGAAGGGAGCTCAGGTGGGACCATTGCTACTGTTGCACAAACAACAGATTTCTGTAAAACCTTATCCTGGAGGGAGTTTATGCTAACTCCCTTGTTGCATTAGGCACAGGACCAGAGAACAACAGAAATAGCTATCACCTGTGTCTGTGACATAATCCTTCTCTTTTAGTTGAAGGATCTGGTTCACTGTGTCTAGAGATTAAAAAAGAGATCAGGGAATTGGGTGCTACCAGCCCATGCAGTCCCTTTAAAAATACCCACCCAGGTAGGCCTACCCAGGCCACCACAGCTCTGTCTTCCCACAGCATGTATGGAGGTAGCAAATTATCTGGAGGTCTCAGGGGAAAGGAAGAAATGTGATGAACCACATTGTGTTCAGAATAGCTTACACATTTATCTTTCAAAAATTTATTGCTATAAGAATTTGCAGCTTTTTTTATGTTTTTTTTCTCCCATACCTGTATTAGGATAATGGGGTTTTTTAAGCAAGCTAGAATGATACTCATCACTGAATGTATTTTGCTCTCTCCCTGAATGAAAGGAGTGGGGTTAAATATTGTCCTCTACTGTTGCCAAGCATTGTTCTGAGAGACAAAATGATCCTTCTATATGAGAACCTGCAACAAAAGTTAAAAAAATAACTCAGTGCCTCTTCAGAGGATTTGGTAGGTATTATCAGGATATATTCTCTCCAAAACCATTAGAACTAGTGTGGTACAGCTGATAAATAAATAAATTATAAATAAATTATAACTAATTATGATTATTTATGTAATTATAAAAATAGCTATAATTAATTATAATTACATTTATAGTTATAAAATTAATGTTATAGTAAATAATATATTAATTTTAATGTATAATATAGAATATATAATTTATAATTTATAATATATAATATATATTATTATACAATATTAGATTATAACTATATAATATGATATAGGAAATATTTTTAAATATTATATAATGTATTTTATATTACATAATATATAATGTATTAATTATAATATATAATATTTTCTAATTATAAAATAATTATAAATAATTATAAATAAATTATAAAATTTAAGATAATCAAGCAAAAAGTGACTTTGCTGTTGTTACCTGAATAACAAGAGCAGTAGCAATAACTTCTTAGAGAGGGCTGAGATACAGGTGGTATGGCTAGCTGGCAGGGAGGGCAGCATCCTTCCCATTTTCTGCCCTGGAACTAGTGGTGAACTATTTCTGAAAATAATAAGGATTAGATGTGTTAAACTTCTGACTCCTTTGTGGTGACAATCATTAGCCAAATCAACATTGTTTTGTCAGCTCCCTGCCAGAAATAACATGATGTGGAAGAAGTCTTACTTCAAGTCTCTCTGTTCCCCTGTCAGCCTGGGGAATTCCATGTTCTTTAGCTGACCCTTGGTGAGGCCTTAGGCAGGAAGGTGGGAAAGGGCTCCCAGTGTGCAAGGCAGAATTTCCTGAAAGCTGCTCCCTGCCTTTTGCTGTCAGCTGGTGTGTTGTGCTGCAGAGCCCAACTGCTGGATGCCAGGGTTATGAAAATAGTGTTATTAAGGCTGAGTTTCTCATACCAGATGGAAGCATTCTGAAAGTGAAATCTAGACCTGAATAATTTTGCTTTTAATTGGAGAAGACAGTAGTAAATCCATCATAACCTTTTTTAACCTACTGAAATACTGAGTTTCAATGGGGTAGTAAACATAACTGCTTTGTATTTTTTCCTCTGCTTTTGAATGTGATGGGCTGTTCTTTTTAGTTTACACACACCCCTGTACCTCTCAGTGCTTTCTTTGATGTTTATTATAAGCTTTCTTTTTCTGTTTTACATTCTGTCTCTCATCTTGGTACTTTTGTAATCTTTAAAATGCTTATAGGTTTTTATTGTGTCATTGCAAAGCCCTCACAGTAGAGATTTCAAAAATGCTTAGGCCTTGTAAATCAATTTTTTTATCCCTTTGATATTTGCTGGGTGTGCCATTCTTCACGTCCTTCCCAGAACCTGCCATCTTGTCAGTAATGACATTCCCAGTGCGCTCAAATGTCTGCACATAAAGCCCTTGCTGAGGAGCTCTCAGGGCAGTGTTACACAGCTCTGGGATGCACAGTGAGACACTATTGCCTTGCTGGGGTGGGATATGCTGCTTCTCAGCATTCAGTTCAAATTTAACTGATTTATCCTGTTGCTGTAATTTGATGAGTAAAACTTGCTGTCCATAATCTCTGCTGTCATGTTTAGAATTGCTGCCTTGTCTATGTTTCTCAGTCTAGTGAGTATTGTTTGGGATTTGTTTAAAGATTTTGACTCTAGCAGACTTGCTGTGCCTGTGAAAGACTTGCAAAAATTCATTGGAGAAACAAGCCTTCTTTTCAAGATAGAAATCTCTCATTTGATCTGGGGAGAGAATTAAGACTAAAAGTTAAATCCTGCAGGAGAGCTAACTGCAAATAGTATTTGTGTATGAAGTCAGATACAAAAGAAGACATGACCCGAGAAATACAGTGAATACTGAGTGGGTGATAAAGGCACTAAAGAGCTTGAAGCTTTTTAGTAAAGTAGAAAGCAGTTCAATGCTAAAAAATAAAAATAAATAATGTGTAATAGAAAAAATTTTCCTTACCATTTTAAGCAATCTTAGTGATAGAAAATATCCCCTGAATAAAGGACTATCAAAAATATATGTCTTGGAACTTCAGAGTCAGTCTGGATGCTCTGTCTTGAGTTTTCCATATTTTGTCTGTGTAGCTTTTACCTTCTGGTTTTAGCTATAAAGAAAATAAAGTGATATTTACAGGCAAGAAGATAGAAATATTGTGAGTTGCTTTTCTTTTTCTTTACTGCAAAGATTGAATGTCCAGTACATCCTAGGCCTTTTGCTTTTTTAAAAGCATGGTATAGATTAGACAAATATATTTGATATTCTTTTAACTCTGGGAGAGGTTGTCCATTGCTGTTAGTGAAAAGAGATGACTGTATGCAGGTTTACTACATACTGTATACAGGTTTACTAGTTAAGTACCAGTTTAAAAATTCAACTGTAGTCATGTAAGTAATTGGGCTTTGGTTACCTTGGTATAACAACTATTCTTTTTCCAAAGAATTCTAGGTAATCGAGTGGCAGAACTAGAAAAGAAATTAAGAACTTTGGAAATTGCTGGCTTGTGGAGTCTTCCAGGTTAGTAAAATTTCAAGCAAATAGCTTGCATTATTTAGTTTTCAAGGGTATGTTTGCATTTAAGAGAAGTTTGGCTGTGATTTTTTTTTACGACAGTTACCTGGTAAATGTTCTATTCAGCACATTTGCAAAATTAGAAATGTCTAATAAATGTTAAGTGGAAAGCAAAAATCACTAGACTTTGCAAACTCTTAAGTCAAATATGTATTGAAAATAACATGGAAAGTACTAAAAAACCAGTTTAAATATTGAAGTAATCAAATTATTTCCATAGACAGCAGTCAAAAAAAAAAAAGTGAACTATTTTATTTAAACATTGCATAAAATGATGCACAGGTCATTGGTCATTATGTTTTTCGGCCAATTTTATTCATTAATTTTGTACTTCTTTTAACTATGGATTTTGTTATTTACTGTTGTTAAATGCTTTTCTGTAGAATAATAAACTCCTAGAAATTGGAAATGTAAATGGTTCTAAATTTTCTAGTCCATCTCTCCAGAACAGGCTTATTCCCTATAGTCCCTTAAGTATTGTATTTGGTTTTAAATTACTCAAGTAATGGGAGATTAATCTGCTTCCTAATAGACATCGTTGTTAGGAAAATGTGCAATATTTAATTTACATTTACTTTCTTGCTTCTTTTCTTCCCATTGCACCTAATTGTGTCTTCTGTAACCACTGTAAATTATGCTACTTTGTAGGTGGTGTTTGCATCATTAGGCTTTGTTGTTTACAGATTCCTATCAGTGCTAGTAAGAGTGGGAAAGAGTGGTTTAGGCTTCTGTTTATTTGGCTCTGGTTTTTCCACCTAACCTGTACATCTAGAAGGAAACATTTGACAGAGCTGAGGAGCCCTTGTAACAAACCTATGCTATTCAGCTGTTTGGGCTGATGTGGTGTGTTTCTGCTTCAGCTTGCCTGTTTGGGCTTTCTCAGTCCTGCTTGACTGTTTCCAGAACTGGAGGTCCAAATGTGTTTTCATGGATTTCTCCACAGTTAGTCACTAACATGTGTAGTGTGCTTAGTGCAGTTGTGCCTCCCCGCATTCTCCAAGAGATGAAGGTGAAATGTTTGTCTAAGACCCTGCTAATGCAGTTTAGTACATTACTACAAACATGTCTTTCAAACTCACTGCTTCAAGGTACTGTAGGGCTTTGTTTGTTTAGTTTTGTTTTTCCAGACTAGTGTGCCATAAAATTTTTACACTAATAAATGCAGCATTTCTCATGTTTACAAAATGTATTTTAAAAAATGGAAGTGGGAACTTCTTGCACCGTATTGATCTATGTAGGTAAAGCATCAAATTAATGTTTATACAATAACAACTGTCTCTTTCCTTCCTTTCTTTTGCTGCCTGAAGGCCTGAGCTACAATGTCTCAGTGGGATTTGGGAGTAGGTTCTGCTTAACGTATTTTTTTAGTAACTGATCCTAGCAGTACGTTAAATATTGTCATTGCATGTAAATAAATGGAAATGTTATCTGAACATTTTTATATCCAGTAGATTTAGATGTTCAGTCAATTGAGTTAGATGACCACAGGAGAAATGGAGATTGCTCTACATGAAAGTTCATTTGCGTTACGGAAAATAGTTAGAGGGGATGATCTTAAATATTTTTAAAGGAATTTTACACTGGATTGTGAGTTCTGTTGAGCCCTGACGTTTTCTTGATTTTTTGCTTGCCATTTAAATCAGGAGTGCACTTTTGTTTCCAAGTGCACTCTAATCCTGGGGTGGTCAAAAAGAGCATTGCAACACCTGGTGGGTCACCAGTTTTCTTTTCAGAGTGTGTAAAGCTTCCGCTCCATAAAACAGCAGTGTGTAACAATTAGTGTGGGAATACCACAATGGATTCTGCAGCTGAATATTGGCTTGGGTGAGGAGCAGAACATGGAGAGTATCTCATCTAGTCAGTCTTAAATCCAGAGTGAAAAAATATTATTTGGTTGTGAGTGGAATTTTTTGTCACTGGAAAAAAAAAAGCAAATAAAAACTGATGTTCATTCTAGCGCTGAAATAAATGCACATTACAAATTGCAAGATTTTAATCTGAAGTTAATGTTCCTACTTAGTCACATTGTTTATATAACATTTATAACACACACTGTCACCATGATAATAATATCTTCCAAATGCTGTCTATATACTTGATCCTATTGAAGAAAGATATTGAATGCCTCTGTTTTTTTGTTAGGTGACATATATATTTGTCATCTGCTTTTTGAGAAAGCCATGAATGAACTATGGGGAAGCTAATCAATAGGAAGTGCATATTTAGTTTTGAGAAGGTAAAATTTCATTCCCTCTGGAAGTTCTGCCTACCAGACCTTATATTGCCCTGCTTAGAAAATGGGCTTTAGTTAAGTGAATCTCTTGTGAGGTTTGTTTTCATTGCTGAAAAGAAAGCAAGTTTGCCTTTGATTTTCTTTTTATAATTCTGTTTCCCTTAAGAAGGAAGCAGAGAATGTGATGTTCACAGAAGCATTTAATTGTTTGCTTTGTCTTGGCTACATTGTGGTCGAAATGTGCACACAAATAAGTTAAATGTATTCAATGATAGTACATAATAAACTCCATTTAATTCTTTTCGCAGTCTGATGTCACTAGACATTCAGATGGGTAATTCTGTATTTTTTTTTTAATCTATCATTTCCTGAAAATTCCAGATTTCCACTGAAAAAAAAATCTAAGAAAGATCCAACCATGACTCAGCCTTCTTCTGTGTGGGATGATAAGAGAGTTTCAATGCTGCCTCTTGCCCTGCAGTAATCAGCACAGAGCAGAGGCAGGGTAGAATTAAAGGGCTCTGCAGCTGCTCTGGCTGTAACCAGTTACTGTGGCATAGGGTGCAGCAGAGGTTATAAGAAAATACCCAACCCTGGAGAAGAAAATGAAAAATTTACTATTACTGAAAACTTATATGTATTTTGAGATCTGTATACTTTTCACTATCGTCCTTGAAAAATTCATTAGAGGAACATGAAGCTATAGAAGTTATGAAATTGAGCTTACACAGCAGCTAGTTGAAATTCTTTGTGTGTAATCCAGCTTCAGATCATGATTCACAGAATGTAGTATAGCAGTACCCCTATGTGGCTCCTTCATGAATGGATGTGAATCGCTGTTAATAAATAAATATTCATCAGACTCTTTGGGTCACATCTATTGTTAAGATGTGTGGATACTGAGCTTAGCTTTATTTTCTGTAACCAGGCTGGTTTTCAAAGAAAAATGGTAAAGTAAATGTGTTTACTCTGTAAATGCTGGCTGGAAAGTCAAGAAGTACCTTTTGTGAAGCTTGTCTTGCAATCTTCAGGGACTTCAGCTCAGGCTTTACTTTTTTTATTAAATAAATTTAAAAGTTTCTGCTTTCGTATTAAAACTGCCACCCATTTTTTTATTCATCATCTTTTTACTTCTTCCATTGGATTCTTTTGTATTTTTTTGGGTATGTGGCTGCTTCTGACTGCGTGAATATCTGTTGAGTATATTTATACCACAAGTTCCCTGTATAATTTGGTTCTTCCAACACAAAATTCCTTCACTTTTACGGCAAGCACATTCATCTAGCAGCTTTTGCATTTTGAAATGTTGGTTGGATTTGTTTTGCATTTTTTATGTTTTTAATTAATTATGCCTTACAGTGGGAGGGTTGTCCTCTTTGATGTTAGTTAATTCTGTTTTTTATTACTGAGTGTGGTGAAGGCAGAATTCTGATGCATACTTGACAGGGGATCAAATTTCCACAAGATCCATGCTTCAAAAGCATTAATTGCATTCATACTGCTGCAGTGTATTGCCTGACATGGCAAGGATATAAAAAGATCATTACTACCTTCAGGATCAAGGTATTTGCAGCCAGTGCTCTTAAAAGGAATGAGGGATTGGAGTGGTCCAGTTAGACTCCATGGGAACAGCTTGACTTTCATTATTCCTTAGTATGCACCAGAACTTTCCCAGAGCTGGATTTATTCCAGGTATCTCCTGACCTGGTGTTCTCTTGAAAGTCTTTGTCTTGGATGGGTGATTAGATTTAGGATGTTGCCTTAAGGTGAAACGTACTAACAGATTTAGAGGGGCGAAGTGGCTGTTACATAAATGTCGTTCTCATGGAGATAAATAGAGCAGTGTCTTGCTGCCTCCCCAGCCATTACTTATCAGTTGGCACTTGTTCTGGAGGCCACACAAACACCACGCTTAGCTGATCTTGCACATTTCCTGCCGTTTCCCCTCTAGGTTTAAGGTAGTGTCAGTCACTAAAAACATGAGCATCCTGAATAGTGGAGGACTTCCTAAAGGATCTGCAGGTGTTGCTTTCTGCATTGCTAAAATATGTAAACACTAAGCATCTACAGCAGAGTCCTCAGATGAAGAGTTTCTTGCATTATTTTGTCTGCAAAAGAACTGGAAAATTGTCTTTTTCCATTTGGTTTAAAACTAAAATGCTCAGAAATGTTTTGGGAATTTTCAGATTAAAATCCCTCCTGTTTCCCAGCAATGTGTACTTGTTTGCTCCCTCAGTTCTTAATTATGCGAAGTTTTTAGGGTTTTTTTAAGGAAGCATTGCAGGATAATATGTAAATCTGAAGCATAAAGCTACATAATGATGAACCTGGTTGTATCACATGAAACAGAATAATAGAGAGTAAAGAGTCAGTGCTGAACATTTGCTGGTAATAGCATGCAAGTGATCCATTACTTTGGTATGATCTGATTATTACTTTTTAACTGAATTCTAATTGCTGATTCAATTTGCTGCATACAGCACCTGGTCTTTCAAAATCTGGCCTTTACTCAGTACTGCAGATAAAAACATGCAGCTTTTCTGCCTTTGCCTTGCATAGTGTGGCTCCAGTACAGAGTATTTTCTTTTTCCATGCTGTGAAAGGATCATTTGAGATGCTTTTCCTGTTCTGTACTTTTCAGTATCATTGTTAAAAATTTGTGGGGAACATCACTGATGCACAGTGGTTGTAATGGGTGAGCCAGCAGCTCTAACAGTGTGGTTGTTGCAGGTGGGAAGGACACGATAACATTCAGTGACCCAGCCCTGCCTGTGATACAGCGCTCCAGGTCACCCTTGTCAGTGTTTGCTGATAAGCCTCAGAGAACTGAAGTACAAGGTGAGCACCTGGGACGTAAGAACATGATGAGAGCTGAGCACTCATTTCTTTCCAAATAAAATGTAATGAATTTTCATGCTGGGATAGCAGGAGGCAAAGTTTCAGTGATCATAGAGATTGAATACATCATCCACAAGTAAAACAGATAGATGGTCCCAGTACAAATAGCAAAGAAATGACTGAAAAGTTACTACTGAATGGATTGCTAAGGCTAGGGATCAGGTCTTACACCGCAGAGAATTTTCCTGCCAGATAACATGACACTGTGTGAAGTTATTCATGCCATCTGTGTTGCAGTTAACTGATTCCTGCACTTTTCCCCTCAGTTAAAATGCGCAGTAGGAAGCAGTCTGTGGAACTGGTTTGGCACTTTCCTGCATTATAGGTGATGTCTAGATGAATGGCTTCCTGATTGCACATGGTAAATTGAAATACCCAACTCATTTTCCCAGAGAAATTGACTGCTTTTTTCATAGTCTTACATGTTTTGTTAAAAATCCTTCTCCAGCAGCAAGCTTTAACATCCCTCCAAAGTCAAGCTTAGCTGTATTTGACAGTTGCTGATAACCTTGATTTGTTTTTCCTTAGATTTTCATAATGGATGGGAGATGGATTATTATATTTGCTTATTGGCATTTGGATCAAGTCTTTAATGGGCATAACACTATGATAGGCCCAGATCTTTCTCAGCTAACCATGAAGCATCATAAACTATTTATTTGTTAGTCCTGAAACTAAATAGATTCTGGCTTAATTTTGACTTTATAGTCCATGTCATTATCTGATAAAATGTGACAGCAAGGCTGATCTTTTTTTATAATCTTGATCAGCTGATATTTTTGCTAAAAATAAGAAGTGAAACTGTAATGAATAGTTCTCTGGTGAGTAATAATAACTCATAAATATTCATTCTTTTACCTACTTAAAAGTTGATTTTTAATTAAATCTGCAGTTATTGAAAGTATTTACTTGGTGGCATTATGCTCTTTTCTTTCCATATTTGTCCTAGGTGAGGCTGGTATTACAGTTGTGATTACAGGCTGGTCAGATGGGGAGTCTGATCTGTCTGTCACATCTCATCAGACCCTCTTGCTGTTGCTTTGTGGCACTGCCAAACCTTAACTGTGGGCTGAAGCTTTCCATGTTGTGTTTTCTACGTCAGCTTTTTTTTTTTTTTAAGATAGCAAATAACTTTTTTTTTTGTGTTAAATACTGATGACCATGTGGGGTTTTTGGTGGGCTCTGTTTGTCTTTTGTATGTTTGAATTTGGGTTGGTTTTTTCCCAATATGCAAGTGTTTCCTGTATCTACAATTATAGGAATTGGAAATCTAGGGAAAAGGTTTCCAGCCTGAGGAAGCAGTCTGGAGTTTCTACCTCTTTCTACATGATTCACTTACAAATCTTATCTGCTAAAAACAAACAAGTTATTCTGTTGAGCTTACTTTGTGCCATCAGTGCTGGTAAAACTCTGTATGCACCGTTCCTTTGAGATAAAGTAAACTTAGAGGGGAAAAAAACCTGGAGCAGAGTGGGAAGAAAGGCCAAGATCAGGACTCGAGTAGATGGGGTTTGACAAAGTCCATGGAAGTCTGAGTGAGGAGGGACTTGCATGTGGCTGAGCAGAGGTCAGAGCACAGGAGTGAGAAATCAGAATATTGGCAGTGAAAGCAGGATGTGATTAAAAAATATTCAAAGGTGGATGAGAAATGGGCACAGTGAGTATAGGGACTGGATAAAGAAGGGGATATGGAGCAGGAACAGAAAGATAAGCAGGGGAAGAGAAGAGCAGAAGTAAACAGCCTTGGATAGGAAAGGACAGACCAGGATTAGACCTGTGGCAGTCATAGGGAGAATCAGCTCCCAGTAGATCATCTCCTTCTTTTCTCCTCTCAATCCCATGACCATCCTATAGAAATTCTGTCATTAAACTGAAGCAGGTTAAGAAATTACTGTTCTGCCTACACTAACAGCTTGGGTTTCCCCTTACCTGTGTCCCCATATATCTGATAACCTGCAGTGAGAACTGAGACAAAAGTTACCTCTGTAATAATTAAATTGGGTCAACTTTTTGGTGGCATAAATAAGCACATATCTACAACCAGCTGTGCAGGGGACACCATAGTTTCTAGTAGTAGGTGACACAACACCTGCTGCTCCAGATGTTCCAGATGCTTTTTCTGAAGGATGTTTGGGGCTGCCATTTTCCCTTCAAAGCCTGAAAAGGAAGCAGTGTGTTTTCAGCTGTAGGGCATATCCCTGTGCTTGGAGTAACACAACTCCTCTGCAGTCAGTATCTGTATGGGAATGGTACCCAGATATGTTTTGTACCACTCTGCACAGAGAATGACTGCTCTTGAGGTTTAGGAACTTGGTGCATATTGCAATTTTTCATCTATACCATGTACCTCCAAAATCTGGGGTACCTTGACAACTGGAAGAAAACAGGAGTGTGTTCTTCCACCATCATTCATCCAACAAGTATGCTCTTGGTTAAAGTATTACTGAAATAAAAACAAAACCACTCTTATTTTCCTGTTAATTGAATGATCGGTTGAGTGAAAACAGTTGATAACCACAATAACAATGAAATTCTTACTTATTGTTATGTATTAGATCTCATGTCACATTGGCCAGTTGTGGCCTTTTAAAGAGTAGCATTTGATACCTGTTTAACTCAAGAAATCGTCTTAGCTTTTGAACAAACACTTACTCTTCATCAGAACTTTTTATAATGCATCAAGTGTTGCTCTGGCTAGATCTGTAGATAATCAGAGGGCTTTTGCAGGCTTTTTTTATCCAGTCTATCTGCTTACCCTGGTCTCATCAAAGCCTCCTTTAATCTGCACTTGTTATCATTGTTTCAGTTAAGCTGGATGGTGGATGTCTGTAGGATCTACTGTGCAGTTCCTGTGAGAACATGCATAATGACAGAGTACAATCATATGAATTAAAGCCTGTCTTGTGCCATGAAATCTCCCTTTATCCACAGCACAGGATGGATAGTGTCATGGGATGGATTGTACCTGAGCATCTCAGCTGCTAATGAACAGCTGCTCAGGGATTTTCCCCTCCATTGTTGAATGCCTTGTCCCTGCTGTACTGCCTGGGTGCTGTTTCAGGCATTCCCCGAAGAAAGCAGTGCTGTTCTTCTATGAACTTTTCTCTGGTGATTTAGTGCTTTGAGACAATTTATCTTCAGAAGAGTGCAGCAAGGTGATAGGTTGGTGGTTTTCTACTGTAAGAGGGAGGAAACTGAGGCATGCAAAGAGGAAGGTAGAGTCCCTGCTAATTTGGAGTGCTAGTTGGAGGTACATACATTTTGGCTCATTTGGAGCACTTTGATGTACAGCACAAGCTCCTAGTTTTCCAGCTGACTTCTCAGATAATGAGGCTTAGATCCAGTGAGTGATCACCTTTTGAAAGTTAATTTATCCCTACCTTTTCCACAGACTTAAATTTCAGCTCTTCAGAGTTGCATTCCTAGCTTTGTTGATGGCAGAAAGAGTGTCTGTTCCCCTGGTGCCAGCCCTGGTCTCATTCACTCAGTGGCTCCCAAATTCTAAGTGAGGCAGGTATGATAGAGAGAGTAGGCTGGTCCTCTGCAGCCAGGCAGTCCCATTCTTGTGTGAAGCAGGATTCCTGTGAGAGAAATGGAGTAAATTCTTAAATACTAAAATGAAATGTGTCTGTACAACAAGAGTAATTTTAAGCTCTCAGGGCAGACTTATTTTTGGCATTTCCTAATTTTTCTTACTTTACTTTGCAAGCTTTTTTTAAATGAGGCTTCCTGCCTTTAATGGACACATTAAAGGACATTTTTCACAAGGGTGTTTGTTTGCACCTTGATTTTTTCTCTATTTTGATTCTTTTCTCAGTGTTTGCATTTTAGTATAATGCTATACTTAAAATTCTTGTGCTGCTGCTTCGTTTTACACTGTTACCCTAATCAAAATAATCTTTTATGTTTGGAGAAGTGTTGGAGGAACAATAACAAAACTCATTATTGGATGAAAACCTGTGAAAAGCTCCAGATAAATGGAGCTTGTGTTAACCCCTGAAACTGGTAGTGATGGGGGGATTGATGGTAAGCTATGCCAAAAATTTCCATAGCTAAGTGCCTTGCTTGGAGTTGATATTCCCCTAGAAAAGTTTTCCTGACCTTGCTGTTCTACAGTATGAGTATGGTACTGTCTGGCTTTTAGAATTGTTGGTATTAGGAAAAGAGGAGTTCCAAAACAGGGCCAGGTCCAGCAAGAAACTTAGGGTTGATTGTTTATTGTCTAAGAAATAGGCCTGGGAGGGATGGGGAAGCACTCTTAAAAATTCCTTACTGAGATAAACATCTCTGTGATCCAGCGCTGGTAGTAATATTCTTCAGATCAGATATATAACAAATATGCCTCCAAATTATTTGAGTGTCCTGCTCTTCCATTTCTCTTTCAGCAGAACAGAAGGGAGAACGTGATGAAACTTATGCTGTTGCAACTGAATCTGTGGCTCCAGAGGGAACAAACTTAAATAACAGAATCCAAAATAAACATTTTTACCCTTCATTACCCCAGCTACCTTCTGAGGAAGAAGACATAAACAAGCTTGGAAGTCAGATAATTAAACTGACAGTTGCAGAACTGGAAGGGAAAAGAGGAGGCGCTCCTGTGGGGGAGCAGAACGTGGGAGTTGAAGCAGAGCCTAATGATTCATCAGAGGCAGAGTTCCCACTTTCCAGCCCTGATCCATCTGACCCCACAGATCCCTCAAACTCTGAGAATGAACGAACTGGTGAAACTGAGGCCCTGAAAGACAATGACAAAACCTTAGAGAGAGATTGTGAAATTCCAAATAAAAGAGAGGATCAAAACAGCAGCACCATGGATGTGGTGCATACTGAGGATGCTGGAAGGCATGGAGGGCTCAGTGTTCAAACTGCAGACACAAATAACAGCTTTGAGGAGCTCTCTGAATCTGAAAACAAGAAACCATCTGATGCTGCTGAAAACCGTGAATATTTGGATAACAGTTTGGCTTGAGGTATGAAATCCAGGCCCTCGAGCATCTCACTGTAAGCCTTGTGCAGTGTCTGTGCTGCTGCAGATATGATCAGTAAAATATTGTGCTGTAGGGTTGGTTATTTTATACTGAACTGTTAATAATTCTTTTTAAAAATGTTTTTCTGTTAGTTCTAGCTGTAGTGTAGCAAAACCATAAATTACCTACGGGAAAGAATTAATGATGAGGTTTAGTCATGTTGGCTTTCTGTAATGATTTGAAGTTTCTATATAGATTGATGTCATTTACATTAGTGTAGGAAAGAGGCCAGTGATAATGATTTATCTTGTTATCACTAGGCTCCTGAAACATGTATGGTCCTAGTGCTGGACTGTATTTTAATGTTGAGAAATGTCTCTCAAGGATGAAAATTTTGGAGTGATAAATAGAGAAGCATCTTAAGGCTGTGAGCTTTTGCTTCTTTCTCAGACTGCGTTCTCCTTCTCTTTACATACAGTGACTGTCAGTACAGCCATAGCATAAGATCACTGTTCCCTTACAGGAAGTTTCTGAAAACCATCCCTGCATGTATATAGTTCTCTCATTACAAACTGTTATACCTTTGTATTTTGTCAACTGTACAAAATTTTTCCTTTCCTCTCCCAGCTCATCTCATGAAAATGAAGCAAGTTATTTCACCAGATACTGAGAGCCCAATTTAATGAAGCTCTGAAGGAAACATCATCAGAGAAGCCAGAAGTCTTACTGTAAGAAACAGCAATGCTGTTCTAAAGCAGAGAAAACAGCAAGAGGAGAACCAGTGATGTCCTGTCCAGCTTACTTGGCTGTCAGTTTCTGGAATTGCATTCCTCTACTCACAGGAGCTGGAATGGGCCCTTGGGCTTGGTTAATGGGTGATAGGTTTCAGCCTAGTCCATCTGTGCTCTCCTTTCTAAAGGAATTTTATGTCTTTTTTATTTTCTTATTACTTGCAATTAAGGGTAACTCTTCCTTTCCTCCTCATTTCACCAGTCTATGTTACGATAGAAGGATTATTTGTATTGTTGCCACTTTTTTAAACTTCTTCTCTTGAAGAGGTTTAGTCATAGATAAACATTCCTATAATAACTGGGGGAAAGGGAGCTGCTGTGTCATTCCCTAGCTTGGTCCTGATGCTGGAGCTGTGCCACTCTGCTTCTAGGAAGGCAGCAACGAGGGAATGCTTAACATTGAAGTTAGCAGCTGTTGGGGAAGGGGAGGCAGGTCTTTCCTCTCCTGTTTGTAGCATAAGGAATAGTCTCTGCAGCTGTGGAACTTCTGAGGGCCAGCAGCCGTCAAGGCAATTTTTCTGCTGGCTTGGGACCTAATTGTCTGTAAATGTTCATTTCTCACTCCTAGAGCTTGAAACCAATCAGAGAGAATTAAAGCAAATTTAATAAAATACTACTAATAAAAAGGGAAATCCCTCCCAGACTGAGTACTTCTTTGACAAATAACTGCCAGCTGCAAGTTTTTACAGCCCACTTGTCAGCTACTGCATAAAGAGAGTTTATATTAGCAGTACTGACAAACTCTTCTGTATGTGTAAGATGAGGTAGCAGGTGCTGCCATAATCAAGGTGTCAGAGCCCATGAACAGTTTGTATTCAGCAGGAGAAAGGCTGTATGTAAATTATTACATATAAATATAAGGAGTCATAGTCAGAAGGTGAAAAATGTGGCTTGTCTCCATTCTCATGTGTTTTCCCTAGCAGGTGCATCTGTGTAACCCTTTCAGTGTCTGTCTGCAGGATACAAAGCCATACTTAGAGTGCTCTTCAAATATGTGTACTTTGTCTTTAAGGGTAATTGGACATTGCAGCATTCCACTGATGTTAAGCAGCAGTCTTTAGGAACAAAAGTTTTATAAATAGTTAAGCGCATTACAGACATGAAGCAGTAAAAAGTTTTTATTTTGTTATCTTGTGCCCCATTAAAATTCCTCATTACCTGAAAAAACCCCAAGAGTTTAAATATTTGAAAGAGTGTTAAGATGTTCCCAGTAATTCTAACTGACTGCATTACTGACTCATTTTCATGACAGTCAGAAGAAAAATAGCTGTAGAGACTAAAATCTCCAGGAGAATGTGCAGGATTTTTTGTAATGCCTGAATGTCACATGAAGTAGCATTTTGTTTGAGATGTATTTTTTCCATCCTTCACAGACTGATCCTGCACATAGCTAAATATCAGTGCAGTCAGAACTGAGGCAAGCAAATAAGAAGGTCAAGATTTCATGTGTTGAGCTCAGAAACACTGAGGGTATTTTACTATTTCCCTGCCCTGTGTCTTTCCTGACCCAGAGATGTGAGAATGAGTATTTTGCTCACAGTCCCTTAACAGCCAGTTAATGCTATTAGTTAATGAAGAGCTTGGTGTAAGGTTGGAGCAGTGCTGGATCTACAGCTTGTTCGTGCCTCATGTGCTGATTCTTTTCAGGATGTCTTTTCTGTGAGACCATACTGGTGTACAACCCAACAATTAGGGAATCTTGGTAAATGTCCTCACACCATTCCCCCTCTTAGATGTAATTTTTAAATCTTTGCAATCACTAAATTCCAGTAAGATACATAGATCCCTGAAAACCTCATTTCCAGTGGGATGCCACTGCTGCAATACTGGCCCTTTCCTTTCTCTTCTAGCAAATGTGTATTCCAGCTACATTTTTAGCTTTCTCCCAGGAACACAAGACTTCAAAGCAAGGAGACTTGTAAAAGTAAGACATTGTTGCTGCACTAGGTGATAAGTAATTAAATATTCCTGTCAGTATCTTCCTTGGATATTGCTTTAATTGATATCGTTGTGCTAATATAGCAATGATTTTTTTTTCCCCAGTAAATTTGTGGTTTTTTGTGGACTCAACTCTTACCTTAGATTTGGAGGGGTTGGTTTTGTTTTTTAAGACCTGTGTTCCCTTTTTCTCCTACTTTAGAAGTGCAGAAATCACAACCAGACATGTAAGCCTTTTTGGTGTTGGGCTTTGGGGAAGAAAACTGGGAAGGGAATTGTGTAGCACGAGTATGGGGAAGCTGCATTTCACAAACTCATTTTAAGGAGATTGTTGTACCTAAAGGTCAAGTCATGCATTATGTGTGAGAAAGATTTCATTTGAAAGTATGATAATGTGGTTATTGGAAAAATAAAGTTAACTGAATTTGTAAAATAAGTGTGTGAAAATGACAGATTAAGAAGCATCTTTTAGAATGCTGCTTCTTTTCTAAGTGAGACTATTTTTAAGCATATGGGAATTTGTATAATAAAGACAGTGGAATTTCTTTAATCCCTATGAGCTCAGGAATGTATTTCAAAATCTTAACTGAGATTAAGTTGAAAATCTGCTGCATTTCTAAAAGATAGCATTTTGTTTAAGCTATCTAAAAGATAGCTTCTGTTTTGTAGTTTGCTTTCTAAATTATGCAGTTTAATTTATTTGCAAACTAGTCTTTTGTTGCTGCTTGGATTAACAGCACAATGTGGTTAAACTATATTAATAAATTTTGTCATCTTTAATAAAACTATTTACTGATACACTTGTTCTACCTGCTTTTCTCTTCTGTTTCCTTTTCTCTTCTTAGTATTAGATGAATGATAGCCATGGGGTGGTGTTTTAATATTCTGAGTTGTATTAAATTTAAGAAGTAAAGCCTTTTTAAGTGAAAGTTTTAAATCTGAAAATTATCTTACTTAAATCTTTTCACCGTCACTTCTCCCAGCCCAAACTGACTTTGTTCCTACAGTTTTGTATGAAGTAAAATACTCAGTATTTTTTTGCTTTGAAAATAATATTTCTCCCTGATCTGCTAACTTTATCATCATTACCTAAGCAGCTTTATAACTTTTGTATATAACTTTGGTACTAACAGGAACAGACTGGAGACTTACAGAAGCAGAATAACAGATGGATCTCAAGTTCAACACAGAAATTTCTGTACTTCCCCTTATTTCTAGGGGAAGTCCACTACCAAGGTCTTGCAACACAACACCCAACACTGTTAACAGCATGGAGACCTTTCTGCTTTCAAGTTGGCACCTAACTACAGAAGAGTGTCTAATGAGAGGCAAATTTGTACTTTTTTCCTTTAGTATCTAACAATCCCTTAAAAGGCCCTTGCAGGGCACAGATTCTTTAGCCCACGCACCCTATCCATCTGCACTCTTGCTTACATACATTCAACTTCCAAACTGCATCAAAGGGAATCTTTTCTCCTTCAAGAAAACATTCACAGTGTTGAGCTGATGCTGGTTTTATTGATGGCTTACATAAAGGAAGCTCTACAACAGTGATATACATTTCATAGAGGAGCAAGCAAATAGGAATCCTTTAGCCATATATCTTTGTGGGCAACAGCACAGCCCGAGTTACTTTGTGCTGCCCAGGCTGTAGCTGGCACTTTGGACTTCACCTAAGCCTGGTTGTATGTTCTTCTGTTGAGCCCTCTCTTCTTCTTGTCCATAACCTCAGGCAGCTTCTCTTCCCACAAGTTCTTGTTGCTTATCCCAATCACACAGCAAGCCAGACGTTTCCCAGCATTTCCATTTTCCAAACTGGCCTTATTATTGCCCTTGCCCATGTCATCTTCCTGCTCGTGGATCACCACAGATCTGCCCATGATGGAATACGGACCAAAGACTGTGGCAAGGAGGTTTGTTTTGTATTTTCTGATTTTGCCTTCTTTAGGAAGAAAGTTGCCAAAATCTCCTGGGTGCCGAGGGTGATTCACTCTGAAAGGGTTATAGTGTCCCCCTGTAGAATCACAGCCATTGCTGAGGTCTCCAAGCTCGTGGATGTGTATAGCTCTGCTGGATTGGTTGTTATCCAATGGAAACCCATCCAAGTAAAATAAGGCTTCCAGTCTTCCATATGAGTAACTCTGCCTGAATAAGACTTGTCCAGTCACTTGTGGCTTGTCAGCATCTATTCTGGAGCTGGGCTTCATTTCACAAGTGGCGTAAATCATCCCATCAGTGTCATTACCACGTGTTACTGGGTAGAGCAAATTCTGCCAGAGGTCGTTCACTTGTTTCTGTATTTCATGCAGTGACTCCTGGCGTGGGTCAGTTTCCTTGTCTGTCATGACACCAGAGGCAGACAGGGTGAGCCCAGTGACCAGAGAAAGAATCAGAAACATCTTGGCAATTTCGAGCCTGCAAAAGATATAGGAAGATACAAAGAATTCAGACACAGCCGGTGGTGGGGAGCTGAGTGAAACAGCTGGAGCAGGGTCCCAGGGGACTGCTGCTTGCTAAACCTGTCCAATGTGATCAACTGAAACTCAATCACAACGCATACGTGTGTTTAAACACATACAACTGGCACCCATGCCTAAAAGAAATTCTAGTGATTACATATTTGAAATTAGATCTTGATCTCAAAAACTACATCTGTTTCCCTGCAGGAAGCAAGCAAGCCAAAATGTTTTAAAATCTATTTCTGAGTTTGTATTTTTTGTATTGTAGAAAAGTAGGTTTTTCTACTTCAACAAATTCCAGCAAGGCAGTTTGCCAGGAGTTTTTCTTGGTCCATCTACTTAACCATTAGTAAGGCATTACAAACAAAAAGCAAAAATCCAACAAGTTGATTACCTTGCAGAACCCCTCAGTAGTAGCTCGTCACCTCTGCTCCCCTATACCAAGATGTGACCGGACATAAGGCCAGAGCTGCGTGGAGGTGATGCTGACAGAAACTGCGTGTTTGTGTGGAAATTAGGTAACGCTGGCTCAGGGGAGGCGGGAGAGATGTGGGAGGGGAGGGAGGCGGGGACGGGGGAAAGAAGGAAGGGAGGGGAGAAAGTTCTAGGCATTTTTGCTTTGGGCAGGGTGAATGTTTTATCCTTTCCTGGTGAGTTTGTTAGTCTGACTCGGTCCTCACAGGCATTTAAAAAAAAAAGAAAAAGCCATGAAACTTTGAAATTAATCTGCCTTTTGGTGACTTCATGCACTCATCTAAAACAAGTGAATTTGAGCAGGCAGGGAGGGGAGAGGGAGAAGCTTTATTAAGGCACAATTGGGCGGTTTGCTCACTTGTGTGCTGGTTGTCTGGAGGTAGTTTGCATTTTTATTTCTTCAATAATCAAAAGGAAAACTGGTGCTTGAGCAACATAAACTGTTCTATATGGATGTATACAAAAGTTTTTGTGGATTTAGAAACAGTTTAAAGTGTAATTGTTGGGGTACATGTCAATGAATGCCTCTGAAGTTTTGGGGTTAGTTAGCATCTGCTCTTCTATGTCTGCTCCACTGAAGCCCTTCTGCTTTTTATCCCCTTTTTTTTTTAAGGAGCAGTGATTTCTTTCCCAAGAGAGAAGTAAGCGGTACTGAGGCAGTGCAACATCAGACTGAGGCGCAGAGAAATTGCTCAGAAGCACGGAGAGTTCACGTATGTTTCATCATCCCATGAACTAAGAAATGCTCTCCTCTCAGGGGCATTGCCCTGCCCACAGCACTTCCTACTGATGCAGCTGAAATGTGGATTTGGCTGTCACAAGATCAATTTAACAGGGTGAGATTTCTGTGGAGAGAAAAGAGTAGCTCTTACTAGTCTGGAACAATTCTCAATGCAAGAAAATTGCAGAGAAAATCCCTTTTCCCAGTTCACGTCTTCTGCCAGCTGGGTAAGGAATGGGACTGTCAGCTTCTGCAATGGTAAAATTGTGTGTGTTAATCTTACCAACATCATACACTACATCAGATCCAAGATACTCAGTCATGTGAGAGAAACAATTTTTTTTCTTTATCTATGAGGGAGAGTAGAGCTAAAGGAATGCCAACTGCTCGGATCATTAGCCAGGGAAATACAGAATTAACTAACTTCAATTTTGAATATTGGGATATTGAATGTGTTACTTTAGCTCTGGGCTTCAGTGAAACAGGACAACTGGTATTTCTTCAGGGTATTTACAAGTTTTTCAGATCTCTGTGCTCCCGGGCACTGTGCAGTGTTCAGAGGGAGCCGAACCCTCAGAGAAGCCAAGTGCCAGGATTGTCCATCACCCCAAGTCTAACACCACCTCCTTTGCAGCTCTTCCCACCTTCCTTCACTGGCAGTCTCTGAGCTGGGAAAGGCCATACTTGCAGTGTAGAAACAAAGAAATTGCTTAGGTTTAAAGCATTTGAAAGTTTTATAATCAAGTTTTATAAATGGACACAAAAATGTTCAGCTAAGACGAGCCAAATGCAAAGGTTTGAGTTTGTAAAATACAGGAAGCAAACATCCAGTCTAGGTACTATTAGAAAAATTACTTCTTAGCAGCATAAACCATTTTTAAGGGGTCACAACAAATGGAAGGAGGAAAGGAGCATCATTCATTGTTTACTCTTCGAGTCACAAAGTGGTGAATTGCAATTGAGGTTAATACTTTCACAAGGGAGTTCCTGAGGCAGCAGTCAGTACTCAAAAAAGAGAATTGTAAAGCTTTTATTGAATTTTAAGGCATTTTGAGATACATACTAGGGACAGAATTTTAGCTGGCTTAAATCCAGCAATGTTTCTGACTGCACTGGCATTTGTGCTGTCTATGCCAGCTGGGATTCTGTCCCTGGAAAAACCTACTTGCTGCTCTCTTTTGATGTACTGCACATGAGAAATGCAGAAGGTGTAAAGGAGATGATCAAAGGGACAGAAAGGACTGCAGCAAAGCGAAATGATGTATTTGTAGTGCTCTGCACTTCAGAGAATGAAAAGGAAATAGTAGCTGTGGGCCGCTGTCAGAAAGATGTGTTCTGAAAAGGAGAAGGGATGATAACTACAAGGAATGCAATAGCCAGGGTGATTTGGCATTCATTTTGAGCCTGAAAGATGGTCACTAAGTACTAACCAGGTGTATCATTAAAGTCTGTCGTTACCCACTGCCTGTGTTTTAATTTTCTGGTTACAAAGAGGTGTGAATAATGGGCTTGACAGCCTTTAAAGCAGACAGCAGTTACTGGGAAGAAAGCCCACAGTGACCTGACCATGCACTTGTGTTACAATCACTGCTCAAAAAAAAATAGACCTCTGCTTTTGTTCCAGTTCTAGGAGATCTTTTGTATCCTGAGTTTCAAGCAATGTCCTAAAGATGCCTGGGCTATACAAGACAGACAAGTTGAAACAACTTCTGCAAGGCTCTCTGGACTGCATAGGAAGAATTTTGTTCTACAGTGAGCTTTGTAGCAGACTCTGCTCACAAGCTCTCAGTCCATGCTGTGACCTTCAGGGTTGGTTGGTTGGTTGGTTGGCTTGTTTTGCAATGACACCATTCCTATTGCATTACTCTGCTGTTTGACATCCTGTTGTTTGATTTGTCCAGCACAGAGTTAAACATGATGAGGAAAACACTGCATAGGGGAGAATCCTTTTATAGCACGCTGTAGCCTCCTTTCTTGTGTCTCCAGCAGTCGGATCTGCTCTCACTGGTTTTTTGATAGAATGGTTTTCCATAAAAACAACACCCAGACAAGGAAACTTTTATGCCTTTGGGAGTAAGTGATGGAGCTGACTGCTTTTCTCCACATATGGCAGCATCTGGAGCAGCTGAAAGAAAGGGGTCATTTGCAGTCTGAGGGAAACAGTCGAGATCCTTGGGCACCTGATGTGCCCCTTTGGTTTTGGGCACTTTCTGCCATTTCTGAGTCACAGGAGCCAGCTGTGCTGGTGGCTCATCAGGCAGCAGCAGGAGCAGGCAGCATTTGTGTGGAGTTGGAGACTGCAAGGCAGCCAAACTTCCACGTCCTGAGTTTGGTGAGGTGTGGTGTGTGCCATGTGCCCCTGCCCCGTGTGACATCCAGAGGGTCCTGGTACCTGCACTGGGGTCTGCAGCCAAAGCCTGCGGGGCTGCTCTCATCTGTGGTGCTGCAGACAGGGCAGGTAAGGACACAGAGAGCAGCAGTGCAGGCAGCAAGGCAGGACACAGAGAGCAGCAGTGCAGGGTAAGGACACAGAGAGCAGCAGTGCAGGCAGCAAGGCAGGACACAGAGAGCAGCAGTGCAGGCAGGGTGGGGTAAGGACACAGAGAGCAGCAGTGCAGGCAGGGCAGGGTAAGGACACAGAGAGCAGCAGTGCAGGCAGCAAGGCAGGACACAGAGAGCAGCAGTGCAGGCAGGGTGGGGTAAGGACACAGAGAGCAGCAGTGCAGGCAGGGCAGGGTAAGGACACAGAGAGCAGCAGTGCAGCCAGCAAAGCAGGACACAGAGAGCAGCAGTGCAGGCAGGGTGGGGTAAGGACACAGAGAGCAGCAGTGCAGGGTAAGGACACAGAGAGCAGCAGTGCAGCCAGCAAGGCAGGACACAGAGAGCAGCAGTGCAGGCAGGGCAGGGTAAGGACACAGAGAGCAGCAGTGCTGGCAGGGCAGGGTAAGGACACAGAGAGCAGCAGTGCAGCCGGGGTGGCCATGAAGGCGCTGTGGCCTTGGCCATTCACGGCCTGTGACCTCTCTCTCTCTCTCTCTCTCTCTCTCTCTCTCTCTGGCAGGCCTCTGGTGCCATCCCGCAGGAATTATGATGGAGCAACTGGTTTGCAGTTCCTATGAAGAAAAATAAGAAAATGAAATCAAATGAAACATTTTTCTGTAGCAAATGGAAGATCCGTTGCTGGTCATGAGTTATTCTTCCTGTTTAATCCTGTTCCTTGACTTGGTATTTCTATTTAAAGAAATAAAAATATTTACTGCCTGAGATAAGCATCCATTTATAATATTCTTACAAAAGAGCTATAAGCATTTCCAACTATTCAGGGCATTACCCATAACAAAACTCAAATAAATAAACAAAAGGGAAACAGCACTGTTCTCTCTGGGGAATAATTTCTCTTGCAAATAGAAGCTCATGCAACTGTCAAACTACTCTGCGTCAGCCAATTTGAAAAATTTTTGAAATTCTTCCTCTTTAATAGCTTGTGAAGAAATCATTTCATGAGATGATGTGTAAGTAAGCTTTCAGAACAAGCTGCATTCAGAAACTCATTCTAAATCTGTCAGCCTAATTTAACTGAATTTCATCTTCACATGCAAATATAAAATATAAATATGTAATGTAAAAAGTAGGGATGGAGCCCAGCTATCAGATAATTCAGGTTATTATTTGTGTTTGCATTTATTCCCTGTTCTTTTATAAAATGTTTATCCTTTCCTCTTTGTAGCATTAATCTGATGAGGGATTTGCTCTTTGAGATGAGACAAGAAATAAACACAAGACTTTTTTCAAGCTCAGTGCCCAGTGGCCACAAATGGAAATATCTTGGGGTTTTTCAATTTCAAAGTGCACATTGCATACACGGTGCATATTTGCACAACTTCAGCTCTCTGTGTAGCTTCAAGTTGCAGCTCAGGAGCCATAGGAATACTGGACCATTAGGTCCCATTTATGAGCAGTGGTTACCTGCAAATAACTAAATATAAAGAAAGTTCTCTTTTTGTGACACTTAATAGCAGCTGTCTCAGTAATCTAATGATCATCACAGATTAACTGAGAATAATTTTCAGATATTTCTACCCTTAGTGTACTAAAAAGACACAGCCATTGATAACAGGCCATACCCTGCCTTCTCTTTGTGTGTGTCAGCACCCTTCGTTTGTATCTGGGCTATGGTCTGAAAGGGATTTAGAGACACCAGACCAACCTTACCAATCAAGGCTTAGTAAATCAAGACTTAGGCTTCTGTATCCTGTTTTTAAAAGACATCATTGCTGAAGAATCTGCCATCAACTGCAGCTTGACTGTCCTTTCTCTTACAAGTTTTCCAGCTCTGTAGCCTCATTCTCACTGCAGATTGGAACCCCTGTTTTGATTGTACTACAGACACGGGGACAGATTCTCTTCTTTGCAACAGCCACAGTCAGACTTGAGAGTTTAGCTCTGAACCAATGGCTCTTCCATCTTTCAGCTAAACATTTCCCATTCTTTTAACCTTTCCTCCTAAATTGTGTAGGCTCCTGTGTTAAGTAGATCACCTTTTCCTATGGACTGTGCACCTCTTCCTGGCAGAGAAGTCACAAACACCCCAGTGTGCCAGACAAACAGCCAGAACTACCACCATGCTTGTCATGCAGACTATATTATTCCCTACATCATAATGTGATCTTTGACTGACCCTTTCCTGCAGATCTGCTGCTTATGCAATTATTTCCATTTTATATTTCAGTAGCTGCTATTTCTGCCATGTATGGGATTTTACGATTGTCTTAATAGAGTTACCTCCTATATGTTTACTTTCCCCACCTCTTATTTCTCCAGCTTGTCAGGAACATTTTGAATTCTAATCCTTCCTCACAGTGTATTTACAGCTCCTCCAGATTAGTGTCAGCTGTGAGTTTAATCAGTTTACTTTTTGTCCCATCATTCACATCACTAACAGGAGGGCTGATAAAGCTGAATAGACAAACTCCTGCACCCAAGGCAGGTTGCTCTCCCTGTTGGGAACTGACTGGTTTCTAAACTGGTACCAATTTCCCACCATCCCCATACCTGCTTTATAAGAGTGTGATCAAGACTGGTATTTTCCCCAGCTCGTGTGTAAGAGTGTCATGTGAGATAGTAGTTAAGATATTTAGCAAAGTTCGTTCAGATAATCACCTACTTCTTCTCTATATACAAGACAGATTATTGTGCTGTAGAAAAGAAATAAAAAGTTCCTGATGTCTTTTATCCCTTTCCCTTTCTGACATTCTATCCATTCCCTTTCAGGTGAATGCAAGAAGTTTGCCTCTTTTCGAGGTTTTTCCGTGTCTGTGACTCCTGGATTAAGCCACACTTATCATTACAGAATTTTCAGTCCTCATAGGAACCAAAATAATTTACTGACCCTATCTCAAAGAGTCTTCATTAATGTTATTACCCTGGGAGAAGCAAAATGTCTTTGAAGAGCTGCCTGGCACTAAGTGGTGTCTGAAACCTTAAGCATACAAAAACCTTAAGCATACAAAAACTAACAAAAATGCCATTACTTAAGTGCACATCCCCACATTGCTTTCTCCCTTCTGACTAAATAGTGAATAGAAGCAAGGATTAGGTTAATTCATTCCAATAGTTAGACCAAATAAATTTCCAGAACTTCCCATTTCTGACCCTCTTATTTCTTGCAAGCAGCACTGGTTTGTGAAAGTCTCCCAGTTCACCCATGTTCCCCACCACTACATTACAATTGCCAGTACTGAAGGCACACCTTACCAAAACCAGGAAAATTAAGCCCATTCTTAAGTTTGCATTTAAATGTAGAATCATTGGTGCTTGTCAAGTCACTAAATAAAGTGAAATACCTTAATGTTTATTTACAAATTCTTGGTGCTCCCCTATCAGAGACCCCATTAGTGCTTAAATCCTCGGTGGCACCTGCAGGCTCTGGGGGCTCTGCTCTGCACTGGGGCTCAGCAGGAGCTGAGGGCAGTTGTGTTCCAGGAGGACAAAAGCCCCCCAGCTTTCACAGCAGGAGCAGCTCCTGCTCTGGTGAGAGCCCAGCAAAGGGCACCGTGTGTGCAGGCAGGGGCTGTTCACTGCAGCCCTGCGGGGAGACAGCCCTGGACTCCTTCCTGCTGGAGTCAGCACTCAGAATCCAGGAGGATCCTCATCCCTGAACACAGCAAGGGGCAGCAGAGCCCTTGAACTCCTGGAAGCTTTCTCAGAGCAGCTATTTCACCTCAGATGATGTGGGATGCTACTATAGAATAAAATAATTTAAAAAGGGTATGGCTTATCTGTGTTGGGTACCCACCTCCAGTGAAAATTGTGTGCAGTTCAGGACCTGAGCCTCTGAGTACTTTTCAAAGCAGTTTGTTGTAAATCTTTTTGAATTTGTATCTTTCAGAACTGCAGAAATTATAAAATTTATAAAATGCAACCTTTTACAGGGTAAAAATAGTTTTTATGGTAAAGTGGCTCCCCACCTTTTTAGCCATATTTATCCCAGTGGTTGACTTTTGTAAGAGTAACTGAAACCCTGAGAGACTGATGAAGTTTAACAATGTGTGTTCATTATATCCAATTTTGTTCTCTCGGTGAAAACACAGACTCCTAAATCCTATTTAGACTCTGAAATTTCAGAGGTTCCAGCCCTCATCTGACCTTAACACCTCTTAGTTTTGTACAGGTTTTGTAAGCCTGTGCACATGTTTAAATTCTCCCATGGCAAATGGTTTTGGAGATCAGATGTTCAGGATTAAGAGCACAACCAGTTTTTGCCTTGTTTAAAATAATTTTGACATTTTAGTGGAAGTCATTAAGATTGTTTTCTTGTACTCTCAAATGGGCCACAGTGTGAGTGAGCCATTTTTAGGAAAATTACATAAAAAGATTTGAATTGCTAAATTACTCACCTTGAGAATGTTAGCACAAATATTTTGAAAACTCTGAAGGTTTTATCTGGAGTAAATATTTGTACCTGAATTCCTCCCCTGGGAAGATTAATTCACAAATAAATAAATTATTAAAGTCAGGGGCCCTTCTGAGTAAAAGCATGTAGGAATAGTCTCTTCTAGCTGAAGCTGCTCTTAGTATTGTTTATATTTACATCCTTATTTTTTTCTTTCTTTCTTTCTCTTAACTGTGGAGTGGAATAAAAACCTCCCCAAATGGTGCCAGGTGTAAGGATCTCCACACAGGTGCAGCATGGTTCTGTGGGTTCTGATTTCCAGCCAGGAGAATCTCACTAGTTCCAGCCCAGCAGCACAAAAGGTTTGAGCATCTCTGAAACGGGGTGTTTGGCTCTAGAAAAACAGAGGCTAGACAGGAGGCAAACACATGAAGGCATTCTGTTTTTATCAGCTCCAATGTCTGCATCAACAGGCAAGGCTGAGAATGCCACCTGCTTACAGAAAGGCTTTCAACTCATAGGGCATGGAGTTCCTAATAGTATTCCATTAGATATAATGAGGTATGCTGGTGCAGATTTCCCCCCTGAAGTTTGCACGCATTTGTACAAAATAAGGCTCCTGCTGGGGTGTTTTATGAATGTGGAGTCTTTCAGTTCCAGTTAAATAGGATAACCAGCTGTTTTCCAGGGCACATGAAGAAATCCTTGGATTGGTTGTTGTTGCTACTCTCAGCATTAGCATGCCTGCAAAAAATGAACAAAAACACAGAAATATTTTACTGTAACCTTCTTGAAAGGAAGGCAAGCCTTTGAATGCATCAGAAATTGTTCTCATAGATGCAGGGGGGAAAAGAAGGATAAAAATCCATTTTCTTTGTCTCTTCATTTTGTTACAAAACTTCTTTGCATCTTCAGCCTCCAGGTCTCCCTCCCATGAGTTGTCATCTGTGTTGTCATTTGCAAGACTTGATTCCCCAAACCTGCAGATGTTATTAAATTTGAGGATTATAAGGTTATGTAGGACGTGGTAGAAGCCAGATACGGATTGGATGTCTTTATTAGAGGATTACCAAATTTTGTTAACAGGAGTACGCCTGAGTAATTCTACTGGAATCTCTGCTGTGCTTGTTATGAAACATCTGATCCTGAAGCAGATACAGAGTGCACTGTGGCAAGGCCCAGGTTTCTTACCATGCCAAGGATAGGTCATGTTCATGATGTGTAAAGCTGGATCAGTGCAAAGGATATATAATGATTTCACTGGAAAAAGTGTAATGGTCATGGCAGAGGTATCTCACCATAAAATCCCCAATATCCCAATGACTTGTTCACTTCAGAATCCTTTTCCACTGCTGGTACATTTTGTAGGCAACAAAATAAAATCAGTATACAAAGTGTGTACTTCAATGTTAGTTTCAAATACAGTGAAAATATTTAATGCTTTTGGTAGGTTTTTATAACCTGAACATTCCTAGTATATGACACCAAGACCTCAAGCAAACTTGTTGCTCCTAAGACATGAGATTATGATGACATTAATTCTATAAATGTCACTATACTGGTGTATTTGTGATTGTATTTGTATTTGGCTAACTCAAGCTAGTGAGCTTAAAGCAAGAAATCAGATGAGACTGTTGATGAAGAATAAATAAATAATCTGACCCTGGAGACCTGACCATTTTCTCACAGTGATGAACTTGCCCAACTAAGGTCACCCAAAGGCTACTGAGGAAACTTCTCTTCTTCCAAGAGGAAGGTGAGCCAGGAAATTTCCAGAAGCTATGAACAGTTTGCATAACAACTTGTGCCCTGCTGTGGGGTGTACTCGTAGGAAGCTCCCTCCCATGTGGCCATTTGCTCCCTTCCAACAGGAGGGGAGAGATAATTGGAAGGGCAAAAGCAGGGAAACCCATGGGATGAGATAAAGCCAGTTTAAGTGGAGGTAGGAAATAGGGGCAAAGACAACCTGTGATGGAGAAGCAGTCACTGCTCACCAGCAGCCACTGCTCGCCCAGCAATGCCTGGAACAGCATCTTTGGAAGTGCTTTGGTCCCTCCCTTTATTGCTGAGCATGATGCCACAGGGTGTGGAATATCCCTTGAGGTGAGCTGTGGCAGCTGTGTCCCCCCCAGCTCCTTGGGCACCCCCAGCCTCCTTTTGCTGGTAGGGTGGGATGAGGCAGAGAAGATCTTAACCCTGTTGTAAGCACTGCTGAGCAGTGGCTAAAACATCTCTGTGTTATCAGCAGTGTTTTGGCCATAAATCCAAGCAAAAGCACCATTCAAGCTACTTTAAGGAAAATTGGCTCCATCCAGCCCTGGCAAGGCTGCATGCTGGCAAAGCCCTGTCCATGGAAGGAAAAGAGAAAACAGTATTTGAGTCACAGCTAATGTGGTTTGCAATTCCAAGAGAAAAGTGAAGAGAATTGAGGAAGGAATTTGTGTTGTACTTTCAGGTACACCTTTCCTTCTGCTACAGGGCTGAATTGCTGGGATAATAAAGTCCACTTGATTTATATGAACAGACTCCTAATCACTTAATAAACCACTTGAAAAGTTATTTGGTAGAGTGGAAAATTATTAACTGGCTGAAGATCCAGCAAGCAGCAGCTGTTTCATAGTAAAAACTTGACTGTGAGGACTGGCCCAAGAATGCCCATGGTCAGTGCCAGAAAAATTATTTTTTCTAATTTTAAAGTTATTCCCCACTTGGATCTACAAGGAAAGGAAAATTCAAGTCCATGTATATAATTTGAAATTGTAATTAGTAGCATAAATGAACATTTGCTGTTTATACTGTATTTATGTATTTCCTAGCTGTGAATTAGTCTAAATCCTGTTCCACTCTGAATCCCATCATCCATTTGAGCTTCTCATAGACTCATAGAATAACCTGTGTTGGAAGGGAGTCACAAGGATTGCCAAAGTCCAGCTCCTAGCCCTGCTGCACAGGACACTCCAAGAATCCCACCATGTGCCTGAGAGCATTGCCCAAATGCCTCTGGAACCCTGTCAGCCTTGGTGCTGTGGCCACTGCCCTGGGGAGGCTGTTCCAGTGCCCAGCCATGCTCAGGGTGAAGAATCTTTTCCTGATATCAACCTAAACCTCCGGTGAGACAGCTGTGAAGTCTCCCCTGAGTGTGGCTATTCAGTTTATTAAAATCCACTTGTCTGTTTCTGCAGGAAGGATGAGTATCTTTTGCCTTGGCTATGGATATTTACTCATGTTTTTGACTGGATCCAAGATGTCACAGTAGGATTTTTAGGGTTTTTTTTTATTTAATGGGTAATTGTTAACATCAAGATTGCTCTCACAATATCCAGCTGGGTGAGGATTTTAAAATCAGCTTTGGGAGAGTTCAACTAGAATTCTACTATGAAATTTAGATTTTAAGAAACTTCACATTAAAAGGTGAATCTCTCTACAAGGTAGACTAGAGCATGCATACTGTATGTAATCACAGAGTTACACAGTTCCTCATTACAGCCCCACAGTCTCATTTTTCAGCCAGCAGAAGAGAATCTCTGTGTTCTGAACACTTCTGGTGTGGTGTGACTACCTAGTTTGGTAATTGCTGTATGTAGCTTCATCAAAGAATATTGTCACATCACAAAAGGAAGTATGGTCCTAAAATGAAAAGACAGTTTCAGATTCTGGAAGCATTTTAGTCTCTTTCTCTTGACATGGAATAAGGAGTCTAGCCTCCTCCTACCTCCAATTTGCCCTTCTCCAAAATGTTGATAATGATGACTCACTTCCTCATGGGGGTACTTTGAAGCTTAGATGAAGTCTGAGTTGTTTCTGACACTGAGAAAATTGATGTCAGAAACTGCAATATTGGATTACTAATCTTTCAAGGCTAAAATAAATAATTGTCCCCAAATGAAAAGCTATTTTCTCTGCAAATTTTTTTGCCCTCTCTATAATATTCTTTGAGTTAATAGAGTCCACACTTAATACAGACAACAGAGGAGACAGTGGACACTGCTTTCTTAAGTAAACAGCAGGCAGAGCCCAAATTATTAGTAAATACCAAGTCTTCATTTAGGTTGAATAACGCTGCAATCCAACAAATAAATGAGCCATCAAGTTTGAATTTATGTAGCATAAGAAACACATTAAAGCCATCTGACCATGACAAAGGCCTTTTCTGCTGTGAATAATGAGGCCAACACATTAGAATATCCTTTAGATGAAACATTAAACCCAAGGTCCTTTCTGTTTGTCTTTGGTGGCTCTTCAGGTGGAAGTTAAAGACTCCATGGCATTTCACTAAAACCATAGAAAACCTCTGGCCCCCAGAGGTATTGCTTTCCTAGTAAAGAAATAAATTAAATTTAAAAATTAGAATAGCCAAGGCTGTGTATGAGTTGAATATCATCAAGGAAAATACCAGCTTTCCTCTTTATGAGGACAGTAAAGGAATTTCTCTTGTTTCATGGAGAGGAAGGTGATTGTGCCTGGTATAAATACATGTCTTCAAAAGTCCTTTGGGTTTTTGGGAGTGTAAAACACAGAAAAATGGTTTGTACTCATCATTTACAAAAAGTGCGGTAAAGGAGAACAAATCCAAGTCATAGATGATATCTTTGCATGTGTCTATGCTTACATAACTAGACATGCACTTTTACATGTGTAATTTCCAAGAAGTGGCTAGGAGACAAACAGAAAATATGCCAGGAATAATTCTTTACTCCAGCCTGTACACATGTGATTCACTTTATGAAGTCCATCACGATTTTCAGCTTCTTTTGTGTAATTGCAATGATTTTGTATCACTTGAGATGGTTTAGCTGTGTCTTTAGTCTGGGTCTCAGTGAATGTTTATCTACTTACTGAAAACCAGGCCCTTGTTCCCTGAGCCTGCATCTTAGTTGTGTAGTTTCACACCAGTTTCTAAGCATTAGACATTAGAGGCATAAGAGGCCATGTAAAAGGTAAATTTCAGACTCCTCCCATAGATGCAGATGTACTATTTTATTGTTATCAAGCTGACTGGAGTCACCTATTTGAATGTAAAAGAATTATAGAGAGAACAATCCTCTTGAAAGAAACACAAGAATTAGGTTAAAGCTTAACCCCCTTAGCAGCAGAGATAATGAAGCCTTTCATGAAGAACTGACTGATGAATCTGGGCATCATTCAATATTCTGAATAATGAGCCACATCTTCTGTCTTGCTGAGAAACATATGGGATGTGAGGAAACCAGCTATAAACCCAGCCATGTCTGTCCCATCCAGCATCCTTCCTGCTGGAGGCAGGGAAGTGCTGCCTTATGAGCAAAGGTGGTTTAAGAGAAACCTTGGTATTCAGAAAAACCTTGGTATTCAGTGAAAGCAAGCTCAGTCTTTGTGAGTCTTACCTGGCTTGAAGCCCCTGTTCTATCAACAGGAATGCCACAGAGAGCTGTGGTGCTTGTCCAACAGGGATTAATGCTGGCTGGTTTAGGGAATCCATTGTGTTTTTACTGTGTGGCTACTTGAAACTTCTGACACAATGGAAATGTCCCACAGGTTGTGCTTTACAGCAGAAGAGAGAGCAATGTAAATATCTAACACTGACACTTCTTCACATTGATTTCACTGACTTTCATTTCATTCATCCCCACATCAGGGATAGGAAGTCTAATAGTGAGGACTGAAAGCACATGCTGCCTTTTCTGACTAGTCTGACATGAGGGGATACATGCACCCTGTGAATATAGCAAATGGATTTTTAAGCCATGCCATTTCTTTCATGACAATAATTAAAGACGTCATTTTAATCTAAAGGGCCAGATCCAGCCTGTGCTTTGTGATGGCCACTTTGCACGAGGTAGCTACAAATCTTGTAAGTAGCTTGTGTGGTGTTCAAAGCAACAAATGGAGTTTTCTTTTTTTGAGGATTTCTTCTAGACCTAGATGAACACCGAAAAAAATTTTCAAATTTAGCTCACTAACTTCTAATAAAAATTATTTTAGCGAGCTGAACATTTTGTATAGCCTTCCATTTTATCTGCTTTGGTATGATTATGAACCCTTCCAGTCATTACCTATAGAGCTTTACTCAATGCCTGAAAATATTTAATATTTTCAACATGTGGTATCCAACCTAAAAGGTTTATTTTAAAAGTTGCTGATTCCTAACCTTCATTTTCTTTGTCTCTTTAACTCTTGTCCAAAAAACAGGAGGCAGGGTGCTTCCAACATAGAGTCTGTGATATATGAATGGATTGTTTGGACTCCATTCAGAGGAAAGTGATGATAGACATCTGCCCAAGAAGCAATTAACTGCAATGTATTTAGAGAGACAAAATAATTCAGTGGGGATTTACCACCTCCAGAAAGAGTTTGTCTTAGAAACAGTGTTGTTTGTTGTGGATTTTTTCAGATCTTTTACTCCCAATTTTCAAGAACTAAAAAAAGAAAAGTCGCAAATTATTTTACCATATAACACAGACAACAATATGTAGAAATAATTAATAGGGACATTTGAAGGGAAAACAGGGTCGCGCCATTAGCCCCTAATAAAATGCATCAGAGTTGATGAATTATTTTAATGGGACAGAATGACAAAAAAGGGACTGTTTCACCTAAGCAGGGACAGCTGGTCCCTCTGACAAGGATACATTGCTGTCTTGTGGAGTCTGCCAGCCAGCAAGGCTGAAATAATAGCACTGAGAGAGGTGTGAATGCTCCTCGTTCACCTAAGTGGAGAGGTAATACCGAGTCTAATTAGGAACACTCGGTATTAACTGCTTCGTGTCTGAAGGCAGACAGCAGATCAGCTGCTCTCCATCACGGCCAGGGAAGGTCTGCTTGGATTTTACAGATGGCTGCTCATCCCAGTGCCACCATGCCAGATGTGCCAAACGACATCCAGCTGACAACTGGCCCTAACAGAGGGGTTTGATCCTTATTTCTGTTCCTAGGTGAGAGGAATGGCGGATTTGTCTTTACAAACAAGCTGTGGGTCTGCTGGTAGATAAAACTAGCTCTGGAAGATAAAAGAAACAATGGGAAGGATTCCACTGATTGATGAAGGGAAAAAGATATTTGCTTTTACAAATAAACTTTAGGATTGCTGATAAATGAAATTAGACATTGAGAGATGAAAGAAACAATGGGGAAGGAAAACCCCTAAATTGCGTAAGAATTAAAAATTAAAAGGGAGGGTTATACATTAAAGGGAAATCTTTGGGAAATCTTCGGTATCAGGCATATCAGGGAGTCTGTACCTCCCAAGTACCTCAGCCAATGGGGAAAGAGAGAAGGGAAATGTGGCCGGGAAATTAGGATTAAAAGGAGGCTGTGTCCTCCAAAAATTCGAGAGATCCCAGGGGAATGCCCCATGACCTCTCCCTTTATTCAAATAAAGCCAGAAAGGACTCATCTGTCTCCTTTTTGGACATAAACCTCTGGTGTTGCTGGATGAATTTTCCTAAGACAGGCAGCGGGAGCTTGGGACAAAGTTTCCACCTGGGGACCAAAGTGGGTGTTTCTCAAAAGCAGAATTGTTCCCTTACCGCAGCTGGCAGCGCCAGGCAGCAGCTCTGGGGGCGCTTTAGGGGCTGTACCTGCACAGACGATTTCTGTGCCTGCAGAAATCCGCCCTTGCTGCCAAGCCCGTGGTGCAGGGCAGCCCTGGGGCTCATCCTGCTGCCCATGGTGCCCTCGCCCTGCTGCCAGGGCCAGGGCCAGGGCCAGGGCCAGCCCTGGGAGCGCGGCTGGAGGGGCAGGCACAGCCCGCAGCCAGAGCCATCTGCCAGCAGGCCAAGCACCACAGGTGCAGTCCAGCATCTCGGTGACTAACTGCAGAATTCACTTTCATACAATGTGTTTGTGTGAGGGGGAGAGAGGTGGATTAACTTAACTGACAGACATTGCTCCAATTATTTGAAAGGTGGTTGTAAAATGGCTGTTTTATCTTGGATCTCATTGCATCTGAGAACAGTTAACTAGATGGGGATGGGATGGCCCAGAGGACTGAGACTAAGTCTCTGTTAGGCTTCATTTGTAAGTCACACAACCAAGGCTAGTGAGGAATGCAAGGCACTGACCCCTTGCTGGCTTTTGGGAACTGGAAACCAGAGTTCAGTTCCAAAAGAATTAAGGACCTGATCCTATTTTCACTTAAACAGTGGTCCAAGCATGAGTTTTTAGTACCACGTTGCAAATCCTTGGTGCTGCTTTTAGCAAGTGTCCTGGCACCTAGGAGATGAAGGCAGGCAGGGTTGGAGAGCCAGTGTGTGGTGCTGCCTGCAGAGCCAGGCTGACCTACACTGTCACAGCACCACCAGCTCCTCCTGATGCTCATTTTCAAAAGGAAAAAGTGGGGAGCATCTGTTATGTGCAACAGTAAGGAAAAAACAACCCAACACTCAAACAAAAACACAAACAAAAACAGCATGTGGGAGGGAGGGAAAGGAAAAGAAGGATGGAAAACAAGCTAAGGAAAAACCAAAAGAACAAACATAAATAGAAAACCCATGCAAAATCAAAGCCTTTGGTCCCCTGATCAAAATAACTTTGACCAATGTATCTATTCTCAGAAGAGCCCTATTTCAAAAAGCAGCCAGCTTTCTAACAAATAAAGAATTGCTCTGTGGTTTCCTTCCAAAGCTGAAATCCAGCTTTCTAGAGTAAGATGAAAAGCTAATTTTCTAGAAGTTTAACGTGTTTGTGTAAGCATGTCAGGTGAAATAAATGACATTGATATTCAGTGTGTGTATAGGTGGCACCAGCTCCCAGAACTCGCTCTCTCTTTCATCTTACTGGAACATTAACTTATGCTCCTGAGGGCTATGTAGAATGCAGAGTGAGAGTGTGAACTTAAAAGATAATTTATCATAGCTTTCTCCTTGTATCATTCTCTTTTCCTAAACTTTTCCATATCAGAATACAGAGCAGAAGGAATTTACTTTTGCCTCAGCTGCTTCTAACTGCACCCATGCAGGCTCTTACTCAAATCAAACCTTTGCATCCTGCAGATTGACTTCTCAGCATATTCCCTTTGTAAGCAGAGGAGTGGAAGTTGTACCATTGTAACTGGATCACAGGAACCTTAAAATTTGATGTTTTGAATAACTATAGTAACTGCAAAACATATCAAGGTCTATAGTAAGAGCAGAGAAGGTGTTTCATAGGAAAGTATCTCATCCAGTCCAGCAAGAGCTGGTGACAAAGAGGATCAAGGAACACCATATTTTCCTCCTTGTTCTAAACAACAGCTCTGGAAAGACTTGGACTCTCTTTCTATTATGCATTTATATACTACTGAGAGTGACAGAGATGTTCTGCTAAATGTGCTACAAGACAAATGTAATGTTAGTGAAAATGTAGATAAAAAAATGGCAAAAACTGGAAACTGGCACCCAGTTTCCCTCTTCTATATCAATATTCATAAATTAATCTGCATGAATTACTTAAACTTATAATTTGACTTTCTAGTAGAGCTCAGTTTTTCAATTCACATTTTGCAGAATGGAAAACTGAGATGTACACAGGTTACGTGACTTTTTTCTTCCTGATCTACTGTTGAGTTAAAAAATAATAAATTGATGATTACTGCACAATACTGAGTTGCTTTTCCTTTTTTTTTCTTGGTGCTTTTTTGTTTGGTTTTTTGTTTGGTTGTTTGGGGTTTTGGTTGGTTGGTTTGGGTAGGGTTTCTTTTGTTATTTGTTTGATTTAGGTTGGTTGGTTTTGGGCTTGGTTGGTTTGAGTTGTTTGTTTGTTTTTATTATGGGAAGAGCAATGTTTTAATGTCTAATGTTGCTGATAGGCATCAGCATTGGAGATGTCTGGAGATGGCAGATTACATAAATAAAATAAAGTATTCTTAAGTGTGATGTATCTTCCTGTATTTTAGTTTTCTGTTCTTTATTTGTACGTGATGTTAAAGGTGGAAGTAGGATTAGCTGAAGAACAGGTAGCAATCAATGAGCAGGAGGATGCCTGGCCCTGCAAGAGCTGTGATTCTGGGTGCTGCAATGCCCCTGAAGTACTGAGATCCAAAGTTGTTGTATATTTGTCTTTAGCTCTCTCTTTATAAGAGAATGAGGCAGAACTTGGCATAGGAGCACACCTTGCAAATTTGCTTCTAAGGCCTTTACTTCTGTCCACCAGAGAGCCAAACCATGGAAATTGTCTTTGACAGTCTTATTGACCAATCCTTAACCCATATAAGCATGCAATATTTGGGCAAAACCAAGCGCAACAAAGGGAAATCTTTGAAACATAAACTGATTATGCAAGGGACTAAATGATTATATGCAGACTGAGGGCACCCACAGTGCTAAGCACTGCTCTTCCACCCATGGCTATACCTCTAAGAAAAAAGCCATTTCACAAAAGCCCCCCCCTCAAGGGGACTGAGACAGTAGGAGGACAAACCAGTGTGGCCTGGGGAGTGTGTGCTGCACAGAGGTGACTGTGCTGGCTCTGTGAGATTGTATCACATCATGTAGTGAACAAAGGTGTGTGAGAAAACATGTGCAGGATGCAAGCTCTATGGTTGTCTCAGGAAACAGGCTGCAGAAGGCTTTGAGAATATTCTCAGGAATGTTTGATGATATATTTGTTCTGTTCTTGCAATTTCTCCTTACTCATATGCTACTGGCCATCATCATCAGACTTGCAGTCCAAACAAGTAGTCTCTGCCAAGCTGTTGTACTAAGAACACCTTGGTTCAGTACAAACAACTAAGGAAGGAACTGTTTGTCTTTGTATCTCCCTCTTCCAAAGGGAAAGGACTGTGAGACACTGATATTCTCAGCCTGTGAGTCAGTTTGCCTAGTCTTTGCATTGTTTTCAGCCTGCCCTTCTAAAGATGACATGCTTTCAGTGACCTTCAGAGTCTGGGAAGTTTATGATAATAGGAACACACAAATATCAGTCTGTGAAGGTTTACGAGGCAGGAGGAGGGTGAAAGGGAGGATTCTAGACAATCCATCAGATTGTGCAGTTTTTTGTGGGGATAGAGTTAAATTGTCTTTATTGTAGGTGATGTGGGACTAGGTTTTGGATTTGTGGTGAGAACAGGTGGATGACATGGAGATGTTTTAGTTACTGCTGAGCAGTGTTTCCACAGTGCCAAAGAACCTTCCTGTTTCTCACCTTATCCCATCAGTGAGCAGACTGGTGGTGCACAAGGTATTGGAAGGAGACATGGCTGTGACAGCTGACAACTGCCCAGAAGGATATTCCATACCAGACAGCATCAGGCTCAGCATATAAAAATGGGAGAGGAGGAAGTTTGGTGGGTGGGCTGCTGCTTGGGGTTTGGCTGGGTACCAGTGGGTTGGTGGTGAGTGTTTTCATTGGCATCATGAGTCTTTCTAGGGTTTTATCTTCCTTGGTCTTTGATATCTTTTTCCCATATTTTCCTTTTCACAAATTTTTATTTTTATATAATTTTGATTATTAAACTGTTCCTATCTCAACCCACAAGTTTCTTTTTCACTTTTACCCCTTCTCATTCTCATCCTATAGGGGGATACAATATAAGTAAATAAAGATAGTATAGAAAGTAATCTTACCCCTTAAGGAGTTGCAGCTGAGCCAATTATTAGAGATTGGGAACAGGCCTGACTTTAACAGGCCACAGCTGTAGCCAATAAAAAATATGTTATAAAAGAGTGGATCTGTTGGTTGAGGGGAGCTGTAGTTAGTTGGCTGCTGTGACAAGAGGAAAGAGTCAGTGCCTAGAGGAGATGCCCATGAGAAACATCAAGGAGGTATGAAACTCTAGCAATATGGAACCCTTGCAATGTAATAACAACATCATCCCAGTGGTGGATGGAGTGGGTGAGTGGCTGTGTGGTGCTTAGTTAAACCATGACAGGTGGATAATGGCTCTCACATAATTTCATTTGTCATAACAAAGGGTGCTTGTTTATATCCAGGGATCTGAATTGAATAATGTGATCACTTTAGTGTGCTTTAACTATCCTATGTAAAAGTTGATTTCCAAGGCAAAACTGGTGCCTGCAAGCAAGGAGAGCCTAAGAAAGAAAGAGGCCTCACACCATGGTCTCACCCAAGTTTTTAGCTGGTTTTTCAGCCCTATTGTCTGGCTTACCAGGCATCATTATGCCAACCAAACTCAGCAAGAACCAGGTGTGTAATTTGTCTATCTGTGTCCAGAAGGCAATCACCACTCAGCTCTGTGGTTGCTCTGAGCTGGCAGATGAGGCCTTTGCCAGTCTAACAAGAATCCATTAGAGTTGTTGGCTTGCCAGCTCTATCAGTATTATCTATTTACTTATCTATCATTATGATGGAAGTTACACAGGAATTATAAGAGGAATCTTCATGCAAGCACTTTTTTTTTCCATCTTTGTTCCCCACTATACTTCTTATAGCATTGACACCTTGTTAACTAGAATGAGGCTGGGGCTTTTATAGATTGATCTCTGAGGAACAGTATGCTCAATGCCATAAAAATATGCCAGAATAATAACCAGCAACCTTAGAAAGTAAAGTCCAAGGCTTGGAATCTGAATGTGTTCATCAGTACACTTTCTTGTCATAGAGGTAACAAGTGATTTATAAACCTACATATATAAAGCTTGATTTGAGAACTGTCTTGGGACATGTTAAGTTCACTTCAGCTAAATATAGTGCCCAATCTATTATCAAGGTGCACCTGATGTATGCATACAGCTTTACAGCATCCTTGCTATAGATGCTCCTCTGTTCCAGGTGTTTGACCTGCAGGGTGACAACATTCCCCAGCATTTGAAATCTGACTTAGATTTTCTAAGTGCAGGTGACAATTTAAAACTCCATGGGGGTTGCTTAGATGAAGATGGAGTATTGGATACTATGGCCAGCTGGCTCCAGAGGCAGTTCTTGTGCAAAGGAAGAGATCAAGTGCAATCTTTTCTCCTTTCAAAGCAATGCAGGTTTTCTCTGAGGCTTCCAACCTCTATGGTTATCACACTAAAACTGAAAACATTTCACCCTTGCCTGTACATAGTAAGAGATCTTGTGGGTTTCAGCTAAGTTGCTCCCTGACTGGAAGGTCCATAAAGAAGTGCAAAGGAGACAGCATGAATCCAATGGCGAGCTGACCAAAGAGGCACTCACTCATTGCCTCTTATGTCCAAGGATTCCTATCTCCCAGTCCTTCTCCGTTTTCCTGTGGTAATTGGAAGACCATTGTCACTGCCTGCAATGCCTTCTGCTGCATGGATATGACAGAACAGGCAGTGCATTTCCTCCTTAGCTCCCATAGCATGGACTAAAGCAGCAGCTTATGGACTGATGCATTAATTTCAGCCTCCACTGCACACATCCGAGGGAGGGATGCCAGATATTTTCCATAGACCACAAAGTGCAGTTGATACTTGGTCACTCTCTTAAGTTCACTGACACCTCGAGAGAGGACAGAAGCACAGCTGCCACTAGAAGAGATCCTGGTCTCTAGTAGAGGACAGCAAGATAATTGCTCCAGAATGACACTGTGTTTGAGTATTGGTAATGTTCTGGATTTTCAGTGTTACAGAAACTTGCCTCCATGTGTCTCTTTTCCTTCTGCAGGACTTCCACCCGCAGGTCAGCCCGGATACTGCAGCTGAGGTGTGACCTGCACGTTGTGGCAAAACTAGCCAGAGCAGCAGGTAAATCCTATATTTCCAGCAGAATGCAAGGAGAACTCTGGCTTTGCTTTGGCAAGGTCCCCCAGAGTCAGGGACAGCCCATATCTGAGACACAGCCATTTCAGCATAAGAGAAAAGTGCAGCTCCTGGTTCTGGACCCCTCACACCTGGATTCATCTTCTCATGGGCATAACATGAAGTATTCATAGTTATTGTAGCCAGGTGGGTTTCAGAAGACAGCAAAAAGCTGGAGGAGCTCGCCATTAACAGATGGGAAAGCCATTTCTGTATGTGTCAATGTGCTTTGGCCTTTTCTTATTAAGTCTTTTGATAATCTCCTTCAGAAATCAAACAAGCTGGGTAAGGACAGAGACTGTGTAGACAAGGAACATAATTTGCAGCAAGATTCCACTGTGCTCCTTCCTAGGCTTCAGAGAGGCTTATTCATTAATTGGAAGGGGGTAGGAGAGGCTCTCTTTGCTGAACTACACTGTATAAAACAAAACACAGTTAGTAAAGTGGGATGGCTAGCTTCATTGTAAAGGTCCAAGTTTCTCTTCTCCCTTGTTTGATAAATGACTGTCATCAGAATTACTGCGCTTCCCTAAAGTAATTAGTCATTATTGGATGACCAAAGTATTTATCAAAACTTCAGGTGCGGTGCTATTGATCTTCATTTGGGTTGGAAGGGTTTCCTTGCTGGGTTTTGGAGAAGGAATCCATCAGTGGCACAGCCATCAAACAGAAGGCAGCAGGTACATCCTTGTCAGAGAGATACATGACTATGCAGAAATTCCAAAAGGTGCCAAGAAGTGCAGCTCAGCAGCAGAGGTAGCTACTGTCACCTGGCAAAGCTTTTGGGTTTTAGGAGATAGAAAGAAGATTTAACCCACCCACCTACATCAAGACTGTCATAGCCTTCCTTAGAGGAATTTTAATTTAAGGATTTACACAGCTGTGGAATCCTGAAATCCTGAGTAATGTGCAGTGGTCTGAGACATTCCTGGTAACAAATGGCACTTCAGTGTTTGCCACATTAAGAATCTACAGAGGAGCTATTCCAACACAATAACTCTGATACACATTTTACAGCAAACTTAGCTTTAAGATAAGCAACCTGGATCAAAAGTAATCTAAAATGTCATTGTATCTGTCACAGCATTGTGTTCATGAGCAATAGGTGCACTTGAGAAGACTTCTCCATGGCAGCTCTTGATCTTAGAAAATGCCTTTAGCACCAGTGAAAGGTTATTTAGCTTTAAAATGTTTACTTTCAAGGTTTTCTGGTGACCTGAATGGTTTGTGACTAGACATAGTGCAGAAACCCCCTTTATATGTTAACTGCTCTTTCCATATGTGTAAGAAGTAAATGCTTACTCAGGAAAGGCAGCTTTGCTTGTCAAGACACCAGTTTCCTCTTGGTGTCCAGTAATTCAAGTAAAAATAAATTAAATCCCCATCTGAACTGGAAATACAGATCTATAAATGTGAATTGCATTTGCAGTTTGCCTTCCTTCCTGGGGCAAGTATTCCAATCAAAGCACCACTCATTTTAGCCATTCAATGAGCAGCCAATTTTTTTCCCAATTAATCTGGTTCTCTTCCTTCCATTTCTTTTTTCCTACCCATTATTTATTTAAGCTAAAAGGGGCCAGTTTTGGACCAATTTTATAAAAATGGGTACAAATTCAGACTAATCTACTGAATACAGTTGAGTTACTCTGAACTAACAGTAGTATAAATAACAAGTAGAACTTGTCATGGTGTTTCTAAATTAATAAACCTAAATGTTTTCCTACTAATGAAATGGCTTGAATATGATCAAGCAGATTTTGCTTTTAATCTGTGAAAGAAAAGTGTGTTTGGTTGACCTGTAAAGCAAGCTATGCCAAATTTGATCATGAAACAGTGTTTATGACTAATTTTTAATGCACTGAGAACAACTGAAGTGGGAAATGCTGATACACTGGTGTAACTATGACTGTGGAAATTGAACTAATGTGATAACTAAAACAAATGGGTGTAATGAAAGAATAAACCCATGGAGGTTGGTAATGCTTTAAAATGTTGTGATTTTGAGACTAATGTTTATGGAGCAAATGAAGAAAAAAGTCAGCAGCTACAGCATGTGGCAGGAGCCTTTGCTGACATTTGCAGAGCATCGTGTTGTGCCAGCACTGTTATAAGGAGTGTCTAAGAGCAAGAACATCACAGAGTAATGAACTCTGAAGCATAGTGAAAAACAATTTCATATGTGGGCATAAAGCATATTTCTATTGGAATTTGCACCACAGCTGATTTAAATAATAGGCTCAGAGTTTTTTCTTGGTGACACACTGTATCTTCCCATGTGCTATATTTAAAAAATAACAAAATTCTGTTGGGGACATATATTTCTGACAGACAGCACAAGTGATGGAGTGCTGACTCTGCATATCTCTGAAAACTGAAGTAATTGTACTGCAAAGTAATACTGGATAAATGCAGAGAAATTACTTCCACTGAGGATGGTATTTTATTCTGTTTTGAAAGTATCTTTTGAATGCTGTTAATAGATCTTCTTAAAAATCAAATATTTAAGGAGGCTTATCTTTAAAATAGTACTAGAATTGTGATTAGAAAACATATGAATCATTGCTACTCTGTAGCACAATTAATTTTCATTGCTATGTTTGTGACCTACTTACAGACAACACAAACACTAATCTCACTGGATAATTAAGAGTGTAAATATCATTTGTCCAGTCCCTAATGCCTGGTCTTAGAAATCCAATAAGGTCTCTACATTAAACTTGCAGATAAGAAATCCTCAGTTACATATAGACTTTAATTATCACATACCACTAATGATTCTTAATGCTTGATTTCATATTTTACACTTAGAATAATACAAACTGTATTTAACATGCAATTAAATATTTTCACCTATAAATTTATTTTTCTAGATGTAGCATTCTGATGAAACAGGATGTAGATACATTTTACACAACAGGAAAATACATTTTTCTTCTATTTAGTCTTGGATAAAATTTTTGTAATATTTTTGTTTGTGTAAATGAGGTTTCCTTTAAAATTTACTGCTCGCCTTCTAAATATTGATGTATATTTCAGGATTAGACCAAAGAAATTACTTTCATTATCAGGAAAATATTTGCTAAAACCCATCCTAATTGAGTGATAAAATAAATGTAGTAATTAAAAATCACACATACTGGTTGCATGTATAATAAGTTATATTGGGAGCCATAACAAATGGGAAGTGGTGATACAAATAGACTGAATGTTACAAGCACACAAATTAACAAGAGAAGCAAGACACAAGGAAAAAATCCATTACAGTGAATGATAATTTTATAAGGTATAAGAGGACTAGAAGTTCCAGCAATGCTATAAGCTTGTAACTACCTAAAGATAGTAATATTGTGAATAATTATGGGGAAAGACAAAAAAGTATTTAATTTTGAGGGGCTTCTGTTGGAAAGAAATTGGATTACATACTTGTTTAACATGAATTGCTTTCAAAATTACCAGTAAACTGTGAATACTGTAGTCATGCATACTTGATATGTCTATATTACATGGATAGGTAAATATGCCTTCTGTCCTTAAAAATACCTCTAAAAGTATTCCAAAAACAGTCGAGTCCTGCTGAACATGGGTTATTAAATTACTTAAATAAAAGATAACTCAATCTTTGTTAAATATGTTATAGATAGATAGTTCCAAAGATCAAAGATCCATAGTAGTGCTAAAATTGTAGGAACCCCAGTAAATTCCAGGAAACAAAGTTAGGGGTGAATCATGCAACAGTACAATATTGTATTTTCAGGCAGCCCTGATGAGGGGGAGAGGGAATGATTGATGCATCTGACTCCATTGATATCAGAAGGCAAATTAATTACTTTATTATACTATATTACCCTATACTATATTACATTACATCTAAACTGAATCTGCCAAGCACTCAACTCTGCACACATCCCGCTCTGAATCTTGTGACTGTCAGCCAACAGTCAGTCCCAACACTCCCTGATAGGCCAAGGAAACAAAACACTATCACTTTGGGTAGACAATCCCCATATTGCATTCTACTTTGGCACAAACACAGGCACAGCAAATGAGATAAGAATATTCTTGGGAAGAGTTGTGCCTTGGTTTTCTCTGTGAAGAGAAATGTGGAGCTACAGCACGAGACCTCAACAGGGGGTGTAAAGACAGTTGTTTTTGTGGTACCTTACTGTGCTGTTACCAGAAATGTTTCCTTAATGCTTCCTTAACCTACCTGTAATTAGAGTCCAGGTACCAAGTAATCCCCATGTGAGTAACATGTTCTTTACCAGTTTTTCTTTTTTTCTTTAAATATCTGGAATCCAGAACATATGAGTTTCAAGACCAACTTTATAATTTGGTGCAATTGAAAAACATGCAAACTTTCAATAGAAAAACCACTGAGGGCTGCTACTTGCACCTCCTTCTCCACTGTATACCATTTTCTCCCTCAGTTTATCCCAGTTTTCTGCTCCTCCCTGCTCTCTTTACCCCTGGACTAACTATACGTGTTTGAAAGCAATGCCAGGCAGGTCTGGTGACATATACTGAGACAGGTGTGACGTTTTGTACATGGATTTTTCCACCTATAAGGTCACCAGCTAAAACCAGATCAACTGAACAACAATTAAAAATTAATCTCCAAGTGCTTCTGTGTGAAGGGACCAATGCAGGTATTGTTACACTAAACGTTCTGGAAGCACTTTAAGAATTGGAAAAGGAATTGCTTCAGCTAAGGGGATGTTTTTACACTAGGAATTATTGTACAAGAACTGTTCTCTATTTAAGCTTGTGCCTTACTTTGTCCTGGAGTAATGTTTGTGTGTACACAAGCCATTAGACCCATCCATGAAACCCTTATTTGAAACATTCCTGCCCCTAAATCATGATATTATTATACTGTGGAATAATTTGCAACCTCATCAAGAAGGTTGCAAATTGCATCAGTCCTGGAGACCAATCAGTTGTCCCCAGGAGGCACATCCTTCTTAGACTGGGGAGGAGCAGTATAGACATAGTTGTATCTGTTCAAAACTTTTCTTGTAGATAAATAAAGGATTAAATTCAAAAGAACTATTAGCTAATACTTATAATTGATACTAATTTATTTTTAAACTGATGTCTGTAATTATTCTTATATATGCAAAACAGTCTATTTGCATAACATACAATTAGAGCTACACAAAACACAGCAGCCTGAGGTTCTACATCTTCTTTCCCTGACCCACTTTGTTATCTTTAATGTTTCTTTTTACTCTTTTTAGAGCTTTCTCCATTCTCTTTTTTCCTTGACAGAAACATCCTTATCCTTTATCATGCTTTCCTTACTCTTTTTTTCCCCTTTGTTTCTGACTCTCTTTCTTGATCTTCACCTGCCCTCTTGCTTCTTCATTTTTCCAACTCCATCCTCTTCCACGAGGTACAGATATTGAACAGTTGTCTTATAATCTGTCTGCCCAATCCACTGGTGGTCCCTTGCTTTCATGGAGAGAGTGAATGAAACTGCTACTGCACCTGATCCCAGAGAAAAGTGTTTCTCCTGTAATGATTGTACACCACTCCCCAGACACTCAGTACTGTGGTAAGGAATAACACTTTAGAAGTAAATAAGTCTTGCTATAGTAGGCTTTTCAGGCCCTAGGTTTTTGTTTTATAAGACTGAAGAAAACAGCCTAGAAACTATTAATAATTATTGCAGATAAAAATAAGGTAACTGATTAGGTTTTATCTTGACTCCACAGTGCATCACCCTCAGGCTTCTTTTTCTCCAGGGCATCTGTTACCAGCCACCCCACTCCTATAAATTTCTCTGTTATTCTTGGCATTCAGTCCATCAGTAGAGGTGATGGAGGCTCCTGTTCAAACCATCAGGAGTTACTGCTCCATGTCCTCTATCTGCATTTTAGTCCTTCACCCCAAGTGTCCAGCTGGCCACACCTTGTGGCACTGCAGAATCAGTTTCTTCCCGGTCCCATTTTCCCTTCTGGTTTGCCACTTTGCAGGCAATAGTGCTTCTGCTGGCTAAATGCACAAACCTGTATCAGTACCCTATTGACACCTGCCAGAAAAATGCTATAAAAAGGGTCTGAACTCTTTCTTTTACTTGACCAGTGATAAAAGTCAAAGCATTGTTATGTGCATTACTAGTTTCCAGCATGACTGTCTTGATCTAGCTTTTAAAGGGGAGTTTACTAAGCACTGAAATGTCATCTTTTTCTACACAAAAAACTTAAGCCAGCTTTCTAATAAGAACAAACAGGCTGACCCTGCAAAGATATTGACATTCTTCCCCACTCTAAGCTGAAGTGAATGCTATTCACTGTAAGAATGCTATTTGGCCACCACTTGCTTTGTGATAGCTCTAGCAAGAGTAGGTTGCAGACACTAGCTTGAGACAGTAAGAGCAAACATGTGGAAATTACCATCAGAGTCTGTTCTGAGAGAAAACTGACTGCAAGCGACACAGGGAAATCTGAAAAAGGGTTGCATGAAATGAGATTACCCTTCAGCATGTGGCAGGCCTAAAGTGAAAAAAAAATATTTTTGTACAATTTCCCCCTGCATTTGAAGAATTATTTTAGCAATTAAAAAATACTTCTTTACCATGTAGATGACTTAACATTTGGTAAACAGGTTTTCTTCTAAACTGTCTAATTAAATTTGTCTTGGGTATAATGCAAGCATAATAAATTTCAGCTCTAAAGGTCACGTTTTGGAAACTTTATAAGCCACTTAACATCAGAAGCTTGGAAGGAGAATGCTTTCTCAGCCTTTATGACTGCCTTGCAGTGCTGTAATAGCACTGGGACAGCAGTATCACTGTAATGAAATACCCCTGGCAGCAGCCTAGGGAAGCAGAAACACTCTGGTCACCCGAGATGTGGAGCTGAGCAGCACCCTTGGGACACAGATGTTTATAAGGGTTAACTCTTGCTTTTTGTAATGTGACAGCATACAGTCAGCCAATAAGCTTGGATTGATATAATGGCTGAATTAATACATTTTATTGGTCCAAATTTTTGGATTTATGGAGGATGGAATCCTCAAAGCCGTCTGCTAGGGGATTCAGGATACCTAGCTTTAGTCAGGATACCTAGCTGAGCCTGTTCCCCTCCTTACACTGCTGTAGTTACACTCCAAGGGCAGAGAGAGCAGGGTGGGAGGTGCCATAGTCAGAACAGCAGCTACAATCCACCTGGGGCAGATGGTGGCAGAGGCATACAGGGGGTTCCCATGGGATATAAGCAGCCTCCTAGATGGGATGGAAAAGTTGGCAGACCAGGAACATCCAAAATTGTCCCAAATGAATCCTCTTGAGCCCATCTGTCAGGATCTCACCATCACAGACACTTCATGTTAGAGAAATCTGCTACTCAGCTGCTCCCCTCTGTCTTATTAGCTACAGGTTTTTAAGCACAAATTTGAGAACAACAGGTACACATCCATACGCAGTATGAGCTTCTGTGCTCTCTAAGAATTCCTTGGTGACTAAAGGCCAGGACAAACTTTGGGAACTGCTCACTCTGATAACTGACATTCTATTATTTGGGAATAAACTTGCACACAGTCACAAAATCATTATAATTAAAAATATAGCAATAACATTGTTTCTACAGTGCAAAAAAATAGCTGATGGATAAATTGTATACTTTTGTCAAACAGCCATCATTTTGGCTGAAAGCAGTTTGGTCCTTACTCAAAACTAGAAAAAACTACCCAGCCTGCACAGCAAACTATGAAAGTAAAATGTATGAGAATAGTATGCTCTCTGGAGTGACAATGTAGAAACACATTTAGGAAAGTGGCTTTCATATTTCCTTCCTGCATGTTCATTCTACATATCTCTATCCCACAGCAGCTTCAATCTACCAGTAGTATTTTCTCTGTGGTGTCTCCTTGAGCCACACAGAAGGGTTTTGCTGTTGCAAGCAGAAGTTTTTAAAATCTGAGTTTAAAAGTGAAGCTAAGAGGTTTAGCCAAGGGCTACAACAGTCATCCTCTCTGGATTGGGCATAGATGACACTGTATAATTCATACTGAGCACTGAGTAATACTTGTACTGACTTGCTTCATTGCATTTCATGGTTTGTGTTATATTCTGAGCCTAAATAGCTACAAAGAGTGGTACTATACTACTGTAGTAAGTTTGTTTCTAAGTCTTTTAAAAATGAGGATTTGTTGGATTGTTTACAGCTTACCTGTGCATTTAATGTATTGAACATAAGTTGCAAACCTCAGTACAGTATTTCTACATGCTACTGAAATGCAGAAAATTTCCTCATGCCCTTCCCTCACTATATATTCACACTTCTTATGTCTGCCAGATGGTGTGGAGCAAATTATTCTAGAACTCAGACCATGTGAATTTTAAGCAGATGAATCTAGCAGTCTGCAGAGCACTTTGCCTTCTTTTATCACTGACTAGTGCTGGCCTGTTTGATCATACCCTAGAACAAGCAAATCTCATTAATCAGTGTTTTCCTTTTTTTTTCCTTGGCTGCTTTTTCCTTTCTGTTCACTTATGGAGAATTTCTTTGGAAAGCCTTGTTTTTAAAAGGACATAAATTTTTCAGTCTGCTCAGTGCTTTTGTTTAAAAATAAATTTAGCTCTAAGGAACAGTGCTGGGATGATAAAACTGATCTAGAATGCAGTTCCTGTAAAAGTGAAACTTGGCCTGGACATCTCTGATGTAAGTTATCCATTAGTACTCCTCAGCAATTTACATCTCTAGAGTTGAAAGGGTAATGTGATTTAAAATCCATGTACTTTACATTACTAGAACTCTTACTGAAACTCCCATTGAAGATTCTGAATTATGCAATTCAAATATAGTTACTTCCCCACAAATGTCAGTGACACCAGCCAAGCAATAATTCGATGATGCTGCTTAATTTACTTTGCCATGACTGAACTGATCTTGAAGCACTCCTGACTTTTTGTTTTATTTTTAGTTCACAGAGTCATAAAAATATTGGTCAGAAGGGACCTTTGGAGATCATCTGGTCTAACCTCCTGTGTGACTTGGGACTCTTGCCAGTGCTAGATTAGGTTAGCTGTGGCTTTACCCATGTAAGTCTTGAAAAGCCTGAGGATGGATTTCAGTGTCTTCCTGGGGAAATAATGGTATGAACCATGCTGCAGTGTCCTCCTAGCCAAGTCCAAACCTCCCTAGCTGAGATCCTTGTTACACTGGCTGTTAATATAGAGGAGAGTTTTGGTTCATCACCTTTGTGACTCCCCTTCAAGTGTTGTAGGCTGCTAATAGATTACTGCTTAGCTCTTCCTTGGCAGAGTGAACAAGCCCTCCTCCCTCATTCCTGATGGCTGACCACTCCTTGATGCCACAACTGTCTTGGTGACCCTCAGATGGATCCTCTTTACTTTGTCCACTTGCCCTTCAGAGCTGGACACAGACTGCAGATATGCCCTGGCCAGTGTTCCTCACTGACAGTGTCTGAATGAATCACATTTTCACTTTTCACAGCTGGCTTAGGAAAACTGGTACTATTTAATACTGTTACCTAATGAGTTCCTGCAGTAGGTTTCCTGTATTAGGACTTTGAAATGTAAAACCTTTAGTTCTTGGAGAACTATTGTGGAATGCATAACTTTTATTACTGTGTTTGTTTGCTTCTTGACTGTACTTGGGCTGCTTACACTTTCAGGAAGATCATTCCTGTAGGAAGTTTATCTGGTAGCATGAATATATTGTCCACAGTTCTCCTCCAAGCTAAGAAAATAAGATAACAAAGTCAATTTGCAGGCCAAGGCACTACCAGTTGAGCATATTTAAAATAACTATTGAGCAAATAAAAAGTCTGATTTTTGTTTTCCTTAATAACTTCTTGATGGGGATGGGAAAGAGCTGAAGGTTTGAGTAGTTTTGGTGTTTTTTTTGTAAGAAGGGCAGTTTGTAATGTTGGTTGCAAGACCTAAATTTAATTATGTGGCAATTTTTAAAATATATTTCTCTCACTGAAGACATACCCAGAAATACAGAATGCATGCTGGGAGGGAGCCTTAATCTCAAAGGTACAAAACCAGTGTAACAAGTGATAAAGAAACCCCTACTTATCTCCTTTTCATAATTAGAAGTGCTTGTAATATTCCAGCACAGACCTGGTTTATGGAGCTGCTGACAACAGCAGCAGATCTGTTTGAATTGAGATGAAAGCTGATGGAAGAAATAAAAAATCCAGAGCAGCAGCTCAGTGTGGCACACCACACTGAGAAATGGGCAGGAAGGAAGGAGCACCAAGAGCAGCATTACTGCAGCCTGGGATCTATTGCATCAAAGGCATCTCAAAAGAAAATATGATGAAACTCAGAAAGCTGCATTCACTGAAGAGCAAGGTCAGAGCTTAGGCTAACACTTTCTGATCTTGCCTCAGTTTAGGGTAATTAGATTTAGGTGGCATTTAAGACTAGGAATTTTTCTTTTCCTGTTTCTTTCTTTCATATTCTCACTTGCCTCAATGACAAAGTCAGAGCTGCATTCCACATAGCATTTGGGCTCATCTCCTGGGAGATCTGTGCTACTGTACCTAGAACACATGGCCACTTTGCTCTTTCCCTGACCAAAGTTTCATCTGAAACCTTCTTTCTAAATTTGTTCTATATTCTTCTTTTCCCTCCAATGACATATTAACTCTGCTCCTCCCTCCTTTGTCATTTAGAGTTGGTAGCTTGCAAATTACTTGTAATTGAAAGTAAATGTTGCTTTGTGGGTGTACCTATGCAGCCTGTGCAAGCCTTTGCATTCAGCAGACAGGAGGACTGCTGAGGACAGGCAGAGCCATCAGCTACATGCATTTTAGAACACTAGAATAACAGAGGAACAACGGAAAGGAAATGGGTCTGAGGTTTGCAATTTCATACCAGTGTGCTGGTGAAGGCACACAAGTTCCACATTAAATGCTTGATAGGGGGCCTTAAGCCAAAGAAAGGTGATAGTTTTCCTTTTCCTTAAGTGGTTTGTCTTTCAGTATTACTTCTTGTGACTCTTTGTCTTCACTTTAAATCTTTATCCCTGTAGAATGTCTGAGAAGAGGCTGAGAAGGCTGCATTTTTCTTCTTTCTCCTGTTTCTGCTGCTCTTTCTCTTGTCCCTGTCAGCTCTTCTGTTCTTCTCTCTCTTTGCCACTGCTGTTTTTCCCTTGGCATTCTCATCTTTTATACACTCTGCTCTTTTCCTTCCCCATGGGGGAACAAAATGTTGGAACTAAGATAGGCCTAGAGAAGTGGTGTTCCTCCAGGGAGCATCCAGATGATAGTCATGAGCAGAACTGGATGATTTTGTGAATGCAAGTGTGCATAGGACAAACTACAACTTCCTGCTGAAATAAATTAGGATTTCACATACTGACCCTATGAAATAGCACAATTTTTGGATCAAGTCAGCAGAAGTTTTTGAAAGCAGTGACACCAGTCTCAGTCTTAACTATTGTGGAATTAGCACAGGAATGTGATTTCTTTTTAAGATATGAAAGAGCAGATTATGGACATGTTTCTTAGCTATTTTTTTTTGTATTTGCTACTGAGAACATTTTAATTCAAAAGTATTAATCACCATGGCATTAAACCAGAGTGACATTTACTCTCAATCACAATAGAGACAGTAGATGCTGTGGTTACAAATAAAGCTACAGCAGACCACCTGCAGAATCCATACTGGTTATTGTGCAGTGTTATTCATAAATCACAAAGCAGCAAACCTCTCCTAGATCCATCCTGGGGATTAGAAGACATTATTACCATCATCTTCCTAGCAATGTCCCTCTGCAGGACTGTTAATACTTTCCTGCTACCATAATCTTCCAAGAAAGCAATTTATGTAAGTATTCCCTAAGTCATTTCTGTCCAGATTAGAAAGGTTAACTTAAACCAATGCAAAAAGCAGGTCTTTGTTAATGCAGTTCATTTGACAAAAGTAAATCAAAAAGCTTATAAAAACTACACCTATGGGAGAACTTTAGAGATAAAGGATGTGTAGGAGGGATATTAGAGCTTTCTTCTGTATGAAAATCTATCAATAGACACTCTTGTTCTTGTTCTGTTTATTTTAGGGGTTTTTTGAGTGTCCAAATAGATACACTGTTAAAAGGATGAGTACATATAGTCCCATTTGTTTTAAAATTCTCTGCAAGGTCCACAGTGTTTTAGCTATGTCTTGGAGGATTTGAAATGTTTTTTTCTACTTTGCTGTTCCCAGATCAGTGTGTTTCACTGTGTGCTTGTCATAGAATATGAATGCTTTTCAGAGGGTATTTGTACTGAAGATTCAGTCCTTACCCCATCACTCTCCCACACAAGGTGCTAAGCAGCACTGCCTTCTTTTAAAGGAAATTGAATTCTCTAGGATTCTCCAGCATAAATTTGCTTCCATTTATTAATCCACTTTCCACTGGAATCTATGAAAAATTAAGTTAATGTCAAATATATGAATATTTCTGCAAAAATGCTGAATGAGAGGAGCTAATCTGATTCATGTAAATGTATCCAAATCAATGAAGATGTCACTTTAATGTAGGATCAGTCATCTGGTATGTAAAAATGTATATTTAAAAACTGCTTTTATAAAAAAAAATTGTAAATACAATTCTTTGGTCCTGATTCTCCAAAGACATATTCAAGTGAACTTTATTCACTATGAGCACTGTCAGACTGCTATGTCATGGATTTTTTTTTAGGTGTGCTGGCAGTTGACAGTGTCCTGTCTCCAGTCGCTTGTCTCCATGCTACTCCATCTGTTTGGGAAACCAAACAAGCTAAGAAACTTCCTTTGTTGTTGCTGGGATGTTTTTTAGCCATATCAGGTTTCACAACCTGATGCACTGCACCAAACAACTATGCCATAGTGAGGGAGAGGGTCTGCAGAGCAGTCAGCATCAGGAAGGCCAGGGACTGCTTAGGTCATGCTACAGCACAATCTTGAAAAGCCTCATTTATTCAGGGAGCTACCTGCTGCATGTTAAACATAACACAAGAATGGTCTGTGTGTTAGATATTGCATGTACAGTTGCATAGACAAAAGGTACTATAAAGAAAATGTTTAAGTTGCAGAAGAAATCACTTCTTTACCTGTGATACCCTTAATTCTACCTTTCTTCTGATTACAGTAGGATTACAGTAATAGTAAAGTGCTGCTATCATAGTGGAATTTCACATTCATATAGTACATGAAAATACTACACAGAGTGCTATAGGAGGCTATACACAACAGAGTGATATTTCACATTCATGGAATGCAAAACCAAGTTTGAGTCAGCGTTACTTTATTTTGGCCATGTACTCTGAATAACATCCAAGAAGCACAGATGAGTCCCAGCCTCTCTCTTTTCTGGAGAATCTCCTACAATATGGAAATGTTCACTGATGATCAAGATGGGACCCAAGAAAATGAAGTCTGGAAGCAAGGTGCTGCATTCAGAACAAATTATCTGCTCTGCAGTCCAGGCCCAAAGAGTCTGAGCAGGACTTTGTTCCCCACCATCCTCTTTCCCTGGTACTTTCCAGATCTGGGAAGGAAGCAGCACTTACATAATAAATCCAACCTGCATATGTATAAATGAGCTGTCCTGTGTGCCTATGTCAGGCCCAGTTACAAGACAAGAAAGAGGCCAAACACATAGCTCACCTTTGCAAAGGCAGAATATGTAGAAGACAAGGTCACCACTACTCTAATTACAAAAATAAGCCTAAGGGCACATAAGGCAGTTCTTGTTTCAACCTAGATATGGCTGTCAAATTTTAATAAATGCTGCAGGTATAGCATTCTCTGTTTTTGCAGCTGAGAGACCAAGTTGCTCTATCTACAAAGATCACTCACCAGGGCATTGTGTTGGTTCTTTCATGTTTACAAGGAGCAGCTCTAGCAGAACCTTCTCCTTTGCCTTTGGGAACAGCCTTGCTCATTAAAGACAACATCATTACACTCACAGGGTGATAGTTTATTAATCCCCATGTTCCCCCCAAAACCTCAGTGTCTTCTTTCAGCTTCTTTAGGAGTCTTACACTGGTTTTCAGATGATACTAAGGCTGTTACACCAGATGGGAGCTGGCAGTAGAAAAATGATGCACACTAATAAAATAACCTCGCTTCTGCAAGGCTGGGGGTTCATGATAAGAAGTTGTATAAAGGGAGGTTATGCAGCTGCAGAAGTTTAAGTGCACTTTTAGTGTTTTCATCCACTGCTGAGGATTTTTCTGCAAGTGGACTTTTGGAAGAAAAAGACTTCATCATATGGGGAAAGAATAAGTAAGGTCATTTGTTAAAAATTGCACCCAGCTGGGTTAAGGTATGACTGTTAATGTTTAGGGTTTCTTACAGACCAGTTCCAGGATATGATGGATTTTTAGTGTGCTTAATTTTTTTATGGCTATTATTTTGCAATTTAGTGTGGAACTAATTGTGAAAATAAGGATTAGTATTTACCACTTTAGATGTTAGTAGCCCATGAGGTACATGTTGTGAGATCATCTGTCTCACTGCTCATTAGCTTTTTTGTAATCTTAGCTTGTTGAAACTGTGAAAGCTCTATACAGATAGCAGGAACTAAGCAAATAAATTTCCTAATAATTTAGCACATGCTCAGAGTGAACACGTACCACTGGCAGTTCCAGCATGGCTAATCTTAGGCATGAATATGAATGTTTTACATATTGTATTTAAGACAGAACTTTTTTTAAAAATAGTGTTAAGGAGCTAATGCAATAATGAATAAGAAAGAGATCATTGTACTCAACACAAATTGAACAAAAAATGTATACTAATGTAGACATTTTCCCTTCTGCTGATATTTGTAAAAATTTGTAAAGAAAATACAAGAAAGAATCAGATCTTTGCAAAAGAAGTGCCAGCTGAAAAACTTGCATTGGTTTTTCTTTTAATATTCTAGCACAAGATTAAGCAACATGCTTGAAATTGTGATCTTGTCTGGCTTTAAACAGTTCTTTGTGAAATAGCTACTACTTCCTAAAAACACCTTATATTTAGGGATCTTCTCACAAGATTTCAGACTTGGCATAGATTTTAAGGAATTTAAAAGATAAACTGCCTTCACATGCAACATATTAACCTTTAGTTTCAGATGTTTCCAAATGCAGAAGTCATTAAACAATGCCACTTTAACCATGAAGACCTGGAAGTTATGAGAACAATGTGTGAATTCTGTGTAAATATAAATTAGACATGTAATATAATTTACTTGGGGGTGATGGTTTGCTTTTTCACTATTTCTTTGATTTCTCTTCAAAGCACATAATGAATACCTGCTCTTGCAGGGTTTCTCTGAGGGGATTAAAGATGATCATAAGGCCTCAACAGGTGACTGAGGGGCTTAGAACAGCAGCTGGTTGTCTACAATGTTTCCTTCTACAGAATGGAGCTTGTTTTAAAAAGTGATTTTTTACTCTAGTTAATGTTCTAGTAGATACAAAAGCTGCAATATTTCTCTTCCTCTCTCTTTTTCTTTATGAAACTTTACTGAAGTCATTCAGACCTTTCTGACCTGCAGATTCAGTCACAGTGGTGTGTTCTATATGGGATAATGTTTAATATCACTCACAAAATTCAGAAGCGTGTCTGTATGGCTGATAAAGTTTGCTGTCACTGCAATAGTGCTGTTGCCATGCTGTCTTCCTACAGCACACTTCCCAGAGCAATTCAAAGTCCTGATTTATATATACTTGAAGTGTTGCAAAGTTTAGCTTCTGTAATTATAGAGAAGCTGCCTCTTTTCTTCACTGCAGAAATTGAGATCAGTTGATGCATTCATCTTCATATTTTTAATTTGAACGATGTGGAAGTCTGACTTTTTAAACATGCTCTGATTGTGGGTTCTTGTCTCAAGGATTCTTTCCCTGATGATATGACAGAACATGAGGATAATATCCATTTATTCACATGGGCTTGGTGGGGGAGAATAGAATGAGAGCTTGTCACATTTGCATTTAAGACTCCTGGATAATTTTCTAAGGGTATTACCCATTTTTATACACATTTTATTACACATTTTTAAACAGCGATTTAAACAGCAATTGCAATTATAATTATAATAAGAATTTAATTTTAATATTTTAATTTAATTTCAGGAAATTTTTAAATATAATGTTTTGTATATCTATTAAAAATAGGAGTTACATGTGTTTTTAGAAAGGAAATGATTAAAAAGAAAAAAAAAATGGCAGCACAAGTGTGTCCATGGCATTGGGAGCATACATAGGCTGTAGCTTGGGGTCCTCTACCAGCCATATCATAAAAGAAATACATAATACACAGGTTTTAGGGCTCTAACACACATCTTTTAGAAGATTTAACCTTTCTTAGCTGTCTGTCTTAACACTCTACTCAGTATTATGGTTTCCATTGCAACAGAGGTTTGTGGTTTCTCTTCACCATCCCCTGTTAGAGCTTAAGCCAGTGAAGAAGGTGAGTTTTGCCTAAGAAGCTAGACTGCATAGATCTCATGTGCTTTACAGACTCTGTAATCTCTAGAAAGGGGTGAAGCATTTAGCCTCAGGCAATAATAACCTAAACTGTAACACTGTGACACCAGACTTCTCTGTCAGAAACCTCACACCACACAGGTGAGGGTTCCAGGGTCACTGAATCACAGCTGGTCTGAGACCCATGCTTATTCTTTAAGAGAGAAGGCAATGCACAATCAGGAAAAAAATATACATGATGTTATTCCCCTAAGCCATTGTTTCAGTTTTAAGTGTTAATGCTCCTTTCAACCCCAATAGCATAATAAATACGCCCGTGCCAAATGTAAAGAAATATTCACTGCAAGTTGGCTAACAGGATTCTGATACCAGTGATTTTAAAACTAGGGTAAGATGTAGCATTACAGTCCCTGGGTGGGCAAGGATAGGTTGGATTCAAATCTACTCAGGGATAGCCAATCTACACACGCTCAGCCAATGTCATTCAGCCCTAAATGCAGATGTATCATTGGCCAGAGAGCTGGAGGGTGCTAAGGCCTCACTGAATGACACGTGTAAGCCAGGGAAATTGGAGCTCCTCTAAAGGAGCTGTGGGAATAAACTTGAGGCTGTTTGTCACAAGGACCATTGAGTGTGTGTCGTCTCTGTCTCCAACCTGCACCTCCCATCATGCTGCAGTAAGAAACAGAGGGTAAAAGACTGGATAGTCAAATGGAAGCGCATACAAATGTGCTCTATTTCAGTAACCCAAGATTTTTACTTTTGTACATGGATATTAAAGACCTTGGGGGGGAAATAAAAACCTCTTTCTTAACAAATGCCTTTGAAAAGGCAGAAAATATGCTTAAATGTGCCCTATTTTACATATTCCTTTCATCCTTTAGGTTTTTGACGTAATGTTTATCACTTTGCCATTATGTCAATCTGTGCTTACCACTCTTTTTTTCTCTTGTCTCATATTTAGGCAGTGATCCTGCAAACACTTACCTACATGCTTAGTTTTGCTACTCCTTCCTTGTTAATCCCTTTGAAGTTAAAAGGATTAATTGCATTAGCAAAATAAGGCATGTGTGTGCTTCCAGGAGGAAGCTCTTATGTTGTAAACCCTTTGGGGTGGGACCAGATCAGTTATTATGCAGTCAGATAGCTCAAAGCACAGTTGCATGGAGGATGAGTTCAGAAGTTTGTGAAGTTAACAATTGTTAACAGAGTGAACTGGTTTGTGGGATATGCCTGGGGCATAGCACACAAGTAGTTGTTCACCCCAACTAGCACAAAATCTTCCCCTCTTTTCTGCATTTGTTTCTGAGCTGTAGCCTCAGATTTCATACCAGCTGAGACACCTGCTTTTTTCTTACCTCCTAAAGCAGAAAATTCCCTGATATTGGCCATAGGGTAACCTAAAGCAAGACCATAAGTAGATTTATGCTGGTGTGCACAGGGAGGAGAAATAAAGATCTGAAACACAGCTGGGAGTTCTCCACGCTCCCATTGTTGCACCCCTGCAGCCTTCTCAGAACCTCCCAGCACTAGCTTCTCATCCCAACTAATGCATGTAATGCTTTTATATTCTTCCCATTCTTCCCACTTTCCAGGGAGACCTAGCCACTATTTTCTCCCCTCTTGAATGTGTCCTATTCAAGTACTCTATTTCAATGTACACTTGCTTTTGTTTAAGATAGACATAATTTAAAACTCACTTGGAAAGATATGTAGAAAGTCTTCTCTTAGCTGCATTCAGCCAATGCAGGTCTGTGTAGACTACCACAGCATAACAAGTAAGCTTGATATTTAGGATAGAGAGAATTACTCTGTAGTGTTTATCCTCTGGAAACCACTGACATAGATATTCCAATATTTTTTGTAGTATAACTTTAAAAATTTCTTCCAGCTTCACAGGAAAAGTTCAAACTCCAGTTTCCAGGAATATTTATTTTGGTTGATAACTCTAAGCAGAAAAATCTTATTTTATTACACTAACATCTAGAACTCCAGTAGAGCTGTGTGTGCCATTTTGTTACGTTATTTAAAACTAGGGAGAAAAATGTTCTTCTATTAAAGAAAATAACCTATGGATTTGTCTACATTAAATACTTTAATAACTGTATTAAAGTAATACCAACAAATCTTTGGAACTGGAATCTATGGGCAAAGCCCCACCTGCTGAGCTGGCTGTACTTGTGGAACAGGTCACTGCTGCTAGGTGATGTCTCCTGACTATTTTCATGTTTGTTAGCTGTGTGGAAGCACCCTTGCTCCGAGAGCCAGGCAGCAGGAGCCAGCGCTCATTCCAGCAGCTGAGCAAAGGGTGTAACCTCGAGCAGGACCGAAGAGGGACAGGGAGCGAGCACTGTGTGAGGCGCTGGAGTGTGATCAGAGAAGGGCAGAGAGCTTGTGAAAGGTCTGGAAGCCATGTCTTGTGAGGAACGGCCCGGGGAGCTGGGGCTGTTCTGCCTGGAGGAGCCTCAGGGGGAGCCCAATGGCTCCCTACAGGAGGCTGCAGCCCGGTGGCATCTGGTCTCTTCTGCTGGGCCTGCAGCGAGACGGCCGGAGGAAATCGACTCAAGCTGAGACGAGGGAGATTCAGATTAGATATTAGAAACAAAACTTCCAGTGTGAGGGTGCTCAGGCACTGGAATAAGCGGCCCATGGAGGTGGTGGAGTCACTATCCCCGGAGGCGTTCGAGGTGTTTGGGTCTGGCACCAGGTGATGTGACTGAGTGGTTACGGTGGTAGTGCTGGCTGGACGCTTGCACTGGATGACCTCAGGGCTCCTTTCCACCCCGGTGACGCTGCGATCCACCGATCCCGCCATGGGGGCTCTCCCGGCGCGCCCTCAGCCCGCTCCCCTCGCGCCGCCGCGGGAGCGCGCGCGGCGGGCGGGGCTCGCGCCCAGGGGAGGCTTTGGCCAACGGGCCCGCGCGCCAGCGCCTCGCGCGCGCCTGGCGCTTCCTTCCGGCCGCCATTTTGTCGGCCGTGCCTCGCCGTGCCGCCGCTCGGGGAGGGAGCGCAGCGCGCCCGCCGCACCCGGACGGACCGACCGACCGACCGACCGCTAGCCAGACAGACAGATAGACCGACCGACCGCCATCGCCATGTCCAAGCGCCACCGCCTCGATCTGGGCGACGATTACAGCTCCAGCAAGAAACGCACCACTGACGGGTGAGGGGCGGCGCGGGCCGCGGCGAGGCAGGTGGGGGGGATCGCGGCGGCTCCCGCGCCATCCGCACCCCATCCCCGGCTCCGGCCGCCCTTCCGGGGCTGGAACTCGCCGGGGCGCGGGGTGGCCGCCGTGCGAGGCAGGGAGAGGCTGCAGCGGATCCGCTTCGGCCGAGCAGGCCCCGAGGTGTCGCGGCTCCCCGGAGCGCTGGGCCTGGCTCGGAATCGGGCGGCCCGGCGGGCGGGCCCCTCGGGGGGGCGGACGGTGGCGGAGCGGGCGGGCGGGAGAGCCTCGTGCGGCGGCGCCGGGAGGGGGCAGGGAGGGAGGAAGGCGCCGGCCCGGCCGCCTGGGCACGGGGCTGGGCTGGGCGCCCGTGGCGGGGGGGGCGCGCTGCTGGGCCCGCGGCCCCGCGCCACGCTTTGTTTGCGGTGCTTCGCCTTCATATTTGTGGTTCACCCTTCCCATTCCTTCTGCCACCTTTCTTTGTATTTGTTTACTTGTTCTTTGGCTTGAAGGGTCTGGCAAAGGTGGGCCTAGAGGTGAGCACGAGGTTTGTGCAGCCCGTGTTGTTAGTGCCTGCACTGGTGGGAGCGTTGTTCCTTTGTTAACGTCTTGTACCCAGTCACCCTCGGTGGTGTGCTTGGCTTGGAGTAAGAATCGATGGTGAGGTGGGTTTTGAGGTAGGGGGCAAGGGAGTGTTTATTTTTTTCTTAGTTTTGCGAAGGTTGAAGTTTTAGGACCGTACTGCACACGCTTCAGCATATTTTTGTTGAGGTTAATGTAATTGCCGGAGCACAGACAATGCGCTGATGCTGTTCTTAAATTCAGCGTTGCTTTAGAGCTTTCTTTACGTATAATCTTTTCTTCTCTAGTTGCGCAGGAGGGGGAGGAAAGGCAGGCAGCTCTTAAAAGTAAATTTCTGAAGTTTCAAGGAGTACAAAGAAATGCAGTGTTTATTTGGCCTTCTTTATGGAGCGCAGGAGACTTCCGTGAATTAAACAATTGCTTAAGTCCATCAGCGTTGTTTTGGACTATTTATCTAAGAGAAATCCTTCAGGTCTCAAAGGTTATGATAACTCTAAGTCTAATATAGCAGTTAATATTCACTGACAAACAGCCTTTGCAAAACTTGCCTTTTTAAGGTAAGCTTATACAGCTTCAGTTTTTAGCCCGTAGAGTTTGATTCATTTTTCTCAGCTAAACAAAACAAGCGTTTATTATTCAACTCTTACTTCCTGTCTGTAGGATCATCATAATCACGTTCCTAAAAATATATCGAGCTATTTGCGTTAGTTAATGCATTTTTGTAGGATTTCCCAGCGATTGAAATAGTTCCTCTGAGTGTACAGAAATGCTGTACATACACAGTTTTTCTGTACATAGAGGCTTCTGTAAAATTATCAAGTGGTTATGTCAAAACGGGACGTTATTTAAACGTGGTAAAACTGTTCCAACTGGTTGTAAAGATAATCACAGGTCAGTATTTCCTTGTTGGTGGGTTTTATAGTTTTGGTGTGGCTTTATTTGTCATTGTTTTTACTTATCATGAAAGTTATTCTGCGCTCTTAGTCCTACCATTTTGTATGTACTGCAGTGAATTCCCACCGGTGTTAAACTAGAAGACATTGCCCTTTATGGCACCTAAAAACTGTGGAAATGTTGGTCTTGTGCCCCTTCTTTGTTTCCTCCTCTGCTGGTAAAAGCATTAAATGATATAGGACTGAGAAAAACTCACTATAAGCATAATTACTGAGCATGACTTTTTCTCAGATGACCTCCAATCTTAATTCACTTAGCACGAGTCATACTAATGCTACATGGTTGGTTTATTTTAGAGTAGTTTGGTTTTGCAGCTTATGCAAGGCCACGAGGAGGATGTGTGGAGTCTTGTTAAAAGCGTGTGTGTACCTGCTTTCCTGTGCTGAGAGAGCCTTTCTGCAGTTTGGGTGGTTGTGGAGCTGGATTAAGCTGGATGAGCTCCTTGCATGGTTACCGCTTCACATTCAGCGCTTGCGTCCAAACTGGACTACGTGACAAATATGGAAGTTACTTCAAGTGAACCTGCATTTTTCAGTTCCTCTTTAATGGAGGCCTCTGTTAGTAGCTCTACATGGCAGCAGTGCCACATGAGCTCTACTTGGCCAACATGTTTGTAATTGTTGGTGTAACCTTAAACATCTGCATGACATCTGTTTTCTTCTAGACTTGGAGTATTGTCTGTGAAGTAAAAAAACATTTTGGAAAAATAGAAGTTGTAGGGAAGGTTTTTGGTTACAGTGTTTCTGTGAATTCTATACATACTATTTTAAAATATGTTAATTTCTTTTCAAATATATTTGAGTTGTGTAATGTCAGAGTTAGTGGTCTAGTGGGATGGATAATTCAGACTAATTGAATTTGGTTGACTTCTCTATAGAACAGAAATTCCTTTAGCTGTATTGCCTTTTTTGCATCAAATATTGCTGTGTTTAGTAATGGAGAAGAATACTAATGATCTCCTAGATGGGCTTAAACTTTCACTGTGATGATCAGTGTTTACCTTGAGTCCTTTTTTTTCTTTTTTATATGATTTCTAATCAAAAAAGCATGCTTATTTAGTGATTGCTATAGAGCTTCTTTTGTTCATCTGTGTATGTTCATATACGTTGTTCATATGTGTGTGAGTGTAGGGAAGTGAAAGCAAATAGCAGGCCAGACTTTTGCACTTAGAAGCAGAGCAAAAAATCCCAGCCCTTCTGATCACGAAGGCTGTTAGAGGTTTCAGGTGTAAGACAAATGTGATTAAATTATTACTTTAGTGTAAATTTTTGTGTTTGAATTCTGTTTTCTCTGTGCAATAATGAAAAAGCAGCTAAAATGTGACAGTTTATAAGTAAAGAACTGCCAAGCCACATTTTTAGAAAGTTAAGGAAATTAATATGGCAGCATAGCTGTCTTTGTTCTTTTTCCTTGTTGACCAGGGGATGTGTGTCTGCTAAGATTCAGTAATAATGGAAGATTGGTAAACAGTTTCAGGGAAAGAAAGTGCTGCTGTGTAATTGTAAGTGTTAGAGAGTAAGTTTGAAGGCAAGTTGTATGTTGTGTCGTTTCTGTGGTAGGATCTGGTTGCCCCACTTCTCTTCTACTTTTTGAAAAAAGAAATAGACTCAACTCCATTAACACATAAATAGTTTTTACTTCTGAAATGTACATAGAGCTTGGTAGGTTTCCCTTCTGTTTGTACAGTATAAAAGCTGTAAGAGTTGAATGAAGAAACTGAGAAATGGAGGATTAATGGCACTTTCCATGATGGATTGTATTTGTAGTCCATTTAATTCACTGTTTGATTGTGAAGTATTTTTGTTTGTTTTAAGCCCGTGCTAGTAACTACCAACACAAAATAAGTGCTACAAGAGAGTGTTTAGGAGGCCAGATCAGAGATCCTGATCCAAGTTAAAATTATTGCAGGTGGGAATGTTGGTTCTTCACAAGGCTGGTGAAATGCTTGTGCTGACACCTGGGAAGGGTAGGCAGCAGTGGGGATCTGTTCATTTTAGTTCTAGGGCTGCCTCAGGGGGGCTGAAGCTTGTGGGTAGGTACACTTGATGGTCTGTAATGCAGAAGCTGCTGACATGATACTGTTTAGGTAAATGGTTGTGGAATAGATTTTGTTGGTGTGGTTTATTTGCACTTTAACTGGAGATACCAGTGAAGGATATGTTTCCTTCAGAAACGTACATATACAAAAGAAAACTGTAAAAAACCCAACCTGCACATTAGTAGTGTGACTTATTCTGCCTTTAGTGAAGTGTGTTGTTGAATTTTACCCTGGCTTTACCATTCTTGAATTGCTTTTATACCTTTATTTCTTTTTCTTGCCAGTGATGTTACTGTCTGCCCATGCACTTGTATGTCCTGGTACCTCTAGCTATGTAGAAGGTGAACAGCTCATCAGCCAAGCCCAGAGCTTTGTTGCTGTCTGATAAATGCTGTTAGACTCTTAGAGCTTTCTGAGCAGCATAATGGAGCCTAGTTCCTGGGGTAACTTCCTTATGGAGAATATGAACCTATTGGGTTCTGCACTATCTGCCTGGCGTTTTACAGCTTGTACAATATTTGACTGTGTTAGAAGTAATGTTAAAGCTAGAGTACTGAGAAGAAAAAAAAAGGCTGCATACATTACATTCATTTATACAGGAAGAGTAGTGGTAATGGTTTCCAAAGCACAGCACATTTAAATTAAAATTTATAGAATCAGTGCTAATATAATCTTGATTACTGCATCTTCTATAGGTCAGAATTTGGTATTATTTCAGTAGTTACATTTGAGTGCCAAATGCATGTTTAAAACAAAAAAGCTGTGGAGAGGAGTGTTGGCAAGAGTTTTCTTTGGACATGGTCTCTAGACCTGCCTGAGTCTTGGTGAAGAAGGAGGCAAGGTTTTGGTTTTTTGCTTAATATATCCTAGAAATGTCTTTGTGTACATTTACCATAAAACTGGTGTTGACTTAGTTTGTTTTGCCTTATTGATGGGATTTCAGTTAATGTACAAAAAGAGAGAAAGCTGAGGATGTCTTCAGTTTTGCAGGCAAAGATGCCATTAGTCTTTTTAACTGGATCTAGTTTAAAATGAAATCGATTGTTTTTGTAAAGCAGGGCTTGTTTCCAAGTCCTGAATTGGGAATTTTTAAAAAAAAGCTGTAAGTTTTGGGTCAAACTAAGGATTCTTTTGTAAGTTTGTTTGTAGCAAGAGTGGGATTATGTGCAGGAACAAGTACATGTACTTGCAGAATCAGAAACTCTCGAAAGACTGAGGTCAGAGTTTGAGAATATTGTTTTTCTTTTGCACATGCAGTGAATTTTTCTACTTAATATTTGGAACAAATGCAAATACATAAATGCTGTTCAGGCGTGTGGTAGGTGGTGATACTGGAGAAGATACTGTGCAGCTTGATAGTGTTGGGTTAACAGTTGAACTCCATGATCTTAAGGCTCATTTCCAGCCTAGATTATTCTGATTCTGTGAACTGTAGTAGCTGGTTTTCAGTCTTAAGTTTCAGACTCAACAACCAAAGTTGATGAAGTCAGAATTTTGTGTAAGACTTGAAACAAAAATAAAGCTACAGAGTAATTGTGGAATAATGAAATCAAACTTTGCTTCCATGGCTTATTATCTTGAGTTAGTTTTTTTGGGTGGGTATAATTCCTTTGGTAGGTAGGCAAAAACACTAGTGTCCTCTTATTTTTCTGCAGCAGCAAATAAGGATGGGGAGAGGTGAGATATCTACACTGCACAGCTGATTCTTTATAATCATTAGATGAAGAGAGTTAAAACATTCATCTCTCCATGTGATAGCTTTATTCAGTCTTGCCTGTAATGAGAGGAGCTATTGCTGTGTTTAGGTACAATAAGTGTAGCTATGTCTATCTAGTGCTGAGTATGCATCATACGTACTGTTGTTACTCCTTGGTGCTTATCCTTCCAGGTAGCTGCCTACAAGACTTTGAAGATTGGGGTTGGGCACCTTTAGGGTTGCTTTGTATTCAAATTCCTCCTCTGCATTTAAATATTCAAGTGTCTCATTTTCTCCTGTGTCTCTTAACCCATTTTAGGAAAGATCGGGACCGGGACAGGGACCGAGATGACCGTTCCAAGGATCGGGACAGGGACCGTGACAGAGATAGAGATCGTGACAGAGAGAGGGACAAGGAGAAAGATCTGCGACCTACATCCAACTCCACTTATTATGCATCTGCTGGGTTACCAGCTATAAAGCCAGCAATGATTCCACACAGTATTAACCCTTTCACAAATCTGCCACATACCCCACGATATTATGATATCCTGAAAAAAAGGCTACAACTTCCTGTCTGGGAATATAAGGAAAGATTTACGGATATTTTGGTTAGGCATCAGTCATTTGTGCTGGTTGGAGAGACTGGGTCTGGTAAAACAACACAGGTGAGTTCATATCTATATGATACTGCATTATTTTAAAGGTCATGGTTGTGTGTGAGAAATAAATTGTGTAAGAATACTTCACAAACTGTCAGCAAAACTAATGTGATGAATATTATGTTTGCTTAATGAGTGCAAAATGTGAAGAGAATTTTGCAGCTTCTTCCACTTCAAAAATCCAGTACTGTTTCCAGGCCCCAGCTTCCATTGAGCTTTATAATTGCTAGGTTTCTGGTAGAGGAAGATAGAGCTTTAATGGGAGGACAGAAGTGTACTAATCCACAAACTGAAGTGGTGGTTCCAAATAATTTATTTAGCTGTCTGTGTAGATGGCAGCTACAAAGTATGAACTTGTTCATGTTTTATGAAACTTACTGCTACAGATAAAAGGAGTCGAAATGTTAGATACGGTTCTGACATCTGATTAGCTTTTAGTGATACTCAAACTTGAAAGGTAGAGTCTTGTGTTTCTTTGGTGCTGAAACCTCTCAGAGGTTGTAAAGCTTTTTAGTGCTGCAGTTGAAAATCACTTTTTTTTTTGGTAGACTGATGGCTTTAAAAGTCTTCCTCAGAACCAAAAGCAGTGATAACAGATGTGCAGAGCCTCCTTAGCCTTAAGAAAAATTTTGAGGACCAGTAAACGGAATATCTAATATACAAGGAACACCTGGGTATTTATAGCAGGGCAAACTTGTTCAAAACTATCCTCTAGTTTGCTGTTTAAAGTCTGTGTTAAAAACTAATGGAAAAGAGCTTTTTGTTCTGTAATCTGATAAAATCCTTTTATCTAGGCAGAAAATAAAAGCAGAAGAATATTTTAGTCTTTTTAAAATGGATTATAGCTAGCTTTAAGTCGTACCGGCAGTAAACTTTTGGTCATACAAATTTGGATGTTGAGAAAATGTGAAGGGTATCGTATATTTAATATCTTTTAGAGCTGTACCTGAAATATCTAAAGTTACAGGACCTTGCCGCACATTCTAGGAACCAGTACAGAAAAATACATTTTCTGTATTTTTTTTAACTGTATAAGCCAGGACCAGGGCTGTATAGAATTCTTCAGAAAGGTTTGATTATGTAGTGATTTGGGAGGTGCAGTAGCCTGAATATTGTGTTAAAAAAATGGTGCTTACATTTATGAAAACAAGATTACTTGTTGTGTGATCTGAAAATGTGAAGATCTAAAGGTTGTATCAATGTCATTCCTCAGGCATAAAGCTTTTCCTGCATTATCTTACTACTTTAACCCTTAGTTTCTGAAAGGGTTTAACTAGTGTTACACATCTTTCCAAAAATGGGATTTTAGCTACCAGAAGCATGTAAGCTGTCTTGAAAGCTTCCCTGCTTCCTCTGAATTTGCTCTGTGAAGTTGCAGATACATTTTAAAACAATTGACAGCATCTCCCTAGGGACATACCGCTAAAAATTGCCCTGCTGCCACCTAATGAAAACTTCATTTTGCATATGGTAATGTCACATCATTTTTGTGGTCAATTGCTGTCTTAAAACCTGTTTGGGGATGATTGTTTTTCTTAAATTCATCAATCTGAGCAAGATGAATACTTCTCTGCAGTTAAGAAATCCTTTAATGCTCAAACTGCAGGTGTACATAAACTATTAATGTCAACTTCATACAAATAAAAGCAAGCAACATTTGAAAAATATTATTTCCAAAATTAATATATTCTTTCATTGTGATAATAGAAGGCTATACAGTAGTAGATATGTTTTTGATAGTGAGCTGCTGCCTTTCAAGTCCCTTCGCTAATTATCTGCACCTCTCCTATTTAGACAGGTTGAGAGAGTTGGGATTGTTCAGCCTGGAGAAGAGAAGGCTCCAGGGAGGCCTCATTGTGGCCTTTCAGTACCTAAAGAGAACTAAAAAAAAACTGGAGAGTGACTTTTTACATGGGCAGATAGTGATAGGTCAAGGAGAAATTACTTTTAAACTGAGAGAGGGGAGATTTGGAGTAGGTGTTAGAAAATTTTTCAGTGTCAGAGTGGTAGAATGCTAATGTGGTTCCTGGAGAAGTTGGGGAGTGCCTCATCCCTGCAAGTGTTTAAAGCCAGGTTGGATGGGGCTTGTAGCAGGCTGGTCTTGTGGGTGGCATCCCTGGCCATTGCAGGGTGGTTGAAACCAGATGATCTTTAAGATTCCTTCCACCTGAAACCATTTTGTGATTCTGTGATTCTATGATTATGTGCATGTTTTTTCCCATTAGTATTGTAGAGCACCCAGGCTTGGAAATGCTTGGCTCAGACAATGGAAATAACAGAAGATTAAACTTTTCTCACTTGTTTTACATATGCTTAAATCCCAAAGTACTGAAGAAGTATATTGGAAGCCAAGGCATTAATTTTCAGTTCTTTAGTGTTTGCAGTGCTTTGATTTGTAATTTAAACTTAACCTTCGCAGTTAAGTGGTTTTTCTAAATACACTGGAAACAGGCTTGGTGGTGGAATGGGTGTGCCAGATTTCTCTTAGGAAGGAGTAATTACTTACTGTAGTTGCAGCATTCACTCTCTTTTAAATCTGGGATCATGTGTGTGGTTCTGGTATAATTTCACTTTGGTAAAGAGTATGGTAGAGTGCCATCTCCTTTGTGTATTGGTGTAACATAAGTGATGCCACTTCTTTAGCAGGGCTTCTTGGCCAAGTCCAGAAACAAGGTGATGTGGAATATAACTTAATTCTTGTCCTTTAGAGTGCAGGAGAACTGATACAGGTTCTCAAATAATGAAAATTCAGAGAATTCTACCATGTAACTTTTAACTGAGGAAGTTTTCAAGATGTTGGAGAGGCTCAAAAAAGCCAGAAAGGGCAGTGCTGTTCTGTCTCTTACTGTGCATTCCTTAGAATGATGATGTTCCTTTGGCTTTGAAGTAGTGTTTAACAGTCCTTAGTCCATTCATCCTTGATCTTAGTGGCCACTGTATGCGTAGTCACTATCTCCTCATGTTTATGGAAGTCATATTTGAAAATCTCTGAGAAAGTCTTGAGATGAAATGGTGCTAAAGCCATTCCTCCTGCTTTTGGTACTGATAAAATGACCATTTTGTAAGGAGTCAGGGATTTTGATGATGGTATAGGGTGGGGTTTTTTCTGTCAGTGAGATTAACTTTAGTCTAGGTTTCATAATAACCAAATGAGAGTATATTCCCAGACATGAGTGAAGTAAAAACGCAGTATGGCACAGCCCTTTTCCCCAGTATTTGTATGTCTTTGAAAGCTGGACAGGAAAAATCTTTGGGTGCTTTTCTGTATCAGCTTAGCATAGGGAAGTTTGTGGTGCCCTTTTCTTTCATTTGACACCACTACTGAAGGTTTTGTTGCTTACTGGAAAATCACTTTTAAATTGGTTTTATTTCATGCTGCAGTGGCCTGGCAGACCTGCTGGTCCAAAATTTATTTCAGGACTTGCTCTAAGTCAAAAAGCTTCACCTAATATACTTACATACACTAATATACTTAGTTGAGCTGTTACTGGTGACTTGGGAAGCAGGGGAGGCATGTATATGTTACAAGGTAGATTCCATGTTGCTGCTGTTAGTGTTCAAGAACTGCTATTAGTTCTAGTTTTGAATAGGATTTTCAAAAGTTTGGGTTCTTCACAGCAGTTTAGTAGGCTCCTGTCATATTTTGATTCTGTTTGCTTTATTCCTGTATTTATAGTGGAAGTATATTCTTCACTAAAAAATGCTTTAGATTACACTGACCTGCTTCTGGTTATGTCTTACTGTTGACTTATGTCCATTTTGCTGTGAAAATATAATAATGAAGAACTGACATTTTCCTGGTTTAAATTATACTGCTTTCTCTCTTATTCCTCACTGGAATTCCATGTATAAAGGGTATGTTTTCTTTTCCTCTTTGTGCTTTTAAGAATACTTGGAAAGTAATTACTAAGAACAAGTGGGTTTTTTTTGGTCTTTTGGTCTGTAGGCTTGCAACTAGTTTTGCCTGGAGATGTCTCCTCATAAAGTGTCACACTGAGAACACGTTGAGAATAATCTCCCTCAAACTGTTACTGACTATAGGAATTCTGAATAAATCTTATTTTGGATGATTCTTATTGTTTCCAGATTCCTAATAGGAGCAGAAAACTACAGACTGGCAAATAAAAGGAGTGCTAACACAGGAAGGAAAACATAGGGGTTTTATATCTGGTTGATGAAATTTCCAAAGAACAGTAATAAACCTAATGAACATAATTATCTGTTCATTCTATTTGTTGCACTTCTTGGCTAAGACAATTATTTATTACTAAAATAATTACTTTTGCTTAAAACATATTAATAAGGATTACTTTTTCAAGACACAAAATAAATTTTGCTTACTGTAGAACTTTAATTGTGCTGCTGATCTCAAATCTTGTGTATGTTAGGGCTAATTTCGGTTGCTCTGGAGCATGTTGGCTGCTGCTAAGTACCTGTAAAAGGTGTTGAGCTAACATGGGTAAAATGTACCTTGAACTTATGTATTTTCTTGATAACTTCAAAGGTAGTTATGTACATATTAACAAGAGTGTGCTTGATTTAGTGGCACTGAATCTAACTAACTAGTGTATCTCTAGTCTAGTCTCTCCTGCTTTGGCTGGTTTTGTGTTTGCAGTCGATGTCTCTGTGGAATTCTGACTTGGGATTCAGTCTAAAGGTTACAGATTCTGTGTGACCATTTGAAGTGCGTTGATCTCTGAATTTGTTCTTGCCAGATCCCTCAGTGGTGTGTTGACTACATGCGCTCGTTGCCTGGCCCGAAGAGGGGAGTGGCGTGTACCCAGCCACGGCGGGTGGCCGCCATGAGCGTGGCACAGCGCGTGGCTGATGAGATGGACGTCATGCTGGGCCAGGAGGTTGGCTACTCCATCCGCTTTGAGGATTGCAGCAGTGCTAAAACCATTCTGAAGTAAGTGTGACTGCTGTCAAGGTGTAACAGCATTCTTGGAGGTGGGGGAACGACAGGGTAATGAAGGATGAGAGCAAAGTTAGGAAAGGAGTAATAAGGGAGTGACTCTGTGGATTGGTGCTTTGTGTCTGAGTGGGAAAGACATGGGAGCTTGTAGCATGAACTGAGAGAAATGAGAGGTATGAGGCATGAATAGAGTTGGAAATGATTCACTACTCCTCAAGAAGGCACTGCACCCTATAGAAATTAATTTTAAATGATCCATAAAGAAGGAGGTGATCTGAATAAATATTATTAAGGTGCTATTCATTATAAAGCCCTTCAGCATGCAGTTTCTCTTTGTTGTACATTCAGCTGATGGTTTATGTGTGGTATCTTCTAACAAGGGTGACACTCAGGTGTCTTCTGCTCTACTTCTGGTGAAGTTCAGTAGTTTATTTCAGTAAAGAGAACTTTCCGAAGATTCAAAACTGGCCTGTACCTGGCTCTGAGACAATTAGTCAGGAGTGTTTTACTTGTCAGCTGCTATAGATTCCTGTGCTACCAGGAAACCAGGTGCATTTAATGCATCATTTGTAGATTACATTCAGAGTGCTCTGTTAAAAACATCACAGTGTGGTTCAAGGATCAATGCTTTTCTATCAAGAGATGACTTCTCTTTGGTCATACAAGTAGTTGAAGGACTGGGCATAAAGATAATGTGGAAAAAAATGTAACAGTACCAGAAAAGCAAGAAGTGAACAGATGATCTGGAGACAGAAAAGGAGAACAATTGCAGAAACAGTGTATCTTGGATTTTAGATGGTGTTTTCCCCTTTCTTTTCCTGTTTCTTGAGCTCAGGTGTGGATGTCTGCCAGTAATACTCTACAAACTATTGTAAATGTTAGTAAACCTTGTTTCCCCTTCCCCCCCTTTTTTTTTTAAGGTTTCCCCCCATAATCCCAGATTCTACTTATACTCTATTTCTATTTGAAAACTTAAAATGGGCATGTTACAGTGCTGGAAGTAGTTTGCTGGTGTTAGTACATTTAAAAAGTTGATTAAAAGCTTAGTTCAAGTGACCTGGTGAATATGGAAGAGGATTCTGCATCAAACCTAATAAGCAGAGTGTGAGTTGGAATGGTTTCTGTTTGTTCAGGTATATGACTGATGGTATGCTGCTTCGTGAAGCAATGAACGATCCTTTGCTGGAGCGCTATGGTGTTATAATTCTTGATGAGGCCCACGAGAGGACACTGGCTACGGATATCTTGATGGGAGTTTTGAAGGAAGTTGTAAGACAAAGATCTGATCTGAAGGTCAGTAACGATGAAGTCCAACAGCATCTCTGTTCTAGTTGCAGTCTTACTGGATAAAGTATCTGTGTGCTTACCATTAGCTGATTTTTATCATTGTTTTTTTGGTCTGTGATAATGTATATTGGAAGGCTAACCCTAGGAAATTCTGAACCTGTTCTGTATTGAGGAAGCTCCTAGAAACAATACAATTGTAGCTTAACCTTATGTATTTGACTTGGAATTTTTTTGAATCTTTATAACAAGGGTGCTGTATTCAGGTAATAAGAGCATTCTTATGTCACAGTCAGCAGTTTACTTTCTTAAAATTACACGTTGCATGCGTAACATGTTACAAGTTCTAAATGTTGAGTAACTTTTTGTCCTCCAACTCTGCAGGTTATAGTTATGAGTGCTACTTTAGATGCTGGCAAGTTTCAGATCTATTTTGATAACTGTCCTCTTCTAACTATCCCGGGTCGCACCCATCCTGTGGAGATATTCTATACTCCAGAACCTGAAAGGGACTACCTTGAGGCTGCCATTCGAACAGTGATACAAATCCACATGTGTGAAGAAGAAGAAGGAGATCTCTTACTCTTTCTTACTGGACAAGAGGTATTTTCTTCTGTTTACTGTTCATTGTTCCATACAGAAACTGCTTCAAGTGACTTGTGTAGACTAAAAGAGTTTCCTTTTCTAGTTTATTGTTTGGATAACCTGAGGTTTACCTGCCATACACTTTAGGTCTTTTGACATTGTACATTTCTGTAATGTAAATGGTATGCAAGGCGTTTCTAAAATCAAAATGCTCATCAACTCAAGTACTTCAAAAGCAGAAACCCAGAGAATGAACCCTAGGTTTGTCCTGATGTGAACTCCAAAGATTGGGGTGCCTGAGAGCGTCCTTGGTTTTTATTGAAAAGATAATTCTGTTCACATCTGTACATGTATTGTACAACTTATCTGAAGAATAACCATTTGGTTCTGCTGCTTAGCTATCAGTAGTAGCTTTAATAAGAATGTTCAGGTTTTGGTTTTTTATCAGTAACTTGCAGTGTTAGCCTGGAGACTTTATGTACCTGAAGTTCAGGGAGTTAGGTCTCAGAAATAGACTCTGCCCTGCAAAGGAGGATTGTATAGGAGCACTTAAGCTAAACTGCATCAGGAAATGAGGATTTTCTGGAAATTTTAAATACTTTACTTGAAAAAACCTGGGGTGGTTTTTTTTTTAGTCCTGGTCTTTCTTTGAAGTTCTTTTTAGTGTCCGTATTGGTGAACTGAGATGGAGAAGAGGTTAAAAACCTGTAGGCATTTTGCAAGTTTGCTGGACTCAGTCAACCTGAATGTGTTTTTAGTAGGGGAAGTGCAGCTAGCAACAACATTTTTCAACTCATTCTTCTTTCAATTAGTACTCTTGAAGAAATACTTTTCAAGGGATGTGGAACATCTCAGTGTCTTTCTTATAAGCAAACCCAACCTTAACTATGCCAAGGGGGGATGTGGTACAAGTAACTTGTGATGCTAAAGGTACCCTGGTTTCTTGAGTAGACTTTCCAGCCATAAAGATGTGTTGCCTCTTGCATGAGTTATAAGACATTTGATTAAAGTGTCTTCTGGCAGGTCAGCTCCCTTAAAAAACCAAAGCAATGACTGTCACTATAAAAGCAAATATTCTGACTTTTACATTTGTGCTTCTTTGATTGAAGTATTGCTGTAAGTTCAAGTACAGGTAGGAAGAAGTACTTTCTGTGATAGTGGCCTTGAAACCTACCTGCTTGGTTTTAGTTTGAAGTTGTAGTTCAGACTAGCTGGGTACTTCAATGTGTGAATTAGTGAAACAGCTGTTGCAGAAGGGTGAAAATTGGTGGCAAGAGAAAGGAACACTACTGTCCTGCTATTTCAGCAGATTTTATTTTTCTAGCAAGATGCTAAATCAGGCTGGTCTTCAACCTTTCACAAAGCACAAATACATGGCCTTCTGGTTTATGAATTACATGCTTGTTACATCATGTGCTATGTATTACTCTAAGTAACCTGTTAAAGAAGGCAAGGATGGCTGGATTTGCAAGAGCAATGTAACTGCAGGGCATAGGGTGAGTGTCTTCCTTTGGCAAATGGCTCTAGACTCCAGACCTGCCAGTGCTAGAGATGTACTCTGTTCTTTTGTATGAACAGGTTATTTGATTTTCATGGGGTTGATTTGCAGGACATCATGTATTATAAGCAAATTCTGAATAAAATGCTGCACACAGTACATGCTCATAACTGTATTTATATAATTGAGCATAAAAGCATCTAATGCTGTATTACCAAATCACTTTAAAACATGCCTTGGTAAGCTGGCATCCTGTGCTCTGGAGTCTAGAGTTGTCCATGTGTCAGTTGATGGTACTGCCCAGGGGCACTGGAGTTGACTCTGCCTGGACCTAATCTTAGTTTGGGTGGTCAGCATGAAATTCAAGTCTGGTTTAGCTTCTGTAGTGAAGCCTAGAAATACTTTAGGCCTTTTGATTAATGACATTTTGGGGCCTCTGCTGAGCATCATAATAGAGTCTCTCTGTGTATCACTGTTGAATCTAACGTGGTGTGACGTGCTGTACTCTCAAGAATGGGAAAGTGTGCTCTAGGTACTATTACCACTATGTGCTTCAGGTTCATTAGGCTTAGTAGCTAGGCTAAAATTGATGTATGCTAAGCAGAAATGCTTTATAGTTCTTTTAGATGCTTCAAAACAGTATCAATAGAGTGCAGGATTATTTGTTTTACTTGCCAGAAAGGTGCATATACACAGCTAAATTAAATTACGGCAAAGGAACATGCTTTAGCTGAAATGCTGCAAGTGTGACTTGTTGAGAGTTTAAGATGCTGAAAATGAGGTGTAATTGCAGTGGCTTGTGATAGAATAGGGTTCCTTTTTGGCTCCTGTCTTCTCATCCAAATGATTTTGAAGTAATTTCATATGGGAATTAAGATGGATAGCAGTTAATTAGTATGGATTAGTTAAGACATAGAGAAGATGATGAAACTTGGAGATAGTGAGGAAGATTCAGTGTTGTCATGCCCAGAAAATTAAAAGAAGCTTTAAATGTGTTTGGAAACTAAAGGAATCTTAATTGTATTAGCCTGCTACTGGATGATGATAAAATTGTTGTTAATGGTGTAGAAACATGTGTTCAGTAAAAATTTCCTTCTTGAATCCTGAAAGGAGCAAAAGTCTGTTATTACATTGTATGAACTGCTTTTATTAATGGACATTAATAACAGAAGAGAATGTTTAAAAGCAAAATACACTAGGAATGAACATTTTGAAACAGGACTTGTCCTACAAGCTTTGTAAGGAGGAAAGCTCATTTGTAGATTTTTAAAACAAACAAGCCCCCTGTTATATCAGGAACATTTCAGTGTTTAATGCCAGTGTTCAAAAAAGATATAACCTGGTATATTGGGTTTTCATGGCCAAGCTTTGGTAGCAGGTGGCTTCTTTGAGGAGCTGGAAGCTAGAAGCTTCATCCATGTCCAGCAGAGTCAATCCCTGGCAGCTCAAAAGATGGATGTGCCACTGATCAAGGCTGAGCCAGTGGTGGTAATGTCTCTGTGATAACATGTTTAAGAAGGAAAAAAATACCCATCTGTATTGAGCAGTTGTAATTGCAGCCAGAGAAGAGTAAGTTGAGAACGTGTGAGAGGAACAACTCTGCAGACACCACGGTCAGTGCAGAAGGAGGGGGAGGAGGTACTCTGGGCACCAGAACTGGGATTATCCTGGAGCTTGTGGTGAAGCAGCTGTGTGTCCCTGCAGCCCATGGAGATCTATGATGAGTATGCAGAATCCACCTGCAGCTCATGGAAGACACCCATGCCTGGAGCAGGTGGATGTCTGACAGGAGGCTGTGACCAGGTGAGGGCCTGTGGAGAGCAGAGCCCCCTCTGGAGCAGTCTGTCCTTGGCCATTCACCCGTGGAGAGTGACCCATGCTGCAGCAGCTGGCAGAGATCTGTTACTCACGAGATGGGCTCATGTCAGAGAAGTTCATGGAGAACTGTCTCCTGTGAGGGGATTTCATGTTGGAGCAGAAGGGCTCCTCTTCCTGAGAATCAAGAGAAATATCTTGTGATAAGCTGACCATAACCCCGATTCCCTGTCTCCCTGTGCTGCTGGGGGGGGGGGGGGGCGGAAGGTGTTTTGAGGGTTTTCTTTTACTTCTCATTATCATGCTCTGATGTTGTTAGTAATAAATTCAGTTAATATCTCTAATCTGATCCTGCTCTGCCTGTGGTGGTATTTGATGAGTGATCTCTCTGTCTTTATCTCAGTTCATGAGCCCTTGTATTTTCTCTCCCCTGTCCAGCTGCAGAGGGGAGTGATAGAGAGGCTTGGGTGGGTGTCTGGCATCCAGCCAGCATCAGCCCACTACACCTGGATAGCTGTAAGCTAGGTTGCCTGTCATCAGTCACAGGCGAAATTGGAAACTGAGAGGCATTTTGTTTCACAAGAGAAAAGCATAATTACATTTCAGTCAACATGTCTTTCTTAGACAATAGGTGTTGTCAAACTTGTTCTCAGTCTTTAGGATTACAAGGTTGGTAGTCTAGTTGTGTAGATACACATTTGTTAAGCTTGCAGATCTGAGAGGCAACTGGTTTATTTCCTACTGGAGTTCTCCTAAAACAGTATTAGATTTTTACACTCCATTAAGATCAGTAATTCAAGAGTAGGTGTAACATACCTAAAGATGAAACTTGTGGGGTGGGAAAGACAGAAATAATGACACAACCACTGTCTTACCTGTTCTGGTAACATGGGCATTTACAAATGCCAGTTGTATTCTCTGTCACCCTTTTTTTTATAAAGCCAAATGCATTGTTACACATTTATGAGGGAGTATCTAAGCTGCATTTGGAGATGTGAAGTACAGATCAGGAGTGTTCTTGATTGTTGATAAATATACTTAAAATTGTTGCTGTGAAGTTCAGTATTCTAGAAAAGCTTAAAATGATACTGGTAAAACTGGTGGTTTATAAAAGAGTTACAAAACATTTTTGATAGAAAGTTTAATAAATGAGGATTTATTTTAAAGGCACAATATTTTCATCACTGTGAGACTGGTTGAACTCTGTAATTACAAGAAAATAGAGACTTTCTTATGTGCTAATTGAAGTAAAAATTGACGACTCCTTTGGTGTCAGTGGTAGTGGTTGGGTGAGGTTAAAAGAGGACGACTGTGTACTAAGAGTGAGCACAAGTTGTCCTGTTTAGATTCAAATAGGAAGTATTTGGGGAGTTGGGCAGCATGAACTGAAAGAAGAGCAGTAATACTAATTTTCTTCAAATGCTGAAAGGAGGAAGGTGTTTTGGTCATCCTGTGAGATTCTTTGGGTGTACCAAATACAAGGTCAGCTGAAGAAAGGGATTTTGCAATAATGTTCCCAAGGACCATGTTTACAAATTCATTGAATGCTATTTTGTATGCCAAATGCTCAAATTGTCCCATTGAATATGCTTAAATGACATCACTAGTCACCATCTTTTTGTAGAAAGGGTTTATGTAAAGATGGGACACAGCTTTGACCTTATGATTGAATGGAGCCTGGCCAGCAGGTTCACTGGCTGTTTGCATAGCCCACTCTGGCCTGTGAGTTAGAGGGCATGCTGGCAGTGGAATCACTTTAGTTTGGGGTAACTCATGGTCCCTCATTCAGTAACTGCTGCTTACTATCAGTGTAATTTCACTGTACCTTCTCCATGGCAGCACGGATGAGTCTGGCACACAAACAGAAGGCAAGGATGGCTGGATTTGCAAGAGCAATGTAACTCAGCAACTTGAGGCCACAAATATTTTCAAAGGAGTGGCAAATGCTGAGGGGGCTGGGTTTGTTCAGCCTTAGGAAAAGAAGGCTCATCATGAGCCAGTATTTAAAGTGTGGCTACAACATACATGGAGACTCCCTTTTTACATGGACCCACATGAGAAGATGAGGGTAATGGATAAAAGTTAATCCTGATGAGATTGTGGTTAGACACAAGAGGAAAATTTTTCACAGTGGGAATAATCAACCATTGGAATAAAGTCCCAGGGGAAGTGGTGGGTTCCACAACATTGGACGTGTAGGATTCAGATGGATAGGGTGTTGGGCCGTCTTTCCTAGACTGTGTTTTTGACAAGACAGGTTGGATTAGATGATCCTTTAGGTTCCTTCCAGCCTCTTGTTCTGTGATTCTGTGAACTGCATTGCTGCTTGTCATTCTGGGTTTCTTTTAATGTTTGTGGGTTTTGGGGTTGTTTTTTTTTTTGCCTGCCATTGAATGGAGCTTGTAATGGAGCTAGTAAGAATCACGTATTTTTTTCAGCACAAACTTGCTTCTTAAAGACATGGTGCACTAACTCAGTAAGATGTGCAACTGCTCCTAGAATATTTTTCTGTTCTTCATGGTCTCCAGTATGAACACCTTACTTTTGACTGCAAAAATGCTATCAGGAAAAGTAATGGAAGGGAATTTCTACTGAGCATTCAGCTTGAACATGTAATAAAGACTTCATTTTCAACAGCAGAAAAAAGTAATGTGCATAATAGGCAAAATCAGTCTCTTGTGTGATTAATTTTATACAGCTCCTTTTAGATGAACTGCTAATAATGCATTCAAATCCTTAGTTTTTGATGCAGAGCCAGGGTATGTTAGGTATTGAAGTAGTGAGATGATACAGAGCAGTGGAAATGTGTTATTGGAGGCAGCTGATAAGGTATTGGTTTGTGGTTCAATTACTTCCAGGTTTCTCTTTGCTATGTGTTTTGACACAGAGCCTGAGGAGCCAGGAACTGGCACAGACAGGCTTTAAAAGTCATACCTGGAAGATTTTTAGTAATAAGGCTTTTGTAAGTTGTATTTTCTTTAGGGGAAAAAAGTGAGTATTGATGAATATTACTTAGTAATACTTTGTTCAGGACATGAACAAAGTCCTGTTTGTGCTTTCAGTCTGGTAAGGATTTACTAGTATGCATCAAAGATGATGATGAGGTGAAGATGTAACCATTAGTCCTGTAAGTGGTACTCTTGAAGTTAAGCCACAGGAAAACTTAGGGTAGTCCGGGTTTCAGTCCTGGCATTCTGAGAGTTTAGGAGTCATTTGTTTTGTTAACAGGCTTCATATGCAAAAGTTTGCTTCTGGGCTGGTGGACCTTTGCCTTTTTGGTGGACCTTTTCTAGCTGCTCAGAAAAAACACAGCTTCAGTGAGAGGAGTAAAAGTTGGTGAATCCAGGTGGTTTTGGGATTTTTTTAGGCACTAGCCATTAACCTGTCTTTTTTTTTGGAAAAGTGATTCAAGATGGACTAAAATTCCTATCAGATTCAGGAGGCATAAAGTAACCTACTTAGTGTTCTGTAAAAATATTGATGGCTGCACTACTGTTACTTATAAATTGAAGGGAAACTGTGCACCCTGGTCTTTGTTTTCGAAACAATACAGTGCTAAGTATTGATTCTCATATGGACTTAGGTCTTGCACAAATGGAAGTTGACATTGAAATCTTGAAGCTTTTTGGGGTCTTAAAGTTGCTTACTGATACTTAAACTCCTGAATTAAATTCACCTAATTTGAGAGATATTCTAAATATTGCCTGTTGCCCACCAGCTATTTGAAAACAAAGCGCCTGCTCAGGTTTTTGTCTAGAATCAGTCTTAATCACACACATTTGTTGGAAAGAACACCATTTCAATTAGCATAAATTTGATTTAATAATAATAATCTTGATAAAATTATTTTCCAGATTGCTGGTTTGTTTTTTTTTTCTTTTTTAAGCTATTTTTACTTAGCTGTAAGTTCAAAATAAAAATTGTTTACTGTCACTTGGATGTTGATGTGGCTTTGTTTCTCCTGGTCGAAAAATACTCAACACCCCAGTACCTTGTTTGTCACTAGTACATATAAAAAGAAATAGATTCTCTTTACTGATTGTAGTTGTTTTGGAAGCTTTTCCAAGGTGTGGAAGAATGTTGAGGACTCCATGTTAATGTTCATAGTGTAGTACTGAGGGGTTCTTAACTGCTGCTTGATTCTAGTTTCCATAGTGTTGCAGCGTAACTAGAGCTATTGCCTGTGTATTGTAAATTTATTTTGATGGGATCAAGAGCAAGTTTCTGGAAGCTTTAAAGTACTTGAGATGACTGTCTGGGACAAGTCTGATTACTGGGTTTTGTGAAGTACAGATGTGTTGTGACACTTGCAGCTTGAGAAAAATGGGCAAATGCTAGTGTAGTCTTTCCTCTTTTTGTGGCCTGCTTGTTTTTTACCTTTTGGTAGTCGCCTTTTTTTAGCATGAGTGCATCAATGGACAAGTTCATTGAATATTATTTTACTGAGAAGTTTTCTCAAGTACTAGTCTGAAGAAGCCTTGTTTGTGAAGAACTAGGATCAATCTAGTAACTTCAGCATTGCTGATAGTCTGATGCTTTTTGTATGTTAAGCCTGTTCTCTTTAACTCTCAAGCAGGTCCTTGGTGCTGATGCACTGGGCATCATGGGTCCTTTTATCCTGTGTCTGTTCCTACTTCCTGTACCCCCTTACCCACTATCTCAGGTACTCAGTGTGGTAGTTCAGGGCTTTGAGGACTCTTTCAGACATAATCCAAATACAATCCAAGTTCACTCCACCTTGTTGTTCTGCCTGAGAAGTGTCTTCTTCTGTGCAGATTGTTGCAATAATCTTTATTCCAGGAAGGGGTTTTATAATGAATTTGTTTGGAGTAGATGGTGTGCAAATATTTCAAAGTGTATGGTTTGTTTGTTTTTAAGAAGCCTTTCATACTTGAATAAAGTGAGATGATTGAATTAGACTTACTGACTCTTTAAAGGATTAAATATAGGATTGTGCCTTCAACTATATGTGTCATATTTCTGGGTTTAGATATCTTCATGTGATGCAAACAAATCTTGAACACTCAAAGGTATCCTTAACTCTTTGAAACTATTATTGCTTCACATAATCCTTCTATCTTGTGTGCTTGGGGATACCAGTTTTAGTTATCATCTGTGTGTGGTTCTGCGTACAGTTAGAATCATAGAAAATCCTGAATTGGTATGCCAGTGCTTATCCAGTGCTGATTTGGCTTTTGCCATGCTTACATTAAATTGTATATACTGGTCAATACAGAACAAGTATTGTCTGTGCTTCTTTAAAACATACTCAATGCATTTGTGCTGAGAGTGTAAATGTCTCTTTAAAAACAAGTGAACGACCCAGATTTGGTGTAGATCTACCTGAATTTATGATTTCTAAAATGGAGATTGCTTTTGCCTTTCAAATCACTTTTAAAGCAGTCCTTTTACAGAACCTTCAGATTACCAGTTCTGTGTATTTGGTTTAGGGTCGAAAGTTTCACTTCAGCTTCAGGCTAGTGAATGTGGTAAGGGAGGTCTCTCCTCTTTTCTCAGAGAATGCTGTAGTAAATTTTATTGCTTTTGTCTACCGTTGCTTTTTGTCATGACTTTATTCTCCCCTCCGTGGTTCAGAGTTGGTCAGCGTGTCTCTTAGTTACTCTAGTGAAGGCTCTGTTGGGATTTTTAAGTTAGAGGTAATGAATGATGTTACTCATTAACCTAAATTTCTCTGCAATCCAACTTTACTTAGATCTTGTCATAACGATTGGTCACCTAGCTGGCTTAAATGTAGTAGTTTGAAAATGAAATGAACTTAGAACAATTGGGCTGTGGTGAACTGTTTTGTATGGTAAGCAGAAAATAGGCTAGAAAATACTATTGTAGAAAAAAGCATAAAACATCTTTCATCTTCAGAGAATTTCACTGACTTTTCTTAAGCTTAAATGGAATTTCACTTAATTCTAAAGTAAGATCTGAAGCCTAGGATTGAGAGGTTTGGTTTTGAGTTTCCATGTTTATACTGTAAAGGTGTTTGTTCTCATTAGGTACAATGAAGCAAATCTTCCATATAATTGCATTAGTGATACGTGACATTAAAGCTTAATTGGCTTATTTAAAATATCTTGCACATCAATTTCCTTCAGATTGTGAAAATTGAAAAGGTCATGAGTGCAGTTTAATATTCCAGGGTGAGAGATTTCAATTTTAGTACAATTTGTAGAGATTTAATTAGGAAACATGACTAAAAGAAAAAGGATGTTGAATGCAAATTATGCTGTTCATTAGAGTATAGAAGCTGAAACATCTTGAAGTATTGTGGAAATTTGATTGCAGATTCAGTAAGCACCTTGATTGATTTTTTATTTTTTAAAGTAGAAGTTATTGTGATTGTTCTTCAGGGTGTATACTTAATCTGATTGTCATAGGCGCTCTAAATATGCTTCCTCTTCCATGGAGTTCTCTTCTAACCAGTATTTTTGTTTTGCAGGAGATTGATGAAGCCTGCAAGAGGATAAAACGTGAAATTGATGACTTAGGTCCTGAAGTTGGTGACATAAAAATCATTCCATTGTATTCTACCCTTCCTCCACAGCAACAGCAAAGAATATTTGAACCTCCCCCACCGAAAAAACAAAATGGAGCAATAGGAAGAAAGGTAAATATTAAGCTGTGTTAGTATTCTGTTCTCTAAGTAGCTACTCCTAGTTGCATGGGTCATGAAATATGCCTTTCAGCTCCTTTAAATATATTTCTACAGCAACGAGTACAAGGGTATTTTTAATGAAGCCTTAAAAATCCAGTATTTTATCACATTACAGTTTTTAGGTAACTTGAAATTTGTCTCTCCGTACAGATCAAAGTTCTGTCATCCGTCTGTATAGGGCCAGGATATTGTGCTAACAGTTTGATTTGACTGAATAGAAATGGCATTCATTTAAGTTTCTTATGTGAAATACGACTTATGTGGAGGATGGGATTTTTTCCATAAGTAATTATTTTTAGATGTGCTTTTTTCTCCTTCCTTTTTTTTTGAGACAATTTGGGCTGTCTCTTACGGGTAGATTGTCAGGCAGGTTTTATCTGTTTCTTAAGGTTTATGACAAGGTGCAAGTTAAAACAAGTATGTTGAAGTTCAAGGTTTGTGTTTTGGATAGTAATAAATGAGGAATTAAGGTTCTTTCATTAGGCAAAATGGATTGAGAAACTGAAAAACTCTAATGTCAATGCTCCAGTAATCCACAGTAGAAGCTATGTGTTTTTTTTAGAAAGGAGTCATATTAAAGCTTCCTAAAACTAAACTCCTGCTCTGCAGAACTGGCAGTCACAAAGCTAAGATTTTGAAGGTCAAAGCTGAATCATACTATGTGCTCTAGGCAGGGTTTGTTCCTTGATTATTTTTGTTTTTTGTGCAGTACAATGCGTGTATAATACTAGTGACAACTTTCTAGTGTTCTGGAAGAATAAATCAGTTATTCAATTTAGTGAAATTATCTTCCCCTTCCTGCAGAAGTAGATTGCAGAAAGCATTCAGTCTCAAATCATGAAACTAATGCTGCAACAAAATTGTATTTGCAAATGACTTAAATGAATGGAATTGCTTTTAAATAATAAGTGATAGCTGTGTATTTAATTAAATTTTCACTCATGTTTAAAACTATGCCCTTCAGAATAGGCAGGTTTTGGTTTTCTGCATAAGAGGATAACAAGTGCAGAGTGTAGTTTTTGTTACATTGAAATGACAGAGCCAGTACCAGTCTCTGAGAGGAGGACACTCTTGGTGTAGCAGCTGTTTTACTACAAGAAAAGTTGTTATTCCCAAAAGATGCCTGCTATAGGGAAAAGCAGGCACAGCATGTGGGCAACAGACTTAGACCTATGATGTTAGTTTTCATGTTTGACTGAAATATTCTGGCTCCCACATTTTACTTTTTATCCCCATAACAAATCTAACTACGAGTGAAAGTGCATCTGTGTTGTAATTTTTTTTAATGTTGGTTTAGTTTTAGTTAGTCTTAGTGATCAAGGTTTGTAAAGTGAAACTGTAAAGTGGTACTGTGCCTGTCTATTTAAGAAAATGTCTGTTTTCATCCTGTCCTTTGTGGGAGTTGAACTTAGATTTTAGCACTGCTGAGGAGGGAGCTAGTAGCTGATCTGAATCCTTTCAAAGGCTCTAATGGTCATACAAGTGTAAGTGAAGTGCTTGCAGTAACTGTCTAACTATCTCCTGAGCTTTAACTTCATGGAGTGAGAGACGCTGGAAGCAATCTGGCATTTTGCTGTAGTAGTGGTGGTAACAGCTGGTAGTGATGCACCTTGACAACTTTGCACATTTTTTTCCTCTTTGAGCTAAGAAAGCAGCTGTTATTGTGAGAAGGTTTAAGATTACAGACAAATATTCTGATTAATTACTAAGAATGTTTTTTTAATTGAGAAAGACAAAGATGACTTAACATTTCTATTGTCCTATGTTAAAGGCTCCTTGTCATCCTATCCCTTCTTGTCAACCTGCATTCTAGTTTCTGTTTCAGCAGCCTTAAGCATTGCTAGTTAATACATATGCAGTACAGATATGTTTTTAGATGTAGATACTATGTATGTTTTAATATTCAAAATAAAGTTTTCAAATTAATCTCAGAAACTGCAAAACTATACCGAAGGTTAATTATAAATCATTATTTTATGTAGTTAAGTGCTAATTTCAATTGTTTGATGTTCAAATAGCTTTGTACTTTGATTTAGACTTGAAAGATATTATTTCTTCAGCCTTTTTTAAAGTTTCTTCTTTTTTTACAGTCATTGTCATTTTTTAAGCAATGTGACATTAACAAATGATACATGTATGTGCAATAGAATCCACTGTATAAATAGCTTTTTTCCTTCTACCTTAGAAAAATTCTGTATAGATTGAGTGAATTCAGGTACAAATTAAATTGTTGTACCACTGTGGACTAAGCACGCTAACTGTATTTAGTTTCTGATATTGAAGTGTCCTAATAGAAATCAATGGTTAAAAGCAGGATAAAAACCTTTTGTCTCTGCTCAAAAATCTGGGTGTGGATGGTTCTGTACATTAGCAGAAACAGAAAAACACAAAACTTAAATGAGGTATACTCTATAGCAGCAAGCTAAATGTGGATTGACTAGAGTTCTAATATGAGGGTATGAGTTTAATTTGTATATTAAATGCCTTACAAATTCCTAATGAAGATGTATTGAGATTTTTGCACTGACTTGCACTGATATTTGTAGCTGTTATCTCCTGACTAATTTGTGCAGGTCATCTGTGAATGATGTGCACATTATTTTCTGTTTGTTTGAGGAATTCTAAGTAGCACGTCATTTTAGGGTGAAACACTGTAATTCCAAAATAATTGTCAGTGTTTTTCCTAAAATACTGCTTTCAATATATTGTAGTATTTGGGCAAGCTTAGACCTTAAGAAGAGGCAAGCTGAGTGTGATAAGTAGCTGACTGGCAAAGTGATCAGCAAGCAGGAAGGGAAATCAGCAGTCACTGGCCTCATTGTAATTCTGAACTAAGTATTAGGGGTCTCTCCAGTTCTAATTGATAAACTGAAAGCACTAATGACAGAATGCTCTGAGTTAGGGAGTGAAGGGTGAGCACTTAAGATGAAGTCCTGAGCAGGTTTTGGATCTTTTCTGAGATAATAGCATGTAATAACCTGATTGTGTGGTCACTGTTGGGATGAGAGCTAATGGTATCCACAGCTTGTTACACTGCGTCTCTGGACATAAAAGTTAAAATGATGGCAAATCAAGCCTTGGAACTCTGGTAGTCACCTTTGCTTTAATTTTTGCATGTGACTTAACCTTCTGAAAGGCTAAGAATGTAACATTAAAGATTTGTAAAGATGTTTGACTATCTGGTGATAGAAAAAGACAGTAGAAATTAAATACATATTTTCACAATTGTAGCTGGAATGTGTTGGTAACAGCTTTATTTCAAACCAAATTAAAAAAATCCTGTTCTGGTTATAACATTCAATTTAATATTATTTAACCAGTTTACCGTGTTCAGGCTTTCAGAAAAAGGTAAAAAGCTAGAATTACTTCTTGATGTTAAAGAGTTCCAGTATAACTTGCTGTTTTGTACTAGCAATATGTGAAAAAAAATTGAGTAGTGGTTTCACAGGTTAAATTTTTGTTCTTCTTTTTCTCAACTAATATTTGTTATGTTAAATATACTCATAGGGGAGCAAAAAACAGTGGATGAAAACTGCTTTCTTTTCACTAGAAGTTCCTCTGGTTGATTTCAGATCATCCTGTGAAAGTGTTGGAGAGGAGCTCTGGTAGTGATTGATTAAGTGATGGAAAGTTTACTGAAAGTTACTTGTGCAGAGACAGAATTGGAGCCCTTCATCTTTAGGATGAAGTAGTTTCATTTAGTCGTTTGGGGTTTTGTTGTTTTGTTTTGTTGGTTTTTTTTTTGACAGGTTGTGGTGTCCACTAACATTGCTGAGACATCATTGACAATAGATGGCGTGGTGTTTGTGATTGATCCTGGCTTTGCAAAACAGAAGGTAAGTACCTTTTTTTTTCTCTTTATAGTAGGAAAGGTGATGGAATCTGGTTTGCTCAGGCTTCTCTTCTCTTTGCAAACACTTGACAGACCTTTTTAGAGTTGAAATCTTGAATTTGGTTGGTTTGGATTTTTTTTTTTTTTTTGTTTTTAACTTACAATTTTTACGGTTTGCACTTAGTCTGCGAACTTTAGCTAGAATAATTTTTTGAAAAAAAAGAAAGAAATGTGAGAATTTGGTGTTTGACTTGGAATATAGTTTTTTCTAGATACTTTAGGAAGGGCAGTTTTGTACTGTTAGTCTATGCTTGAAGATGCTCAAGTAAAACAAATTGTATTTAAAGTAAATAAAAGTGGTTCTAGAAGCCTTCTCTTTTAAGTCACTGTAGAAAACTCCAGCACTAAAATGAGAAGAAATGATCCCTGCTGTTTCATGTCAGTATTTATCATGTACTGTTGCAGCCCTGAAGATTGTAATCAAGCTTGTATTGTGGCTCTTGGAACTTCGTAGTTTAGAGGAACTGAAGTAGCTTTCCTACAGTCAACCCAGTAACTACATAAAATAAAATATGAATGTCACTGGCTTCATTTGTTTTTTTCACTAAATGTAGCTTTCTTTATAACTTGGTTTCTTAGTCTTTTCCTTTAATAGTAGTACACATTTTCAGCCTTTTTAACTTTTGCAAAATGAGACAAACACACAGCAGAACATGAGTACAGCCAGTGTATTTTTATGCACAAATTTCAATCACTATTAAGGCTGAACTTTTTTCACAAATAGTTCTTTTTGCATTCTTCCAGTATAAGAACTAAGGTTTCTGTACATATTTTATACTGAATCATACCAGAAAGGTCTTAAAACATGGGCTGAAAATGTCTTCAGCTGACACTGCTGTTTGACTACTGCCTTTGTTTTCAGTGTATTCCTTTCCATGAGCCCTGTTGAGTTGACAGTGCTGCTGTTTAGATATGACTGCAGTGGAAGTTTTACAGTAAATACCAGCAGATATGTTGTACTGTCATAGTCTGCATGTACCCTTGAAATACAGTTTTGTCATCAGTCTGATCTTTACAGTTGCATGAAACCTTAATGTTAGATTTCTCTGATCTTGAGTATGATTATTCAACTTTGTAGCCTTGAGAGGCTACCTAGAACAGAGGCTAGGCAGAGTTAAAGGAATAAAGTAGGTATTTATTAAAAGGCCTTCAAAGGATACACCTTGGGCAGTACAAGAGCCTGGCTGTGCTTCCACCCAAGATGGATGCCTGGTCTGAGTTTTCACACTTTTGTAAGTTTTGGTTGATTTACATATTGGGGTTAGTTGTCCAATTACATGTTCAGGTTATGAAGTCCCATCCTCCCAAATTGCTTTCTTCAGTTCGCCATTGTTTACGCTTTTTGGGCCTGAAGCTGTAACGGTGTAATGGTGTCCTTGGTTCTCAGGCTGGAAAAGGATTGTTTTGTCTAACTAAACTGTGAAGAGAACTTGCTAACACTTTATATGAAGTTCAGAGTTATATACTAATGCAGTACAGAATCTGGAAAATATGAAAGCTAAAACTTAAGACATCAGTAGTTATATCAAGACAACATTTTTATGGGATTTTTTAAGCACCACAAGTGCTTAGCACTCTGTAGAACAAATTGGACACATTCCATTTGCCATGAAAATCCTATCTAAAAATACATTTAAGAACAGGGAGCCTGGCAGGAGTTGCTGTTAACAGATGAATAAAAAATGCTGTTCTCTAGGCAGTTGTATCCGAAGCTCTCCACAGTCTTTTGTAGCCAGTTTTGGGTTTTTTTCATTTTCAGATACATACAACTTGTGCAGAAGCTGTGTTTAAAAATAAGTTTAAAGCAGTTTGGGTAGTTGTCCTATCCATGAACATTGTTTATTCTTTAACCTTCTGTCCTGCTCTGCCTCCACTTTGAAATAGGTGTACAATCCTCGGATCAGAGTGGAGTCTCTGTTGGTGACTGCCATCAGTAAAGCGTCTGCCCAGCAGCGAGCTGGCCGTGCTGGTCGTACTCGACCAGGCAAGTGCTTCAGGCTTTATACAGAGAAAGCCTACAAAACTGAAATGCAGGTAAGATGTGGTTTTTACATTGTGTTTATAAGGATGTCTGATTCAGGTTGTTGAGTGTTGTGGTTTTAAACAAAACGAGAATTTGAATACTTATATAGTATAAAGTGTCTGAAGAAGTGTTACAAATTTTCTTTTTTTCTTCCCCCCTCACCCCCCCAGGACAACACATACCCTGAAATTTTGAGGTCTAACTTAGGATCTGTAGTATTACAGCTCAAGAAGCTTGGTATAGATGATTTGGTGCACTTTGATTTTATGGATCCTCCAGGTATCTCTTTCCATCTTTACAATCTTTGTTTTTATGACTACTTTATATAATGACAACATGGAATAAATTTTCTCATTGTTTTTTTTCTGTTTTTTTAAATTGTAATCTGTAAGGAATTGTCATTTGTTTATCCTGAAATTTAGTGCTCTGTGTCATATCCAAGCAAGCTTTTTCTCTCTGTGTAAGAGGTTTTAGTGGAACCAAGGAAGCTACTGAAAGCCCCTTGCCTTCAGAGAATAAGAGCAAATTCTTGGCATTACAAAGTCTGTTACTTGAGGTTTTTATTTATCACCTTGATTGCACATTCTAATTGTGCAATCAGGTAACAACTGTTTGTAAATAAAATGGGGTGATGTTTTTAAAGCTCAATACATGGTTTGGTTACAACTGTAGTTTTTACGTATCTTTCTTCTAAGTTTTAAATGTTCATATATGCTTCAGAAATAATTGGGTGGTATTGCTAATCAGAAAAGTAAATCTGTCATATATAAATAGGTGAATTAGTTGTTTTTTCCCCTTAAATAAAAATCTGACCTAGTATGTAAGTTTTAAAATAGTTCTACAGAACAGTTAAAGTCTTTGTTCTGTGTAACATGTATGACAGCTTAGCAGAAAGACTTTTGGATTTCATTTTATTTTTCTTTGTGGTTACTACTGGCTATGTGAGGAATGCAAGATAAAGAGAACATTCTTAGTCGCTTTCTGAAAGGCTGTAGGTATCTAGGGTTAACGGCTGAAATTTTGGGACTATTGATTTATTTAGTATGGAACAAGGGAAAAAGTATCTGCAGGAAGAAGTGATATTACTGGTACTGAATATTTCACAATGCCACTGCTTTCTGAATTTTGAAGAGCAGTAATCTTCAAATATTCAAAGCTTGTGATTAATTTTAAAGCTTTTCTAAGTGTTCCCTCCCTCCCGCCCCCATTCATTCATGCTTGGGCGTGTATTGCTGGATTTGGCAACAGTTTTGCATTTGGACGCTAGTGAATGGAAAACCAAAAAAAAAAAAAAGATACCTAGTAACAGTCTGTGCTTCCTTGGTTTTTGCTGATTCAGAGCATTTGGGTAATATGCGAATTTACATTTTTTTTTTCTTTCAGCTCCTGAAACTCTGATGAGAGCCTTAGAGCTTTTAAATTATCTGGCTGCTTTAAATGATGATGGAGACTTGACTGAGTTGGGATCCATGATGGCTGAATTTCCATTGGATCCACAGCTGGCTAAAATGGTTATTGCAAGCTGTGACTACAACTGTTCTAATGAGGTCCTATCTATTACTGCCATGTTGTCAGGTAATAGCAGGAAAAGAGAAACTAAACAAATTGCAGATGGTCAGTTTGGGGAAAATTTAATTTTCCCACATCAGAAAAATAACATAAATACATTCTTAATAAAATTAGATTTGCTTTTTAAAACTGCATATATGGGTTCAGTTATTATGGATTTATGTAGAGACCTTGAAGCCAGTGAGTAGTAATGTTGAAAACTACTGCATAAAATGATCTAAGTGTTTGCTCCTAACATCAGTAAAAAATCTATATATATGATTAGTTGGGGATGGGAAACCAGGCTAGTGGAAGAGAAATTTCCATTTAGGTTCATAGTCAGGCCCAGCAATGTCATCTCGACCACTACTTGTTCAGGCAGTAAAATCTCTTTCGTACTGTGCATTCTTCTGCACTTTGATAAATCACAGTCTTCCCAAAGGGATTAGAGTATAACTTCTGTTAAATCATAAGCTTGTACATGATACATTTTTCAGTTACTAAATGGCAAAACTGGAGAACAGTCAGTACTTTGAAAGGGAAAAAAGAAACTTGGAAGGAAGCTGTGTCTTTATAAGAATTAACTGAGGTGTACAGTTGTACTTTGCTGCTGCTACATGAATAGCTCTGTGTCGGAGCAGAGCTGCTTGCTGAGAGAGCTTAATGAGAGGAAAATGTTACCAAGCAAACCCTGTATTTCATTTCCCCATTGTGTAGAAGTGACTTTGTTTTATGACTAGAGGTCATAGGACAAGCAGCAAGTTTTAATCTGTTATGAAAATGGGGGTGCTCAGGTTCATAAGAACACTTTTATCTTTGGGATGTGATAACTTACCGGGCTCTCCACAGTGCAGGTGTATTGCTGACATGCTTTAATTGGTTGGGTAGGGAAAAAAAAAAGTTTTGACTAAGTGTAAAATCTGTTGCTTCAGTTTAGTTTTATAGTATATTTATATGAACATTTTTAAGAACAAGTTAAAATGTTTGTTTCAGAGTTATGATTGTTCAGACTCAGAGCAGATGGGCAGGGCAGAATCATAATATTTTTCTTTAATTGGTAAATAAATGGTAGCCTTAATTGCGGAGGTGGTGGTAGGTTGGTGCCTGTCTTTCTCTTCTCTTCCCCCTTCTCCACCCAGTATCTACTATAGAACAAGTCAGTTTAGTATTTTTGTCTGTGGCCTTCAATTGATTTGCCTTACTGCTTTTCCAATTTACCTTTCCCCAGGCCACGATATCTTCTTTGGTTTAAACCATAATTAACATAATGATAAATAAGTTTTGGGGGAAAAAATGAAAAATGGATTGAAGCTCGTTAATGTATGGGTCATAACTAAAACATTACTCTTAAAAAACCCATAGTCCTGGTCTTTGTGAGGGCTGTTTGCCAAAGTAAGCACTTTAAACCAGCAGCATAAATAGAGAGTGTATTTTGGTGCATTAAGTGCACCTAAAGATTGTCATGTTGTTGATCGGAATCCATGTATTTCGTTTGGACTGAATGGGAAACTAGGTGACAGAAAAGAGGAAAAATTAAAAATGGGCAGATTAAATGATTATACTACATTTTATAAGAGCCATGGTGTCATGCTGTGGTATGGAAAGTACTATTACTTTTCAAAAGACTGATTTAAGACAGTGATAGAATAATCTGGATTTTGCTTTTAATAGTATGAATTAGAAATTAAAATACCCTTGATGTTATATCTTTTTTTCAAATGCAGGACCCATTATACAGGGTGTTTATTTCATGCCTGCATTTCCATTTTCTTTAATGCATTGGTCTTTGTTGATTTGTTACCGTGATTCACTGTTACAATGTGAATTTTTTTACTCGAGTTGCATCTCTGGTATTCAGCTCACAATAGCTCATGCTTTGGGGCTTCTATGCAAATTTAAGACTAAAGAAAAACAACATAACACTGCATAAAAAAGCCCTCATTTGATAGGGATATGTCATATGCAGAGGTGTTCTCATGTAATTGCAGGGCTTCAGTTAATGAGAAAACTAATGTAGTCCCAAGCAGCTGGAAAACGATAAAAGATTTTTAGTATTTAATCATTAATGTTATTGAAATTTAACCTCTTAAAAATTACACTTAAAACCAAACTGATTTATTTTCTGGTGTGGAGCTCTATAAAGTATATTACAAAATGGGTAAGGTTGGAAGGAATCACAGTGGGTGACCTGGTGCAACCTCCCTGCTCCAGCAGATGTCTTTATAACTACTTTCAAGATCTTGTGGATTGATATCAATCTTAGAGCTTAGTAGAATGTTGACAGACCATGAATTAAGTAGGCTGCAATACTATTTGTGGTCTTTGCTAGTTTGTGGCTGGAAAAGAGATGGTAACACATGATTTTTGGATGGAAGTGAGAACAGTCAGATGTATGTAAGAGAATATTAATGATAAAGTTCATGTTGCATTTTTTGATCTATATTTTTTATTTGAAGTAGTGCCAAAGGACGGTTTAACCTTCCACCACTACCGCTACCATCACAGCCTTTAGACTTATTAATACCTTCATTATTCACATGTTTCTGTATACCAGTGCTGATAGCAATACCATGTGGGAAGAGACTTGACTGGTGTGTTCTGTCTAGTAACAGACTTGGGATAATCAAACCTCAAGTTGGTTTAGACTGTGCTAGTACACTACAGTTTCAGAAATATTTACATTGTAGGGGCTTTCTGAAAAAGCAGATTTGTAATTAAAGTATTTAATTCCATGGGGTACTAGCTCCTGGTAGAGCTATCAGCACTGGATTTGAACTAAGATTTGTTTAGCCTTCCAGTCTGTGTAGGTAACCTTGATGGCCTTCAGACTAGAGATTTTGATGCATACATATAATTCTATTTAAATAATCAGGTACTCTGTAGCTTTGAAACCCTCTTGTCTTACAGATGTGGTTAGGTGTTGATGTACCAAATCAAGGTAGTAAACAGTCCAAGATGCAGTTGGAGGCCATCCTGCCCTGCCCTATGCTCTGTGCACTGACCTAGCTAGGCCTTGTTCCTCTATCTGTGAATGCGTGACTCATCGATATGGGCGTTTGTGTTGGGCCCATACCAACCTTGTTTAGTCCCACAGTGTTTTGTTCGCCCCACGGAAGCAAAGAAAGCAGCAGATGAAGCCAAGATGAGGTTTGCCCACATAGATGGAGATCATTTGACGTTGCTGAATGTCTACCATGCTTTCAAGCAAAGTAAGTCTGTGTCTGTTTTAGTAAAATTATTTATGCTTTGTGCTGCCAGCTTCCATTTCTGGGTTCCAAGGACACTTGAAGGGCTTGGTTTTTGTTATTTAAGTGCTACTTTCCTTTGGGGGTTAAACAAAACCAAAAAACTACCCAAGCAATCTTGTAATAAACTGATGAGCATGCAAACAAGCCAGGCTTTTAAATCAATGCTGGGTAACCTTGGACAGAAGGAAGCAAATGTTCCTGTAATTAAGAAATATTGGAAGTTTATTTAACATTAATTATAAAAAATAGGCATAATTGCTTAGTGATTTTTTTTCAGGGAGAGCAGTGCAGAAAAAAACATGAATTTGGAGAAGGATATGGCCTTAGAACAAAAAACCTTTTTAATTCTGATTTCTTAATGTAGTTAGGAATTCTGTAATAAGGCTTTGGAATAGATTGAGAGGCAAAGGCATGATGCATCAACAAGAAGTAACATAGAACTGTATGATACATATGTTTCAATTATGTAATTTCTGTGGATGGAATTTAGAGAAAATATATGATCCTCTTCAACATAGCCAAAGTGTATTTTAGCAGCTTAAAGAAGATAAGAATGAAGAGATTAAGCTAGTTCTCTTCAACAATGAGCAAGTGACCCACTTTTTAAACTGACTTATATTGGTGGCAAATAAAAAGATGGCTATAAACTGCCAGCCATGTGCACTTAGGTGCTCCAGTTATACTTTCCTGTTAGCAAACAAAAAACAAGCAGTCTTTTTACCCTGAGTAAAAAGAAATGCAGCTTAATGCCCCTTCCTGTTACAGGTTCGAATTAGAAATTCTGTATTGAAACCTTCTAACACTGTCATTATATGACAATCTAAAATAAGTGCAAAAGTCAACAAATACATTCAGTTTACAATACAAACAACAGCTGAGAAAGTTTTATGATACATCTGTAAATAAAAACGTGTGTTGCTTTTTTTTTCCTGTTAGCTTTTTCATTAATAGGATGCAGAATATCTGGCAGACAATTTGTGCATGTTTCTGGAAACCACTGCTTTAATACTCAGGTTACTGAGGGATGCATCTATTTCAGGAATCATCTTGTAAAATTGTGAATGGTCTTCTGGAATCAAAAGACAAAATGCTTCTACTGTTTGTATATAGAACAATATAAAACATTTATGGGTTATTCATGATGCATAGTTCAGTTGGCTCAGCAAGTAGTATGCGATGGTACTGTACAGTAGAATCATAACTGTTCAATAGCTTTATTCATACTTCATTTAAAATATATTCTGTAAGGTAAAGTGCAAGAAAGAACTTGGACTTACCTTGACTTCCATAACCTTCATTCTTTACAGTGCAAATTAAGAAGAGTCTTTTCTTTCCAAGAGTTACCTTAAGTTTTAATTCTTAAGACTGGCTTTGTTGGATTATTAAACTGACAAAGATTAGAAGAGCATTACTTGAAAAGTCAGAGAATAGCTTGGGAGAACTAGGTTTTTTGATGTGAAACATGCAGGTATTGATGCTGGCAGAATGGCTGAGGCTTGCTGTTTCATTAGATTTCTCAGAGCTAACAGCAGTAGGAACAGAGCTAACAGCAGTTGGAGTACAGAGTTCGCTTACAGTGGCTGTATTTTACCAGTCACATTTACTGAAACTACTGTGAGGTGTGTCACACTTTGAGAACAGACTGTATAGCTCTTAGCTTTTGAATGTTTAATTGAAGTAGAGTTTCATTTCTCAGATACAGCGTAGTTATGTACAGTTATCTTGTATGTTCATTGCATGCTGCAGTTAAAGGCTGTGCAGTGTCCTGACATCATGTTACGTTTTACACTTCAAGTTTGGAAGATGGTTTTTCTAGTTGCAGGGTGGGATTTTTGAAGTGTCCAATATTTAGTGGTATGGTATTTCAGTAAAACAGCAGTGATTGTATTTATGTTATATTGGTGAGGGAGGGAAAACCCCTGCTTTTCTTCTGTCCTGACCACGTGCTTCCTGGATAGAAAAGTTTTGGCAAGTTACCTAGTGCAGGAAATCAACTGAATAAACCAAGAGCTGTTACCATTTATAAAAGTTTATGGATATTTTTTCTGGTTCATCTGGCTGATGAATTGGTTAGTTGCTATTTCATTTACTTGTTCTAATTTTGATTCATATTTTCTAATGTTGCAGATCATGAGTCGGTTCAGTGGTGTTACGACAACTTCATTAACTACAGGTCCCTGATGTCTGCAGACAATGTACGCCAGCAGCTGTCACGAATCATGGATAGATTTAATTTGCCTCGTAGAAGCACAGATTTTACCAGTCGAGACTATTACATCAACATAAGAAAGGCATTAGTTACTGGGTATTTCATGCAGGTATGTGTGTATTCTCATAGAGAAAGTAGTTCAGTGTTTATGTGGCTCATAATGTTAGTATTGTTGTTATAGTTTGCTAAAGCTTAATAAATGTTGCTTAAATTGCATGTGGCTAGCTATGTTACTATGTAGTCTTTGTCAAGTTGCTAGGTGATGACTCAAGTAGCACATTCTTCAGTCAAATGCAAGAAAAATTGAAGGCAGTCTTATCAGTGTATCAAAATCTCCTTTCTGCTATGAGCATTCATGAAGTGACTACATAAAATATTTCAAAGTAACTTCAGAATATGTAGTTCTAAAGTTATTTGTAATTTGATACCAAAAGGGGAAGTAAAGTGATACGTAAATATGAAAACATGATACTTACAGAAAGATAGTATTTTCATTTGTATATTTTTCCATATTTATAGTTCAATTTTCAATTACATGAGTCAGATACTGGAGCACTTCTGTAATCTCAAGATGTATGCTGTTTGAAATGCATTTGCCAATTGAGCTAGGATGCTATGAAAGCCAGTCTCCACTGCTGCCACCTGCATGCTTTGCATTTCAGGTTAAGCAATGCCCCAATCTAGAATGCAGACTGCTTGGGTTTTTGTCTATTTTTTGTTTGGTTTTGGGGTTTTTTTGGTTCCCCCCCATGTCCCATCTTGCTGTGTTTTTTCTCTTCAACATTCATCCTTAAGACTGCTAGAGTGTCTTTGCTGGCTCTTGCAGATACAAAGTGTGAATCTCCATGCTCATTGATTTTGGACTGTTGTGATAATGCTTTTCATAGCAAAAAAACATTTGACACGTCTCTGCAACATCCCTGCTAGAGCCTAAAACCTCACTTCTGGAGACTACAATCTTGTTATCTTTAGGAGGCTGACCAGTGCCCATTGCATTTCCTGATTTTTCCCTTGGACTGCACTCTGGTGGTGTTCAAACACAAACACTGCCTGCTGGTCAGTGCTGTGCAGGTGAAGATGGCATGGGCCTGACAAGCGCTGCACTTACACACCCCAGCTGGGGCACAGACTTGGGCACCCTGTCCTTAAACCGCCCTTGCCAAGTGTTGTCTCTGGGGCTCAGCCAGCCAGTCTGCAGCAAAAACATGTTCTGGGTTTTCAGAATACAGAAATATCAATGTCAGCAACTGCATTTCAGTGTAATGCAAATGCGAGATTAAGGCTGTTGGCTGCTTTTAAATAATTAAATGGTTCTAAAGCCTTAGTTGCTGTAACCTTTCAGGCAAGTAGGCTGTAACTGTGTTCAGTCCTTGAATTTGGGACATGTTTTCTGCATATTTCTTGGCAAATGCTTCAGAATACATTCCCACCTCCACATTTAATTCTGTAAATGTTTTGAAAGACAAAGAACACTTCTGCCCAGCATTCCATTTTGGGCCCCAGGCAGGTCTGAGTGTCACAGCTGCACTTTGGTTTGGCAGTATACCCAGTGCGTTCTTGCACTTAGTTGGACCTGTGGGGAGGCCATGTACTTGGAAGTCGGTGTGCTCTCTGTTTTATGTTACTTGGAGCAAAACTCTTCCTCTAATTGGTGTTTTCCTATTAGAAAACACCTATTCCCATGCATGGGGAGCCGCACCAGTGTTGGTGCAAGTAGATTTTTGGTCTCTGTGTTGTAGGATTTAAAGATCTGACTTAGTATTTTTGCTGTGAATACAGTAGTAAGTAGGCTCATGCAGATGAAAATTAAAGCAGATGAAAATCAAAGAAGTCTGCTTGGGCTTCCATGGTCAGTAGGTTCTTTACTGCCTCCCTCACACAAAATGCCTAGTAGAATTTTTTGGGTGTGTCAGGATATAGGTATAGCTGACCTGTTGGAGCTGTTTGGAGTGGAAGCCATTTCAGCTGTTGCTCTTCTGCTTTCAAGTGTTGGTCTATTTTAGTTTGAGTTTCTTCAGCTCTTTAAACCTTCACAATAGTGTGGTATGTATTTGACCTTGGCTCTGAACTTTTTATGGTGAATTCCATGTTTCTTTAAGAAACCTTCAGTAGAAAAATTTTAAAAACTCAGATGTTATTTACCAGCAGCTGAAGTACTTACAGTTGTAGTCTGTATACACATTACACCCTCTCCAAGCTAATATTCCGGCTGTAGCATTTGGGGGCTCTTGTTCAGAAAACCTTAGTAATGAAATGCATACGTCATCCTTTGTCCTCTAAGTAGAGAAGAACATGGTGGAATTCCAAGTGTGGGCACTTGTGAAATGTGTGCATGTACTCTAGATAGCTTCTGCATGTAAAGTACTGAGGTGTGTGGAGAACACATAGCAGAAGCTGGTTCTTCAAACTTTCTAAATTTAAAAAGGCAGTGTGAAGTAGAAAACGCAGTAGTAGCCATTGTCTCAAAATACTTCTCATTTGCTGCATGGTTTAGACTTTGGTAATTGCCTACTGTCCTAAAACCAGTCATAAAAATTCACTGTAGAATTTTCTGTACTAATCAAGATATGTAGTTTATGTCAGACAGTATAGGCTTGTACTGACTATTGTAATTGTACTGGTTATGTAGTCAGTACTAAGTACTGTATACCTGCCTTCAGTTGCATGTCAGAGACAGATAAATGTGGAATTTCTGCTGGTGATGAATCATCTCTTTACCTTCATATTTAAATGCAAATTTGAATTCCAGTAAATCTACCATAGACAAGCAAAGTGAATAGTAAAATAATTTAAAACTGTCAACAGTTCTGTATATAGTAAAACTTATGGAAAGATAGATATTGACAAGTTAAATGTCTTTTAAAATTTTTGTGCTGTGTCTCAGATTTCTTCTAGTTCTTATAATGCAAAACTTTTTAAAATAACTTTCTCTATCACACATCAGAATATGCAAAGGATATGTAAAATATAGCAAGGGTGGTCTTTGCAAAAAGAGAAGCACTGATTTCTCAATTACTTTGTTCCAAACATAGTCTGTCTTACAAAGGGAGAGGAATTGGCATATTGTACTGTGTAATATATTTATAATTTGGTAATAAATTTATGGAACTAGGTATAGATTATTTCTCCTACTTCTGTTAAGCATACTTTATGGAAAAATCTAAATAGGATAAATACTGTAGCTTACTGTTAGGTGGGGATCAAAATAAGTCACAAGAATAGGTAACCCCTTAATGGAGGCTTATCTCTGATACCCATTCAAAACTAAGCTTAGAATCTTTAAATTGTTAATAGTAGCTGAAGTAACCATGGTTAAAACTAAGCAAAAAATAGTTATACCACAGAAAGTAAGATAAGGAAACGAATTGGAAAAGGCAAATGACTTCAGGATGGGTCATCTTCCTCTTAGTGATTTTGTTTTTTATCAGTTGACAAAAGCAACCTAGGTTTTTATCATTGTATTTTCAATCTAGTATTGAAGACAGAACAAGAACTGATAGTTGATAGTTTAAATCAGAATTTAAAGGTGGAAGCAAGTCCTGTGTTCTCAAATCAAAGAATAGGTTGGGTTGGAAGGGACTACAGTTGGATTATCTGGTCTAGCCTCCCTGCTCAAACAGTCTCATCCTAGAGAACATGGCACAGGATTGTGTTCAGAGAGTTCTGGAATATCTCCCAGAGATATTTGTTTATGAGAGAAACCACAAACTCTCTGGGCAGTCTCTTCCAGTGCTCTGCTACTGCAGAGTAAAGAAGTTCTTCCTCATGTTCAAATGGAACTTCATTTCTGTTTGTTTCTTCTTGTCCTCTTGCTTGGCACCACAGAAGAGAGCCTGGCTCCTTCCTCCTGCCACCCTCTCTTCAGATACTGATTAGGCACTGATGGGGTCCCTCTTCTCGAGGCTGAACAGGCCCAGCTTCCTCAGCCTTTCCTTGTAACAGAGATGCTCCAGTCTTTCCATCTTTATAGCCCTTCTGTGGACTTGCTCCAGGAGTTCCATGTCTCTCTTGTATTGAGGAGCCCAGAACTGGACACAACATTCCAGATGAGTTTCACCAGGGCTGAGTAGAGGGGCAGGATCACCTCCCTCATGCTGCAGGCAGTGCTCTCCCTGATGCACCCCAGGATACCATTGGCCCTCTTGGCTAGAAAGATATACAGATCAAGCTTGGAATCTTTCTTGGGAGATGTGGCATAGTCAAACACAGGCTATATACATCATGGTCACTACAGAGGATAAGTTACCAATACTGTACAGGAAGTTAGATGTCAGATGATTTGCCTTCTAATTAAAATCTCATTCCTGATGCTACTCAGTCTTTGGTGCTTATTTCTTGTATGGAATTATGTATATTTTGAAGTCTTTACATAATCAGGCTCCTACAATAATAGAATGTTAATAAAATAAACTTACAACACAAAGGTGGTCAGTGGTGCATTTAATAGTATTCATTTTGCTCTTTAGGAATGCAGAAGAGTGCTGTAAAACTTTTTAATAGATTCAGAAACACTCTTGCGTGTGCTCCAAGCAGAAATTTTGGAAATCCAGGCAACTGCCAAGGTTCCTTTGGTGCATGCTGGCATTGGTTTATCAGAAAGAACAAAGACCAATCATTTCTCTAAACTGTCTGTCAAGACTACCGAGTCACAATGTATAGCCTTAAATCTGAAAGGGCTGGATCTTGTAATACTGTACCTGCTTTTGACCTTCCAAGTGCATTTGGATTTAGTGTTAGTGTTTGATTGAAGACCCCTGACTTCACCCTCTAGGTTCCATGACATGATAGCTAAGAAATAAGCACAAGCATACTTAAAATTTCAGAGGAGGGTGTGTAATTCTTAACAAAACTGTGGTGAGAATTTGAAGTGAAACATTTTTTTCCTCTTGTGGCATGTGCCACTGTTTCTATTTAGGTTTGTCACGTTCATAGAAAGATTATAATTGTCTCTAAATCATCAGCCTTGTGGGCTTTTCAGGGGCTGCAGAGTAATCTCTTGCAGAGATACATGGGCTGGCTTGGCACTTACCCATTCTTTTAGAGTCATGTTCAAATAGCCTAATTCTTTGGGGATCTCGGGGTTCAGGTATGTTCTGTAGTCTCTTCCTTGCTACCAATTCTCATCAAAAATGAACCCATTTCCCTGACATACTCTGTATGATCCTGTGGTTTCTGTGGAAACTCATGCTCTTTATACTCTGACAAACATCACAGAATGAGGTGAAAAGGCCCTCTGGAGGACACCTGGTCCAACCACCCCTGTTCCTACAGGCACTGATGATGCTTGCAAGCCAGGCTTTCAGAGAAGCAATGGAAGCCTCCCATTTGTCCTTGTTTGCTTTCTTATGTCAACCTTGGTGCCTGCCTGAGCCCATTCTAAATTCTTTAAGCTCAGTGACCTCGCAGGCCACTTACAAAGTAGAAGCAAGATGGGCTCAGTCATCTGTGCTGGAACAGTGCAGGCCAGGAATGAGCAGGAAAATGCAGCAGCTGGCAGATCACTGTGGCTTGCTTTGGAGCCATAGCTTCACTGTGTATTTCCCCACAGAGTTGCCATCACTGACCCTGAAATTTTTACCAAGGTGTGTGCCAGCAAGCACGCTCTGTAGAAACAGCTAAAGAGGATAAATACTGCAGCTCACTGTTACCTCAGGATTGATGCCAGTCACAATAGTATATATATAACCACCTAAAGGTGGCTTGTCCCTGATATCAATGGTCTAAGGAAACATTTTCTTTGTAATTGGGGTTATTTTAATTCTTGTCCTTCCCTGGAAATTAAGAGCTAATTAAGAGATACATTTCTGTAGCATTTATTTTTCTTTGAGTATGCTTCAGAATTATGCAAAGTCAATAAGAAACATAACTCTACCATTACAAATGACATGTAAAAGAAAATTGTATTTGGGAAAGGTAGAGTATAAGACTTTACTTTTTTAATACATATGAGTGAGACTGAGGTGCCAAAGATAAATTGTATTGACTTTAACAGGACACTTTTCTAGAATAAAACCTAAATAACGCATTGTTCTGTCCTTTTCTAGAAAGAAATAGAACAGGTAAAATAGATACTTTTGTATGCTTGTGTACTTCTGATCTGAAAAATGAAATTGATTTTTAAACAGACCTTCCTTTGAAAAAAATTGTAATCCTACAGCAAGGTGTGCTGTGTTTGTGCTAGGCCTGTGACACATGAGTGTCTAGTCTGGTTTGCACCTATACTGATATTTAATGTTACAGATGTTTTATTGAGCTAAATAAAATTAGGCCTAAATCATTACAGTGTGCTGTTAATCTCCATTTAAAGGAATGTCTTCTGGTTTCCCAGACTTGAAATAAACTGTTACCTCTCAAATCTTGTGTGACAAAATTTGCAAACTATTGAAATATCTTGTTCTACTCCTAAAACATGTTCTGGATATTAATGTCATAACATTTTAAAGAGAAGTACACTCAAAGTAAGCAATTTCTTAGTAAAGAGATATTCTGACTTAAAACTTGAGGTAGCTATTGTTTTAGAAGGCCTGGGGTTTTAATCTAATAGGTGGAATTTGCTCTTGACTTGGCAAAAATAAAAGGTGAAATATACCTAGGAATTCAAGAAAACAAGGAAGTATACAGTCTGTTTTCCTTTAATAAGGAAAACAGCTAATGATCTTATTATAAATGTCTTTTTTGATGTCTTTCAGCCATTGCCCAACCTATTTAATCTTTTTACTCCGTGTGTGTGTGTGTATATTTACATAATGAGAGGAGGTTATTTTCAACTACTGGTATCAAAGAGTTAATTTTAGTTACTTGTTCTGTTAGATTAGCTGTTGGTACAGAGGATATCATTGAAAGGATAACTGTCTGCTTTACCAAATCTTAATGAGCTGGGTATCGGAGCATCTTGGCAAGGCAGGCATTATTCCCTTTCATAGAGGAAGAAGCTTAGTCAGAGGGAGGTTAATTGATTTTCACCAAGGTCACAGCACAAGTGTGTCGCTGAACCTACATTTTCCAGCTCTGAAGCTCATGCTGTAGTGAGACCTCTTTCATAAAAGAATAATGTTGTGGCTTACTGGCCCTACAGTGGCTACTGCAAATGAAATGCTTGAAGCAGATGTCTTTTGTAGACCACAGTTGACTTTGTGTGATGTTGCAAACCTGTCCAGTATATATTCCCTTCCTTTGTGTTTTCATTGCTGCTGTTGCAATAATGATTATTCTCTTTGGGTGATAATTATTTTTGTATGTTGCTTGAATTGTGTATTAGAATATACACGTACCATGGTAGATAGCAAAAACATCTGGCATCTTGATTGTGTCTATAAAAAACCTTGAATACTTGAAGTGGTCAAGTAACGTGCCAAATTTAGATGAGGTTTGGAAGTTGGGTTTGTTTGTTTTGTATAAAACGCTTAACAATCAGCTTGAAATTGCTTCATTTAAAAATTGCCTGTGTTAATGGAAAAATGTCTTTTTATTTAGGTGGCACATTTGGAGCGAACAGGGCATTACTTAACAGTGAAAGATAACCAGGTGGTGCAGTTGCATCCCTCCACTGTTCTTGATCACAAACCAGAATGGGTGCTGTATAATGAGTTTGTCCTTACAACAAAGAATTACATCCGGACATGTACAGACATCAAGCCAGAATGGTAAGCCAAAGTATTGCAACAATTATGATCTACTGTAGAGTTCTTGGGGTGTTTTTTTTTCCCTTTTTTTAAGTTGAGGTAATTCTTTTCACTTTTCCTGAAGCTAGTTTTACAGAAATGGTTTGAGGAACAGCAATGGTATGGACTGAGACTTTGTAGATGACTGAAGCTTTTCTTTATGGGTACTTGTGCCTTTTCATTGGTTTTGTGTTAGACCTCTGATGCCTGGACTCTGTGTACAGTGCACAGCTTGACTTAGAACTAGTTACTTTAGTAAGCCTGGAGCTGCCTGGAGTTGTGAGGTTTGGGGGTATGTCCTAGCACCCACTTGCATACCTGAGTTAGTTAAGAGATAACTCAGTATCAGTGCTTCTGTTCTCAAGATCTAAGACTTCTTCTGTCTGATTTTTTCAGAAGGCTCTGAACAGTACTTCATGCTTTCTTAAAATTCTAAGGAAAGAGATGATAATAGTGATACAGCTTCCCATGTTATGATACTTATTCATCAGCTAAATATATCAAGGAAATCAGAAGCCTGAATCTCTGCACACAAGCAGAGATCTGAAGCATCTTGCCTGTCTTTAAGGTTGTACTTTTTTTACCAGGTTGTAGTAAGCTTTGGGGACACGGGAAGTTCTTCAGTTGCTGTAATTTTACTGTTGTACAGGAAGAGTTTAAAGATTCATAAGCTGGAAAACACAACGTATATATTTACATTGTCTGTAGTATCTTGGTGGAAAATGTGTTTGAGTCCCTGCTTAGAAATCTTGGTTCAACAAATACTAAGCTAAAGCAGGATCCTGTTGCCTTGGTTGTACTTCTAAGTTTAAAACAGCTAAGACAGAGCTGCACTCTGACACAAGTGGTTGTTTGTGTACACTTCTGTGGCTGAGGGACTCTGACAGTAAGCAGAGGCTCTGGCTGTGTGGGTTGCCATGGCAGGTACTGAAGCAGCAGCAAGAGTCTGTAAGGGGCACATGGCCAGACAGGAGCATCTCGTGAGACTCATGTGCATGCTTTTTGCTTTGAACTTGGACACTTGCTCAGGGTGGCACTGCCATTTTAAATGTGTGCATGTGTGTAAATTTCAGTTAGTCTTAGAATTGCAGAATGAGCTGAAAATAATGGATAACTTTTGTTTCCTTCCTTTACAGTTGTAAAATTTCTGTAAAATTTATTTTAAAGTTTGAGTATCAGTAACAAGCTTCTCCTTTTTTGACAGGCTGGTGAAAATTGCCCCTCAATATTATGACATGAGCAATTTTCCACAGTGCGAAGCAAAGAGACAGTTGGATCGCATCATTGCCAAACTTCAGTCCAAGGAATACTCACAGTACTGAATTTATGCTTTGAACTGAAGTTATTCAGAGGACAGCTTTAAGAGATGAAAGGATTCAAAGTTCAAGTTGTGCTCTTCACTTTGGTTCAATAATGGCCTTTATTTGAAAGCTTTTTAATTTTTCTTTACAGTAAATATTCCATTCTGATTTCATAAATTAAACATTTATGCCTCCCTTTTGTGTTGACACTGTAGCTCATACTGGAAAAGCTAATCAATGTTTTGCAGTTTATTGAAAGTAGTTCTATATATAACAATGTTATAAGCATTTCTTTAGAAATGGTTGAAAATGCTTCTAAAAATGTGATTATCGACCATGGTATGCATGATCGTTGTAATTGTTGACATTCCTTTTAGAAGTTGTGAAATGTTACAACTTGTGCTTCTGTAGACACAATCTTTGGCTTCAGTACAAGGGTACTGACTTCAATAAAGTCTATTTATACTAATTTTGTGCCACAGTATGTCAGTATTTCTATTGTTTTGATTGTAATATGAGAAGCCCATTTAGTCTCCCATTAAACTGCTGTTTGATTGACATGGCAGTAGTTTAATATTTTAATACTAAAAATACAGATGTTTAAGCAGCACAATGATGATGTAATATGATGCATACAATGTTCATCCCTTGCAAACTTGTTAAAATTATTTAGGAAAACTCAGAATGCATGCAGATGTGTTAGGAGAATGCTTTCTTCCAACATAGCCCTAAGTATTTCTCAGACAGAACTGTAGTAGCGTGTCCTATAAAGTGAAGTGTGTGTGGCCAGGTAGAAATTGCTCTGCTGGGAAGTGTTCAGGTACTGTTTAGGATCAACACAAGCAATAGCATAAGTGACACTGTAGATCAAATCACACTGCACCATTGTAATTTTGTAGTGATTTTTTGTGAAATATGATTTGACAGCATAATCCCATGAAGAATTTATAGTAAAATTTGATCTCAGGGCTGGAGCACCTCTCTTAGGAGGACAGGCTGAGAAAGTTGGTATTGTTTAGCATGGAGAAAAAAAGGAAGGGGATCTTATTGTGACCTTTAAAATACCTCCAGAGGTTTTAGAAGTATGAGTGAGGATTTTTACCAGGGCCTGTGGTAAAAACTTTTACCAGTAACAGGACAAGGGCAAGGGTTTTACTCTGGTAGAGGGTAGACTGAGATTGGACATAAGGAAGAAATTTGTCACTGTGAAGGTGGTGAGGCACTGCAACAGATTGTCCAGGGAAGTTGTGGGTGCTCAGTCCCTAGAGTTTTCCAGGTCAAGTGGGATGGGGCTTTGAGCAGCCTGGTCTAGTGGAAGGTGTCCTTGCCCATGGCAGGAGTGTTGGAACTAGATCATCTTTAAGGTCTGGTTGAACCCAAGCCATTCTGTGGTTTAATGTATTTGATCAGATTTCTGTTTTTCCCTCCCCCTGGAATACACTGAGCTTTGGTCCTTCTGGCAAGGAGCAGCTGGATCAGCTTTTGCTGAAACTGGTTCCCTTAGGAAGAGAGCTGTGCCGCTGTAAGGCTGAAGCAAAAATAGGTTACATTTGCAGAGCTGATAACTAACCTCAGACTAATTTTAAGCACTGATGCTTGGGGTATCCTGTCCTATTTAAATCAGCAGAGGACTATAAAGTTACTTTGAATACTTGGAGGATTTTCTTCCAGTTCCAACTTTTTTTTTAATTTATATGATGGTGAGAAGTTTTGAAAACTTTGCTAAGACCTAAAATAGTAATAGTGAAGATAAAGATGTCAGAAGATTAAAATTTGAGTGGATTTATAATCCAGTGAGACCTGGGAGTCTGTCTTGGGTTTGCTAAGTGAGAGGGAATGTTGGATGAGTCTGGACTTTGTTACCCTACCAAAACATTTTCAGTAGGAAGGAAGGAGCTTCACTCTGCATAAAATTTCAAATTGGATTGTGTTTTCTGACTGCAGTTAGAAGAGGTTTTATTTAAAACAGGGATTCTGAACTCCTTAAGCAGCTTTTCAAACTAATATTCCTGAACGTGCAAATGTTGGTTTTGCAAATTGCTGCTCTAGTAGGATGACTTGGGTATTAGGAAACCCCTATGATATGTGGGGTTTCCTGATGACTTGCTTATCCTCTGTGTGGTGAGCAGAGGGGGCTGCTTTGTGCAGTGCTGAAAACTGGCTGCTCCCCAGGTAAGAATTGCTCTAGTGTTTGTGTGCAGCCTTCAGCTGAACGGTGTAGAACCACCTTCTGCATGACTTTGCCTAGGTCTGGCAAGGGCCACAGACAGTTCTCTGCTTGAAACGCCTCAGGGACCCCAGAACCAGCTGGCATCAGCTGCTCTAGCTTAGGTCCTTGGGGATGGGGAGCAGATGGCTATGGCTGTGAGTGGAACTTGACACAGGAAAGACTTTGGCTTGTTTTTGGTGGTTTTCTTTTTCCTTAAATTGTCAAACCCACAAGCTCAGCTTGGGCTGTGACAGCTGACCTGGGCTCTTTCACTCTGCTACTAGGAATGCAAATACTACTGGCCAAATTCACGTCCTCTGACAGCTCTGCAACCTTGCCACATTCCAATTAAGCTGGTGACACCTGGGCTTAATTGGAAGGCTGGTGGTGTCCCAGCTGTCACTGAAGACAGAGCAGGCTGGGTGCCCCCATCCCTCCTGCAAGCAATGGGAAACAGCTTTCCTGCTGGGATGCTGTTGGAATCTGGGGGATAGTGCTTCAGGATGACATGGAAACCTTGACACCTGGGGTACCTATTGCATTTGATACTTGTGTATTCCTGAAAAACACACCCCTGTATTGAATCACAAAGCACTTGCAATACTTGAGTTTAGGACTAAAGCATTTTCTTACAGGGGACTGTGTGTGCTGTGTATGGAGTCTTTTGCTAAGAATTGAGTAGTGGAGAATGGCCCCAGGGTTGGAGTTGCAGTCTGTTCTCTGCGCAGTACTGATCTCAGCTGAGGCCATTCAGGGGTTCAGGGCAGAAACACAGACTCACTTGAATCACTGTGGATATCTTAGAGTTGCTGCAAATCTCACTTTTGATGTAATTTTAGAGCCATATAGCAGTGGGAGGGGAGCCAGATGTCTAAGGAGTCACTACCTATCTCTGAAGGAGTAGTGACAGGTACAGCAGGGCTTCTTGAAGTAAGATGTTTCCTGACTCCTACAGGGGAACTATCAGGAGCAACCTCCTTAGGTACTGCTGTCTCAGGGGTACAGCAGATGCACGCAGAGGAACTTGGGTTTGAGAGTAGCTCTGGGTTTTTTAAAGTTCAGTGTTGAAAGATAAAGCCTTGTTCCCTTTTTTCTGATGGGAAAAATGTCAAAAAAGGTTGCCCAGAGAAACAAAAGGGAGACCAATAAGGAGGGATAGAAATTAGACTGCTTTATCTATGAGTGTAAGGAGGTTACTGCCCCCCTCTTAAACATTAGAAATACTCAGAGCTCTCCATTGTCAGAGCTCTGGCTGCTTATACTTACCTACTTACACAGCATGCAGCCAGTAAATAAGGGGAAAAGTTGGAAATCAAGAGTTTGCTGGTGTCAAATAGAAATTCAGCTTCTGTTCTGTGAAAAGCCACAACTGGGGCTCTTTTTGCTGATCTGTGGAGCAAGGGTTCCCAAATGAACTGCAGAGCTGCCCCCAGCAGCTGCAACATTTGCTGTTCTGCTGTGTTCCCTGCCTTACTGACACCACTCTAGAGTGTTCAGACTGCTAGTCAGGGGTGTACATGTGTTTTGGAGTAGAGATGAACTGCTCCTTAGGATTAACTGGTTATCTGCTTTGGAACAATCTAAAAGGAAAAGTGATGTGTTGTTTACTTAGAGTGATCTTTTTGTCAGAGACATTCTGATGCTTTTTGAAAATACTTGGTTTGTATATAATAAACTGTTTATAATGTGGGACTTTTGGAAATACAGAATATGGATTAGATGACAAGAAAACAGTACTAAGTGAAAGGAGTATATTTTTTGAAAAGAGGAAGTCTTCAGTCTTAATTGTGCTGCTGTGTAATACCTCAGAGCAGTAAAGGGCTAGTATCAGTGTGAGACAACAGCTGTGTTTAGGTTTGTTAGACACAGGTAGTTACTAACGGCTAAGTACACGTGGTTAGGTACATACCTTCATTATGGAGATACAAAGAAGTGACCAGTTAATACTGTGTTTAGATTAGAATTTTTGTCAGGGAACAGAATAAATGGTGAGTCCATGCTTTGCTATGTTCTGATGCCATAAAAGCCCCTGAACTCTTGCTTTTGGGAGAACTGTAGGTACTGCAGTACTAAAGACAGGTGCTGACGTTCCTTTGAGGTTTATGGAAATGTCTTCATTCTTTGTACCTCTGCCCACTCATGGAAGGCAGAGAGCAGCTGGTGTGGGCCAACCTGGGTTAGTATGTTCTGCATCACTTTGGTCAGTTTTGTCTGATCACCACCTCCCTTTTTGGATCAGGGCTTGTGACACAGCATTGGTTTGTGACATGTAACTTGCATCCTGCACTGCTACATGGTGCATACTGAAAACTGCTCATTATTTGCCATAAGAAATGCAGTTTAAAGCAAAAATGCTGACATTAGCTTTCACCATTTGGTTTCATTTGAAAAGATACCATAGCAGAAGTCAAAAGGCAAAGAGTTTTCCTGCCATCCAGTCCAGCTACAATTATTAATTTGTAATCAGATTGCTCTAGTTCATTGCTGATAATGTATAGCAATAAAAAGCCATAGCACACCATAACAGTAGAAAGCAGAGGGTTATATTGTAAAGTACACGAATTTATTCACTTACTGTAGTTCGTGAAGATTAGACATTTATCTTGGTTTTAGAACAGCTGAGGGTTTTAATAATAAACATATTTTACTATTAGAAGTATAATCTTACTCTGGTAGTTTGTTGACCTTTCAAAATTATTTAACTTACACTTGTAGTTTATTGACCTAAATTTATTTAACCTTATGACTATGTATGTGACATTAGATTTATGTGAAGCAGAGGGAAAAATGGTCAGCCTAGTTCGTTTTTCTACTAGTACCTCTGACACTGGTAGCTTTGTTTTGGGGTATGTATGCTTCCTGGAACTGTTCCTAGAATTGAGCATTGGTTCCCAGTAATACAGGTGTCTCTTATTTTTAAGCTTCAAACAGGCAGCTTTAAAACCAGAATGAAGCCATTATGAGAGCATTTGCCCCTCTCTTCTCTTTTCCTTTCACAAATGACAAGCTTGGGCTGCCTCTTAATTGGAACTGATGTGTTTGAGATAAGTGGTTGGCATCAAGGAGATCCAAGCTTCCACTATCAAGGGATTAAACTAAATATGGTAACGGCAGTAAAATAACATTCCTGTAGATAACAAGACTAGTTTTGCTGATTGTAGGTGTTTGATCTTGCAGTTTCAACGCGAATATAGTGGTTTCTCAGGAACACTGAATGTATGTTGGACAGACGATAAAATAATTTTCATTTGTGTACATCTCAGCTCTGAGTGGTTCTTCCAGCTGTGAAAGCTATGCAGTAGTTTTGTTGTATAGAAAAATAAAACATAGCACAAATTAATGCTGATAATAAATATTTCTTGTGGCTTTAAACATGTGTTATTTTGGGTTGGTCTTATTCCTTTAGCTAAAGTAGGCCTCTTGCCTTCCATTTGAATTCAGTGTTTATTTTGTGAGCCTATTCCATTAATGTTCCCAGCCTCATTGCTTCCAGCAGCATAAACAATAAACACTTAGAGCATCAGCTCTTACCAGGCTCCATTGAGTGGAGTGTACTGGTGGATGTATTTCCTGAATGCTTTGTCTATTTAAATATTCAGCTGTGCAGTCAAACCACTTCTTATATTAGTAACCAGTTTTAACCTCAAAAATATTAACCTTTTCAGCTTTATAAAGATGCCAGTGTTTACTATCAAAATTTGTGTACTGCTTTAAAGACTCACAGACTTAATTTGACCTTTTAAACCTTAGGATGGTATCTTTGAGGTTATTTCATTTTGCATGTTGAATAACAAGTAACTGATAAGCCTTTACTGTGACATGGATAGTATTGTTCTTTTAAAGAAATAAATGCCCTTTGAACCCTTCCTGAAAGGCTTACAATTTGTACAGAAAGGCTTACAATTTGTGCAGCAGCAGCAGGTTTGAAGCAGTGTGAGTCACAACATGTTTGTCTAAGCAGCTGTCCAAGAGGGCATTGACAGCTTTGTTCCAATGTGTTACTGGTGATACAATATAATGGAAGTAAACTCAAATTACTGCTACTTCTACATATTTTAAACACATACTTTGATTAAGAGCAGAAGTCAAATACAAGAATTGGCAAGAATTTAAAATTCCAGTCTTGATGTTCACAATATGTACCCTGTTTGTTGAAAACTGACATTTAATATTCTGTAAATTTATGGACAATGAACAGTTTCTCCTTGTAAGCAAGCCAGTGTTAACGTGTTTTTGCTCTCAGGCTCCTTGCTGGACTTGCTGCTATGTAAATCCAAACACTATTCAAATGTCTGTTCTCTACATTCTCAAGCATTGTCAAATACAAAGTTGAACAGTAATGTGGTCATTCTGACTCTTCTGCAGCCTACAGAAATCCTGCTTGTTTCTGAGGAGACTTATGGAAGGAAAAGTGAATAGGAAAATCTTCCTTTGAGATCTCAATCACATTTGTTCTTCACAAAATAATTGTCTCTAATGGATATTCTTTTTGCAAGTAATGTTTAAGCTTCCAAATGTTTGTAGTCTAATGTCTTGATGTAAGACTAAAGTTTAGATCTCTCATTAGGTACAGTGAGGTCTCAGAAATTAATTTGCTTTTATTTTTAGCAAAGTAATTTGATCATAAAAACAACTCTATAAATGCTGGGTTTTCTAGACTCAAAGTAGAACTTCCTAAATGAGGAACAAAGTCAACAGCAAATCTTTGTTCTTACTACTTAAAAAACTTCAACATTAAAAAACCTGCTTAAAAAAACCCAGTTTATTCTTTCCCTTGATTTTGGCCAATATGTAAAGAAAAGGACATGGGCATACAAGCTGCAAAACCATTTCTGGTACAAATGTGTTCCTAGGTTTTCTCCTAACAAGGTTTGTTTTTCTTAATTGGCTCAAATGTGATGTCACTAAAGAAATCGAAACTTAGTGTTCTGTCAAAACCCTTTGAAACATCTATCAATTATTTCTGAGGCTTTGCTGCCTCTTTGTGGCATTTCTTGTGTAAAAATGGAATTCTTTATTGATCAAAGCTTTTCTTGGGTTTGTGCAAAAGACAGTTAAATGCAATTTCCCCAAGTTCTACTACGTGTGGCTGGGAGTCTGTTTTCCTCCCTCCTCCACGTTCCTTCCCACGTGATACAGCATGTAGTGCCAAAGGAGGAGCTAAATATTGTTTGGATCTGTAATACAGTTTGTGATGGGAAGGTGCTACTGCTGTATCAATTCACTTTGAATAATGCGCTGAATTGATTGTAGCCTCCTGCCTTTTTTATTATCTGAGCGCTGAGGAGATCTCCTCACACCTTTCACTACATCCCTCCTTAGACAACATCTTTACTGTGGCCAATAAAATAATGCTGAGTCCACTCCTTTTTCATCACTCAGTACTTTGCTAATGAGCCAAATGTGCCCAGAAGCTGGCAGAATGGCTGGGGGGTGGTTCTCAGATGTAAAGATACTTACACTGGAGGCAGGGACTCATGACAAGCTAACCATCTTGATTCCTGCTAATTTGGGTTATTCTAGGGTTCTCCCCCCAGCTCTGATTAGTTACTTCATAACTATAATCATGCAAACATAATCACAGGAATGTTATTTTGGGGAAATTATAATCTGATAGGGTTTTAGCAATTTATTTACATTGTTAATTGGTGATGAGGCTATAAAAGTTATGAACTACCTCATAAGTTCATGCCTGCTGACATTTGAATGGCATGTATTCACTGGTTGTTATTTATAATTTTGGGGGTATTGAACTGATGGAGATTACTCATGTTGAAAAGCTGCTGGAAGGCCTGAACTAGGAATTAAATTATCATAGTGGCTTCATTTTGTTAACAGTCTCATTGAAAATATCTTGCTTGCAGGACAATCAAACTCATCAGTGTTCTGCTCTTCCACTTCAGTAGACAAAGTTTTAATCAGTGGCACACTTGATCTTGCAAAATTCGGGGAAAATAATTTCCTGCATTTTTGAGATGAGTAAAATTCATGTAATCTAGCTTTAAAACTCCTGTCATTTTTTTCTTTTTTTTTTTTTGAATAATCAGCTTTACTTCATTCAGTTGCCTTTTTCATGTAACTTCAATTATCATGATGACCCAATGCTTAGATGGAATTAGCTCATGGATGAAGAGCAAGCAACTGAATCTAAACTCAGGCAAAGCAAATAATAGAGTGATGGTGAGATCAAAACATTTTGAGAAATGGACCGTTTTCTTGGCAGTGGAGTATTTTCAATTGCTCTTTGCATCTAGATGGCTTTAGAGAACCTTGTTACTCATTTCTGATGGTCTTATGTAGCAGCACTGAAAAAAAATAGCTTTTTACTGTCCTTTTTTTTCCTTGGAGCTGCTATCCCATCTTAGCAGTCGTCTAGCTTCAATTATTTTTTTAGCTTTTGGATGAAGCACAACAGCTTATGCAATCTTCACCATCTAGCAAACTTAAAAAAATGAGTTGCATTCCAGGCCTTGATTTTCTTCTTCAAAAGTTGAGGCCTGAACTCAGCTCTGGGATTGGAGACAGTGCTGGTGACTTTGGTGTAACTGAGCTTTCTGAAATAAGGATATCACTTGTTTTGCACAGTAACCACAAGTATTTTTTAATGGTATTGTGTGGCTGAAGTTTGGGAATGGTGTCCTAGGATACTTTAGAAAAGCTGTATTTTGAATAATCTTGAGCTGTTATCCTAATATTGGAAACTCTGCACCCATGGCTCTTGTGGCTGAGGCTGCTGAATCCAATGTGCAGAAGCTGTTCTGGGAACTGCAGGTCTCACAGACAGCTTGGAACTGGGCTGTGTAGGCCATGTTAAGGTGAAAAAAGCTATTTGGATTTTACTTAGAATGCAGTAAAAAGCCAGTGGAAAAAAAGAACACTGAAAAGATGTTTTAGAGGTGACCACGGTTTCTGTGTTTCATCCACTTGTAGTTTGATTCTCAATTATGTCTAATCTTACATTTTTGTATTACAGACACAAGTTATCTTTAAAGTTAAATAGACACCTAAACACTCTGAAATCTCCACTTATTTCAGTTTTAAGTAGGCTTTTACTCCTCTGGGGCTAATTGCTTGTATAAACATTGTCTAACAATGTTGCTTGACTTTTCCAAGGGTCTGGTACTTACACTGTTATCTCCTCAAATATTAAAAAGATGTAATCCCTAGCTCCAGAGGTGTTCAAAAAGCTAAATAAAGTGATTTGTTGGAAAGTGCTAAGGAAGCTTTAAGATATTAGCCTAATAGAAAACCTATCAGTGGACTTCTAAAGCCTTTCCTCTTCAATTTTTATGGACTGTCTTAATTGACTTTTTATGAACTTATGAATAGGCTATGAAGAAAGTAGTTTCTTTTTTCCCTTTTATGTGCAAATAAGATAGATGGACAGCTTCTAACTTTATTTCAGAATATTTCTGATATTATAGACTTCCCCTCTGAGAAGAGATTTTCAACTAATGAAATGAGGTAAAGTTAACACATCTGCTAACACAAATGACAGCAGTGAATACAATAATAGTACTCAAAAACATTTTGGAGTGTTTATGATCACAAGCTTTAAAAATATGGGGAACAGAGCAGTCAGCTTAGATACTACACTCATTACTGGAGGGACACTAAGCTACCTAAACAAAATGTACTGCCATGGAGTTACAGAACCTTCTGTTACAGAATCTTCTGTTACAGAATCCTAGTTTAGTGGCTACAGCTGAGTTGAACCCTGATTCCTTGGGATTGTTCTGATAATCTGTCTTCTTACATGGAACATATAAGTTACACAGGAATGGCTTTTCTATCTCAAATTCTCCATGTGCTTCTCAAACCAAAAGACCTCTAGAAGCCTTCCTTGCTATTCAAGAAATTTCTAAAGAGATCGCTCTGCATAAAGAAAAGGAAGATGCTCTGGCTTTTGCCTGTAACAAGGAGATGCTAGTTTCCTCTTTGGGAGGTCTCTGGCACTTGGTGATACCAAGATCTATTTCTTGTCTCAAAGAGTTCTTGGCCCAGTGTGGTCTCGCTGCATTTCATGGTCTGACCCCAGCCAGCCACAAAGGCCCACACAGCCACTTGCTCCTTCCCCACCTCCAGTGGGATGGGGGAGAGAATCATAAAAGTGAGAAAACTCATGTGCTAAGATATAGACAGTTTAACAGATAAAGAAAAAGCCATGTGTACAGACAAAGCAAAACAAGGAATTAATTCACCCCTTCCCATGGGCAGGCAGGTGTCCAGCCATCCCCAGGAGAGCAGGGCTCCATCACGCAGAAGGGTGACTTGGGAAGACAAACACCATCACTCAAAACATGTCCTCTTTTTTCTCCCCCCAGCTGTACATGCTGACCATGATGCCACAGGGTGTGGAATATCCCTTGGGTCAGTTGGGGTCAGCTGTGCTGGCTATGTCCCCCCAGCTCACTGTGCACCCCCAGCTGCCTCACTGGTGGGGTGGGATGAGGAGCAGAAGGGAAACCTTGATGCCATGTCAGCTCTGCTCAGCAATAACAAAAACATCCCTATGTTATCAACAGTTTTCAGCACAAATCCAAAATACAGCCCCACACCAGCTACTGCAAAGAAAGTTAACTGTATCCCAGCCAAACCAAACACAATGCATCAGCCTCTTGCTGTCTGTGAGAAGGAAAGACCAGTCTAATTTAAAAGTTTCATCCTGATTCTCTTTTTTTCCCTGCAAAGTCTGTTTTGGGAATACATTCCACCCCTCTCCTACTCCTCCAAGAAAAGTTTCTATCTTATTAGACTTTGAAATTTTTTAAGATGAAAACATGGAAGCAAAGAGCAAAGAAAATTAAGTTCTAGATTATATTTAATAAGATGCTTTTCTAGTACTTTTACAGTCTTTATCTAGTACCTGGTAAGATATTTGAGTGATTTTTCTCAGTTCCAACTTCACCAGGCCTTTTTTTTTCTCAGCATCAATGGAGTATTAATGGTTATCCTGAGATTACTTTTGTTATTCAAACATTTTATGGCTTTTGCTATTGCCTCCAGCCCTCACCAATCCATTGTCCTAAATTCTTTACAAGAGTTTATCTCCACTTTACTTCTTCCTGTCTACAGAACTGAATACACTTTTAGCATCTTTTCCATGGACCTGTTAGTGCACTGGGATGGGATAATAGACAAGAGCTATTTGTGGATTTTATTATGTTTGGTTACACACTTGTAGTAATAGAAGTAGCATATAGTTCTTTTACTTGACCACCATGATGGTGACAAGGATGTTAGTGAGCCGATTCACACAGCAGACAAAGAGATTACTGTCCATTTCAGGAATGGCTGGTTGACTGACAACACTACAAGTGGTCTGCAGGAGTAACACATAAGACTGTCAGTTTTCAGGTCTTGTTTTGCTGCCAGCAGAAGTGCACTCTTCGAGGCCTTGAAAAGGTTGGGAGTAGTTCACAGCTACCAGCAAAGACTACACCAGGATCTCCACTGCTAACTGATCACTGTGCAATTAAGCTTAACCTCCTACCAGTGATGGTCCCCCAGAGGAACTCTCTGAAATTCAAATGAAGAGATTTTGAGCTAGACCAAATGGTTATCAGCAGGATGAGGAACCATGTTTGAAGGAAAAAGATAGTCAGAATAGAATGCACTAAGACTTGATATGAAGATGAAATGTGCAAGGTGAAATTGCTTAAAATTTTAGAAGCAAGATGCTTTGAACACTGACCCCTCAGACAATGGGAAATTCAAGAATGATGGTGAAGTGACAAGGAATTTTATGCCTTAATTGTTGCTGTCTGAAAAGCTGAAATAAATTCTTAGGCCATGTGAGTTTTGTGGGTCACTGATGAGCAGCCTAAACAGGATGAAGTCTCTGAAAGCAAATACTGGAGCAATCTGAGAAATATTGTGAGCACAGTGAACACCTTGTTTCTGATCTGCTTTCTACATTTTGTTACTGGGACTCTTCATGATGTACTTTTAACTGGTTTAGGGCAGGATGAAAGGCTCTTTGACCTCATTTGGGACAGAGCTGTCTGTCACAAGTGTTCCTCTGGATTATGAATTCTTGGCTAGCCTTCTTTTGGACAAAGTCAACTCATGTGAAAAAGGGGAGTTTCTACTATGCTCGAGTGTGTTTCACAGGATTCCATACTTTCCATATTCGTGCCACAGTTGTTTTCTCAACAAGTGGAATGACCAAAAGATTCCATGGATGTTACTAAATGGTGTTTTCTTCCTAGGAGTGCCAGGTGAGGGGAAGTGAGGACTTTCAGTGGACTTTTGATCAGTTGTGCCACAAAAATGTGTCTAGTCTTTTCTACTGATGGCTGTGGGCTGTTATGACTACTGGGTGGTGCTCACCAAACTCCCCTCTCTCCCAGCTAAGCTTTGGAAGCAAACACAGTAATTTTTAGGAGTTAAAAGCATATATTTGTATATGAAACAAAACAGTTATTCGGAAAAAAAGTACCATCTGTATTATTTGCTTTACATTCACAATTAGCTGAGTTTTGTGATATCAGTGTTAGCTGATGAGGACAATGTTCCCTTGTCAGAGGTACTTGCTCGAGGTACTGGGTCTGCAAGCAGCATAAAGCATACTCAAGGAGCGGAGTCAACGTAATCCAATCTATTTCTGCTAATTTCCTGGAAAACACTTTAAGATCATGATATTTTGCATGACCTCGCCGTGTCCGATGAGCAATTTAGCGACGGCTTACGCGCCGTCAGTGGTACCCTTGCTCAGGGCGGGAGGGTCCCCCGTGCCCCGGGGCTGGCCGGGTGCTGAGGCGAACACCCCCCGAAAGGAGCAATCAGCGGAAGCCGCACCTGCCTGGACGGCTCTTGAGAAGTTTCCCATCGGTTTTCCCGCCCCCTTCTTCTCGGCCGCCAGCGGCCGGGCTGCGGCGCCGGTGTCGAGCCCGTGCCCACACGGCTGCGGACGGAGCCGCAACTTTGGCGGCGCGGGGCCGAGGGGCTGCGCGCACGGCACGGCTCGGCTCGGCTCGGCTCGGCTCGGCTCGGCTCGGCTCGGCTCGGCTCGGCTCGGCTCGGCGGGGCCGGGCGCGGGGCGGGGCGGGGAGGCCGGGCCGCGGCCGGGAGGGCGGGCCCGCCCGCGGCGGCGCTGCCCCGGCGCGGCGGGGGAGGACGCGCGTCGCCACTTGCCCGCTCCTTCCCCGCCGCGGTGCGGCCGCAGGTTCCGCAGGCGCCCCCTCGTTCCCGTGCGCAGGGGCCGCGCTGCCGAGCGGGGCCGGGCGGGGATGGCGAGGGCGCCCGGCGCTGGTGATCCGGTGCCGGGCTCTGTAGCGCGGCCCGTCCCCGGCGGCGGCGGCGGCGGCGGAGTGAGCGCGCGCACGTGACCGGCCCCGGCCCCTCGGTGCCGCCGCGAACGGCCGCGCTCACACGCTCAGACACACGCGGTACCCGTGCTTCCATCCCTCCACCCAGCAATCCATCCATCTATCCAGCCGGCCAGCCAGCCCCGCTCCCCCGCACGCACCGCGCCGGCCGCCGCCAGCGCGAAGCTGTCGGCACCGCTCCGCGGGGGCAGCGCCGGCGGCGGCAGCGACCGCGCAAGAGGCAAGAGTTTGCGAGGGCTGCTCGTGCCTTCCCGAAGAGGTTTTGCGCCCAGAGGATGGCTGGCTGCGGGCTGTCGGAAGACGCTTGCTTCTCCTCCTTCTTTTACAACTACACCTCCTCCTGGGAGACCTCCTACAACCAGGTAAGAGGTGGCCGGTGCTGCGCGCTCGCCGCCGCTGCGCCCGCCCGGCTCCTCGGGGGAAAACGAAGGTGGTGCCAGTGTGTGCAGGAAGGGTCTGGAAGTGTTTCTGTTCAGCATGTTTGTTGCGGGTTGGGGGGGCTAAATCAGCCGAAGAAAGAAATGAGAGAAAAGAGCCTCTTCCCGTGTGCTTTTCAGCCCCCTTGCCTCTGCCCCCTCCCCTCCCGTGAGGAAGAGGAGCGTGAGGAGGACTAAGGAACGAGAGCCGTAGCCCGCGGAGGGCTCTGTGTTGCCCGGGAGCAACTCGGGGCTCAGCCGGGCAACTCGATCGGAGTGCCCCGAGCCTGCCCTCGGCTGCACGGAGGGACCGCGCTGAGGCAGCCGGGCGGGGGGAGCAGGGTGCGAGTGACAGGCTGCGTGCGAGAGGGACTCCCCGCACCCGCTGCCTCCTCCCGCAGAAATGGCTGCATACGCGTCCAGATCCGTAATTTCGGATCCTGCCTAGGTGGAAATAGTTCGGCTCACCCATCTCTCTCTGTAATTCACCCCCGATCCCCCTTCACGCACTTAACTTTGATGACTGTGCAATGCGGAGCGCGCAGCCGGGTAACGCCGGCCGGCTCCGTCCCTCCCGCCCGCGCCGGGGCTCGGGCGGCGGGGGGCGGCTGGCGAGGCGGTGGGGGAGAGCGGGGGGAAACCAGAAATCGCGCCTCAGAGGTAGAGAGCTATTCTGGGAGCCTCCGAAGCGCCTTTAATTAAATAACTGTTGTAGTCTGCTGCCCCCGCTGCTTGTCTGGTGAAAGTCTACAGGCAACTGTCATTTATAAACTGCACCGGTGTGTGTGTGCGTGCGTGCGTGGGGAAGGGGTTTTCTGGCGCTGGCGTGACAGGAAAAGTTGGGCAGCGGATGGAAGCGGGCCGCGGAGCGAGCGAGAGGCGCCCCGGGCTGTGCGGGCGGTGGTGCCCGCGGGGGGACGAGGGGGGTCACCTCCCCGCTTCCCCTGCGGGGGACAGAGCCCGCTGAGCTCAGGGGAAAACGTGCAGCCCTACGACCCCAATTTCCAGGCGACTGAGACCCCCAAACTAGCAGTGAACAGTCTGAGGTTACACCTCACGGCGAGGCAGGGAGACGCCGCGCGCACTTCCCTGCTCCAGGAGTTGCGAGCGGCGAGGAGCGGGGCCGCCCTTGGGCAGCGGCCGGCCGGGGAGCCCGGGCGTTGTGGGGCTCGAAGCCCTGACAGCCTGCTCGTCCGAGGCAGCCGAATAAATAAAGACGTATCGCTGTGTCCCGGTGCGAGCGGAGCCCGCCGGGCCCATCGCGGCAGCGCCCGCTCCGTGCCGGGGACAGCCGCCTGCCGGGTGTGCCGCCCCGGCCGGCAGAGCCTTCCCGGCGGGGAGCAAGTCAGGCTGGCGTGCGCCGAGGAGAGGGGGACTCGTGTGGGGACCAGCCACGCATCAGGCATAGAGCCGGCGCTGAAACGCCGTCTCCGGGCGCGCCGGAGCCCCTCTGGCTCGGCGGAGCCCCCCGGAGCCCCCCTGGCAGCCCCGCGGCCGGCGGGGACAGCGGCGCTTGGCCGGTCCGTGGCGGGGCCGGGAGGGCGCGGCCGGAGCCGGCGCTCGGAAGCGCGGCGGGGTTGCCCGGACTCCGGGCCCGGCGCTCGGCGTGGCCGGGGCCGCCTCGGCGGGAGTTGGCGCCGAGCTCGGCGCTCGCAGGGGCTCGGGGTGGCCGGGGCTCCCGAGCCCGCTCCGGCGTGGGCTCTTCCGCACGTACCGAGGACACACACCGGTGCCGGTGTGCCCATATGAGCACAGAACGTGCGTTATTGTCCTGCTAAATGCGAGCCCATGCAAGTCACTGGGATTTAAGAAGGGCTCATGCCTGGTATAAAAAGGCAGGCAGTTACAGGGGAGACTCCTTTGAAACCATCAGAGGGGGAAAATGCTTAGGAACGCAGACAATAAAATCAGGTTTAAACCAGCTCCTTTATCTAAAGTTAGTTTCATTCTGTAGCGAAACAGTTCGGTGAAAGAATGTCATGGTGAAATGATAGGTTCCCTTGCATCCCCTTTCAGGAGAGCAAGCTATATCACAATGGAAGCAGGAAGAATTGCTGGCAAATCCAGAGTTGATCTGTTCTAAATACCAGTGTTGAACTGTATCTAAGGGAAAACGCGGGAGATAATTCAGAATGCAGAAGGTCTATTTATAGCAGAACTATATAAACTGTAGGATATATACACAAAGTTGAATTAAATATGCATGATTAGGAAAGGTGTTTCGAAGGAGAAGGTGTAATCATTACATAGCATTACAACGGATGAACAGATGAGCTTGCAAGAGCTTCCAGGGTGAAGATGAGAGGAATTTTTAAGACACATATTCTTTCTGGTGCTCAAGGCTTCTTTCTATTTTCATCTTTTGCGTATTACGTTACCATTTATATCAGTCAAATTCATCAGCTGAGGATTAGCGGTAGATGTTAGTCTGAATATGAAATCAAAATGAATATGGGATTTTGCTGCAAATACATTTTCCTTACAAGTTTTAGCACTTAAAAAGGCAGACTTGGCTCAGACTTGACTGTCAGCCATATTCGTGTTTGTTTGTTTTTACCTGAACTGAGTTAAAAAAAAAAAAGCTTTCAAACCTTCTTGCTAAATTTAGCAACATAGCCGAAATAGAATTTGTTTTGTTTTAAACAAAACAGCAAACAGAAAAACTTTTAAAAAAGTGCTGATATGAGAAGATGGGTTGACTACTGGAAAAATAGTTTTTTATTCCAAATCAATATGATGCACTCTCAACATCTTATACGAGGTAAAAGGATCCCTTGTATAATATCAATCGCGGCTCAGCCATAGCTTTCTCAGAGGATCTTTTCCTGGCATCTCAAGGCTTTAATGAGAGTACAAGTAATCAAAATACAACTCAACAATGGAACCAGTCAGGTTAAACAGAACAGTGACTTCTAGAAGCATAATATACTGTCTGGCAGCTGTGAGAAGAGAGCTCTGATGTTTGTTTTATAATTCAGGGAGTTTGAGAGATGTGTTTCAACCTTTATATTTTGGTGCATTATTGCAGTTCATTTTTAAGCACAAGCTTATATGCATGATTTGTTGGTAATATTCTTGGAAGGAGCTTTTCCATTGCATATTAAATTTCAAAGTGCATCACAAAAATGCTTGTAATGGAGAAATCATGTCTAGAAACTTTATGAAGTCTGTTTTGAATCAATTTCTTAGATAGTCTTCCCGAATATAAGGCTCCATATTAGTTACAAATAAGACTTCGCATTATTAAGGATAACTTCAAAAAGATTGAGTGTTCTCCTGAAGCTTGCTGTCTTTTTTTAGAGTTATTGTGGTACAGGGACTTAACCATTATGCTAAATTTCAGAGCAGTCAAACTTGTAGACTTAAATCCTGAGAACTTTGAACTGTGGTTGCATAAACTTACCTATGTTGTCTTGCCAGTGTGTATAAAACTGAGATGAAGGAATATCCTTCAGATTTCCTGTTGATTTATTCTGTGTTCTTCATTTTTAGACTGTCACTTCTGGTTCTTTATTTTTGCTGGAACCTTCCTGAATGTGTCTTCTGGAAATTTTCTTTACATCTGTTTCTTAATTAGTAGTCATGAGTAAATAACAGCTATTTCTAAGTGCTGCAAGGGGTACTCAGCCTCGCAAGAGCAGTAATATTTCTCGGTATAACCTGTCTATGCTGAACTAGCAGCATTATTTGTATTAATTATTTTTCATTCTCCAGTTAAGGATTGGATACGTTGTTGTGTTACTAATCTGTGTGGTTGGGAAGTGCTTGAAAATAATTTGAAATGTAGTTTTTGTGAATGAAATTCTATGACTAACACATAAATTTGGATACTTATTTTAATTTGACGTCAAAATCCTTGCAGTATGGAAGTAAAATGAAGAGTGTGCTGCCTGATTGATGTCATTATTTCAGAGATTTTTCCCTGCAACTCTCAGCCGTGGACTTAGTAACTGGCACCATTTTCTTTGTCCTGTGTTTTCAAACATAGCAGTGCACGGTACAACATATTTGGGCAAAATGTATTCTGTGGGTATTAGTAAGTCAGTGAAAGATGAAGCTAAGAGCCAGCCTTGTGGGTTGCCTCTTTGTCTTTACATGAGCACGGACAGAAGTGCCCTCGTGTAGCTTTCTGCCAGTATTTTTAAGGAGCTGAACTGAGTGTAGTATATTGCTTTTATGAATTTTACTCTCAGTAAAATTCTTTTACTTAAGAGTATGACCAGTGGCCACTTCTCAGGGGCAATTGACCAAAACAACTTTTTGACTTATTTTTGTTTCCATTTTTTCTGTTTTTTTTTTTTTTTTCTTATATGTTATTTGAGTAGTAGAACCACAAAATCTACGCAGGTTTGGCATTATGCTAGATTAATTTGTGTTAATGCCCTGCATGTGTAGAGCATATATTGAGTATGTCTATGTATGAGAGATACCAATCTGTACAAGATTGGACAGTGCACTTTATGGTTTTTGAAGATGTTTTTCTTAAATGGAAAAAGACTCAGTCAATAGTTTTACATTATTTGATGGTGAAAACCAATGGAATAATACAATCATTCAACTGAAGTTACATTTTAACAGAGCCTGTAACATCTGTGCAAATTAAAAGAAGACTGTCAAAACTAAATAAGTTAAGAAAAAAATGCAATCCTGGTTTAGTATTAACAGAAAATACTATGTCATTTTAAAAAAGACTGAATCCTGGATTTGAAGTTTTCCTGACTCCAAGGGGTGTTCGTGCACAAAGCTGAAAAAATAGCAGTAGAAATGAAAGTGAAACTGAAGACACCTATTTTCTTGACATCCCAGCAAATGATAAATGATAGGATAATGAGAAAGATGTAGTTTATTAAAAACAGGTAACAGGTAAAACAGGACTTTATTAAAAATGTTGTTAAACATGATTCTCTTTCTTTCAGTGATTAATGCCTAAATTGCTCATTCCACACAGTAGCTTTGAAAAGTGTATTCTGATGGCAGGTTCATCTCACAAAAAAAGCACAGTTTAAACTCGGAATGAACCATTTCCTCATGCCCCAGAGAACAGCAATTGAATAGTTACACAGTAGAGCACAATAGCACAACTTTAAAGCCCATGCAGAAAATGGGCAAGGTATTATTGTTGTATCTAATTTTAGAGGAAAAACTCATGTGCAGATTGTGAGTTACAGTTATGGCTGCGATGAACTAATGCTGTTCAGTGCTTTATACATGAGATGGGATTTTCAAAAATACAGTTTTGTTCAGGAGAGAATGTCAGTAGTTCTAGCAATGCGTTCTGAAGGAAGAGGGCAGGGAGTTCTTAGCTGGTCAAATGTTCATGTGGTCTAAGCAGAAATGTAAAAGTGCAGGGTTTGCATTGGAATGAGAATGGGGTCATCCACCCTTTGTACTCATCATCAGGGAAGCAGAACCTTCTTCCAGAGAGACCATAGGAAATCAATGTGTACACTTTGCTAGTGTAGAGATAAATGGGTACTGCAGAAGGGTATTAAATATAAAAGTGCAGCAGTAAAATGATTTACTACATGAAGAAGTGGAACTTTCTTTTGGTCACCTAAAAAGCAATTTTCATTTTTTGATAACATAATTATATTTTTTTTAATACTAATAACAGAAAAGGCTGGCAAATCAGCTATTTTACATGGATTTGAGCTATACAATAGAAGCTAGGAAAGCCTTGATAACAAATAGCAGCTTATTTACAAACATTTACCTTTTTTTTTAACATATTATCTGGCACTTATAATTTAGATTTTAATGATCTGATCTGACTCACCAAAAGTTAATGGGTTTTTTAATGTTTTTTCCTGAGGCGGTGTGGATGCTTGTGATCCAGTTTGTCTCGCCATGACCAGAAGGTATCACTGAGGGATACCAGCACAACGGATGCACAGAGGAGAGAACCTGACGTACATTTAGGTGTGGAGGCTTAATGAAATGTGGAAGAGCAGGTGCACAGTCCTAATGTGTCGGTGGTTTTTTAATTTCCTATGATGTGTCTGTCTGCTGTGTGAGCAAAACTCCTTGTACATTTAAAACTTATAGGGCTGTAAAACTGCTAAAAAGGACAGAAGCCAAATAATTTTACGGTATTTTTTGTCTTAGGCTCTGTGCTCTCTACAAGTGGCAGTTAAGATTCTCCTTCTGCTACATCACTGTGTGTTACTGTCTCCTCTCTAAAGGTAAAATTAAGGTGAAGACAGATTAATAGGAGAGCGACCCTTGCTCTGGTTATAGCACTTGTGACACCGGTGCTAATTTTGGAAGGAGAAATTGGGTATTTGCAGTTCCATGTGAACTCACTGTGACCCAAAATGATGAGAGGTGTGTCTACGCTAGCACTTTTCCTGAGGGCAGGAGTGTGCTGTGCTCATCCCAACGCTGCTGTGCTTTGGTTAGTGTCGTAGGCTGGTCTCATTGCTATTGATCAGAGTTCCTTCTGGATAAAGCTGGACTGAGAGATGTGTTCCAGGAGTACCCCTAGAACATTTGAACAAATTTATATTCAGCTAAGGAGATGAGATCAGATCTAGGGTGGAGTTAAATTATCAAACCATACCTTGAAGTGTGTGGTGCAGAGCATGGAGCATAGACATCGGGTCCTCCACCAGCTCTCTGACTTTTCCAGTTTTACAATTCTACAATACTTGCTTGTGTAGACAGTCCTTGCATCCAGCTGAGTTTGTCTAGCAGAGAGTGCATGGAAGCCCGTATTTGGGAAGCTGGTTGGAGGCTTGTGGATAGAACAGGTCACCTGACATGCACCCTTATGTTGCAATCATAAAGCCATTATTCTTTCCCTCAAAAAGGGGCAGTTTGTGCTGGCATGAAGAGGAAAGGTTCATTTCATCACTTGTAATATAACACGAGTGAATAAGAGGCCCTGGTACTTTGGCTTGCTAAAGCTCTCCACATTTTTAACCCATTTTATTATTTGCAAGAGCAATTTAGTTCCTAATGTTAACAATGAGTGATTATGATTCTGTACTTCCGTTTACAGCACAAATTAGCGTTTTGTTTTCCATTACAGCTTTGAATGAGGAATTTAATGTATAATTTGCTGCAAATAGATGTTATCATCTCTTTGGATGTGAACAACCACATAAACTTGAGCAAATGATAAAAATGGAATCAATTACTTCTCAAATGGAAGTAGTTTACAAACCTTCACAAACAAAATGGCAATAGTTGGTGGTTATTGTAACAAATAATTAGTTTTTTTTTAAACAACATTTATTGAATTCTATTGACAATTTACTAATTGCTTATAGAATATTTAATCATCCCCCTCACAAAATACATGCCAGAAAATATATGGATTTTTTAAACTGTAGATTCCCTCTGTTGTCCTTGTATGAAGCTTTTCTCATACTTTTATGGTTATATTCACCTGTACAAATGTTCCAGAAGGGTAGCACTGAACCACAAATCATGCTGCTGCTGCTGCTGATTAGAGAGTTTCACAATACTCTAGAATTAGTAGATTACGACGGAAATTGTGGAGGAGGGAAGAATTAAGAGTAAGTGTTGTAGGCTGTATGCAAAGCCTGCTGAAGGTGATGTAAATTTTTCTGCCACTTTTGACCTCATGATCTATGTTCTGGATATTAGAAGGATAAAGAAGAGAAGAGACATTATTGCAGTTGCTAGAATGAGTGAATGCTGTCAGTCTCTACTGTAGGGGGAGGTAATATCTTGTACTTTAATGAGTTTCCTAGTGTGAATTTCACAAAGGAAGTTTTCCACTGTCAGTTGCTGTGATCTGCTTCTGTATTATACAGAGTTATTCAAGCCTGGAAAAATACCAATCCACAGACAAAATCAGTGTGAGAAACAGTCCAGAATCACACTCAGTCTCTTCCCATTGCAGAGACCTTCCTCATGTCTAAAGGATGTAATCCAAGTGTCATTTTCAACCCCTTCCTTTCAAAGAGGCTATTTCTAAATTCTGATGATTTTCTACATACTGGCTGGCATATTTGTTTATTTCTGATCCCCTAAAGCTTTGACCCTAAAGTCACCACCTACATGATTTTCTGTCACTGTGAATTAATCAGCCTTTTTCTCACAGTAACCCCAATGTATCCATCCATTCTGTATACAATATAAGCCCTGGTGGTACAAAGTGTCTTGATTGCCCCTACCTACTCTCTTACCCTTACTTAAAAATACAAATTGAAGTCCATGCTTTGTTTCATTTAATACTGTAGACTTTACACCTCTTGTCATTTTAAAGCCTTTGCATAATTTAGTTTTTCCCTGTTTACCATTAATACCACCTCTTTTTGTTTATTACTGATGCTGGATTTGATGCTTGCTGGGCTGGTTCCCTGAACAAGAACTTTTTTGCTATCTCATGCTTTCCCCTTTGTCTCATTGAAGTCATGAGCCCATTGAGGAGGATCATGTAGGCTTTCATCTACCTGGTTTCTTGAAAGCCATTGTTGTCTAATTATTAAAAAAGTGTAATCTCATTTTGCACTTGGAAAACTGTGGAACAAACTGACTCAAACCCCATTCATCACTCTGCTGCATTTCACTCTATTCATCTGTTGCTTATTTCTTTAGGTTGGTGTCTGCTGCCATACTTGGATCAGTCTGTAGATCAGATGAACAATAGCTTTTTATTGTTCTAATAATTAAAAAAAGACTAATGGTGTATTTTCTAATTTGCTTCACTCTACCAAACATTGAAGTAATTAAGGGGAAAAAAAAGACAGAATGGGAATAGTATAGCTTGCAATTCAGGGTCCTGTAGTCAGCCTTTTAGCCTTCTTTTGAAACCATGGAGCTGATTGTTTAAGATGGAGATTTTTCCTAATTTTATTTTTGAGGCAGCTGTTGGTTGTAAAAATTCACTTGCCTTCTCATTTTGACTATAAGTCTGTTTATTTGTTTGGTCCTTTTTTTTGTCTTTCAGAGCAAACTGACTTGGGCTAGAGCAGGTCAGTCTTATGATACTTTGGTTTGCAGTGAACTTTTTTGAAGCTTAGAATGTGTGTCTGGTGTAATGATTCCTGAAGAGTTGATGGAAGTTCATTTTAGGAACGTGGGCCTGGCTTCATAAAACATATCTACAGTTGTCACAGGCTCCCTGGACTGAGCAATTCACAATGTCAGAGGTTTATTTGGATTGTAAAACTCACAAACTCACTCCAATGAGTTAATTTACTTCAACCATTTCCTTTCTTTTTCTGTCTCTTTTTTAAATTATATTTTCTGAGTTAAACAGGACATTGTGAATTGATATATCTGCTCAACTTTGACTTGTCATTCATGATACTTCTTATTATATCTGCCTGATACCTACATGTCTCAGTTTGCTTAGGCCTTGATCCAGCAGACCACTTAATTTCTCAACAGTAAACCCTTGGAAGTCAAGGGAACTGCTTACAGGTTATAAATGGATGTGTGGTGTATTGGATTAGGGCCTTCAACAGCTGTAGCTTGAGGACAGAGAACTTTGCTTCCATCTTGTTTGTCAAGAACTTGCCATGCTTTGAATACATTACAAGTATTGATGTAATTGTGGTTGTGGGAGCAAGAAAGCAGTGAGGAGATCAAGGAGACCTGGTCAATTCTCCTGTGGCATTTCATTCTCCTTCTTTTTAAAATGGTTTTACAAATAAAAGATGATTACTTTTCTCCCAACCAAAAAGCTGTGTGATTAAATGCATAGGTTGTGCTCTAAAATGCAAACTTACTACAGAAAGCCTTCCATGAAATACATTTGAGAGTGGGAAACTCCAGGTTTAAAGAAAAGGAAAAAAAGATGGGTGTAAACATGTAATGGTAAAAAAAAAAAAATTTAAATAGGACATGCACACACTGAAACAATGACAGAATGAACTACTGACCAAATAAATTAGCAAAACAAAAGTAAGGTTGCACTCCCATCGTTTTTTTAATTTTCATCCAAAAGACTTTAATTGTTGGAGGATTAAAATAATTCATATTCAAGGATAGAAAGTGGTAACAATATGCAGAGCTTGGATGCTCCAGCTATACAAGAGACAGTGAAAGGAATACTTTTCTCTTTGTGGGATGTCAAAGCCAAAAGAGGGGGGAAAAAACCAGGAGGGGGTTGTGGCTCTTTGATGTCACTTACAGAATAAGAATAATGCTGTAAAAGAAATAGCATAATCTTTTTCTATTTATCTAAGTCCTTTTTTTTCCCAAAGAGTTAGGGCAGCATTGTTAATTGATTTTTCTGACGCTCATAATAACAGCTGTATTAAAAATAATTTAAAAGAATTTTTTTCTAGGAGCTGAGCCCTGCAGATTGTGTTGTAGAAAAGTGGGTAAAGAGTGGATTATTATACATCACTGTTCTCACATAATTATAATCTGCTTGATTGGTAAAATGCATGTTGTGCTTTTGCATTGTCCATTTTCAACCAGTGGTGTCTTTCCAATAAGATTTGCTGGTTTAATAGTAATAACATCAGGAAGTCTCATGCCCTTTCAGTATAAATAAAGGTTGTCCTAACAGCTGCTCAGATTGTGCTGGCAGAGTAGCCATCGTTGCTGGAGTGTCAGTTTTTGGCCAGAATATTTTAACACGCTGGGGCTTTTTTCTGGTTACCAGTGGTTGAATCATGTCCAACTGTGAAAACAGATGTGTGGCTTTTTTGGGAAGTAAAGTTAATTAGGGGTCATTTATGAATTGGTTCTTTTTTTTAAATTAATACTTTATTTTTTAATTTATTTACTGTGAGGTTAGAGGATACCTTTAGAAAACAAATTGGGTCTTTTTATGAACATGAACTTGGACAGATCCAAACAAACAACATTATAAAGAAAATTTTGGGTATATCCACGATAAAAAGAACCTTTCAATTGCACATTAGCTTTAAAAACAATGTTAAAAATGAAAAGAAGAAATACTTAATACAATGAGGCAAAAAATGGAAAATAAAAATGATTGGTTTATCATGGTGCATATTGTGTATTAATATTGCTATCTTACCATTTTGTAAGGATGCCCACAGTCTTTTCACATCTGTATGGGCCAACCTTTAACACATGTCTCACTAAATTTTTTGTTTTCTTCATCTTTGACTTTCATCTCTGAAAGGAATTCTTTAGGTGAAGACTGAAAAATATTTCCCATGTTTCAGATACTACTTTCCCTTTTGTGTTTATTATAGTCATTTGTACCTTTAACATTGATGTCTGTCTATTTTTAAGTCTGCTGGTAGACAACCTAGTTTTGTGGAAAAGAGAGTTTTTCACATGAAGAAAGTTTTAGTCTTGTGATTCCTTTCTAATTCTTCTTGTTCTTGATTGTTGTATAAAATAAATAGAAAATATGGAAAAAAACAAACAGCAGCAATTGATGTTAAAATTAATTAAAAAAATTAAATTTGATAAATTACAAAAATTGCTCTCAAAAATTAAACAAGCAAACTTGTTGAATTTCTGTTACTCTTGTTGCAAATAATTGTCATATGAAATGGAAATCTGTTCATTAGAGCATCCTGAAGCAAGGATGTTGTCCCTGTGCACATACTGGGGCTGCACAATGTATGGAGCAATGACACCCCAAGCGTGCTGAAGTGTCTCTGGAATTGCCACTAAACCTTCATGTCTGAATGAACAATAACCCCATTGAGCAGCATTCAACTTTCCTAAGACTATTGCAACTGTAAAATAGCAATGCAAGCGGGAAAAAAAAGAGATTGTTATGCATATATTTTGCTGCCTTTTTATTTTTTTTTTTCTTTTCGCACGGGGAAAAAAAGAATATTTGGAAAGATCATGGAGAGACCATTATAAAACAGTTATACTTGTGGAGATGACAAACATCTATGTCCATGAAACCACTGAGCTTCTCCCATGAGTAGATTGAACCACAGGGCTTACTTGGTGCTGTGGATGGAATCCCTCTTAGAGAGTGCCAGTGAAAGACTTTGCATGTTTGGAAGAGTATGTTGCCCATCAGGATTTGCAGAGGATGAGGAGATGATGTATTTCTAGTGGTTTTAGGTGTTTTCTGTAAGGGACATTGCCCATTCCTTGAGCAGAATGAGCATCTGTTGGATTAGTAGTTGCCCAGGATTATGAAAGGATGTGGCAGCACTACCTGCAGTGCAGGTTTCTAAGGCCTGACATGTAGGGTTCCTATTTTTGGATATAGTTTTGCCATATGTTAACTGTATGAACTGGGTTTTGCCAGTTGTATGTCTCAAGCAAGGGTAGTTGTTTGGTTGGTTTTGTGTCTTTATGTTGGGTTCTTTTCTAATGCAAATATGAAGAAATGTGATTTTACTCTCTTCAGAAATGTCACTAGATTTAAAAAAATCCAGAATTTCATACTGCAATATATAATTAAATCTTGTTACCAGGAAAGGCAGTATAAAGCATGGAACTTTTTAAAAAAGATTTGTTATTTTTATTTTTTCTTAGTGAAGATTATTAAGTGTAAGACAAAAAGCAAACAAGAGAATAAAAGGACTGGCATATTGAGAATATTTATAAAATATTAATTCTTTTGTTGTTTAGAAGATGTAAAGCAAAGTGGCAGCAAAAGTCAGAGCTGTATTTGATTAGAAATCAAAAGGTTATTAATAGTGCTGATTACTTCAGCTTAGTTATATCTGCTCTAGTATTACTCCTATTTGTTTGCAACACTAATCAACCTCACTGTAAGCCCTTATCTTTGACCAGCCAGAAGAAATCATAAAAGGAAATAATTGTTTAGCGAGAAAGACTTTGATAACAGCATGACTCTTGTATGGGAGACAAGGAGATAACACTGTCGGAGTGAAATGATAGAACCAAGGTAGCTAAGGTGATAAATTCTTTAGCTGTCTTGTCCTCAGCAGTAAAATATACAGCAAATTAAAGATATCTTTTTAAGAATTGTTTTAAGAACTGATCATGGTTGTAATTTGCATGTTTCACATTTGCATGTGTAGAGGAAATGGTGGAGATTTGGTTTTGAGAATAATATGATTTCATAAAGCCACAGATTTAGCCAGAGTTTGACCAGGTGATTCAGTCACAACTTACTATTCAGTTATCTCTCTATTGAATTGAAAATTGTGCTTAGTGTTGGAATTTAATTTGACCAAAATATTTTACAAAATATAAGTATTTATCTGAAAGAAGGCAGAGAGCATTCAGTAAAGCTTTTGCTACTTACTGTATTGGTTGATCATTCTCAATGTTTGCTGTCTTTAGCAGGTCTTGGTTTTCATTAGAGTTACTCAGAATTAATTTTCTAGGCAAAAGTTCTCTTTATGACTTGACCTGGTCGGTGGGGAAGCCCTTCAGTATGTTTTTGTTTCTACCTACAAAAAGTACTTTAACTCAAGACACCAGTGTGTAATTTTTTTTTTTAAGCTAATCAAAGTGCCCTCTTTAAGACTCTTACCAGAGGACATTTTTTGCAGACTTCAAGTACATTTGCATAACTTCTCTGTTTTCCTTCCAATTTTTTGATTTCCCTTCAGGAAAATCAGATGTCAGAAGCACAAGATGGTACTTCAGTATTGGTCTCTACAATGCTGTTAGTGCTACAGCAAGAATTAATTTACCTGCTTCACTTTGTTTTGTTCAAGGTTTAAATTCATTTTTTGCTGCAGTGTCACAATGAGGGCTCACATTGAGTAACTTGTGTTTGTCAATACTTGCTGAGTTAACTGAGTTGTGACTATCCAGGACACAGTCTACCACCCTGTACATATGGTACATTTTCTGTGAATTGATCTGCAACTTAGTACTTTATTTTATCCAAACAGGCTCAAGAGCAAGCAATCAAGGAAGAGTCAAATCCATGTATTTTAGCATCAGTGATTGCCTGTAATGGTTTCAGTGTGGTGTAATCTGCAGTCAGGTGTGCTGAGGAAGTTACCATGCCAGTTGTTCACCTTTGCTGCCCCATTGTGTTAGTGTGACTTTGGGACAGAAGGCTCTCCACCCAAATTGTCAAGCTTAACTGCTCACTCATTTGCTCCCTAACCTGGTTCTTTCAAAATGACCTAAACTAATAGAACAATGAAAAAATTCTATTGTTATGAATCTTTACAACAGCAAGCAAACCTGCATTCATTTTGAAAGAGCTTGGGTAGAGTGGTGATGTGCTGTCATGCTGGGTGACCATCAAGAAGTGATGATGAGCAGCTAAAGGTCTGTAGGGGTGGTAGTCTGGGTCAGCTGCAGCCTCCAGAGACTCACTGAATTCAGCCTGTTTGCTATAAAAGCACTAAACTGGGAGAGGTACTATGTAAATAAGAATGAAGAGCTTTTTCTGGGAAAGATTTGAGATGAAAACATTGGGAGCTTCTTTTTTCAGTAGATGTGGATTTTTCCTCACTGAAAAGCTATAGATAGTGAATGAATTTTTTGTAGATGTGTGTTGAGGTTGTGATTTTTATTTTTTCCCCTGCCCATTTGCAAGGATCACTCAATGATTTTGAGTGATCACATTTTTGAAGCTCAGCTTTAGACATCTTAAATAGGGTTCACTTTCAACAACTAATTGTTTAGTTTTTACTGAATTTTTGAGCTTTTTGAGCAACCAAATCTTAAACAACAGGAATCTATGTCTCTTGACATGCATGCCTCTGATATTTAATGTGTGAAGACAGCTTGCAACCACATTTCAGGGAAAGCTGGATTGGGACCCTTGCTAGGCTGGATTATGCAGAGGATCACCAGTAGTCACAGAAATTGATTATTGTAACTGATGTCTCTTTTTAATGATGTATGCTTATGATGTCTGTAAATCACAGGCAGGACTTTGAAAACTTACACAGACTGCTGTATAAGTTCTTGGAAACAAACCTAGCACGGTCAGCTTCTTATGTAGTTCCACAGTGCAGGGCTCTGTTTCCCAATCTGATTTGATGGCATATATTTTGCTTGCAGATTTTTGTAAGCTGAAACTGAACACTTGAACAGCCTGTCCTGATATCTGTGTGAAACATACATGAGATAAAACAGCCTGAAATAATTCCCTGTAAGCTGTCAGTGACCACACCATGAAGAGTTTTGATTTGGCAATGATGACTGTATTTAGAGCTGAGCCCAGAGGATTTAGGGTAACATTTGTCAAAGGCTTGGTTTCTGAAGGTGCATGGATGTGAGAGTCTCCTAAAATATGTAGTGCTGTGTAGGAACATTTGAGATAGTTTAAAATTAACTAGCTCAAATAACAAAGGCAACAGAGATAGGTAGCACTTCAGCCTTGTAGTGGATTAGTGACTACAGGTGTGCAAGTGTGTCAGTGTACCTTCATCCTGTCTACTGTCCAGATCACAGGAGCACAGCATCATTAGGTTGGAATGGGCCTCTGGAGACCATCCAGTCCAACCCCCCTGCCAAGGCAGGGTCACCTAGGACCGGTGACACAGGAGCTCATCCAATGGGTTTTGAATGTCTCCAGAGAGACAGACTCCCTGGCTTTTCTGGGCAGCCTTTCCCAGTGTTCTGCACCTTCAATGTAATGTTCATCCTCATGTTGAGGTGGAACTTGTGGTTTAGTTTATGGCTGTTGCTGCTTGTCCCACTGCTGGGAACCACAGAAAAGAGTCTGGCACCATCCTCTTGGCACCACCCACCTTGGGGATACTTGTATGTATTGATGAGATCCCCTCTCAGTCTTCTCTTCTCCAGACAAAACAGGCCCAGCTCCCGCAGTCTCTTCTCAGAAGAGAGGTGCTCCAGACCCCTCATCACCTCTGTGCCTTCCACTGGATCCTCTCCAGTAGCTCCTTGTCTTCCTTGTCTGGAGAAGCCCAGAACTGGGGGCAGCACTCCAGATGTGGCCTGGATAGAGCCAGGTGGAGGGGCAGGATCACTTTCCTCGAAATTTGGGCCACATTCTTCCCCATGCACCGAGGATCCCATTGGCCCTCCTGGCCACAGGGGCATGGCTGGCTCATGGACTCACATTACCTGAAGGAAAAAGGGTTGTTAACAGGTCTAGGGTTTTCAAAATATTTTAAAATTATTAATCTAGCTTAAAGCCAAAATAAACATAGACATTGAAATACCTGATTTATGTTAATTTAGATGTATTTGTCTGTGTAGTAATCCTAAATGCTCTACTGTGAAGCATTAGAAATTCCATCTACAACATTTTCTACAATAACTTTCATATGGGTGCCTTAATGAAGTTCTTAATGTAAGAGAGATGACTACTTTTGTATTGTGAAGCACACAGGTTTCAAATGAGCAAAAAATACATAATTCTCTGAAACAAGATATATATATATAATAAAAGTAACTAACTCAGAGTTAACTTAAAGAGTTGCAAAGCATGTTTAAAAGAGTCATGTATAGTCAGTTCTCTGGTAGTGCAGAAATTTCCATTTTTATAAATTAAACTGAAATGGTAGGGTTATTAACCATTGGAGCAGGCTTCCAGGGGAAGTGCTTGAGTAACTATCCCTAGAAATATTTAAAATATCTGTAGATGTGGTGCTTAGGGACATGATCTATTGGTGGATTTAGCAGTCAGTGCTAGGTTAGTAGTTAGATTTGATGATCTTAATGGTCTTTCCCAGCCTAAATGATTCTATGAGAGTTTTAAGCATTGTCCTGCTGTTTCTGTATTTCTTATTCTCCCCAGCAACTTCAGGAATAACACAATATGTGGCATTTAGTTTGTGTTTAATCTCTCTTTTGTTTTTAAACAGGTCTTCTTCAACTGGTAGCAGCTCTAAGAATTATGTGAGGAGAATTCTAGAAATAAAAACAAATCAGAGAAGACAATGTAATGATGCTCTATACTTACATATAAGTTTTCTGTCATTTGGAAACTCAAGGGCTCTTGCTTTTGGTTGCCAAATGTTAGGCTGATTGTTTTCAAGGTGAAGCTGCACTATGCTGCTTTGAACTGATACTGCATGATTAGGGTAATAAATAAGTGCCACTTAATTGGAACAGGCCTGATCAGAAGACATTCCAGGTAACTGATTTAAGCCAAACAATACTTAATTGCAGTGAATGTTGCTTAATGGGTATGATAATTATGTGCATTGGGGATACCTTCAAATGATTCATTGGTGGTTGGGTCTTTTGTGTCTGCCTCACTGTTGGCTTCTTTTCCTGTTGCTCAGAACAGCTTTCAGTGTCTTCATAAATAGCCATGATTCATTCAGAAAGCAGATAAAACCATGGTTCACTTTTGATAAATCAGCAGTCTAAAATCAGCTTGTTTAAAATCATGATGTCTCTAATGATTTTTGAGGACTTTTTAATATTGTTTTCAGGATTTTGAACTGCTGGGTTTGCTTTTTCAATTTTCTATGTGATCAGGAATGTTAGAAATTGAAATAAGAAAAGACAAGTCACATAATTTCTTGGCTTCTGGATCAAGGCAGGCTCCAACATAATGAGACTTACTAAATCATAGGAGTTGATATGTTCTCTGCCCTTGGCAAATAATTAACTTGCTTTAGTTCTGTCATATTTTCTTACCAAGATTGCTTATTTTCTTCTGCATGAACCTACCTGATGTGGTGCAAAATACACTGTACAACTGGGGAACCCTCCCCCTTTGTAGTTGGACAAAGACAAAAGCTGGTCCTTTTCCCACTCATTCTCAAACTTTGGCTTGCAAATGCATATTTTCACCTTCATAATTTAGCCTTGCTCTGTCTATCTTCTCTGCTGGTTTATTATATCAGCAGTATGGGATGCTGATGTTTTCAGCTTCAGCTGCTTTATGTCTGTCCACTTTTTCCATGCACATTTTTGTACTTCTACACTTTTTTTTTTTGGGCAGACCTGGGTATAGATATATTGAATATTGTGGAGATATGCAGTGTTTTCTGATTTAATCTGCCAGACAAGAGATTGCTTCTGATGCTAACATTAAAATTCATTTTTAATTCCAAAAAGCTCATGCTTCCATATTTTTCAGTGCTCTCTCTTTTTTCTTGAGTGAACATGTTGGATTAACAGAAGTTAAAGTGTTTCAGTTTAAAAGACTTAAAACATATCAATTTATTCCTTTTAGGTTAATGAGTGCTTTTATGATCTTTCTCCTCCCATACCCCTGCCTTATTACATCCAGTCTCCATGTGGGTAGATTTTGACAATGGCTCCCACAAGAAGTGATTTCCAGTGACAGGAACATGTTGAAGACATTTTCATTATTTAAAAAGCAGACATGTTTCTCTGTCAGCAAATTTGCTGCACATATGAAAGTGGGACAGTGTTTTTATTGTGAACCTGAAGAACACTGTGTTACAGAAACACAGGATATTCTGAGTTGGAAGGAGCCCACAGGCATCATCAAGTCCATCTCTTCAGAGAATGGCGCACGCAGGGGTCAAACCTGTGACCTTGGCTTTATTAGCCCGGTGCTCTCACCAAGATAATTCCGGGGCCTTAATAACCCTTTTCAAAACTGAAAGGATCCTTCAGGTTTGCAGGATTACCTTTCCTCCTCTCCTTTCATTGCTCACTATCTCTTCCCTTTTGGAATACTTGAGGAGGAAATTTAGGATGATGGATAGAAAAGGTGGCACGGGAAATTTTGTTGGCAAAACCAGAACTACGTGTCTCCAGAGAGACAAAGCTGTCTCTGTGACTTCAGCCACAAGCAGTCAACATGTTCTGTTGTAGCTATTTATTTAAAGTGGTTGGGAGTATTTAATTTCATTTTCTGTGTATGAAAAAAATATTAGAGATATGAAACATTAGGGATGTTGAGAAACTCTCCGGTATTGTCTAAACTACCTTCTTTGAAGTGTCTAAAGGTTGGTACCATTTACCTGTAGAAATCAGAAATTAAACCAAAATTGCTTGAAACACACTTAGCATGATCACTTAGCTCAGGGAATTTGATGTTTTTAAAGCATATTAGTGAGATCTAGACCCTTGTTTTGCCAGGCATTGTACTTACTAATACAATCTATTTTAAGTCAAGGACTCATGTTAAAAAAATCCAAACAAGTAAATTAAAAAATAAGAAAATCATAAATGTAATTTAAATCATGAATCAAATATTGCCCATATAATAGCCTATTATTCTAGTTCTCTGATGTATAAAGAAACACACGTTTTTATCACAGCATGACTTTCACCTGAGTGCAACATAAATGCAATTCTTTCATCAGTAATTTCCATATATATACACAAATCTTGAAGTAAAAGCAGTCATAAAACACACATGAACTAAATCTCTTGAGCGGTCTACAGAATATATATACTTCTTTTTCTGAGTAACTGGGTTTATATTTTTTCCCTTTTGCTGTACTAAATATGATTAAGGATGGCAGTAATTTTAAATATTTTGAGTAAAATTAGGAATAGTTACAATGTTTCTCATTCAGTAACAGATTTTAAAATAAAGGTTGCCATTTTTAGAGAGTTAAAAATAAAATAGTTTGTTTCAAGCTAGCAGAACTATAAAATGGTTGCAATGAGTTTAAAATCTGGTGATCAGGCCAGAGTACAGCTGATGTAGGTGGAGTTGGCTGCCTTCTGCTGAGGACCTACCCCTCTGCCTGTAGGAAAATTAGACTTCCTTCACTTGTCAGTGTGTAGTGGAGCTATTTCAATGAAATGCTGCAATTTTAAAAAATGTTTTCAGACTCTGTATAGAAGTCTGCCCCTTATTAGTTGGAGTATCTGTTGAGACTGGAAGTTACCTGCCTCATCCTGGTGCCTGTGTTTTCTTGTGTAAGGACACAAGAGAGAAGTGATGTAAGGATGCTTGACGTTGCACCAAATCTATTACATGATGTGGTCAAATAGCAAATGCTTTTATTTGCCTGGCTGTCACTGTTTTTAAAGGGTGCTTTAAGACCTCTCACCTGAAAGGGGGGTGCTTCCACCTTCCTTATCTTCATCCTACAGCTGGATATTTGATTGCTGAGGTGTTGCTGCAAGGGAATGCCAGCAGCTGCGACTGCAGGTCAGTGAGGCTGGAGCAGAGCTGTCCTCATCCCTGTGCTCCATCTCCTGTCTTAGGAAGCAGACAGAGCGCAGGTTTCTCACTTGTGCTGTTGCTGACATGGTCGTTCTGAGATGTGAAGGCTTTTATTTTTTTATATCCTTCATAATGTTCCTCTTTTCATCCTCCCTTGTTGTGTCACAGTGCAGGCAGGAAGAGTGGCTGCCCAGAGGAGCCTGCAGTGGGGCTGGTGTGTGCACGGGGTGTGTGGCACACGGCAGAGCCTGCACACCGAGGTGCAGAGGGTGGGTGGCTCAGCTCAGACCCCTCTTCAGAGAGGGGTGACTGCCTGTCTTCATGGGGGTGATGGGGGAAGAGCAGACAACAGGGGCTCTTTGTGGGTTTCAGCTTGTTCACTGTGGGAACTGTAGCTGGATAGAGCCTTTTGAAAGCTGTGCTACGTGAGAGAAGGTAAGTGCTCTCATGAAACACTAATAAGGATGTAAGAAAAGACACGAAGAGCCATGCAGAAAAAAATGGACAAATGGGCCATCTGTAATAATAGAGGCACTACTACTAGATTCTGGTAGTGTTCCTAAACTCATAAATTGATAATGCTGTTAGTGTTAGATTCCAGAACTGCTGCTGGTGTCCAACAGCAGGAGTGATTTTCCCACTGGGAGAGTGAGTTCTGCTCTCCCTGTGGAGAGAAGCGTAATAAAAATATGGAAACCAGTGAATTATGTTGTTGTTTGTAAAATACTGACATATATCTTACACAATGCCTGCACTGTTGCATTTCAAACATGTTCAGATATGTAACCTAGAGCAAATTAGGAGAGTGTGTTGGACTGTTTTGTGTTAGGCACTAAGATGGTGTGAAGAAGGGCATAAAAAGGAATGGAAGGGACACAAAGTGTTTGAGCTGTTGATAGATAAAGAGTAAGTAAGAGTGATGTTGTCCCTAAAGTAGGAGAATGCAAAAAGTGTCTTTTCCTTCATGGATCAACACAGCTCTGCTTAGTGGTATTGTTTTCTTAAGTAGCAGACCCAGGCATATTTGGGCACCCTCTTAAAATGGGACAGGCACAAATGTCAAATGAGAGATAGTAACTGTCTGATAGAACTCAGCCTGCAAATATCCTGGAAGATATGATAGGTGAGTGCAGGCAGGTAGGGAGGTGCAAGGAGACATTGAAACAATCATTTCTAATCTCTCTACTGTATTGGTCCTGCTGTGAACACAGTGCAGAGACCTGTGTTCCTGAGGACCTGGTGCTGCTTACAGCAGTTGTTTTCTCTTTGGCATAAGTGGAGTTGCTTGGGGAATGTGTCAGAGCAGCTCAAGCTTCTTTTAGAAAGAGCTTTGACAGAGGCCTGAGACTAAGTCAGCACATACTTGTACCAATGGTATGACTAAGACTTGTGTCAATATAACAAATGCCTCAGTAAGGCAAGCAAAGTTGGAGAGATGTCATAGGACAACAGGTGAAATAGCAGCTCTCTATACTCTCAGAGAAGTATTGAAGTGACTAATAATAGTTTGTTTGTGGTTATATATACTTTAGAGCAATGAATCAGAGCATTTCACAAACACTGTGTAGTGTAGTGTATTCCTTTGCAACTTGAACTTCTGTGTTGTTCTAAAACAATGTGTCTAACTTTACAGCAGGTGTCTTATGTATATCAACAGTTGTGTACTGAAGAAATGCTGTCTGGCCCCTGAGAAAGCAATCTCAATTAAATCAGACAGGAGAAGGTCACCTTGGGTCATAAACTATGTGCAAATCCTAAAACCATTGACTTTTCCAAAAGTTTTTATATGAACAAGTGACAAGGTAATGTAGTGAATCTATTTGATTCAATTTCAGACTTTTGTAAACAAATAAAGTGCAACCCCAGTCTGATAATCTAATAGTATACAAAAAATCCAATCAGCATGTGTATTCTTTTTCTATTTTGCTTGATTAGGTAAAAAAATATCAACTTTGTTCCTGTTTATAGCAGGTAAACTCTGCATTATGAGCTTGACAATGCAGTGTTACACAAAGAACCAAGTTAATTTTGGAATATTCCCATACTGGAAAAGGATGCAAATATTGTGTGCTTGACAGCAGATAATCTTGTGACATTTGGGTAACTTTGTTTACCACTCAGGAGGTCAGTGCAAGCAGCTAAGCAGTTGGTTCCACGTACAAGTAAGAAGATCCCATGTGGCTAAATGACAGTGACAGAGCATTGCAGATTGGACCTCATTTTTCATTTCCTGCTTTTAGAATAGTTCCATTCAAATCCCTTCTTTTTTTTTAGGATTTGATATATTGCAACCCATGTGTTTGGGAGTTAAATAATGAATATCTGTGAAAATTAGGTATGAGCAAATCAAGTGGAGAGGATTTAGAAAATGTAAAATGGTTTTTAGATTCACAGAATTTATCAACTTTTTGAAAATATTTTTTTACTCCCAAGAAAAAGCACTATATTATGTCCAAGAAACATCAGTTGTGGCAGGGAATGGGGGGGTCAAGGGGAGAAGAACAGTTTTATCTGAATAAAAGGTCTGTGCAGATGCTGAAGAAAACGAAAGATGATGTTGCATGGCAGAATTAATCTGTTTCAGCAAGTATATATGCTGTAGATGGAGTAGCAGCTGAATTGCTGTAGAAATTAATTTGCTCCACACAGAATAAGTTGAATAATTTACTAGAATAAACATGCAGGGCCATGATGGGAAGCCATCTATTCAGTGTGTCTGTAAAGAGACAAAAAATGAAAGTACTCTTGTAACTTGCTTTTTGCAAGAAGAGAGGGAAGGCATAAAAAGATTTCTTGAGCTGTGTATGTGACAGGATGGAGAAGCAGGATGGAGAGTAGCCACTCTGCACTCTGCCATCTCAAGCAAATATGGGTACCTAGGAAAATGGACTCCCCAGCTCTGGCATCTGCCAATATAAAGGGAGGGTGTTTAGTGTTGCTGCTTGTATCAGTCCGTGTTTCTTTTGCCTGGAGGAAGGAAGAACTGGAATCTTAACAAATCTGTGCCTGGAGCAGTGCACCTGTGTACTGTTCCTTGCACAGGACCTGTGACAGTTGTATCTGGGTTCTGCATCATCACCACAAAGCTTGTATGGTTACTGCCAATAATACAGTGGTGGAATATGGTGTTAAATCAGTTAGAATAATTTACAAATGAAAAAATGTGCTCTAATTTTCTTTTCCTTCTCAGTGAAGTAGTAGAATGTTCCAGGTCTCCAGCAGAAGCCTGGGGAATGGACTGCCTATGGAGGTGTATGCAGATGGTCTGTGAAGTGAGGCCTTTGCCTGCCTGCAGCAGCATGCTGGTGCATTCCCTGTCAGTGGAAGTGGGACATCAGCATGCTGGGCAGCAGCCTCACAAAGGGGAGGAAACTCCAATGGTTTTCATTTTCTGTGTCAGAGGGTGCTCATGTCTTATGCAAAGTATTGAATGGTTAATTTCCATTGGGACCAATTGAATCAGCACATTGTTAAGGAGATAGAACCCTCACTTCTTTTGTTATAGCCTGATGTCACATTGATAAGCACACATGCAGCTGTCCCTAGTTTTCTCTAAAACATTGTGGAAGTGTTATATATGGTTTGGCTGTGCATGTTAGACATATCCTGGGAGGCAGAAGGTTGCTGTGGTGTCAGAGAGCTTTTCTGGCAGCTGGATTTGGTGAAGTGTACATGCCTTAGTGGAATTCATCTTGGGCAATGTTAACCAGGAGTCTATACACAGTTCTTTGGGCTCCCTTAGTAGCCTCAGTAGAAAGAGATGTGTCCATAGGGTGACTGACCCTCAGCCAGTGGTTGAATTTTAATGCACTTGTTAAAATGCATTACTTCTAGAAGGGTGAAGGTGACATAAAATATGCCTTTACTGGTACCACAGCCAACATACTTTCATCACAGTGAGTAGCTGAACTGAGCACTGCTCTTAGCATGTTTTCCTTCAGACACATTATAATGGGCATTTTAGAGGTAATTGCTGATGTTGCCACTCTTGCCTCCATGCTAGTACTGTTGGCAGAAGTACTCTCTGAAGCTACATAGAGGTGTCTGTTAATGATCACAGACTGGTTGTCTGACTTGGTAACATTTCTTTCCATACCAAGTAATTTGGAATTTGGGCTTGCATAGGGACAGGTGAAGTAGTTTGTTGTAAGTTGGTAAAAGGAATATTTGAGGTATACAGGTCTTCAAATTCTTGGTTTCAGTAATGTAGATGTGTACCATTTTCCTTCTGCCTGTTTTGCTGTTGAAAGAGGAACAGCCAGATTTCTTCTGCTGCTGATGCCTATAAAATTCTGACTCACAGAACTGCTTCTCTAACCACTGCTGGGAAATGAGTTCAGTGGGGTGGTTGATGGAGCAGCTGCTCCCTGTGCCATGCCCAGCTGAGAAGATTATTCTGCTGCCAGTTGATTTGCCTTTCCTGCCTACCCAAAGTTCTTCCACTTCGGGTGATCATCTTCTGGTGAATTTGCAAAGCCTTATACCTTGGATCCATTAGTGAAGCAGACTTTTTGTGCACACTTAATTTGTTGTGCCCTCATGAGAACAGTTTCGTGCTATCCACGGCTTATGATTAGTCTGGCTTTTGAAGGCTGATTCAGCAGGCATATCTCCTATAGTAGTCTCAAGTGCAGCAAGTATTATGCATATCTGCTGTATCAAATTCCATGGAGCTTGTGGGTGGTTTGGAAATACTGTAAGCTAAGCAGTTTTTGAGCACAGCTTGTTTCTGTAGATGAAGGCACAATAGATTCTACAAAGTGCAGCTTTTAAATTTTTTTTGTCATGTACACTAATCAGGAGTTTAGTGTAAGAAATTAAGAAGTTTTGGTGAGAACCACTCTTTCTTTATGATCTTGGTGATGTAGGAGAACCCAGTTTGCAGTGTTCAGGAATTTCTGGAAAACAGGTAAGTAGAAGATTGCAAAGGTTGAAAGGCAGTGCCCTATCAGATGTTGTAATTTTACATGTCCGTAGATCTATATGTGTGTAGTGATTCCACTGTATAGCATTAAAGGCTTAAAGTTTGTCTCAGTTTATACTGAACCTAGAAAAGAGACCTGGTAGCTCTTGATAGTGAAGAAATACTTGTGAAGGGTTTTTTAATTTCAATATGAGAAAAGATGACATATTGTTTTATTGTATATAAGGATCAGTGGCTCTATGAAAGGGCTTGTACTTTTTTGCAAGTGTGTGCTAAATCACCTTAAAAAAAGCATTCAAATGGACTTTCTTTTTAAGGTCAGGCTTGTAGTTTTAGAAGGGGTATTGCTACTGTTTAGCTCTGTTCTCCCCACTAGCATTTACTGCTGAAGGGATATGTTTATCATGTCTTTTCATATCCTTTTACTTTTCAAAAGGGGAAGCTTCATGTGCAGATAGCATGTTGTTCCCTGTGAACAAACAATACCAGTGGCAGGAAGGGCACAGGTCACCGTAGTGTGACAGGAACTTGTTTTACAGCCTCCTTGTGATCTGAATGCAATGAACAGTAGAAGGGAATGTAACATGGGTAGTGAATCTTTATAATTTTTCCTTATTTTACAAATCCATTAGCTCCTGTGTCTTTTGCAGGAGGAGCTGAAGGCAGGTGTGGGTAGTGTTCCTGAAGGTGGAGGCACACTGCCAGAGCTCAGTTCTGTGTACATCTCTCTTGCTGTGTTGTTAAATGCAGTAGTTTGCAGGGAACACCTTGTGCTCCTTCAAAGAATCTACGCTTAGGAATTTGTAACAATTCCCTGTGTTACCTTTGCATCCCATTGCAGATGTGTCAGCCTTTCTGCTGAAAACGACAGAATCTGGAGGTAGGACAGGGCAGAATTGCAAGCTTGCTTATTTTATATATAATCCAGTTGGTTTGTAATGCTTCTCTGTAACCAGCTGATGTTTCTTCTTTGAGCAGCAGTGTTTGATCGGTGTTAGACATTTTTGCTTTTGCTTATCGTGACATCTGACACTACAGTGTCCCTGTTGTCCTTTTGATGCTTTTGCAAAAATCAAGGAGTTACTTCTAATACACACCATTTTCAAGAATCTGACATCTCTTTTTTTTCCCCTCAGGTACAATGGACTTGTGAGAAGAAGCTGTTCTTTTATTACAGGGATGTAAGTTCAGAGGAATGCCTGTTATGGCAGCATTACAGATGTGTCAGTGGGCAGTTGTGAGGGGCAGTTGTGAGGAGCAGTAGGGCAGCCACTTTCAGTAGAAGAGGTGATCAAGGACACATGAAAGAGGAAGAACAGTTTGGCCTCTTAGGCTGAGAAGTGAAGAAGTTGGACATGTTTGGGGGACCAGAATTTTTGTCTTTTCAGTAATCAATATCCCATTACAGGCATGGCCTAATATGGGAGCAGCCACAAGCTTTCTAACATAAACCCTAGTCCTAAAATCAGTTGTGATACTGGCAGAAGAATTACTTCAGGATATGTATAACTGAGGCACCTTGTTAGTGTTATGAACAGTGTTACTTGATGCCAGAGATGACTGAACCAGCAGAGCAGCAGCTAGCAAGTTAGGCCAGGAAGGGCTGAACCCTGTGTCTCTTTGTAGGAGGAACAAATACTGTTTCAGTAAAAACAGTTCCAGCATTTTCTTGGGCATTAGAGACAAAAAGCATAAGTAGAGGTCTTTGTGATCTGAGCAAACAGGTGCTTGGCAGTAACACTTTATGAACATAAACATCAAGTCTTTGTAGTGGTGGCAGCAGTGTACTAACCTACAGGCTTCTGAGTGTGTCCTCTTTTGGTTACATAGTTTTATTGAAAAAAGATTGGTTCACTTAGGTTTCTTACAGATCTTCTGCTTTGTAGACTAAGTTCTTCCTGAGCTAAGCAAGATATATTGGCAGTGCCTAATTGCTGTATTCATTTGGAGGTATTATTTCCATATTCTGATGCATCAGACCATGGTGATCTGAATCAGTGTAGCCAAGGTGCCGTGCTTATCCAAGTGTAAGAACTGATCACAAAGGTTTGACATGAAAATAGAAGTCTTCAAGTGGTGGTGCACTGGTTGTGCTCTTAGCACATAAATCTTTCTGTGCACTGGCAGATAAAGGAACTTTGTGACCTACTAGGTCTTCTCTGTCTCTCTCTTACATGATTGTCCATGTTGAAGCCCTAGAGCATCGCTGTTGTTGCCTCCTTCTGAGCCAGCTGGCCTCAGGGAAGGAATCTGTCAGTGAGTAGGAGAGCTTGCCAACTGGCCATGAGTTGTGTGCTGGCTCAGGAGACCCCTCCTTCACACTATAATAGCCTGCAGAAATGGGCTCTCTATTACCTGAGCCCATGATTGTTTGGAGATTGGTGGGCTTTCCAATGACCCAGGGGTAATAGCCTTGCACTTTATAGTGTTCTGCTGCCCTTTAAATTTGAAGTGTAGTGAGAGCAAAGTGTGACAGTTCTTGAAATAGTGTGGAAATGGAGCCAGCCTGGGATCTCTGTGGAGATCTAAAGCAAGTGGGGTGCAGTCCAGCATGCCATACTGCTGGACCAGTGTACTTCACTGGCAGCCTCAGAGTTCTTCATAGTAACTTAAATATGCTCTGTCCTACTGCAGAGAAAGGGGAAGGATAACTGTGCCATTCCAGCTGGCATTCTGTCTGTGAGGTGGATCCCATGTGTGCACAGGGCTTTCAGGCAGAGGGAGCATGTCTCCCGTGCCATCAGTGCATTGAGATCAAGATAAGTGTGCAGCTCATGAGCTGGGCGTGTCAATTATCACTGTATGAATCTTCATCCTTCACTCCTCTGGAGCCAATGTAACAATGGTTTCTAGAACATTACTGCAGTGGAAAAAAGCCTTTGAATCTAAACCACCATCTCTTCTTTTTCATGTAGGCACAGTCTTCCAGGTGTTATAGAGGAAAGCGTAAATGTGTAAAGAGATGCATCTCTCTTAAAAGGATGAAGAAAAGAGATAATTAGGTTGGTTAAAAAAGAAGACAGAAGAGATAGGAGAACAAACAGATGAAAAATACATGAATAAAGTGAAGAGAGAGGCTGTTATCTGAAGAAATGGACATATTTTCAAAAATGACTAGTTTTGGGATGCTCCTGTCTTATTTTATTTCTTATGAGGATTAAGATTCTGGTAATCTAAGTCACTATTGGAAAGGCTCTTTTTAGTTTCCTGAATAATTGCTTATGGTTTTAAAAACTTTAACCCCAGTCATACCCCAGACATACTAGGAGAAGCTCACTGTCACTGAAATTATAGGATATTGGGAAATACATACATGGGTTGCCTGTGTGCTACACATACAGGATGCTGAAGGAAGCAAGGTGAAGGTGCACTGACAGTACAGAGCCAGGTGGAATATGATGTACTCTCAACTTCCACATCATAGAAGGAAGAGTATTGAGTTTTGAAGTGCCTGGTCACAAGGGCCTAACAGCTGTGTTGAGTCAGAATAGAGGTCTATACAGCCTTTTATAAATATCTTGTAATCTTATTTACCAGTCTGTATTTATTACCCTCTCTGCTTCCTGTGATTAGTGATATTTCTTTTGTCAACAGGTGCTCTGAGCATATCCTTCCATGTCTAGTGAGGTGCTCTGAGAATATCCTGTGCCTTGTGAACCACAAAAGCTTTCTGATATGTCTTATATGCCACAGTAATATCTAAACTTACAGTGATATAAAGCACCTTTGGATGCTGAGTTCCTATTCAAGGAAAATCACAAAGTCAGCCTACATCAGAGTATGTTGGTGCAAGAACATGTCTTTGAATAGGTAATTCCTATGCACCACACTCTGCACTGCCCTGATATCTGGTGATTAAATAGCATTTTTTAAAGTGGCACTAATATTGTGCATCTTCTGGCAGAAGTTCTTAAAATCTGCATCGATTGTAGTTGTTCAGTAAAAGGTAAGTATGCCCCTTAGGAGAGCTGCAAGGGAAAACAGCTTATCTGCACACACCTGAAACTGGAAGAGACAATTCACTGGAACTTAATTGGCTGCATGCTGGAAAGACTAATGATGATTCTGCATTCCATTGGCAAAGAAATGAGGTAGATGGCAAAAAAAAGCTCTTATTATAGTGCCTGGGTAGTAGAAATTTATGAGAAGCTTGTTCTGCTTTTGCAACCCGTGATGTCTATTCAAAATCTCTCCGTAAGGTTTTTGAGGGAAAAAGCTGCAATACTGTATGTAATCTAAAGAAAAACGACACCTGCACCAAATCTGACAATGACTTAATTTCTGTCATGTCATATCCTAACTTCTGCAAATGTACTGTTGCTGTAAAAGAGTAATTTAATCTTATTTGCAGTGTTTTCATAGCAAAAGGATGTAGAGTGGGAAAATGAAGGAGAAGCAGCTATTTTATGTTGATGTAGTACTGCCAGTAAGGAAAGCATAAAATTTCTCATGTTTCTTCTCAACTTTGTCTTTCAGCAGCTCTTGCTATTCAGAGGAACTTAGCTATGATGTTGATCAGAGGGTGAAGTAACTAGAACAGGTATGGTACTGATATGAGGGATGGAGTGCTGGCTGAATTGTGGCAATTTGGAAGAGATCATTAATTTGTGTAAAACATCTCTCCTCAGTAAGGGACTCAGGGAAGACCTTATGGCTTTGACTGGAGCTTTTTGTAGCCAGGATCTTACAGTATCTTGTTTCAGCTGATAACCAGTAGCAAAGGTCAATGGTGAAAGGGGAGTAAGAACCAGGAAACCCATTTTGGAATTTCATCTTTCTATTCTGATTTCCAGTTGTCTGGGACTTCCTTAGCTGTAGGTTTTAAATTTGAATGGTTCTGCATGCCTTTTTTTTTCCACCTCCATGTATTGGTCCAACTGAACTTTTAACCTATGAACATTTTTGGCATAAACCTCATCCTCTGGCAATTGATGACACAACTTGGCTAGATTTTGTAGGAAGAAAACCACTTCATTCATGAGCCTTTCACTTGCTAATTTAATTTGGTGACCTGTTTCTTCTGAAGGAAATGCTGAAAAATCATTCTTTATTTACTTCCTTCACATGTGAATTAGTAGACATAAATGGCATTTTTCATAAATGTTCAGTTAGTTCTTCCCATGCTTAAAATCCCTTCTCTTTTTAGTCATTCTTCACACTGCAGCTGTTCCACACTTTTCATCAAGCTGGTCATCCTTCCTTGTGTTTGGGTTCTGTTGTCTTTTCTGAGAAGAGCCAGCCATACCTGTGCACAGTGTTCAAGATACAGATGAACCTCTTGTTTAGGTTGTGGCATAATATTCTTTTTTCTTTCCTGTCCTAAAAATTTCTAAAGTTTCATTTGCATGTTTGACTATCCCTGAGCACCAGGCTTAGATTTCATAAGGTTTCTACTATAACCCCAAAATTTGTTATGTGGTGTGTCAGCTATTTCAGATCTCGTCCACATTTAAGTCATGGAGGATTGTTGAATCAGTTATTAAGAATAGATTTCATTTGTCATTTGATCATGGTATTGTTAGTCATTGGTAACTCTTGTCAAATATTTTCTGTAGTTTAATTTCTTGAGTAACAGTAACATCTACAAACCTTGATGTTTGAATTCAAAATAACATTCATTTCATGCTTTTTCTGGATTATTTGGTAGTATGTTGGACAGCAACAGCTATGGATCTGGAATAGATCCCTGCAGGACTTCACTGAATCTCTCCTTTGAATAACTCTCCTCTCCCTTTTTTTAACCTTATTTCTACCCACCTCTCCTACCACCCGAGTCACTTCCAGTCTACATCCAGAGCAGTGTCAATGAGGGAATTTTCTGCAATTCAAGAAGACTTTTTCACAATGATCTCTCGTGCCTGCATGCACAGTGATTTCTTCACAGATCTCAAATGTATGAGAAGCACATTTCCTTCTACAAAACCTTTCTTGGTTGTGCTGCAAAAAAGAGAGGTCATTAGATTGTTGGCAGTAAGGGGCACTCAAAAACTGCAAATTCAATGGCAATTAGAAACTATGGCTAATGAAAAACTAGTTGTGAAACTGAATTGTGTACTTCTTTTGTCACAAAGCTGTGGCTTTAAAAACCACTCAAAATATTGGGGCATTGACTGAGTTGACAGTAGGGACTCTCAATTAATTTCAGATGCTTATTTTAAAATGTTTTCTTTTGTGATTTAGTTGAAAACATGCTTCTAATGCACACTTTATTTGAATGCCAAGTCCAGAATTTCAGCATAAAGCCATTTTCTAGTCGTTCAGCCTCCTGGCAGAAGCAATGGTTACATTAATTCACACTTCCGTAGCTTCTATGCATCTGAGAGAATTTTGGCCAAAAGCTCTATAAAGAAAAAAAGCTCTATACTAGGGGCCAGAAGAAGAAGAGAACCTTCTGAATCTGCTACAGGAGTTGGTGGTATGTCATCCTTTAGACAGATTTTTTTTTCCTCCCATGATTCCAACTACAGGAGAAAGTCTGTGTCCATGCAGCACCTGCTGGAGGAGCAGCGCCATCGTTACTCCTTGTTTTAAGTTGCTCTGGGGGAACTGATTAATTCAATCTGTAGGTTTTCTGTTTCAAAAGACAGGAGGTATCTCCCTCCATTCTCTTCCAAATGCTAATCACATTTTACAGAAAAAAAAGCCAGGACTGAAAGATAGATCAGAGCTGCTTAAAGATGATGTTTTGCTGCCTGGCCTTGTTGACCTACTGGCCTGGAGGTCAGAGAACTTAATAGTCCTTTAGGCTGTCTGTGTTCCATTGTTCCATTGATGGAACAATGGATACTAGTAGCAATGGCTGGCTTGCAGGATGATTTTTTGGTGAGAAACTACTGTGCAGTGAACAGTCCTATGAAAATGCATTCTATGGGAACAGAACAGCAGTTAAATCTTATGTCTCCCTACTGGGAGATGCCTAATATTGAGGTTATTGCCAAACTTTTAATACAAAATAAAAAGCAAACCACTAAAAGCAAACCCATTCTAAGAGACGGAGGTTCAGGTGTGTTTTCTCATTAAATTAAACTTTTTTTTTTTTCATACACACATGCATATATGAAGCCATTAAAATTTTTTCTATACCTGGAGTTATTAGCAATGCCATGAGGCTGCTGGAACACTTGGAGTGGAAGAGATGTGTAGGGGGATACAATATAAGAAAATAAAGATAGTATAGAAAGTAATCTTACCCCTTAAGGGGTTGCAGCTGAGCCAATTATTAGAGATTGGGAACAGATGTGACTTTAACAGGCCACAGCTGTAGCCAATCAGAAGAGTGTTATAAAAGAGTGGATTGGTTGGTTGAGGGGAAACTGGAGTCACTTGGTTGCTGTGAGAAGAAGACAGAGTCAGTGCCTAGAGGAGCTGCCTATGAGAAACATCAAGGAGGTATGAAACTCTGGCAATATGGAACCTTTGCAGTATAATGACAATAGAACCTTTGCACTGTAATGACAGCAGAGATGTACTCAGCATTTCTAGTGTTCCAAGGTATTGGCATGTGACTGCCCATGCTATGCATTAAGTCTGTGCTGGAGGATAGGTTGGCTAACTAGGTGGGCTGGGGAGTCATTATGCAATCTAACTTGCTTCTGCATCATTTTGTCAATAGAGGTGTTATAAAAAATCAGTAGTAAGCTCTTTGGGAACTGGGGCTTTGCCAGACAAAAAGAATTAGCAGCTTCTTGACTATCAGCAATAGAAATTGGATCATCTAAAGAGTTAGCCATGTGCTCAGATGTAGACATGAGCTGTAGTTTATTTAGTAAGAGAATTTAATATAATTTATAAGAAGGCTGTGAGAGTAAACATCTTCCAATACACAGACTTTTTTTTAGGGATCATGTTGGCTGTCTGCTCCATTTTAATCGTGGGAATGTTCTTTGCTACTGGAATAGTTATTCTTTTTAGCTTTACCTTATTTTATACTTTTTGATAAGTTGTTTCATACTCTGGCTACATGTGAAGTATCCCACTGCCTTGCTCAACTCTTGAAGAGGCAGGTCATCCTGCTTGGTGAAATTGCTTCCTGTTTATAGAGAGCAGTGTTATGTGACAAATCATACCAGGATATCCTGAAACTTGGTGTCTTATTTTGAATAATTAAATGGGAAATTGATTGTTTCTTAGAGATTCAACTCATGGGAATCACACAGAACAAGCAAAAAACCCATGATTTCTCATAACAGAAGGAGAACAAAATGGTAAAGTTTATGTGAGTTGTTGTATGAACTAATGATGCTTTGTATCAAAGGGAAGCTGCAACAGAAAAGTAGGGTTTTTGTATACAGAAATTTTGGAAAAATTCACACTGAGTTCTGCTTGTTAGCTTTCCAAAGTCTATTTAATTGCTACACTTCCAGAGAAGTAGGCTGTGAGGGCCAGCAGCTGAAGCAATGACTGAGTTGCTTGCATAGTTCATCACTGAACCATTTTGCTTTTCTCTGTTCGTAACTTCCTTGTTTTCTTTCTGTTTATATTATCATGCTCACCATTGTGAACTAGTTTGTGATAGCTGGTGTAGAAAAAAAGTTTTCATCATTGCTGTGTTTTGTGGAAGGCCTGAGGGATGTAAAAAACCCTAAGAACAGGTGAGAGAAACATTTAGAGAAGTTCTAGTGCAAATGTGGATTGTATATTTGTACATGCACTTTGTAGACTCTCTGTACCATTCTCTTTGATTATGTTTAAATAGGTAATTTCATAATTCTTTCAAAGAGGTAGTTAAGAATATCAACGTGAGCTTAGAAATGTTCATGACCTGTAATCACAGATGGTGAGAAAGGGTTTTTCCTCATAAATTCATAGGCATGAAGAAGCCAAACCTGTTCTTCTGGAAGAAAGGATGAACTTTACACAGCTTCACTGTATTTCTTCCTTTCAAGCATATATTTGGCCAGATTTTAAAGAGCTCAGCTCCCATTTGGGTACCTAAATTAAATGGCTGGATTTGCAAAAGTGTTTAGCATCCAGCAGCTACTTTTATTCTCACATATGTACTCAAATGGGAGATGAGTTGTTTTGACAGTGTGGCCCATTATTTGTCAAGTTGTTTGTGATTAAGACTCAGATCATTGCAGGAGCACTCTATTAAAATACTCATAGAGCAGACAACCTTATGGGGCCATTTATGAAGCCATACTGCTGAGCCAGTAGAAATGAAATCCAAAATTGTGCAACCACATCTTGTAAATGGAGAGGATAAATGGCTGGTGGTTGTTCTTTTCCCCTGTTTAGAGAATGCAGCTGAAAATGAGAGGGAATTCAGACAGTTACAGCCACAAAAACCTTTCAAGTTGTCAAAATTGGAGTTTGCTGTTTAAGTCCACCATGTGCTTACAAGCTCTGTGAATCTCTGCTCTGAACAATTTGTTTTTCTAGGAATTTGCATTTTCCTTGCCTTTACTCAAATTTTGTGCCCCTGAGCTTCCATAGCTATTTTAAAATCATGGTAGCTGAGGCTCTCCCAAATACCATTGCATGTATATTCATGATGTGTCTGCTTTGTTGGTGTGGACAAAATGGATTGATGTCCTGAGCTGGGAATGTCTGCACAGCACAGTGAAGTGCTGGCTGACACGTCTGAGCTGGTGCTCACTTGTGGAGGCAGTTTAATTATGTCAATGTTCTGATTGCTACAGGAGGATATATAGGATTTTACAGTTCAGAATTAGCCTGATTGTCTCTGCAGAGGGTGGCACAGTGTTGCAGACATAAAACTAAGACTGGTAGAACTAGGAATTCAGTCTGAATCTCTTAGATTTCAGGCCAGTGTCCAGATTAATGTATTTTTTTCCTTTTTTGTTTCTTTATTGCCTTTTGGCTCCTGTGATAGCAACCAGGAGGTACATTCATGGTCAGAGTTCATCCAATTAGGGCCTTTCCAGGCACTTCAGTGTTGATCTATTAACCTTCACAGTCAGCAGAAAGACTCAGCATCTCACAGTTCCTACTGGAAGTGGATTGGATTCTTACTGAGATAAACTGCTTTTTCTGAGTGGCTGCAGTTATAGATAGCAGTAGAGTTGGGGGAAGCAGTAGTGAGGAATTTTCAGAGTGGTATGCAGTGCAATGTATTAAAGAGTGTGTACAATATAAGAGCTATTGTCTCTCATGAGGAGATACGGGAGGTGAATGTTCCAACATCTTTACAACATGCGTTGTCTAAAAATTGATTCAGCATACTGGGCTTGGTGTTTTCTCTTCCAGTGTAGCACTATTAGTCAAGGCATGTATTTTTTGGATCATTATAAAGCTGCCTAGTGGGATAACATTGGGGAGGGAGAAATCCATGTGTGCAAACTAGCTTTGTAGCAGTGTGTTTATGGCAAGACTGCATTACTTACTTTCTAGCTATGAAACTGCTGTGAGCATCGCACCATACCTAAGCTATGATACACATTTTAAAGTCACTACTGGTCATTATCCAATAGTTAATACCTGAGGAAATTATATATTATTGCTATTATGAATGGGTTTTTTACTGGTTTTGGTTTCCCTTTTTACTTAATAGCTGCTGACAACACCCCAAATCCCTTCAAGCTGGATTACAGTGGTTGAGACAGAGAATAATTTTATGGCTTTGTTGTATATATATATATATGTTTTAGGGGTATGCACCTACTACATTATTTATCTGGGTATTGCCAAAAAGTTCAAGGATAATAGGAAATTCTGCATGATGCTACAACTCTTACTACTAATGTACTTCCTGGAAATAAATCAGAAGATGAGCTTAACTATCTCAAGTTTTTTTTTATACTATCAGGTATTTGTGATTCTCAGCGATAGTCATGTATCATTGGCGTTGTTCAGCCTGGAGCTGAGATATTCTGGGGCACACCTTATAGCAGCCTCCTACTACTTTAAGAGATGCTATAAGAAATCTGCAGAGAGACTTCTTTCAAGGACATGTTATGGTAGGACAAGGGGTGATAGCTTTGAACATAGAGAGAATAGGTTTGGAACAGATGTTAGGTAGAAATTCTTTGCTGTGAGGATGGCGAGGCACTAGAACAGACTGCCCAGAGAAGTTGTTGGTGCAGCATTCCTTAGCAGTGTTCAAGGCCAGGTTGGATGGGGCTTTGAGCAACCTGGTCTAGTGGAAGGTATCCCTGCCTATGATGATCTGTAAGGTCCCTCTCAACCCAAACCATTCTGTGCTTTTATTATATGCATATTCTATGAAATACGCATAGTATTGAAAGATTGATGTAAAAATCATTTAAAAACTGCTATTGAATTTTTGTATTTCTATTACTACTTTTCTTTAAGTATTGTACATTTAATTTTACCAGATTTTCAAAATTTGTTTCTGGAGGTTACTTATCTCTGTTGTACAGTTTTGAAACTGCAAGCAATATCATGTGTTGAAATGTGGCTGTTTATAATATATTCTGATTTTCTGTGTGAAAGGATTACTCACAAGAAAGTGATAAGGAAAAAATGGAAGAACATAAAGATTTGCTTCCAGATGTGAATTCTTTTTCCCCTCAAGGTATATATGTGAATGACAGATACTCAACTGAACAGTGGATAAAAGATCTTCATATTAAAAACAAAATAGGAGAGGAAATATACCTTAGAAGAATAGTCTCTTGGAGACTCACCATTGCTTTCATTTGCCCCCTGAATTAATATTTTAACTTAAGATCTGCAAGAGTTGTGTAGTGGTTTTCATTTGTCTTCATGTACTGCAGTGGTGCTGTATAGAAAGCTACAATAATGTTTAAAACAGGCAATTTTGTCAAGAACTACTATATAATCTAAATCTGCATTAATTATTGTCCTTGTTAAAAGTGTAGTAATAAACCATCATAGATGAATCTGTTTGTTTATATATCTGTTAGACAACTGGTAACTATGGCAGGGTTGCTCTGTGTGTGTATGAAATAAAAAAACATAAGTCCAAACACAAACTCAGCTTTATTATTAAGTAAAGAACAGTGGGAGAGTGAGATGAACTACTTTATATAAAAAGCTTTGCTCCTTCTACAAAAGAAGAGCAGTTTCATGTTGTTTATAGGTATGGTCCAGCTATTGCATAATAGCCCCAGCTAGCCATAGTATACATAATTATGATATACCTCATAATCTCTATTACCATAATATGTTTTTCCTCCACAAGAGAAATTAGATGCATAGTGTTCTGTGGCTCATGACTTTGCCATCTTAAAGAGATGCTTAGTATTTGAGTGATGGTTGAATCACCTATTTTATACTTAAGTACATAATCCCAAGAAGGTTTAAATCAATGTGTTAATTGGTAAGTGATACTGTAATTATGTGTATAATCATGGAAATTTTGAATCCAGATTATTTACTTGCTCTCAGGAAATTAATCTACAGAGGTCATATATTAGATTGCTTGTTTATTAAGTGGAACCCCTGTAGTTACAAAGTACTGATTGGCTATAAGCTGAATGAAGCATTCTTACAGCTGTATTCAGCAGGTGTCAACAGTTCAAATCTTTGAGTGGGTATTGATCCAGATTCAAACAGTTCATTAATCTAAGCACACATTATATAGATTTTTCAATGCAATTTTGAAGGAGTTGAAAAATCGTATTGAATGATGAGAGATGATACTCAAATTATGTTTTTATGGCAAATCTCCCTTGTGCTTGTGACATACTGAGATGAGGTTGGGTGCTAAAACTGACACTGTGTCTTGATTTTTATTTTCAGATGTACTTTTCTGCCTTGAGAGTAGTTTCAGTGGGTGAAGTAGTCTTTGCCTGCTGGCAGTGCAAACCATCTGTTTTTCTAGCATCAATTTTGTCACATACAGCCCCTGCTTCCTTTTAATTTGCTTGGACAGAAATAGCTTTGGTACCACTTAAGAATCCAAGAGACATCCAGATATTCCTTGTGTTATTTCTTCTCCTTGGTCATGATCCTGGAATCCTCTGGCAAGGCCATTCAGCACAGATTTAAAAATGGGGTGGCTCTAATAAAATCATTTAACACCTTGAACCTGTGAAGCTAAAGCATGTGCTTAGGTGCTTTGTTGTTGCATGGGGAATAATGCCATGGAGATCATTCTAGGAGAAGCATTCAAAGGTATTTGGCTGGGTTTTTCCCTCATCCACACTGTTCCACCTGAGAATAGGAGTCAGCTTGTCATTCAGATCCCTTTTCCAATGCTGTTTTTTCACATATGAGGTTAGTAAGAGGAACAGTGTTTCCCATTGAGTTTGGACACAGTTTCAGCAAGTTGGTGCATCTATAGGCTTTTAGTTTGGCAATTGTAAGATTTTACTCCCTTTCTCTTCTCTGCTAATTGCTAGTGTCTTTGTTGGTGTAGAAGAGGAAAAAAAAAAGAAAGAGAAAGAAGAGATAATTCTGCTGTTACTAGTGAGAATAAAAAGAGGGAAAGACTGTTCAATTTTAAGGGAAGAAAGTGCAATATATAGAAAACAGATCAGGGTTTTCAGGAGTTACATTTTTTCCTTACTGTAATGATCAAGCTAAAGATACTTACAGTCCTGCTGACCAATTTTGATTAGATTGCTGTAATACCTGGTACTGTGTATTAGGATAGCAGGAATGCCTACTTAATCATTTACAAATGCTAAGAGGTTTTCATTCTTTTTCTTGCTCTTTGTGGTTTCCAATATTATTTTTTGCAATATTATGGAAGTTATGATACCTCTCAGACACTTGCAACTCATATAATATGAATTGCAAAGCTGCAAAGAAGGTAGCAATTGTGCAATAGAGTGTTGTAGATCTGATGCAATAAAGATACTGTGCAAAATCTGACCCAATTATCTTGCAGTTTATGCTCCTTTTATACTGGCAATGCTGTTGTTATTTCCTGGCACTAATAACTAACTTTATATTATGCTTAATTTCATAAAGTACAACTTGTATTGTACAGATTGGATATCTAATAAAAATGCAAAATTGTAATAAAGCCTATAAAATAATGGATAGGGATTTTTCAGAAGAGTTGACATGCCTGTCAAGATAATGCTGATAGAATTTCATATGTCTGCAGTAGGACACAAAATTAATTACCAAAGAATCTGACTTTGTTAGTCCTTTTTTCAGTTATATGATAGCTTCAGTGCTCTGGAAAAAAAATCAAAGCAGAATTTAAAACTGTTCTCAGAATGGCAGGTTTTCATCTAGAAATGTTAATGTATGTTAAACTTTAATTAAGAAGACTGCATATCATATCTTAACCTTTTTAAAATATAGCATAATTAACTATGGTACAGATACTATTCAAAGGTATATTATTTTATTGAAAAACTCTATTTTAATGTAAAGGATTTCTGGTTTTCAGCAAATCATTGTCACCTTGTAATTTTGGAGAACTGAGCATACACACAGTGGTGCAATACGCAGTCTTCTGTAAAATCCAAGGGTGTAGTTCAGTCACAAAAATTGGTGACTTTTCCAACATGAAATATAGATTGAGCACTTCATACAAATATAAAACACCACGGTTCCTTTGTAACCTTTGTGTTTCTAATGATATTTTATCCAGATATCACTACACTGTTGAAAGATGGGGGTCTATAAATCACTGAGTTCCAAGACCTGTTTTTCTGTCAGGTTGCCTGTACTTTCCTCCTGATTCCTGCCGATCCTTGCATCTAGATAATGTCTCCTTCCTTTGTCTTTCAACCTGAGTGTAAAGGCACGCAGGAAGTCACGGTGGGAAGCTTCTCGGAGCAATGGTGAGGTGCTGGAGGAGAGGCGGTTGGTGGCCAGATGTGCGGGGTGCCCGCAGCTGGCGAGCAGCGGCACCGGGCACTAGGTGTCACTGTTCCTCCACGCTGGAACTGCCGCCTGGGCATTTTTTGGGCTGGGAGTGTAAAGGAGCTGTAGGTGGCAAAGGTTTGTAAATTTGGTTTGCATAGTGCCACTTCAGAGTATACAGTCATGAACTTTGAGACAAAGAGCAGCTGGACCCCAAAGCGTTTTCTTGTGTCATTTAATCATTGAGTATGGAGTTGAGATGGAGGCACCACCAAGCCTTTTTGAGCTGGATTGGTGTGAGCCAACTGTGGTCTGCTGTTTTTGAACTACTGAAGCCTTAACACAGAGGAGAGGAAGCAGGTTACTTATCTTGGTATTTATCAGCAAAGGGCTGCCTTTATTTGTAGCCACTCCCTGGAAGAACTGGATGAGAACTTTACTAGAACTTCATAGATGAAGGTTGGTTAGGTAGTGCATCCTGTGGATTCTCTCTTCACTCACTGAAGCTTGCTCTCTTCACTGCCAAAGGTGAGCAGCAAAGGGGAAAACACAGGGCCAGCACTTGCAATAGGCTTTTATGTCTGTGTTTAGACCAGAATTTATTTCAGAAGTACCAGTGACAAAAGTGAGTATAGAAGCTGGATATTTGAGGTGTATATATTAAATTAAAATCTTAAAAATAGCTGTGTTGGTGTGGATGTAGCTCCATACCTTTTAGAAGGTATTTTCTTCAGGTCTGCCCTTCCTTCCATAAGGAGAGTTTTTTTGGCCAGGAAATTTTTCATTCTTGAAATAAACATGTAGCTCTTAATGTCCAGTAGCGGAAGTTAGAAAACTGCAACTACTTGTGCTGTATTTTTACATTTCAGTTTATCATCAAACCTAATTACTTCATCATGTAGCAACTCTTGTGTCAGTGGACATCTTTTAATGAAGGTAGAATATTTTTCTAAAAGATACCCTGCAAGTAGCTTAGGAATTACAGGCTTTGTGTTTGAGTTACTAGGTCAATTTTGTGGACTTTCTATTATGTGAGACCTAAGGCTTTGTATCAGAATCAGGACTTTACCTCCAGGTAATCTTAGGTGGTGTGCTGGTGTGTGACCTCTCTGCTTTTCCTGTGCTTCTGAGTAGAAAATCTCAGGCAGTATCCTCATAGAATGGAAAAGCCCGAGAATCTAATGTGGCTTAAATTTCAATCATATTTGTGTTGTTTCTCTTTAGAAAAGTAATGTAATAGAGCTGTGTTTCTTATTTATTGTCCCAGTGAGTAGTGTAGAATAGCTACTTCAATTACAAGAATATTTTTTATTTTTGAATTTAGCAAATGGACCTTGGGCTTGTTCTTTCTAATGTTTTGTCCCAGTTGGTAAGATGGTTGAGCAAATGGGTCCATTCAACCCATTTTGGTCGTGCATAGAGGTAACTGATTTGTTTTAGAATTCCGTCATGGTGATGACCTAAAAGGTACAACAAATTGAATTTTCCTGGCTAGGTAAGCTTTTTAGAGCTGAGGAGCAAAAAAGCATATTATCATCAACATCACAGGACTGGATAGTCACTGGAATGTAATAATGCTATTTATGTGTAGAGGTGCATCTTCAAGCAGTAAGGATGCAGGTGACAAAAGTAAGTTAAATAAAAGTGCAGGATGGGCAGCTCAGCAGGTCTCCATTTGACAGCTAATAGACTGCTACCGGAATCTTAGTGATCCCCCCTAAAAGGAGGGCTGCATTTCCCCTAGACATACTTGGAAATGAAAGTATTACTTTTAAATTAAAATTAGAAGTTGTATCCAATTAAATCAGGCTCTGACAGACCCTCTCTTAATTCAGCCTTAATATTTAAGGTCTCACTAAGTTACAAATTTTATAGACGTATCTGTCACCACTGAATCTTGCCCACTGCACGTTGGGTTGTCATGCATGGGGCTAAAATCCTGTTAGAGTAAGAATGAATTGAACATGGGAATGAAATGCTGCAATGACAGAAGCTGGAAATTAGTTGAGCTGCCTTTCAGAGGATGTATGGAGAAATAACTTTTGTCATATTGATGTAGTTTAAACTCAGAGGTGAGTTGTGGTGTGGCCACCCATGTCACTATGGTAAATCCAGTTGCTTTAGGGGGATGTCCATTCTGGGAGCTGCACTACTGCAATCTTCACATGGCTGATCAGGATCCATAAGATGCCTACCATCAGAAACATCAAAACTGGCCTCACTGGTCTTGCCCAGCCTTATTTCCTTCCACAGCCAGGGGTGTTGGGTGCTCAGTGGCCCTTGCAGAACACAGAGCCCTGTACCAGAGTCACAGGTGAGACACAGTCCTGCAACTTGGAAGCTACAGATAAAGCATGACTGTGAAGCTTATCTGAAAAGGGCATCACCTATACCCTTTGGGAAGATGTTGCAGTTTAATGACCTGATTCTCTGTCTCAACCCTCCATAGCAGCTGTAGGTTTGGGGCAATACTGTAAGCAAACAATGAGTTTTGTGTGCTTTGGACCTCAGTTTTGGGCCCAGCTTCCAAGTCTGGTGAAGAGCAGACTTCAAGTTAATAGGTCAGAGGTGTCAAAATTTTCTGCCCTGTTTGTAAATAGAGAAGATTTGATGTAGGTATTTTAAATAGTGTACATCAGGGTAGGGTAGTTAAAGGAGCATGGATCCTGTAAAGGTTTTCATTTGGGACTTGAATTTGAAAAAGTAGAAAAGGAACATCTGGATTCCTCCAGCCTGCTATGGATCCTTTGGAATCAGCAAATTCTGGGTTCAGAATCTCTCACTTCTTCCACATGAGCACGTTCTGCTCGCGCTTTCCTGACTAACCTGACTTTAGATGTGACTCGTGGCACTTCCTGTCTTGCACAGAGGGTTTTTTCCCCAATCAGGGACCTACAGGTCAGAAGGAAAGAGGAGCATAGTGTTCCAAGCATAGGGAATAAAATACTGCTGCTACTTACATGTTTCTAGAGTGGCTGGGAACCACTGAGTTTGTGATGCCAATCCAGGGACCAACTTCACTCAAAAACTTGCATTTTATTGAACATTTATTTAAATAGTGAAACTCTTTGATTGTTAAATTAGCATTAAAGGAGGCTGGAAACTGGTTTACAGTCTCTGGAAAGCAGCCATACATCATCAGTGTCATAAATTATGTCCTTTTTTTACCAAGATATTGGCTGCCAGCTGAAAGGTTAGAAATTACTTATTTTATTTTCAAATGCAATTTGCAGTTTATCTACAGAGAGAAATGAACAAAATGGATGCAGCTGTTTTTTAGATTAACCCCACAGAGTTGTCAGGCCTGGAGTTCCCAGGGAAGTGCAGAGTGTTCAATGATATCCCTACAGAACAGGAAAGCCTGCCTCTTTGTGGCATCTGAGAATTAAGGGGTGGAGGGACATGTGCCTGCATTGGCAGAGTGCCCAGCCTGTCATAATGACAAACCCCCACAAGAAAGCAATGGAATAACTCTCAGGATATTTATTCAACAGAAGAGTGACGTGTTTAGGTGATGCAAACAGTTTCATGATGTAAGAAAAGGAGGGGCATGATTTTTAAGGACTTCTAGTGCCAACTAGCAACATCAAATTCCATTTCTCTGGTTAAAGTGTACTATCTCACTTCAATGTTTGAGGAGATTTAATCTTTTGAAGAAAAGATGCTTTCTGTTTTGGAAACTTTTGTGCCTCATGAAAGTACCAAAGATGTGAATATCGGAGGAAGTCCCATGAGCTGGAGAGGTTATTTGGCATTTTTTCAATATATTTGTGTTTAGCTTTTTTCAGTGCAGTTTGTACATTTCTGCAAGTCAGTTTGTCAGGGAAGACTGTAACACAGGAGAGTAAATCTTGAATTAATAGATCCAGTGGCTTAGCATTCATGTCAGGTTACCTAAAGTTATTGTAAAATGATACATAAAATGATTTTTAAAAACAGTGAGCCCCCCTAGGTTGTTTAATTTTCAAATCCATCACTCAAGCTGCGATGGTTTACAGTGCATGTGACACAGTAGAAGAAGGATTACTGTACGTGTGAAGCATGAGGACAAAGATTACTGAGGAAACACTAGAGTCAGATGTAGCTGGGAATCATTGTTTTGTGCATAGGAGATGTCATTTATTTACCATATAACTCCCTTTGATTTGACAGGGAGACTGGATGATACACCCAGCACACAAGTTCAGGCTGAAATATGATCTGTGAGGCATAGATGCATGTTGTGGTTTTGTTTGGTGGTCACACAGCTGCATCATTTAGTGGTGTTTTATGTATAGAACTGCAGCAGCTTTACTTTGTAAGATAGTTTCCCCTGGCACATGCCTTTTTAATGTTCAAAGAAAAGATGTGCAAGATCTGCTATCTTCATGTTTTGTGACCTGGGAATGAAGCTTATGGTATGAGAACAGCAAGCAGAAACTGGAGCCTTGCAGTGAGAATGTGCAGGTCAAGTCCAGTTGCATGAATTATTGTTGAATTTTTTTATAAGGTTACTTACTGCTACAGATTTTTAAATGGAAAATACAAAACCATACAGTCACTCCTGAAAAAAATTCCCTTCATGTTAGTGGCATATTCCTTGTGCTCAGGAAATCAATGCTGGTGATGTAATGGGAGTTTCTACATCATAGTGGTATGTCATTCACATGAAGAGAGCATCGTGGGAGCTGCTGAGATTGATGTCCTCTCTAAGAATAGCACTGATTATAGAACAGATTTTCCCATATACAGAGCCATTTTTAATTCACTGCCTACTGCAGCTGCCAGCCTGCGGAGATAATTCCTTCTAGCAGAATAGCTCTAGATTATTATAGGGAAATCAAATTTGCATAAAAGCATTTTATCTCTTTCCTTTTTTTCATGTCAAAGTTACCAAACATTCACTGCCAGTTACTTCTTTGCATGGAGGAGGAACTTTGTTAGAATTACATCTTAAGTAAATTTTAAGATCTTTCTGACTCTGTTGTTTTATGTATTTTAGAATGAATACTAAGCAGCTACAAAGAAGTATTGTAAGGGAGCAAGCAAGATTTTAAAACAGAAACTAAAAATGAAGAACTGTTTCTGCACACCTTGAGGAGCTCAAGTGGCCCCATATACATCTACTCAATAATGTGGTCCTTGTGACCTTGGCAGGCCTGGTAGGAAGGGTCCATGTGGTTTGAAAGTGTAATGTAGCCAGCCAGTGTGCAAATCTGAGTGGGTGTTGTGATTTACTGATGAGGAAACTGAGGCACAGATAAGTTAATTAACTTGCCTAGGGTTACAAACTGAGACCAGAGTAGACTTAGTTTCCTGAAATGAATGTGGTTGCTCATGTGCTTGGGCTCTTCCCCACATTATGTTCTTTAGCACTCATTCAAACAGATTTTTGAGGTTCAACAGCATGAGAAGTTTTGCTGGATCTATGACTGATATTTTTAATATATATACTTACCCACTATTGCACTTAGCTATGTTTATCTTAGAGTCTGTATATAAGCTGTTTTTTAAAGATCCAGGGAAATGTTGTAGTGAGGTCTTAGGGTAGAGAATGAAATTTTCTTCCAGTTTTGAAGTCTAGGTTTGAAATTCTGCTTGATTTGTCTTTGCTTCAGCCTTGTTCCCAGGTCAGTGGACTACCATTTGAAAGTATTAAGGTCATGTCTCTCCTCTGTTAAGACCTCTAGAATGACTTGTAGAATTCTAAAACTGTACTTGACAAGCTAGATATTTGAAGAAATCATCAAGGTATCATTCAGTTGCCTGAACTGAGATAGCTAAAGCCTCTACTTGCTAGCCCAGAAAGGTGCAGGCATTCCAAATATATCGTGTTGGATCCAGGTTTGTGGAGATGCTCTCAGATAGATGCCACTGCAGAGGCAACTGAGCTGAGGTCCCAGATTTCCTGCAGAGCTGAAAAAGCAGGCTGAGCAGCAAGAATGGGGCCTGACACATTGTCCATGAAAGCAAGATGGTGGCTCATACCTGGGTGAAAGCAGTCAGAAGTGGATTAGCTTAGTTTCAGATTCAGAATTTGCTGCTTTGTTCCTTTGAAAACTCTTTGAAGAGAAATGGTAGGTATGAGAAGGCAGTTAGACGCCCACCACAACTGCGAATTTCTTGGTGTGACAAAGCTGAGAGGCTGCATGGGAATTGATTTCTATGTTTTGCATTGTTGAGTTGATCCTAAGGTGGAGTGTAGGCATCTGTAACTTAGGCTGATCCGTCCCAGTGGGGCCTCCTACAGCTAAAAGCAGATGAAGTGCTGAGTGCTCCAGGAAGGTCCACTGTAGTCTTCTAGCACATGCAGGAAGTCTCAGTGGTTTTGGTTGGAGGGGTCAGGAGTGAAATGAATATTTGATGTTAGTTATGAGATCATGAAATATTATACACAAACAATTAATTGATGACCTTGGTGCCTCTTCTGGCTTTGTTGATTTCAGTAGATGGGGCTTGTAGAGGTCTTGGCCACTCTCTGCACTATCAGCAGTCGAAATTATGGATTCCCTTAACAGCATGCAGAGTTATATTTTTCCCAGGAACTGAGATAGCCTGCTTAAGTACTGTGCTCCCTCTGCTATCAGGTGCTAACGCAGAGTTTATGGTTGTAACAGGCAAAATGACTTTGGAGGATTGTGCTGTAACCTGATAGTTTTTCCCCTACCCTCAGTGTTATAACATGATTTGGTCTTGCCTGTGGATGGAAGTAAATCATATTTTACCCTCACTGCTAAATTGTGTTATGGCCCTGACCTTTATAGGTGAGACAAAACTGCATTATAATGTGGTTATAGGACTGCTGTGTTATACATGGGAAACATGGTTATCTGAGGGTCTCATGGGAGTGTCCTAAACCAGAAGACAATTAGGAGTTTGGATAACCAGGAATTTCAGCCTCACAGATGCATTGAGCTGAATCAAAGCTTCACTGTTGAAGCAGGGGGACAAATGTGAACCTAGTAAATATGCATTAAAATGTAACATAATATTCAATGTGATGGAATGGAGTGGAGCAGGCCCTCAGCTCAGCTGCTGTGAGTTGTCATGGCACTGTAGTCAATCTATGACAACTAACACCATCTGGGATCTTCCTGTCTTCCCAGATTGGCCCTCCACTATGTTTTTTTCCTATTATGATTCTTTCTAAAAATAAAAAAACTGGAAAAGTCAAGCCAACAGGCAACATAAGCTCCTGTTAGACAGAAAAGTGGAGGTAAAAAATCGTGCTCCAACTGCCTGGCTGGGTATGTGGTTGTAGTATGTTAGGTGAAATGCTGATTGTGTGTGCTGGGGTTTCAAGCAATGCAGTAGAGAGCCCCACTGAGAAGAAGAATATGCTATAAAGTACATACCACTGCAGATTCCCTAGAGATCATAGCTGATACGTGGTGCTTCCTTCAGAATGACCTGTTCTGTTGACTCTGTGTGCAAGGCTGGTTGCAGGTGCCTTGCAGAGACCACAGTGGCCGAGCTGCTGCCTCTGTGTAGGAGCAGACGCTGATCTGAGCAGCCTCAGGGACTGACCCCCTGTCACAAGAATCAGTCTGTGGAAGCCAGTGTGGGCCTGGACTAGGAACACCTGTTCCTGTGATCCCACTTCTCTGATTTTCTCCCAAGAGTCTGAGTGAAACCATCAAACCTAGGTGTGTACCTCCAGACCCTGCTAATTCCCAGTGAGAGATTGGTTTACCTTGAGTAGTTGTTGCACCTTTTACCTAAGGGTGAGCCTTCACTTCGTATGATACAGAGCTGTGTGAAGTACTCTGCAGGATGTTGTGATGATTGCTTTCCTAATGTATTCAAGTTGCTAAATGAAGTCTAAAATTAATTGGAATTCTCACAGCATCTTCAGGGATAAGGGTTTAACAGTGTGCAGACCTTAAACTGTTTGCACAGTTATGCCTTACAAAAAGGATGTGTAATGTTAGCAAATACCTCTTTTACAGACAGCTTCTGCTTTCCTGCAGCAGAAGCCTGACAATGGGGACTGCAATCATTTGGTCTTACAGGCTGCACTTCACTGGATCTTTATAAAATTGTGCATGTGTGTAGCTGTGTGTGTATCTACAGAGAGAGAGAAATTTTTTTTTGTGTGTATGCATAGAGTACTATATAGTACAGTTGCATTTCAGATTTTAGTTTAAAAAGTAATTCCTTATGCCGAGGAATTCTCTGGCTGAACCCTCACTGCTGTGACCATTTCCAGCTCTGATGGGTTTCCCATTCACTGAAGCTGAGTATACAAGTGGATGAAAAGGTGATTTCACAGGCCCACAAGGAAAGTGTATTTCATTTTTAGTGTATGCTAAGGATTGGGCATCGGTATTCAGTTCTGGCTTTCTCCTTCATAATAAAGAAGGATGGAGGCATTTTGCTAACACTGAAGTTTACTTTCTGCAGAACCTTGGTAGTGTATGAGATGATGGAGCGTCAGATTCTCAGGCAGTATTTTTTGTTGATGTGAATGAGACTATCCTGAGTTTACAGAGGATCTAGCTGTGTAAATCCTTCAAACTTACAATTTGCTACATCAAGTGATTTCTACTGCTTCATCTCATAAGTCATAAGAAATACTGCTAGGATTTTTTTTTTTCTTGTAACATTTGAAGCCCCGAATACAAACTCATCTTTCACTCTGACACTATACCAGCCAGGTCACCATGTGATTGAAATGTAAAATAATGTCATGTAATCAAAATAAATTTCTTGTGAGCCAGTCAGCTTCCCACCTCCCATCATATGGACTAACATAATAGAGCCTGCAGTCCTATGACTGTAATTTTGATAAGATTCCCACAGACATCAAAATTTATTATGTCAAAGTTGCTAAAAGAAAAAATGCTGTAAGGAAGCATAATTACTGACTGTCTTTCTTTCGACCGTGTTAGCTTGCATATGATCATTGTCTGTAAATAAAAAATAGGTTTTGATGGATTTTATGAAGAAAAGACTGAATTTCTTTTGGGCTTTTACTATCCTGTGTACATGACAGTCTTGACAACTGTGTACCGATCGTTATGTTCCTATAACAATCAGGTAAGAGACTGATCAATTGAAGACATAATAAATTAAAGGTTTAATAATGTTGCTTGTCAAGGTATTACTAACTAAATAAGATCTGGCTTGTAATTTATCTGGTATATTTATATTAAGTGGGAATTACACTTAGAGGTTTGTATAATTGACTTGCTTTGCAGCTTTTAGAAAATAGATTAACTTTTAAATTGTGTGTTATTTGCTGTAAATAACAATGATTAGTTTGGTTCAGGCGTAGGATGAGGGGACCAACAAAGTGGAACAGGAACCCTGTCAGATGAGCAGCACCATAATCTTTTACAGTTTACATTGGCAGTTAAATTAAGGGTTTTTCTGTTCCCCATAGAGTTGTTCTCTGGGTTTGCAGAAGAGTTGGTGTGTTCTTAGTGATGTACATTTAAGCTTGGCATTATCAGCAGTTTCCTGAAGCAGCTGTACACACAATGTTCTTCTGCATAAGCATTTTGCAGGGAAGGTTACAGAAGCATCCAGAGCCACTCATGGGGAACCTAACCTTAGGCTAAAGTAAAAGAAGGGCAGAAGTGTTTTTTTTATTGATGATGCTCTAATCCACTGGGTTTAAACTATGCCTCCTGGTTGACTACTTGCTTTGTTTGAAGCCCAAAACATGAAACTCACTGACCAAACATAATGGTAGTCTAGCATAAGAAAGGTAAATAAAATACATGGAGTTTTTATCCTTCAGCACTTCTGTTATCCTTGTTGGAGTTACAGCTAAGGATCTTTACACAATCCAAACAGGTGCTGGTGTTGGAAGAAATTAGAACAGCGGATGGGGTTGTTTTTTTTTTTTTTTTTGTCTTGGAGAGAAGTCAACCTCTGTTGCAGGTGTAAGTTTTAAAAAATATAAACAAGAAGCAGAGTCTGTGTAACTGTACCATCAATTAAGTTGGTTTAATAGCATTTCAACTTGTTAATAAAGCAAACATTTACTAATCTTATCTCTTGTAAGCAGGAAGGAAGTTACAGTGCACAGTAATGCACACTGCTGTCAGGAAAAGTGGTTTATAATATCATATGATATAATTTGCAGTGAAGCAAAACCAGCAAATTGCTGTGTGGGAGCACTCTTTATCCTTTTGATTTAACTTCTTTCCTCCATTCCCCCTTGCTAGCTTTGTTGTTGGTTGTTGTTCATTTCCCTAGTTTTCTGCATCCTTAGCACTTCCTTCTGTAATCTGCTTGGATATCAACAGCCTGGATGTTCCAAGATCATACTACTGGAAAGCTGATAAGATGGAGGATAAATGGTGTGAACTCTCCTTCCCATGGGTTTTTTTCTTTGCCTTCTCCCTGGATTGAGCTACTTTGAGGAGCAATCAGCATTAATGTTTAATTGTACTCCAAGGAATGCTCTGGTATCATCAAGACTGACAAATGATGGTCTGAGGAATGAGGGCACTTGCTGAAAAATTTAATTTGTCTGTCAGTTTTAAAAAGTTGAATATTACTGATTGATTTTCTTGTCTCACTTGTCTTCCTCCTTTGCCCTTGAATCTTCTTGTACCAATCTCAGTATTGCCCAATGAGATGAAGGCTCTTTGCTTTTAAGAGAAGCTTAATTCCTGACTAAATGGAAATTCTTAACATGATGATTAGGCCCCTAAACAAGCAAACTTCCTGAAGCTGTTATATGCTTAGCAATTCACAAGTCAGCCTGCTAACATTTAAATATACCTAACTTTGAAATTCTGTTAAAAATTAATAGCCAAGAGAGTGCGGGAGGAGTTTGGAGTGCTGGATCACAATTGCTGCAGTTTCCCGCTGCTGTTGTGTCAAAGAGAATGAATTGCTGATTAATTCTATAGTTTTGCATGCAATAGTGATTTCTGAAAACATTCCCCACCTCCTTTGTCTAGAAACGATCCTATAGTCTGCTGACATTTGAAAGAATATACAGCTTATCTGTTGTGAAGTCCACTGAAAAATAATTTACTATTCACATGTTAAATATAGGGGCAGTTGGTCTTTTTATACTACTGCAGTAATTCTGTGAGGAAAATTTCAATGATGAAAATGAAAAAAAAGTTAAAATAGTAATAATTTACTGCTTTAGTCTGCAGGGCAGCTGTTTTCTGCCTCTATCTGTATTCTAATAAGTCTTTTAAATGAAGAGATTTATGAGATTATTTTAATTTTGATGTCTTTTTAATGCTTCATGCATTTTAAATACAACCTTTTAATAGTTTTTGAGATTGAAGAATTTAATTTTATTTTATACTGCAGAAATAAATGTATTCTCAGGAGACCACACTGTTATTACTGCTTTTTTAAACATTTTTTTAAAAACCCAACATGTCTGGCATGTACTACTGTAGTATCAACCAGCAGTGCTACACTTTGCATCAAATGCAAAGCAATTCTGGAGTCAGAGGGACCCTCTGGGGCTAGTAAGGATACTTTAAAGAAAACCCCACAAAACTCCACGTGCTGTGGGCAGTAACATGTTTGTGCAGTTGCACAGGATGCTCCTGCTGTAAAGGGAGGATGCTGAATTCTCTGAATGCAGCACAACAGGTGTGGTTATGCTGTGTTAGGTACCTGCACATCCTCACTGTGTGCTGCTGCTGCTGCAGCCAAGGCCAAGCCCCAGAGTGGCTGCATGCCTCTTGGAGGAACAGCCCCAGCCACCTCCCTGGTGTCATCTCCCAGCTGTACAGGAGTCTGACTCTTGCTCAGCTCATACAGAACTCCTCTCTCCAAAATCTTGATGCCTTACACTTTTGCTTTGGTTGCAAGCTGTTACAGCAGGCATATTTTGCACAAGAGCAGAATAAAATGTATTAAAAGCTTAAAAGAAGTAGAAGGGAGTGGCAGACTTTTGCCTAATTTTAGCCAATCCAAAAATGAAGTATTAAGCTAGTCACAGATCTTTTCAGAGTGTAGGTAGTGTGCCTTGCTTGGAAGGGCATGGTGCATGTTTTAAATGTGGCTGGGGAATATAAAGCAGCTGAAGACTGGCAGTGAGGATGGTGGGGGTAGCACAGGGGCAGGCAGGGCACAAACAGGGCAGCCAGAGGCAGGGCTGTGCTGCTGCCCACGTAGTCCTACCTCTGCAGGATTAAAAGCAGGAGTGGCTCTGCATCTGGCACCTGTTCCCATAGCCCTCAGTATTGTCGTGGTTGGCGTGTCTAATTGCTATATATTAAAATCTGTCTTTGTAACAGTGTTTGAGAGAGCCTGTGCTCTTCAGGCTCCATCAGTTCTGTTTGCTGCAGAGGACTCAGCTCCATGCTGGTGCCATGCTTAGCTAATCTGTGTGGGTACCTGGGGAATGTGCAAAGGCAGCACTTGGAGCCACTGTTGCTGTAGTGACTCACATGAATGCTCTTCTCTCCGACATAAGAACTGTTCTTGTCCTTCTGAAATACTTGGGCTGAGATTTGCCTAGGTCCAAGCTGTTAGGCACATGAGAGGTCAGGGAAGAACCCTAAGTATTTTGAAAGAACGTCTTCCAAATCATATTTTCTACCTTATCTTTCAGGAGAAAATTGGATGGGAACTTAGGAAGATTGGGAGCTTGGGGATTTTATAATTAAAGTAATGTCATTGAGCTCAGGAAACATTTTACCTCCAACTGTCACAAGCTCACAGAGGAATGGAGGAAAGACCATATTTTCTTCCAAAGGGCCTACACATCTGGCCACTGTTGAAAATAACATGAGATAGAAACTTGGTTTGGAGTGATAGGCTGGTCTTCTGTGCCATTCTTATATGTAGTCTTGTCACTGTAAGATGGTTTAAGTTGATAAGTCCATAGTGTTCAACCTATTCAACAAGAATAAAGATCAGCAATGGGAACTCCTTACTCAAATGAGTAAAATCTGAGAGAAAGTTGTATTTGCTCTGCGGCCATGTAACAGAAATGGAAATTTCTGCATGACTCACTGCTCACGGCACCTGGATGTCCTGCTTCACGTGCATCTGTGACAGCAGGTACCTGGATCAATCAGTGACACCAAATATACACAAGCCATTATGTTTTTATCACTAAATACAACTGCTAAGTAACTCAGTCAGCTGAATATCCCTGGTTTGATACTAATTCCTCTGTTGTGGTATTTCAGGCTTCTGAGACTTTTAGAAGGTTAAAACATAAGGCTTGGAAGAAGTAATCTGGTAATTATCAGAGAAGGAATAAAATAGGAAGTGAGTAAAAGCAGGCAAGAGCCAGTATCTATCTTTCCAGCTGGTTCTCCATATTTTGAGCATTTCTGCCTTGATCTGCCTTGTGTTAGTCTGGCTAAAGCAACAATCTCGACTCTGCATGCATGTGAGATTTCAACTACCACACTTTGGGTTTGTAATTAAGAAATTAATTAAAACACTGTACAGTTTACTGCACAGTCTATCAAGAGAAGGGCAGTTTACAAGATTTTCCACATGTGTGCTATAAATTTAGTGCTACAGATATTCAGAATCATATTCACACTGACATTAAAAGTTATCCTCCTCCTGCAGAGGAGTATCATGAAAAATTATTGTGAAGGACTGGTAATAAACTAATTTTCTCAGCAGAAACCAAACCAGTAAGAATGAACATTTTAACACTGAAAGACTATATGTGGAATCTGAGGTGAGAGGAAGAAAGAGTTATAAAAAACCAAACCATTAAACAACCCCCAAACTTCTGAATTTGCCTGCAGTTTCCTGAGGTTACTGATGAACTCCTGTTAACCTTCTGTTCCTACCCCTTCAATTGCATTATGCTAGAATTCAAAAGTAAAAGTCTGAAAGTTGTATTCAGTTTTGTACCCTTACTGGACCCAGTGATACCATTGCCAGTTACATATTTTAACATCCACAATTTCATTGTCTACCAAATTGAGTTTAAGTTAACTGAAAGCACTAAAAAAGACGTGTTTGTGCCGTTTCCAGGCTGACACTTGTTTAATTTTAATTAAAATTATTTCCCCTCTCATAATGTTTAAGGTAACTTTTTAGAAAACATGCATAAAAATATTGGCATCAAACTTCACTTTGCATGCTTCCAGTGATGAAGATAAGAAAGAAAGAAGGCAAAAAGATTTTTAGGTTAGTACTGAGTGCTATTGGTGAAACTTTCTCTCAGTTGCCCTATTAAAACTGTCAGGTGTATGTGCCTGTCTTGAGAGATATTGCCAGAAATCTTGTTGCAAAGGCCAGAAAAAAACCAAAATAAGGTAGTACCAGTAGGAATATTTAAAAAAAAAATCCAGAAATTGTGACAGAAAATATTAAATATTACCCTCTTGTATCTTCTTGTTATCAACATGAATTGAATTAAATTTTGCAGTATAGTGAATTATTGATCTCTTTTGCAAGAAGGTTGAAGGGTTTGTAGATTTCTCAAGAATTGCTAAGCATGTGAATTGGGATAACCCCCTCAAGTACCAGGGGCCTCTTCTCCTTCCCACTGCATCTCAGCAGCAACACAGCTGAATGGTGCCACTCCAGGAGAGTGGAGGAAGCTGATGGGTTGTTCCAGGGAGGGCTTGGCTGTTAACTGGAGTCTGCCACCTGTGTGCAAGTCAATTAATGACTGGAATTGCTTCTCTTTGTGAGTTACAGCACTGTGCCACGGGGCAGACTTGCTCCTTCTGAGTGAAACCGTGCTGCAACCAAACACCATCTCTGACCCCCTGAAAACTGCCCCCTGGGCTGGAAATTGTGCTGCTGTCAATGCTGTTGCTTAAAATGTCCTAAAACAGGCAAATTGCAACACCCGAGTGGGGGATTCTGCACTTGGCAGCATAGATAAATTAGTCTGTTTTTGCTGAAGTGACATTGATGTATAAGAGGGGAGTTGAGAGCTCCTTCTATTTGGGCATTCCAGTGGATACCAGGGCACAGCCAGATGCCAGCATTGGTTTTATTTGAGCATTCTTTATTTTTGCTTGAATATTGAACTTTTGCTCTTCCAGAACCTATATACTTGCTATTAGAGTTCTGTGTACCACCCTGATATCTGTCAATATTAAGACATACAGAGAAAAGAAACAGTAAACTGCAATATCAGATGTATTAGCATAGACTGCATAGAAAGCTGAAGGGAGATAGGGATCATCACCCATTTTTGGATCCAGAACTCTTGCTTCTTCTCTCACAGGAGCAAGCATAGAAATAGAATAGAAACAAAATCTTGCTTCTTTCCCTCAAATTCTAGGAAATGCAAACTGGCTGGAGTATCTTCATTCTTCCTTAGAACCTCTGGGGAAGCAAGGAAGGAAGGCCATAATGTACAATGGCTGACACTGCTGCTGATGCATGGTTCTTACTGGATCAATGCCTTGATTGCTGGAGACTGATTATAATTTGTTGTTGAATTAATGTATGAAATGTGTAATGCAGGAAGTGGTAGAATGTTGTGTTTTCTGCAATTTGCAAAGCTCTAAGTGACTTAGTACCTGCCTGCTTTGAGAAATTGCCTTTCCTCCTCTCTCTGGCTTTCAGTTTGGATCACTTGGGTGTCTGACTTGCTGTGGGGGTAGGAAAGGTTCAAATGATAAAGTGATCTCTTCAAGAGTCTCTTTATTTTGGAATATTTTTGCCTTCCATCAGGGCTCTTCCTGACTTAGATGGTTACTCATTAAGTGGCAAAAGAGAGAGAAGTTGTCAGGATCCATTTATAATGTATCTCCTTGCCATGAATACAATTCAAAAGCTCCCCTTTGAGTTTGATGAACGTATTTTTGGAGCATTTTAAGACCAAAATACTCCCAAGCAAATCAAATCCCTTCCTAGATAATGAAATATAGATGAACACGTTGAACGTCAGGAACTTGATAGCTATTTGTGAAACAGTTGAGGGCCTTTGTTAAGTACTACACTCTGCACTACATTACAAGATGTATTTATTTTGTGTGCATTTAATGATGCAGTAAAGATGATGCCTGAAATGCTGAAGTGCAATGAGGAATCATCAGTGTTCTGCAAGCAAGGTAAAGGCACTATGTATGACTGCCCCAGAGTACATGCAACATATGGAAAATTAAATGAAATAAATAAAAAATGGCAGATGACTAGGTTCTGGATATTGCTAGGTGAATTTATTAATTGCTAATAGAGCACCAAGCCATGAATTAGTCGTTGCCATTTTTTTCAGCTTTATAACTTTCCTCTTAAATACAGGTTTGTTAGGAAGGAATCAAATGTCATTGGGCAGTGAATTATACAGAAACAAATTTATGCTTGTGAATGCTGATTTTCCATAATAAGTTATGACTTTAAAAGGACACTAGCAAGGTATTTTTGATAGTTTCAGCGTGACTTTTTTTTGCTGTTGTCTATGATAACCCCTTGTACTTGGGATAAGGAAAGCTGCTGTATTAATTTCTTCTTTTTGCTTGATCATGTGTGAAAGAAAATTGTTATTGTTGCTTTTCATACCATAAAGTACCTATATTTCTGTAAAACAATAGAATATTTTGCTTACTTTAACATATTTATATAATTTATGTTAGAACTGCATATGTACCAGATACAACTACCTGCTGGTCACCTTAAGCATGTACTGTTTTTGGGAAAGGCTTCCTTTGGAAAGGCTCTCCCTTGGAAACATTAGTTGTATCCATCGGTGTTAAACACAGTCCTTGTCCTGCTATAATCATGGAGCTGGATAGATCATGTCTGACCTGTCAAAATCAGTTTCATGCTCTGATGGGCTTTGTAAAGTGGTTCTTGTGCTTGTGGATTCTTGTTTTGTATTCCATGTTTGATTGGTAAAACACACTTTAATGGTTCAAAACATTAATATAGAAAACCAAGAAACAGCTTGTAGCTCCAAGAACTCAAGTGCATGTGAAAGTACTTCCAGTGCCTTTGGTTTCATGTGAAAGGTCGTTTATACTTTACTGTCTTGAGAGTAAAATAAAGCTGAGTCTAAAATAAATTTTCTGTATTAGTCTTGGCAGCTTTTTCAAACAATAAATGGATAAGTGTGTCTCTTTGGGGCTAAGCATGGTAAAACTGGGAACTAGATACACCTTCAAATTTTTATGTTAATATTTATTTTTTAGAACGGTGTGCTAAAAACAGTGTCTAGGTCTTGGTGTGCTGCTGTGTTTGTTTCTAATACACTTTTCATTTAAGCATGATATTGTGTTGGTTTCTCAACATGCAGTGTCATAAAATACAAGCTTTTCCTTTGATTTAGTTTTTCATGCTGTGATCAGGAGGTTAAAATGTAAGGCAGTTTTAAATATAAGGAAAGTAATTTCTACTTTTTGTTTCTGTATTTAGTTTCAGGCATGATCACATGTTTCAAATATTGCTATTTATGCTACTCAGGTGTTTGTAGACATCTTAACACCATTAAGAGTGCCTGCTTTGGGTCTTGTCTGGCTGAACTATATGCAACCAACTCTTGATTTTTTTTCTTTTGTATGTCATACTGTAATGCCAAAATAAGGGTAAAATGTGGTCTTTCCTGCACCATCCCTCTGGTGCCCTGCCATCAGTCTGTTCTACTCTTGTAGCAAAAGGTGTGTTACTAATCCTGGCCTCCTTTGTCCAGGCTGTACCTGGGCAGCCACAGGGAGCCCCACCAAAGTGATGAGCTGTGAGTTGTTGCCAAGAAGCCCAGCATGTCCCTGGAAACAGACAAATTTGAAAGGCCAAATTTGTAAAGGTGTGAGTAAGGCACCTAGAAACACTTCTGGCCACCTCACAGGAGTTGAGAGAAAGGATCCTGAGATACCTAAATAGACAGTACCTGTAAGATTCTGTCTCCAGATCTTCCGTGTCCCACATCAGATCTAGATATGTGACAGAGCCAGAGTGAACCTCTCACCAGTTTCTGCATGAAACTGAAAAGTTATGGGATTCACTAGTGTGTTGTTATAAATTTGTGTGTTTAAATGCATGAATAATGTAGAGTGAATTGGGGATTCCATTTGTGTGGGAAATGTGAACAGCTTCCAGATGAGCAGGACTGAACTTGAGGAAGTATGATTAGTAACTTAATTTGAGGGACACAAAAAACATCATATTGGGTCCATTCCATTAGGGACATTGCAAATGCTTAACAAGACTGTCTCTTTACCTAATCTCACTGGTTCCTTTCCTTGAATCTTTCTGAATGGACTGAATTGCAGTATTACTTGGATTGCCCATGTGATAAAGCCAAGCTGTTTTCCAACAGCTGTACATGGCGTTTCTCCAAGCTAATTTTGGGACGGAGAAATTCCTTTTTCAGCAGTCAGTTCTTTTCCATGATCAGCTGAAAAGCTGATGGGAAAAGGAGAGCTAGTAGGTGTGGAGGGCTGGCACTGGCACCACACAGAAAAGCACAGGGGTAACATGCAGCTCTCAGAAGATGTGAATAAAATTTTACAGGAATGATGTAGAAACGTGCCTTTTAAGACGAGTTAAGTGCTTATACTTCTTTCATGTAGCACGTTGGGCCTAAGTGTAACTTTTCATAAGCAAATTGCATCTGAAATGGCATGAGGACAGGATATTGCAGAAAGGTGCCAAGTGATCCCTTTCAGGAATGCCTTCACAGTTTATTTTGTCTGTGTTAGAAATACCCTGCTAGTCTCTCTGTTGGACACCACCCGAGTGTATATGGACAGCTTACCTGTCCCTGCACTGTGGAAAACTGCTGTAGGCAATCTACTGGACGTTTATTCTTGAGGGGGTTTTTGGGTTAAAGGGAGGTGGATGTGTTCTGAAGACTTTGCTCTGTGAAGACTTATAAAAAAATGCTTAACCAAGTCAGTTTTTAAAATCACTGCATTAGTCATCCTGTGATTATATGAGGAACACTTCAGGAGTATTTCATATGCCATCAGCCCTTGGCTGGGAATAACAATGAGGGTGAACTATTAAAAACTGTGTGATCATGAAGACAGACATGGCTGCATTGTTACATAGAGAGATCATCTCAGTATTTGCTGTTGAATATATCTTTGCATTAATTCAGCTTGTTTCTGAGACAACACACTGGAAGAAAACATAATTTGAATTAATTATTTGTGCATATGGCATATGCCTGATGTCAGCTAATGCTGTATTAAGGATAGGCATGCTGGGCACACATTAAATAACAGAGTAAATATTTGTATTGTTTATGATAAACTAGTTCCTTATGCAGATCATCTTTCTTTGTGTCTCAGTAAACATTCCCATTGGGCTTATTTACTGTGATTCACACAGTGCAATATGTTAAGTGTTATAACAAGTGTGTGTTTAAATCTAAATTCTGCTGCAAGACCTCACTGTGTTTTTAGAGCAATTGATGGTTTAGTAACACTTTAAAATAACATTGAAACTATTATGGCACCTTACTATTATATGGAATGTCTTGTTAACATTAATCACAAAGGTTCATTTTGTATCAGGAATACTTCTATACAAGTTCCATTGTGGTCTAACTGTAATGAAACATGCATTTTTCTCAATATGTTTTGAATTATTGATGTCAAGTGATATTTTAGGAATGAGTATTAGATGCCCTAAAGTTGTGCAGTAGTTGAAGAAAGAAGGATTCTAAAAAAAAAATCAAACTGAAAACTGCAACCCCCAAACCAATGACCTCCATTAAAAAAAATAAAAAATGTTAAAATCAAGGACCCTTTGTAATAAATTTGATAAATTTAGGCACAAACCCTTGCCTTAATGCATTAAAATATGAACAAATTCTCTAGTTTTAGAGGATGGGAGAAGGTAAGAGTAGAGGTCTGGAAAGTCTGTTAAATTTGGAGAGAAATCTTGATTTGAGCTTGGTTTGCCTCTGTCAATGAGGTATGATAACTGCTTAAGGAGGCCTAGTACTAGAATGGAGAGGCTGAAACCGTATGGGATGGCATGTGTTTTTCACATTTTGTCTGCCCCAATTGCAATCCAACCTTGGTTATTCCAAGGAGAGATTTAGGTGCCCTTCCAGTGTCAACAAGGCTGATGCAATTGTCAGATGCATCCTTTAGCAGTTGTCCTGTTGTGTCTGGTTTGCAGATGCTTGTGCAGGCTGATGTGCTGGGTTTAGAGAAAATGGTCAGGCTGAGCAGCTGTCCTGTCTGAGAAAGGGCTGATCTGTTGTGATGAAGGGTTGCTCTATGCAGGGACAGCAGCCCTTTGGCAAGGATTTCCCAAGCTGCCAGACATCCAGAAGTCTGGTGAACAACCCAAACTTGAAGAAGACAAGTTACTACTCAAGGTGAATGTCCTTCCCTCACATTGTCCTGCATGGTGTGCTGGGTGGGGTTGGTAGGGATGGGGCACACTCTGAGGTTTGCCTGTCCAAATGTTTTTCCTTAGCTGGGTGGGTGCCTATGGCAGGGGGTCAGTCCACCAGCATCTGTTATCTTTGTTGGCAATGCTCTCAGGAAAATAAGCCCAAGAATCCAGGAAAGGCCTTTCCCCTTTTGGGGAAGGATGGTATGGGAACTTCAGCTACAGGATAAATTGGTGGATGTGTACCTCTTGCACTCCTGAAGATCATGATACTGTGTGTGAATACTGATGTGAACTCGGGTATAATCATGCCTTCACCACTCCCTCTTAGTTTTGTACACATATTTTCAAATGGGTAATATCTTACAATATGTTTATCAGAAAATGCTGCCTGACAGAATGTGTCTAGATACTGGAACAAAGTACCAAAAATGACAATTCCCAAACAGAACAGAAATAAATCCAGTAGTATTATTTACTTATTAAGTAAAGAATAAACATTAAAATAGGAGCAGTGCTATCATAAACTTGATTGCAGACTCTGCAGTCCAGGCTTGTAAAAAAGATTTAGAAACAGTCTGTTTGGAGAATACATGATAGAACTGAGGTCCTAATGTATAGATGAATGCAGCCTTCCCCTTCTCCATTATTGGGTCCCCCTTTTTCCTGGGCTCATAGATACCCTTTGGTATAGTGACATCAATATCACCGCACGTGCCTAAAATCTCCCACATTCTCAAAGAGCAGTATAGCCATTAGACCTCCAATTAATACATACAGGAGAAAGTTCCTGATAACTAGTTTGCTTTTCACTTCACTGGTTGAATGGGGAGAGGTGTAAGGACAGGTTTGTGATGTTTACTACTAATTCAGATATGCTGCAGTGAGAAAGAATTCTGCATTTGAGAGACAATTATACTGAAATGGGGAGAGATGTTAACTGTTAATCATTCCACCTTCCCAAGAGCGTTTGAGCTGTTCAAGATCCACAGCACACATTTGGCAAGGCAGATGTAGTTCTAAATCACTTCTGCAACCTCTGAATTTTGGAAAAAGAGATCAGTTTTGCAGTATGAAGCCATCTCCAGAGGACTGCGTGTGATGGCTTTTCTGAATTTGATACTTCTGAAGGAGGAGGAATAGGAAAAACATTCCTTGATACCTGAGCATGAGAGTAGGGGGTTCTAGGTATGGGAAAAGATGGGTGTCTGTGGATGCTGGAGGTTAATCCAGTTTGAGGATAAGTGAAAAACTCTTGATTTATATGCTGTGTAAACAATCTCTCTCTGTTTCTGTACTTGGTCTATGGAGAATTTGATTGTTTTCCAGTTTTTTGAAATTTAGCCATGGCTGGTACAAGGTTGACAATTACGTTGGCTTCCATAATTTATCCTTTATCATCAAAGTATTTTTTTCTTAAGAACCTTATTAGAAATCATCCATCAAGGAAGTTGGGAAATGTGTCCCTAATTCTAAGAATGCATTAAAACACTTGTGTTGGATATCCAAGTAAGATGCTGATAGGCAGTTTTGCACAGGGAAACATTAAACACAGAGCAGTCTGTGTGACTGACCTGGCGAGGCACTGATGTGGACAGCCTCTGGTTTCTGTTTTGCTTCACAGCCAGCCAGCCACTTGAGGTTCTCATACACATTTCCTTATTTTGCTCACCAGTCAGCCCACAGCCTGCAGAAAAGGTACCTCATCAGTTTGTAAAAGAATCAGAGTTTGTTATTTAGGGGAAAATGGGGATTAAAATAAAAAAGATTGATTTTTTTTTTTTTCAGTGTCATTTGGGACTGACTTATAATAAGATCCTGCTGCATTAGACAGTCTTTGCTTCGATTCTTGGCGGCACTAGTTGGATTAGGAGTGTCTAGCATGCAACTCAAATCCAGAGATTGTGTGCCTGGTATTAAATAGTGGCATAAAACTAGTAAAAAATAGGAAAGCTCTGTTTAATAACTGACTTGCTACTTCTGTCAAAATGCCGGAATACATTTTGTTGATTGAGGTCTGGATGTGTTAACGCATTTTCAGTTGAGATGAAATGATTTTGTAAAATAATTATCCTAACACATCAGAAGTACAGGCAATCAATTTGTATTAAAATATCACAAGTTAAGGCTCTTTTTAGTGTTACAAATTACCTATCTGTGGAATATTGTTAGCTAGCTCTTGAATTATGATAAATTCCTTCTGTGCTATTCTTGATTGGCTAGCTTTGTTTTGGATGTACAACTCCCCAGATATATATTTATATCTATCAGGGCCCATGATACAGTATATGCTGTTACTCCTTTTTCATCTAGATTTTAGGATTAATAAGATTTAGTACTTTTTCTCTATGATGCAATTCTGAGCTCTCTTCATGGACACATGAAGAGAATGCTGGACCCTGGCTCATACAATGCCTGGCAGCTAAGGGCAGCCGCAGGAGTGGTGATGCACAGCAGAGATGTTGCTGTGCCAGTTTTGTGACGCATCTGCTGCCTGCTTTGGCCCCTAGGATGAGTTTGAGAGGTTGCAGATTGTCTTCAGCTCATTCCTGCTCTATGGCCTCATACGGATGCTTTCTGCCAGCCCACATGCATGGGAGAGTGATGCACTGGGGCTGTTCCTGATGCTCACCCGGGATCCAGGCCAGGGGCTGCGCTGTCCTGTATCTTCAGGGGCGTGGTGTGGATGCACTGCAGGCACCAGAAGCAAAGCAGAGGGCTGGGAAATGTACTAACAGACTTTCCAGAGAGTGTGATGGTTCTTAAGACAACCAGGCGTGTCTGTATCAAAGCCAACCATTATGGAAAAACATTTGTAGCTATTTTTAAGAACTGAGAGCGAGTCAGTGAATATAACACAGTAAAAGGGCACAGAAGTAGGAGGTTGCACACTTCATTCCTGCAGAACAAATGTATGTTTGATGACCACAAAGCTGTTTGTGGGAAGCAGACACAGGCAGGAGCACTTGTGGATGATTTCTGAATTTTGAAAGAAAAGGAGAAATGTAATTTTGTTGAAGTTCAGCAATTACTTACCATAGTTAATTAATCATATAATTAAGTAAAATGAGACCATATTTCTTGAAATGTGTCAGATAATTATGATACATTTTGGTAATTATGTGTAATAAAATTAATTAAACATATAATTCAAAGAATCAGGAAAATTATTACTCGAAATGATTTATCCCATACGTAGGTCAGAAAAATCTGTTTTATTTTCCTTGTGCTCAATGTGAACATTGTAATTTGATCTTTTCTATTTTTGAAATCATTGCGGATTTCCAGTATTAGTTCTTTGCCTTAATATTAGTTCTTGGTCAGAATTTTTCTTGGGATTCTTTAAACCTTAAAATATTATTGGTCATCCAGTATAAAAAAACCTATAAAGTATCTTTTTAGATCATTACTTAGAAAATAGATGTGACTGTTATATTGTGCTGATTGTTTGCACATACGGAGTGTTTGTAAAAGATGAGAAAGGAAAAGAAAATGAGGAAAACAAATATTACCCAAGTGTAAGCCAGTGTGCTTGCAGCTCAGAGCTGTTTTAATATGTTTTCTTTTGGCATCTGCCTGAAGCATCAAGTTCACAAATACTCTCCCTTGGTATGGAGGTCTAAACTGACCTCCCTTTCAAGTTGCAAAATTTTTTTATAGTTAGTTCTCATTTCCATTACTGCTGGGAGAAAATTCTGCTGCCACTGCAGATGAGATACTCTAAGAAGGGGAAGTGATATAAAAAAAACCCTATAAAATCATGCTTGTGATATTAATTTTCTCACCTCAGGCTTAATAATAATTTTATGGTCATTTTTGAGAAGTTTTTTAGCCATAATGTTTTATCTATCTTTATGGTCCCTTACGCTGTATTTAATCAGTGTAATTATGGAAGGATAATTAAATATAATGCTACTTAGTTCTTAAGATTTTAGCACTATTACTATTAATGTAAGTAAAAAAAAGCCCCTTGTAAATCTTGATGTCTACACAAAGCAAAATATTTGATATGCCATTAAAGAGGAAATGGTGGTGCATTTTTGTCGGTATGGCAGCACACATCCTACTGCATTAGTTCATTGGTGGTTAAGGGAATTTTTAGCAGCATGAAATCAACTGAAGTGAAAAATGCTCATTTGTTTTAGGATCCTAGGATGTCTCAGAATTTTAAGGAATAACATAGGCCTCAATTTAGAAAACTACTTAGGTTTATGATTAAATTAACCTTTAGGGAGTAGAGCTCTTGAGTGCTTGTGTTCATGTTGCAGGTTTACAAGCCCAAATGGACTGGGTTGGCTGTTTTTTGCATGTCTTTTATCTTCTGGAAAGCAAGCCATGGATCTGGTGCCAGTATGATCCGTGTTCATCTTGTTTAAATTCAAGTAAAAGAATCATATATGGGAGGAGAGGCTGGGGTAAATGGGTGTGAGGAGGTTTCTTTCAGTGCTGCTCAAACCTGCTTATGGTGCTGCTGTGAACAGGATGCAGATGAATATGTAAATTTTGCTCTAAACCTATTCCTTTGCCCATTAACTTCACATTCCTGACCTGACGAGGGAAGAACTTCCAGATTGACATATTAGATACTGCACTTCTGTGATAAACACCATTCATTTGTTTTCAAATAGATGAAGAAATTATGATATTTTCAAGTGTCCTGTAAGTAACAGTAATATAGTCAGTTTGATATCAGTGTAAATACGTGTCCTGCATCCTAATCAGAGGACACTAATTGTCAAGCTTGTCAGAAGAGAGCCAAGGCTGAATGTGCTCATCCTTTTTAGCTCAGAGCTGAGGCATCTTGGCAAGGCCAGGTAAAAACAATTCCTTGATTTTTGTCATGCAGCACCACTTGTCTCTGCTTCTCCACAGTATCTGTCAATGAGACACCTTTGCAGTCACCATCTTGGGCATTTCTCTGGGGAATTCTGGGACCAGCTTTTTCATGTAAAGTCATGTCAAAAATTGCACGTATGCTTTTGGATGATGGATGGTCCTATCCTATGACTTGCACACGCAGATGTCAAACATGCAGGTTTGGGCATTACATTGGCACTAGATTGTCTGCTTTGGGACAATAATCAACTCATGCTGCCTTGTTAGCCCTAAACTGTATTTACACTTCCAGTAGACAATGGAAGTGATTCAGAATTGATCTGCCATGCAAATACAAAATTAAAAAAGTAAAATTGTGTTGCATATTCATAGCCTGGCAGTGCTATCACATGATTTCATGCCTTTGAGAAAAATAGAGAAAATATTTGCTATAAAGCCACCTGTAAACTAGATAGTTCATCTTCACAGTGAATGTCAGGTACAGGTAGTTATCACACGAAAGGTATGATGCTATAATAAGGCTATGTCTAGCAAACTTCCAGAAGCAGTCTCCCAAGGAAGGGAGCACAGGATTTGGGCTGTGTTTCTGCAGTGGAATTGAAGGACCTGAACTCATTCTGGGGTGGAGACTTGTAGACTGACTTGTAAATGAAATGTAAAACTTCTTTCTTATCTTCTCACTCTTATAACTCACTCTTATAAGAATAAATTTTAGAAACTAGAACCTTTTCCATAATATTCTCCTAAAGGAAATGTGTCTTCTATGGGGGAAATACCTCTTTTTCAGGGAGCCTGAACAGAGCCTGTGTATCACCTGAATGCTGCCTCTGCTGTACTTCATGTGACAGTGAAGAAAAAATACTTTTTGGGGTTCCATAGTACTGTTACAAACCCAAGTATCACGGTAGTAGTAGCAGTAGTATATTGATTTGAAAAGTAGTGCAAGACAGTATGCAGGGTGGGAATAGTAGGGGTTTGTGTAACTCATCATATGAAATGCCTTTTGTTCTGCTTGTCCTGCCAGAAGAGAGGGAACGGCACAGTTTGAAAGTGCTCAGCCACATCCTGAGTGATTTTCAAGGAGATAGGCAGCCACCACTCCCTTCCAAGGAGAGTCCTAGCACCTTTTCCTGTGTCCCATTACAGCTGCTTCTGTCTTGGTGAAGCTTCAGGGGTCAAGTTGGGCATAGGAGCATCAGTACCCTTGGAAGAGGTGTACAAGGTTGGAAAAGGTACAGTGATACTTTAAGGGGACTTCCAAGAACCAAAGCAGGTGCCAAAAGCAACGAAGTATCAGCACGTAACATTGGGGCCAGGCATTACAGTTATTGTTTACTGTTCATAGCATTGGGTATACATTGCTTTACTATACTGGAGTGTAAATGTTACATCTGCCTTTTTACAATGGTCTGCAAAAAATTAAATTGCATTTGGTATCTCCATTTCTATGGTATTAAGTCAGACTTTATGGGGGTGTGTATTCAGAACCTTGGATTTAGATTCAGAGTTGTTTGGCTAAAATCCCCAGGTGTTTTGTTAAAAAAACTCCAACAAAACAATTGAGCCTCTTGTTTTTCCAGAAGAATGAATGTCTCTGTGGGACATGTGCAGTTCAAGTACAACTGCTTCTCTTCCTGTTTTAATGAAAGACAAAATGGCAGCTTTTCAGAAATTAGTCTTCTTGCAATAAAACGTCTGTCCCTTAGGAAGAAGGACATTTTTGCATTGTTGCTTAGGAAGGTGGTGGTGCAGAAAGTTTTGTCGGTGGACTCATGAAGAAGACATTGGATATGTCTGTATGGTATTACAACTTTATTCAGTGGAAAGCATATTAGAAACTGTATTTCACATTTAGAATACAAACAGAAGCTGTTATGTTGCCTCTCCTTCTCTTCTCCTTTCAATTAGTTTCTCCCTTACAAAGGATTCTTTGGATTTGAAAGCAATTCTTCTACATCATGAGGGAATTTCTTAAAGCAACAATGACAAAAATAGGCCAACTGATAAATGAAGTGATTTTTAAAAGGCCAGGTAATTTTTTCATGGTTAAGCTACAGCCATGCTTAGAAAAAGTGTAATAAGGAAGCTTCTTTAATTATAAATAAAAGAATTGGTAAGCAAGATGAATTTCTGCCAAGTAGGGAGTTTAGCCCAGCTTTGACTTTCAGCAGAACTCTATGGGCCCTTTTCATTTTTACTTGTGTGGTTCATTTTAATAATGTGCTTTGTTTTTCAGTGATTGGATGGAAGAAGCATTAACAAGACAATGCATGAATATGGATTTGCATTTTTGAAACTATTGGATAGCAAAATCCATTAAAAACAAGATCCAATGAAATGCCCAAGGGGGCTACTGTTTCAAGTTAGTGGTGGTGTTCCTCTAATGGCAGTGGAACCCTTGTGGCTACAACCAGATTTTTTCACTTCATGTACCTGGCTGTCCCACATTGAGGTAGTGTCTTACCAGTGCTTAAATACATTTCAGAATACATAGGTTTGTACTCGATCTCTTTTCTGAAAACCAATTATCATCATGCAGAGAATCACAACTCATGACACTGGATTCAAGATGGGAAAGCTACCTATAGCCTTTGTAGAACAGGGAGATTTCTCTGGATAATTCTGTAATCTGTGTGGGTCTAAAAACCTTGTATCTAGAACAGTTTCCTCCCCTGTGTTTAAAGCATATCTCTTTTAAGGGTTCATATACTCTCAGGCTATTGCCATTCTCTCTTCAGCTTCAGGCTCTGGACTTGGAATCACAGAGTTAAGGCTGGGAAAGACCTCTAAGATCATGGAGTCCAACCATTAACTCAGCACTGCCATGCTCCCTGCTAAGCCATGACCCCAAGTGCTTTTAATCAGCACTAGAGAAGATGCAATGGATATTCCTTTGGGATTCTTCCATCTAGCCTCTTATACCTTTTGAATCAGTAGTATATATCTACATCAGTCTTTGTGGGGGGGGAGTTAACTCCTCATCTTTTTTCCTAGAATTTTCCCCCCTTTTCTTGCCCATTCTATGGATTTTTTCTTGCTGCTTCTCAGAAGCAGCTCACCTGCTTTTCCACAAGGAGCCAAGTTGCAGCTCAGAACATGGTGGTACAATGATCTGTAAAGATTAATTTCTTTGAGCGCTTCTCAGTGGCATTTATTTTCCGCATTGAGCCATTTTTTCTTACGTGCTCCTGCCTTGCTCTTTGCTCATCCTGCAGGCCATTCTTAGAACATGCCTGTTACCCCATGATGGGTATTAAAACATGACTGCTGTTCTGTGGATTCTCACCCTTGTGCTTTACCTCCTCTCTAAATCTCCCATTCCCCTCCTTGACTGTTTGCCTCTCTGAAATTTGCTGCATTTGGCTGAAATGCTGTCTTACATTCAAAGGATGGTTCCTTGACTGATGTGGTGTTCATAATGGTCTTGGAAGGTAAAAGGTTGTGATAGATGGACCTAGTAAAAAAGGATATTTTTTTCAGGAAACAGGAGCATGTTTTTACAATGCTGTCTCTACTGGTCCATTTACCATTGAGAGAAGAAAGAAGTGGAGATTAGAAGTTGTTCTGCTAAATTAACCCTAGCTGGTCTCAGGTGATTAGTCACTAATACATTTTTGCATGAACACCTTTGGTTGACAAATTCTGACTCCTAGCACCAGGTGGCTAAGAGCTTTCCTACAGAAATACATGAGCATTAAGTAATATCTGCTGTTGAATTCTTTGTGTAGTTAATGGGAACTGGCATTTTCTGCCATCAACTGTAATTCAAGTAAATGATACTCTTTGTGACAGAAGAAATTAAATGATGTTGTACAGCACATGGCCCAACACAAATTCATGTTTTCCAACATCCTAAATTATATAAGCAATGTCTTTATAGTCAAGTTTTTTAAGGCAGATTAATTGTTCACGTCAGTGCTTATTTTTTGAGATCCTTTGCTTTTATTACCCAGTTTTTCTTACCTCACCAGCATTACTTAAGACAGTTTTTCATAGAAGTGACCCGTAGAAAAAAGTTCTGAATTTTTTTATTTGGTGTTTAATTTGGAAAACCTCTGCATACTTGGCAGTTTGGAAAGTCCAGTGTCTCATGAAGGAATTGGAAGACTATTTTTAGATAACTGTGTTTTGGAAATCTTGCTTGTAATTTTCTTCCATAATAAAATGTGGTCCATTTAATCGGTTCTGCATAATTTCCAATCATGATACTACTCCTTGTGCATAAATAATTAACTAGAATGTCTGAGGTCATTTGTATCTTTTGCTCTACAGAACAAATGACATAATGACTGCTACTCAGAATTAGGGATGAGATGGCCTTAAAGTTTTAATACTGTTGTATTCTGTTAGCTGACCTAAACCAAGATGCCAGGAATGGTTTGCTAACCTGCAGAGATAGCCTTAGATGTCAAAGTAGTGGATGGATTTGTGTAGCTATCTAAAATCTCTGTCTGAAAGGTACTATGTTAACTGGTCACTGCAACACCTCATTTAATGAAACCTTTTGGCAGTTGAGGCCTTTTTATTTCTTTTGTTCCTCCTCTTCTGCCTGAGAATGGGGCAACTAGTATTTATCTGCTTGACAGGAAAGCTGTGGAGGGTGAGGAAAGCCTGTGAAGTGCTTTGAAGTTGCAATGCACAGCAGAGTAGCACTTCTATGAATAATATTTTCTGCTCCATTTTTCATGATGGCCAATTAATATATCAAAAAGAGTAAAACTTTCAGAATCATAGTAGTTGATAGAAATGCACAGAATATTTATCTTTGAGGTATAATAAAGAAAAATAACTGATGAGTATGGCCAAAATCACTTGCAAGAGACATGAGTGAGTGTTCTTCTTCCCAAATTAATCAGGAGCTTCCTTAAGATGGGAGATTTGACTATTTCAGGCCTACTTGTCATAACTATAATATCAACCAGGTTGCACTATCTTGAAGTGTTTTCTAATTAATTTTCTCCCCCACTTTAACTGGAGGAAAATATACTTCTTTTACTTTTGTGGTGTTAGTACTATGCAAAACCACTCCTCTATGTTCTAGTTGCAGACCAAATGCAGTGTGTGGGTGCTTAAATGGATCATGTTTCCCCTTTTACTCTGTCTGCTTGAGTATGTAGAACTGAAATGAGTCCAGGCCTGAAGATAGAAAACTGTACAGACCTAAGCAAACCTTAACAACTCATCAGTAGAAAACCCCCTGTAAATGTGTCCTTTAGCTCTGTGTCCTCTCATTTAGTGTTGAAACAAAATATCTTAACTAAGCCCGATGGACAGAAGTAATTGTGGTTTAAATTTTTATTTTTCGCAGCTGTAACTGGAGAAAAGTCAGTATCTTTTTATATGAGTAAATCCCACTAGATTCTTGGTGTTAACCCTTGCTGACATTTTTTGATGCAGCTTTTCCTCTAATCAAGAGGTTGACTAGATGACACAGAAAGGCTAAGCCATATACTAGGGTTTTATTATCCATCTATAGTTCCAGAAGAGCTTCCCTAGCTCATCTGGAACTCTAGATGGATAATAAAATGCTTAGCTTAGAAGATTTCCAAATAAAGTATCTAAAATTTTTTGGTGCTGGAGCGTTTTCTTGGTTTTGATTACTTAGAGGGTTTTTGACAATTGCTTAAAATAGAAGTATAGTATTTGAGGCCAAACAGATTGTATCATCCTCAGATTTAAGGTTATGTTTTGGCTTTTTCATTCTCAGAATTTTTCAAATAATATTTCATATTTAACCTAAAAACAATTTATGGCTGAAGAAGATACTCCTTTTTACTAATCTCCTTTGTTATCATAATGAAAATCTGTTATTTGCCTACCTCCGTTGTTTAACTTTGTAATACTTAAAATTTTGTGGAAACTATCTATTCTTGAATAAAGAAATAAATGGATCTGAATTTGATCTTTCATGAACTCTAGATTTAATAATTTGAAATCAGTTTTGGTGTGTCACTCTCACAATCGGTATGCATAAAGGTGTATGTCTGCGTATATCTAGCATATTTGTGTGCTTGTGTATTTAATTGATGCATTCAGCAGCACTTCAATTTTTACTAGGATTGTTAAGAACTTCAAGCTTGGTATTCTATGGGTTCAGTAATCTTAACAAAAATTATTCCTTGTTTTAAATTAGCTCTTGATTTCCACTGGGAAAAGAACAGTATCACCCATATAGAAAATTAGCCTGGGGCTTGACATATCAGAACAGTCAGATCCTTGAGGAATTGCTGTGCTCATCATGGTAGAGTGGTGTGGTGTATTGGGGAACAGATTCAAAAGGAGTAGTAGTTTGACAAATCAAGTAAAATTCAAGTGACTTCTAATGCTGTCAGATTCAAAAGTCTTGCTCCTCAAAGTTCTTGATGATACCTGTTTGATTACATTGGTTCCCATCTTTGGTACTGCTTTTGGTCTTTCTTCCTCTTGTTTTGTCAGTAGTGTTACCATTTTACTGACTGTGAGCTGAATATATCCCTCCCTCATATGTGTCCTCTCACATTGAGAAATTTTACATAATTGCTGTCAGATTTTGGTTCCCAATCTAGATTGATCTGCAGAGTGAACTCCCTGGCCCTTGCAATATTTTTCAATATCTAATTTCTTTTTAAAAAACCCAACCCTTAAAGCAAACAAAGTTTTTAGATGTCATGCCAGTTGAGGAAACCTTTGTTAAGTAAACTAATTGCCATGTTGTGGAATTTTACCTGCCAGGACAGCTGGCACATTAATTCCAGAAAAAGAGTGATAATTCTTTGTGTGTCACTGTTGATTATGTTACTTACTGCCTATGTTTTTAGGAAAGAGAAGTTGGAAAAGAATTTAAAGTGAGAATTGTAAATAAAAAAATCAATTTGAAGAGAGAGTGAGCAATGAAACATAGAGAAGAAAATGTACAAAATGAATAAAAAAGAGAAGGGTGTAAGTAATTATTTCAGCCTTTCAAAATGGAGGACAATTTCTTAGGAAGTGATGCAACAGAAATGGGGGTGAGGACAGGACAGGTTGTGCTGCAGGACATCCCTTGTTTTCAGGCAGATCCTCAAGTACTTTTGAGTCAAGCACAGGCAACAGAAACATTCAAGAATAAAAACTGTTAAGTTCTGAATACTTTTGAAAATAAGGCTTGTGCCTAAGGGGATTTGGGACCCCATCTCAAACTGGTCATGCGCAGGTGTGTAAGCCAAATGTTTTCTTTCATTTATGAATTACTCTGATAGAGGAGGAAATGCAGAGAAGAAAGTGGGTGAACAAACCAGTTTTAGTGCCAATAAAGTGTTGTTTTCTAGGAAACAGCACTTGCACAGCTTCATTGTTGCTGGGTCACTACTTCTGCAGGTCAAAGCAAATCCACATTTTTATACGATATCATAAATTTTAATTGTGTTTGATACAGGTAGGAAGTTCAGAATTTTGAAAGTAGATGAATTATAGGTATGAAGGTAAAATAGGGGAAAAATGTTTCCTGCTGAGGTACTCTGTGAAACAGTGTTTGAGTTCTAGTAATACTATTTTTAAAAAAAGAGAATGTGTTTAAAAAACCATTCTTTTTTGATGTTATGATTTGCATCATAAAACCTGAAAACCATTAAAGTGCTAAAGAAATCAAAAATTAAATGTGACATTTCATCTTTAAGCTATCACTAATACAAATTAGTACATCAGAGTAAAATAAAATAAGGAAAAACTGTGAATGAGATTTTGAGTTTTCTGGATTCCATGGTTTTTCTACTCTGTCTTGTAATTTAGAGTCTTATTTGACTATATATCAAAATTTCCAATTTATGAACGAGCCTTTGTTGTCAACATGTACAAGGTACAAGCTTTTGACAATGGAAAACTTAATGATCCACAGCAAGAAAAGTGAGAAACAGCAAGCAATAACACATGGAAGTGAATTTACTAATTTCTTCATTGTAAAGATAATTATGGTTCTGAAATGCAGTGAAAAAAGATGATTTTGAGATGCTGTGGTTAATGGGGGCCATATAAAACTGAAGTAGATGGAAGAGAACAGATAGAAACTTGAGGAGAAATAGTCTGTCCAGAGATCTGCTTGCTGCTGTAGTTTGAAATTCATAAGATTTGATGCTATGTAGAAATGTAATTTCCTTGGGTTTCCAGGTACTTGGATACTATAAATGAGCTCCTTCACCATGTTGTAATTATGACAGAAGAAATAACTACTTAGAATCCTTAAATATTTCAGGTTGGAAAAGACCTCTGGGATCATTGAATCCAACCATTAATCCAGTGCTGCCTTATTCACCACTGCACCGAGTCCCCCAAATGCCACATCTACATGCTTTCTGAGCACCTCCAGAGGTGGTAATACTTAGGGAATCAAAGGGTAAATTGGTCTGAAAGAGTCTTCAGGAGATCTCTTGTCCAACTTCATACAGTGTGGCCAGGTCAGACCAGGTTGCTCAGGTACTGACTCAGTTGAATCTTGAAAGTCTCTGAACAAACTGAACAACCTTTGAGGCCAGCTCATTCCATTGGTGGTCTGCCATTACAGGGAAAGGTTTTACTCCACATCCTATCTGAACCTCTCTTATTTTACCTTAGGCCCGTTGTCTTCTGTGCTGTCATGCTCTGCCATAAAAACCCCAACTTCATCCCTTCAGTGACCTTCCTCACAGGTGCTAGGGGACTGTTGGTAGGTGCCATTGAAGCCATCTGTTTTCCAGGCACAACATGCCTTGTTCCTTCAGTCTCTTCCCACAGGTCTGGTGCTCCAGTCCCCAAGCAGTCTTGAAACCCTCTGCTGAAATTTTTTGCTTCATTGATGTGTTTCTTGTGTTTGTGGGTGGGGTTTGTGGTATTCTGGATGTGGTCTGATGAGTACTGTGCACGAATTGTCCCTTCTCTCTGCTGGCCATAGTCCTGCTCACACAGCCAAGGAAACTGCTGGCCTTTGCTGCCAGTGCACGCTGCTGGCTCCTGTTCAGCTCCATGCACATCAAGAGTTTCCACTGGCCTGCTTCCCAGCAAAGCCCAGCCTGTATTGTATATTCTTTCCCAAGTGCAGGACAGGGCTTCTGTTCTGTTCAGGAGGTTCCTATATCTGTCTGAAGACAGGTGCCAGATTTGCCTTTGCCTTCTTGGGGGCCTGTCTTTCTCCTTTCAAAGGTGCCCCTTTGTGAGTGAGCAGCCTTGGATGCAGCCTGCCAGGTGCTGTGAACACCGATGGGCTGAGTTCTCCTGAGACACCTGAGTCAGTCATCTTCCACTGCTGGGCATCTCCTCCTCCAACACTGCCTCTCAGTGCTGAGGCCTGGAGGGCCTTTTTGGTGAAGACTGGATCAAAGAAGTCATGGACTACCTCAGCCTTACCTGTGTGCATGGTCACTAAGTCACCTGCCTCTGTTGCTGTGTTCTCTGAAAAACAGGTAATTATTTTAAAGATGCTAATTAAAAGCATGGGCACTGTTCTGTGAATGAAGGTCAAGGTCTTCCTAGCCTGGTATCTTGTTTCTGTTGTTAGCTATTGTGTGCTTTTTCAGAGGATCCAGGCTGATATAAATGACAGTGGAATAATCCGTCTGCAAGGAAACTTTCAGCTGTTTTAGAAACCCTCTTTTCCTGTGATACAGGAGGGTGTTTATCCTTGATGTCCTTTGGACTATTTTTTAATGTCCTTCTTGACAGAGGTAATGTATTCAAGGGGAGAATATGTCATTAATTTGCAGTGATGGCAATATAAATGGCAGTATATTAATATTTTTCATATTCTGTATTCCCTTCTCAATACATCATGGCATCCTGTTCACTTTTTTTGACCCCTCATGTGTATTGAGCAAATGTCTTCATTGAAGTGCCCGTGATGAATCTTGCATCTTTTTTCCTGAGAGGTTATAACTAATTCAGAACCCATCAGTATGTACAAGTGGCTTTAAATTTGTTCCTTCTAGTGTACCCTACTCTGCACTTTTTTCACTGTGAATTTCATCTGCTGTCAGGTTGTCCAATTACCTAGTTTTTTAAAGGTCCTTCTGGAGTTCCTCACAATCCTTTGTAATCTTGACTACCCTAAATAGTTCTCTGTAGTCAGCAGATTTCACATTCTTATTACTTAGAGCATGTCAGCTTTCAGTTATTAGTAAATATGAATAACTGTGCCTTTCGTAGTATTGATCGTTTGGACATGCTTTCTTCATGCACTGTTTTTTTTTCCTCCTTGTTCCTATTTCCAGTCATTAGATGGTCTTTCAAAGCGTGGCAGGAATGCACCTATAAATGACTGGGTCACGCTGAATACTCACAGAGATGCATAGTAGCTACCAGGGCTGGTCTCCAAGGTGTCCTCAATGAGGTAAGTTGCCTTTGAGACCAGAACATAATCTTAGTGGACTGAATTCTCTTGGAGACCTTCTCCACCCCTCCAGAATATTTGACTTTCAAGACTGCATTTCCAGGTTTTTAAAGTAAATTAATATGAAGAAGCTTCTAGAGGGACTGTTTAATTCCTTAGCTCACTCTTTTCTTCACTCAGACTTATAGATGGGTTCTCAGGGCACTCCTGGTGGGATAAGGAATTCTCTTACACTCTGTGTTGTGGCTCGTAACTTCTGTGGTAGGTAATAACCAATACTCTTTCTGGTTAAAGAGTAAAAATTGTGTACCTCTAATTAATGTGGATTGAGCACAACTTCATCCTCAAGGCTGGAAATAATGCAGCTGTGTTAGCCCTACTCTCTTGATCCTTGCTTCTTTCAGAACTTGTGCAGTGTTTCCCAGCCCACCTTTGGGGCTGGAAACTGCTAAGCTTAAGATGCTGTTTAGGAAACATGTGCTGTGAAAACCTGATGAGTTCTTGTGCACAAAAGGTTTATGATGGTTCAAGGTTATACTGAGCAAGTAATTGGAAGAGAGATCTGGAGAGAGTAACAAAATAGGCAAAAAACATCAAGAACAGAACATTCCATCAGCTAGAAATAGCCAAGGTGAGGCAAGGACTTCAAAAGGAGGTGGTATATATTCATGCCCATTTCTGGTTTCTTTAGAGACTGGACACTGAGAACACAGTCGAAAACAGGTGAGAGCTCAGCCTGGTTCTGAACCAGCTCAACTGCTCTTAAATTCTTAAAAATGATAAAAATACTACTGCAAACTTCATGCAGTTTGGTGGAGCACATGCAAAATAGGCTCTTTTTCTTCTGCTTGACCTTCAAATGCTGTCTCTCTTTCTGCTGTGAGAATCGTATGATGACAGATGGGCTATAAGTGGGGTCAAATTTCCAAACAGATTTGAAACTGAGGAAGGCTCTTGGTCCTGAAAGGAGTAGACAGTAGAATTTGTCAAATTTCACCCTCTTTAATCATCCTGTCTCTGACAACAGCAGTGTGATGGAGAGTTGTCTATTCCAGGTATTATTAATTGTGATGGATAGTGATTCCAAGAAAAATTTTAGCTTCCTGGCCAATTGCTTTGTTTAACCCAACTGTTGATACCTGCACAGCTTAATAGGAACAGTGTCCTGCTGAAAGCTGTACTTCCAGAAGCTTACTGATATGATGTAATTGACGGTTTGGGGACTCTGTTCACCCTTGTAATCTGTTTTTACACTCAATATGGTGATATTTGGGTTTGTCTGTTGCTTTTCTTCTTGTTAATTTTTGGGGTTTTGGTTTTTTTAAAAATTGTTGTTGTTGATTGTTTGTTGTTTGTTTGGTTTGGGTTTTTTTGGGGTGCTTTATTATTTAGCCATACTATTTTGTTCTTGACTTTTTACTTATATATATGTATATATTTCTACATATATATATATATATATTTAAAAAAAGCAAACAAACCTCCTGTGACTCTAATAAGATACTTTTTTAGTAGATTTCTATGGGTTTTACTTTCCTAACTCTCCCCTTTTGGCTTTACCTAATTTTCTCATTTAGGAAAAAGGCCCCTCTCATACTTCAAGTTTAATGCACTGTCTGTTGATGTGATGACTCTGAGAGGGATCCAATTTAATTACATTTTGACCACTGCTTCTTAATGGCTAAATCTTACTTCCTGAACAAGTTCCACTGTGTTACAAGAAACACATATTTTATGACTTCTGTGAGCTCCACAATGGGTTTCCATAGAAAGAAATAAGTTTATGGCATTGAGAGTATTTTCATTCTTTCTTTAACCTAATGTGACACCTAGCCAGTTGGCAGTCGTGTAGCTGAGGATGTTCCTTGTCTCTGTTGCAACTGATGCTGTTTGCGGGCACCCATGGCTGCCAAACACATTTGAATTGCAGTTCTGGATTCCCTTCCCAGTCAAAGGGGGGTGCAGGGCCAGTATTTACCCACATCAGGCAACGAGGGCTTTGTTCTTCTTGTCTACATTAGGAGGACAAGATGTGAATTTGGAGTCACAGCGCTCTTGCTCTTTATGTCAAGCCAGTTTTTTTAGCCTCTTGTGTTTCAAAAGAGAGAATGTCTGGTGCTCAAGACTCCAATGACAAATCTGCCTCCTACTCTGCTTCAGGGCAGGCTTCTGACTAGCTGGGGCTCTCATGCAGTAAAATGGGATATTTCCAAGATCTGGTATAAAGATTTACAAAGGAATTTGAAATATAGGTGCCAATTTCAAATTTCTTGATTGTCTTATCCTCACCCTGATGGTGTCTTGGATGAGAGTATATTCTTGAATCCACAAAAGTCCTGTATTTCTGAAGAAATTCATCCCACCTACATGTATTTTTGTTCACATCTGAGAGGAGAGTGAGGCCCTTTCTTTCCAAACAGCTTCTTTACTACTTGCCTCAATTTCTTGACGTGTAATCATCCTGATAAAACGCATTGCTTTTTATGGTGGCTGGTACATGGTTATAAAGTCTTGATTGTTGCAGTAGTTACTGATGCTTTCTTGGGTTTCTGATCTTCTGGTGCAATCAGCAGGCTAGGAAAGCTGGTGGTCTGTAGGTCAGTTGGGCAACATGAGTCTTCACTGCCAAAACAGCACAATGTATCAGGAGATGAATTTAAGAATTCTTCATAACTCCTTTTCTTGCCCCTTTTTCCTAAACCTTAGTGCTATACAATGGTATTTATTAGGTCAGATGATGTACATTGCATCAAAACATTAATATGGGAAAAAATGAACAATTGTGATTAAAATTGATTTTTTCCCTTTGGGAAGTTAGAATAAAAAATGGTTACCTGCTCATTTATGAAACAGATTTATTCTGTTGACATGGAGGCTTGTTTGAAATGTAATTGAATTTCTGTTACCTAATGGAAAGTGACAGTTAACAGTATTTATTTTCCATTTGTGTCTCAGTAGATAACATAACACAATTTTGATTTGTAGTTAGCTTTGGAATCTGAGATTGTTCTATCTCTGTAATTGAAAAGATGGGAGCACGATGGCCTATTACAATTCTGGTTTTGTTTTTTTACACCAGTAAAGGCAACATTAATACAGTAAACAGCATCTATTCCAGCTTAATAGTTGTACTGAGATGTTATTTTTGCATCCTGCCTTTCTCATTAGAAACTGCCACATCATGATCTGGATTGATAATTCTTCCATTTAGACACTCTGCGGCACCTAATTTCTATAAGCTATGCCTCCTTTTTCTTGCCCACCTCAAAATAACTTTTTTACCTTTCAGCCAGAACACTGTTCCTAGCCATAACATGACAATTATATTCTTCATATGTTTCTTTAGCAATTTATTTTCATGATATGTATCTTGCTCACTTTGTATGGTAAGTGCTGTCACCAGGGCTAGCCAGTGTGAGTTCATGAAAGGCAAGTTCTGCTTGACCAACCTGGTCTCCCTCTGTTACAGCCTGACCCACTTAATGGGAAGGGAAAGGCTGTGGATGTTGTCTAGCTGGACTTCAGTAAAGTCTTCACATAGTTTTGCACTGCATTCTCCTGGGGAATTAGCTCCTTATGGCTTAGATGGGTGCACTGTTTGCTGGTAAAAATGGCCTGGATGGCTGCGTCCAGAGAGTGATGGTGACTTCATCTGGGTTTTCTCTGTCTCTGAATGAATTGATGGTGGTGAGTTCATCTGAGTTTGCTCTGTCTCTTATTGAGATGATGGGAACATGATGGCCTAACACAATTCTGGTTTTGTCAGATCCCAGTGTACTCAGCACTGGTAAAGACCACACCTCAAATCCTGTGTTCAGTTCTGGGCCCCTCACAGCAAGGAAGACATTGAGGTGCTGGAGGGAATCCAAAGGAGGGCAACAAAGCTGGTGAAGGGTCTGGAGTGCAAGCCCTACAAGGAGCAGCTGAGGGAGCTGACATTGTTTAGCCTGGAGAAAAGGAGGTTCGGGAGGCACCTTATTGCTCTCTATGACCTGAAAGAAGGTGGTAGTGAGGAGAGGGTCAGTCTTTTCTCCCAGATAACAAGAATTAGGACAAGAAGAAAATCCCTGAAGTTGCACCAGAGGAAGCCAAGATTGGATATTAGGAATAGTTTCTTCACTGAAAGGATGGTCAGGCATTGGAATAGGATGTCCAGGGAAGTTGTGTATTCACTATCTCTTTGGAAGTGTTCTAAAGGTATATGAATGTGGCACTTGGGGATGTTGTATAGAGGTGAACACAGTGTTGCTGGGCTACCAGGCTTAACGATCTTTTCCAACCTTAACCTCTCCTGATGGTCTTTTCCAACCTTACAATACCATGAAAGCCATTGCTTCATCATTAATGTTAAAAGTAGTAGATAAGAACTTGGTTCTTGTATTATTACATGTGTTATGCTGCAAATCTCCCTGCTGCTTTTTATTTAGAGTTCTGCTTACCCCTAAATGATTAGGCAGCTTTTTCACACAAAGGAAGTTATTTCCTTTTGAAGCCAATGTCTACCTGTTCCTACTGGTTCTTCTAATTCTGGAGTAACATTTTTTGGAGAGGCAGTTGACTTTCCTTTGTCATGATGAAATGTTTGCTGTTAAGGCCTGGTCACCATTCACTTGCTTTGCAACTTGCACAGTTCTTACTGTATTTATGAAGAAATGTAAGGTGAATGTTACATAGCAGGACCAAACATGGTCGAGGAGCTTGTTTTCTCATAAATGCAGAAGAACAAAGTCAAGTGTTTGATCCCAGATGGTACAAGGTGGTTCTTCTTCAAGAGAAGAGAGTGGCTGTCAGCCTCTGTTCACCCAACCTGCTTTCCAGATGGGCCAGAAGCAGGATAATAAACACCCACATTGGGTTATGAGCTTCTACTGCCAGTTTTGGTACACAATTTTAAACTTGTAAGTTTTAAAACAGTAGTTGTGCCCTGTCCTATTACAGCATTTGGGAAGGGGTATGATTCAGATCATATTTTTGGTATATTCGACTGTTATGTGCTCATGAATTCAAGCTTTTTATAGTGGATCAGATTATAACAACTATTAATTATTTTACCACCAGCTTTTTTTCTTTGAGCTGATGAATAAATTAAGAAGTCAGGTTTTTATGAGTCTTGAGTCCTAAGTTGATTCAGGAAGAGAAAATAGAAATGTGGTACTGTGGTTTCTAAAATGGAAACTGAGTAGAGCTTCTGTGTACCAGTAAGTGTTATCAAGAAGGATTGTTTCATTTGGATTATTCTAAGGGACTGTGTGCATGAAAACCAAAGAGAATGGGTACAGATTTTTGAAAATCCAGAAATAGTTCCTGAAAATAGAGATGCAGTGTGTTCTACAGCTCCTGCCTTTAGGTTTTTAAATTTTGTTTCAAACAAAAGAGTGTATATTTTCAAAGTTTACTTCATTAAAACCTCAGTGATTTCTGATATGAGCTTCGTAGAACTTGAGTTTATTTATTCAATAAATAGATGAAATCATAAATAACGACAGTGCATAAGATAGCCTAAATTGACAAAAAGCAAATTAATCTGAGCATAGGACTTGCTGCATTGAATATGAACAAAAGATATTTCACTAAGAAGCATGAAATGTGTCATATTTTCAGAGCAGCCTTGAGCTGCTCTGCAGTACTCATAAACCACAGATTTCATCCATTGGTTGGCTTAAAATAGTTATAATTTCAGATGTCTCCTGGTTGAAGACTTGCTAATGAACAATTACTTAATAAACCATTTGTAATTGTACTATTTAATGTGTAAATATGCAGTTTTTAGTGATAGGATACCCAAGCTTGTAATGGCTAAACATTTCAAGACATTTTAATGAGACCTGGAATGGAGATTTCAGTGGGTACTTCCATGGGTCTTTACATATGCATATGTATGCATAATACCTGTATGCATACAGGGGTACACTTATGTATGTGTGTATCTAGATAAATTGGGGCATCTGTTTTATAATTAGTTATCAAGTAGAGTTGATAATTAACTCATGAGCACATACATTTTCAGTGCTACAGTGTGGCTGCCATATGGGTGAGAGCTTTTTAACAGACACAAAAGCTTAATGTTCAGTACTGTTTTGTACTGAAAACATTGTATTTAATGCAAGATGGAATTTGTAAACTTTGAAGGTTTAGAGGACTGTCTCTTCTTTCCTTTCCAGTTCTGCAGATACTCAGCAGTCTGTGGCAGCGAGGTTTTTCCATATTTGTTCTTTTTTAACCCTAAATTGTGACTGTATGCTGACTATTACTGACCTCTCTTACATGCCATATTCTGATTATCCAGTCTGATTTATGTTTCAGCTATTAACAAAATCAGCAGAAATTCTCTTCCAAAGTAATTTATAAAGCATTTTGTGAAATAAGAAATCTTCTCCTGGAAGGGTGGCATTTGAGTAGGCTTTATGTGGAAAATGTTGTGTGAAATACACAGCAATACCCAATGTGAGAAGGAAACAGAGGGTGTATAAATGCTGTTTTGTCTGTTGTTTATATTTAATTGGTGCATTCCTGCAGGAACTGAGCTGTCTCTGTTGATAATTGTGTAAACCAGAAGTTTGTGCGCTTCAACATAGCTTTGTGGCAGAAAGGAAAATATGTCTTAGAAGTAACTAGATCTGTGGAAAAACATCCAATAGAGAGAAATAAAAAGCTGGAATCACTTAGTTTTGAGCAGAGATTAATGGTAGAAGCTGTAGGAAGTAATGGTACAAGAAAAGCCTGGGGAGATTCCTTACTTACCTCTTTATTCATCATCTCAGAATGGTGAGAGGAGGCAAGCATCCTACTGGAATTAATGTATTTATCTAGGTATTTATTCATCACTGTTCAATTTGACTTGTCAGTGTGTTAATAGTTTTATTTTTATATGGCAGTTGTCAAGGAGGGACATCTTGTAGTTATTGCTGTTTTAAAGGGCAGTGTCTTGTGCAGGACATCAGAAACAGAAGCCTGTTCATGAATCCACATGCTCACTGCTGGTATGGTTTTAATCTGAGATGTATCCATTTCAAGTAAAATTTAATATATCTAAAGGAGGTAAAGATAGCACATAGACTGTGTGTTTTGCACCTCAAGCAATGAAGGCATAGGGCTCTGTTTCCCTGACTATAACAATTTCTGCTTAGCTGGAGAGATGTTATGTGGTGTACACAGACTTCTTTGAGGAGTTCTTGCAGTAGGATGGATAGCACTGGAAACTTGTTGGGCTCAAGATCTTCCTGAAGAGTGCTGAGCTCCTTTTGTTGCACGTGTTCCTGGCTCTCTCCTGGGTGTTCTCTTGTGTGCTGGGTTTTCAGGGAAGTAATCATGGTGAAATTGGCTCAATCAGTGAAATGGGTTCAATGACAATAAAGTTTCAAATTATATCTGGTTTCAATACTAAATTGAGACTGGTCTCTATAGTGTATTCACCATAATGGGAGAAAACCTACATATGGATCTGCTTGTTGGTCTGTGGATATGTTGTTCCTAGAGATGGTTCAAATCCACAGGATATCCCTTAGCAGGATTTTTGTGCTTAATCTTGTGAGTAGGCTGTAAAATCAGAGGTGGAGGAACTCCTTTTGACTATGCAATTGGGGTGGCTTGTGTGTATTATTCCTTCTAGCAGATATGTGGGATCTGCTGCATTTTACACATGTACTCCTGATGCAGAGGCAGATGTGGCCCACCAGTTAAAATATCCATTTGTTTCACTTTAGTCCTCTTTACCATCAACAGCTGTCAGTGCCAGTGTTGTTAGGGAGGAGTCAGATGAACTGGGCTGCAGATGAGCTCATGTGAGATGATGCCAACCCCCCAGACAGGGATATATCCCAGTTTGCTGGGGGAGGCTCAGCTCTTGTGGTCCTCTTGTTTGCCTGTCTCCTATGTTATTTCTCCCTCCTGACCCACCTCACAAATCACATAGGGTAAACTGAAACTGAAGCAAAGGGGAATAAATTAAGAGGTTGGAATGGATCTGCCCTCTCCTTCCTGTTCTCTGTCTACCACAGAGGAGGCTGCTGTCCTCCTCATCGTCCCCTGCAAAAGGGCAGGGGGTAATGATTTTAAATTAAAAGAGAGTATATTAAATGTAAGAAAGGTATTTTTTACAAGGAGGGTGGCAAGGCACTGGAACAGTTTACTGAGAGGGATAATCCCAACTCTGGAAATATTCTAGGTCAGGTTGGGGCTGTGAACAACCTAATCTAGTTGAAGATGTCTCTGCTCATTGCAGGGGAGTTGAGTCAGTTTCTGAATAAACATCTAGTCATTCAAAAGTTGTGCTTTTATGTTTTCCTAGGAATGCCTTAACTTACACGCTGGGAAAAACTGGTGATAGGGATTCCTGTCTGAGATCTTGCCTATTAAAACCACTGCCCTTGCATTTGTAAGGCACCTAGGGATGTGCATGACATGCAGGAAAATTTGTGGAAAGGTTTACTGCACACGTTGTTAGTATTAAGTGCTTGTACATATAATTGCATATTATTGCAGAGGTTTCAGTGAGTACTGTGTGCAGCTTTGCTTTGGAACAAAGTAGTAAGCCATCTTCTGACAGGGCCTGAAGTTTCTACATGCATTACTTTTGTTCTCTGAAATTTTTACTATAAGCTTAGCAGCATAAAAGTGGTGGATTCCAGCTCCAGTTTTGATGTGCTGTGCTGAGCTATGAAGATTTTTCTGGAGGGAAACTTCACCTAACTGTGCTCAAACTGGAAAGTAAAACTGATGCTCTGCAAGTATTGGATCCAGATCAGCAAGAATTTCAGAGCAGAAATGAGGAACAAGGGAGTGGAACACTCTTTTCAAAAAAACCCACAACGCAAACCACAAACAAAAAGCCTGTTGAGAACATCACTGTGAGTACTCCAGCTAGACAATTTTGAAAACTAGAGAATTTATTTGGAGGAATGGAAATAAAGTTGGGGAAGTGTTAGGGGTAATAATGTAATTGCATGGAATTGTAAGCTACTGCTTTCAAGCCTTTTTTTCAGTGTCTTTTCTTTCAGTGAACTTTCTGATGTTTTAAAAACCAAATGATATGCATTTAGTCCCAACAGTCCTATTTTAGATGTCTGCAGTGCTTTTGAAACACTTTCTTTACCAGTTTCCATGTGAAATATATGTACTAAAATGTCTTTAATTTTCTACTGAAATCCCAAATCTTTTATTTGGAGGGTGTTTCTGTAAAAGCTTTAAACTGCTAAAGACTGCATCTAGGATTGATAGTTAGTTCAGAGTCTTTGTTTAAGGAATTTACTGTAAGCTTAACATTATACAAGGCACAATATGGAGTTTATTGGCTCAGCACAGAGTTTGGTAGAGCAGGGGTAGTGTCTGAGTCTAATAATTTTTGTTTAAAAGATGATATATTTATTTTTAAAATACATTCCTGCATGTGTTGTGATGCCAGGAGGAACTCTGATAATTAAAGTACAGGGAAGTTAGCTTAAGTGTGTAAAAATTCCCATTATAACAGCATATTTACCAAACCTCACCTATAGTTACAGTGACATGTCTTGGTAGGACAAAAGCTGTAAGTATTGCCAGCAATCACTTTGCTTTCAGTTGGGAAAGCAAAGATTTGGTGGAAGGCATGTATTTTTGTTTGACACCACTGCTGCCTGAAACTGTGGAAATGGCAAAACATTTCTGATAGCTTTTTTACTCTATAATTTAATATAGTTGTTTTTCATTACAGGAATACAAACAAGAAAAGAATACTGGGAAAAAGAAAAAGCATACTAGAATAATGTGATTTAAACTTTGACAGTGTATCCTCATTTACAACTGATAATGCTAAAGAAAATATTGGAGACACTATTCTGCTTACAGAATAATGGAAGATGAGAATGAATATGTTTCTGGCTAATTGTGATGCTCATAATTCTGTGATTCCGTGTAGCAGGAGAGAGTACACTTCATGTCATTCACCAGCTGCTTTGAAAAGTGTGCAACAGGAACAATTTTCAATCTTTTTCTGCAAGTGACGGCAGAGTTTTAAAATTGCAGGAGATATGTCAGTTTGCCAACGTTTATGTGAGGGGTAGCTTGTATCAAAGAGCTGAGGATGAGGATTTGACTACGAATGCATCTGTTGTTTGAAAACACATAACAGCCAAACAAAATGGTGAAGGGGATTTCATTCATTAGTGTACATGAGGCAGCTCTCAAATAAATACCTGTGTCACAGTTTGATGCTGGCAAACAGAACTACCTTAACTAATTAAGTTTCTCTGAAAATATGGGAATTATTTCTAAACATTATTAATGGCAAAATTTGCATGTTTGAATGAAAAAAGCTTTGTGCTGACATTCAGTAGTTGTGTCTGTACTTCAAGACTTGATATTAAGAAATGGCCAAATATTCAGTCTCCAGAGCTAATGTCTCTCACGTTCTTACAAATTATGGAGATGATTGTGCCAGCAATATATATATCCTGTGTGTTGGTAGATTAGAAAGGATGGCAAAAGAATGGTAGATGCTCTTTCCAGTAAGAATTATTTTAAGGTTAAAATGTTAAATATTGGTATCTAGGAATTGACCAAAAATAAGGGAGAGGCACTAAAATTTATAGAAGCTGGCATTTGAAAGAATAAATAAAAGGTTATTAGGACTGAATTGTTCTTTTGAAAGTAGTAGAGTGGTCAGTAATCTTAAAGTGACCATGTTGGTAGCAGTGGCTGGAGTGAAGCCTGGTAATGCAGGAGGGTGACGATGGCCACCAGGAAGCTCCACATCTGCCTTTACATCCATGTGTCACAGTGGATGTGTCTCCTATCCAACATTCCTGGCTGAAGCAACAGTTCTAGCTGTGCTTGTTTGAGATTAATGCAAAATGGACACTCAGTCATGTTGCTGCCAGGTGATTGTAAAATCATCTGTAGCAGCCCTGTAGTATTTTCTCGCTGAGTAAAATTGAATTTGTATGACTATCAGAATTTAGTCTGGTAAGGGTCAGTGTTTAGGAGCTTCAGATCCACCATTTGTTTTTTCTGGCTTCTATGTGCTGATGAATGGGACGTGGCTCTTCCATTTTAAGATCACTGCAGTAGCAGAGTGTTATTTGTGATATGATAACTGCTCTTTTTATCTAGAGAGACAGGCAGAAGAAAAAAAAAATCATGTTGACAGGCAGCTGAACTACATTTCTATCAGCAATGTAATGTCTCTGCTCCCAGTCTGCCTTGGTCCTCTACAGGTAGCACCTTACCATCAGTTTCCATTGACTCTCTCATTTCATCCCTTGCTGCATCCCTTGTCTTTCTCCAAAGTTAGGGATCCAAAAGGCAGACCTGCAGTGGAGGTCAGGCTCCAGTGGGGTGATCAGATGCTGCCTATGTTCCTTGTCCTCTTTTTGGTTACTTATGCATTCTTCAGGTAGTTGCACAGGTGCATAGCCAGTAAGAATAGCTTACAGGAAATTGATGTAACTGGTCAAGGTGGTACAAGGAGGATCACTGCCTGATGTAAAATCTGATTTTCAGGAGCCTCTGTTGTAAATCTATCTCTTCTGACCCTCTTAATTGTACAGTTTGTTAAGGTAAGAGTGGTGTTTTTAAAGCAAAAGTTACTGTGTGCCCTTCCCCCCCCCAGTGGAAAAAAAAGTCAAACCCAGAAACACATTCTGCTTTCAGAACCAATATTGGGGAAAAAAAAAAAAAGCTGAGCTATATTGAGGTTTGATTGCACAGAACAACTTGTGGGATTACCTTTCAATTTTGGCTTGCTCTACTGTGCATGAATATGTGTGTCTGTACATGTAGCAGTGTGCAGCATTACACTGGTAAATGCATAACTATGAAGAAAGTGTTCCAGATTATAATGTAATGCTGTTAACTTTTTTTTTGATGAAGTATTTGCAACCTTTAAAATAAGCAGTATGTTTATTATGAAGTTTTAATTGAAGCCTGACACCAGAAGGCTTTGTTAAGATAGGAGTAGGAGTCTTTTCTGTAGCAAATCAGTGGTTATGAAATAAAAAAAGTTTTATAGAACAGGGCAGTTCAGTAACACTCTGATGTCAGCTTAATGCAAAAGGCTGATTGCGTAGTGGTGAGATGGTATCAGGCCATTTAAGCATTCAAAGCTGACTTGAATTTTGGTATTACAATATATTGTTAGTACTTTGACAATGGATTTCTTCTCCTTAAGAGCAACAACCATTGGTTAATATGCATATACCAGCATGTTTGTTTTAGAAGATATAAATATACAAATTAAAGAAAAGTAAAAGTGGACTTGGATCCTTATAGAAACTATTTGTCATTCTGAGAGAAGCCCGCATTGGTTCTCCTTTGGGGAAAAAATAACTTGGTTTTTTTTTAGTCAAATTGGATTTGCTCATTCATTTATCTGTTCCAAAACTCTTGACCTGAGCTCTGCAGTCTTGACATTCAGAACAGTCTACAGTATTAATGAAGGAAAATCTTGAAGAATGTTCAAACAATAGAAGTGCATGAATTAAATTTACTGTGAAGAGTTTAAGAGATGCATTTTATGTCTGTAAATGTATTGATTACTCATATATTAAGTGTCATTAAAGCTTCACAAGTCAGTACCATTTATTGAGCAGAACTTGCAATTTTGGTTTTGTCTTGAACCTACATTTGAGAAACAAAGGGTAAATCCTGTAGCAATTGGTTTATTTCCCAGCCAGATTAGCTTGATCTTGTGAGATACTTACCCACCCCATTGATCTTGTAGGTGACAAACATGTTTCATGGAATTACTAGCAATTGAAAGGATATGCTATGCTCTTGCAGTTACTTATACTGAAGTCAATAGGATCTTCTGAGTGCTCAGTACTTTTTGAAATCAGGTCACATCTTTAGGTTTCTATATTAGGATTTTCAAAAGGACGTTGGCTCCATGACTTTGTCAGGTCAGAGCCTGAATATGTTACTCCTTTCTCAGCAGCTTTCAGGATACTTTTTTTTTTTTTTCTCATTATTTGCTTTCCTCAGTTTCTGGTGAGATCAGCCAATGGCAGCCAAACCATCAGAGGACAAAAGATGTAAGATCCATCTAGCCCTTGAACAGCTGTGCTTCTCAGTTCTGTTATTTCCTGGCTCTTTCATTTCACTTGTCATATTTGCTCATGTACAGCAATCTTACTTGTCACTGCATGTTCATAAAACACTCACTGCACCACTTAAATTGTTCTCTCTCGTGATCTAATTCTCAAATACTAAAAATAATAATTCTTGAGCCTGTTTTTAGGTACAATGGTATATAAACAGCAGTGCTGCTAATATAGTGGGTAGAGATTGATTTAAATCTTTTCCTTACCATACATTGCTCCTACTTCTTCTGAAACATTAGGTCATTTTTGCTCTACGTGACTGCTTTGAATTCCATGTGAATACCAGAATAATAGCTGAATAACATAAATGAACATATTTTCCTTGCTATCAGGATGCAAAATTCCACAAGTAAGAGTCAACTTTTGAAGATAAACCCGTGCCCCAGTACTGTCATAGCTGTGAAATATGAATTATCTGTGTGTGTGTGTGCAGGTCAGATATCTGTGCATGCACATCTGCTATTTGCATGCCTAAGTTAGGCTAGCCCAATTGCACATGCCTGACTTGAAAAATCTGCCCTGTAGTTATTAGAAGATGTCATACATTTTTCTGGCATGTTATGCAATGCAGGGAGATGAACTCTTCTCTCCCACCCAAGACACAAGCACAGACACACACTCTCCAGAGGTTTGTGTCCACCAAGGAGGAGTGCTTTATTTTCTTTGTAGGTGTTTTCCATTTGGAGCAGGTGTCAGAAATCAGGTATGTTTTGGCTCCCTTTACCACAGACACAAGAAGCAGATGGCTTAGGTTGGTGCCTGCTGAACATATGGAGCGAACACACTGCTTACCAAGCTAGAACCTCAGCTGCAGTAGCCAGTGCTTTCTGCTTGCCATTTCACTGTGAATGCTTATTATGTATTAAGAATATTGCATCCTTTCTCCATGCTGTGTTGTTCAATGCCCTTTTCCCTTTGGCTTTTTTCTCTTCTGTCTGACACTCTTTGCTGCAGTCTCCTTTATTTTGTTCCTTGACTAAATGGATGATTATTTTTTGACTGTAGGGATTGCGTGGTGCCATGTTGCTGACAAAAAAGATCATGACTCAAGTTTTCATTCATGTCTGCTTCTAAGGCTAAAGGATGAAAAAAACCCTCAAGATATAAAAAGGATAACAAGCATACCTGCTAATATTTGGAACTTGGATGCAGGTGTATCAGAGTACAGTGGAGAGCATCAAAATCTTCCTCTTTTAAACTCATCAGCCTTTAGGGGAAAAGAAAATATAAAGGAGTGAAAACCTTCATAAAGCCAGTAAAATAGAACTATGTGATTTAAGCTGTGAACTCAAACTCATGGACTAAATTCTTTCATAAGTCCACATCTAAAAACCTAAAGATGTGGTAGGATTTTGAGGCAATCCGTTTGCTTCGGTGGGAGTTCCTTGGCCCTCAGCACCACTTAGTGTAAATGAGTCTGATTGATTGGAGTCTGAACCATGAGTGTTAGTGCTTGAGGCACCCACTGAGGAAAAACCTGGACTCTCTTATTACCAGATATTTCTCTGCTGAAATAATGCTGTGATTGGTATGTTGGGCAAGATGTTCTCCTGAGGTTCCTGCCTTTCTGCAATCCTTAAATATTTGAAAGAGTTGAGAGAGTGGCCTCAGGCCATGGTGTAGAACTTCATGGGATGCATTTGGTCCTTAGGCCATATTTGCCTGTTTGTTTTTACTTAAAAGAAAACCCCCATAAATCTGGCTGTTAATGAATGTCTTAAAATCAAATGAGAAAAAGTTGGCAAGGAAATGGTAAGGCAGTGAAGGTTTTGAGCCCTACTCTAGAGCCTCCAGCAGCAATAAATATGGGAGCATTTCCCATGGGAAGGGTTGATGATGATGCAGGAGCTGAACTCATTGAGGGTTGGCTTTGTGGGTTCAGAGCTGCACCCCTTCAACTCCTGTGCCCATGTTTGCTCCTGGGAGGGCTGGCTCACCTGTCCACCTTTATCTCCCTGACTGTTGGAGTGGCCCCCTGTACTGTGCACATATGGTGGAGACCTGATTTATAATTAAGAGCAGCTGGCCATGCTGTTCTCCAAAATAACTTCCCCTAGTGAAGGATCAGTGAAGAAAAATGCAGACAGATTTTAGCCTTTTGTTGAAAGAAAGAAGAGGAGCTTCTTGCTGTGCATGGCCGGGGGAAGTTTATTGCTTGCCTGAAGGACCAAGAGCTGAGGATCTTCCATTTTATGAGTCCCTCCTGTGCTGTACCCTTGGTGAAAAAAAGAAGTTAAAGTTGCCTAAAGACAGCTTATGAAGATTCCCCATATAATTATTCAATGTGTTCTGGGGACTACTTCTACCTGGTAGAGTTCAGAAATGCAAAGAGAAGCTATGTGGTAAAGAAACACAAACAAAAAAAGGCTCCCCCTGCCCTCCACTTTTACCCCCATTTTTCCAGATTTGTTTGGCATTTCTCTAGGATGTCAAGTAACTTAATAACCTGAGAATTATTTTTATAAAGTTGATGGAAAAAGATTTTACATCAAATGTGTTATAGCTAACTGCACTCAAATGAAGTCCCTGCATTTGAGGGGACTTCAATTTTAGTAAGTATAAGGGAAGTTAATCTCATATTACAGGGTTTTTTAGTAAGTATAAGGGAAGTTAATCTCATATTACAGGGTTTTTTTCCCCTCAGATATATCTTTTTTAACTAAATAAAGCACATAAACTATTGATATATCTAGAAACATTTTTGGGTAGTCCACTTATGGCTCCTGCTGCAACCTCACCTCACTGAGAGATAGGAGTGCAAAGCCTGTCCTTGTCAGTACTCTGCCACTTTTCTGGCTGTTTAGACAAACTTTTTTGCTTGTCTTGCTGTCTCTGAAGCAGTGTAGAAGATGTTGGAGGAGGATGGGACTGTCAGAGTCCAACTCTTCTCATGGAAGAGCCCTCTGAGAAGAGCAGTGCCGGTGGCTCTTGTGCTTCTTTGCACCCTTGCCCGTGCGCCCATTGCGTGATTGCTGTGATCCTGCAGACCAGGCTCTTTGGCCTCCTGTTTCTTTTCTTAGCTAAAACAAACCTGCCACAGGGTATGTGAGCACAGGAGTGGCAGAGGGGAGCTCCTACTGCCATTGGGGCTGGCTACTGTGGGGCTTCAAGGAGGCAGCAGCCCAGGGCTGCCAATCCTGTGGCCTTTAGGGGCTGGTGGAGGATGTGAGGGAACATCGTAGGAAGGCAATTACTTGACAAGCCTCTGACCTCCTGAAGGAAGATAACAATAAGATAGTTTTTAAGAGAAATCTTAGGAACATATTCATAGGGAGTAGGATGTAGCATCTCTCTAATCAGTAGTTCTGTGAAGTGTTTCTGATAAGAAACTGCAGGTTTTTGGAGAAAAGTGAAGAGGAATTATCTAATTGTCACTCTGTGACTTGTCTTGGACAGCAGCCTTTCATCTTCTTTTGAGAGTTTTTACTCAGAGTAAACACTATTGCAAGAGAGTTGTGATTGTTAAACTCAACCAGCATATCCTGTGTCCTCTGACACAGTGACACCATTGAGGGTAGCAGAGTTGGCCAGTTTCTGTTTTTGTGCCCTGGATTTCCAAATAGGTGAATTTCACCTGCTCTGTGACTGGGTGCACATAAGCACACAGAAACAAATTGTGTGGATAAGGTAATGACATTTTCACAATAGCTTCAGTACAACCTTTCACCTTGAGTGAATTGTGTATTTAAATGAAGGAATTTAACTACTCGAGAGGGTTAAAACAACATATATATGGTTTCTTCTACTTTATTTTTTGTTTGGTTTTTTTTTTGTTTGTTTGTTTTTTTGTTGTTGTTGTAATGTGTGCTACTGATGCCCCCTGGCAATCACCAGAGCACGGTGGTCAGTGACTGCCTCTGGTCTGCTAAATGCCAGGTGGAGACTGAAAGCCTGGACTGCAGCACAGCTCAAGTTAAGCAGCAAGGTTATGCATTTGTTGTAATATGATTTATGCAGGCCTCCATGGTGAGTATTAAGTTCACTAAGAATGGATGCTGTCCTTTTTCTGGGCATTCAGCTCTGCCATATAAATATGCTATTCAGGTCGACTAAGTTTTTATAAACTGCTGTTTCTGCCAGAATAGCTAACAGGGCTTATCCAGCAATGACACTTGAATAGCAAAATGTTTTGTGAATGATTTTAGCCTATTTGTTTTCTGTCCTGCTGTGTTCCTAAATATTTTTACAAAACTATATTTGAGAGAGGTATTCACTTGGAAGGTCTTAGAAAAGGCAAATTAAGAGGTAAATTTTATATTCACTGACACAGTCTATTTTTATTAAATTGAAAGTTACAATGCATGTATGACTGTGTTAATAATAAAATGGCATGTTTAGAAATACTGCTATAAAGCTCAATTCTTCAATTCAGTTAAAAAAAGGAGCTGTTAAAGGTGGCTGATGAGGAGGCAGCAGTTTGTCCACCACTTACATGCTGCTGTACTGTGGAACTAATAGCATTAATACAAGAAGCGTTTTCAGCTTGCACATCTAATGTAAAATACTAGATTTGGTAATAATTGAATTCTGAAACAAACAGTCCAATTACTAAGGCACTGTAGCTTTTGTGCATGTGATGGGCAGGCAACAGTTCTTGCTTGTACCTGTCCCTACTGATTATTATTATGCATACTTGAAGTTCCTCTTTATTTTTTCCATTTTCATAAAAACTGCATTATGATGTGACATATCTTTTCCAGATATTTTGCTTGAATAAATAAGTAGGATATTAAATTCAACTAGGGTATTAGATTATAAATTAGTTCTGTAACAGCCGTCATAATGTTATTTAGATTTTCAGTTTACACAGACCTTGTAGCAACTCCCAAGAGCTATGCTACAGAATTAGGGGAAGATGTGAGTTGATGTAGGAAAATTGGTTTTGGTAATATGCTGATGTCAGTAGAGTTTTTCTGTGTGGAAAGATATTTAAATTAACGTTTTTACTTACTCCATTGTACAAACTAAAGGTTGGTAATGATTTCAAATTACTGATGAGTTGGTGTTTGGACTATGCAAACATGACCATAAATGTATTTTCCCTAGTAGGGCAATATTTATATTTTGTGTATGGGGTTTATTTTTTACAAACAGGGTAACAGATTTTAATCTTCCCTGTAACATAACCATTTCGCTTATGTCAGGAGAATGAAAACATTTAAGAGGATTTTTTGATAAAAAAACCCATGCTGGCTAACAGGTACAGAGCTTTCTGTATCAAGGAAGAAAGCACAGACTTACATTGCTGGTCTTGAATAATTGTATCATGATTAGCAAGCACAGTGACACCGTATTGGTGAGAGAGGTGTGAAAACATGCACATTTATAAATACATTTATTAGGCAGATGGATTGTAATGGTAACCTGAAGAGAGAGCTTCTAAGTAAAAAGATTTATAACTGCTTACATAGGTATTCTTTAAATATGGGAATCTGTACCCACTGTGATGTTTTATACGTTCAGCAAAAGATTAAAGGTGAAAAATAACTGTGAAAGGAAGTGGATGTCCTCCTGAACCGTTTTCTGAGATGATGGACAGCATTATTGGTAGGGTTCTTAATTAAAATCAAAGCAAACAAAACCCAACCTGTTTGCTTCTAATAATGAGGAGTACTGGAGTAAGGGAACAGGCTATCTCCTTCTCCAGAGAAAATTGGCAGATGGAGAAAATGTATGTGCAGTTATCAGCAAGATTTCCTTTAAACCCCCTCTGCTGCCTGTCACTGAGGTGCTGTTTCATCAGGGTTTTGGTAATATGCTGATGGCAAATCAGTACTCAGGGCTGAAGCTTGTGTTTGTTTGTTCCAATTCTCTCTTCTCTTTTGCGTCCTCCCAACCCCTGCTAAACAGCCCAAAAAGAAGTCCATGTCAAGTGGGATGTTATTCAAAAAACCTCTTTCCTAAATATGTTTGAACAGCAGATTATAATAGCCAGATCTTTGCTTTGTGCAAAATATTGTCTTCCCCAGGAATAGGAGTTGGTCATGGAGCTGCATGTTTTTTGTCCCCAGCTGTAGCTGTGTTTGTATGTCCCATGGCCTTGGAAATACCAGCCCCAGCTCACTGCATTCTCAAACTGGGTATGTGGTGCCAAGCAACAAAGCCAATCTAAATTGCAAGTAATTCTGATGTGAAACATTTTTGAAGAAGGAATGAGAGCTCAGGCTTGACATTTTATTATACAAGTCCTTAACATTTAATCTGCCCACTGCCCAGAAATGTGCATGTCTTATTGTTGTCTCCTACAGGTATCCCAGTCTGTGAAGCCTTTTCCTGCAGCTCTCACCTTCCCTTTTGGTGTCAATCTTCCTTCCCCAGGAAGCAATTCCCCTCCCATTGGATGACCACCGTGTTTTTATAGATGGTTGAAAAAGCTTAGCTCCTGTTTGCGTTTGGTACATGTGGTCTGTCTTTGCTTTAGTACCTGATGAAATTCACTCTATACGTGTAAACAAATAGTGTGGTTAATGGGTGCTGACAGCTACATGACCCTTAATGACTGGGCTGCTTATTTAAGGGTCTTAAATCTGGATTCAGGAGCCAGGAATAAGTGTTTTGGGTTTGTTTTGTTGTTGTTGTTTTGGGTTTTTTGTTTGTTTGATTTTTTTAATGTCAGAAGCATATTTTAATGCCGCACATCAGTTGATAGTGTCTAGTGTTTCTGTGCAAGTTCATGAGTCTGGGTGTGCTTTTATATGCAAAACATGTCTGGAGCCCAAATTTCTAGCTGCATGATGGACATGTGATGCACATCCACTATTTGGAATGTGATTTGTCATTTAAATGTAGCTGGTATTAGAATCTGAATGTCTCGTTACTGTGAAACATTTTGCTGCTTTTAAAACAACTTGAACAAAGAGAGCCCTTCATACTGCACTGTGATGTGTGTCTTTATTGAAAAAGCTCCTCTCCATTGCCGAGGCACTGAAGCATTTGCATTAAGTGATACAGGAGATGCCATAGCAATTTCATGAGAATTACCCTTTGCAATGAATGTTAGATTAAACATCTAAGTAAAATCCCTTGCAAGTGACCAGAAGATAAATTAGAGCAGAGCTGGATGTTGGTACAATTAAATTATGTACCTTCTTTTAAAGATTGTTTTTAATTGATTTGGTGCATACTCTTTATTTAGTTAATAATGAACATTGTACTTGTGGCTATATGATCACTCATGTGAGTTAGATTTACAGCACTAAGAAACTCCCTTTATCAAAGAAAACAATTTCATAAAGTGGCGGTCTCCTCTCACTGCTCAGTTGCTGATAAAGCATCGACTGTTTTCTGGTTAGTTCTCCAGTCTTACACTAGTATTGAGGATGTTCTTTAGCAGATAAATGTAGAGTTACCACATAATTTTAGCAACCTAATTTGTTCCTTGCTTGCACACTACAGCAGCTTTCTTGTCTCAAACTCCTCCTCTCCAGTAGGGCTTCTACAGCACTGCAAAAATGAAGTTAGGAGGAAGATGAGCATTAGAGAGAGGAGGAGAAGAGGACAAAGATACAGGATACAAAAATATGAAGGAAGGTGTTGAAAGTAGCTGGAAATTTTTGCCGGGACAGAAGTTCCTCCTATTTTCCTTCTGACAAAGCTTGAATCTAAGTAGTCCTTAAAACTCCCAGTGTGGGTGATAGATATTGCAGATCTTCAGTGCCTATCAGTACTGGATTACTACCATTATGATTTGAAGGTTGTGCTAGGTATTAATTTAGCTTTGGCCCAACTTTTGTATGTTCCTTTCCAGTTTGCAGCTGTGACATTTTACAAACATACACCTAAACTGAAGTCTAAGGTAAGAGTTTCCAAAGCCCTGTCTCTGAAGTTAACCCTGTGTTTGTAAATGTTGTCATGACCAACAGAGAGAAAGAGGTCTTTCCTTAGCAAGGGAGACACCATAGAACAGGAGGAAAAGAGGTACGGAACTGCTGTAGTAAAGAGAGGGTCTGAGGTGGATACACATCAGTACTCACCTAAGTGCTTCCTACAGGAAAAGGATAAGACAGATCCACAAAAAGCCAGCTGCAGCCTGAGGTACATATTCCACAGCTGCTTTCATGTAGTTTTCTGCGCTAAAGTCCTGAGAGGTCACAGTGGCAAGAAGATGTCTTTGAGGATGCTGTCACTGCACATCGCAGTGAGTGATTCTGGTTACAAGTTTCTGAGCTGTAAGGGTTGTGACACATTCTGCAGATTGGACAAGAAAAGGATTCCTCTTTGTTTGGGAAGATATTCTTGAAGGTTTTCTCTTCATAGCCCTGCATGGATAGCTGTATGCATGAGTATTGCCTCAAATCCCCATTTGGGCTCAATCAGGGCATATTTCATTTCTTCATTCCCCCTTGGATTTAAAAAAAAAGCCTTTGAGTTGCATATTTAAAAATTTTTGGCTAATGATATCAACCTCTAAAAGGAGAAGCTAAATGAAAAAAAAATCGACCTAACAATTAGATAGCTAATGTTTGCATAATTTTAATTATCACATATTCCAATTATTTCTAATTCATTTCAATATACAAATCACTATTTTATATATGGCATGTTGTTAATGTTTACTACTATAATTACTAATTTGCAATATAAGGCAGCAATTTTATAGTTATTCAGTTTTGTATAATTATTATGTCAAATAGGAGATGGCAATTAACACTGAAATATGTTAGAAATGAATGTACTAAAATCAGTCTAAGAATATTTGATGTGTACTTGTCATGTAGTGCATGGACTGCATTTCCCTCCTCTTTTGCCCCAGCCATGCTTTTAGACAATGTGTTTGAGATCCCCTAGGATTTAATCCTGTAGAAGTTCCTATTTCACCAATTAACCAATAGGTTAAAGCTAGAATGAACGAGCAAAATCCAGAGTCTTCTGTAGCTAACTCTTGTGTGAGGTTTCAGAGTTTAGGTGCCTTGTTCTACTTTAGCATTTTAGAAAGTCCCTTCTTTAGTGACTGCTTAAAAATGAGATGGTTTAAGTTCTGCTCAAATTTAAAAAGAGATGTTCAGAGAGCATTTTGAGCTGTAAGACTGGCAGTGCCTTAGCAGAAAGGTGGGAAAGGAGCCATGGGCTTGCTGCTGGCATCACCTCTTGTTGTGCAGAGCTGAGCTGCCAGGGATTGCCCTTGTGTGTAGAAGGATAGAATGTAAGAAAATAAAGATAGTACAGAAGGTAGTCTCATACCTGAGGAGTTGCAGCTGTACTAATCACCAAAGATTAGGAACAGGCCTGCCCTTAATAGGCCACAGCTGTGTCCAATAAGATGAGTGCTACAAAAGGGTGTGGGTTAGCTGGTTGAGAAGGGAGTTGGAGTTTGTTGATTGTGCTGTGAAGAGAGTTGGAGTTTGTTGTCTATACTGTGAAGAAGGAGTCAGTGCTGTGAGAGCTCCCCAGAGAAATCACCGGGGAGGTATGAGAACTTTTGCAATGATGACAACACCTGTGTGATGGCAGAAAGAGTCAGGCTGAAGAGGGTACCAAAGCTGTGTACAGTGATCCCCATCAGGACTCATATATTCCTCTTGAGACCACCCAAAGCACAAAGTCCTATGCATTGCATCTTTAAAGCTCTATTGGTCCTGTTGTGTTCAAACTTGACTAGAAGGTGGAATTTGGCTCCTCATCTGGAAGGAGGGAATCAGAATGGTATCTCCTGTCCCTTGGGAATGAACCCAAGTGCAGGGTTTACTTACAAGTTACTTAACTTCCTTTGTAGAGCTGGGCTGCCCCGCTGTCAAGGGTGAGTGTTGGGAGCCAGGAGAAAGCAGGAATCTGAGGGGTTGTGGCACTTGTGGGATGGGAGAGACTTGACCTGGGGCGCATTTGTGAGGCCCTCACTCCACTGATAGGCCCAGTGCAATGCAAAAGGTGGGAACAAATAAACATATTACCAGATAAAAAATTATATCCTTGAATTATCCATTGAATCCTTAAAGAGGGGGAAAGCCCCTTATTCACAGAGAATTTAAATTAGCAGTATCACTTAAACTTTCTTTGTGGCGAAAATAGTTCTCTGTGACAATTCCTTTTTTTTGCCAGGGATTTAAAATCTGGGCAGCTCTAAGCCCTGCTAAACAAAATTCATGGCTGTACATCTTAATAAAGCAAAGAAGAGTGCAGAGTGTGTCAAACAAATTCACCTCCTTGGTGTAAGTGTGAGGCTGCTGCATTGGCACACAGCAGCAGGAGATCCAGACAGGACCCTGCATGTGTTAGCAGAGCCTATTGACTTATATCAGTCCTTTTGCCTGGTTTAAAATTGATCCCCTTAGAAAAGTTAAATATCACCTATGTTTGTAGATTGCTAGACAGCTATTAAGATAATGCTTTTATAAATACAGATGGTGCCCTTATCAAAATTACATGGCAGTAAATAGATGCCAGTAGAAATAATATGACACTTTGATTAGCTAATAAAATGAAGCACAAATAGAATGGGGATGCTAAGTTGCTCTGACAGTTTTCATACTGTCTTATTTATTTCTCATTTAGCTTTGATAAGTTTCTATTACAGTTTTGGCTTCTTAAGCAATTCCTTTGAACTTTTAATTTTTAAACAGTAATCTGCATTCTATTGACTTGGGTGAAAAATCCTCATTGTCAATAAGCTCTTCATCATGATAGTAAATGTTATCATTCTTTTTTAAGTAAATTCATAGGCCAAATTGCGTAATGGAAGTTGTGGAAATAAAAGTAGCAAAGAGAGTGCCAAATAATTTTACATGAAAATTATTGATTAGAACAAATTATTGCTGAAAGTTTGGCAAGCAATATATGTTCTGTGATTGGTAGCTTTTTATGCCATAGTGAAAGACTTGTATCAGGACATTGGATGACAACAGGAAAATTGTACAGGGGGACTTTTATGCTTTGGAAGCAGGCTTACACTGTAGTCTAAGTACTTAAGATACTCTGTTGTTCAAAACTGGTGTAACTCCGTCAGCTTCAGTGGGATTAAGACATGACCTGTTCTAAATCTGCTGATCTTGGATATGAGGAAAATACTGTCTGTCACTTGAGTCATATTGGAAGAATGTGTTCATTGATGCACAGCTTGGGATGGGTAATGGCAGTGATAATCAAGAACCAGACAGCAGTTGAGAAGAGTGGGAATGGTATGTGGGTCATTAACATGATCTTACCAGCATAATGCTGACCAATATTTCTGCCTTTTTGGTACTTAACAAAACTTGACTTAGTGACTCAAAAGCAGAAAATTATTATAACCTGCCACAGTTTTAAAATCTTTCTAGAGACTTTTGGCTGAGTCCACTTTCTCAGAGAGTACAGAGCTTGGTTTTGTTCTTTACTTGCAACCTGTCACTAATATTAACCCCGTGGTGCAGCAGTGCTCCCAGTAAATGTGTTGAGCTAGATATCCCCTTCCACTTCTGCAGAGAAAAAAGGTCCCTGTGCCTGTGTTCCTATGCACAGTGTGTTCCTGTGCACCTTGTGAAGCAGCAGTGCTGTAGTTGAACATGACACCCAGTTCTCCCTGGTCTTACTCAATAATTACTGCTGCAATGGTGTCACTCTGCCAGTAGCCAGCAGTTTGACACAAGGTTCAGGGAACCAACTGTCAGCCAGATGGAAAGTGGGAACAAGCTTCCCAGCTGTCACATTCTTCTGGAGCCACACTGAGCATCCCAGTTCAGATTTCTATAGCCCAGCTATAGCTCCACTTGCCCATAGGCACAACAGCATTGTCTTCCTGCCTTGGTAGGCTCTGTCTACCACCAGAGCTGCGCTTGGGGGACATAAATTTATCTTCTCAAATTTAGACAGTTGGTGTGAGGATGATGCACAACTTGTGTAAAGACTGTTGACTGCATGGAAGTTTCCAGCTGTTGCACAATCACTGGAAAGTGTTGGTGGAAAAGGCAAAGGCATCTTAGATAATTTCTCTCAGGCTCCCTGCCATCAAGCTTCCTTGTGAAGGGGTTGGTTTGGGACAATGAAGGCATTTTAACCCTTGATTAATCCTATAGATTTAGCCCACATGTTGCAAATAACTCATTGTTAAAGAGCAGGTGGGACACATACTTAGTTGCCAGCTGGAAAAAATCCTTTAAGGTGTCCAAGTCCCAACTGTGTGAGCTTAATGGAATCATCTTGTTGTTTCTGCTTTCACTTTTTGTTGTAAAACTTTAAAAACCTATTTTCCAAATAAATAAATTTAATAAATCCCAAACCATAACAACCCCCCCTTCAGATTTCACATCTTTATGGCTGTATTGTCAACTTGATGCATGAGGTTTTAGCTGTGCAAATCCCTTTAATGCAAGTGGGAGTTGTACAGCTAAAGATTTATACATTGACTTTAAAATAATATTGCTTCATCTCTCTTTTGCTCTTTTTTTCTTTTTTTGCCTTTTTTTCTTGCCCCCTACTGATTCCCTTTCCAGATTTCCCCCCTTTCTCTTTAATGAAAAAGACAGGCTAATTCTGTGTCTCTCTTTCTGTAGTGAGAAGCAGGCATGATGATCCCTTCCTACTCACTGTACAGGGATAAGTCCAAGGGAGTGATATGTGAAGGTAGTGATAATATGTGAGCATTAAGATTGTAGTGAAAATCCTTTATCTCATCAGTGATTTCCACCAAAAAAAAGTGTGAAACAGTCAATACTGCAGAACTCCATCACAGTGAAAAAATGCCTTTTTTATTTATAAAAAGTTTTGGTTTTGTTTTTTTTTAGGATGACTGTGTCAGCCTTTCTGGCTAAGATTTCCTCTACTGCTTATAAGTAATGTGGTTGACACAAACAGATGTACATAAATCTAACATTTCAAGGAAGATCATGCCACATCCTATCTATATGACAGGGCAGAATTTGAACAGTCTTGTGCTAGCCTGTGGGCATAATGCAAATTCCCTGGGCTGGAGAGACTTGGTTTTGCTCCAGAATTTCAATTGGTTGTCACCTCATTTTTAAAAAATGGACTCACTCAACACAGCTGTGTTATAATGGTTTCCTTCCTTGTATCAGGAGGGGGCAATTGACCTGAGCACTGAATCCTTTGGGACTGTGAACAGTAAAACCCCCTTTGTCCCCAGTTCATATTGGAACGTGCATTCTCTCAATCTTCCTTTGTCCAGAAAATTTTCATTGCTTCCTAGTATTCAACTTGGGAACTGTTTATTGTCCATGTAGGATATGTGGCTGGGTGTCTTCTTTTTTAATCCAAGGGAAGAGGCAGGAATTTTCACCCTTCTGGGTAGGGGTGATAATCCTACAGATCCCAATCCTGTCAAAGCAAGAGTGCAACCCAGGTGGAATTCGGAATACTGTAAGGAAGGCATTTTGCCAAAATGTTTGTCTACAGAATGGCAGAGATTAAAGGCCTTCCAGCTCTGATTGGATTACCATGGACCAGAAGCACTTTAATCTCTACCACTGTGGCTTTGGGGGAAGCCAGTGATTGAGATGTGTGGCGGGACCATGCTGAAGAATTGGATGACTGCACTTAGCCCTTTAATATTCTAGTCCTGTGGCTATTGTGGAAAAATATTTAACTGTTGCAGCAGAGAAATAGGTAGTGAGCAGTTATTTTACCTTTTGCTATGTGAAGAAAATAAAAATTGCATATTCTCCCCTCCAGAGTTGTGGAAGCAGCCTGTGTGCAATAGCCTGACTCAGAGCAGCCTGAGCCCCTGCTCAAAACACAGTACTGGGTAAACTGGTGGTTGAAATTAATCTAAGCTCATAACAGCCAATACTGCAAATCAAAGGTCTCTGAAACCTAGCACCATGTCTCAGACCAGCAGAAGATGCCAGTGGAGGGGTATGAAGACAGAGTATATTTAAAGTGACTTTTTTCCCCAAGGCCGACAATAGTCAGTATTTTCTGGACACTTCTTGAATAATTTATGTTTAAATGCTCTGTTTTGTGCATGAGAGAGGCTGCAGACAGAGCTATTAAAAAACAATTGCAAGCATAGAAATACGCTTTTGGAGAAAGGAGTAACAGAGAAGTATGAAATACTAACCCCCAGTTTTGGATTATATGCAGGTCAATAAAGAGATAGGAATTAACAACAAAAATAAATCAGAATCTGAGCAATTTCTCTTGCTCAAGTCTCAATCAAGAAAGGATACATTTAGTAAAGAACATAAGATATGGGTGAGGTGGTGAAAATTGTCCTAAGAGGTGTGACCAGTAGGATATACAGGATGCTGTGGCACCTGAAGGGTGTCCTCAAGTATGTAAGTCTCCTCAACACAATTTCAGCTTTGTGTGCCTAAATTATTCTGGTGTTTTTACATCAGGCTACCCCCAGTTTCCTAAGAAAGAAGCTGGAGGCTGCTGTGAGACTGAGGAAATCTCTAAAACTTGCCTCTAAGGTTGAGTATTTATTAAGAGCAAATGGCTCCACATAAAGAACCCTTCTTGCTGGCAATTTCTTGGGCTTCAGCAAGAGCAAAAGCCTCACCTCTTGCCCAGCTTGAGCTGGGGTGTCTAGGCTAGAGAAGAAGCGGTGGCATTCACTGATTTTTGGGAATTGGAATGAAATCCCTACAAGGCTCAAACAGCCAGGAAAGTCATGTGGCTATTGTCTTTGGTGGGCCTTAGGCCACCATAAAAGCACAACTCCCAAAACCAGAAGTTGTCTTAATTCCCATTATCATTCAGAATTAGATGTCTGGTCCTTCAGTGAAGTGGCTGCACGTTCAGCTTTTGAAAAATATGGGCAGCTTCAATTGGAAGTGTGTCTAATGCCATGTAGATGTCTTTAATTTTTAAATGATTCTTCAGACTAGGAGAGTAAAGCTGTAATCCATATGTTTTATATGCTATTGTGCCAGCCTTTCATGGTGAGAGGCTAAATATTTTTGTCATTTTAGCTAGTTTATGTGTGCTGCTCTTTGCTGGCTGAGTGAAATGTCTGATGTATCCCACCCTGATGTCTGCATTTGGATGGAGGATGGAGTGAAATGAACCCTATAAGCCAAACACTGAGTTCCTTTCTGTTCTTTTATTAGCTTTTACTTGGCAAATTCTAGTGGCTTTTGTATAGAGAACATAACATTGCAAAAACAGTGGATGTTTATGGAAGGCAAAGCATAACTTAATAAATACAGCGGAGATGTTACGAGAATGGATGCTCTTTCTCTAAGTACAGAAGCTACATATGGTGCTGATAGCAAATGCCATATGTTTCTAGAAGAGGCTACATTTGCACAGTGCCTTTTTCTCAGACCTGCTAATCTGTGAAAAATAAGAATTCTGTTTAATACTGCTTGTTTTGGCCTCTTGGTTTTGTCCTTTAACTTGTGTGAAATATATGCAGTCAGAACGAATCTGGACACATGGGTCTGCACTCACTCCTCTTCAAGGCCACTTAATCCCAACAGTGCCCATCTGAAATGCCCCTTACTCTAATCATGGTGCTACAAAAGTAGATTGTCCTTTATATTGTGGCTCCTGACACTCCAAATCCTGGGTGCCTAGCTCCCCAGCTGCCAAAGGAAGGTACTCATCCATCAACAGTGGCCTTCTGCAATGATGCTGTCCCAGCAGACATATGCTTGAATCTGGGCTCTCAGTTGGGGAAAAGATTTGGATCCAGGTGTCCCACCTTTCTGTTGCCATTCCCATCAGTGTATGGTGTAACAGAGCTACTGACATCTCTGCTAGATAGTCCTGTGTGCAGCTGCTGCTGCTGTTCCATTCAGAGGACAGGAGTAGGTGCCTGTGCTCAGGAGAAGGTTCTGGGCTGTGGATGGAGGTAGCCACATGGTGCCTTGTTTCAGGGAGTTCTGGGAGGGGATAAGGCTTTGAGTGTACTCAGCAGTAAGTTTTCCTCTTTGGTTACATGGCCATGTGCTTGCTATGAGTCTTCTGAGGTTTCTCACACTCTACTGCTCTTTTGAGGATGTCTCCTATATGCCTTTGGGGTCAATGTATCTACCTCTGTATTTAAGTTTTCTTTTTGGGACCAACTTCCTAGGAATGTATTCCTTGCAAAGCCTAGTTGTAGGTGCCCAGCCTTTTATGGGATCCAACCTCCATCTTAAACCTGCTTTGTTGAGAGCTGATGAGGTAGCAGCCATACCTCAAATTAATGCTGTTTCCAGGAATATCCCAGGCTTTTTAAGCTAAAGATTCTTGGATTAACTAAATCTCTCTCAGAATGTACCAGTCATACACGAACCATGCACAGCCCCTGGTAGTTCTTGGCATTTTAAAAATTATTATTTTTATTTGTACATTGAAGAAAAGCATCTGGAAACCGTTGTGTAAGTAATTTAGTTGAGCAAGCTTTTTCACAATAGGCAATAGAGAGTTAATTCTCGGTGTTGTCAGCTACTTTCAGTTTTAAACACGTTTCAGATTCAGAAGACAGCCATATAGAAAAGAATGTTATGTTAATGTGACAGCAATCACAGACACTGCTATTGAAAACCCACTTTTGCTCTCCCCTCCAAAATTAACATCATAACCTTATGTCAGTGACTCACTATTATCCTAATACCTGTTTTTGGATTCTGTCCAGTCCCATTAGATATCCCTGTGTTGATTGCTCTGTTACTGGTGAATGTTAATTGCCTCCAAATCTCAGTGGAGTTCAAAAGCTTAGGGGAAAATAGTACTGACTGGTAGAGCTGCTAGTTTTATTAACAGGCAAGTAAATAATAAATCTGTTCAGAGATATGAGTGAAGTGCCTGAGACATGAGATAAAACCAGCTGATCTTACATCTTTCTTTGCATGTCTGTCATATGTTATTAATTACATAACAGAGTAAGCCATTCGAGCTTTGAACATTGCAATGATATCAGTAGTGCCTGTCCACAGCCAGTGCCTTCAGAGGCAGTCAGGCTCCATGTCATTCCCATCAGGATTCTCATCTCCTTGACGTTAAATTGTACCCCCTATTACATTTTAACATGCTTTTTAGAGTTATTGGGACTATTTAATTGAAATTATGATGTCAAAACAGGGTTATAACAAGGCTTGTTACATGTCATTTAGTATTTTTCCCCCTCCTGGTAATGTATATTAATTTTGATTTTTTTATATAGAGAAACTGCCTTTCTGCTTGGTTTTGAAGGAGACAGAGATCTTGATTACTTCTCCTCTTTTCTTCTCTTTCTTTTAATCATAGAGTTTTACATAAGATTCTTACATGCTCCCCCTTTTTCACACCAGAAACCTCTAGATGGAAAATCCCCAGTGTAATCCCAATGTGAGTTTTCTTCTTGTGGCATATTTTCTAGTTTAGGTACCTCTTCTGCTAGTTTTCAGTTTATAAAAAGGTTGGTAGCACTTACAGAGTGAAAATAAGTGATGTGAAGAATATACTGTAATCACATACTGCAGAATAATTGCATATTTTATATCAATGGTTTTCAGTTGGTTGATAATATTTAATCTCCTAGCAGAGATCTGTAATGACTAATTTTAGACACTGACCCTCTAACTTCATTTCAGGAATGAAATATTTCCTAATCCAGTAATTTCTGTCTATACCATCATGTCATGGAGATAAAGAAAAGCAACTCCAGGCACCCACTGATAGATTGCTTAACAAAAAAAGTCAGCAGATGAATTGCTTGCTGAATGCTAAGCTGAAGTCAAATGTTAGCCAAATGTGTTATGGCTGTAGGAAATCTGTGTTAGGGTAGGCAAAGTGAAGTTGCTATTTTTGTGATTTTAATTGATTGTTAGGCTATAATAATGAAAAGCATACCCACCTGATAGGCAGAGTGTGTCCAGATTTACATGAGCTCTTTAAGCAGTGTAAATGTGAGTCAGACAGTGGTCAAAAGGTGAACAGAAGTCAAGAATTTCATTGTGAGGCTCACTCCAGAACAAAGGAGGTGAGAGAGAGAGAAGTAGGATAATTAATAATATTATATTTCTTGTGGGAATTAACTTGACAGTTAAGTAGTGTTTATTATTACAATACAGAGCATTTGAATCTTACCCATGTTTTCACCAGGAGTGCTAAAAAATACATGTAGCAAATGAGCACAGGGCTAAACACAGTGTGTTTGGAAGGTCTCTAAGGTAAAGATGGTGGATGAGTGAAATAAGTTGGAGTAGCCACACTGAAGCACATAACTAGCTGCCAGGATTTCATAGCTTCTGAGCTATAGAAGCATCCCATTCATTTCCATGCTAAAAATGTTGGTCATGATCTTCTCTAGCTGGTCAGTATCTCTCATTCTGAAGATAGACTTTTCCTATGAAGCCCTATTTCACTGCACCCCTCTGCTAGTGTTCATATTCATGAAGAATTTCAGGAAAAGGAAGGACTCTACATGTTTTATCTTGCAAACAATTATGCATTCCATTTTTTGTTTTTAGAGTTCATGGTAACACAGACTTATGCTAAGTCATGAAAAAGGAGAATGAGTAAAAGATTATTTACTGTTTGTTTTATCAGGTCAGTATTTTGTTTTGTATGCATATAAATGTCTTTATGTTTATTGTAAGATCATATTTCTGTAGCTCTCCTGTAGCCCTGAAGCATGTGCGTGTTCCTGATGTCAGAGGAAGTTTTTCTGGAAGTGGAACAAAGTGGGGCTGAGAATATTTACTGTAGGTTGTGCGTCACAGATCTAGTTCCCATTTTCCTTCCTGAATTCAAGCAGCCTTAACATCTCTGTTTTTCCATGTGCCCTGCTATTAAACAGTTCCTGGCTGAAATTAATTCCCCATTTCTGGCATGTCAGTGCTGGCCACAGGAGAAAGCAGCAGGTAAGGTAATAAGGAGGTGCTGTTCATCTCTGCCTGCATTCCCTTCCCATCTCAGTGCCAGGTGTGAGCTCAAGTCAGGGACTGTCAGGAAAAGCCTGCCCCAGGCTAAAAGGGAGGATGGTGGCAAGTGCTACTTGCCAGCCATGAGGGCATGGAGATGTAGTACCATTTTGTTCAGTAGGAGTTTGTGTTTGATGCTTAGAAATTTTATACTGTCTTCTGAGTGCAGGCACTGAATTCAAGCACTTTGCAGTGCAGTGGACACTTTACTGGGTGCAAAAATGAAACAAAACCCTAGGTGTGGTACTTTGGTGGGGGTCAAATGGAACTTAGATGGAAACATCACCACCCTTCATTTGCATAAATTATTAGGGTGTATGCTAGGGTTTAATTTGACCTGGTGACTTTACTAAGATGAAATTTTGTGTGCTTGTGAGTTTTGGTATCAAGAGTGGGGATCACTCTTGCTGGGGAATGTTTAAGAGAAATAAGCCAAAACCAGAAACATTTCCATAGTTTAGGAAAAAACCCTTTAGAATCATAAAAAATAATCAGCTGTTGGAAAGAATGAATTCTGTGCTCCTAATTTGCAAGAATCCCAGCAGTTGCTCTTGTGCCCAACCACTCACTAATACAATAAAATATAATTACATAATTAAATACAATATAGGATTTCCATAATAGGGAACTTTATTTTCTTGTCACAATATGGGAGTTGCTGTGCTTGAAGCACACAGTTTGGCATTGTGACTATGATTAGATACAAACGTATCATGTCCCAGGCAGGATTCTCCTACAGGGGCCCTTCCAATCTGGGTGAAAATGGCTTGCTGCAGGGAGTGGAAGCTTTGTAGGAGTTGGCCTAAGATGCACGTTTTGGATGAGCAGGAATCTTACAACCATGTTTTGCTTTGCTAAAACAAAGATTCTTTCTCCCACTGCTGTTTGTTTGGATAGATGCCATCTGTCTTCTGCTAAGCCCAGAACTTGCTAGAAGCTGAAATTCAAGCTAATGAGTAACTTTCAGGGGTGGAAATTTTCTTAGAACCTGATTTCCCATTGCTGATGACAGCAGAAACTTGAGTAATTAGTACTACAGAGACAGACACTTAGATACAACAGTCTCTGTTCAGGTGACTACTATCTATGTGAGACAGTGGTAGTAATCCCAGTTTTATTGCTATATTTCCATGTGGGCAGTCATTGTGTGATGTTCTGCATTATACAAGGCTGGTTTGTTAGCTGCAAACAGTAGCAGATAGAGTGGAAAAACAGCTGGATCCAGTGCTGGGCAATGTCATCAGGAAAGATAATCATGGACATGAAGTCCTTGAGGCTTCTAGAACCTGAATCTGTGAAGCATTTTTGAAATTTATATGTATGAGTACAGAAGGAATTATCTGGCTTTTAGGTTGTTTGGGGCTGTTTTGTATAAGATACACACCTAGTGAAAAAGTGAAGGACTAGAGATTAGATTTAGGAGGAATGAAATGAAGCCATCTTAGCTGTAACAGAGTGTCCCAGTGATTAGGTATGTACCATCATGATGAAAATCTGTGTCTTTTCCTGTTTAACTGTATGAACATGAAGGCCAACATGAAGTGCTATGTTGAGATAAAGAACTGTTTGGTTTATTGCAGAGCAGATGGTGACAAGTAATGGCATTGGTGACAAGTAATGTTGTTTCTGATTTTACTCTCAATTTATCTTTCAATGCTTTTGTTCCACTCAAGCTTCTGCTCTTGTGTCTTTCCACTCTGATGGGCTTGCCTTCATTTATTGCACTTCATCAGTGGCATAGACCTCATCTCATTAAAATCAATGGCAGATCTATTACTGACCTTAGTGATGCAGGAAAAATCCCAAGTCTTGCTTATCCTAATCAATCAGATCATCATCATTAATGAAATGATCTGAAAATCCATCAAAACCCAGCATACTTTTTAGTTTACCTGCTGACACACAACGTGCACAATCCCAAGCCTCCAAGCAAAAGCTTGTGTTCTGAGTTTCTCCCTAGCCCAGCAGTTGCCTTGCTTGTGTTTTAGTTTTTCTGGAAGTCGGGGTTTGAAGAAATGTGGACTTTTGAGATTGGCATCTTCTGTTTGTAGGCTACAGAGTCTACTGACTTTTGAATAATCTGTGTAGATGTGCATGTAGAGTACTTTCACAGTCATAATCTTGAATAGTTCAAATTTAATTATGATGAGAGATCTGTATTTCATTTATATGTAAAATTAGAAGAAAAATATGCAGAAGCTAATCCTATTCACAGACTGACTCCAAATATTTCTGAGCTAAAATGTTGGTAACATAGAAGTCTTATTAAAATTCCTATTTCTACACATTTTAGCAGTAATTTGGTTTAAAAATTGCAAGACTGTAGTTTCATTTGACTGAGAGAAGAATTATGAGACTATAGACAGACTAACTGCAGTTTTAACAATGCTAAAATCCATTATAAATCAGAAAAGGAGGGAAAAGTACACATGCCATAATAATTTATTTGACAGTGCTATTGAATATACATACAGCTCACAGATTATGTGTTTCTAGTACACTAAAAATAAGAAGTCTAAGCATAGGAACATTATTTTTAATATGAGGATGCAGTGCTACAGAGGAGAGAAGGTTTTGTAATGATAATCAGGCTGCTGAGCATCATGGTATACTGGCTCTTGTTTATGCAGACTCCTGCACCAGCTGAAGAAAAAAAAGGCAGAAAAGTAAAGAAGGCAATGCAATTTGCATGCCTGTATATTTTCCATTTTTTTCCCCCTCATCTTCTTATTAGGGAGATCCCTCTAACGTGTTTTTTGAGCTGTTGCTTTCCAAAGTCCAGTGTCAGAAATGTCAAGCCTTTAGAGAGATTAGAAAATGTGTGGTGGCTTGGCTGTGTCCTGCTGGTATGGTTTGGTGGGGATGTGGAGTGAGAGATTGTCTGATTGCCTCCTGTCATATCTGAAGAGTGAAAATGTAGCTATTATCCTGTCCTGTGAATTCCTTAAAGGGCACTTAAATCTGAGTGGTCACTATTGGGATGTATTTTGGGAACCAATTTTTGCACCAGGGTTTAGATGTACAGTGATAGTCTGTAGAGGTAAAGCTAAATGTATTTCATGTATGGGAACATGAGCTGGGTATTTTTGGTGTCTTTATGAAGTGGATTCACAAAATTTATTTGTGCTTTCCTTTTGGCTGGCAGTGATAGGATATGTCTACCAATAATATACTTCTTGTTGTAGTTCTTATGTCTACCAATAATATGCTTCCTGTCATAGTTCTTTTTTTCAGGCAAAATGCTGGTTCTTAATCTTTGCAATATTGCAGTTTTGGTAAGGCTATGATGGTTTTTTTCTTCGAATGAGTCACAAAGTCTGAACAATGTAGGGGTATAGCTGACTTCTTTATTTGTATTTAAAAACTCTGTTTAATAGCAGCTATAAGAATCAAGATAATTGTGCTCATAGTTCAGTTACAATTGGTTGTCCTGAAGGACTGCACTTTGTAGTACTGGTCTGTGCTCTAACTGCTCAGAAATGCACTGTTGTGTGTTACTGCCTAATTGGTGAACTGTAATTGCCTATATTGAGAACTGATCTTAAAAGTTAATCTATGCTAAAGTCAGGAAGATTAATTGGGGCAATCACCATCCCATAGATTTCTAGTAAAGTGACACCTCCTTAAAATGGTTTGCTGTGAGTGCAGTGCAATCCAAAGTGGAAGAGAGACCATGCATGCCTTTCACATATGCTCTCTCTTGTCCAAAAGCTTGTCTGTAACTCAGCATACCTTCACCACTTGCCTTCTGGCCACAAGATTTTAGAGGGATTTTGGCTGAGAAAGTGTTCACAAAGCTTTTCTAGGCAAAATCTGTGATCACATTGGTGGGAGCTAAAGCTTCTGTCCCTTTCAGATTTGCTGTAACCATGTGTTTTGATTTGAGGGAGGTTCTGTTGGCTGGTTTACAGCATTCAGGACTGAGACCCAGCCATGCTTCTACCTGTCTGTGTGCCTGGAGTATCCTTGTGGTGAACTGCTGACCACCTGTGGCCTGCTGGCCAGGCAGTGCCTGCCATAGTTTGAGTTGACAAGCATTGCCCCTAAAACATTTCTTCCTGTGTTTGTCAAGTACCTTTTGATGCCCTGAAGTTGGCTGGGCAGGTTTCTCCAGACACCTCAGGGCTGGCCTCCATGAGCTGAGTAGTGCAAGTGGGGTGGGCAGCAGGGCACCCTCGTCTCACACTCCGCTGCGGCCGGTGCTGTCCACACTACTGGAATAGATGGTCACAGTTAAAACTGGGGTGTAAAAAACAGAGTTTCTGAAAATGCACTGAAAAATTTGCATAAGGACTGCCTTCACATCATTTAAAATCCAGCCCTACTATGTGTTCCACTGTGGCAGCTGAACCATGGAGGGGTAAAGCTAAAGGGTGTTAGATCATGTGCCGTTGAGGCGATATGGACTCAGTGTGCTGTGGAGAAATGTCACATTCCAAAAGCTCCTGAAATTAGTAGTCTCCATGTCACGCAATGCCACAGTCTCTGTTCACATGATGCAAGTCCTTTTTATGTGATCTACCCTGAAGTAAGAGAGCAATTTCTTTATTCATGAGGGTTGCACTGCCATTGCAGCACAGGGGGGAACATCATTTGGTCCCCTGGGTGTGCATTCACTACCTGCTCCTGAATGGAGTAAACCTTATCTGAGTGAGCTGACCATGGGAAGCTGACTAGATGCAGCCTCTTGTGCTGGCTTGGGGATTGCTTAATATGTAATGTGATCCAGCTGCTGAACTTTATACATTTTCTATTTCTAACTTTCAGTTGCTCTTTATTCTTTTGGAGAATCCTGGCCTCACTCCAGAGCTGACAGGATGTAACTGAATATCAGGAAGTGAGGCGCAGTCTGGACCTGGCTGTGGAAAGCTGGGGGTGTGGAGAGGGCTGGCTCAGCATTACTGAGTTCCTGGTGCTGGGTTTTAGTGCACAAGACCCATTGTCAGACCTCTTGTCAGGGAGTCACTTCACCTCCACTGCTCATCCACAGGAATTTCTGCTTGTTAAAGGAATTCAGCAAAGGATAAGGGCAAAATCTGTGTTGATAAAATGCTACAGGTTTCAGGCACTGTCATCTCTTGAAGATTTGATTCTTGCTCTCCTTGAAGTGTGAGAGCACATAGTTTTGGAGGAAAATTTGCATGTATGTCTGTGCTGGTAGTGCCTGGAAGGACCACTGTTGGCCACCTGCTTTGATCCGTAACATTGCATACTACATGAGCTCACCAGAACCAGTTCATCGTTGTGCTAGAGCCTCTCTCTTAAGGAAAATATTGGATACTGAAACTGCCCATGACAGGCAGTGTACCAGAACCTGTGGTAATCACTCCAGCAGCTAAGTATTCATAAAATTATGCCAGGTACATCCTCAGGTTCTCCATCAGCCAGTGGAACCAAGGGAAGGGGCAGCCCAGAGGTAGGGAGAGGAAACCACTGACTTCTGCAAACAAGCCAGTAAGTGAGCAAAAGGAAAGAAGAATGGTGAAATCTTTGCAGTACATTGCAGGCATGAAAAAGTAATGGGAGATTCTCCTGCACAGTTGTTTTAGTGTTTACTAAGCAGCCAGCACTGCTCCAAGTGTTGGTGCACTTCATTCATCTCTTTAAAAAAAGAAAGGACCAGTGAGCAGATGCAACCTCCCTGCCAGATGTCAGTCTGATAAATACTTCTGTCCAGAGTAGAAAGGGAAATGAAATAATTAAGTTATGGTGGAAAAGCTGAACCATAGGTTAAAGTAAAAAAGCATCAGTAAAAAATTTTGTGGTCAGGGGTCTACACTGCAGACATCTTCCCAGGGTCCAATTCATTTTGCTCACCCAAGAGGAAATAAGGGCATTGTGACTGCTTTCAGTTGCTATTTGGAATATAGAGTAAAAGACAATCTTGAGAGTGGTTTGCTGCTACTTTATTAAAGATGTTGTATCTAATGAGACCTTGTACTTGCAAGACCTTGAAATGCACCAGTGCCTTGCGTGCTGACTGCCAATGCAAGGTGGGGAGGTCTGCATGGTCCAGATTTTAATTTTTCACTCTGATTCTTGTTATAAAGGCACAAAAAAAGAGTTCTCTGTATCCATAGCTCATTTTTTAGGCCAGGTAAGCTCAATCAGTTCATGGACTTCCATGAACTCAGAAGGTTGTGATACAAGCTGTGTAACCAACCATGACAAGGTTGTCACTTGTCAGGAAGTGTATTTAGATTGACTTTTTAGGTGACTTGGATGTTAAGTATTGAGTTTTTTCTAAATTGTATTGTCAGGAGCAAAATTTATCTTCAACAGCTGGTTAAAATGAAACTCTATCCCCTATTAAAATTTAAATGATCATTTCTGAATAAAAGTGACTTTTAAGTGACTTGCTCCTGGCACCATGGTAAGTGCTCAGTTTATTTCTCTCATGAATACCACTTTTCTATTAGGAGACCATGTAATATAATGTCCATTTAACCCTTTATAGGCCCTTCTAGGTATCTCATAACTCTTATAATTCCAATTTTATGACTGGCATAAAATGTTCTGGTCCAGATATGTAAAGGACTGCATATGTCTTACTTCTAGTTTCCTATGCTGGCAGATTTTTTATAGAATTGAAGTGTAGTGCTACTGGCTTTCTATAAAAGCAAGAGAGCTTGCTGGTGTCCTAAAAGATGGACTAGTATCTGTTTGGGGTCTTTAACTGATGAGTACAAAATTGTGGGTTTTACCAGATTTTGATGACACTAGCAAGTATATGTAAATAGGATATAAAATTAATCAACTGCTGTTCAATAAAAAAAGCATCATGTTTACCTCAGCCTTGTAGCTACTTTGGCCTCCTACAGGGACTATTTTAATTAGCAGCATGAATTTTGGGTAGTTTAATTTATTTTGTGATTGTGTAAAACAGGCTTTTGGAAGGGTTTATTTATAAACTGCCCAGGTATTTAGCAATAGCATTTCAGCAGCATCTGTAAAAGCAGAGTGTCATAACACACAACTTTCTGTCCTCTTTTTGCTGCTCTTTAGCCTTGCCAATGGGGTGTTTCTGGGGTGTCATGCTTTCATGCTGCTCTTCACTGCTGACAGGAGAGTGAATCAAATGAGGATCAGATAATTAAATGAAAAAAGAAACATTTACTCAGTTGTCTCCTGAGGAATTTTTTCTGTGTGAAACACTAATAATCATGCCATATGTTGGTGGTGACTTCCATTCCAGCAGACCACAGTAGACTTTACAGACTTAAGGATCTGCTCATTGGATTCAGAGATCAGCTGATGGAAATCACACCAGAGTTTTTGTAGAGTTCAGAATTTGTAGCATTGAGAGATAAGCAGCATGTGGCTGCAGTTCTGCACCATTTTGTGTTAAGCTGTTGTTATGAAGCTGATAAAGTCTAATGTCCTGGGGAGGCAAGCCTGGATACACTCAGTCTTGACATGCTTTCATAACCTGCTTACATCCAGTGAGGTTCTTGCATGAGAAAAGTGAGCAAGGGTTTGAGTATTTAAATAGACTCAGACATTATTTTGTCTAAAATTGAAGGGAGTCCCTTCCTGTGTTTCAAATGCCACAAGTGCCATTGTATTAGTAACTGGGTTTAAACTTTGTATTTAAACTAGAAAATGTATAAAAATTTCCCTGGGATCTAGTTGCACCATGCCAAATACAGGTAACTCATAAAGTTTATTTAGCTTTGTTTGTTCAGTGAGTAAAAAGAGCATCGTAGGTTGATGGTACCATCTTTAAAATGTTTGCAGAGAGTCATGAATGTGAGAAGCAGATGGATTAGGTACTTAGGTTCATATAGTACGTGTAAGGCTCTATCCCAAACATCTTTCATATGCAAAGCTCTTTCTGATCTGTATGAAGCTGTCTGCAGAAAGACCAGAGCCACCTACTGAGTGCAGAGCTCTGTAGAGTGAGTGCCAGCACTCCCAGTGCAGGGACACTTCCAACAAGGAGCATTTGGTAGATGTCCTGAAAGAAGGATTTTGGGATTGAGAACATTCTCTGCAAGACTCCACATGGAAAGTTTAGCATACTGGTACAACCATTAAGCAATTAGACTAATCAAATCTTCTGTGACCATAATTTCCTGACAGAACATACCATACATATGGTGACCAGTTCAAGAGGGCAAAGCAAAAAGTTACAAAGCATAAGAAATTATCTTTGAATGTCCCAGTTTACAAAATCTCATTAAAAAATGTGTCCTACAAGACATAATCCCCAAATGAATGTGACATCAGTACAAAAATAAGCTTTTCTGGATGACGTCTGACAATCAATATGCTGTAATGAATGAGTTATGTCACTTACCTTCAGTCTGTCTGCCTTGCTCTTCCCACAAGTTAGGACTATGTTTTATTAATAAATGAGATGTTTGAATGTTTTTATATGCATTGAAGTATTTTTTAAAAAACTGACTATTTTTCTCATAAAAATGACATAGCATGGACAATACTATGTTTCCTGCTGTTAGAAAAGAGTAATTACTTACAGCCACTCTTATAATATGCTTGCTTGCTAAATGCATAAATCTAATAATGCAACAATACAATGCTACAGTGAGCTTCATGAATTGGAAAAAGATAGAATTTAAATGCTTTTGGCACCTGACATACATTTCTTGCAGGAGGTCTTTAATTTCCTGTATTAGAGCTAGCTGTATCCTTCAATGAATGCAGCTGGAAAGAGTAAAGGATATTTGGAGAGTCATGGATTTAGTTTGGTCTATAAGGTACTACTTTACTTGTTACTTTTGATTTTAAAGCTGCCAACCTTGTTTGGACAGTTTATTCTTTTTGTAGGGAAAAGATGGAAGCAGAAGATGGAAAATCATGTTTGGAAATCACAACTCAGTAATGCAAGGTTAAAATTGCTGTCCCTGTCTGTTGTGGTTGGAAGTGTGTTTCAAATGGTCCAGTATCACTTATAAGAATTTTTTGTCTGTGTTTGTGAGTGGTAATGAGCTTGCCTGGCTCCCCTGCATTCATGAAAAAGCAGCAGATTGTATTGTAGCTTGCTGTGGTTTCTTTGCCCTGAGCACCAGCCATGAAAGTTTAATGTAACATTCTCCAGTGTACCCGGTAGTTATACAGGTGTAAGCACAAGTCATCATTCCCACAAGGGTCAGGTCAGCAGTGGTGCTGGACTTCCTTATTCCAGACATAGGTTTGGTTACAGTAGCAGCATCAATAGTAAAATGAGCACTCTATCCTCAACACCACCACTTAAAAAGTTTTAGAGAGCACTGGAAAAATGCAGTATTTTAAGGCCATAGCTGACCATAGAATTTAAGTCAGAGTATGTAGTTCTAGGGATGGCTTAAAGATACTTGGGGAACAAATCCAGCCATTTCGTAAATCCATTTTGCTGCATTGATCTTTTTTAGGGCCGTGTCTGTGAACAGAGGAAGCTATCAAGTTCTCTGCTAGACAACACTGTGATTTGTACAAGTTTCTTGCACCCCACAGGATCTCCAGCATGTGGGCTCCTCCCCTCTGACCTGAGCCAAGCATGCTGCTGTCCAATATGGTATTCTTGCTTATTCCAGAGCTTGTTGTTGCTGCAGGGGGAAGCTAGTGGAGAGCAAGTAAGAGAAGCTGGCTGCTGACGAAGCTGAGGCTTGACAAGGCAGAAATGTTTAGTGCAGACATATCAAAACAGTGCACATCATTTCTTTTTGGAGAAAACTGCTGTGTTTCACATACGTATTTCACAGCCTTCTCCAATTTGAATTTTCCCTAAATAATTTTGAATATGCGTTCCTGGAGTGTTGAAAACCCGAGTTCTGTGGAAAAGCTTTTCAAGAAAATTGTAATAATCTTGAGAGTTAAGCATTCTCCTCTCCTTGTGTCATTCATTGTCTGTCCTTCAGGGTGGAGGTTGTGTAAATCCTCTGGCTCGATCAAGAGAAATTACTTATATATTTCAGGAGCTGAGTACTCTTTTGTGTTGACCAATTCCATGCAGGCTATCAAATGATTTTGCCTCCCTTTTGTCCTTAGTCTCATTTAATTAGATCCAAGTCTACATACAATTCTGTCCAACTAGTCTCTCAATGCAAGTTGTGGTTTCTCCTTTTGGCTTACTCTCTACTTCTTCTGTGATTGAAGCTGTGGAATCTTGTAATTCATTTTGTTCCACCATTATTGATTTGGTGGCAACAGTCCAAATGTTGAAAAATATTTTCTAGGTTGTTGTTGCCCTTGATTTCCAAAGACATTGCAAACAATGAAGCATGTGGATCAGGAATTGACGTATCCATAGTGTCACCAGGCTTTGAGGGTGCATTTTCAATTGTAAAAGCAGTTTATTGTTAATTAGAGAGACTCCCAAGGGCATCATGATCTCCTGATAGTCTGTGAAGAGTACCTTCCGTACACTGTACTCTGTGAGGCTTTGCCAAAACCGTTGCTTGCGTAAATCCTGAATTGATTCCCTGCTGAAGAAGAGTTGTTGGAGCCTCCAAGTTACAGTTCTGAATAAGATTAATACTAAACCTTAAATTTTACTCTTTTATTAGTGGATTTTGGTTTGTGATTCTTGTAAAAGAAAAGACAAACCCAAGTGCTTCACCGAGTCTTAACAGAGGCATATGCTATGCATATGGCAGAAAAGTGCTACCCTTCTAGCTACTGTCTGTGCAATGAAAGTAGCTGTATTTCAGTGGCAAAACACAACTTAAGCATATTTCCTTAACTAATTGGACTCTTGGAGTGTTAACCTTCCTCTGGGAAGATTCTGGATGGCATGCAATATGACTAACTAGTGAAAGGTTATGGAATTGGATCCCACTGCACATTTTCTCCTACTTTAATACCTGATGTCTTATTAACATGTTAAAAGGTTGTGGATAGAAAATTCAATGTCTTACCTTTATAGGAAAATACTTCACCTCTTACTCTGCTGTTAGGTGTCTGCACATAGCCCAGAAAACTGCCTCATTGGGACTGTCTGCTGTGTTGGATGAGGTTGTAATGGCATGGAGTCCATTTTCTTCAATGTCTAGCCTGTACTTCTACAGTGCACACTTTGATGCCCTGTTTGAATTAGTGTAAAACTATGTAATTCTCCATTTTAGCTGTCCAATATTTCTTTAATTTGTAGTACCTCCTTTGTATATTAAAAAATGTGTTTGTGTTTGCCTGTCTGTGCTTGTGTGTAAAAAATGGTCTTTATGAAGTCTTTTTCTTGTGTCTCTGCCAGTGCTGCTTTGCTATAATGGAATGACAAACTGTAAATAGAATTGACTTGGAGGCTGAATTGGTTGTTGGTATTTTGTTAATAATAATAGTACAAACTGCTCTCCATCAGGTAGTGCAAATAAAAATTCTGAGTTGTTATGAATGCCAAATTAACTTTGTGAAGATTACTAACTCTGTTTATCAAAACTGTTTTGTCATACATCAGTCATTTTGACCTGCTGTATGATGAGATATATTTTTATTAACTAATCTTGCTGTCTGTTGTGCAGACATGAATGTCTTTCTAAAATCAAGACCTGGATAGGTTGTCCTGCATTGTGCCTGCAGATTCTCATCCTGCTTATGTCCTAAACTAGTGAACACCCTCTGTAGTTCTCATGTGCTTTTTTTTTGATGAATCTCTCAAAGTATGAATAGCTTAGAGGATAATTGCACAGCTAAGGTGCTAACCTGTACTAGCTTTGTGGAGAACATACTCCTCTGCTACTTCTGTCATTACACTGTCTTTTATTTATGTGCTGGACTGAGTTTTAAATCCTGATCCTGACATTCATTGGATTAGATGGATCGGCTCTTTGCTGTCTTTCTGATTTACCAAACTATTAAATGCTACCTACATCATTCCTATGTCAGGCCAGATTTTGGGCTGTCATGGGCATCTAGGCTAGATCTGTTTGAATTCATCTCCTGAGTGTGTCTCCATTTTGAAAGGCTCTCCCTGTTGAGCTATTAAAAAATGGGATTATGACTCCCTTTCTTTTTGGGGGAGTTAGGAGTTACTTTGTTTTGTTTTGCCTAGAGGGAATTGAAAGGATAAGTTTACAAATATTATCAGGGACTGAAACCAGTTTCTCTGAGAACATTTTATCTCTTTTCCAGAGCAAGGCTTTCTTTTCAAAGCTGACAGTGGTGGAATAAGGTGTTGTAATGTCTCTTCCACTCGTTGCAGCTGACGCTTTTTGCTCCCCACAGTCCTACTCATGGTCCTGGCAAGCTTGGGAAGAGTTGATGGGGTGTGCATGGGCACCTCGTAACTCTTCATGCCAAGAGGCAGCTATGAACTGCCTCTCCAGAGGTGTGCACCCCATCTGGATGAGCCTGATGTTAAATGTCCCAAGCCACTGCTAGGAAGAGCAGTGCAAGGATGTGGTAGATGCTAGGAGAGGCTGAGTAAGTCATTGGATGATTGTTTAGGCTTTTCATTGTATCTTGGTGAAGATGCTTTCAAGTGGTAGTTCCTTATGGTTCTGTGAAAAACATGTGCTTTGGGAACCAGAAAATTAGTACAGTGATAGACAACATGAGGAGGAGGGTCTGATCTCTTATACTTCTGTAGTTATACATCTATTCATTATTCCTTTTTGTAGTGGTTTGTCAGGTCTTAGCGAGTGAAAACTTCTAAGTACACAGGCAGCTAGCTGGTAATTAACCTTCTGGACATCTCAGTTTCTCTTTCCAGTTGGTGCCTTACAAAACCACCTATTACAGCTTAAAAAGGCTGATATGTTGTTTCCCTTCTGGCTGTAAATGGAAATCCCAAGCATTTGTTAGGCCCCAGCCCCACTGTGAGCATTAAGCAATAATGAGCATATGCTTTCTAACTGTCCACGTTGAAATGAATGGCAGGGCTTTAAAGCAAAAGCCAGTCTTGAGACTACTCATGGACTGACTTTGGTTGGCCTTGTTGGCTGTGAAAGCACATTTTTCATTAAAATTAAAATGCTGTCAGACCACCTACTGATCATAAGTGGGGCTTATGTTTGTTTAAAAGAGATGAGACATACTATTTTTATGCAGCTTGGATCAAGATGTCAACAGGAAGTAAGTACATGTGACTGTAATTTTGCATCTGTCTTAAGAAGTAACAGTTCCTTCTCTTAATTAATGAGAGTGGATTTGCTGAATGACCTGTTTATTGATTACAGCAGTTACTGAATTTTTGTCTGCCATATCTGCATGTTCTTATTTGGGCTATCAAATATTCAATGACCATTTGATGAAAAAAAAAATTCCAAAAGGCAAAGTATTTCTGCTTCTTCTTTGAATGACTGGCACTGTTTTAAGATAAGTCACTGTGGGCCTCACTGGAAAGCTGGGTATGTATTTTCAAGGGAGTAAAGGAATTATGAGTGTATTAGGTTACAGGAATAGAGTAGGTAGTCTCTGCTTGGTTCTTCATGAGCTCTACTGAGAGAATTCTGTGAGGGACACAGGTACTGTTATTAAAACTGGTCAACAAACCTGTGTGTCATAAGCTTTTTCTTTAGCTTTGCAGGGCAATTAAAAGTAGTAGCAACCATGTCAGGATTGGGGTTCCTGGAAAAGGTTCAGTCAGTGTTTTGTGACATATAGTTTTGGAATTTTATTGTAAAAGGAGGAATGAGAATGGTGTAGACAGAGTTGAGACAAAGGTGGGAGCAGGCTTAAGCTGGCACGTCACAAATTTAGAAAAATCTGTTTTGTTGTGCTTCAGGAATTGTATGAAACCTCTGGCCTCTGGCTCAGAGTAAGGATTGTCTTTGCTCCCCTGTATTGTACATACCTAATGGGGTGATGGAGTCTGATTGATGCCATGACACATTATTGCTATCTTGCAGAGTCCACGGAAGTTCTAGACTATTTTTCCAGATTATAAGTTCATGATTTCTTAGTTAATGGCAGAACCAATGTTTTTTGTTTTAAGCAGTGTTTGCTTTACTCTGTCACTGGTAAACACTGGCTGTCACAAATCTTTGTAGTACTTTAAAGATACATCTACTCAGAACATTTTCTTTGCCTTTTTGTACTATAGAACAGAATATGAAACTTAAAAATAACCATTTCCCTGTTTTCAAGGTTGATTACCTTGTTTTATGGCTATAATATCTTAAAGTAACCAATAAAGATTTCTCTTCCTGAAAGAGAAATCCAAATAACTGAGTGCTGATATATCCAAGAAAAGGAGGGTGTTATTTTCGGCATGTTGGTATCATTCTTTTGTGCTTTCCAGTTTGTTTTAATTCTGTCATGCTTCCTTTCTAATGTTATATACTAATTTAAATAATAGAACTCGTACATAAATACACAGTCATGCAAGAATGACTAAGGATGATAAAATTGGAACAGTGATGCTAAGTGTAGCATTGCAATCAATAGGACTGCAATAGTAATAACACCAATATGTCTAGTTAAAGAGATGTAAATTGCACTTAATCTGAAAGAAGGTTAGAACCACAGTGGAGCAAGGAAATGAGTAAGATGCAGCGTGAGAGCTAGCAAAGATGTCTGTGCCCACTCAGAATGTCTAGTCTCACAAAGAGCAACCTCAGGGAGCCTTCAAGGGATTGCTATAACGTGAGCAGAAGCTCAAGAGAACAGAAGAGATGTCCTGTGCAGCAGAAAATCCCAGCTACTAGCAAAGAAATATTAGAGAAAACTAGTTAGGAGGATTTTTCAGAACTGATTCAAGTTAAGCTTAGAAATAATGTGCCTCTTTCTGCCACCTCAACTCCTGTGAGGTCAGTGTGGCAATTCCCAATTCACATTGGTGCTTCTCACAAGCAAAAGGTTTGGAAATGGGCTCAGGATGGATCGGGCAAGCTGCCGTCCTCTCAGCTCCTTCTGTGGGCTGTGCCCCTGGATGCTCCCACAGCATCCCCCTGCAAAATTAACCCTGCACAGGAAAGGGATCTTGAATGTTCGCTGGACAAAACCCCAAGCACTCCGAGCTCAAGCTGCCTTTGCAACTTTGATTGGCCTTATTACATCCACTCAAGGTATTTCTGTTCGCTTGTTATGCAGAAGCACTCGTTGTTCAAAGATCTCTGCAGATGACTAGGCACCGTGAAGGTGCATTAAGGTTAGAGCATTTATCTTAGCTCTGAATTGTTCTGCTGGGCTGGTGTCAGATCTCCAGTGTTCTCACATTTCTTCCAGTTTCTTTTGCTTGTTTATTTTTGTTGATGCTTTAGAAATAACAAGAAAATAGGGACACCCTTTCCTTTCTTTCCAATGCCCATTTAGGTTGAAGATTTTAATTAGAATTTTCAAAGTTGGGTTGCTTGAGAACCACATTCATATTATTAAATGACCTGTTTCCTATGAATAAATATATCAGAAAAAGAATTGCTAAGTTTGTATGGAATTTTGACTCCCTAGGGAGGTGTTTTCCTAACCGCTGTGCTACTTTGGGTAAGAGAAAGAAGGTCAAGAATTGCTTGCTGGCATCCAGTGCTGTTTAATGCCTCAGCACAGCACTAAATAAAGGAAGAAAAGTGAGGATGTAATAAGTAGTAAAGTTCATTTAGGATGAGAGAAAAGAAGGTTGTGATGCACAATAGCTGGGAAGACATATTTAATGCAAGAAATAGAGATATCACTGAGGTTGCTAATTCACATGTAATGAGCGAAGATTTCACATGTAAGTGACATAAGATGTGATTTAGACTTCTGCACAGAAGTCTTTAACTTAGAAATGTTATTCTTCAGCAGTCTGTGCTCAAAACCTAGAGCTTCAGTCTCAACAATATGTGAAAAGCAGTTCATTGATATAATATTAATCAATTTTTACTGACATAGGCCCTTGAAAATAATAAAGATCTGACTTTGTTCTGTTTTAGTCTATAGAGTGCTGTGAGTTCCTCCCAAAATGTAAAATTTTATATACTATAAGGAACACATACTCTAACCATCCATTTTTGCTAAAGACAAAGATCTTAGTTATGCGCTCTTTGCAGATGGTAACTTTTGAGCCATTTATTCATGGATCTGGCCAAAAATTTTGCTTTAGCTGACATTCACAGAAGCCTGCTATCTACAAGAGGAGCTGCATGATTTGTTAAAAAAGTTAGGTTTTCTCAAGGTGTTTATCATACATTAAAGAACGTAGCCTTCTATGAATAAAATCGAATGCATTTTGTAAGTATGTCTGTAAAACAATGTAAAAATTTGAAAGGTTTGGATGGAGTTTCACACCAATTTTCCAGACTATTTTATGAAGTTAAATGAAATAATAAAAGCAGAGGTGATGAATCATACACAAAGTTCCAGTTCATTATGAATGGACTGCCACAGGTAGAATACCATTTTATTACAGTTACTATGAAATGCCTACTGTTGGAGTCAAGTATCTGTAACCCTTAAGAAAAGGTTCATCATGCACAAAAGTAGCAGTTAGCAGTAGCTGTTCAGCCTTGATGGTCGGTGACAACTCTCTTGCTCACTTGAACAGTGATGAGGAGGAACAGAAACCCTTTTAGCTACAGAGGTTTACCAGCTGTGTTGTTTGTCTGCTCCTTCAATTCTTGAGTGGGTTTCTGTTCAAGGACTTCAATTTTTTTAAGACATAAACTCTTATTACTTTGAACTGTTATTTAATAAAGTTACATTTGTGTCCTTGAATAGTGTACAGCTGAAGAAACATAAAATAGGTCCATATTTCTTAAGTCAAAAACCAGGATTTTTGCTTGGGGAGCTGTTTCTATGCATGCTGAAGCAATACACAGAAGTTATCACTCCAAAGAAATTAATTTAATTTTTCTCCCCAAACAATCTACTTTCTTTGTGCTTTTAACCTTGATTGTTGCATTAATAGATGATAGAGGCACTGATGGGAAAAGCCTAAGAAAAGTGCTGAGATGCTGAATACAGTGATCTGAGGACACTTATATCACAGAGCAGATAACCTGTTTGCTTTTATTTGTGAGCTTTCAACCATGAATGTAGAAATGGCACTCCACAATTATCGATCAGCTTACCCCACTGTCTGCCATTTGACAGTGCTTCACTTAGACCTCCTGTCAAACAAAGGACACTGCAAACAGATGCCACAAAAAACATGCCTTACGTATTGCTTGTTCATTGAGCTAGAATATTGCATTAACTTTGCAAGGCTTCTAATATTTCAAGAATTACAAGTTAAGTGATTTTAAAAATCTCTGGCTCAACAGCATTATCATGAAAGGGCTATTTATGGTAGCTGCATGAGTAAACTGATAGCAGCATGGTTGCTTATTGTGTTCCTCTAAATTCATTTTCCTAATAGCTTATTGGAAACTTCAGTGGGGACAGTGCTTTTGTGTGATTCTAATAATACCTCATACAAACATCTTTCAAATAATTAAGGTTACTTCATTCTATGGGAAGGTGCAGCTCAGCCTGGTATTTACTGGCATTTGGCAGCCTTCAGTTTTGCAATATGGTGAGCGTGTAACTGGGATTTGGAGGAACAAACCCTATGCTGACTTTGTATCTCAGATCTTTGATTGGACATTATCTTAGGATGATGGGGTACTCAGAGCTAAAAATTCCTTGCTGAAGAAAGCAAGCAATGATATAGAAGCCAGCAGTAAGATGTATGAGCCGTGCAAAAGTGGCAGAAGGGAAGAGATCAAGGGCAAAGAGGCTGGAGTAGCCTGAATCAAGGAAAGATGCCAAGGCAGAGAAAGAAAAGTCCTGGAAGAACTTGGATTGTATGAAGCAGTGAGAAAGAGACTCAGAAGTGGGGTGATCCTGACAACCAGTCATCTGTTCATATACCCACAAATTCATGGTGAATGTAGCTAGAATGAGTGTTTTTAAGCTGAACATAGACCTTTCCTTGCCCTGTTTCCAGTTTTGGCTGGTATTTCCCAACCCTCAGGAAAATAATTTGAAATAATGCTGTTGTTTTCAGACAAGCATGTCATTTGTTTTACCGGTCTGTAGTTGATTAATTTGCAAATGATATTCCCAATAAAGTGCTTAGAAGTAGATAATTACAACTATATTAACAGTTACCGGGGAAGCAGATGGTATTCTGAGGAGCTGCCATGTAGAATTAGTGCTGATGCTCTACTGTAATGTACCATATACCCCAGCAACCCACAAAAAACAAACTAAAATCCTGCTGATATTCCAGATTGTAAGTAAATTGTGCTATTGCTTCTCATTCGGTTCTTCTCTGAATTTTTATGTGTGTTTTCTAGATAGCTACAGTGCTCAGTGAGCTGCTCCTTTTTATGTTCAGTCACATAGCTCTGCAGGTCTGTATTTTGTATTTTCTTCGTATCAAACCCACTAAAAGGAAGTTTCTAGGCTGTATGTCAGTGTTTTCTCCACTCTGCTACTGGATACTCTGAGGCATAGAAAAAAAGAAAGACTCTAAAGAAAGACAAATTTCTAATTCACTAAATTGTTCAAATGAAAATTCGCTGTGAGGTGCTAAGTTAAGGAAGCTCTGAAGCACCCAGTGCCATCCACATGCCCACCTGTGCCTGCCCTGTCCCTCCCCTGCTTCTCTTGCTAACCTCCCAGCCTCATACCACAGCCTGACAAAATGCGACCCTTTTTGTGCTTCTGGCGATCAGGAAAAGGCCACGGTGTCAGGGCAGTTTCTGCTGCACCTCTGATCCTTGCTAGCTTTGTTTTAAGCAGGCTGGAGTCACGCAAGGAGCTCACACCAGGCTGGAGGTTGCAGCAAAGTTGAGGCTCCTGCCCGGGGCTGGCGGAGTGCTGCTGGCACCCACAGACAGATCACTGCAGCCAAATGGCTGCGAGTCTGTTCAGAGCATGGCCTTATTTCTTTATTTAACATATTTGTCATCTACATGTTTAAATAGAACTAAAAGCTTTTCTTCTTTGCTTTTGTTTTTTGTTTGTTTTTTTGGGTTTTTTTTTAAGACTTTAAAAATACTGGGAATAGTCACTTAACAGATTTTTTTTTTTCTCTGAGTGCATGTCTTCAGTGTTACTGTGTCTAAAAGAAGCACATAGCAGCATATCTGTGATATAAATGTCTGTAAGTACAACATGGGCATCTTTAGGGTAGAGGCTCAGATGAGAAACTTGGGCTGTTTTGGGTAAGTCACATTGCCTGTAGCCTTTTTGGAATTACCTGTGTTCTGTATGGCTAAACAGGGCCCAGTCTGATGTTATTTTATGCCAGGCTTGTGATAAATCCTGGAGGGAGGGAGATGGTGGATGTGGTGACCCTTTTTTCAGTCAAGGAAAAGAAAGTTTTTAGAAGGTTCTTATCATAGTCTGAGTCAGAACCTCCTGAAAAATACACAGTGTTTGTAGTGAAGTGCAAATGAAATTGGGTCTGTGCTGTTTTGCTGGTTTGGTGTGGCAGAAGTGTGTGTGTTGTGTGTTCACAAGTGCATGAGCTGACATGAGCAAAAGCACCTGAGGCATAACAAGGCATTGGTGACAAGGTAGGGCAACAGGAGTAGCCCCATTTAGAATGTAATTATGATGGAAAGCTTAAAAAAACTCCAGCCCACAGAAACAAAGCACTTGTTAGCATGATCGAAGGCCCAAAGGAAGGTGCTGGGCTACAGAAGTAGGAAAACGTTTAATTCTTGCTTGTTGTTACTAAGGAGTATCTTGTACAGTACCCTTGATGAAACAGAATTGCCTTCAAGCCAAACACAATTCCCTGAGCAATATATTTTTGAATGGAAGCTGCAGCCGAATCCTGAATATTAGTTAATTGCTTTAGTCAAAACAACAAATGCTGATGCCTTTCATCTTGCATCTGTAGGTAGAATGAGCAGAATTAGCATTGGTGACTTTCAGGTCATCTTCAGGAAAATGGAAGAAAGAGGATTTTGTCCAATAAGGTCTCCTGACCCTATTTGCATCAAAGTATGTCTCTGGCTTCTTTCCCAGCTTTGCTTCCCTTGGTTGAAATGAGAAGTTATTGGATTTATTCTAAGGAGGGCAGAAATGTGACAGGACAGGTGGTTTTTAAGGCTGTGCATTATGTCCTTAAGGATCCCTTTTTCCACTGCTTAGAACTTCAACCATTTTACCAAAACACTTTCTGGCAAAATTTCCTTGCAAGTACTATATAAAGTAAACAACTTTTTGAAGTGCTGAAAACCATGCTATTCTACTTTTTTTAAGAAACACTTTGGACTTTCCAAGCAGCTTGTGCTCCAGAGCAGGGGTTTGATAACAGACAGGGAGGTAGTCTCCTTTATCAAGGATATTCCTTTAGTCCTCATGAATTCAGGTCCATTTTTAATCAGTTTTTTAATCCTAAAGAAGAAAAAGACTGGAATACATCCTTTGAAGATTCTGTTAGGGTTTTCTTTACATTGCAGCTGAATCTCTCTGCCTGTGCTTGGGCTTGGTAAAAGCCATTGTGTCTCCATGAGGTGTTGTGAATGTGGAACTGGTGAGGACAAGGGTGTCTCAGGTGGACATTACCTGTTAGGGCTGCACCTGTCCCCAGGCTTCAAAGTTGAAAAAAGACAAGTTGGCTATGTGAGGTAATACAGAAAATAAAACAGGAAGTGCTAAAGAGGGGAAAACTAGGCCTCAGTAAATGGGTGGAGGATGGGAAGGTAGGGTAACTGGCCAGGGAATTGGGCAGAATGGGGCTGGAAGAAAAAGAGAGAAACGTAGTATGGAGTTGGAGGAGTGACTTGATGAAGACCCTAAAAAACAACTAGAAGAGAGAGACTAATAGTTGGGGATGTTGGGCAAGAATGGGAAATCCTGTATCTAAAGAAAAAGTTACACCTGAAACTCAAATTGATAGTCCAGTAACACTGTGTGGATAAATGGGGAACTACCTTTTCTCTAAAAGGATTGTGCAGGACTGGAACTGGCTGGAAAAGGAAACTGGAGAAGGTAAAGAGATCATTTGGACTAGAGCCTGATGCAAGGAAGGAGGTTGTGTTAATGTGTTAAAAAGCATGGGAGAGGAATGTGTGAGAGGCTGAAACAGAGAGATTCTGTGACTGGGAGAAGTGTTAAAAGGGAGAAAGGAGAGCCAGTGTCTTGGGAGGACACAGCAGGGTCTGGTGAGGTAAAAAGGATGAGTAAGGGGGAAAGGGAAGTTTAACTGGATGTAAAACTATTATGGGTTGGAAAGTGATGACAAAGAGAGTGATTAGTCCAAGGAAGGAGTCTGGGATCCCTTTGAGAATCATAAGGAATGGAAACTGGGAAGGTCATGCTCATCTGTCTTTTGCTGTTCCCAAATACCTCTAAATTCTCCTTGTAAGAGTATTTGTCATCCATTTTCAAGTGTTTGTCCACATCAGTGAGGATAATATATTATTGCTGTCAGTTACTCTAGAGGCTGCACAAATCCAAGTGGTAGAACTTGAAACTTAAAACCCAAATTGAGTAAGTGGGAGGATAGCCACTTGATGCTACAGTTCTGGTGTTTTCTGCTTTTTGAGGGACAAGAAAAATGCATCTACAATCTGCAACAAAACAATAAGTTTTAGAATTATTAAGAAATGCATCAGCCAAAGTTATTAATGCCATACTTGTTATCCCCTTACACATTGTAATGATAATGTTCCCATAATGACACATTGTTTCCCCATGGTTCCCCATTGTTTCCCCATGGTTTAAGCATCATTAATTGTTCAGGGCAGATAAAGGTAGGTGTACAAGCCAGGATTGCTGTGAACAGGACTGTTGTCCCTTGAATTAGGTACAAGAAGTTGGTGGTGAATGGCAGAGATAACAGGGAGCTGGTTTGCCTACTGTTCAGCTACTGGGCCTCTGGAACTGGGTTCTGTTGGAACTGGGTAGTCTCTCCTATCACAGCTTTCTCAGAGATGCTAAACCCCATAAATCAGACTTTTTAAGACAATCACTAATTGCATGTTTCACATTTTTCTGGAAGCCCAACCTCAGCCCTAGGGCCTGGTTTGCAGAAGAACGAAGCTGTGACTGAAAGCAGTGAGACTCACACTTTGAAGATACAATACAAAGCACTGCATAATGTTAATGATTCTGAAAAATCATGGCCTGGACATCTTAAGGCAGACTTTCCTAAATTAGTGGGTACGTCTGGGTTTAATTTATCTGTGCCTAAGCTTCCAATGTATAAAGCAGAATAATAGTTCCTTCAACTCTCAGGGATTTGGTGAAGATTAGTGAAGTGGCTGTGAAACCCTCACTTATTTTAGTGATGAGTGCTATAGAAAAGCCCATAAGGAAATTAATAATTTTGTCTTCAGAGCACTATTTGAATAGCTAGCAGGAAACAAGCCATAAGGCCGTACCCTGAACAATGATAAGACAAAATATTGAATACTTGCTTTATTAATTCAGCACCATCCATCCTGTGCTGTGAAGGAGAAGTGCACTTAAAAAAATGTTAACAAAATTAGAGTGTATGATAATGTATACGCAAAGGATACCAAATTAAGTTTGCATCAGCAACCATAATTCTTTCATTGCTTAATGTTGGAGCCTTGATTTTATTGCCTGAAGAGCATTCTTTCTAACAGAGAGCGATTTTTTTCTTGTCTCTCTGTGTGTGTTGCAGTATTTTAATGGGAATGTGACTTCTAGATATTTTTAAGAATTGTATACTCAATGCATAATTCCATTTCTAAATATTCCTCACTTCTTTAAGATGTGGGAAGTTTCTAGCATTGACATTTAGTATCCTTTTTTCCCTCTGCTAAAGGTCCTACCTTGTAGCATTTTATTCATGGCCAGTAGCATTTACTAACACAGCTGAAAGAACTGGGGATGTTTGAATGAGGAGGGATGGCAGAATCGTGCCCTCCATTTTTCATCCAGTGATAATGAGATATCTTACAACCCATATTGACTTTTCCGAAGATCAGAAAGCTCTTTGAGGGAGAGGGAGGGAAAAGCACAGAGGGTGGATTCAGCCACAACAAGGTTAATGTACTTACACAAAATTATACATGAAGCCATGAGAGTGCCAAGAATAGTAGCACCCACAAATCCTGCCGAGGAGGTTGATCTGTGAAGTGACACCCTTCTCACAACATGCCGATCCTTTGGAAGTTGTTAAGTTTAGAGGGCACTTTAGCCCCCAGCAGGATCAGTCACTTGTTTCCTGCTGTTTCTCTCCAAGTCTTGATCTTACTCAATTCTACACTCACCAAGTTGTCTTATTGCCCTTTTAGGAGCCAGCCTCAAAATTTCCTGGGGATTTTTCCAGATCTGATGAGTCTTTTTTTAACACTCACCAGTTCTGGACAGGAAATGTGTGGGGGCTGTCTGGGAGGGCAGCAGAAGTCTCTGCATCACAGCTGCTCAGGGGCAATGCCAATCTGAGCCTGAAAGGAAACAGCTCAGTCTGTTCAGTGCCACTTGGGCAGTGTTTTGCAGTGGTTCCACTGATGCCCTTTCTTACTTGCAAAATACCACCAGGTGAAAAAAATGGTATTTTTTTAATACTAGAAATGCTTGGACCTTGTAAGTGTGGTATTAGCATCTGCATGATCTGTAAAATTTCCAAGGGAGGGGTTAACCTGCTTTTCTTTCTGTTCCTATCTCAAAATACTCCTGTAGAGGAATGTGTCTCAACTTGTTGAGGATATTTCTCCATAAAGTTTGTAGAATGTAAAGGACATGGAATAATGTATTTATTTTCTTTTCTTCATGTGTGCAGGAAACTAAGTTTGCAACTTTTCTGTTCAGAAATATTTTTAAAATAGCCAGATCAGAAGGTTTTGATCTAGTCTGCATTGGAAAATCCTGATATAAGCAAGGCTGTAGGCTGTTGCTGAAGTGCTTAGCTTCAAATTGTTCCAGCTGTTCTATGATGATAGCAGACTTGTGATGAATCATACAATACAGAGATCATAGCTAATTTTATCTTCATATTGTTTGTTGCAGTTGGATTGTAGGGCTATATTAGGCAGATGATGGGGCAAGCCTGCAAGAGAAAAGGTGTTGGACACACTGTACTTCCATGTGTTGAATGCAGCTGTTTGGATCTGTGGAGTTGGTGTTAGTAAAGCTTGCATTGTGCAACACATACCTGGAATGCATTTTTTTAAAAAATAAAAATACACAAATGGAAACAGAGGAACAGTCACTTGCTTTCTCTGCAGTGGTGGATTTTAACCAGCAATGGTCAAGGCCAGCAGCTTTGTAAATCCCTGGTCTTTCTTTGCAGCTGTAAAACAACTCTGCAGTTTTGATGTGCCCTCTGTGATTCTCCTCAAATCAATCTTTATTGAAAGACATCAGCTTTCCGTCTCACTTTTTTTTCCCTGAGCAATGTCATGCACCAGGCAGTTCCACGGATGTATTAAATGTTGCACTGACACTTTCTGCTCTCTCTTTCTGTGTCAGAGAACGCCTGAAATCCTGATCCATATGTCTCACAGCCATATGCCTGGTATGACCTGTTTCTGCCAGAAATATCAGAAAATGACTGGGAACTGCTTCCTTTGCTTTATGGGGTGTAGGACTAGGAGGAGGTGAAGTGCCAAGATGTCTGCCCTGTGTTCTGCCCTTTTCCATGTGGAAAGCAGCCTTGAAGCTCTGTCTCCATTAGGAGCAGGCTGCTGATACAGCTATACCCACACACTGCAACAGCAAAGCAGCCCTGGGTGGACTGCTGGAAATAGCTTGTCCTGGCAGAACAGCGCTTTTTGACAAGGTAGCTTATTACAGCAGTGCCTGCCTGTCCCTGCAGAAGGAGCAGCAGCAGCTGAAGCACACCTCTGGCAGCATCAGTGCTCTGTGCTGCTGCCCTTACCTGCATAGCTATGCTGGTCAGGGATCATTCACCTCACTGAGACCCCGTGTGCCTCGAGGGGACCTTGTTCCTGCTTCATCCCGGTACCGTGGGACCTTCACTGGCACCAAAGGCACAGTCAGAGCACAATTTGAGCCACCCAACTTATTACAGTCTTGTCTCCTTTCATAGACATTGCTTCTAAATTTTTTCATTTTCTGTTTTTCTTTTCCAGTGTACAGTGTTCTTTCCCTTTCCATTTCCAAAGGAATGAGCAGCTGCTGTCAGAGTCGCCCTCTGACTGCATGGGGTAACCCCATGGACCTCACCACAGAGGTGTCAGTGCAGCAGCAGACAAGGGCTTGGCCTTGGTCCTTGCCTGGATGCCCTCCTCCCTCTTTTCACCTGCCCTGATGCCTTTACCTAGGTGGAGTTTAACTCCACTTTCTCAGCTAATGCTATATTTTTAATATGGCTCTACTTTCTCTTTGGCTGCTGTTCTATCTGAATAATTGCAGTATAGAAGCTCTCGGGCAAACAATTACACTTTGAAAATCAGGTTGCAGCTTGAATATGTGACTGCAAGATATTCCTGTGAGCGTAGTGTTTGTGTTAGAAGACCCAGTGGGAATTTCCTTGGGGAGGTTGGTGTACTACATAAGAGCACAAGAAATGCTCTACAGGTCAGATACGTGGGCTGCCCAGCACAAGAGACTGCCTCTGACCGTGGCTAAAGGAGATACTGCAAGGATTTGGATAGGAGCCTGGCCAACCATTCTTCTCCTCTCTATCCACCCCAGCTCCTAGGCATCCTTTGGATGAGTATTAGGGAGCTAGGAATGTGCCTGGGAAGCACACAGGCTGTGGGATTCAGTAGCAGATAAATGGAGTGTGTACTTGTGGGAAAAATTTTCCAACTGCTGTTTAAAATGTACACTTTTCTGACCTGCCTTACCTCCTTTGGGATGTGAGAGGTGAGGAATATGCTTCAGATCAGTGGGTGTGCAAACAGCTGTATGATACATTTCTGGGACAGGACATGGAGAAACAGGCCAACCTCAAGGACTTGTTAAAACTGTATTTACAGGATTTTTTCCCTCCCTCCCACAATAACTCCTCATTTTCCTGCAGTAGTGGGAAAGGATTTTTTTTAATATGTTGTTCTTTTTCCATGGCATTTTACTTTACGTGTTTGCTTGTCACAGAACGAGTATCCAACTTTCTCCCCTTTTTCCAGACTTTAGGATTCAAAGATAGTGTTTTTCAGTCCAGTGGGATAAAAGTAGCATACCTTTATCACTGTCATTGCCACCAGTTACAGGAATCACAAAGGCATCTGTCACCATGGTAGAGAGGTACTACAATATCCCTGTAAAGCATCTGGTCCCTTCAAGAGAAAGAACTAGTTCTAATTCCCTCTGCTTCAGTTATACATCTTTTGCTTATGGGTACTTGAATTTGTGTAGTTTAATTCAGGATTACACTCCTGGGGCCATTCTACTGTTCAGCACTTAGTGATGTAGAAGATCCACTGCCAGCTTTGAATTGCAGCCTTGGTAGTTTTAGTATTTGTGCTCAATCTCATCTCCTCACTCAGGGTGAATTCCAGAGGGGGAGACCATTGGAAATGCAAGGTCTTTGGCCCAGTGAATTCAGCTGTGGTTTCCTTCAGGTTTTTATGGCCCCATTGTGTGTAGTGACTCCTTGTGTGTCACAGAGAAAAAGGTAGAGCTGTGCAGAGTTTCAGGAGTTTGTCATGTATCTATTATTGTCTCTGTCTTTTAGATGCACACATGGTGTGTTCTGCTTGCCTCACTGGATATCGTAAATACTGGAAGTTATAATAAAATTAGGAGCACAGATGTTCCTCTTACAACCAGTGCACCCTGTATACAATAATAATAATGAAATATATCCATTGCTGTTCTCTGTGGTGCTAAATTTTCTCCAGTGAAGCATCTTGCTTTAATAATAAAACCACATTTTCTTAAGCAAGGGAATATCAGATTTACATTGGCAGTAAGTCACTATTTTCAAATAGCATGGAGAGGGATATCCAAGATAATAGTAAGATTTTCTGGGACAGCTGACTGTGCATGGAAACTGCAGCCACGTGGAGGGGTCCACCAGGTCCACCATTAGTCTTCACATTTCTTTCCTTCATCAAAGCAATTAATGGGAGAGGACTGTCAGCCTAAAGACTCACACTCAGCTAGCAAAGTGGAACAGCCTTTGTTGGAAGGCAGGTCAGGGTTTAAAATAATCTGTTACAAACTGATGAAGCTTATTTTGCAGTCATGGTTGTAGCCAACACTTCTGGCCAGGGACCTCTTCTCTACTAACCTGTAATGGAAAGTAGATTGCTCTGACGAGGTTATAGCCCAAGGCCTGATGCTGTGTGTGAGTAAAGATACATGTGGGTTTAGGAGATTGTCCTCAGTGGGCATAACTTTGCATATGTTTTGTTTTGGTGTTTTTCCTCAAGAAATACAGACATAATACAAGGGTGGTGCTATAAAACTCTACGTAAGTATCTGCTGGCTTTAGCCTGGCTTAGCTTCTCTTGAAACGTACAAGTTGTCCCTTTGACTCCTTTGGGTGAGGTTGCAGACTCAGCCCCTTGCTGCCCTGCACTCTTAATTATCCAGAGGGAGAAGAATGGTTGCAGTGACCAGAGCATGGCTGCAGTAAATGTTATCCTTCCTGATGGAAAAGGGGTCACACCATGGTGAAAGAGGAAGAAAAGTACAGGAAAAGGATGACAAAAACTGTAGGAGAAAAATTAAATGGAAAGCACAGGGGCAGAAACTTCACCACTAATAATTCTTACCAGTCCAACTTTTCCCTAGTAGAGACCCATTCATTTACACTGTCTGCATTACATTTATCATCTCTGGGCTAGCTGGAAAATGGAGGTCAAATTTCATTTTGGCCTGCAACTTGATAAAAATGACCTGCAAAAGGTAGATGATAGGCTGTTATTTTATGCACTGAAAAATAGCAAAGATCAGATCCTATCTCCTCTGTGTCCTCTTTTCTGTGCATGTCTGATGCTAGCTCCTATCTGTAATGTATCACTGGAGAGTGCCCTGATCTGTTGAGTAGCTGGTCAAAGTTTAAAAGAAGGATCTGTTTGGAACTGGTAGGCAATCTCAGTCAACATGGGTTGATGAGGCACACCTTTTGCCATCTCAAATCTCTATTGAGTCACTAACAAGTCATAAAAATACCAGGTGCATTGATGTGACAGTCAAACAAACTACTTGTTATAGTTTGTTTCATCTCCAGAGACATCTATTAATAGTAATTAATGATTCTTCAGCAGTTGCATTCACTCATGTTTCTCAACAACTTTCAGAAGGCAGGAAAAATCCTGTTAAAAAGACAGTGTGCCAACAGAGCTTGTAGATAGCAGGAGGGTGTAAAAGTTAAACTCTATACTGGAGGAAAAAAACCACCCAAACAAGCGTTTCTGTAGCACTTGGAGTATTTTAGGATCTACACCAAATAGAGACTGTTAAGGATTAGTCTGGGATTAAGAATCCTTTAAACTTACAAAGTGCTTAACCTTCACTGTGTCTGCTCCTTCTGCTGTTTGCAATATTGCACTGCCACTTTTGCAGGGGAGCCTGTAGCAGAGCGGGAGTGCTGCAATGCAGCCTTCTCCACGTTGGGTCCTTTATGATTCAGTGCTACTTTTGGTCTGCTTTGTAAAGATCATTGCAAGGGCTTATCTTGTGTAATTGTTTTACTGCCGTCTGCATTACAGTATAATTACCTTTCAAAAATGGTAGATCTCTTCTGCTAATGTTTAAAGGCAAATAATAGGCAACTAAATTGCAAGGTCTTGGGGTGTAGCAGCACATAGGTGGTAATAAAATGTGTGCTAGATTTACAGCATATACTTCTGTCTCTCGCTCGTTCTGCTTTTTATCTTTGGTTTTTTCCTCCCCTTCCCTTCCCATAGGAATGGTAGTTGGTGATTATGGTTTTCTTTTCCTTGTATTTTTTTCCCCTTGCCTGTCCTCTTTTTACATAGAGTTAATCATAACTCGTGAGGGGTTTTTTTTAGAATTTGTTCTGATCCTTATCTGATAGCTGTCCTACAGTTCAGGAAGGATGGTTATTCTGGCATTTTCCTCAATTATAATGACAAACAGAAATATGGCAAATAAATCTAACACAGATTGAACTAAATAAAATATTTTTTTAGAGGAGATACAGCTATTCCCTATAAATAACCACCTAAAGTTTTTTTAAGTTTTAAGATGTAGAAATGCAATTGTAAATCTGTCTTATCTGTTTTCTGCTTGCAGCCTATAAACGCCCTTAGGTTCAAATGATAAACTACTTGTCCGATAATATCATTAAGTTTTCTGTTTCCTGCAATTATGTATCAAGGAATTACAGGAGGTGCTGTTCCCTACATATGAATGCCTGTACCCTGTCTGCTGCTGTAAATCCTGTATTACCTGAAAGGTTAAAATATGGAGGTGAGGACATTAAAAATGCATCCAGAAAATGTAGATGACAGGGAAAAAAAGAAAATACAGCAACAGAGGGGAAATACCATGGATAAAATGATAAGGCAGAGAAATAAAGCATGACAAGACCATGATAGTTTGCATAAGTAATGAGAATTGAATTCGTGGTCTTTAAATTGCTGTTTAAATTCTTATTTGCATGTTTATCGGAAATCTCCTTTGCTTAAGTAAGACTGGCCTATATACATTTTTAAGATCCATTTATAGCTCTGATTTTGATGAGAGCTAGACAGGTGTGTGATACTATTTTATTATTGGTGGTGTGCACAGGTCAGTAGCTGCTGTTTAAGATGGGTTTCTTGGAGGGCTGGTCCCTGTTTTCTTCAAAGTCAGTGATGAAATATGCCACCTTCATTAAGAGGAGAATTGATTCCTGAGTGACTTGTGGAGAACCTCAGGAATAATCCCACATAGCCTTGAGCCTTCTGGAGCTCTGTAGTCCTCTGACATTTACAAAGTACAGTACTCTGAGCACCTTTTGTCAGGGTTTGGTGGCTCAGCTCTCAAGTCAGAGGTTGTTAGAGGACTCAGTTCTGTTCTTGGGTCTTTCCCAATCTTGCCTGTTTACCTCTGACTGATTGCACTGGCCACTGGGTGCCCCTATTCCTCAGATAAATGCAAGACCATAATTGTGGTGTTTAAAACCCCACTCTTTCAGTGTTGGAACATTGGACTGCTTCATCTTTGCAATTGATACATGCATGAATTTGGCTGCCTTTGTGTGCCTGTTCCCTGTGTGATTGTGTCTACAGAGAAGCCCATGTGCTTGGGTAGCTGCACCTTGCACGTGTCCCAGCCACGTCTGGCAGCTCCCACCCTGCTCTCCCAACACTTGCCATCTGGGCAGCAAGCCTTCACTGGGAGGTGACCCAGGCATGGTGGACTTCAGCATTGTCCCAAAAGACACTGAATGCCTCAGAGGGTCCTCATCATGTGGTGGTCACCATCAGCACTTTTGGGAGATGGAGAAATTCCATGGTGAACAAGAGAGAACAAATATCCTTCTCAAGAGGCTCTCCAACATGTAGGCAAGGACAGCCCTTTCCTTCTCTGCTGCAGCAGTCCTGGGATTTGTCTCCTGCTCATCTGTACAGTCCTTGGAAGACTACAGTGGTATGTGGGGAATGGAGCCACTGCAGATCCAGGTCATGTGCTTGCTCCTTATAAGCGTTCTTATGGCATCTCTGAAACAGATGCAAATTGAATTTCAAACAAAAGATATCACCACAGCTGCTACAGTGGTGAACGACCCATTCTTTGAAAACTGACACTGCCATACGCATTTGCAGGTGCACACCCTAGACTGATAGGCTTTGGGTATGATGTAGCATTCCTTACAGAAAAATAGTCATTGAAGAGCTGCTGTTAGAACAGTAAAACTTTCTTTTTCTCAAAATGAGTATAAACATTTCTTTCTAAATATGTATTTTTTGTCATAGATTCAAATGAAACATACTTGCCTTTTTCACACATGTGACCTCTTCAATTAATATATCTCTTTTTAAAAAGTCTGTTTTCTAATATACTGCTACTATGGAAAAATTGTATGTCTAATTTACATGTCCAAATTAGTTTCAACTTAGTTATATTGAATGATAATAGATTTCTTTTTCATATAATTAATGTTGTCTGCAAACGTAATGTGGATTAAATTTATCATTGTAAAGATCTTAAGATTTTAATATTTTTGCAGAGGCATAAATACAGTGTAGCTATAATTATTTCATTATGTATGTATAAAAATAGGATACAGGGGAAAGTGCATGCTTTCCTTCACTGATTACTCTTAATGTCTCCCAAATTTCCTGATTTACAATATTCTCCAAGGATGTAGATTTTTCTAATTGAAGTACAGTAATTTGCATATTTTTAGACCTTGTGACACAGTTAATTGATATGTCATTACTTATACAGCACTGAATATATTTTATACATTCACTGCAGAGCAGGCTTAACTTGAGATGCGGTAGTACTTTGCCAGGAACTCGAAACTATTGCATTCGGTTTAATCTTTTTACTTTCCTTCCTCTCCCTTTCTTTATAAAGGCTAAGCAAAAATGGATGATGTAGTAATTGGTGTAGTTCCTGTTCAAATGTACTCGTTAAAATAATGTTACTGTGTAAATGACAGCATGAGAAAAGTAAGATCAAGTAAACAAAGAAAGGAAGAATAATGGGAGAGACAAGGACAAAGAAGATAAGGTTAAGGCTGGGGGGGAGCTAAATGTCAATAGTATCAGTGCTGGGTGTTTGAAAACCAAATTGTTCTGTTTTCTCTTACGCTATTCAGTATAAACTTGTTAAATAGTCACTGTGTCTAGGAATATTTTAAATGGGCCTTTTAAATTTAGGAGCACTGTATTTATTATGGATGCTAGCAATGAGCCTAATAGTGCTCCAAAAGGGTCAGAGTTTTTCTAGTGGCAACATATTTATTTCTCCTGGTGCATACCCCTGCAGAACTGAAGGCTTTTAATCTTTATTTGCTAACCAGGAAGATGGCTCAGTTGTGTAAAAGGAACTGAAGGGATTCTAAGTTTATTTTTTGAGGATCTGGTTAGAGATATGGCTCATTCGTGATGGCAGTCTCATTTCTGGGGGAGGATTTATTCCTATTGACCATTCTTTACATGGTGGTGAGGGGGAGTGGGGCCCTTACTGCAGGCTAAGAGAATAGGATCCTGCTCCTTTTCCCAGCTAAGATGGGCTGTGATAATGGCAGGCAAAGGTGAACAGCAGTTGGAGATGTGGGAAGCATTGGGCTGGAATGGGTCAGGCCACAGGTGTGACTCAGAAGTGCTGCTGACCTTTCTCTCAATCATCTCCTGAGAGCAAGACTTACTGTGCTGCTGTGTCTTCAGACAGTGCCTGGAGGTGCAGCAAGGAGCAGGGTGTGCAAATTCACGTAATGGATGTGGAGCATTTGTGTGCACTTGGCAGTCCCTCAAGTGACTTGCTTTTCTTCCTGGCCCTGCAATGGATGTGAGGCCCAAAATGTATGACTTATGTCCATGTTTATGCCACCTGGATTTGCCCTATGGGACTTACACTGTGAGTTGCTCATGATCTTTGTTATTTAAGGACTGTATGTCCTGTGTGCTCTTTTCATGTTTTGGCAGGATGAGATTGGGTGTGAGAGCAGAAGACCACTGGAGTGAGAGTTACTAAGGGAAGATATTGCATTTTCTTAAAAAGTGTACTGTCTTGGCAGGAGATTCTTCTGAGGCAGCAGTAAAAAATACACAAAACTACTGAGCACATCTTTTAAAACACTTGTACACTGGAGGCTTCTTGCTTCAAGATACTTCCTCTTGAATCAAGCTTCAGAGATGAATATGAATTCTGAATCCTGGCTACAATAGTAGAATTCACTCTCATATCAACTTGGTTTTTCCTTTTTTTTGCTTCCCAGCAGAAAGGGTGAGGAAAGGGATAGAATGCCAAAAGTGATTCCTGTCTCTCCCTCTGAATTTGGGGTTCCTACTGTCATCTCAGCCCAGAACAGTCAAGCAGCTGCAGAGGATGAAAATGATGGTAGACGAGCAGCTCAGAAGTGCATATCAGAGTTCTGCCCAAGTTAACATTTCATTTGGATCTGATTTTGCTGCAACCCCAAATCTACATGAAATCTCTATCCCCAGATAGGCAGTGAACCATTTACTGACTTAAGGGCATATTTTACTGCTTTGGGAAAAAAAAACACCTCTAGGGAACTGTGCAGACCAAAGCTGTTGAAATTGAGGCAGTCTTCATTTGCAAATTACGTGGTTTGTGTGTTGGTTTGGTTTTTTTAATTTAAACACACTATGGTGGGCTTCCCTAAGTAATAAACATTAAATAGTAAGAAGTGTTTATTCTTTCCGAATCATAGCATGGGAAGGGAGTTTAGTTTTTAGGATAGCATTAACTTCACATGCCTTTAACCATCTATGAGACAGCTGTTTGTGATAAGCCAACTGTTTAGGCACTATGTCATTGGGGAAGGAGAGAGGGGTGTCTTCAGGACATACTTGTCACTAGTCTTTGATGCCAAACTGAGGCTGTGACAACTGATATACATGAAAAAAATCACCAGAAGTGTTCAGGAGGTTTTTTGCTGTGCTGCAAAAACAGTTTTCTCTGTAGACGCACTTTGAGGATGTTTTGAACACAGGATACTTAAAGTGACTTCTTTTTTTTTTTTAAGATAAATTTAACACCAGGAATAAAATAAAAGTATACCTCATTTTTTTTAAATGAACTCATTTTCTGCTTGAACTTTTTAGTGGTGGTCCAGCAAAAAGTGTTGCATTTATGAATATTACAATAGAATCTGTTCTGTATTATTAATAATAATTGAGACATTCCTTGATGATTGCATGAAATGAGGTGATGGATTATGCACTGAAGAGTATATTTTCTTACAGAATACTTTTAACTACTCTGAGAAAAGATATTTAGAATGAAAATATACAGCTCTTAAAGAAATGTTTTATCAGTTCAAAACAGCAGTAAGCATCAATAAATTTATACTGTACACATTAATTCTGAAAAAGCTATGCAAAGCCTTTGGACGTTTTTACATTGCTGCATCTCTCATTTTGCTCATCGTGCAACTCTCAGGTTTTACTGCCCTTGAAAAAGAACTGCACTTAGGCATCAATTGTGTACGCACAGAGCGCCGTAATTTCCCAGCCGAGGACATAAGGTGCTGCCATCTTACAGCTGAGCAATCTGTGTGTGAGTGGTGCTAATCTCCTGCTCTTTGTGAAGATTTCTGAAGGTTACTGTGCAAATACAACCTGAAGACTTCTGCTTTGTTAATGGGAAGGGAAACCTGCTAACACTTGTCTTTCCAGGGAAAGAAGTTAGGTTTTGCTTGTCTGTATTTTGTTCACAAATCTCTTGTTAAGCTTATTGTAGTCTCCTTTTTAAGAACATCTCTGCAGTTTCCTCTGTCTCTGAGCCAACATTTCCTCCCTCTGATCTCAGAGTGCCTCAAAATAGGCCCAGGGAGAAGCCCTTGGTGCATCCCTGAGATGCTGCTGCTTCTGGGATAGGCCCTCATAGTTTCATGTCTTTGCAGGTCCAGGAAAGGACATGGAGGTTTAAGGTCACCAAGTGAAACTTCAAAGGAGTTTTAAGAGAGCAGAACATAATTACCTGAGCTGAAAATTTGCCAAGATGCTGGTTGAAATACCCACTCTTGAAAATTTTCCATTAAGACTACTAGCCTTGATAAATCCTGGCCCTTCAGAAGTCAGTGGTTGTTGTCCCCTGGATTTTGCCCTGCAAATCACCTTAAGTCTCATCTAAGTCACATCTGGACTTGCAGTCCTTGACTGCAAAGCTCCTGGTCTCTTCAGGGTGAGCTGTGTATAACTGAGGTTTGTGCATGTAATTGATCTCCAAGTAAGGATAAGGAGCAGCTTGCATACAGCTGGAAAAAGAATGGGGGAGCATGCACTGGAAAGTAATACCAGCTGGAAATCAGGGGTAGCAACTTTTCGGTCTGCCTGCAAAAACACAAAGAAATCCAGGGCCTGAAATTTGAACTATGACTAGCTCAGCCTTGAATAATACACATTTATTGAGAGGGATGAGAGCAGTTTGCTGTGAGGTGCAGGGCTTTCCATGACTTGTGTTTTTTGAGACGAAGTTGGAATGTCGTTTTGCAAGAAGTTATTTCCTTCTGGAGTAGAGTACCTACGGTCCTTTGGAACCACGGTGAGGTATGGGTGTTTTTTCCTTAAGCACTGTGCTGGGAGCACTTCTTACTCTTTTTCTTTTGGATGCTGTGGGCAGAAATGGGTCACCTTCGCTGCTTTCAGCACATCCATCACCCTTGAAGTCCCAACTCGGGAAAGTGGTTATAATAAAGTCTTGTGCGTCAGGACTCCAGCCAGTCCCCTGCAAGAAGCTGGACTTTTTTTTCCTCCTCACACAATTAATTGGATTTGTTAATGTTTTAATAACTGTCTATCTCTGAAGCCTGATGTAGTCCACACTTGCAGGTGGGGCTTTGAAACAGGAGGTAGCAGTTTTCATTCCCAAGCCTCATTGTTTGTGTTTGACTGATGTGGACACAGTCTTGTGTATCATCATGGGAAGACTGGAAGGAGTCTGTCAGATCAGACAGATGTGAATGTGTTGTCACCTTTCTTGAGTTCTTTTTCTGCTCCCAGGCTCTAACCTGATTTCCTCCTATTTGCACAAGGTCTTTGGTATTTGACTGAGCTTCAGTTTCTGTTTATCAAATGTTAAATTCTGGTCATCTGAGAGCTGAACTAGTGTAATTTACCTGAAATTTTGGGTTGAATGTAGAGTATCTGTGTGAAATGTGATAGTCTGTGGTTAACAGAAATTGCGTAGCATAATCTCATGGTCTGTTCTGTCTAGAAACAAGGAAAACTATTCTCTTACAGATAATTAGAAAGTTAAATCTTCATGTTATTATTAACTGGTCTATAAGCATACATCTCTTAAAGTACTTACAGAGAGGCCATGACCCCCAAAAGCTTAATCTTGTGGATCATACCTGGCTTGACACACACATGCATATGAGCAATCCTCCTTGGCATGATCCTTGTTAGCAGAGTAGGAAGTGGAAAGACCAGGGGAGCTTCTTAAGTGAGTGCAGGAGATTACAGGAGAAGAAACTGTGCTGTATTTTCAAATATAAATTACTGGTGGAAACCGTTAACCCAGGAAGGCAAACTCTGCCTTTGTTTGAGCCCTGTGACTATTTTTTTAATATAAATTAGTTATCCTGAAAGTCATCATTCCTGCTGCTTATTTCCATGCTATTAGAATTGCAGAAAATCTGAAAGTAATATATGTCAATTAATATAAAATGTACAAACAAGTCTTCTTTGAAACCCATATTTTTCTAATATCTTGATTGTTTTTAAAAGCATTTATTTTTACTAACTAACAGACTTGCTTTGTTGGGCAGTTCATTAGCTGTAGAACAACTTTATTATTTGCACCAAAAGTCTGTAATAAAATTCTAGCTGTATCATTTAGAGCTGATTTTTTCATAAAGCATTATGCATCAGGTAAATAGGCTGAATGTAAATGTCTACTTTAGGCAGGGTTCATTAACAGCTAGAAAAGATGCAATTTTGACTAGGAATGAAAAATAAAACAATAAACTATTTTGTGACAAAAATATTCTATTATTTCAAAATGGCTTGTACCAAAGCCTTAGGACTGTAAAATTTTAGGTGTAGCCAATATTTTTTTTACCCTGCAGTGGACCAGTGTAAGCCAGAGTATAGTTTACAATATTCAGTATTATACAAGCATATAGTGCTGAGCAGTAGATCTTATTCAGCCATAAAACTAAAATGCTTGCTGATTTTAAGATCTGCACTGTGAAATGGCAGCAGATCAGGACTCTTTCTCTAGTGAATATAAGCTGTGACTCAGTTAATTCACAATGTAGATTGCCTCATAAGTTTTCATGGTAAAGATCAGGTGCTGACAAGACCAGGGTAAGACCATTGATCCATTTCTCCCCAGAGCTCGAATAATTGTTATTAGTAGTAATTATATCTTACATTTACATGCAGCTATATTTTAATAAGTTTCTTATGCTACATACCAAGCAAAGGAAAAAATCCTGTCCTTGCTACTCTCCCAGAAGATCCTTTGACTCAGGGGGTATCTCATGTTTGTGACATGGATGCAATGGAATTTTATAATGGTGGGTTTTTTTACAATGACCTGATCAGCCTTATTTTTAACTCAGAAAAATCTTTTTTTCAGTATGAAATGCCTCTGTACCATCTAATATCATGGCAAATGCTGCCAAAGGCTAGAGATGACATTTATATGAGATTTCCAGCACATGACTGCTAGAGTAGAATAGCTGGGGTAAGTATAAACTGACTAAAGGATTTTTCTTCCATTTTCTGCTATATAGGAATAGTTTGATATCCCAGAAGGTAGAATAATTTGTTCTGTGTTCTTAGTTTCCTTTGTGTTATTAAAGCTTCATCTCCTGTGTTGTATGTGCCAGGTGGTTATCCTTGAATACTTTTGTAAAAGGGCAGTCAGAGGCACCTGAGATGGCTTTCTGAAAGCCATCAAGTACTAGCACCACATGAATCCTAGAACAAGCAGAGACAAGAAAGGAATCTAAGTGTTCTGTCCCTTAAGCCTCATCCCTGGTCCTCCTCCTTTCTCCATGACCTAAGGAGGTTGTAGTAAGGTGAGGGTTGCTCTCACCTTATTGCCAGGTAACAAGTGATAGGATGAGAGAAACATCCTCAGGTTGTGCCAGGGGAGGTTTAGATTGAATATTAGGAAAAAGTGTTCAATGAAAGGGTTATCAAGCATTAGAACAGGCTGTTCAGGGAGGTGGCTGAGTCACTATCCCTGGAAGTAATTTAAAAGATGTAGTGTGTAAGGAGATGATTTAGTGGCAGTGCTGGATAATGGTTGGACCTGTTGATCTTAAAGGTCTTCTCCAACTTAATGATTCTATTACAACTTAATGATTCTGTGTGTTCCTTTCTCTAAAATATGAAATACCCCAGTAGAGCATTGAAAACCTTGCTGATACTCGCACTCCAAACCTGTTGAGACAAAGAACTTCAAAAACTAATTGCAGAATTTGCTGTGTGCTGCAACCTGAGCATATGTTCAGCTTTCCTGTTGAAAAAGAACTTTATCCAGAAGCTCAGAAACTTTGATTACTTATTCTCTGAGTTGAAGAGGTGTCAAAGATAAAGAGAGGTGGACCAGATTTAGGATCTGTCTTCCATCGTGCAGTTTTAGTCTCCTCCTATACCCTGGGGGGTTTAAATCCCCTTTCTTAGCATCACAGTGCTTCAGGTGTGTTTGGCCTGCTGTCTGTATTATATAACCAAGGGAAACAAGGGAGAAAATAACCTTTGCAGCCTTCACTGTACAAATCCAGCAACTTTTATCACTGTGTGTGCTGCTAACCCTTTTGTTAGGGCTGTTGCGCATGGACCAATGTGTCTCCCAAGGAGATAGTCTGTTTTCTGGGTGAAAGAAGATATTTTTCCTTCTCCCCTCCTCTTGTCATTGCCTCGTAGAGCAAAGCAAATCCTTGGGATCTGTTCCAGTCTGTTGGGTAAAGGGTATGTTTCCTAATTCAGTTGCAACTCAGTAGTGCAGTTTGTGAAATAATAATATATATACTGAAGGCTCTGTGGGGGACTGCAGTGAAGCAGTAGTTACTGCTCATAAAGTTTTTTAATAGGACGTGAGTTCCAGGATTCAAGGGGGAGAACATTAATGTCCTTTCCAGAACGTCGTGGAAAATAAATACTGTGCAGCACCAATCTCCTGGCAGTTTCAAAGGATGTCTAAAGAGGATCATTATGAGACCATTTATGATGGAACATGACTCCATTGCAAGTCTTTGGAGTCTCTGTTGGGATGTTGTTCCTACTGCTTGAGATTAGGAGAGGAAAGCAATTTCAATAGAAGTCTGTGGAGACCATGTGGCAATTACATTGCTGACAATATCAGTATGATTTTAGTGGAGTCTCTGGAGACCTTAACTTCTCAGTGAAGTAAAATGCACCATGCCCATACAAATTATATTATTGTTTGAAATAAACCAGGATAAGTTAATGGTAAACAAGTACTGGAATAATAGGAGTGAGTATTCAAACCGATTTGTCTTGTGGCAAGAAATGCTGCCCACAGCCTTGCCATAGCCCCCTGCCACAGTCCATCATGCCCTGCATGATTTGTGGGTGGTGATCTCTCCAGAAATCCTAGGCTGAAGGACTGGCTTATTTAGGTGTCCGTACAGTTGGTGTCAAGTTTAGAGAGGGAATTGTACAACTGGGTTGTTTTACTGAGCTTCTGCTCTGCCAGTAGTGATTTGTGGGGCCTGAAAATTGCAGAAGGTGAAGCTGTCAGAGGCAGCAGTCTGTCAAAAAGAGACTGAGGAGGGAGCTGGGGTTAAGGATGTGGTGATGGATGAGTACAGCTTTTGGCCTCATGGCAGTGGTGAAGCAATGACTGGTTTAAACCATCTGGCCTGGGCAAGGGTTGAAGTCTGCTGAGCTTAGAGAAGCAGTTCCCAGGGTTTGCTTTTCTGAAAGTACACCAGTGCCCTTGCTCTTGCTGATGTCTGGCAAAGCCACTCCCTGGGAGGCTATTGCAGTGCACAGCTGGTTCCTGAAACAGTGGAGTACCAGCAAAAAAAGATACCTGGGTGCCAATTGATGCTGGCTGAGAGCTGAGCAAGCCTTGGTGCTTTTCTTGCCCATGGGCTACCTGGGACCTTTCTTTCCTCTTCCCTTACACTGCCTTATGTTGGCTGAAGAGAGAGCCACAGCATTTCCAGGGCTGAAGGAAGACAGTCTGGAGCAGCCAGGATAAAGTGCAGCATTTGCATTTTATTGATTCTTACCTATTGATTCCAATGGGATGAAGTGTCTGTGAAAGAGAAGTGAGAGTGGCAGACAGACAAGAGCTCTGGTATCACAGGCAGGCTGGCCTAGTCTGACAAGAGCAAGATTATACAAACAAACCCCCCAGATATTTTCCTAAGTCAAATCTAAGAAGAACCAATGAAAAGGAGTTCCACTCGTAGGAAGGATAAGATTTACCAGAAAAAGTTTAGTTTGCATTTAATCACTTCTGCAGATAAAAAGGAGGAAGGAAATATCATAAGAATTTGTGACAGATTGCCTTGTGCCAGCTACATTTAAGGAGCCATTTTCTGTAAGCTGGAGGGTGACAAACCTGAAATGTACATCTTCTCATACAGGAGGTGATTCTCATTTGGTGACTCAGATGTGAAAATGAAGAAGTATGCTGTAGCCTGACCTTTCAGGTATGAGGAGGATGTCTGAAGGGGTGCTGTGCACTCAATACACTATCCAAAATAGGGTATTGAGTGCACAGTTTAACTCAATGTGTTTTATATGAATGTTTTTATTGGAAAGGCTAAGCACACACAGAGGTAAATACGTTCAATAAGAGTATTGATCTTGTTAAGGGTTCCTCTGCAGATAGATGTAGGTATGTATGTATATATGTGTGTATATATATATATATATATGTACACACAAACTCAAACAAAGCTGCTTTTTAATTGTGACCAGTCTGTTACTGGCTCATTAAAAAACATTCCTTCTGTCCTGTATCTCTGTACATGGCTTGGAGAGGAAGGTGGCACTGAGTCACCTCTTAGGTGCTCTGGATCCTGGGAGCCAAAAGCACCCTGATGTAACTCACAGTCCTGAGGAACTCACTGGAATCCTGGCGGCCATCCCAGGGCAGTGCATCTGCCATGTTCAGTGGCCAGAGTGATGGGCACCTTCCTCTCTGGGCAGAGGCTGGGGACACAGCTCTTCCCAAGCGTTCTGGGAAGGGAAGGACTGAGCTGGCCTGGCTCAGATGGGGAGCCTGAGTCCAGCAATATCAGCCTGAAGAAAACCATGTGAAAGAAGCAATTTTGGGAAGCCTGTTGTGTCTAGTGCTTATGGTGCACCTAGCAAACTGAAACCTTGACGAATTATCTTCTCACTTAATTTTGTTTCTTATAATTAATTGTTGAGCTCCCATATAAAATCAGTCAAGCACCAGGACAGTGACTCTCTGAACAGCCCTACAGAAAATATGGCCCCAGCCCATGGGGTTCCCCAGCAACCGCTGTCAGAGGTCCTCCCACCATCAGTATGTGCCAGGCACCAGCTCTGTTTCCTCTTCCCTGCCCCAGTAGTGCCCCCAGTGCCTTTGTGTCCCCTTTTGCTCCCATGTCCCAGCAGTGATTTCCCCACAGCTCTTTTTCTGACTGCCAAATACATCCTTTTATGGATGTTTTTCAGAAGAACCAACATAACTGTCCCTCTTCCCTGCTTCTCCTGTATTCTTAAAAGACATGCAGTTTCCAACAGAAAGGATTTTCAACATGGAAGTGGATCTGATTGTAAATAAAAGGGTAGCTGACTTTGTTGCATAAAAAGAAGTGCAAAATACTATAAAAAGAGAGAAGAAGAAAAAAGGAAGATGGAATTTTTCTCTTCCAGTAAAGTGATGTTAATCAAAGAGCTATGAGTATCAGATGAAATGAATTATTTGAATGCTAGGTTCCTTTCATCCTGCAAAGTCTTCTGTGCCGAAATTTTAGTATATAATAAATTTTATTACATACTAACACAAACTCTGAGTGTGGAAACATATTTCAACACTGTTTTTAAATTTCTCATTTTATTTCTTTAAACTCCTTAATTCTCATAATGGATTTCCCACGCTTGCTGGTATATAGGTTAACTGGAGGACAAAATAATGTACAATTTTGCAAACCATGGCCTTGCTATTCATATCATAGAAGGAAAAAGGCAGAAAGCAAAAGTGAAATAATTTTATCCTGCTTCTTCCCTCTCTCCTTTCCATGAGCAGATGTTAGAGGAGACAGAGTGGTGAATTGCTGGGCCTGGAGAGGTCTGTGCTGCTGCAGTTGCTGGGGCTGCTTGTGCATCACCTGGTAGGACACAGTGTGTGACTAACAGCAGTGCTGGGCACCACTGGTCTTCCACAAATGCCACCCTTGCTGCTCTGGGGATCCCTAACAGGCAGGGCAGACTCAGAGGGTCAGCCTGCCTGCTTTGATTGCCCAAGGGATGACAATGGGGCAGCTCTGCTTCCTGCTTCTCTGCTCAGGGCACCCCCTGGGTGTCTGCCTGCCCACATCCTAGAAGTGCCAGCTAGCATCCAACCTGTCCTTGCTCTCCCTGTGAGTGGTTCTCTCACTGAATGGTGGCATCCCTTGTTTCCAGCTATCCCCAGGAAACAGGAGGAGTTGTATCTTTTGTGCTGTACTGAGAGAAGTCTTTGACATGCTTGGGTTTCTTGCATAGTCACTGATCTGCTCCATTTTCAGCTATTAACCTAAGTGGTCTTGCTCTTTCTAAGACCATCAGTGACCCAGCATCTAAGGGTGAGATCCTGTCTGCACAGTAAGAAGAGTTAAGGATATGCAGTTTGAAAGTGCTTTTGCCTCTAATTTTGACTTCCTTGTTATCCTGCCTTCATTTTGAATGCTGTTAGTCATTGTGCCTTTTTTCTTAATCTATTGAAAGAAAACAATAGGTCTGTTGTTAAATTTAAATGCAAGATACAATTAAAAGCTCAGATCTCTGATGTGGCCCTTTAAAAATCCCTCTGTAGATGGAAGAAGGTTTCTTTTCCATTGGGAACTCTGCATTATTTAGTAGATTTGCCTTGCAGGACAGATCGTTTCAAGGCTTTACATTTATATAGAGGATCAAACATTTCTGTGGCCTGAATTAAAGCAAAATAATCACCACCTCCATGAAAGTTTGTAGTTTCCTTAACAGGCTTTTTTCTTCCCTTACGTTGTTCCCTGAGTAGATTTTCCCCCTAAACTCTCTTATTTGACACATTTTATTCTTCCTGGAGTGCACCTTCAATGTGGTTTCTTAGTGATGCCAGCACAATGAGAGTTTCAGCTGACTGTTCCACTGCCTACTGTTGTGAGCACCCAGGAGTCTATGTCCCAAACTCTGGCTCCCAGAAACCAGAGAAGCTCCTTCTTTTAGTCAATTAACAAAACCTGTTAATTTCTCCCTGTGCTGTTTATAGTCTTCAGCTGCTCATTAATGTCTCTCTGTTAGAGGAAACTCTGTAAATGTAGAACTTTTTCACTTTTGTAGTTTATTCTTCTTTGGTTGATTTTGTTGCTGGCCTCTGTCTGTCCAACTAAGCAGCATGTTTATAATATTTCTTCAGTTGTTTTGAAATGGTACTGTACTATGCTGTGCTTATATTGGTCTCCAGGAGGAAGAGTTACACTTCAAACACATTCAAAATGTAAGTTATTTCTGGAGGAGCAAAGCATTATGCATTTTACATCTCCTTTAAGACATAGAGCATTTTGGCATACACTGATTTGTTATGAAAGAGAATATTCATACAAACTAAAAATGTTTTATTTCTGCTATGAGTGAGACTTTACGAAAGCAGCAGTTCTTTATAACGTACTTTTCCCCGCAGTGTTTTTCAGTAAAATTCTGGCTGCCAGCTGAGGTTTTTGGTGCTGGAATGCTGTCTGTGCCACGATGGGCTTGGTGGCAGCCTCATATCCACAAGTTGTAAATGATGTATGAAATGCAAAATCCTCACTTGCCCCGCGCACGGGGAGGAGGGAAATGATGCTTTGCTGCTGCTGGTTCTCTGTTCTCTTAGCTGAAACTCCTCAGTGAAGAATCATTAAAAAATAAATACAACAATAAAGAAAATGAAAAGACAGCTGGAAGACATTGAAAAACTGCAGAACAAACAACCAGGAGAGCCAGTTAAGGCCACCTACCACTGCTCATGGCTGGCTATATGAAATGACTGCCAGGCAGACTCCCTTCTTCTCTGACTTGATTTCTTTTATTTTCCTGAGGAACTGTGCTTCATATCAGTCATAGCACCTGGTTGAATCCATTTACTTATCTTTTCTTTTAATTAAGAAATAATGTCAGCAGGATGAAAATAAACCTTGACAGGATGAAGATCTCCTACTGTATTATAAAAACAATGTGAAGGTGAAACTGAGATATTTATTTTTGAAAGCAAGAAATCATCTTCTAGTGGCAAGATGCTATTGCTGTGAGCTTGTTGTTCTTACATTAATGAATGAGAAATGTGTGCAATGGATTGAACAATGTGAGATTCGACCAGACAACCAGAAACTAGGCTCCTCACACACAATGGTGCAACTGAGGCTAGTGGTTGACTACTATTTTTGGACACCTCTCCTGGCTGACAGAGAGAGGATTTTGCTCTACATGGACTGTCCTAGGAATTGCCAGAGACTGCTGGTAAAGTGTGTCAGGTCCTTGTTAGTCTTAGCTCCCACTGACTACAGTGTGCTGACAATGGTTAAGGAGGCAGTGTGGCCAACTCTAAGGCCCTAAATTTGAACCTAGGGATGTCTATCAGGTATATGGACTTCCTTGGTATTGCCTTGGTGTTGTAAGACTGATGTCTTGCTTGAAGGTGGAAACCAATATGAGATGTAGAGAAGAATAATTATTTCCTTAACTTTGCATTCCAGACTATTTACTGAATAATTGCGGGGAAGTGGCTTGATCCACTTGAGAGAGCCCTTTGCACTCTCCTCAAAACCTCCTCAATATCCTTGGACAAATTAGCTGGGACTGGCTTTTTTTAATTTTAAGGGACACCTGAAAAAAACTCATCTCCACTTCTACAATGTAGCTGACTGGTCAGAAAAATTGACCATGGAGATGTTTGAGGGTTCGATTTGTCTTTTTTCTTGTGTGGTTTTCCACCTGCATGCCCACCCTCAGGAGTGTGGCTGCAGTGGTGTGCCGAAGGTTGGCTTTGGGGGGCAGGTGGGGAGGGAGCAGGATATCTTCCACACCTTTCTCACCTCTCTGAGTTAAAGTGCTGCCCAAAACTTTGCCAGAGCTGGGCAGACATCCAGTGGAGTGTAAAGGCGGGCAGTGATTAGGGCGGCTGGGTAGGGAACCATGTGTTCTTGCTCTCAGGAATATGTCTGTATTTCTAATTTAGATCACTCTCAGATACAATGAAGAATAAAGCATTTTGATCAGAGTTAGCAATGACCTATTTAACATTTAAACTGGTTGGCACTTATTTGAGCTCGTTTATGAGTCCCTAATGAGTTCTCTTGGATATCAGCACTTATTGCTAGTGTAGCTTTATGGTCCTGGGTTCAGGAGAGGTGAGTGGCTGGTTTTGTGACCTTGGGCAATACCCTGAGTGTAGTGGTGCCTCAGTTTCCCATAAAGATGGTGATTGCAGAATACCTTTCATATCTGTGTGCACTGTGAACTATATGGGACAATCATTTTAGTACATTTTGTTTGTGTAATACCCTCTGCCCCTGGCTTTCTGTAGGGCCTCTAAGTGATGCTATTTTAAAAATGAAAGATGATGGTTAAGAAATGCAGCTTAGCATGACAGGGACACAGATATATATGTAAGAACTTGTCTTGAAGAAGGCAGAAAAATAGCAATGTCTGTTAGTCAAAGTGATGCAGTCCCAGGACACCACAGCAATTATTTCGTTTGTATTACTTTCTGCCCATGTGAGAGCCCATACCCGCTTTCCAGATTTTCAAACAGATAAGCAATTTTTTAATTGATGCTTAGCTTGAATATATCTAATGTCAGCCAACTGTTGTTAATAGGAGCTATTATAACATAAAAGTGCTGATATTTTAAATGCAGTTGGTCAATCCCAGCAGGACTATGCATTCAGGCCTCTTCTATAATGTTGCATTAGTCATTTGACACTGGTGCTGAATTTATGTTTTCAGATGCATGCCAGCTATTGAAACTTGACAACTAATTCTGGATAAAACTGATTGGAATTGATAAACCCTCTTTTATTTTGGGGCGAAAATTGGAAGTAGCTGCTAGTCCAAATAGAATCTCTTATCTAGTATGGCACGATGGCATTTAATGAAAAACATTCAAGAAAATCTACTTTTGGATTGCCCTGAAGATAGAGAGTTGCAGAGTTGGATGCAATTCAAATCAGTAGTTCTTTATTTTGCGTAACTTTGGGGCACGCCGAGACATTTCATCAGTGCCTGATGTCATTAACTCTGGCGGCCAACACCTAAATGTGTTATTCCTCACGTGCAGGAAACATTATATTATTAGAGGAATGCTTTGAAGATAAGAAAATATGTTTGTTTGTTTCATATTCTTTGCATATGCTAATAATGACACCTTAAGTTATTAGAACCAAAACGTGTTTTAAATCTGAATGTTGTTTTCCCCTTTATAAAAAACATTACCTTGGGCTTGCAGTATTGCAGAGGCTTTGACATTGGCAATTTGTTTATTTTTAAACACTGACTGTAGCTCAGCTCCTAATTTTTTTCATGTTATACCCCAAAAGAAGCTGAAACGCTGCTCAGAGGTGGTGTGCATGGTCAAGCAAGCTCCTGCAGCTCTTCTTGTTGCATTACCAGAAACTGCATTTCCATCAGGTTGTGGGCACACTAACAAGCTGTTGTGAAAATTAGTCAGAGCCTAACACTGTGACAGCACATCTGGACAGACACAGCACCACGTTTGGCCCGTGCCTTGCTGCCTCTGCATGCAGGCAGAGCTATTGCCACTGTGTCTGTCCCTCCTGTGTGCATGGTTCCTCGGGAGCCATGGGAGGACTGGAGGTCATAAGCCAACTTGAGCTCTGGTGGCAGTTTTAAAAATAGGATGGATATCAGCAAGGCTTGACAGTGTCACCTTCAGCCCCCTCATGGCTGTGTGGTGCTGTGGTATGTGAGATGCTGTGGGGCTCTGTGACGTTTTCCAAGCAGCTCTTCCATTTCAAGGACAGTCTGCCCAGCTTTGCAGGAGGAACAGGCTTTTATAGGTTTGGCTTTTCTTTTGTTTTCACTTTTCACTGTAATTTCCACCCTTCTTCGGTGCTGCCACCTATTCTGGTATGTTTAAGGCATTATTTCTATTCTTGTAAATACAGATAATTTAGGCATTGCCCTGGGTGCTGTCATGGGGTGAACGCTCAGTGGACTTACTTCCCCCTAGTTGTGAATCTGCTCTCCCAGCCATGTCTGTATTGTTCTGGTAGCAGCAAACTTAAACAAAAGTTATTTTAATTTGCACATAAAAACTAAGCTATGGAGAGAAACTAAGCTTTTATGAGGTAATAAAGCACAGAGTCAGCCTCATGCCTAGTGCTTCCAAGCAGGGTGTCTCTGAAGGCATCTCAGCAGGGATAGAGAGAACCACAGCAAGGTTTAAATGTGGAGGCAGCAAGTAGGAAGCAACAGGAATGTAGGTGAGATTTAGGCAGGCTGAGTTTAAGTTTAGGAGGGTCACTCAGCTTCTGGGGTTGCTTTTGGATAGGGCAATCACCTGGGGCTGAGCACCTATGTTGCATATTTCAGCCTGCCTTATCCTCTCTAGTTTGAGACCTCCTTCATGCACAGGGACATGCTGGCCACTGTCCTGTTTTCCCAAACCTTGGCAGTGAAAGTGCTTCTCTCAGGAGCTGCAGGCAAACTGTCATGTCTCTCCAGTGTGGCCTCCACCCTCTCTTTTGCTTACCAGAGTGCAAGGGAGAAAAGTTTGACAAATTGTTGTCCACCTAAAGGTTCCCAAGTTCTTTTACTCACTTCTATTTTTAGACTGATTCCCTTTGCTTCTTTTTTCCATTGTGCTACATTTTGCCAGATTTCTGCCCAGAGGAAATTTTTATAGCTCAATTTTAAAGCCCTTGCAATTGAGGATTTATCCTGGGAATGACACAATCCAACTGGAGTAGCACAAATGGCACAGCTCTGAAATAAAAGGTTATCAAGACTGTAATTTATTTGTTTAGGCCACTCAGAGTACAAAAATGCCACTTATTTCTTCAGCTCCCTGAGTGGGTTGCAGTATGGTGGCTGTCTTACTTTCTCCACCAGTCATTTTCTCTACAGCAGCATTTTTCAGGAAGAGCAATTAAAAAGCTGTTTCCCAATATGCCCTCCCCCTGCTGCCATCCCTTAGTCCTCAAGATCCCACCTCAGGCACAGGTTTTTTCCTCGTGTCACATCCAGGTGATTCAGGGGAGACAAAAGGCAATGAACTCTCTTCATGTCTCGTTATGTGGCAAAAGAATGAAATAGTGAAGTGGCAGGCTTAATCTCCAGTAGTTAGGGTGAAAAAGAGAGGAAGGATGTGAAACCCACTTAAAATATGTTTCCCTGTTCTAATATGCATTTTGAATTTGTAGAGAATTGACTTTTGCTATTTGTTCAAAGCCAGAAAATGCATGTGGTCTGCAGTTGAACTCATCACACTGTGCCAGGCAGTTTCCAGGAGTGATGGATACTGTTTTTCAGGAGCCCTTTCTCCTAAACTGATTCAAGGCCAGCCACAATAGAGCTGGTTCTGGTCATTAGCAGTGCCCCCTGCAAAAGTTGTTCATTTGGGAGCTTGCAGGTTGAGGTAAGCAGTGTTTTTGGGATCCTTCCTTGCTGGCAGCTTGGTGGAGTTAGCCACAGCAGAAGATAGCAGGCCCCTGGGCAGTAAAACAGAGCAAGGAGGGATAAGGCTCTCCCTGGCATGTGACTGAAGAGCTGTAGGGAGTCACAAAGAGTAGTGATATTTTCTGGCTAAGCATAAGGAAGTTGTGGGGTGCTCCAGGTAGAGCCATATAAGAGATATGAGCTATAAGATAACCCAGCTCCGCAGTGCACATGGCACATGCTGGTGCCACGAGGGACTTCTCAGGGTTACCTCCTTTCCTCCCAGCAGGAAGCAGCACATCCATGTTGGCTGGGCTGCTCTTGTTGGGAGAAGGAGGAGCAGGCAGTATGCAGAGGAGGCTGGGTGGGGGCAGATGTGCTGCCTGCTCTAGAGTTGGAAGAGAAATTGTGTGTTTAGGATGGCTGGAATGGTATGGAGGCGGAGGGGAGGGTGGATTCTGTGGGAGCATGGTTCAGCAGGAAAGTTTTGTCTGCCCTTTGCTCTATCTGCAGCAAATGAAAGTTTGGTAGTACCATGAGTGCTTTCCCTACTTCCCAACTTAATCACTGGGAGATGCTGTGGAAGTGGGGATTGGAAGGGACTTTGGAGGACAAGGAATGCAGTGTTTGCCTTGAACAAAGAGCATGGTAATTAATATGCCACTTTTTGACAAATGGTTATTTTGAAGACCTGGAAATATGTGAGTCAGGGGCCTTTCACCTCTGTCAGTGAGTGTTTGCAGCTGGGCAACCACCCAAAAGAAAATCTTCATCTTCTGCTTACAGCTGTCAGCCCATGCTACAGCTAGCTGAAGGCAGAAGATCTAGATCCCCCCAGCATTCCTCTTTATCTAAAAAATATTGAAGCAATTTTACATGATCTATGTCACTCTGGACTTCTATTTTGATCTTCTTGAATCAGGTTGGAAGAATTGTGGGGGGCTGTCATGGACCAGGCAGCTCTGGTTGATCTAGGCTCTCGTGTTGAGCACCATATACAGACACATGATGGATGCATCTTTCTCCTGAAACAGACCTATTTTATGAGATGTCTAATATTTTTTTAAGTCTTTCTACATAGCCTCCTGGCACTTTTCTTTCCTCTGATGTAAACTTATAACCAAGAACTTAGTCAACTTTATCAAATACAGAAACAGAAGTCCAGTGCATCAATACAGAAACAGATAAACCTTTTCTGTTTGTTCTGTATAACACTGAAGAATAGACCAAATCAGAACCCTGCACTGAAAATTCCTTATCCCATGCTCCTCCCCCAGCCCACTGCATGGCTCACTGGGAGAGAGGGGATCAAGATCTGTTTCAGCAGGGCTGTAGGCAGCCGCCACCATGCCAGCACAGGCTGCTTTTTTGCTGTGTCAGGTGAAGCAATGCTCCTTGCAGGCTGTTGCACCAGTGTCAGGCTCTTCCCACATTGAACAGGTACCACCACCATCCTCTGGGTAGGTCCCAGCTGTGCATGGAGCCAGGATGTCAGAGGGAAGTGCACTCTGGGTGTCCCAGCAGGAATGTCCTGCTTTCCCAGCAGCTCACAAATGACGAGTTCACTGTGGTTACACAGGCAGGCCCAGCAGTCAGCTATGCAAGAGGCTTGGAAAATACTGTGTTTATCAGTCTAAGAGTTTGGCCCTTATTGCCACTGGTCTTATCCCCTTAGCAAGGAGTAGAGTATGAGTGGAGACACAGCAAACATAAATAATAAAGGGCTCTTCAGCTACCCTGCATTTTTAAATAGTAACTGTGGCTGAAGTCTGCGAGCATATGATAAGTATCAAACACTTATTTTTCCAACAGAATGACAAATTTGTCTGGTTACAAAAGGGTAACTGGGTAAATGTGGAGTACAATAATATCTCAGTAGTCTCCCATTTCTTTTTAAAGAAAAGCACAAATGGTAATGCATGCAAGCTAGCATACAGTGGGAAAATGACTTTCTCAAAACATATGCTATTTCCTAAGTAGTGTCTGTAGAAATACTTGAGCAACTAGAAAACAAATGTAAAATCTTGAGCTGGTTGTTTTGATAAGCATGTCAATCATTTTATGTTGCTCCAAATTGTAAAGAGTTTGAGATTTTTCACTACTTTTAGGATGCTGTACAGATTACAGAACTGTAGCCTGTAGAACACCATGTTGAAAGGGCCCTCAAAGATGTTGTGCTCTCCAACTTGTCTTGGCAAAGGCACAGATAATAATGTAATAATGTCTAGACAAGTTAATAATGTAATTTAAAAATAAGTGCTGAAGATAAAAATGCTCTCATTGTTTCTGCCACTGGAATAGCTGATCTGTAGCCATCCCAGTGCTGGAAGATGGCTGCTGGCTGGGCAGGAGGGTTTCTAAGTCTCCAGATGTGTGTATTACATACTCTAGAAGGGTGATTGAAGCAGGAGGCACCAGAGACTCTCACACAGTAAAGCAGTGCTGTCTGCTGTCATAGGGGAGAGCTATAAATGACATCCTGCATCTGCCTACTAAAGGTTCCTATATTGCCCCTTCTGATCTGGAAATTATGCATGCATTTCTGTCTCTTCCCCTCAAACTTCCATTTTTATATGGCTGGCACACAACAAAAGTTTTGAATTTTGCTGCTGTGGGTCCAGATACAAATAGGTTTTGCTTTTGTATTTTTTTTTCCCTATGGAGTAAGGGAGCAGGGTTTACCCTAGTTTTATGTATCATTTTTTGGATAGAGTAATGGGCACTATAGAGTAAGGGGCCTATACAGGTGGCCTACACATGCTCTGAAACCATTTGCTTGGGACTTGTGACATCTGCATCTGTGTCTGTAGAGATTTGTATGTCCAAGGCATCTGGCCAAATTCCTCTTTTGTCACTTGGAAATAAACTTTCAGGAAAAAGAGGTCATGCCTGGGGAAGCTGGGACACATGACAGCTCTTAGATGAAGGTTAAATTGTGGATGTGAAAAAAAAAGCCCAATTCTTGCAGAAGTGCTGCTTAAATCCCTACTGCATAAAACCCTATCCATGTCCTTCTTGTAGGTAGAGGGCTGTATGTATGTGTAGGCTTCTTTAGTATGCCTCTGCATTTGCTTTCTATCACTTGAATCCAGCCCATTTTTTGCTGTTATTTTGGTTTTAAAATATTATCCTAAGGTACTTTAAATGTAAAAGATCATATTGATTTTTAAAGCATTATATTGTTATTTTTCTGTTTTATTAAAAAACAAACCCAGCACCAGTTTAACATATTGCACAGCTTGTGTCCTGGGCTCGAAAGCTCTGCAGATGCAAATATGATCACAAAGGAGAGAAAAAAATGTATTGGAATGTAAAGGATCTATATTACTAGATGGGTGGAAAATTAGCATGGTAGCTATTTTATTGCTATCTCACCCAGTGTATATATATCTTACTCTCTGATTGAAGATGAAATAAAGTTCTCTCATCTTGTTTGTGTTGCTGATTTGTTGGATATTTATCGATTTACGGATCATAGCGCACAATTTTTTCCCCATCTACAGTAGGAATATTCTGTATCTGTCATGCTTTCTATGAGTAACTGATTTTCTATGATCTGTAAAACTGGTTTGTACCAATAGTCACTAGTCATCAGCATTTCCAAGGGCTTTCTTGAAAGATATTCATTCATCCTGCTGGGAATCGGTGAATTACAACTGAATGCTAGTATTGTACCATCAGATTTTTCTGTTAAAACATGCAGGAATAGATTCAGATGCAGGTATGTTTCTGTTGAATGCATAAACATCTTTTACATCTATTGTATGGCTTTAATAGACTTCCTGCAAAAATCAAAATACCAGATCTTATGGGAAAAAAAAAAGGTATGAGGTATTCATCATCCTGTTTAGCCCTTGTTCTGTTGAGAGCAGTAACATCACTGGGGTCATTTTCATCCTCTGTTAGGAACTTAAACAGGTCTTGTTGGCCCTACTGTGTTCAAGAGGGCTTAGGATCAAAGTAGTATCTAGCAACCTAATCTGTCCAGACAACACAGTTTTGACACAGCAGAGCTTTAGGTTGTGATTGCAGCTTCACTACTTGATTTGTCCATCCCTTTGTACACAAAAAGAAGCAGCAACAAATATGCCCCTATCTGTGTTTTTCTGATTTTCTTTTGATTGGGGTAGCTTCTCTGCTTGGCCAAGACTTTTGCTTGAACCCTTACCTTAGGAGCTGTTGGCAGGAGAGACACAGAGTAGACCATCATTCTTCTTTCATGTATTTAATATGCTGAGGAACAGAGGTAGTTGCAGCTATTTATTACCTGAGAAATCTTGTTACGTGGGAAATATCCCTGAGGTTGAGGTCTGCTGTCTTTAAGCCTCTTTATGCCACAAGAGCAATAGAAAAGGCCTTAGGGCACCAGAGAAAATTTGATCCACTCTGTTTAGAAGCATTGCTGGATGGCATCTTAGTAGCTATCAATAAAGTCTCTGCCAAAGACTACTAATACTCTTTTATCAATGATGCTGTTGAGAGCTCAATTAAGTATTGCACTGATCTGTTTCAGTTTATCTTCAAACAATGCTAAATCTGTGGAAAAGATGCTGACACTTACTATGGTGTAATTTGTAACTAAAATTTTGATGATTTTTATGACCTGAAAAGACTATGGTTTTTAATTTAGCTGAAGAAGACACCTATGGCTATGAGTGCGGGGTGTTCATCCTAAATGACTTTTCTGTAATAGGTTTTCTAATAGTGAGTGTAGAAATACAGCTCTCATGTAGATACTTACAAGATGCAGTAAACCAGCAAACTGAAATTAATGCCAGGTTCCAGCCTCTGCATTCATATGACTGCAGTTCCATGTCTCTGAAACTCTTCTAATAACAGCCAATTTTTTTCTCTAAACAAGTGAGTAAGAAGCATTATTAGCAAATGCTTTCTTGTAGCAGTGTTCTATTGGAATTTTTCATTTTGTACAATGGAAAGTACTAAATTAAACCATTCCTTTCTCCTTTGGAGTGTTTTGGATCTTGCTGGAGTATTTGCTTTTTTGTATTTTATAGGAAAGTGTACTGAGAGATTAATAGTGAGACATATGGATTCCTGAGCCCCTCAGAGCTCAGAACTTCCTTTTCCCCATCCCTGAGCACATGACAAATTTCAGTTAAAGGACCTAATCCTGGCAGGCACTGAGCTTGATACCCCACAGCAGGAGGTTGTCCTGTATCTTTACAAGGTGTTAGTTGATTAGACAAAGATTTGGTCTAAAGGTAGTTCAGGTTTTTTTCTGGATTTTTGTCTTCTTCTGGTGTGTTATGAAAAAGCTTCCTACTGTGTTTTGTTGAATGGCTTTGAGGAGGAGCGTGGCACAAAAGAGGGGAAGGTGTGCTGCTTCTGAAGGAGGGGAAGAGGGGGAGACATGAAGGGACATTGATAGAGAACATGGGCTAGCCAAGGCAGCAGGAAGATGTCCTGACCAGCAATCAGGACATCAAAATGCAGGCAGGGTCAAAACTGCAAAGCTTCTGAAGTGAAGATGAATTGCTTGAACCTGATGTGGAGACGAGATCTCAGTAAGAGAGGAGTGTCAAGGATATTAGAAATGGTTTTTGTTTTGTTCCCATAGGTGACTTCACTTCTTATCCCTTTTCATTATTTCAGGTAATTTGCTATCAAGTAATTTCCTCACTTTTGGGACAGACTAATTCGTTATGATGGCTTTAAGGTCTGTGTGATTCACCTCCTCCATTTGAAGGCTTCGGAAATGTTCACACACTTCAGTTTTGTATTTGCTTGTAACTAACTTAGTTTCACATCTATTGGTCCATCTGCTCCTTTCTCATACCTTTTTACCCATCAATTCTTGCCTTGGAGGTTCCTGAATTCCATTTATGCAACTTATCCCTCTACACTGGACTGGTATTAATCTTAAATATTTTGAATGGAAATAGTTCACCTTTTAGAGGCTGCCCTGCTGGTGTAATGTTCATGTAGTAGCACACAAGAGCAAGGGACCCATTTTCTGTCAAATTCCTCTGGTCCTCTAATGTCTTTTCTCTCTTGAGCTGTCTCATAGTTTCCTGGCTCAGCATTTTCTAGTTCCTGTAATGGCACATCCAAAGAAAAACCAAAAGCCTGTCTTGTTCTGAGTGTTAAATGGCAGCAGCTTGCTTTCTTTCCAGATGAACGTGTTAGTCACCAGGTGATGCTTCCTTGTCACTGTTGTTCCAACAATCAGTGCATCAATGACTAGGGATGTACAAATTCCAGGGGTCATGTTTTCATTCTCAATAATTTCAGAAAGTAAAAGGGGTGAATATATTATTGATCATTTATATAGACTGTCCTGGCTAATGATGCAGTATTTTGCTAGAGCCTGGTCCTGACAATTTCTCTCAGAGTTTCAGGGATTGTTAAGCTTCTCTACAGATATCTTCCTGATAGGTGTCTATCTCCAATTCTTTTTAATTAAATATTAAGGCTCAGAAAAGTAAAATTGCAAGAGTATGTACAGGTGCAGGACATGGGAAGAGAAGGAATTGAACTGACTGTATTACATGGATCTTCTTTGTCTGGATTTCATAATCAAGTTCAGGTTTCTCATCCCTTTGTTAACCAAGAGAACGCTATGTTCTGCTCTGTCCCAGCATTCAGAGACTGTTGAGATGACACAAAGAATTGTTTCAGTAGATCTAGAGTAGTCCTTTAGACCAGAAGATGGCCTAAATAATTTAATAGCTACTCTTCTGTGTTATTCAACTGAAAGATACTGGTTCCTGTGAGGTTAAAATGGTGCATGGGTTACCTTTCAGATTTGCTTTTTTTCCCTCCAGACTTTTTCCCACTTTACTCTGATAGTCAGGCTATTGAAAATACAACCTGGAGAACCTGTCAGCCACAGAAACCATTTTGATTCCCTTAATTGGGATGCAAGAGTTAAAGTCTCTTCACTACTATGCATTTGCTAGGTTATATTGTCATTTGTTCTGCATGTCTTTGAGTATTTTACATAACTAATTGATAATAAAACATTATTGTAAATAGGAGTTGTCACAGAGTTCATTAGACAGTAAGAGCAATAAAAAGAGCCTTGTAATCTACTGTAAAACGCATACTGTTAGACTGCTTTAACTTTTTTTTACTGTTACCTGTTACATTTCCAGGACAGAATTCCTAAGGAAAAGCTGTTACTTCCTAACACTTGCCAGTGAGACTTAGGACAAGTGATAGATTTCCCTCAGCAGATTCAAGTGTACATCCAAGAACATAAAGTTAAGGGACACTGAACAGAGGCCATGGAGTACCTTGTAGGTTAAAAGAGCAATTTAAAAATCAATACTTTTGTTTAACTGGCAGCTAAGGTACTAGTTTCAAACTGGGTGAAATATATGAAGAGCAAACCCTTTTTACAAGGAGTATTTTTAGGTTATCAGCACTGGAGTGCTCTGCAAGGTTGCGTTGGACATGCATGACACTTGGGAATTGCAAATAAACTCATCTTGATGTGACAAAATCATGCATAATTATTTTGAAACCCGAGGGAGGTTGAAATGGCCCCAACTCAGTGCTGTCCCACCAGTGATAGACAGGCAGCTGCAGAATTTATAATCGCCCATTTTCCTCAAAGATGAGAGGGAAACTTAAACTCTTCTGCTGCAGCTCTCGTATGTTTGCACTTCTAATTGAGAGAATAGGATGGAGCAATTGCAATCCCTCAAAGCAGTGGGCAGGCATAAACTCTGGCCTGTGCAGACCTAGGCTTTGCTCTTTTTGGGCTGTATGTACCAGCCTCTTGTGTGGGTGGAATCACTGCCAGCATCTGTGCAAGTGTGGAAGTTAGCTGGAGGTCAACTTCCCAAGAGGTTTGCAAGTCTTCATTGTCCTAATGCTACTATTACATTTGTAACAACTGCCATCAACAAAAATATTTGACTACCAGCTCTGAAATACTGGAATTGATTGAGGAGGATTTTTTCCCACCATAGCTGCACAGTCTTTTGGCAAGTCTTTTGGGACTTCCTCTCAATACTTATCTGAAGTTTTACCATCAGGAAAGGGAGTCCAGTTACACCCTGAAAACTATATACAACACCCAAAAAATGTAATCAATGTATCAATCTCCTTAGAGTATGTCAAATTCAGAGTGATCAGTTGAAAACAACAGAAGATAAATCAGCCATCTCAGTTGCAATTAGTTGACTAAATTTAGACAGAACAAGACTTTCTTTTTATTGCATGGAACAATAAGTATGAAAATTTTCAGAGCAATTCTTGTGTAAGAAAATGAGAAGGCAAAAATTGTGACATGTGAGGTCAGGAATCAGAAAAAAAAATGCAAATGAGAATTTCTTGGGTTTAATCATCTATACCACTAAATATTAAACACCAGGTAAGAAGAAAAAAATTCCTTAATTGTTATCTGATCCTAAGCATAAAGCAAGAGGTTGCAGATCTTGTTTGCCTTTCAGCAAGGTAACTGCTGCTGCCTGGTGTACATCATGAGTTTGTTTATTGACTGGCATGAACTGAGATAGAAAAGGTGACCAAGGTTTTCACAACTGAGGCTCAGTCTGATCTATTTGGCCACCACGGCTCAGGGCCCATTGTCTTTGCCCCTTGTGCCTGGATGCTGTTTGCTTTGCTGTGCAATGCACACGTTCTCTTGCATGGCTGGAAATCATTTCAGTGGCATGGGAGTTGGACATTTCATTTTAACAGGCAGGGGGAGAAAAGGGTATTTTTTTCTTTTTTGAAGTGAAAAAAATTATTGAGGAAGGACGGAAGGAAACTGGGTAGGTAGGCAGTTCTTGGAAATGATAAAAATGCTTAAAGAAGATCAGAGAATTAATAGCAAGTGTTTTAAAAGCTGTCCCAGTTGGAGTGCTTGGTAGCATAAGACAAAAAGATTGATTTTCTGAAAATTTTCTTGGCTCAGCTTCCCAGGTCCCCAAAATCAGAACTCCTCCAACCACCTACCACTCTTGAAAACCTGACCCTTCTTATTTGGGTGAATTAAAGGAAGTGAAATAGAAGAATGTAAAAAAGTATGGTAACATGCAACAAAACATAAGACAGAAGAAAGCTAAACAAAAAAACCTGAACGTATCTGCTTGACATACTAAAATAGTTCTGTTTTCTTCAAAATGTTTATTGGAAAATGCATTACAAAACCTTGTAACAGCTGGAATATGGTGATCTAATTGCTGTTTCAATAGTGCTGTGAACATGCAAACATATTTCCTATGCAAAATGTCAAAAAGGCAGCAATCAAAGTGAAGCTTTAAGCTTCAAAACAAAGACACAATGAGCTGATTTGTAAACATTTATTTCTAAGGTTACATTTAAAATCAAAATAGAATAACATAGGCTTGGAGACAGTGTAACAAATCTTCTTACCAAGCACAAGATCTGAAGAGAAAAGGGGTTTGCTAAAAGGTACTTGGGCTGCATCAAGATTTCATTTTCAGTTGTGCTGCAGCTCCCTGAAACCATGTATTTCTTCCCATTCAAATAAGGAACAAATCTCTGAGTAAGTGAGTGGGATTTTTGCGGCTAGAAGGATGCAGAGAGCCTAGGAGCTCCTTTCTGTGCAGAGCAGAGGTCTCTGTTCACCTTCATTTGCACTACTGCACCCTTTCTGTAGGTAGTTTGCTTGCCATGGGACTTGGGTCAGTGATGATGTTGACTTTTACTACATGTGCTGAGTGAGGCAGGTTTGGAGTCAGTGCTTATGGAGGCTGTAGGGTTTAGGGTGACCTTGCAGTCTCATACCATTGCTGGGAAAAACTGGTTTGGTGATTGGTTCCTACTCACTTTGGTTGTCTTCTGTCAGGGAAGACAGCAACTTCAAGGTACAGCGTGAGTTGGTTGTAGTTGTAGCACCCAAGTGCATGTGGTAGAACACAAATATTGAAGTCCCGGGTTAACAATATGCAATGGTCATTGTCAAAAGAGCACTGTGTTACACTGATGTGGTTAATATAGCTCCATGGACACTGCTTGACTTAAACAAGTGTGAGATCAGAACCAGATCCAATGAACGCACCTACTCTGCACTAAATTGTGTTAGCAGCATACAATGAAAATCCTCTTAAATATATACTTGATAAGTTTGAGGAGTACATTTTCTTTTCACCAAGGCCATCAATTTGTAAGATTCTTACTGTATTGTGCTTGCAAATAAAATTTATTTCTGTAGTGTAAATATGCAAGAGTTCATTTTAATAAAAAGTAAGCCCTAAAATAAGATAAACCCCATGACTAGACTTGCATTGAAGATTTAAAGTGCATTCATCTGCTGTTTTTCTGTATAAATATTCATTGGTTTTAATGCTCTCAGGTGTTGGAACTTTTAATCTACATTCAGATGGAGGTACTTTAATCAGAGAGTTCATAAAAGTCTCTAACTTTTTTTCATTAAAAATAGAGTAGTAGATATAACAGAGGCTTGCAAAAGCTTAAAAAACCCATAAACTGCAGCTCTAGGAGGGAAAAAAAGTAAACACCAATTGGTGTTTTGTGCCATAATATCAATATTCTATTAAAAATAAATCTTTCACTGTTAGACTGAAGAGTCTCAAACAGCCTGTCACTTCACTGCAGTCTTCAGAGATGACTGATAATGGGTAAAAAGTCCCATAGCATCTGTTTACCATGTACTCACACAAACTGTTTGGAATGTTTTTAAATGTCAGCAGTAATGTATGCATGTATATAGCTATCACAGAGCAGCCGCTCAACAAAGACACCACCACTGCCACACTGGGGGCTTGTGCTCTAAATTAGGGAGGTCAAGTGGTGGAGATGGAAGCCAAGTGCGTCTGAAACTGTATTGTTTGCTTTCTGAAAACTGGAAGAAATTGTGCAGTCAGCTGCAGTAACAGCGCCGACACAGAGAGTTTGTACACTTTGAAAATAGCTAAGTGGGATTATGGTAAATCTTTCAATTGCAGGAAGGTTAATCGTGAAAGGCACTGAATTTAAGGTCAGTAGGGTGTGTGTGGGGGGTAATGTGGTTTAGGCTGTCTTTTGCATTAGCAAGGGATCACATTTCATTTGGGAACCTAAGCATTCACCAAGTGTGGAGTGTCACAGAGGTGCAGCTGCTGACTAAACAGTGTCTGTATGACAGCATTGTTAGCGGCGCTGTATTACTTGACAATTCTGCACCACTTAACTATGGAGATATGCTACAGGGAATGTTGTCCTGGCAAAGTCATCCTGCTACAAGCCATTTTTCACACTGAAATTCATAAGTCAGTTTCTTCCTCCCCTCCCCCTGCAATTGCTCTGTAATTGAAATCTTTTTAATGTGCGCAGGTTTCCTCTTGTTTGCCAGCAGAGCATACATTTTTGGACGTTGCTTCTGCAGTCAAAATGTGTGAAGAGGGTTTTGCTAAATCATGTAGTAAATACATTTTTGTGCCATAAGCTTGTGTCCTCCTGAAATGCAGTAAGCCTGGGCCTGTGCTGAAAGTTGTGTGGGGTTCTGGGTATTAAGCAAAGTGACAGTCAAAGCAGATTGCAGAGATAAATTAATCCGTACCATTGCCTTTTTCAGTCCTTTGCCGACAAGTAGCTGCTTCAGCAGACACTGGTGTTGACACTGCTGAATTCCATAGGATCCGTGGAGACTGTGATGGCTCTGACTGCATGGCCAGACCCCCACACGTGGTGCAGAAAGCACATTAGAGGGTGTGGTGTGGATGCAGTGATCCATATACTTCAGGTTGAGCAGGGGGAGCAGGGCAGAGCAATGAGCTATTTGAATGCAGAGTGCACTTGCTGCTTTGTTACCCCTCCTTTCCCATAGTGGGCATTTCAGAGCTGCCCATAAACGTTTGCCCTATACAGTATATGGCCTTTTGTAAAGGGAACTCTACTGAGCATTCGTTAGAGAGCCTCCTGTCTTGACATTTCTTTTATGTAGGTATGGCCCGTGATGGCTGATAGGCAGTTTCCATAGAGTCATAGCGGCCTTTAAATCTGGCAGTTTAAAAAAAAAAAAAAAAAAGTCAAAAAAGAGCAGAGATAGATCAAGGACATAATGTTCTTGATGAAACAGACTTGAAATCCCTGAACAACAAAGAGAGGTTTTTTTTCTTCTTTAATTATCTAGATCATTTGGCCAGCTGTGAGCCATGAACCCAGCTGGTCAGCTGTGGGTGTGAAAGGAAGCTCTGTCGGATTGCTTTGTTAGTGTAACTCTTTAGTCCACACTAAAACCTATACATAAATATTTCCTTTCTTGCAAAAATGATTCTTTGGACTCGGAGGCAAGATGTCTGGGATGGGTAGGCGGAGAGTCCCTTGGGAGATTGTCCCCCCACATGGATCAGTAAGGTCTGGATTCACCTTAGTGAGGGCAGAAGCTCTGGGGGCTGGCCAGCTGCTTGCTCAGGTGGTTTAGTTGGATCTTAGCAGAGCTGTGATCCAATTCTGTTCACTTCCGCAGTGGGTAATTGCAGCTGAATTAGAGCCTCGAGAAAGTAATTATGAGAGGCATTGTGGAACACCCTGCTAACCCAGCAGTAAATTAAACTACAGACTGGGAACAACTGGAGATAGTGAGATTAGAGCTTGCTTTTGGATTTTTTTTTTTTCACTTGTGGAAAGTGTATGTCTTTTTTCTTTCCACTTCTAAGGCTGAATGTTGGCCCTTGGAGCACTAGGCTGGAGTTGCTCCTATGATCAGTTGGGAAGAGACACTCTGTGGCTGGAAAAAAATGCTGAGACTAGATGGGGAAAAAATACATTGGTTTTAGAGCTGGAGAAAAGTCCTGTAAAGCAGAGAGAAGAGACCAAAGTTGAATGCAGAGGAAAAGACAGAGTTTGAAAAACTCCACAATTTTTAAATATATATATGTAATATAAAACAGTTACTTAAGAGTAAAGACTTATAAGTACAGTATTGCAAGACAGAACCTGATTTTAGAAAAACTGCTTTGAATTACTTGTACATAAGAAAACCTTGAAGGAAAATTGTGAAACACTTAGTGGGAGCAATTTCAGAGAGCCAGTTTTGACAGCTTTTGCTCATGTGACTGGTTCACAAAGTATTGACAGGCTTTTTCATTTTTTACTGTTAAATGTTTAATTCCCAAACAGCTCAAAGGTAGTCTTTTAGGCATTGAAGAAGATACGGTTGAGTTATTTCCCCAAGTTATTCATCATTTTTCAATATTGTGCAAAATATGTTCTAAGGAGCAGAGAGCTGTCTTTTGACCTTTTAGAAAACTATAATTTTTGTATGCCTTTCTCTATTAATGCCCTAATAAAATACAGAATATACTCTTATTTTTTATGAATTTTAACCCATTTCATGCTTGGATCTTACTCAGAAGTAGTGACTTTTCCCAGCTGAGAATCTGATCCATTTCAGACTCAGCATTTTTAGGAAATTGCATCAAATTGAATTATCAGCTGTAATTTGGCAGATAAAAATCCCCTGATAAAGCCCAAATAGGAACCTGCTGCAATAATGAGCAAAGCAGAAAATGGGACTCCTTGCTTCTTGGGATTAGAATAGCATCCCTGAAACAGCAGAAGTCTGTTGGGATATCAGAGCAATTTACATGTCCTTTCAGCTTTACTGCAGGCTCTTCATGGCTGGCCAGTCCTTCATTGTGAGCCCCTTGAGTTTGGAAAGTCCCTCAGACCAAATCAGAAATAACTGCTGCTAATATAGATGTTCCTATATTTGGGTTTTCAGCACAGCTCTCTTCTTAGGGCATGTCTGCACAGCAGTGATAAATTGTAGACAGTCTCCATTCCCACATCACACTCTTCTTTTCTTGCTTGCATTAATGTATTTGCAGCTGAACAGAAGTCTGGAATGTGTAAGTAGTGATAACTCTGTGTTTCTTTAAAACATTTTCTGTGTCCTCTCATCTGGATATTTGAGATGGTCATAACTCTAATTCCAGAAAGAGATGAGAGTAGCCAAATGCTCAGAGGCAGAACATATTTTGCACTAGTTTCCCTAGTGCTCACTTGCTCTGTGAGAATCTCTCTAAGAGGCAGCAGGGGAAGGGAGGTTTGTCCCCTGCAAATTGCTCTCAGCTCACTTTTTACTTATATAAACTGAGCACAGGACTGTGTGCGTAATTCATATGCAGGCACACGTTTGCATGCATATGTACGGCAGGAGTTTATGAAGTGGGGAGGATCTGTGACACAGTCTGGGATTGCAGATACTGTCACTGAGCTGGAATTTGGGACAAACCTAAATCCCCACAGTGAGTGCGGAGTTTTGCCTCCCGATGTTTCATAACAACTCTTGATGTGTGTTTGACATGACTGTTGTCCCTTAACAGTAGTTTTCAAGCAGTGAAATGAATACATAAGCAGCTCTGTTTCTTCACTTACCCCCTGCTTTATGAAGGTTCTGTGTAGTTCTCCAGCATCCTAAATCCAAAGTCCTTTTTAGGTAGGAATTAATGAAATGTGTTGATGACCATATAGTGGTATCCTGCTTTTGTTCAGGGACAGGAAAACCAGGGCAGAAGAAGCTGTCACACAGGTGATTGCAAACGCTTTTCTCCATGTTTTAGCCAAAGATAAACAACAAACTCTTGGAAAATTGCATCTGTTTTGGAAACTGGAGGCACATTCTTCAGTTGCTTCTGAAAAGCTTGCCTTGAATGAGTTTCCCATAGAAATACTCAGTATTTTTTCTGTGGAAAATGTAGCACCTAGCACTGTATTACAGCACTGCTGATAACATACTCAGAGCCTCTGTTTCATGATTCTTAGTTGCATATTTCAACGAAAAGACTGTTATTCCTCTTCCACAAAAAAACAGATGTTTTGGAAGTGGCTTGGATTTTACATGCTGTTTGGATGGTTCCAAGAGGAACCTTAAATCACCCTCAGTATTTGGACAAAGCTTTGTACCACATTATACAATTTCACAGGAGCTACCTATAAGTGGTATTTCTCAACATAAATTTTTAAAAGGAAGTGAAATCAGCTTTGGAAAGCAGACATCACAGATGCACATAAAAAGTGTAAAATGACAATAGTTGCAATCCTCTAGATTTAGTTATTGTAAGAGGCCTTCTCTGAATACATGAGACATCATTGTCTTGAAAATAAAAGTCCCAGTGATTTGTGTTCTACTTTCAGCTTAGTAACAGTCAAGCTGTGTAGCCCTGTAGAGGTCACCAATTTACACCTCTATACCACCATTTCCTGATTGGATATTTTTCCCTTCATCTCCCTGGAGACTCCCATATGAGTACATCACAGGCATGATGCAAAATTTTGCTCTCAATTAAGCTGAAATAAATCCACAGTATTTTGCCTGACCTCTCGGGAGTTTGTCTGGATTTTCTGTTTGGTTTTTGATATAGTTCTAATTTTGTTTAGAGAAGATTATGAGAAGCAGTCAGTTTTGGCTTAGACCTCACTTTCTTCTCAGATCCTTTTATTTCAAATGTAAGACATGAACTTGGTTACAATGTCAGTGCCATAGCCAAGTTTATGGAAGCACATTTCCTGTCTCCAATCTATCAGTGGTTCTGTCTATTGCTATGTAACATATGTTGCTGATTCTTACTAAATAACAGTGATTTACAGTTTGTAAATGTCTAACTTAATTCCCCATTATTTAGAAATCAATACTAATTTGAATTGATTATATTTCTGCACCCTTAGATTTTTTTGAAGAAAAAGGCTGACTCTAGCACTGATAAGTGATGATCCCATTTCTCCACTAAAAATCCTTGAAAGTCTTCCTCTGATTGCTCACATATGATAGCCTATTCCAAAATGCTTGTATTTCCTCATTATTTAAATAAAACACTGTAGTTTTGATATTGCTGGTGGTGATTTGACTGATGCAATGCTAATGACTCCAATGGATACACTTCTGATTTGCATTGAGATTGCAGAAAAGCAGGACTGGTCCCCAGATGGAGGAAAATTAAAAGTCCAGAGCTGAGTTCTTGCCTGCTTTGCATAATGTATGGTTGCTTGCAGGATGGGTGCACAACTTAAGATTCAAGGGAGTGGGCAGTCAGGTTTCTGTTTTTTTAAAAGTGAGATGGTGGGTGGGTGAGGAGTAGCTACTCAAGCTTCATTCCCAGCTTTGCCTGTGGCATCCTTGGAGACTGTAGCATTTTCATTTCCACCCTGCAAAATAGGGTGAATAATACAACATGCTTAAATCAAAGTGTTGTTGAAAAGATTAATTATTTCTAAGTACGCTGAAGCTAAATGCAAGTACTAATAACTTGAATTTGTAAAATGTTAGTTGTAGAGCCCTGTGGATATGTAGTTGATTGATTGGCACTAAACAGACAACTGTTTTGAGATCTGGAAGTTCTTCCCTGTTAGGATAACTAACAACTATTATCCCGAAGGACTGAAGAATTTTGGTATCATCAAGGACAAAGGAAAATTTAATGATTCAGTAAAACCAGAGGATGGATTTCTTTCAGGGTAGGAACATAAAGAATTTCATATCGTAATTTCAGGAAGAAAGTTTTAGTATATTTGGCATTCCCAGTGCATTGTTGTGTTACTTTGTCCAGCAGAAAGTCTCTTGGGTGTATCATAGACAAAGGACACCGGTGTCCTTCCTAAGCAAAAGAGCTCTTGTAATCTGGGTGCCCAGTGCCCCACCTCCCAAGCTCTGTCTGCTTCAGCTGCAGAGCAGTGGTCTCCTTCAAGGACAACAGGAGCAAAAAGGAAATTAAAAAAGCCCCTGTAATTTCTTACCCAACGCATACAAGTGGTACAGGATCCTAGAGCGTAATGAGTCTTCCTTTGTCTTGGATCCGTGACCTTCCTTTTCTCTCCTTTGGAAGGTTAATGGCCTCTGGTTATAAGTCTTTCCTGTCCCTACAACCTGATTCTCTTCTACAATTTTTCCATCTTCTTTTGCCTTTGGTAATAAAAATCCCAAGCATTAGTCCTGCCTGTTGGTTTCCGTGTGGAGAACCATTAAGAGGCAATGGAGCTACTTGCCAGAGCACAGGAAAAAACATAATTCGTGATTTCTCTCTTATCTGTAGGAAGCAGAAATGTGCTCTTACAAAATGGGGGTTCTACTTCACAGAGCAGGCTCTGATCCAACATGATAAAATACATGTTGTCTACCAGATAACAGGCATTTCACATTCAGATAAGGGCATGTTTGCAATGTGTCACAAGCACACCCAGAAGAAATACTAGAGATGCACTGATTTAAATTTTCTTGAAGATGCGAATAGCAGATGTGGCTCAAAATCTGGACCTTAAAAAACCTGCCATCAATTTGGTGGATTATGTATATATTATGCTTATATGAAACTGCTTAAATGAGAGATGGACATTCTAAATTTTTCATCTTCTCCAAAATCATAATGCTGTGAGAGATCTGACCAAAAACTGAAGACTGTATTGGTATCTTTACAGTATAATGCCTTATCTGGAACCATTGGTGGAAAGGAAGAAATTGTATAAAAAATAAAAAAAGGAGTATGCAAAATTTGATGATAGGACTTTTCTAAACTTTCATGCAAAATTCTAAAATACCTGGTTTTGTTCCCTTTTAACCCCCATATCTTTGTCAGGATTTCTGTTGTGACCCTTGGGTTACTCAGCACCTTGAAAAAGACTTTATTCATGACATTTCTGAGAAAAATGGAAGCAGAGTAATGTAAGCATTAGAACGAGAACAGTCTCGGGAGATTTCCCTTAAGTTTACATGGATTCAGAGGGTTTCCTACTCTCAGATGGTGTTTGGATTCTGTGGTGACTGGTGACCAAACCCAAGCTGAGTTCTGCACTCTGGAGCTGCTCTTCTCTGCACTTCTCTCAATATGGTTATTTATCTTCTCAATATGGTTGTTTCTTCTTCAACTTCCTAAAGCATTTTGTTTTAAGGGTGTAAGTAATTTTAGATCCTCATGTTTGTCTGAAATAACAGACGGTTGAGTGCAAAAGCAGAAGAATAAACCGGTTGTTAAAATTCTGGAAGTGCAGCACTGTCTGTTCTTTTTTCAGTGAATCTGCAGGACTCCTCCTAAATTTGCCCAGAGTCTGGCACAAGAAAGTTAGTATGTTATCACATTTGTGAATGCATTAAGTTCAGCGTCATAGGTAATGTCTTATTTGTATTGGAGATATTACAGTGATGAGCTAAGGGGTATGCTGAACTTCTAAGGTTCTGAGAACATTTTGCAACAGATTTTTTTCTTTCAGGAAAAAGAATATCTGATGGTCAAAAATATAGGGAGGGCAGGTCCACAAATACTGCTGCAGAAATAAATCTGCCATAATCTTTACTGAAGAAAGTATTATCTAATGATCCTGTTATGAGACTAAAGCCAGCCTAAAAGATTTTATGACACTTAAATTAAAATATGTACTGTATGCATCTATTTAAGTTGAAGCAGCATGCAATTAAATTCTTCATAAACGAGTGCCTGACAGAGACACACACTGACCAGAGAAGGTTTTGCCCCTGATAGGCCATCACTGCTGCTACACAGGAGATATCTTCTACCAAGGGCAGGATAAATACGACTTTCTTGTTCATCCTGGATATTTGTACATCAAGTGGCTATTTTTTATATTAGGAACCAGTATTCCTGGCATGTTAGGAAACAGAACTGAATGAAAACATACTATGTTGGCAGGACTTCCATTTAATCTGCCACATGAAACTATCTGTGTTTGTGGGGTCAGAGTTCTGTTATTGACATACCCCATATTTGTCAGTGGTTGCTGAAGCAGTATCAGCCTCTGGCCTGGGAAAGAGAATTTGGCCAGTTTTCAGATAAGTGGTTTGTCTAGGGTTAATGTGCAAAGGCAGGTCAAGCTCCAAGGCACTTGACCCTGGGAGGTGCAGGTTTAGCAGAAAGCCATGTTCTAGATGGGGTCAAAATCCTGAGGTGCTGTGGATGTTGGGTTCTGATGGTGAAGGCTGGTCTGCTGTTGGGTCTTCAGCACAGACTGCTGGAGCAGCATGGTTTGGAGCTGGCTTGGTTTGAATTTAACAGGGCAGAGATGTGAACACAGCTGAAAATCTGTGTAGTCTTGAAAGTGTGAAGAGGACCTTCAACTTCTGAGCACTTGGACTATTGTAAGCATCAACCAATGAAACAGCACTTATTCTGGATTTCTGTGGTCTTCAGTGCCCCTTTGCAATCTGAACCTTGTGTATTGGTAAAAGATTCTCTGCTGTGTAGAGCCCCGGGTTAAGAGGGTCCCTTATGGACATTTTATACTGGTGTAGTCCTTGCAGAAGAGATGATGTATTTTTACCGGGAATATCAAACTGTCTGGTTTCTGTCACTGTCATCATGTTAAATGCATGTGGAGGCTAATTTCTTCCAGGTTGCTGGTGTTATTGGGGTGCCCTGAGTCTGGCTGTAGCTAAACTGTAGCCCAGTTCCAGCAAAGTGAGTAGTAAGGCTCATTAATCTTTTTTCAGAAGTCGCTCTTTGAAAGACAGCAGTGATGCAAGAATAAAAAATAAAGACAATATCTTGTGGGGGAAAATGAAAAGAGATGCATCATAAATAATCTCGATGAAGTACAAGGACCATTATCCTGAGTCTGATTCCAACTGGAAGTGAGTCAAAATAGTTTGACAAAGTGCAGCTGCATCTCTCAGTTCAGAGAAGTCCTGTTGGATTTGTGGCCCAATGTATGTCCAGGCATGCCTCTCCAAGATGATGCTTTGAGAATGAGGTAGTAATGCCAATTGTCTGGATATGAAATGACAATATTTGACATCACTTCTGCTAATATTGCCTGCCAGAAAGGGACAAGGGGGAATGATCTCTCTATCAATCTAGAGCTAGAATCAAAATCCTAATATTGATCAGCCTTGTTCCCTCTGTCATTTCTCTTAGCTGCCCTTAGAGTTGGCTTTTCTCTCTTACTTGATTTCATGGATTGCAATTTGGTCTTACAGGGTAAATTCAGTATTTTACTATGACTTTATGATCACAAAATCCCTCTTCCTTAGCTGGAAGCACCCACTGGCACCAGACTGCTGAGTCTTGAAAAAAATGTAGTTCATATTATAGTTATAGCTTTGTCTGCTTAAGGTCTTAAAGGGGGTAAAAAGTTCTTCTGAGAACAGCATAGCTCTATTTTGACCCGTGTTTTGCAATTTTGTGGGATTTTTCTGATAGCCTGATTCTTGCCTGTACCTGTAGAAATAAAATGTGATTTTGAGCAAGCATTCATGAGGATCTGTCAGGAGTAATTTTTCTTCTTCAGAAAAAACACATGGGAAAAACACACTTATCCGGCAAGGCTCTTGGTTCAAAACTGTGGAATGTGAGCTCAGGCACTAAAGAAGTTTAGAAAGAAACATGAAGCTTTCAGAGCTTGATGTCCCAACATTTTGTTGTGATTTCATAAAACTTTCTGAATTTTTAGGAGATGTGCAAAAGCAAGACCTTGCGGGGGTCTTTTATGCATTCCCATTAAAATAGACCACATAGGTGTGCCATAAACAGTTGGAGTTTTGCTGTTTAACACAGACTAAACTGGGAAAAGCTAAAAAAATGAGGCAACATTTGTGTGGAGGATTAATATTCTTTTGTTCAATCAACAGATTTAGCTAGGAAAAAGCAGAAAAACTCTCTTGCATATGAAAAGAAGAATCAGCTCACATTAAGTGTGTCTCACTAGGAAGAATTTCCTTATTTGAGAAAACATTTCTTTTCTGCATATTAGCATTCTCTGAAAAATCCTTTTCTGCACCTAGTGAGGTTTGTATCCCTCTCAGGAGCCAGAAGTTGAAGCTGTGCTTGGGCTCCCAGAGAAGGCCTTGCCCCAGCTGTGTGTGTGTCTTCTTGCCCTTCCCTTTTGCTCTTGTTTACCTTACAGTTACTGTCTTAAATTCATCTTCTCTGTTTTAAGTATTTCCCATATACATAAAAATCGCTTTTCTGGAGTCCAGAGAGATAAGGTCATTATACTCTTTTGAGAATTAATCACACCAAATGAAGCTTTAGTTAGGTTTAGTCTTCTCTTGATAAATCTTTGATTTTCATGCCATTTGCCATTTGTTTACACTTCTTTCAGGTATTTCTTTCTGAAAGAGTTGTTCTAAAGCCTTACATGCTAGTAAAATGAGATGAATAGGCTGATGTTTGCATGAATCTCTTTCCCTTCCTGAAGTATGTAAGTAACTTTATCACTAATCTTTAGCCATATAATTCCATCCTGGTTTAATAATTTGTTCAGATGCTTGGTCTATAATTTGGTATGCTAGTTCTTTCCCACTGAAATTTTGCACAAGTCCTGTAATGCTTTCTGAGGGAAAACAGGTGACAGATGTGTTTATATTTGAAAACAGAATAGGCTTCGAATTTATACTGCCCCAAATAAAAATTCAATTTTTCTGCAGTAATACACTTTGTCTTTTTTTTGGGACAAAACCCTGTGAGCTGTTATTTTTGGAGGAGAAAAAATCAAGCTAGACAATGTTGGTCTGCTTGTATGGGAATGATGGGAGCAGCAGATGGCATAAATACATACTGCTTATCAACCTAAAAGATTGTTTCAATGTAAACCTCTGCTTAGCAGGCTGAATTTTGCAGATGATATTTAAAGCATCTGCATTTTAGAGGCTGGAAATAGGCACTTAGACTATAAGCTCTGTAAAACTGGGGTCAAGTCTTATATCTTTTACCTGGGACTGCTTGCATAACACTTGCAGGACTCGTGCCTCAGCTTGCAAAGCTAAATTCTTTGAACTCCATCTTCATTAGCCCAGAATTTACCTGGCAATAAAAGGTATCTTTGTATCATGTATAGTCACTATAATGTTTATTTAATTATTATCCGATTCCCTCAGCACTTTTATTATTTACCAATAGAAAAAATTGAACCATTAGTTTTCTTCTAAATTTTTAAAAATGACAATAGTGCAATTAAGTTACTGAATTCATTTATATTTAATTGTACTTTTGGTTTTAATGTGCTGTTGGAGGACATTTCTTTCCATGACTGTTAGTTTTCCATGTAACATAAGAAAATCTAAAGCTATATTAAGGAAATATATTACATGGGCAAGACAAAGTCTCATTAGTGTTATTTATGGCATACTGAAACCTCATTAGGAGAAGGTATGGTGGATTCAAAAAAGCATTACTGAGAAGGTTTTTTGGGGGGGGTTAGGAGAGAAATTGCTTTTATTGTGTTTCTTTATCACATACAGAGTGGTTAGTGGACATGTTGGTTTCCTAAAGCATAAAATAAATTAAGATAGAAGAAAAAGAATAATTAATCTATATAGTAAGTATAACCTCATTATAGATTGGGAATAGCTTGCACATGGTCACAAGGAGTTTCTGTTTACTGTTCACTTTAGTTTCAACTAACCATTAATTTTTAACTTCCTTCACTGAAGGTAAAACGTGATATTTTTCAGCATAGTAGTTTGCATCTTAAGCAGTAATAATGTGCTTTTAGTGCACTTCAAACCAGGGATGAGTGAAACTCGAGGTGCAGAGTCACAAATAGCCCTATTTAGGTAGTAGCATTTGCTCTAATGAGAGCTATATATCCAGTCCTGCGTAAATATTGTTTGGTAGGCGTGCAAGGAAACCATTATTTGCAAGTAAATGAGAACAAAAGGAGAGTCCCTGGATTGTCAGTCTCGGGAGAAAGTCACTCTGTGGGGGCAGGATTCTTCCCCAGGCTGGCGCTGCTGCCGTTCCCTCCCAGGCACTCAAGCAGCCCCAGAATAAAATCAAATCCCCCAGTTCCTGCTGCCCTCCAGCCTGTTCCCCTCCTGCTGCTGACACAGACCAGGTGCCAGCAGTCAGCTCCCCTCCTGCTGCTGGGCCCTGTCACTGCTGCTGCACAGCTGACAAAGTTCCTTGGGCTGGTGCTCACCGGGTGCCCTGGCAGAGGCGCAGTCCCTGCTGGCCACGCACACACACGGCTGTGAGTCTGTACAGGCTGCACTGGGGCTGTGAGTCTGTACAGGCTGCACTGGGGCTGTCAGTCTGTACAGGCTGCAGTGGGGCTGTGAGTCTGTACAGGCAGCTCTGCACACAGCTGCACTGGGGCTGTGAGTCTGTACAGGCAGCACTGGGGCTGTGAGTCTGTACAGGCAGCTCTGCACACAGCTGCACTGGGGCTGTGAGTCTGTACAGGCAGCACTGGGGCTGTGAGTCTGTACAGGCAGCACTGGGGCTGTGAGTCTGTACAGGCTGCACTGGGGCTGTCAGTCTGTACAGGCAGCACTGGGGCTGTCAGTCTGTACAGGCAGCACTGCACACAGCTGCACTGGGGCTGTCAGTCTGTACAGGCCGCACTGGGGCTGTGAGTCTGTACAGGCAGCTCTGCACACAGCTGCACTGGGGCTGTGAGTCTGTACAGGCAGCACTGGGGCTGTGAGTCTGTACAGGCTGCACTGAGGCTGTGAGTCTGTACAGGCAGCACTGGGGCTGTCAGTCTGTACAGGCAGCACTGCACACAGCTGCACTGGGGCTGTCAGTCTGTACAGGCCGCACTGGGGCTGTGAGTCTGTACAGGCAGCTCTGCACACAGCTGCACTGGGGCTGTGAGTCTGTACAGGCAGCTCTGGGGCTGTGAGTCTGTACAGGCTGCACTGGGGCTGTCAGTCTGTACAGGCAGCACTGGGGCTGTCAGTCTGTACAGGCAGCACTGCACACAGCTGCACTGGGGCTGTCAGTCTGTACAGGCAGCTCTGGGGCTGTGAGTCTGTACAGGCTGCACTGGGGCTGTCAGTCTGTACAGGCAGCTCTGCACACAGCTGCACTGGGGCTGGGCCACCCAGGCATCCTGTGCTCAGCCTGGTGCTGAAGTGTGAGTACCTGCAGGGCTCTTCAGTAATGAAACATCTGTCCTTCTGCTCATAGTTCTTTGTACAGCCATTCCACTGGTGGGGTATCTCTGTTAGCACTTTTGAATGTGCTTTATGTGGTTCATGATAGAAGCTGGGCATGGACAGTAGCTTACCAAGAAGGCTGGATCAGTTCAGTGAATCCCAAAAGCAGCACACCTGCTCTCTTTGTAGGTTTTTCTTCCCCAGTATGCCACCTGAGGGTTCTTTAGAGTCCCTTAGATGCTGAGGGATAACTTTATGATAGTCACATAATTATTATAATCCTAGTTATTTATCAAGTGATGAATGAATAATTCCAGGGATTTTCTGTGGGTCAAATACTTACTTTCAAAGGATTTATAAAAATCTAGTAGTTGAACTAGATGCTGCCTATCCATTTTTCTCATCCTTTCTCCACCCATTTGCTATCGTTGTGCCTTTTTATCTTCTCCTTATAGTTGCAGTGGACATAGTATCATCTAACTGCAGCAACTACAAAAAGCAACTACAAACCATGTCTGAAATGATGACCCTACTGAATTATTCCTTGCAGTGATAGGAATTCATAAGTAATCTCTTCTAAAAAGTGTTCTGTTTAAACAGACAGGGTAGACTGGGAGGGGGTGGCAGGAAGGCATGCAGGCAAAACAAATAAATTGATGTTCTTTAGAAAGTAGATCAAAACTACTACTACATTTTTTGCTAGTTTTTTTCTTTTACTTGTTTTATTTTGAAAAGTTTTGGGGAGAAGATGGGGGAGGGAGGATATGTGGCTATAAGGGTAAAGAGAGATGAGGAGGCTGAAAGGGACATAGAAGTAAAAGAAAGCATAAAGAAAATGGACTTCAGGGAATGGTTCAGTGGGTTAGTGTCAGCAGTGAAGGGAGTTTGCAGTAGGCCATAGGAGGTGGCTGGTGATGTCTGATACTGTCATTGTGCCAAAAGCCCAGGTACAGCTGACATGCTTTTCCTGGAGCAGGATCAGAAAGTGCTGCCCAACTCAATGAGGCCACTTTGCTGTCAGTGTGCACATGTGTGTGTGCTCTCAGCTGCATGCCTGCTGCCTTTGCAGGAAAAGGTACCAAAAAAAACAGGACAGAAGGAACAGGCCTAGAAGGTAAGGGCAATTTGACTTCACTCAGACAAAGCAAAATTGAGTATTTCAAATAAAGGAAGAAATGAGAGGAGCAGATAAAAGTGAGGAATTGATGAGCATCCCCTGGCTTTTCTTTCAGAAGTGTCTATTTGCTCAGATTCACATAGATGAAGGAGAACAAGGAAGAGGATGTTGTACTGATGCCTTAAGGAGATTAAAGTCATGGGTTTGAGGGTTGCTGGAACATGTGGAATAAACAATCTGAGTCTTCTTTCTTCCATCTGAAATGCAGCTGTGTGAAGAGGGAGCTATGACACGGTTTCATCCTCTCTTCTCTGCACTGTGCATGCATTCTCCATGTTGCACTGGTGATAAAAAATGCTTAATCTTTTCACTTTGCCAGCCTGCTTACTTGGCTTCCCATCTACATTGACCAGTGCTGCCTCTTCTGTGATAAACAAAAATGAAGAAGCCTTGCTTAAGACACTGCTACTCCATATTTGAGTTGTGCTTACTTTCAGACCCTTGTTCTGATGGATTCCCAGCATTCCTGAAGCCACAGAGGGTGATAAGCATCTCCAGAAGATGTGCAAGCATATTAGAAAGAGCTTATATATATAGAATCATATATATTTCTCATATATATATATATATATATATATATATGTATATATATGTGAAAACAATATTGCTTTATAACAAATCCAGGCACAGTCCTGAAAAAGGTTTTAGCATAAGGGGTTCATATCCATAAGAACCTTTATAGACCAAAACTCTGTGTGAGGCAGAAGATCTGAGCGACTCCTGATGCCTAAAGTAGAAGACAGTTTGTTTTAGTGACATCCCCTTGCAAGGTGAAAGAGAAGACCTGATGGCTAATGGGGAAAGACAGGGTGGGAAGCACCTTAGGGGTTACCTCTAGCTGTAAGTAAGCAGCATATCTGATTTAGGTGAATTAAGAAATCAAAGCAATCTCACTCAAATCCATTTGTCTTACCATTTTGTCTTCAGAATTTTTATCCTCCGTCATTTGGCACAATCCTGGTAACTTTCTTGACATGGGGCTTGTTAGTCCATCCTTCTATCATTAAAACTGTTATTTTAAAACTTGTCTTTTTTAATAGTTCTTAATAGCACTACAATATAAGGTTGGGGTATACTAAAGATTGAAGATTCCAGACACATTCATGTGGAAAGGAGGAAAGCTTTATGTGATTAAGATGAATACTACTGTTATGGCCACTTGTTTTTACATGTCTTGCAGTGAAAGGAGAGGCAAAGAAACCACAGAAACCAGTCAAAGTTTGTGTACTGTTAGCTGGATTTCCCAATAACCCTTTGGTGGAAAAGGGACAAGTCAGGATTCCTTTTTTATTTGTTTTTTGGAGCATTTGCATCCTCAAATAAGTAAAAAAGGAGTAATTTTCAATTGCAGCCAAATTCCTGCAGACCCTGACACTGCCACAATAGTCATCACATTGAGGGCTGGTGTCACATGGAAATGTGCTGGCAGTGCTTGCACAGAGGCCTACTTAGGGGAGAAAAGCAGGCAAATTTCATTCCAGTTCCTCTCTAAAGAGGACATGAGAGCAAAATGACAAAGAATTTGATTTTTGTTCTCTTTCCTTTTCACAAAGTGAGGGTGTCTCCTGCAGCCATACACAAAGGCTGCAGGAACTTTCACCTGTCACAAGGAAACCTGCCTCAAGATTTGATCCAAGCTAGGACTTGGAAATTTTCTACCATTTTCCCTTCCTCTGTTCTGTATGTTTTAGTGTTACTAATCTTCTATTATCAAGAATAGAGCAGGCTATTTGTTGCTCAAGTGTCCGTGATGGTGTGTGAGAAATTAATCTGAAGACACTTGGAAGTTCTCCACCACATCAGCATTGATCAGGTGGAGCAACTGAAGATTATTAGTTTGCAGGACTGCCTGCTTTTTATTATAATGCCTAAATAAAAGCAGCATATTAAATGAGAGAGAAGAATAGAACATGTGAAAGACAAATCTCTACCTTGAGCAAGGCACAGCAGTTGTTGCCCTTTAATAAATGGGAAATGAAAAACAGCCACTGGTGACCTTACTGAGCTCCTCAAGTTTCCTAAGCAGAAAGCCATTGTGTTGGAGTCAAACACCTTCCTTAGTTACTATTAACTTTTATTTTGAAAAATAATTTTCAAAGAATTTACGAGGAGTCTTGAGTTCAGCCATCTATTTGGGGAAAAGGAGAAAATAGCTGTACTGTGATTCCCAAGAATCTCCATTTATGATTTATGATCTCCAGAGAGATGTAGCAGAAAATGGTGAACCTACCCCAGAGAATGAAACAGAATAGGTGGATCTGATCAAAATAAAGCTGGAATACTTGGCTAGTGATAATGAATTGGTATTTGCCTCCAAGAAAATAAAGCTTACAGATTGAAGAGCATTTTTTGGAAAACTCCCAGCCCTTTTCCCCATGGATCCCATGGCAGTTGCAGGGTGGTTGAGGAGGGGCTGTCCTCCTTTGGAAGGGTTGAATTTGCTTGTTGCCCTGGCAGTGTCAGCCTAGTGGGCTTCCACTGAGCACCAGGCACACCAACCCATGCTTCCCTTCACCACAGTCAGTAATTATTTACTTGTTAAATCTGAGCAGCATGCTTGTTAGGTTTGCAAGAGGGAACAGGGACTGCATAAGAAGGGTTTAGAGGACTGTATGTGGAGTTTTGTTTTTGTGGGTGTGGGGGTTTGTAATGAATGGCTTGCCATAGCATTTTCAGCTTGTTTTCTCTCTTCTCAGTAGCTGTATGACCTAAAATTATATCATGGGGAGAAAAGCCCTGAAGGGTTTTTCTGTACTTTCTTACTTTTAGCCAAGCAGATTCTTGCACTCAGGTCTTCTATCAGGTCTTCTAATTTGTACAAAATCAATCATTAGAAAATTTCAAAATTAGAAATTATAGAATGCTCTTGGTCCTTCTAGTGAAGGATTCTTCTTTTCTCATAGACACCATTCTTCTTGTAGATTAGTTTTATATGACTCTCTTGATAAGAACAAGAATATTCAAGAGGATATTGTCTCTGATACATCATTTTAAAGATGACCATATAGATGGTTGTAAGATCAAAGTTAGTGTCATTCATTTGTCTTTCAAAGGTCTCAGCATCAACACTCTTTGTTTAAATCCAGAAGTGGATCTGAGTATAATGCATTTAGTTGCCTATAATGCATTTAGAAATAATTTTGTCCTGGTTTTGAAGGGGGTGTGGTTCAGGTGGACACTTCACTACATCTGCCGATGTCCCCTGAAATCTGTGGCTGCTGCAGGGCAGGGACTGCACCAGAGAAGGTCCTTTTAGCTCACGTTATTTAGTAATGTAATATCTTATACAAAGGCCAGTTATTCAAGCTGTAAATGGAAGAGCTGAATTGCCCCATAAATTTGAGGCTTATTGATGTGAGTTGCTTCTAATATTTCTATAGGGAAAATTCCATTTATTGATCACTTGGGCACTGTCTTACTTCTGACATTAATTTAGTTGTAGATTAGGCTGGAATGTATTACTTTCATAAAGATCCTGAGTGGCTGGAGTCATGCAGTGAAACTGAAGCACAAATACCAGCAGACTGTATGGCTCATGACACTGCCTGAAATAGCAAGCAGCACCAGTGAGCTGGCGTGCTTTCAGTTCAGCTTCCACTGAGAAGGCTTATTGCAATAACAAACAACAGGTAGGGCTTGAACAAAATAGGTCTCTTATTCCAGCTGCTCAGGGATCATCTGCAATAGTCTCCCTGTAGGTGCTTTAGGAGGAATAAGGAGGCTTCAGCAAAGGATTTGGGCTACTATATGTGCAGCACTAGAATAGTGTCACAGGGGATTAAGAGAGCATGTGTGTGAAGCCAGCTGTAATCTTGGGGGGTTGACTGGATGCCAGGTGCCTGCCAAGCTCCTCCATCACCCCCCTCCTCAGCCGAACTGGGAGGAGGGGAAATATAACCCTTCTCCTCTCAGAGTCACAGGGAGATGGGGTATGAGGGTGGTTGTGGTCAGTCCATCACACTTCAGCTCTGCTGCTTCCTCCTTTTCTTGCTCTTCCCCTGCTCCAGCATGGGGTCCCTCCCATGGGGAACAGTCTTCTGTGACCTGCTTCAAGTTCACACTAACTGCTCCAGTGTGGGTTCCTTCCACAGGGTGCAATCCTTCAGGAACAGGCTCCTCCTGCATGGATGGCCAAGTGGTAAAAGGTCCTACAGCAAACTTGCTCCAGAGTGAACTTCTCTACTGTTCCACAGGTCCTGCCAGGAGCCTGCTCCATCCTGGGCTTTTCACAGGATCACAGACTCCTTACACCTTCTCTGGCACGGGGTGCTCCATGGGCTGCAGGTGGATCTCTGCTCCACTGTGGAGCTCCATGGGCCGCAGGGGCACATCCTTTCTCACTGTGCTCTGGACCATGGGCTGCAGGAGAATCTCTGCTCAGGTGCCTCCCTGCCCTCCTTCTTCAGTCACCTGGGTGTCTGCAGGGCTGTTCCTCCCATAGGTTCTTCTGGTCATTGTTGTGATGCCTTTCAAAATCTAGAAACAAAACAAGATTCTTTTGACACAATATTAATATAGGAAGTAATGTAAAAGCAGGTCTTTAATTGGAGGCCTCCAGGTGCAAATATGGCAAAATACACTCATGATAGATGACTTCTACAATTTTATAAGCTTAACAAATTATAATATTTGACAATAGTGTCTAATAGAAGAGCACTTAGTTAAGTAATCCCCCCTTTTGGTTCTGCCCCATTTGGAGGCACTCCCCCTGAGTTTCTAGCCCCATATTTATTATGCCTAGGATACAAGGTAAAAGAAAATAAGATGTCCTTGGCTAAAGAGGCAAGATTAAATAATATTTCAGAAATGTAGCATAATATGTGTTAGAGGGCTAGCTTATTCTTCTGGAATGTAGGGGAAAAGGGGTAGGAAAGTATTGGGAGTTACATCCATGTTTTAGAAATCCACAAAGCTACAAATATATGAAAAATATATTAAAAGCTTAGGCATCAATTGCACAGGAGTGTTTGCCCCCTTCTTAACCATGTTATCCCAAAGGTGGTACCACCATTGCTGATGGGCTTGGCTTTGACCAGCAGCAGGTCCATCCTGGAGCCAGCTGCATTAGCTCTGTCAGACACGGGGAAGCTTCTGTCTGCTTTTTACAGCAGCCACACCTGTTGTCCCTCCACGACCAAAACCTTGCCACGCAAAGCCCATGCAGTGGGAAGTATTAGCATTGTCCAGAAATTCTTTCAGTGGCAGAGGAGATCTCCTGAGAAAGGTCAGGAAAGGGCAGAGTGAAATTTAGGCCATTTTGCTGCATTAGCTGGAATCTGTGGCTGTGCTAGGATGGCAGGAATGGGGAGTTGAATGCTCCTGCATTTGGTCAGCCTCTCCTAAATCTTGATGACAAATCTGCTTTGCTAGACTTCTATGAGAAATGCTGATAAGCGTTCTCAATGCAGAAATATGTGCCAGCATCCTCTTTTGTATTCTCTCTACTGGTTCTGATTTACTGAGAAATGAGGCAGCATCTTTGGCTTGATCCATCTGCCCAGGCAAAGGAAGGCAGATCTCCCAAAGCCCACTGCAGTGTGATAGATGCTCATGCTCCTGTTCCCCTCAGATGATGAAGGGTTCCTCTTTCTACTAATTGAAAACATTGCCTTCTGCTCCCTGGAGTGGGAGAGTAGCTCACATTAGCTCTGCTGTTCCTTAAAGAATCCTTCAAGTCTTACCAGAGCAGGATCACAAGCTTGAAGGCAATTGCATGGACTTGTTCAGCTTCTTTTGACCATACCTGAGATTTTGGGACCTGTCTTGCTTGCAGGTTGGAAAGATTTAAATGGCAGATAATGAACAGTTGTTTAGGTGAGAAGGCTACAGAGAAATGAGATTGATTTCTGATGTTTACCTTTGGGTCTCTTTGCACTGAGGATTACAAATTCGATAAAGCTGTCAACCCTGAGAACACCCTGAGCAGACATCTCCAGGGTAGCCTACATCAATACAATAGCTGCCTACCCATAAAGCAACAGGATCCAGGGTTGATCCATAAGACCATGGGGATTGCAAAACCTCTTCAGCCCTCCAGTACACCTGGAGTAGATGGAGCTTGGGCCAGCACCAGCTGTTTTCACCCAAGGAAGGACAAGGGTTGGGTGATCATCAGGGTGGTCAGACATGTCATCCTGCATTGGTCCTGATGTGAACCTCCAGCTTTCCAGGTTGGCATGTACTGTGAAGAACATAGCTTTGTTAGTGGTGTCTGTGTTGTTTGAATTGCTTAGTATTACAGTTGCATTTACACTTGTGGAAAGTTGATACATTCTTTCCCTCAGGCACTACTTTGAGTATTGAGTTCCAATCTTTAATTAGATATTTCTGAAAAAAACCTTTGATTTTGTTTATTTGAATCTGCCACCTTTGGCTTTTGTTCTATGTCCTTGCCTTCTTTTGACAATCAGAAAGAATGGACCCGCTCCTTTTACCATTCCCTTCTCTAGAAAATTGTATCGTGTTGGGTGCTAATCATTTTTCTTCCTGAAACTGAAATGAAAAAAAACCAACATTTTCTTTTCTGACAATTTTCATAGGAGGGATTTTCCATGTTCTATTTTCATTGACCTTCTTCGACCTACTTCTGCAAAGTGGAGTGAGGAGTATGTGGTAATATAGTCTTCAGCAGGATTCTGGAAGACATATATAGGTGTATTTCCATTATATGTAATACCAGATTTTTTCTGCGTGCATTCTACTTCCACTATTAAAAGAAAAAGTTAATGCATTCATTTATGGCAGGTCATGATTTGTGTGCAACACGGGGCTTTTGTAAACAGGGGCCTGTTAGAAGCAGAAATTTGTACCTTGATGAAGTGATGCCCTGTGTTGAGGGCAGACCCACAGCTGCTAAAAAAAAACACCTTTGTGTGTGAACCCAAGTCTTTTGTTTTCTATTTTACTATTCTGACTGTACAGCAGGGTCTCCATTGGGTGCCTGGCCTAGGATGCTACAGCAGCTGGGCTCCAGAGCCTGCTATAGAGATGGGATCCAGAACCACAAAGGCAAAATATCTAAAAAAATCATTAAACTGTTCAGGACTATAATATTGTATGGGCATCAGAAATCAGGTATTGGAATCAGAGTCAGAGCGTAGTGCAGACACATTACAATGAGATGGCCACTGTCTTTGTGACTCGAGCCCAGCAAAATGAAGGGAATTCAGGATGAATAGGAACATGTTTGACTCAATATTTCATTTTCAACTTGTGTCAAAGCAATTTAGTTGTTCTCTTCCTTCTCCTTCTTTCTGTCCCCCTTTCCCTCAGTGGTGCTGTTTAAGGGCAGTTTTCAGCCTTATCCCTGAATTACCTTCCATTGGGGTTTCAAATAAGAGGCTGGATAATGCTTTAGCATAGGGGTTTTTGTAGTTTAATTTATTTTTGTTGGTAAAGAATATTCATCACTCATTTAATCTAGAAGGTATCTATTGATTCCTTTCTCCTCATTTGGTATTTTCTGACATTTTATAACACTTGGTATTGATTTATACAAAATCCGTAGTCCGAATGTCCCAAGGAGTGCTTTATTCACTTGTCATTTGCTGTTTTTCTTAACTAATAAATTTAACAGCCATGTACATCCAGTCTGTTAAGATCTCATGGCTCTGCTTTCAAAGAGATGACAGTCTGGCACTAACAAATGAGTAATTCTTTCAGGCAGGAGCTTGAAAGTTGCAAGATAGGCAAGACAGAGAAAGAAGCTCCTCCTTGAGTGGTTAGCAGACAAAGCAAGCTCCTCCACTCGAAGGACACTTAGGTTAAGTTAGGGAAAATGCAGTTCTTTGTCAGCCTGTGGAATGCCACACAGTGTGGTGCTCTGATGGCAACTTTATTTTTAGCTTGTCAACAGGTAATCAAATTAGGCAGCACATGCAGCAATAAATGTGAGAACAGGTAGGTCTAAGCTGTGCTGATCTGCCACACCATCATTGTGCCAGGTGCTGCAGTTCTGCAGCTGCAGCAGCGTGCAGGGCTCCATCAGGAGGGAGTTGCCTTCAGCAACTGGCACCTGAAACCTCTGCTGGGGGTAATTGTCTAACCTATACTTCTAGAAGTGATATGGGGATTTCATGAGCCCAAGTTTCACTGAAGGGGAATGAATCAAGTCTCCTTTTTCACTTTCTAAGCTAAGTTTTAAGTTTGGGAGTGAGATATGAGCTTTGTGTGATCTCAGATATGTGGGAGAAGAAGCTTGAGTCCTTTGTAGCAGGGGCCAGGAGGAAAGTGGGAATGGTAGAGCTCTGAGTACCTAAGAGATTCTGAATTGAGTCTGGCTGAGATGGAGTTCATTGTCCCATAGCAGCCCTCACACAATGCTGTGCTTTGCATTGGTAGCCAGAAAGGTGTTGCACACTTTCGTAAGTGTGTGTGTGTGGCTCAGTCTTGGCCATATGCACTGCACAGTACATGGGCATGGTGTTTAGAGAGACAAGGTGACTGTAAACTATCCACAAAGATACCAGTTCTGCATGGAGCCTAGAGTTGGAGATTCTACTGCACCAACTGGGCCACTTGGGCATTAGGTGTGCAGGTCTGGGAGTCCCCTCAGTTTCTCCCACTGTTGGCAAAGGCATGTCCATGGGGGGGTGGTTTATGTCAGCCTGAGCTAAAGTCAGGTGACCTGCTCTCCATAGGTGCCTTTGTTCTCTCACCTTTAGTAAAGAGACCTTAATCAGGTATGGACAGGTGGCATTTATGTTCCACAATGCAGTTGAGATGAATATCATTTTCAGAAACTGTCCCTGCTCTGTTTGGGACATAACCTCTGAGTACTGCAAGTTTCACAACAGTTCCCTGTGGAATGCTCTTTACTGTCTCTGGGCTGTTCAGCCGACATCTTAAGGGTAGCCTGGCTGATGAGTAAGAGCACTGTGTGAGTAGCTTTAATACAGGCTGTGGAGGAAATTATGTAGCTATGGCTTGGATTTAGTTCAGGGACAACTTATATTTTACCCTCACAAACCACTTAATAGTTAAAAGTTAAGATGTACTTCAGGATTTTTCCCTTTCATATATTACCATGCATTGCTCCTTGATTGGAGTCATACTTCAAGACATTTATCAATTCTTCCTCCTCAGTTTCCTAGAAAGTGCTAGAGGGGTTTCTTTAGTTTAAATCTCCTGCCTCCATGAGTTAAGGTGCCAGCCTCGAGTCTGGCACTGACAGCATGCTCTGTGCTGAAAACTTGTGATCCAAGAGGCAGAAATGCATGGAGGTGTTCTGCATGAGGGATCCCTTAGTAAGTTCACTAGTTCATTCCATCATCCTCTGATGAGAAAACTCAGAAATGAGGATTATTGCGAGGCTGCAATGGGTATGCATGGCAGGAAAGCAAAACTGTAGCTAGATCTTCATGCATACCAGGTAGTAAAATTCAGGGCTTGATTCATGTGGAACTGGTAACAGAGATCAGAGGACAATGTTTGCTTAGGGAGAAGAAAATGAAAGGTGGGCATATTTAGGACTGTAAGGAGAACATAATACTTTTAAAGAAATCTGTTGAAATGTTGTGAACCCATTCTGTGCTGTGTCTGAGATGACCCACCATAGTTTTTGAAGGAGCTTGCGTTTGTCCTTGCATCCCTCCAATAACTGTATCAGTTAGTCTACTGGTATCCATCATGATGCTGCATCTCCTAAAAGTGGAGTTCAGTTCTCCACTAAAGACCTTTCATAGCCCTGATATCACCAGGAGGCACCCAAATCCTTTCCTGCTTAATTCCTGATTATACCATTGGAGATCTCCAGGCAACCTTGGTGTGGTGGAGATGTACCATCCTGACTACATCCAACACAGGTTGTGCTACTGTGCTTGGCTGGCTAGGCAGGGAAGGGCTGTGTGAGGGTGAGAAGCCAGTCCTTGCCCAGAAGCAGCACCCATTTCACAGTTCAAGTGTTTTGAAAAAACGGGATACGCTTGGGTAGCAGTTCAGTATTCAATAACACCTTCATGTTTTTCTCACTTTTGTTTCTTCATGCAGCTGCCAGCTGTATAGTGGTATCACAGTGATAAATTGGGGATATCTGAAAAAAAAATTAGCCTGTTGTTAAGAGTCAAACCCAATCCTCAGGATGGATTTCTGAAGCATTCCTGTCATCTTGTCCTGATAAATCTGTTCTCACACTGTTTCTTACTATTGGAGATAGAATTGCAGCAAAAGTCTTTTAGACTCAAAGCTGTAATATCCAGAGATGTTTTGTTTAGTGTAAAATCAAGTGTGTTGTATGAACTTCAAGCAAGGTACATTTGAGCTGAGTACTGGATTATGAAGAATGATGTATGGAGCTTCTTTAACTGTGTGGAGTTAGATTTGATTCCTAGCAAATAAGTGACAGATTCATACGTAGCGAAAAATTGAAGTTCTCATCTATATATTGTTTTTATTATATTTTCTTTGCTTCAGGCTCTAACATATCAAAGACACTGTGGGTGAAAAAGGTAGTTTGATTTCCATCAATAAACGTCTTCATTATTTTTGCAGCTCATGTGCAATTTTGGCTATTACATGGTGGTAAAAAAGACAAGGGAAAAGCATGAAATAATTCATTGCAGTCCAGAGGAGCTTAGACTGGGAGCACTGCTAATATTTACAATTATCACCAAGCCCTTTCTGTGCCATATCCATCTTAGATTTAGAATTATGCTTCTGGCCCAGTATGAGGATGTCGGTATGTTGGTTTGCATCTGTCTGTGCCATATGCAGAGTAAGACAAGAATTCCTCCTGCTTTGTTTTTTAATTTTTTTATTGTACCTCTCCAAAATCAGACCAGCTGTTGCTTAGATGCTGCCTTTCACAAATGCCAGCACTCTTTAAAAATCTCAAGGATTTGTTATCTGTGTTGTTCTATTTTGTTATCATCTGGGAGGAAGGTTTTGGCATGGCCAGTACTGCGGGCCCTTTGTCACCCTGCTCATGTGGATCAAGCACACTTTTGCTGCTGAACAGGGTGGTTAGTGTTAGGCACAGGGTTCCACCAGGGCCAGGTCAGTGGCTTTGGGTTTTCTTTGCCTGGTGTCTCTGTTTTATTAGGTAAAATTAATGTTTTTTTGCACCAGACAGCACATTTCTAATAATTTATGAATGAAAAGTCCCTTTGCATCTCTTTGCTTGCCAGCCTGATGCTACCTCTGTGTCTGTGCAAGCATCTGGCTCCTTCTGGTGTTTGCACTGCTTTACCTTGTGCTGCTGGATCTAAAAATAAAATCCATATGTGTAAGAGGAGCTGGTGTCCAGGCACACTTCCGGTAACACAATTCCAAAAGTCACACTGAATGCAGCAGAAACCCCCACTGCCCAAGCTTCTCTGAATGTTTAACTAACAGGAGAAAGGAGAGGAAAAAGAAAGCAACAGAGGAGAAATTGGGAGCTACAGGAAGAAGGCTCAGGGATGTTGCCACAGTATGGAGCATCATAGGCTAAGTACTGTTTGGCACACTTAGTTTTATGGAAAAGACATTGTAAAGCTGTGGAAGACCCCAAATTTTGAACAAGTGGTGTATGTGAAGCCTGAGAAAAATGGAAATGTTTTCCAGCAGCCTACAAGAAATGTGTAAAGGGAGGGGCTATTGTTTGTATTTCAGCAGCCCTGTGCAAAGGTCTGGCTCAGCCCAGGGAGGATGGCTGAGATCTGCAAATGAAAATCCCCAGGAGAAAATATGAATCTAAAAATTAATCAATTTTTTGTCTGCTTAGTAAATAAACAATGTGAATGACAGAGAGTCAACATTCTAAAGAGAAAATCTCATCCTAATAGTCATAAGCTTTATGAATTTTAAAGTTATCACAGTGTATTTTTTTCTACAGGAAAGAGTTGTTTCAGCTAAAACCATAATTAAAAATTAATATTTGATTTTGTACCGAAGCAGTACTTCCAAACAAAAGTTTGTTCCTTGTCACTGACTGAAACCTTGATTTTCATGTGCAGTGAGCTCAATGTTTTCAGTTAATCTGTGATAATGCTATAATGAAGTAGCAAGAAAAAACTCTGGGTTTTTTTGTTGTTGTTTTTGTTTTTTTAGTTTGGTAAAAAAATCCTAGAGGATGTTTTAAGGAGTTGATGGGGAGACTAAGCTGTCTCTTGATGAAAGATGGGGGTGCTTGGTGAAGGACTGAAAAAGAACATCATAAGGAGAGCCTGGCTGTGTTCAGGGTATGTGGCAGGCATCTCTTGGTGTGATGCACAGAGAGCAAGGGCAAGCAGGTTTTTTTAAATAGCTTACATTGGGACTAATTTTTTCTGGTTTGGGGTTGAAATACTTGTGTCCTGCTGAACCCATTTCTGCATTGCTGAACCTGCGCTCTGAAAGGGCTCAGCAGCCAGTATGGTAATGAACCCATTTCTATCAAAATGGCCTGTATTATTATTCATGTTTATTGGCTGCAGAGCAGTTCAGGAAGCACTTTTCAAACAGACACACTGAAATATTTTCTTTTAAACAGACCCAGCAGCTATTTGTATTTCCTTTGCCTGAATCCACACCCCCCAATGCAGTCTTAATTATAGTGACACCAAATGAGACAATTATTGCAATACGCGAAAAAGACACTTTTGGGAAAGGCTTTGGATAGTATTAGCAGTTCTGCTATACTTTACATCTAATTAGGGCTGTTCCACAATGTCACCAACCCTCTGTCATTAGCCTATGAACTCCCTGGCTGCAGCGATGCCTTTGCCGGACCGGCGGGGATGTGTCAGACCGCGGCCACACTCCCCCAGATCCTTTCACGTGTGGATCCTTCGTGTCGACCCTTTCACTCCCCTCCCATTCCCTCTCCCGCCTTGCTTCCCCCCACCCGTGGTGTGACATTTTCTTCATGACAGTCTGTCACCGAACTGCACTTGCTGCTGCCTCGGTAAAGGCTTACAAAGAGAGTGTAACAGCCAGTGGCCAATCGAGTTTGTGCAAGCTCCACCAGCTATGGATGAAACATCCACGAGAGAGAATAAGGACTTAGAAGAAAGCTGGATAAAAGGGCTGCGACGGGAAGCTAGCTGGCAGGTTAGTGATACAAAGATGTGTGCTTGCAAGTGGATTAAATCTCAGCACTAAAAATCTCTGAACTTTTTAACCTAAGCGTAGGTGAAACGTGTATGTTTATTTGTAACAATGCCTGAAAGCATATTCCTACCAGTTATCTTTATCTTCTTATTTTCTGAGAAAGAATAGTTGTAAGATTCCAAAGCTATGTATTCCAAATTGTAGGGCAAGTAAATAGTTTTATAAATCTGCAGGCATTACTAAATGCACATTTGCTTAATAAAGATCCTTGCAATAACAAGTTGCAGGTGCCTACTGTAATATCAAAGGAAATATGTGCCTTGTGTCTGTATATATGCAAGTTTAGTCCATTTAAAAATAATAATAGGCCACCTGTCACCCTGTTTCTTAATTCTGTCATAGAAACTGTAACAATGGATTTCTTTCAGCTTCTTTTAATGAGGCAACATCTTTAAGTGCACAATGCTTGTTTTCTTTATCATGCTGGACTCACAATAGATGTCTATGCAATTCAATCCAAAAGCAGGCATTTTTCATTAGAGTGTGCAGAGCAATAGGGTTTACATTATGTACCTTTCTGGAGTTTGCAGAATTAGATACTGTTTCAGACCTGCTAAGCCCCATGAGTGGTTGTGATTGCTCTTTACATTGCATCCTAAGCATCGTCTGTGCACTTTTTTCTGCTCTATTGCATTTTAATTAGTCAGTCAACAATATTCAAGAGTTGTGTAACCAAATGATTTTTTTCCCTTTCTGTTTCTTACAAGGAGCTTTAAAAGATGTGTTGTTGTTGTTGTTACTTATTACTATGTTTTGGTTATGCGATCATACCAAATTCAGAAAAAGTGGTGCTTTGAGCTTTTCTTATTAGGTGAAGCTGTGCAAGAGTCTCAGCTTGGTAAGAGTTACTGCAGCAGTCTAAATGCTACAAAGTGTGCTCCCTTACCCCAGAAGAAAAGCTGATTTAGTTTGGTCCCCTTCCTATGACTTTGTTCTAGAGTAGGAAATACAAATATCTTTTCAGAGGAGAGTATACTCTGTGCAGTGCTGCTTGTGGCTTGTGTCATGGTGCCTTTCTGATTATCTCTCTGCATCACTGGCAAAATGAAGTATAAAATCAGGATGTTGTGAATATCAAAGCCAAATGGTCCCTTTTCTCTGTAAAGCTGGGAAAGCAGGTGTGTGGAGGTAAAGGAGAGGAGAGGGTCACAGTGTGGGCACAGCATGGGAGACTGCCACTGCCCCCAAGGATTGGGCTCCACAAGTGGGTGAGGGAGTGGAAGACCTGCAGGCAATGAGGGGAAAGCAGGAAGAGGTCTGACGTGTTGGAGGTACCTGCAGCTAACTTATGTACACCTCTAAATGATCTGCAAATCTGTCCTGTTTCCCTGGTTTGTGCTGTTTCTGTTGGGTCAGATGAGTGAAGAGTGAGTTGGGAAAATATGGAAGCAATTTTCCTCTGATGCCTGGCTACAAACCAAGCATGCCATGGTGAGAATTAATTTCTAGTCAGGTGGTTCTGCCTCCTTTTTGGGTCAGGAAGCACCTGTTGTGGTGGCAGCACGTGAGGGAAGGACTCGTGTGCTGTAGGTGTCATACCTACAGCTGTGAGATGGACAAAAGTGGAACCTTATCTCTTAGGAGACAATGTGCCCTGCTACCCCTGCATGGGTGCTTAAATGTCCCTCTCTCTTCCAGGCAGAAATGCTGATTTGATCAGCTTCCCTTCAGCAGGGGCACAGGGATGGCAGCTGTAGTAGATGTTTGGCTCAGGGACTGCAACTCTGATACACCTGAGTGAGATGTTAGAGAGGCCCCTGGGAAAGGGTTATCCAATTCTCACTCTGATTGTAACTCATCCCATACTTCTTCACGATGTAAGGTCTTCAGAAGTCCCAGGGTAGGGCAGAGCATCAGTCTTGAAAGGAGCTGATTTTAGAGTGAGTGCTGCAAGAGCCAGAGCTTCTCTTCAGTCCTGTCTGCTGGGGAGCTCCAAGGTGATGGCGTACATCCTTTCTTCTTAAATGGGCCAATTTTTTTTAGCACTAGGGTCTTATATCCATATTTAGTCTCCTAAATAAGTGTCCTGGTTTTCTGAAGTGCTGAGTATCCTGGGAAGCCAACAGCCATTTCAGTTTTCTTGGGCTTCAGCATGTGAGACCTGTGCGTCAGAGTGTGTGGTGGTGGGTACCTGCGGCACGGTCCTGGGGTCAGAGGCAGGCTGTGGTGTCACATGGCAAGCACCATGGAGTGGCCACTGTGCCAGTCTCCCTCTGGAAGTGACAGACGTGGCAATTCTCACTTTGCACTTTGAAAAATCAGGCCGCTTATTTAGCAGGCTAAATATAGGTTAAGCAGCCAAGCTTGAGCATCCTGCTTTAAAAATTCTGGTGATAGTCGTCATCTATCATACCTTTCAGCCAGCACACTCGTCATGCTGTGAGAGGTCTGTGCAGTAGCTCCATGCACATGAATAAACATCAGCTTACTAGTAAAAGAAGGAAGGAGCTTACAGTTTTTCTTTCAAGGGGATATACAGTTTGGAAATCGATCACATTCTCTCTCTCCATAAAGAGAGTTTTCTCTTAAGAGAAAAAAAACCAAACGTTGCTAAAATGATAATTCTGTTTTTATCACTGAACTTCTAATTTTTGTCTTCTGTTGTTCTCATCATCTTGGACTTTGCTATAGTGGTCTATATCTATTTTTGATTTTTTCATGTAGAGAGGTGGGCTTTCTTGCTCCTCTTAGCAGACCTTCAGAACAGGTTTTCAACACTTCCCATAACCCCTTTTCCTGATGTTTCCTTGGGAACAGCTTCTGACATCTGACAGATCTATAGCTGTCACAAAGCTAGCAGAGTTTTACCACAGACCAGGCACATATTTGGGTGACCGCAGCTGTGCTGATAGACTAAAGGTTAAGAAATCTATAAGGGTCTAGATGTCAATATTTAAAGAAAAAAGTCCTGCATATTTATAGAAACAAATGGATTTTCCTTCACATTTACCCATCCAGGGAAAGTTGTGCTCTCTGAGATGACAGAGTAACTCCAGTTAGTTTAAAAGCAAATTTTTCTTCTGCAAGGGAGAGCAAACAGTAATCCAAATGTTCTGAGAAAGGAACGGTGCACCAATCCCAGCAACTTATCAGAGCCACGAATCCTTCTGCTGACATACTGAGATCTTGAAAGCCACAGTTTTCTTCCTAATTGATGGCTCAATCAGAGTATGGCCTCTGTCTCAAGCTTACATTAAGCTTTGTCCTTGATGTGCTGAGTTACTATATAGTCTAAAATATGCTGTCTGTATTGCAGAAGGAGGGGTACAGAGAAAGAAAGATGTAAGTCATTCCAGAATAATTTGGGATCTTTCATCAAGATAGGCATGCAGTTGATGGAAAACAGGCATTTTTTCAGAGCCTTCAGCAGTTTGATGATTGTTTCCTATGGAATAATAAAAGCAGACATCTCTTGCCATTTTCATTCAATTTTTAGTTCTCATAAACATTTGTGGAGAGCAGGAGTAATTTGTATGAAATGAGAGCTTATCAGGCTTTCGGAAGGCTGGGAACAGAGCAACACATGGTATAAAGTGCAAGAGACACAATAACCTCTCTTCTCCTTTTCAGTATGGCCCATAAAATTAATATTAATTGGAAAAGAATACTGGGTAATCGCTGTACATGTGTGTGGATTATATGTGCAGGTGTACATCTGTCCATCTGCATGGACATGTCCATGTAGTGTGTTCACATCTTCAAGGTATGGCAGTGCTGAAGAGTGAATGTTTTGGAAAAGGACATTTAGAAATCCCTCTGTGAAGTAATATGTAAAAATTTCATATTACTTCCTGTTCTGTCTAGAGTAGCCTTTCTTAAACCTTGTAAAATTTCCAGTTCCTAATTCAATAGTTTCATAAGTATTTGCTCTCTCAGATCAACTAAAATAATACACAACGTTAAGCCATCAAAATGTTTGTGTTTTGCTTCTTCCTTGTTTCACGAGGACATAAATGCCATTCTGTGATGATAGAAACACAAGCAAAAGAACCTGCAGATTCTTTCTTTTTTTTTTTATTTTAATTTTTACTGATCACAGTGGCACTGTTGTTCTGTGTTGGTAGTTGTTGCTGCCAAAGCAGCACTATTAAACACCTGGTGATTCTAGCATGGAATATAATCTGCTACTTCTTGTATTATTTCACAAGTCTTCCCTGTGTTCCTCCATGATAATGGATGTGAAAGTACTGGAAAATCAATCTTGGTTGCTCAAAGAATGCAAGATTCAGGTGTAGTGTACCCAATAGCACCATTGTGCTATGTTTGCTGTGAAAACTAAATACCTTCAAATGGTGAAGTGGATTAAATTTTTTTGTGTATGTGTTTGGTGTTTTTTTGTTGTTGTTTTGCTTTGTTTGGGTTTATTTTTGGTTGGTTTGGGTTCTTTTGGGTTTGCACAGATGAGGAATGGATATGATCCAGTTATCTTAAACCAATAAATTCTGAAACTTAAGTTTTTAATGTTCTAGTGAATATTGAGTTTACAAGACAATCATTGTAAAAAGGTCTACTGCTGGATTAAGTGTGTGTATTTTATTGCCTGTTGTGATACTTAAGGTCCATGGCTGCAAGCTCCAGGGTCCAGGGGTGGGTGGGCTGGATAGACTTCCAACCCCTCCATCCACATGGGTTACCATGACAAAAGATATTGTGGAGGCTTCACAACATGATTGGCAACTGAGCAGAAGCATATGAACTGGAAATTCTTTATCATTTCTGCCCACAGTTGTTGTTTTGGCATTTGCTTTATTTGGTTTCATATATGTAAAATATATACATCATGCTTCAAGGGTGATACTGATGAAGGGAACTGTTATCTAGGAGTATTTGTGAGAAAATGAGTCTTATACCTAAGGTGGAGGCTGTTAGTCCTTGGCAGTGCAGTTGTGTCTTGGGGTCATTAGGCTCTGGTGCTGGTATTTGACTGACTGTGATGTTACATGGGCAACCTCTGACCTTCCTCAGGCCATGTTGGTTTGCCATGAGCCACTGGCCTTTGGCAGTGGTGGACAGGCTGATCCCACTCCAGTCTGCTGGTAGGGATGAGGGATAGGGCTTCTATGAGGCCAAAATGATTTGTCTTATTTTCCTCACGCCACAGGAAGTGTTCTGTCCTTAGTGCTCATCACCAAGTGGAGCAGAAGGGGAATATTTCCTCGTGAGGCAAGACAGTGCCAGTCCTTCTAAAAGCTGGGATCAGGCTCATAGCCATAAGAAAAGAGACATATATGCACCAGGATAGTACGAGGTGTCTTTTTGATAATAAAATACCTAATTAGTGTAAAGAGAGATAGGACTAATGTGTGATATTGTATGGACTGTAGTTTTAGAAATCAAACACCCTAAGACTAAACCAAGGGAGAGGTTCTACCAACCTTGGCCATTTAATACCCTGGGAAATGCACTGTGTGTGTCGTGCTTAGCTTGCCATTGCTCAGTACTTTACGCCTGTTCATAACCATTCACAGCACTTAAGATCTAAAGATACACTCATCCTTTGATAGGACAAGGTCAATTATTCTCAATTTATTGCTGGTACCAAGGCATTTATGCAGTTTTATTTATAAGCTTAGTTTATGTTTTTCTAACATTAAAGACATTTGATAGTAAAACTGAACATTTCATTTGAAGATTATTTGTTCTGTGACATATTTTTATTAAAAATGTGCATGTGTATATTCCTGTAAATGATACAAACTCTACATTTTGGTTTTCCAAGACACCACTTAGCTTCTTTTAAACATGCTAATAGAAGGCTGTGCTATCCTGAGGTATGAATGTGAAGTGTGCTGATGGGCAGACATCTGGGTCTGAGAATAACATTAATTAAACTGCCAGCTTTTTTCACTGGGTTTGTTCTTAGAATCATTCAGGCTTTGTGTTTTCCCCTTAAACTACTAGGATGAGTATCCAGAGCCACCTTTTATACTTTCATCTTTTAGTACCAGTGTTGTTTCAGAAAAATCTGTACATGGGTGGCACTGTTTCTGCAAAGCCTTGGAGGGAGGCAGGATTAAATCCATCCCTGTGTAATGAACCACTTAAGCATGGGTGTAAGAAAAACCTTTATTAACTTTCTAGCTTGATAGAAATACAGGGTGGAATGGGATGAATAGAATATAGAATAGAGCAGAGTAGAATAGAATAGAATAGAATAAAGACTCAGTTGGATGGGGCCTACAATGTCCATCTAGTTGAGCTACGTGACCAGTTCAGGGCTGAGCACAATTCAAAGTGTGTTACCAAGGGCATTGTCCAAGTGCCTCCCAAACACTGCTGGGCCTGGGGCATTAACCACCTCCCTAGGAAAACTATTCCAGTGTTTGACCACCCTCTTGGTAAAGAAATGCTTCTTAATGTCCAGTCAAAATTTCCCCTACCACAGCTTTGAACCAATCCCTCAGGTTCTGGCCTGGATCTCAGGGAGAAGAGATCAGCACAGCTCTGTTCACCTCCCCTCTTCAGGAAGCTGTAAAGAGCAATGAGCTGCTGGTTTGCTGATAGAAACCTGGGGGCTTCCTGGCTCATGCTGTGCTGGAGGTTTTGTTCTGTACCTACTCAGATCTTCTAAAAATTTTTATTCCTGGCAAGGGGCTTTTTGACAACTGACAAAAACAATCAAGTAATATTTTTGACTGTGCTATATGAATAACTTCTCTGTTTATTATTCTCTCAAAATCTATAAGGAAACATCTGTATTAAAGAAGTATTTCTCAGGCATACAAACCATATTTATTTCCATTTTACACATAAACTATATTTAATTTCTATGAATTATATTTTAATTCATAAGAAAGCACTAGTTGCCATCACGTACTCACTTCTCTGGTGTTATCACATTTTAAATGTTCCCTGAGAGCTCTGCACTGTGGCTGGTCTGCTTTTTGTCAGACTCAGGGCAATTATATGCCAGCTCTGGAGGCAGATAGTTGGCGCCTTAGAAGAAACTTTCACCTCCCTCTTCCAGGTTATCCCAGGCAGAGTTTAACCTGTTTACATTTTTTTGCTAATTTAGTCTTTTACTTGCATAGAAAATTACTGCCAGGCATGCCTGAAAGAGGTGAACAAATTATCTTCAAAGGAAAAGAAAACATTTTTGGTTGTGTGACTGGTCTTTAAAATATGTTCCAGTGTATTTCAGATGGGGATGTGTGGCCAACGTGCAGTTCAGAGTTCATGAAACTTCTGGAATTTGTGCATGTCCTTACAAAAAATTGCAGTTGAGTTTTTTCCCCCCTACATAGTTCTGACTGATGAATCATACATCTCTCTCAATCCTATCTCCCACAACATTGTGGCATGGAATTCAGCACTCCTCTTGCTGTGGCTGTTGGCTCATCATTTTTGTTTTGCTGGGGGATTTTCACAGGCCCTGAATCTCAAGCTGAGCTGGGAAGGAGGGCAGTTGGTCAGCAAGTTATCATTGGCATCTGCTGCTCCTTCCAGCAGATCCTGGCACACTGCTCTCAGCTGACTCCCAGCCCTCACCCACCCCAGCGGGCTGGGGCTGTGGGAAGGCAGTGCCACACAAGGCCATACCTATCTGGGCACTCCTCCAGATGCCTCCATTTCATTCTTCTTTCTCTCCACCCACTTACTGCCAGATAGTAAAAAATAGTAAACTTAGCTTTTCTGATTCTGAGAAGAATCCTCTCTTCTAATATTACTGGACTTAGGAACACTCATTGTTTGACACCACAAATTACATGACTAAACTTGGTCTTCAATAGGAATGCTGCACAGTTGTTCTACACAAGCTGTTGCAGACTTCCTTGATCACTTTAATTGGAGGACAGGAGGTCTTCAACATTTTAAACAGCTGACAGAAGTATATGTTCTCAACCCCTTCCCTCTAGCTAAACCTGTGATGTGTCAAATCCGTCTCCAGGACACAGACAGTGCTGTACTTTTGAACTTTTACCATATTATCCGCTCTGCTTTGCCCTAAGCTGGTTTTCTGGAAAATGAGATGGATTTTGCTTCTTGGCAAAAATAACTATAGAGAGCTGGAAAATCCAAATGAGCTGATACATCTTTTGTTAGAACTACATTATTACCAAGCAAATTTTTTTTTTTTTTGGTATGTTCACTGTATAGGTGCACTTGTATATTTTCTTGATTTGATTTTTATCATAAAGTCATCAAACAGTACATCTTTTTATACCTAATGTAGAATTCATTTCAAAATAACATAATGAAAGAGGTAAAACTTCATATTCCACATTTTGGTTTTTGTAGGAAATTAAAAATATTTTGGATATAGATTTTTCAACTAGTAACATGAATTATAGGAGCTGATAAATGTGAGATTAATAGCTAAGAAAACAGTAATTTCAGATGGATAATTTAGATTTTTATCATTTATTAATCATAAAAAGTAAACCTGCTGTATAACTAATTTTAGTTTTATCAAGAAGATGAATTGTTCCAGCTAATGAATGTATAGATATTCTATGCCAAAGGCATTCGTAGGAATCTGTTAATCATTTAACTGTGTCATGGCATATGCTTTGTCTTCATAAAGCAATTAAAACATATAACTTTCTCCACTAAAATGCATGTTGGTCTTCAGTGCCTACAGCAAATTAGGACAGCATTTGTCTTAAAATACACTTCAGAATTGCAGATACAGAAATTTAATGGGGATAGTGTCTCCAGGTAGGGACTCTTGCCAGGCAGCCTGCACAACCACCATGTGAAGGAGGTGCTGTTTGCAGAGTTTTAGGGAGCTGATACAAACTGGTCACCTAGGCTGAGTGGAGGACTCATGTGAATGGTCTCATCCTAATCAGCTGGGTGTGCTTCCCTTCTTGGGTGGAAATGTGGGCATAAACATGTGAAAATCTCTTTTTCCATTTAAAATCTTTGGGATGGGGCCTATCTGTTGCATTAAATTCATGTAAGAAATGATCTCACTGGGACTTACTCTTGGCAAGGGTTTAGAGATGCTGCTGTAATACAAATAACAGTGCTGATTGCTGCTGGCCATTTTCCTGAGGTGGCATATGCAGTTGAACCAAAGCTAGGGGTTAGAGGGTAATAGTTGCACTCAGGGTTATTTTTAGTCCACCCTAGAAGAGACTGAGAAATTTTTAAAATGGATTTTTGTATTTAAGGAAATTACAGCTTTCTGGAAAAACTTCCGAGCTGTGACAAAAACTGGGAGACAAGAGGGTGTTTAAATCTGGGGACTGGATTTCTATATTCTGGTCATTCAATGCTGTTTGCTGCATCTCCTTTCTTCCTTCTGGTGAGGTGAATGAAAGAGAAGTGTGAATGTTGTTTAGGTTTTATGTACAGCATTGTTGCAATGTCAGAGCAAATGCAGATAGAGATAGACAGAAAGCCAACAGTGGATAAATCAAAAGACAACAAGCACTCAAATATTCAGATCTAGCTAATCCAGCTCTAAACCATTTTGTTTGGCTGGTTAACGACCTGTATGTTGCTGTACCACCTATACTGTGTTATTTTATTTATATCTTTAATACATTATCAGTAGGCGACATCATGGGTAAAGCACTGTTGCTAAAAGAGAAGGGAAAATTATAGTTATTGCTATAATAAACAGCTTGAGAATATCTTTTTAAGAAGATTGCAGTGATATGAAAGGAAATAGCATGAGATTGCAACATCAATTATTTAGAACAATGTCATTATATTCATTTTTTACCCTATTTCTTTTCTCAGAGGCAAAGTTCAGTCTTTACAGCATCAGGTTCTGGAGGCATGAAATGCCTGCTTGGGTCAAAAGTCCACAGCTTCCTGATGAACCAGGTGGTGAGACTAAGTGGGAGCATGTCCTTGAATGGATGAGGCAGAGGTTCTCCAGAGGTGGAGATGAGGGGGTGCCTGAGTGCTCCCAGCATTGCTCCTGTGTGTCTCACCCAGCTGCAGCTCTGCTGGACAGGAGAGGTGCCCGTGGCCTTAGGTTTTCTGGGACTTTGAGGAAAATAGTAATTTTAGGCCATCTTGCCCTAGTTTTAACAGGCTTCTGGGAATAAGAAAGGGAAAATGGATCTTTGTAGAGACTTAAAGAATGTTACTGAGAGGGAGGGGATGAAATTGGGTCCTTATGGAGCACTGAACCTGGTTTATAAATGGAGTGAGGAAATGTAAGTCATTGTGCACTTCTAAATTTGGGACTTTTGTATGGATATTACTTAACTAAAGACAGAAACCTTTCCTGAAAAAGAAAATGCAATTGTGCAGGGCAGGTAGGAATGCTCGGGTTTCATTAGAAATGAAACTAAAAGCAATAAGCAAACAAAAGAATAAAAATGTTTTCTTTTTTCCTTCTTTTCCCCTTCCATTTAATTCTGTTCACAAGTAAGAACTACTTCAGAAAATAAACTAAGGAGGTGCTACTAAGCATGCAGGTTGAGAACATCACACCTCTTGCTTATATTGATGTTTGGAAACAATGCTATGAACAATCCACTCAGCAATAGTTTTCTCAGTGCAAGTAAAATTTTCAGTGACATAAACCTCGTAAAAATAAATGATATTTTATATAAATGCTGAGTGAATACACAGAAGCTGTGAATACAGTTAGGATAGCTGCCACTGCTTAAAGGTCAGTAAAGCATAGCATTAAACAGCACATTTTGTGTTCCCAGACACGTAACCCATGATAAATTTTATGCAGTACATTTCTGAAATACCTATGGACGCATTTTTGTCAATAATTCACAATCCTTTAAAAGCTTTTTTTGCCGTTTGACAATCAATAGCAGGACACAATGTCTATAAAAGTTGCTGGTACTGGACTTCCACGGTCAGTTTAATTGGAGGACAGATGATGCTGATCTCCTGCAGCAGCTGATATGTCCCCAAGCCCTTCCTTCCAGATAAACTTATGAGATGCAAGCCCAGTCGGCAGGATATGTGCAGGACCTTTAGCCAAGTGCTCTGACCATTTTCTCCAGGGGAGGTTTTTATTGCTTGTTGTCTCCCATTGCAAGGTGATGGGTTTTTAAAGCAAGCGTAGGAGGACTCAGAATGCATATTAGTATGAGATATTTAGTGGGAAATGTCATCTCTACAACACGATTTTTTCCTGCTTCTGTTTGCTAATGTAAAGTCAGCAGAAGTAAATTAGCTGGCAGATTTCAATGGAGAATGTTACCTGCGTCCTCTGCCAGATAGCATGTGGAGTGCCAAATTAGAATTGATTTCTCAATAAAATTGAGTTCAGCCTCCTCAACATAATTTAAGACAGAATGACAAAATCTCCCTCACTCACTTTTTAATTTTATTATTTTTGGTCAGTTTTGTTCCTGGATATTTTTGCTGCCCTAATTGCTTGTTATTATATTCTTCCTCGAATCTTTTCCCTTGTCCAGGAAAACAAAACCTCATCTGCTTTTATAAGCAATTGAGGAGTAAAGTAAAAGGAAAAGGACTTCTACACATCACCTCCCTTGTACCTCCTCACACTCCTAAGACTATTCTGGCCTCCAAGCCAGGAGCACAAGTTCTCTCTCTGTGCTGTGACTCAGATGCTGAGAGCACAACAAGCTGTTTACAGTCCCATCCTCATTTCTCCTTCCCACTCACAGCACGTTGCTTTGGGAACCACCAACCAACCTAATTAAAACAAATTTTTCCTATTGTGGGAGCAATTCCCCAAATGCTCCGCCTTGCCAGAATCATGCTGTGTCTGCTCAGTTCACTACCTCCATCCAGCTCCCAAAGATGCTCATCTTACTGTAAAGAAAATCAATGCCTTCTAATGTGGCATTAGTTCTTAAATTCAGCACATTTATCACATATACTTCTACAGAACCTGAGGTAATATATGGAAGTGAAAAAAATATCTTCTTTTTAAAAAGACTTGCAGAGTAAGTGGCTTCTGAAACATTAGTGGTGCCTGTTACATCACTGAGTAGAAAAGCTATTCAGAACTAAATAAAGCAGGGGTTTAGGTGGGGAGGCACAGGTGGAAACACAAGATGGCAGCACTGTAAGGATTGCAAAAGATCTGGAAGTGTAACCACGACCTGTAATTTGCTGACTTGATTTCTGCAGCAGAAAAGGCATTGCACCCATTCATTATGCCTAGCCCAGCCTTACAGCCTTGCAAGGACAGCAAGATTTCAAGATGCCATGATGACTGTCCTCTTTCCTCAGTGACCAGGACCTATTTCTCACCCCACATGAACTCCAGGAGAGGTCAGTGAGGTTGCATGGCTGCGGCTGTTCAGATCAGTCTTCCAGAGCACTGAAATCTTCCATCCCTTAGCTCATTCTCTGGAAATCAAAGTATAACATGGCTTCAGAAAGCACAAGCATTCATCTGCTCTCACTTGAGTGCCTGTAGTGTCTAGGGTAGAATAGTGTATGTTTGCCAACCCTTTTTTAGCAAAGACAGAGTTTACAAGGAGTGCCAAGCAGTGTAGTAGGTCGGTGGCATATCTCAAAATACTTCTATTTTTCAGCTTTTCGCCCCTGCCTTCTAGTTCCATCATTTTCTAGCTTTATTCTTCCATCAGAATGCCTGGACCAGCCATTTTTACATCCCCTTTTTTTGTCCATTTTTTGAGAGCTTCATGGAACATGACACTTCTCCTTTTTTTTTTTTTTCAAGGGAGATGGGTAGTACCTGGAGTATTCAGTCTTCTTTCTGTTCTTTAATCATCCAGACTATACTGGCATGTAGCTGTTCCCCATGCTCGGCTCTCCTTTCATTCTCCCTTTTTGCTCCTCATATGCTGTGGTTCTAGGTTTCTTTGTTCCCACCTGTAGCCTGCTTATTTTTCTCTATCTGCATAAGTGCACCTAGAACATAAATCCTGCTTTACAGATTGTGGAAGGATAGAATGTAAGAAAATAAAAATAGTGCAGAAGATAGTCTCACACCTGAGGAGTTGCAGCTGTACTAATCCCCAAATATTAGGAACAGGCCTGCCCTTAATAGGCCACAGCTGTGTCCAATGAGTGCTACAAAAGAGTGGGTTAGCTGCTTGAGGAGAGAGCTGAAGTTTGTTGGTTGTGCTGTGAAGGGGGTTGGAGTTTGTTGTCTGTACGGTGAAGAAGGAATTAGTGCTGTGAGGAGATGCCCATGAGAAATCACCAAGAAGGTATGGAACTTTTGTAATTCAAGAACAACAACAGATGTTTATTACTAAATCTTTGAAAGGACTGGAAATGCATAAGACTTTTTGCTACAGTTTTACTTATTTGTGGAACAGATTTTTCTAGTAAACCCAGAAATAAACTCCATTGATACCACATGGTGCAATGTAGGTATCAAGCCACCAAGTGGCTGCCATAATTTCTGAAGAGATTAAGTGCTCAGTGAGCAGTGGCAAACACTGGGCCATATGCTTAATTTTAAGTATGCTAGCAATTGAGTGGAGATGGTTTATACTAGTAATACACTTAACTTCATCATATTCTAAACTGCCCATGGCTTGGTGGAGCATCTGAGCTACTTACACTCCCAGGTGGAAAGCTCTAATGGAGTAGGAAGTGAGATAACTGAAATATCGTCTAACTAAACGAAAGACTTTTGTTAGGGTGGAGTACTTCTGTTTCTGGCTGTTTGCAGAATGTGGGAGTGAGAATTTAATTTGAAGGGTTGGTTGTCTCTGCTTGAGTGTATATGCAGACTGGCTGCTGGATTATGTGGGTGTGCTTTCTGGGATTGCTGCTGCTTGAGAACAAGGTGATCATCCCAGGTGAAAGGGCCGAGATGCGAGGGCTGAAATGGAAGAGTACTCCTCCACCCCTGGAAGATGCTGTAGCAGAAATCTTTATGCTACCCAGTGCCCAGTTCTTTGGTCCAAGATCTCTCTTAATTGCTTCAGTCAAAGGATAGGGCAGATGTTGGTGTAGTATATCCATTAGCAGGCTTAGAGTTCCCCTCATCCCGGTGGATTTGGTCCTGAGATCTCTCCTGAATACAGGCACAGGTTTGAGACTTGCCCTGCTTTCATTCTTTCCTCGCTGGCTGGAGAGAATAAATGGATTAACTAACACTTTTAAGAGGAGTCTTCCTGGCAGTTGTTGAGTCTCAAAATGTCGATTCTCAAGGCTGACTTCACAAAGGATTTAGTCCTATCTTTTGCCAGCAGGTTGAAATTACCCTCTATGTTTATTGTATAAAAAAAAAAACCAAAACAACCGAGTGAAAGAAAAAGAATAAAAAACATTCAAGAGAACAGGGATTTGTAAAGGTGGGTTTTGGTGACTGAGAGCTTATCCCATAGAGTGTGTATAGTGGGATGCGTAGGGTACAGCAGCAGAGAAAATGAAAAGTGCTAGGTCATCCCGTCCTCTTCTCAGGCACACGCGAATCCCCTTGGTAGTGCAGGTTTATTTGCAGGAATGCTTTGTCCCTGAGTCACGCTGCTTGGGGAGAGGCTGTTACATATGCAAAAAGGAAAAGAAAATATACTTGGGTGCTTTGTCTTCTAGAATTTTCACCATTTCCCCAAAATAGCTATTTTTGGTGAATAGGCTTGAACCTGACAAGCAGTATATACACCATGTGCTAAGTGTTTTTATTATTTAGTGTTTTATTTACTATTAATGTATTTTTAGTAAGTATTGGGATTTGCAACACTTCCTTTGTGAAGCTGTTGTACATTCTGATAGATTTCACTGTCAGAGTTTTTTTGTGACAGTTTGTAGTTTCCTTTCCTTAATTGCTGCTTGTTACTTCTTCTTGTGTCCTCTTGTACCTAATTATAAATGTTAAAATGTCAATTTAGGAAAAATATCAGGGGAGGTTTCACAAGGGTCAGTGCTGATCACAATATTGTTTAATAATTTCCTAAACAATATATAGAGCAATACAATTTGCAGATGATGCCAAATTAAGAGGGATCATAAACACAGTGGAAGGCACAGAGAGAGAAAGAGATAACAAAAGGATATTGAGAGTTTAAAGAACTGTGCAAAAATTAACAAGATGAGATTTAATTTAGATAAAATACAAGGTCATACACTATGGGAGAAAAATACCAACTATATAATGGGAGATGCTGGTTGGAAAACAGCAATAATGGTGATATATTTTACATTTATGTAGCTTCTTTCATCTTACAGAGTCCCAAAGAGCTTTACAAATTATATAAATTAATATAGAAACGACACATAAGGATTATCTTATTCTCCACGGAGACACCTCCTGTGTTGGTGCAGAATATGACAGCTATTCAGCTGAACTCTGCAGTGATGTGTAACAGCTCAGGACAAAATATTACAGGTCCCCTTGAAATGGCAGTAAAAGTTAAGGGAAGCCAGCATTTATGCAGCAGGGCTGCTGAAAACTGTTCTTCTGATGAAAACTGCCAGAACTTTTTTTTTTTTTTTAAGCTGCAGATGATTGAGATCTTAGTTTTACATCTGTCTTTACTGCAGTAATGCAGAGATGAACCCACTGACTGCTGGTGGACACTGGCTGCAGAAGAGCTCATTGTGTGAGACGGTTGGGAAAAGCCATGAGTTTTTTACTGGAATAAACAAATTTATATGACCTGTTCATTAAAGAACATTATCTGTAGTTAGGTGAGGGCTATTCATTTTCACATGGGTAGCGAAGTTTAACTGGAGGGTGTATGAAATGGGTGATGGCAAGGGAAGACACTTGAACTGATGGCTGTGGGATCTGACCAAAAGGGAGACATGAAGAAGAAAATATGGAACTGTAGCATGGAAAATATAAGGGATAACAGAGTAGAAGAACAGGATGGTATGGGATTAATAACACAAGAAAGGTAACAGTGTGGGAGCGTTCAGGGTTAATTTCTGTAATGGCTCTGGTGTTGCTTACCATGTGCATGTTTTCCAGTAAATATTCTTTAAATTGTGGCATATCAGAAAGGCAAAGCAGAATTTGGAGGAATACTGTCTCTGTCCTGCTAACTCTAGGCAGTATTACAAAGGTGGACCCAGGGTTTGCATTTACTGGCCTTTGCTATGTTTATGTCTTACAGTGGAGACACACTGCAGGCTGTGTGTCCTCAGAAGCCAGTGTTGTGTTATTTTCTGATGGTCCTATGCCATGACAGAGTGGCTGCTGGCACAGTGCTCCCAGTGGGATGGGGGGACCTGCACTCACAGTGCTTGCCAGCTCTAACACCCATGTGCTAAGGTGATCTCCAGATGCTAAGGAGTGACAGGAACTAAGGACTTAGAGGGGCCTGTGTGCAGGGTGCTCATCCTGCTCTCTGGGGAACCAGAAATCTTTGCAGGGTCCATGTCTGATACCCCTGATGCAAACTGCAAAATCAGGTCATTGCCTAGGTGACAGCCAGTTGCATGTGTCCCACCAAGGGATGGCTCTCTAATTGGGAATGACGCAGAGCCATTCCAGGCATCGTGTTTGTTGAGGGTTGGCTGTGGCTGGATGCCAGGTATCACTTTCCTCCTCAGCTGGACAGGGAAGAGGAATATAACAAAAGACTCCTGGATCAAGATAAGAACAGGTAGAAATCACTCACCAATTATTGTCAAGGGCAAAACAGACTCAAAGTGGGGAAATTAGCTCAATTTATTACCAAATCTTTCAGAGTAGGATAATGTGAAGTAAAAGCAAATCTTAAAACCAACTTTTCCCTATCCCTTACTTCTTCCTGGGGCTAAATTCAGTCCCAGATTCTCTACCTCACCCCCACAGTGGCACAGGGGGCAGGGAATTGGGGTTGTGGTGAGCTCATCAGACATTTTTCTGCTGCTCTTTCCTCTTCAGAGGGAAGATTCCTCACACTCCACCCTACTCCAATTGAGGTCCCTCTTATGGGAAACAGTCCTCCATTAACTTCTTAAAATTCTGGGCTGCAGTTCTTCACAAATTGTTTCAGCTTTGGTCCCTTTCATGGTGTGCAGTCCTTCAGGAAGAGGCTGCTCCTGCAGGGATCTCCCAAGTCCTGCCCACAAACCTGCTCCAGCATGAACTGCTCTCTCCACTCTTCCACAGGTCCTGCCAGAACCTGCTCCAGGGTGGGCTTTCCAAAGGTTTCCAGCCTCCTTTGGGCATCTACCCTCTCCATTGTGGGCTCCTCCAGGGACTGCAGGTTGCTCTCTGCACCCCTGGAGATCTCAATGGGCCTCCAGGGCACAGCTGCTTCACCATGGGCTGCACCATGGGCTGCAGGAGAATCTTCTCTGGCACCTGGAGCTCCTCCTCCCACTCCTTCACTGACCTGGGTGTCTGCAGAACTCTTTCTCTCATTCTGCATTCTCACTTCTCTTCCATTGCTGTTGCACAGCAGTTTTTATCTCCTTCTTAACTATGTTATCCCAAAGATGCTACAGCTGTGGCTGCCAGGCTTGTCTCTGGTCAGCAGAGGGTCTCTCCTGGAGCCAGCAGGCACTGGCTCTGTCTGATGTGGGGGAAGCTTCTGGCTGCATTTCAGAACAGGCATCCCTGTAGCCCCTCCTTGCTACAAAAACTTTGTCATGCACCCCCCATACAACTTTGTCCTTCCTGGAAGCCTTTTTTATAGCAATGGTCTTTGTGTGCATGCATGTGTCCCACTGAATATAGGTTTAATGCTTTTACCTACTGCTCCAAATTGAGAATTAATTTGTCAGATTTGCCTCTCTGCTTTGTTTCTCTCTGTGATGCCATGTGGTAACATGTGGCTAAAGGGCAGAGGAATGAGAAAGGATGATTTTCTGAAAAGATTCTGCAGTGCCTGTTTGAAGCTGTGTATCTTTAATCTGCTGATTTTTCTTTTCTGCTCAGCAAATAAAATAGAAGTTCTTTTCTTCCCCTCCCACCCACTCAAATATTTTCTGTGCTCATTTGGCTCCTACGCTCTTGAGGTTCAGCTAAGTGTTTGGAGGTGTAACTCCCTGTCCTGTAGGACCATGCAAAGTGAATTTAGATTGACATTTCAGTTTTGGAGATTTTTTACATTTGGAGTCCAGCCATTGCCTAATATTTTTGGTGAGCATCACTAGTGTGACCAGCTGCTACCAAGACCTGCCCAGAGAACAGAATTCACAGGGTCTGATTTTCCACCAGCCTGCCTCTTGTGTCACTACTTGTAGCTGTGCAAACTGCCACCATTGTCCTTCTGCAGCAGTTTCACATCCATTTTGCACAGGGATGACTGACTATAGAGGATGCAAGCCAGTGGAAAATTTACCTTGTGTTCTCTGCTCTATCTTAACCAAGGCACAAACCAGCACCCTCACAGTCTGGTGACTGTAAATCTCCTACTTTTAGATGAGCCTTGTAAGAAGGAGCATTGCCATGGTTAAGCAACTGTGAATCACACTAAGCTTACCTCAGCTAAAATAAACTCCCTTTTTCCTTCTCAATACAGCCCTCCTAGTGGCTGGGTGTTCGTCTCTGCGCAGCTTGGCCAGTAGCATCTCCACACTGCCAGGATCCACAAGCCTTAGAAAAATTGTGCTTTGGGGTTACTACTCCTACACACTGCAGGGATGCTGGCTTTGAGCAAAAAGAATTCAAAACAGTGGGTTTCAAATAAGTAATCCTGAGAAAGAGGGTCTGGGAACTAGTGTGTTATGCTTTTAAAGTGTATTCAAAATCCTTGCAGCTATGTCTGTCTATGGACTAGCTCAAGATTTGTTGAGTTTTGGAAAGAACAAGCATCACCTTTAAAACCTAAAATGTGCTCTTGAAGATCTTTTGAGGGAGCTGTCAAACCAGCATCTCGTTTACTCTTTATTACATCTGAGCAGTAGTTAAAACTGGAAAGGGAAGAAACCAAGCAGCTGAAGGACAGACTTTCTCTCCCCTGGTGCTGCAGAAGTGCCTGCTTCAGTCTTCTGCCATTTTGCTTGAGAGAGCTGGAGCACTTGAGTTATGGTGACATCTATTAGAATTCAATTAGTGGTAGTTCACTGACCCAAATTAACATTCTTTGTTAAGCTCAAGTCAGTGTATATGTATGCTATTTCCAGGCCAAATGGACCTGCATAGAAAAGAGGCTCTGAACCTCTGAGCTTGTTGGCAGTGTCTTAGTGACTGGATTCAGAGCACAAGCTTATCTAATGCCAGTGCTTTAGGCTGGCTAATAGAATTGCACATGTGTGTGGTTTGTTATTAAACTGTGCAGAGCTCTGGCTCGAGGTGAGTGGGGAGAAGAAGGACAATGGAGGACATGGTAGGGCCTTCCCTGCAGCCTCTCAGCTCCTCTCCTCCATCCTGGGGAAGAGCAGCTGCTGAGATGTGCTAGTGGTGGATCTCCACTGGGAAAGGCATCCTGCCATGTGGGGTGGGTTGGAATGTTTCTCTCTCACTTTACTTCTTACTTCAAGTCTTTTACAGGCTCCAGACAGCCTCAGATCTGCCCAGGTCCTAGAGTGTGTGTTGTTGGCTTTGGTGCTGAGGCTGCATTAACCCACCTCTCTCATTCACTAAACCTTTCGGGTGCCCAGTCCATGGATTTCTGGCTTTGTCTGAGTGACTTTGGCAGTGCCTTGCATTGTCAGGCCTGACTGTCATAGAAATAATGTCACTGCAGTCAGAGACAGGAATGCTGTTCAGCATCAGGAGAGGAAACTGAAGGGGGGAGTCCCACTTTGTTGCTTTATCATGGTCTATCTATTCAGTGACTTGAAATACTTCAGAGCTGTCCATGTGTTGTGGTTTCCCTTCAGTTTATTTTTTTTTTTTGGTTTAGAAAACTTGCTGTATAGTATTTACCTATGTTTGCAACTTAGGTTTGGCGTTTTTTTATGTGCTTGTATGGCTTTATCCCCCTAAGATACAACCAGCTATGATTTTAGTTGAAAACATGACTTAGTAGCAAACAGTGGTTAATGATTGATTTTTAAAGGAGAGAAAAAAGTCTTTTAAAAATATTTTTTCGCAGACTCTACTTCCATGCTGACATTTACACTAAGACGTTGGGCAGAGACTTGTTAGTCTGGATCTGTTCCCATGTGTCACTTTGACTAGTTTAAACTGTCACCAAGCATCTTAGAATAGTCAGCTTCATGTGTCTTGCGGATATCAGTCATTATAGTTCACATTTTCATTTTAATGATGACTGATGTAGATGTCAAGAAGTGTTGAGGCATTTGCACATTAGACTTAGGGATATTTTCTCTTATTTAATAGGGTTTTGTCTCAAGATACAGTTAACTATTATAAGACTAAATTACTCCTTGAGCAAGTGAATGTTTCCCTTGTGTGTGGATTTGAATTTAATCCACAGAGAACAAGTTCTTTTTGTGATGCAGTGATTTCCCTTCATTATCTGTGCCTGTTTGCTGTTTGGTAACTTGGATATACATATTTCAAATTTAAATACACCAATCCCTATGGAAAAATAGCTAAATACATGTCAGCATCTGTAGAGAACATCTTTCTGATTCTGACTGTGCCTGGTACAAGGTAAAACTTCAGAAAATCAGTTTTCAATATACTTGAAGGCATTAACTTATCCAGCAGCACAGATGGCACTTGAAATGCTGAATAATAATTGTTGAGAGCCAAGGTAAACGATGGTGCAAATGTGAAAGCGGACACAGGCATTAAAGTCTGTGTGAGTTGCCCTACTTGAATAGACAGGTGATAACATTTGCATGTGCAAACTCTGTTCTTACCTCTGAAATTATCAGCTAATGTGCTTACTTGCCTGTGTAGGTAGTGGGAGCAGAGGGCAGGGCAGCTGCTTGCAGAGGTGAGGAATGAAGGGTCCAGGATATGCTATAAACTCAAATTCCTGCTGGTCCTGCTTGGGACTAATGGAATATGCCTTGTAGCCATGGAAGTTCCAACCTTTAAGACACTTAATTACATTTTCGTTGCCTTAAGCTCTACCTGTATGGAATACAAAACCTCTATCCTACTCACAACAGTTTGTCCAACCTTCAAAATATTCTGCAGGTTTTGGTGGCTCATTGCAGTTTAGGCGCAGCACGTTTTTGTTGAAAATAACCATGCAGCCCAAATCAGTGTTGAATTCAGCTGTCCATTGCCCAGCCTGTGCTTTTCTAATATATGTGGATACTTTGGAAAAACCTGCATGTGATTTCTCATAGAGCCCCTCCTGAATTCTGCAAGTTTTGCAAGTGCTGTGGTGTAGTGATCAAAGAGCCTCGCTGCTGCAGCCAGGGTGTTTGTGGGGTTCAGTGCTGGACACAGGGACTGGGGAGATCTGCTCTTCTGTTCAGTCACTTTGAGATTCTCTTTGAGCCCATGTTGGAGAGTTGGGCTGCCAAGGCACCCCAGGGACTGAATGCCTCTATGGTCCTTTTTGTGCCCATAGGCCCTGGGGACAGCCTTTGCCTCGGTAGCCAGAGGAGACAAGCCCAGAGAAGGTTAGGGTGGAAGTACGAGGAAGCTCTAAATGTGGGGAAGCAATAAGCATGTTGGGAAGCATGATGGATACAGTACCAGTTCACCAGCAGCTTAACTCTGCCAGTTTTTTGTAGGCATCATACTCATGAAGAGTTTTAAGTGGTAGTGTTGTGATGGAACTCATTGCTGACTGAATCTCCATTGATGCTTTTTTTGGAACTTTAACTGTGCACCTGTGCAAAACTCCTCAACATTAGTGATGAGCTGTGGTTTTGTGGGGGTTTTTGTTCAGTGTTTTAGTTTTTGCTCTTTTTTGGTTGGTTTTTGTTTGTTTGTTTTGATTTTGTTTGGGGGTTTTTTTGGGTGGTTTGGGGTTTTTTTTTGTTTTTTTAGGGGTTTTTTGTTTGTTTTTTTTCTGTTATCAAATGGTCATATTTCTTTCCATCTTTTTAGGATTAAAGTAAAAATTGCTGCAATGACAGCATCATTCACAGACTGTAGCTGACCATTGCACTCAGCAGCACCATGTTGGCTCTTTCTTCAAACCTCAAGTTTCTTCTAAGTTTAGCCAGTCCACCTCAAAAGCTGTCAAAGCCTCCTCCTCCTGTTTCAGCTCTTTCTGAGCTATTTACTGATTTACTGCTGCCATCTGGTATGGGATCTCTTTGTGGATTCCCCATTTCTCTTCTGATCAGTGCTAGCAGCCAAAATTCAAATCTGCAGTTGGAGATTTTAGTCCTCCTGTTGTCCTCCCTCATCTTCTGAGGCAAAGGCAGAGGACCTCTCTGCCATAGGTTTGTTTGACCTACATGTGGATCCCTGGCCAGTGGCATGACTGTGGTGGTGTAACAGATCTGGACTGTAAAATAAAGGCATTTGGAAAGCCTTGAAAATGTTTTTTTTTTTTTTTTAAGAGCTTATTTACTATGGTTTGCTTTGTTTTGTTTTTCTTGTATTATGGCTTACTTAGGGATCAAATTTTCTTTCTTCACATCTCTGATATGCTTTTTTCTCTGCTTCTCATACCTATTCATAGTCCCATCAATAGAGAAGAAATTGAAAATTTGAATTAATGTAATTGATGTTCTTCGCAAGACATTTCTGCTCCCATTTTCAGTCCAGTTAGGAATATGCAATAATAAAGCAAACATATTTCTGGGACAGAACACTTTTTTTTTTGTTGGATTTACATGTGATATTAAAAAAATCACTGTCCATAGAGTAGATGAAATAACATTTTAGTTCTCTGTTAGCTACATTCTCTTCAAGGGTCGATACAAAGTGGCATTTGCTCTGTGATGCAGAAAATAATCTGTTAAAGAAAAAAAGATACATATATCTGTAACCTGCAAAAAAAAAGCACCTTTACACTAGGAAAGAGCAGTAGTATGTGGCACTCAGACTGGAGAAGAATTAATAAAATGTTAAGGAAGTATTACATGAAAAGTAAAATAAGAGTGAAACACTCAGCTTCCTTCATCATCAAAAACCTCAGCAAGAATGGAATAGTTCATGCATTTTGTTGCTTTACTTGAGTTCAAAGTTCTCCTCATAATTTAGTTTTTACACCAGAGTTCAACAGTCTCGAGAGTGTTTTAATGCCATGTGTTGTTGTAATTAGGCTGCGTTTTAAGTTTAGTAGTGGCCTGACTAATGTACTCTTAAGAGGCTTTATTTGGAAAAAAGTCAATATATGAAGCCAATAGAGCTCTTGAGAGTTTGTGCCACATACACACTCACAAATAGAAAATCATGTTATCAATTTTCATTTGACTTTTAATCAATTACAGTGGCAAAGAGATGATTTGAAGTCAATTTTCTGTTGGTGCTAAATTAGTGTTTGATCACAGATGTTTACTCTGGTGACTGCTTTCCTTTGCAAAAGCCTTGTAAACTAAGTTGCATAGATTGATGTCTCTCATTTTCAGGTGATTAGCAGATTTTTCTCCTATTTTGCTTCTTTTAGCAGCATGAGAGATGTGCTTCTGCTGGGATATGACTATGTGGAAACCTCTTAAGCTAAACATGGAATTTAGTAATGAAGCCTGGCATTGACTTAGAAGTGCAGCTCTTTGAATAGAGATGCTCCTTCTCAGTGATCCAGCAGTAAATCAGTTCTCCAGAAAGAAGACTCCTTCATCCCATCTGTTTAGATTTGTAGAATTCATGCTAACAATAGCTTTTGACCAAGAGAACATTTTGCTTCTGACTTAATATTATGGAACAGAAGGCAAAGAAGAAAAGAAGTTGTTATAAAAAATAAATGTGGAAAATAAGAAGCGAGGATTTTTTGCAAGAGTCAGAGAATCAATCTTGAAAGCATTTCTATTTTTTTATGCCCCTTCTTTATTTATCAGCTGTTTAAAATAGATAGGCCAAGACTTTTCGTTCTCTATTCATAGAAGAGCAATTCCTGAGACCACATAGCAGGCACATATGGAAAACTACTCTGTCTTCTTTTGGATTCCCCAGATGGGATTCAGAATGTTGGTTTGATGCTTAAATTCGCATAAAGCCAAGCTTAAGACCAGATTTTGAAGTGGTCAGTACCCTCAAATGCAGCCAGTTCAGTTCTTATTTAAATTCTGGTATGAGTTGCCAGAGAGCAGGTGCTAAATATTGGAATTTTTCATTCATTTGAAATCTGTGTGTCATACTAAGAGATACAGGACACTGAACATCACTGAGAATCCAGCCGTAGAAAAGGACTGCGTAAAATGCAAACCATAGCACGCAACCCAAACCCATCATACAAATCAGCCTAAATCATCAAAGCAATAGATCAAACAAATGCCTCAAAATTCAGTTTCTCTCTCCTGTCATTCTCTCCAAATGCTTTGCATAATACCCTGAAGATCAGCAAACAGATTTTGCCTGGTATGCAGTAAAGTGAGGATTGAATTTTACTGAGGGACCACGGAATAAAAGAACCCACCAGAAACCTTGTCTATGCTGGACTGAAGCTGTAATACTTGTACAAAGAGAATATAGAGGAGTTTTTTAGTTACAGTTTGGTCATTTGTTATTAATTGTACTTAAGACTCAATGGTTTAACAGTGTCTTCCATTGATAATCCCTGAGTCATGACTACACAGGTTGAAAACCACACGTCATATTCTGTGCCTGAAAATTGATAGTTCTGATAAATACATTTTTAATGCCTCATTAAAAAAAAATACTTCATGAAAATATTAACCTATTAAGTCCCTTGAATTGGCAACCCCAAGTAAAGTATTTCAGCTTTTATTCTTTGGGCTTTGCCTTCCCTTCCTCTCTCATAACAAAAAAAAGATTGTAAAGAAAATTGTAAAATAGGAAACAAAGCAGGAAAATGGGCAGTTAACTGCTCATTTTTTGTAGAAAATATGGAATAATTCTTCATGTCTGGGTTTTATTTGCTTTTTTGTAAAAGCAAGACCCTACTTTTAATAATATTCACAGGAAACTTTCCCTCAGTAATACTGGGATTTGATATCAGAGAAAGGCTGTGTTTTTTGCTCACGTGCAATGGCAGCAAAATGTCTGGTCAGTATGTCCAGATGTGACCCTGTATCCTACACCAGCTGTTTGGGAAGGGGATAGAGTACTGGGGGAGTTAAAAGTGACCAGACTCACCTGTTTGACTCACTGTGTGTGAGAGGTGGGCAAACTGCTCAGTGGCAGTAGTGGGAAGGTTAACCTCCCTTAAACCCAGTTTTCCCTTGGCTGCAAAGGAGGAGGGTGACCCTGGGGCAGACAGCAGGGGTGGGTGGTCCCAGTGGTGGGTGCTGGTGACTCTTGGTGGCAGAGGCTTTGCAGCCTGGGGTGCCACATACCAGAACTCACAGGAACCGGCTTGACCTAGTTGAAACCTCCTAATTTAACAAAAGAAAGGAATTCTGCTCTCTGTGTGCCATACACTGAAAGGCTAAAGGAGGGATTTAGCAGGGAGCCCGTGGGGCTGTATCCCCCCTCCCTCTGTTGGTAGCAGTAGGCCTGGTGCCGGCACTGGTGAGCCCATGGCCTTGGCTCTCCTGGTGGGCTGACGCATCCTCCAGCATGAAGCACTCAGTGCAGGAAAACTGCGTCAACTCCCCAACAAGGAGAAACATTGTGACCCACAATAACGATGCCAAATCTGCAGCTGTAGCTCAGGTGTTTACTCTGACCGGTGCATCAACTCTTTGAAATTTCCTGCAGCATCTCTAAATACAGTACATTAGCATATGCAAATTATCCAAGTGTGTAGGACCCGCTTTTTTTAGTCATTCATAAAAAGTCACCTTAGTGAATGATGATAGTAAAGTTGAATATTTGAAAGATGGCATCTTCAGACTGTAGAGAACACATTGCCTTGGTCATATCTGTGCCTTGATTGTCTAAGAATAGAAGCTAGAGAGCTAATCAGATCTTTGTGCAATGCTGGTTTTATTTTACAAGCCTCCCTTTCAATGCAAGCCCAACATGCTATATTTACCTCCTGTATTATGCTGTTTCCTGACAGCATTTTCCCGGTTTTTTGTGTTTAATAGGATAATCTGAGGGTCTGATTCACTTCCTGCTTGACATGAATACCTCTCTCTTGATTTTTAATCTCACTTTCTATTAAAGTAAATATGAACTATTAGTATCTCAGGAGGAGAAATGGAACCTGGATTATTTGGTTTTTTTGGCTCCACTTGTGCTTTACAGGTTAATATGTCTTTTGGGAAATATCATCCGTGGCAGCTCTGTCTCCAGTAATTGTTCAGCAGAAGACAATGCTTCCAGTGCTAAATGGCAGTCTGCTTGTGGGCCAGGGTTTTCTGCAAGAGTGAATAAAAGCTGCATGCCTTGTCTCACTTTCTTCTGCTTTACTACAGGAGGGGGTGCTCCCAGTGATATCCTGAAGGGCTCTTTTTCACTGTCCTTTCTTCTGTTTTCCATTTGTCTTGTCAGTTTTGGACTAGAACATGAAGAATGGGTTAGGTAGGTTGAATTTGCTGTATTGGGAAGGGCCTGGTTAAGACTAGAGAGAATTAAGGGCTTTGTAAGACTTTGGAGAAAATGTCATTATGCATGAACCTATAAATCTCTAAGTATCAAATGAGCATTATATATAATATTACTTAGCAGGAGAAGAAAGGACATTTAAATGCTGTCAGAAATTAATGATGAATCATGCCTGGAAAGCTTCACAACAGAAAGGTATCACATTCTTTGCTGCTTTATCTTTGTATTAGAACAAATATTCAAACTAAATTTAGCTGGTGTGATTTAGAGGCAGTATGGCTTCAGCATTTCCCTTAGGACTGACCCTTTCCAGTTGGCTTTGTTGCTGGAATTGTTAGTGAGGCAATGAACCACTTGCTCCATGCTGGAAACTGGCCAGGGACAGAGGTAGAGAAGGACCCCACATGGAAAGGTACTGGTCCTTGGAGGGACAAAGAGTGACCCGGAGCTCCTCTGTAGCACAGCTCTGGATGTTGGTGCTTCCTCTGCAGCTTGAATTAATTCTCACCTGCCTTTCCAGGGGGTAGTGAGGCACCCTTCATGGCAATCAGATCTGTAGTGAGACTTCCGTGTGCTTGCCCCTCTTAGCAGCCTGGCACTTAAGAAAGGGGTATTTAACTTGAAAAATGGTTTACTTCATGGAATTTCCAACCAGCATAATGTTTATTAAAACAGCCATAAAATTCCTTGCATACCACATGAAATTCAGCTTGATAATGATAGTGCTGCTATTGTGATTATGTAAGCATAAAGCAGATGATTTACAAAGGAACAAATTCAAATAACACTGTGCAAGAAATACGGGTGTCGAAAGGCAATGCTGGGGTTGGTATGGGGAGCAGCAAGGGGCTGCACAAACTTTCAGCCTGACGTTCCTTGGCTGAATTTAAGGTAAGTTTCCATGATCCAGTGGCTTTGTGGCAGTTTGGATACAATGAAGTTGTGATATGAAGTGCATTTCCTCCTGTGCTTGTAGCACTAACAAAAGAGCCTTCAGCAGAAGCCTCTGAAGGGATGTTTAGTGTGAAACAGGGCTGTGGCTGAACTTCCCCCCTTGCAGCGGGGACATTGTCCACAGGCACAGAGAGAGGAATGATTAGTTCTGCATAGGTTTCCTGGGTACATTTGGTTGTGAGACCTAGGATTGCCATTCCCACAGGGAGCCAGAAAGCTGTGAGACCTCATGGGAAGGGTTGAAATGGCACTGGGGATGATTGCCAAAAAATTTTCAAAACACTAGGTGGTACAGCTAGAGATTGAGATTAGAGACATTAAATGCTTTTAAAATGACAGTTTCACATTTTTTTAGTGCCATTTTATTTTATTTTCATTACAAAAAATAAAAGGTCAATATCCTGGCAGGACATTGCATTGCCAATCGTGGGCTCTTCAGGGCTCCATCTCTAGCTATTTATTGCTTTCAGTTTTATCTCCTGCTGAAATTCATGTGAGAGCAAATAGTCACATCCTGGGTAAAAGTTAGATGCAGCACATGCCACGGTGAATAGATGCCTTTTAATTTTGGAGATTACATCAATCACATGAATGTTATTTGGACTAGCATGTATGTTTGGAGCAAGCAAGCCATGAATATTTAAAAGGACAGACCACAGATGAGAGAGCTTCAGAGGCTGACACTCTAACAGGTATTGCTCATACCACAGCATTTCCACAGCACTGCAACTGCACCAGTAATGGCTTACCCTTGTAAGCCAAATTAGCTGTGCTAGGTTAGGTGAATGCCAATATTACACAGCCCTTGGTTCTTCACCCTGCTTTGTTAGTCCTTACTCCTGTTCTGCTTTTAAACATACTGTCTTTCCACCCTCACAGGAGAAGGTCTGCCCAGCTGCAAATGTGGGATAGATGTCCAGCTGAGGGCTGGGTTCTAAGCAGAAGTTGCCTGCTTTGCCATGCAGCGCCAGCCACATCCCTTGAGGACTAACAAGCCCCCAGATCTACTGCCACCATTTTCCTGGGGGACATGCGATTTGTTTCATGGTGGACACAGTCATTTGGGGAAAGAGCTTGGCTGTGTCTTGGCACAAAAAACAATGAGGTGTGTTTCTATATAGCCACGAGCAGAAGTTTGGAGCATCAAAGTACATCAAAATAGCTTGCAGCTGGAGGGGTCATGCTAGAGCTGTGCTATGGAGCTCAGACGTGATTGTCAAGCACCCAGTTTGACCTTCAGCATACAGACATAGCCCAGATAGCTAATAAATCCAATAAGCTCTCCATGCCATCTGAAGCATCTTAATCCCAGGTTTTCCTTCCCATTTTCTTTTTTATTTTTAAAGCATTTTTGTGACTAGTTAGTTTTGCTCTCTGATTTTGCTGAACCACTGCTTCAACCACTACTTCACCCTGTACCATATGCACTGTATTTTTCTTAGATGCTCTGCCTGTAACTACGTGCAGGAGAAAATATCCATCTGTTAAAGGCTGAGGTATTAGACAGAGGGAGAGACAGTTTTAAATAGGTATTACAGGCATGTCAAATTAAGTTAAACAGAGAAGATTAGACAAAAAGAAGTCCCAGGAAAATTTGGGTGACATTTTATTCTTGTCAAAACATGAAAAATTGTTAGAGAAGGAGTAGAAGAAAAAGGCTGTTTAATCTCAGAATCTCCCATTCTAGTTAGATAGCTGCTGTACTCTCAAAATACAATGATTTAACCATGACATGAAGATGATGATGTGCAATCGACTGTATCAACAGTTTCGCAGATGTTTATTTGAAGTTTAATGTTAATGAAATGCAGAGATGTGCCTTGTAGGTTCTTGGTTTAGTTTTTGGGTTTTTATTTTGGTTTGTTTTTGTTCTCTCCTCAAGTCCCAGTTTTCACATTTAGTGTTTCTAATAGTGGAATTAATTTATCTGATTTAATACCTGAAGAACAGTCTTCAGAAAGTGATTTAATGAATGACTGCAGAAGGAATTCTGTTTTTGAGGGGGGGCAGGACAGAACAAGTAGAGAGGTTTAAAATGAGTGAGCCCATAGGACAAAAGATTTCTCTTGGGGTCTGTTAGAAAATCTTACTCTGCAGCTTATAGCCAGGCAGGTTTAAACTCCCTTGTCACCAGGACTGAATTTGTCATTATTAGAAGTACTAAGTAACATGTTACGCCTTTGTCCCTGTGTGAGATAATTGCAGGCTCCATACTTTAAGGAAACAAACTGAGAAAAAGACTATTTACATATACTAAGAACATACACAGATTAGCTTCAGCTGGCCTGTTTGTTCTGTTGGCCTGTATTATATAGGAGATTAGATAAATGTACATGAATATTAGGCATAACAAATATTTGGCAGTGTTTCTCTGTCCTTGGTTTATGCTACATGTAGCCCACTTCAGCACAGGCCTGGGAAGGCCGGGGACACACGTGTTTAACTTCTTTAGGTCACCTGGGGTAAGAGATGGCCCAAGCAAAATGGAATCTTAATAAACCACAATTTTTGGTGTATTATTTCCATTTGAATATTCAGGTTGGAAACTGCTGCAGCTGAAAAGCTGTGAATCAGAAGGAAGCATAAGGATGAATTAGGATATGATTCAGTTACTGTTGTTGTTTTGTTTGTACTTGCCAGTTTACATTGCCAAGTTAAGACAATTTTGTTACTTATCTTGTGCAAGTAACTGATCCATTTACACTCTCAGCTAGGAGTAATAAAACCTTCAAGATCTTAGCGGTCAACTCTATTTAAATATTTAGCATTATATTTTGTAATTTCCTTCTCTGTATTTTTGTATTTAATTGTATTGATTTTTCTTCATTTTTAATGACATCAGAAAAAAAAAAAGGACAAATACAGTCTGTTAAGTAGCTGAGTATGAAAACTGGTCAGCTTGGAGACAGCAGGGATGGATTCTCCTGTTGCTCCCTGGGAGTTGGGTGTCTCCTGCTGGGAAGATGCATCCTGAGAGCATTGGTGCAGTGAGACACAGATAAGCTAGAACAGGGCTTGGAGGTCGTGATGTCTTTTCCCTTTGTTTTGTTTCTCAGGGTTTCTCCTGTGTAAGATGATGATGGTTGCTCATCATGAAATACACAGTTTAAAATTTGGACTATGTCTCTTTTTTCATTCATTAATTTCAAAATGCCTTACAGAAGTTTATGTATTACTAGCTTATGCAAAACAGTGCACAGAAGGCTAGACTTCATTATTTTAGAAATGGCCTGTATTTTTGGAGGTGCAGTTTTTGACATCTGTTGAAACTTTTTCAGAAGCCCAAATGTACCCCAGCTGCTGTTGTTTCAACATTCAACAGTTACAATAATAAATAGCTATTTTATTAAGCCAACATTTTTTCTGGTGTTTGGCACAGCAAAATAATCACAGGATGTCAGAGCCAGTGCTGTGAAACCTTTGTGATATATGAGAAATTCTTTGGAGTCCAAGAGCACCAAATTCACAGGCATAGTTGCAGGGTCATGGCTTGAAAAGGGGGAGGAAATATACCTAATGAAGAAAGAGAAGCAAGAAATGATTGAGCAACTGATATTCCAGTGAAATGAGAATATAATTTCAGGTGCTGTATTTGGACAAATTTTTGCAAGGCAAAATGAATGAGTAAACAAATTTGTGAATTCTAGACCCTGATAGGCTTTGGTCATCCTTGATACGAATACCTCTGAAATACTTCTGTTGGACATACTAACCTCTGCATAGAAACATTAAGACCACAGCTGGTAGTCTCAGTTTTGGTGATAATCATTCGTAAAGTCCTTAGAAATGGAGATGCTGAAGAATCTGTGGACCAGAGCTTGGAAAGCCCTGTTTCAAGGGCCTTGCCTGATTACAGAGTTGGCAACTGCCGAATCTCTAGAAACGTTTCCAGGGAGGAAATGTCGGATTGCCTAAGTAAACAATAAATACATCTGAGCTGCATAAGGATTTTCTTACAGGAGCTGCAGGACTGCCCTTCTTGCTTTATGCTGTGGAAAGTTCAGGGGCTTTTTTTTTCCATGTATCTGGAAAGAGTTGATTTCAAGCTGGAGTCAATCCTCTTCCCAAGTTCCTGCAGTCTGTTTGTGACCATGATCTGGCATTTCCCTTCCTGGACCATGTGTTACATATCCCTCATCCATCCAGTTCTTCCCTCTGCTTCCTTTTTTATCCGTCTCCTTTCCTGACTCATGCTATACCTAAAAAGTGGTATAATGTTCCATTATATAAATTGGTACTTTTAATAGAATTTTTCTGTTGAGGCTTCTTTTGTTTGTTTGCTTGAGCTATGTCTGTATTCAGTATTCTTTTTCTGGAGGTTGTCCAAGTAGATTTTTTTTTACTGGCTATTTAATAGAGTTTTGATGTACATTTTTATATGTATTTTTAAGTGCAAAACACAAGATACACTGAGCTTTAACTGGAATTACTTCATCAATAGTTGATTCTAAACCTTCAAAAATGAGATATTTTGTCTTGTCACGTTAGCAGCTTGTTGCTGTCCTGAGAGGATGACCCACGCTGTGTTCATCGAAAAGAGATAATGGAGGGATCTTCTGAAGATGATGTCAGTATCCCTGATATTATTTTCTTAGGGATTTCAAAATGGACAGTGTGATGTACTTCTCTGTATGACTACATTTATAGTATCTCAATATGAGACAGAGAAAAACATGCCCAAGCATATGTGTACTCACCTACTGCTTCAAAGGGAGTAGAAGGATGAGGCAACCAGTGACAGTGAAAAATTCAGTTACTGAGGCATAAAAGGAGAGTCTGAAAGTAAATGCTGTTAGAGCATAGAACAGACTTTTGGGAATCACAGCATAGTGGCCTGTTTTCACTCTATCATGAAGCAGTGGAAGGACAGGGCTTGAAATGTGAGTGTCTGACATTTTTGAAGGATATACTAAATCTATTAAATGGGATCTGGGAGGACAGAGTGCATAATATTAAAAATATCATGTAAATAACAGTAACCTGTAAAATCCAGAAGCTCCAACTGGCTGTAAAATTAGTAATAGGCAAAGTCAATGCTAAATGGCCTCAAGAAAAAAGGCCCAAAAATCTTACAAAAAGTCAAGATCTATAGGATACCTCTTGCAGTACAATACTGAACCTTCTTTCCCCTTCCCCTCAAAATAACATTGTCAGTTATACAGCAAAGCTTTTACTTAGTTCTGCTAATGGAAAACTGTGATAACAATCTTTGAATAATAGGGGTTTAGAAATAGCAGCTCCTGGGTCCTTATACCAGCTTTACCAGTCAATACTGTAGTTTTCTTTTTGAGAAGAAACAGTCTTGGAGGCAGAGAAGGAATCAGTGTCACTCTTTACATCAGTATATCTTGACCTTTTTTTGGTTTTGGTTTTTAATCTCATGTGAATTATTAAATGCAAATTCAGCAATGTAAAGGAGGAAAAACCAGATTATTTTCCTTTTGAGTTTGCTGATTAGTCAGTTGCTTAGTTCATGGAGGATGTCACTTGTGTCAAGTTTCTGTATACTTTCATAGAACTGGAGTGTGATACTTACTGTATCTCAAGTGAATGATTTTTTCAATTAGCCTGAAGTTCTTTGGCTGTATTCATTTGCAGTTCTATGTGGAAGATATAGAGCAAAGGTTTAAGATGTTTTGGACAATTTACGATGTTTAGAGAGGCTATTTGTCAAGAAACAATATCTTCAACAACTTTTATGTTCAATTTTTGTCCTGGATCTTTTGTTTATTTTTATAGCATTCTTTTTGAGGTGTAAAAGCTAAATTTAGGGTATTGTTTAAAACAGGGGGAAAAGGGGAGAGGAAAAAAAAGCCAGTGTTAGAAGATTGAGAAATCAGGGGGCACATGACTGTTTCTATGATGGAACTGCAGATGGGAGGGAACTGTGAATTGGTTTACTCTGACAGCCAAACCGTGAAAGAATGGAAAGATCAGAAATATTTGAAAATGAGATCATACAGCATGTGAACTATACAGACATCTCAACCATGTTTTTTTTATGAGAAGTCTTACTGACATTTGAAAAGCAGAGACCGGTTCCCTAGTCTTAAGGTTGACTGACATTTAGGGGCAGCATAAGGCATGATTTCCTTCCCCTCTTTTTAAATTGAAGTTTTCATAAATTGGGGTGAAGGAGAAGCCTGGTTACATCTTGCAAAGCATTCGCATCTGTGTAGAAATATGAAAAAAGTAACCTGTGACATTTTAAACACTTTGCTGAATCTTGTTTTGCTCTACATCTATAGAGGCATGGATACGGAGCTGCACTACTGGGGGGGGGTAGGGGGGTGGGGGTAGAGAACTTGAAATGGTTTCATTTCAGATATTTTTCCCAGCAGTTCAAACACAATTGCACAGAATTACTGAAGTCAGGGAAATTTGGGGTAGTCTATGAGCACTGCTTAACAAGCTGCTACTCTGTCAGACCAGGGCAGCATGTTTTATCTTTGTCCCAGACGCAAGCAGGCAGCCAGGCTCACACCAGGGACAAGTTCAGGAGTGGCTGCATGAGTGGGCAATACTGGCAGCAGCAAAGGGCATTCAGTGAGCACCACTGAGACACTGTGCCACTACCTTCACTTGGAAAGCATTCACCTTCCTGTGTTTTCTTTACTAATGTCTTTGTCTGTTCTAAGAGTGTGGGGACACTACCCCTGCAATGGCAGTACCATGATATGAGTGATAAAGCTACCAAAGTTACCCCTGCTTACTTGTGCCACAACAGCTGGATGTAAAGTCTGCATTTACCCCTAACTGTGTTTCTTTATTCCAGTGAAGTCTGACCTGCAGTATCAGGGTACTCCTAGTTACAGAAACTCCATCTGCTTCCTTGTTAGGTTTTACAGCTGGTCTCCAAGTATCTTCTTTCTTTGACCCCCAAGCCAACTTAAATTAGTCGTGTAAACCATTAACAAAGGGCTTGATCTAGACATCCTGGGTAATGAAAAGCAAAATCCCAAGTAGTTGCCTAGGCTGAAAAGTGGCAAAATGTTTGGTAGTAGTTTGAAATGAGTTTCTAAAAGAGTGGCATCACTCTGCAGCTGGTCCTGCTTTTGGGGGTGATTGTTGCAGTCAGGCACTGAAGCTGGTTTAGGGTAATAAAGGACATCAGTGGAGAACATTAATATTTAGGCAGCCTCCTACTAAACCTATCTAAAGAGGAGTGATATAAGTGACATAAAAATTCCCATATTGTAATTTGAGTAACATAGAAGAGTGACTAATGAACTGCATTGCTTTTATAGCTAAGCAGACTGGGGATAAGATGGGTTCTAATACATCTGTACTATCCAATTATCATGGGAGGAATTTAAGTTTATATTTTTAATTTAATTTTCAGTATCATATATTGCCACATGTGTGTATGAATACAGGCTTCTTTTGTGCTGAGGAACAAAAGCTAAGCAGTTCAGTTTAATATAGATTGTATTTATATCTTTATAATCTATAAATATTTCTATATTTATGTTTTAAAAGCACCTATTAACATTTTAGTAAGACTTTTTTGCCAACATGAATGGTTTGGGTGCTTCTGTTGCTCTTACCTTTTAAAAGTAAACATCAGGAGTACAGGACAGGATTCTCTGTTGCTCCAGCAGTAGCCAGCACGAAGTGGGAGGACCATCAGGGAGCTATTTATGACAACTTGCTTCTCAAGCAATTACTGCTTAGGAAACCAAATAAATGATAGTAGCTTCAGGGTTTCTCTGATGAAGGAGCCGCCAGCTGCACTCCTAGTGGACATCATCAGTTTGCAAAATGCAGGGGCACCCTTCTCCTCCCTCATTCCCATGATTTCCTGCTCTTGCTGCTGCCGTATTTCGTCCATCTTTCCATCATGTCAAAGTGTCCTTGTTTCCCTTGAAGCAGTTGGGGTTCATCAGAGATGTTAGCCTAATACAGACTGTGTCAACTGTGCCTTTCATATGCTTATTGCCAGGTGTAGTGTGTCCTCTTGTAAATGACTCTCTGGAGGAGCCCACAGCAGCACCCACAGTGAGCACCTAACAAATAGGACCGGGCTGGGAGGCTGAAAGCCTCAGGGAGCATCAGCTGACCAGCTCCTGCATCTGCCTTGGTGGTGATGAAGCCAGAGGATGTGGCAGCTCTTTCTTTTTGTGGTAGATCTTCCTCATCACTGTGCCATTTTACAAGCATGGTGTAAGAGTTGAGGTTCCAGTCTGGAAGGGTTTTCCAGGTTTCTATTGAGTATTTAATGATGTTTGACTGTGTGTGGAGGTTTCTTGAGAAACCTCCAAAGCCTTAGAGTCTCTATTCAAAACCTAGCAAGCAGAGAAAAATATTCTGGATTAGGTACTTTTTTTAGTGAGTTCTTTAAACCTAAAGCTCTTGACCTCATCTTCTGGAAGGCTTGTGATCCTTCATTTCTTCATGAAAATCCTTTTGTCTTGTTTTCTTGTGCCTGAGTTGTAGGACTCTAAAATTACTGCTTTGCTTGCAAAAGGCTGCATAGAAAGAGAAGGTTTTGTCCCATGGAAATTCAGCAATAGCAACTAGCAAATCTTTTAAAGCAAAATGACAAAAAGGACAGTGGGTAATCCACTAACTGTGTAACATCTGGAACACAGATTTCGCAGAAGAAAGCATCCAGCTTCCTTCATTCACCTTGTGTTGTGAAAATGTAAAACAATAGGAGAATTGAGGCCAGGCTTGCCTTCAGGCTTGCCATGGGTCCACAGGGCTACCACAGCACTGGGAAAGCTGGAGAAGAAAGCCTGTTTTGCTATAGAGGTGAATTCCACTTCTAACATTCATCTGTCTCTTCCCCTGAAGAAGTTATTTTCTTGCTTTAGTGTCAGCAATGACTGAGATACAGTTTTTACCTCTACCTTGGAGACAATGGCTTCAACAGGTTTGAAAGGGAAGGCTGCAAACCTGGGTCCATCCCACCACAGAGCAGTCTTTGAGTCTCTGAGTAGGAAGGAAGTCCCATTCAGTGGAAAGAATGTGGCACCTGCAGAGCTGTCTTTAGGTCTTCAGTTGGAAAGAATCACACTCTGCAGTTGGCTCTCCTTAACTTAGTGGGATCCTCCAGCTGCCCCCATCCTGACTCAGGTAGGTCAGCTGAGTCCTTGGATTGAGAGGATAAAGCAAAGCCTCAGAGAGAGGAATAGGCAAAAATCAAGTGAACCAACTTCCACTGACTGCCCTCCTTTTCTTGACTAGTGTTTGGTCTCATTTCTTTCATACACTGGTGGTGCTGAGTTAGGATGAGAAAAGACTTGGTCCATCACCAAGCACTAATTTTCAGATAATTAATACTTGGCTCTGCAATAGCACTTTAGAACCATGACTGGAAGATCACTGATGAAAAGTCTAGCCTGGCATCATCTAATTACTCCTTCTTTTGTATGTGCCAAGGACTTAATAATTTGTTACTTCTTCTAGGGGAAGAGGAAGTGATTATGAGTTTCTTATGGGAAGCAGACGTACCACTGGGCTACTGTTAGCAGTGCCGTGGGTATGAAGGACAAATTAGCTTGGTGATCCTGCCAGGCTTACATTCAACAAAGTCTGGCTCAGGATTTATAGATATTATTCTCTGGTGACAGACATAAGTGGCCCTGTTAACAACAAGCCTTTATGTATTTTCTGCCCTTCTGTTCTTGTCCTTCATATCAATTCCATCTCTTAATGTTTTGCCAGGACATCTTGGTAGCTCTTTCTCAGCTGGGTTCAGTGAGTTTGTTATTTCCTTGAATTCAGTCTTGTCTTTGGTGTTCAACTCTATTTTTTGCTCCATTGCCAGAAAGAAAAAGATGGTGCACCAGGTGTGTTATTGCAGTCTCTCATTGCAGGTTGAAAACCTGTATTCCATGTTTTTAATATAAAAGAGCTATCTGGTCAGCTGGGAAAATTGAGTCCAGTGACAATGTGGCTCTGTCACTGGCATCCTTTCCCCTAGGCCAGAAGGTTGTACTTCCATTAGCCCTGTACCAGGACATGGCTCATCCCCAGTGCTGCAGCTGAGTGCCAGGCTACTTGAGGAACAGCACTGTGGATGAAATGCTGCATTGAAGCACCTTGTCCTGGTGGCTAGCGGCCAAGTGGAAGTAGAAATATTCCAGAGAAAAACTTTTACTTTTTTATGCTAAAGAAGACGGCATATTCCTGTTGTCTTGGTAGTATTTTGTTTTTGACCAGAGCAAGTACAAATGTCGAGGTCTTTGTGTAAGAGCCATGGGTCAGCACACAGTGGTGTCTCTGTTCACAGAAATGGTCACTCCCCTGACAGTTTAGTCAAGGGTATTTAGGATGCCACAAATTTAAGAGGCAAATTATAAAACTAAGCTGGATTCATGAATATAAGCAAGCACAGAAACAAAAAGCCAAGTGCTGGGTTTCATACTGGATAGCTCATTAACTTAAAAACAGAGTAGGAATGTAAATTATAACCCTTGTTATTACTCATAACTACAGTTCAGACGATAACTTGGCAGTTTGCCCACGACTCTTTTATAAACCAGTAACCTCCGGAATAAATTATACATCGTACATAATACATAATTGTCCTTAAAAAGGCAATAATTGTTCTAAAAGGTAGAGTTTGCAGCGTGTTTCACATGAAATGTATGCCACAAAGCCAGCCCAGTTGCTCAGGCTCCAAGTTCCTGTGTAACCTGTGTGCTCAGCAATACTGGAATTTCAAGCTGTTGCCCCAAACCTGCAGTGTCCCAGTACTATTTCACAAAACCAGTATGTATTGTTTTCTTGTATTCTCCTGTGCTAGAAGTCTCTGTGCTTCTTCCAACTTGGCCTGTGGCAGATGCCCTCACCTTTCTTTGGTTTCCTCTTGATGGGTCCTGATATATGGACGATGTGTCAGCCTGGAGGGGCTCATATCCTGGGGTAATTGCTAGATTTAAAACAGAGTCTTACTCCATGCAGTCAACCTAAATCCTTTGTCCTCCCAGAATGAGACACTTGTGCTTGGTTTTGCTTTGTTTGTGGGGGACACCAGCAGAAAGCCAACAATAGAAACACACACCACAACAAACAGCCCCTTCCCAGTTTCAACATCTCTTCATGTACACAAGATTCTGTGTAGGCTCCTTCAACTCTTATTATTCCTATACACATTTAGCAGAAAACCCCCACACCCTACCCAAAATCCTTTTTTGAAAAACATGCTTCATCATGGTTTTTGTTTCAGATTTTTTTGGTATGCAGTTTTATAATGTTAATGCTGGGTTGCCACTACGAGGCTTTGTTTCTACGATCAAACTTCCTGTTAATTCTCTTTGCTTGTAGGTATTTTTGTAAGATAGACAGCAAGAAGGTTATATGTACCTTGTCTTTTTTTTTTCCCTGTGTTTATTTGTCTGCACAAGACACATTACAGGAAACCTTTCACATGGGAGTTGCTGTGTTGCTGTAATAATTGATACCAGAAAGTTATGTGAAGGTCTTGTTGTGCTAAACAAACTAGCTTTTTCTCAGAATAGAAAGATAAATGGTGGACCTAAAAAAGAGAACCCTTTAAAAATGACCTATAGTGTAAGATATATAAACTACAGGAAAAGTACCCACATATTTTTTATCATAGAAAAGAAAGGTTGCTATTTTTCTACCACAGTAACGGAATAATAATATGTTCAGTTAGCAAAAACTCATACCGACAAATGGTAAGATGCTAATAGATGTTGCAAGCCAGAACTTGAACAGAGAATTCTGCTTTCCTAATGTGGGTTTGCTGCCCTTCAAATGATTAGATTCTGTCAATCAAAGACTGTTTTCACATATAAAGCTATTATAGTCTGATCTTCCTCATTTCTGAAGGGCAACCAAACTTGAATGCTCTTGGTGATAAAATACTGGTTGCTTTATGCCCTGATTTTATAGATGGGTGTTAAAACAAATTTAGTCTTAAACTTTCTGTGGAAATAATTTCAAATGCAATTTGCTATGCATGTATTCATCTTCTCTCCTCTTGCTCTTCAGATTTTTCCATTGATATATTGATTATAGTAGATTAAAAAGGTTATCTCACACCAATTTCCACCATGGCCCATCTCACCATCCAGTCTTCCAGCTGAGCTTACTCTAAGCTATCTAAATGAAGGATCTGCAAGAAAACACATCTTTGCTCCTGAGCTAGTGGCCTAAATTTAGTAGATGTAAGAGTGGTCTTGGAACTGAGTTACTTTAGTGGTATAGGGTTTGTAGGCTGCCTGTGAACACAATATCCTGCTATCCCAGGTTTTAGAGTCATGTTGGAAGTCCAAACACTTCAGTGGTTGACACTACTTCCCCCATTCTGAGGTGGGACTAAGCTTTGAGGTGACTCTAATTTAGCTGGCTTTGCATTCATGGAAATTCGCCCATGGTAAGGGGAGTCAGAGTGGGGGGGGATCCCAGGGACCAAATGACATCGCAGCATGACTGCAGCCAGGGCTCCACAGCAGTGTGACTGCAGCCAGGGCTCCACAGCAGTGTGACTGCAGCCATGGCTCCACAGCAGTGTGACTGCAGCCATGGCTCCACAGCAGTGTGACTGCAGCCAGGGCTCCACAGCAGTGTGACTGCAGCCATGGCTCCACAGCAGTGTGACTGCAGCCAGGGCTCCATTGCAGCGTGACTGCGGCCATGGCTCCACCGCGGCGTGACTGCGGCCATGGCTCCATTGCAGTGTGACTGCAGCCAGGGCTCCATTGCAGCGTGACTGCAGCCATGGCTCCACAGCAGTGTGACTGCAGCCATGGCTCCACAGCAGCGTGACTGCAGCCAGGGCTCCACAGCAGCGTGACTGCAGCCATGGCTCCACCGCAGCGTGACTGCAGCCAGGGCTCCATTGCAGCGTGACTGCAGCCAGGGCTCCACCGCAGCGTGACTGCAGCCATGGCTCCACCGCAGCGTGACTGCAGCCATGGCTCCACCGCAGCGTGACTGCGGCCATGGCTCCACCGCAGCGTGACTGCGGCCAGGGCTCCACCACAGCGTGACTGCAGCCCTGGCTCCACCGCAGCGTGACTGCAGCCCTGGCTCCACCGCAGTGTGACTGCGGCCATGGCTCCACCGCAGCGTGACTGCGGCCATGGCTCCACCGCAGCGTGACTGCGGCCATGGCTCCACCGCAGCGTGACTGCGGCCAGGGCTCCACCGCAGCGTGACTGCAGCCAGGGCTCCATTGCAGCGTGACTGCGGCCATGGCTCCACCGCAGCGTGACTGCAGCCAGGGCTCCACCGCAGCGTGACTGCGGCCATGGCTCCACCGCAGCGTGACTGCGGCCATGGCTCCACCGCAGCGTGACTGCGGCCATGGCTCCACCGCAGCGTGACTGCGGCCATGGCTCCACTGCAGCGTGACTGCGGCCACGGCTCCACCACAGCAAGACTCCATCCATGGCAGCACAATTCCATCTCTCTGCACCTGGCTAATTTGGGGCACTCACCAGGGCTCATAGTGGTGCAGCCATGGGAGGTGACTGCAAGGGGTAGTCAGTGCAGAGAGCTGAAGAACCACAATCAAAACACACAAAACCCCCCAAGAGATTGAATAATACTCAGCAAACATTAGTTAAAAATCTCAGTGTTTTCTGTTGTGGTTTCTTTCTGTGCAAAACCCTGCATGATAATAATGTTCTTGTGTCAGCCTATGATATTTCCTGTTGAGATTTCTTAATGGTGTTTATTAGTTTAATTAAAGAAATACAAATTATTGAAAGGCATACGCACAGACAAAAGTAAGGTTGAAGAATCTATTCAAGCTTTGTGTTCCTTGCTTTTCTGAGTGCTTGATTTCAATATTTGTGCTACAACAACACAAACAATGTTTTTGGGAGTTGTGTGTGTTTTAGACAGATAATTACACTTACATCAGGCGTTGCTCTTGCTCTGTCAGGTCTGAAACTCTTGATGGCTTTGGTGTTGCAACTCTAAGAAACTTGGCTTTTAGGGCTATGCCATTATTTCAGGGTTAAAAATAAGTTACCTTGTGAGGTTATTGGAAGGTTTACACCTGTAGTGATACAAATAGGATCATCTACTGCACTCTGGTCACTTTAAAACCCACTCTTTCTGAACACAACTGTCAAACTTCCCTGCTAAAGAGGTAAAAGAAAAGGTTGCAGACATGGCTGGAGTTTCTTTCCAGTTTCTTTCCAGTTTCTTTCCAATTCCACTTCTTCTTGCAAACAGTAATCACAGCTTTTAGCTATGGTACTTGATCTAAACAACCTGCTTTTGCCTACGCCATGTGTCTGGAACGACATACTGTATGGAGTTGTTGACCAAGAGAGTAGATTTGTGTCCTGTCAGGCTCGATGCAGGGTAGCCTTACAGCATGGGCTCACTGCCTTACTCTGAATTTGCTTGTGTGCTGGAAAATTGGGCAAAGCTCTCTTCCTGGCTGCAAACTCCTCATGCCCAGACTAAGCCTTGGATGGCTGGGGTTCTTGCTTCTGTCTTCCTCCTCCATGTCTCTTGCAGAAATCAGTGTGTATTGGGGTTTCTTAGCATAGAGTGTTGCAGGAATGCTTAACTGTCTGCTCTGATGCCTTCCCTGCCCAGAGGTACATCAGCAAGTGCCAGTTATCATGTCCCTGTCAGCCAAAGGATGTCAAATAATAAGTAGCTTTCACTTCTGCATCACGGTGCTTCTCAGACAGTGTGGGACAGGTAATTATAAACATCTTGGTTTTTCCTTGCTTCCTCTGTGAGGAAATGCCCTAGGTTAGCCTGTGATTTGAGGCTCGCTCTGTGTTGTGGCAGGAAGGGGTCTGCTGATGGTCTGACTTCCCTCAGCTCATAGTAGAGTTATGGCACCTCCTTCCCTGGCCTGAAGTGCCCGTGTTTGTGTGCCACAGGCTCATTAAACCAGAGCAGTTTGCACTTCTGTAAAGGCTTTTATGGTGTTGTCTCATGGAGCTAGGTCTGTCTGAAGACAGCCAGAGTTTAGAGCAGTTAAAGCTTCTGATGGAGATTACCATAATTACAAGTGATCAACATTGAGTGCTTTCTCCCCTCCACCCTCCCTCCCTCCCAGCACGGCTTGTCTCAGGTCAGGCTGCAGAGAGGCTGCTTGAAGAAAGTGCAGTGACAGCCACGCTCAGCTCAGACACTGTGCCCAAAGGGTGACACAACTGCCCACCTGCGAGACCATTGGGTTTAGGTTATCGCTGTATTTCCATCTAAGGCAACTGAACTGGCACTTTGCTTAGCAGTGCCATACTGATACTCCTTACCTTCATCTGTTCATTTGTATTGTAATCATAAACTCATGGTTTATGTAATTGTGATCCTTGTTTTAAGTGGCATTCCTCACAGGTTTGCTTAAGAATGCATCCTTCTTAGTTGTTTTCCCTCAGTCACATCCCTTCCAGCACTTGGTAATGTTTTGTGATAACAGCCTAAAGTCAAGACGGTGAAAAAAGGGTTACAGGCAAGAAATACAAGTACATCCTGGATAGATGAATCCATTTTTCCACTAATTAATAGCGTGCTTCTAACAATGGAAAGCTATTAAAACATGAAGGTATGTTTTGTGAATCACATTTATCAACCACTATACATGTTGAAGTTCCATTATTTATTCTGTATTTTTAACATAGCGTATGGATTTTTTCATTCAAATGTGGAAAGTAGCAACAAAACCCTTCCCCCCCCACCCCATTCAAGTACATATTCATGCAAAAATGAAAATGTAATAAGAACAGTACATTCTTATGTCAACAGTAACCTTTAAATGGTGTTCTTTAGATAAAACTGTGAATACTGGAAAAGAAAAAAAAAGAAAGATAAGTGGTTCCTGTATTCATCTTAGTCCAAAATCTATTCTACCCACTGTTGGTTGCTGGCATTGTTTGATGATATGACAGAGTAACAGAGTATCAGATTATCAGAAAAGGAGATTCCCAATTTAATAGTTACTTGCAGGAATCAAAGTATTTTTTTTCCTTTATCTTAACATCTCAAGAATAAGTAGCTGTTAAATTTCAAATTGTGTAGCCTTCGTGATTTATCATCATATCATGGATGCACTTGGCTGTCTAACATCGGGGAATCCAATAACTCCCGTCACATAAGAAGAAAAGAGAAAATCCTATTGGATAATGGTTTGCATTCTCCCCTACAGTGATTTATTTCTGTCACAAGACTTAATTTTATCACGAGGCAGATGCTCCATCTATATCAATGCAGTACATTCCTGCATTCATTTGTTTCACACCAAAATTGTACCTGATGTATTTTCCAATGCAGTTTGGCTTATTTAGTACACGGAGTGATTAGATGGTGTTTAATCACATGTGTAATTTCTAGTCTTCATAATTCTCAAGCATAATAAAGCAAGGCCTATGTAAAGAAGCATAATATTAAATTAAATTGCAGAGAGTAGCAGTTAGAGATGCAGCTGGTGTTAACATTTCGATCTCTAGCATGTCACGGCTGAGCCTGTCAAGTGGAATAAGCCAAGCTTGATCAGGTGATCAGCCCAAGGAGAGTGTGCCAAACCTTGCCTTGCATTAATTTCTCTCAGGCTATAATGAAAAAAATGGTCATCACACCTTCTCCTTTGGAATCTGCAGCTGCTCCAAGTGCAGAAAGCTTATCCTGTGTGTTTCAACAAGAAATGTGTGTCTTATCAACACTTTCCCCCACCCTTCCGTCTGCCACTTAATACCGCTTATACTCTCCTGAATAATCATCTTTATTCGGCGGGGCAGCTGAGGTCCACAGGTTGGGATTCTCTGCCAAGTGCCATTACGCCATGAGAGTGGGCTGTGGCTACTGAGCCACCCTTATCTGAGCCACTGCTGGCCCAGAGAGCTGAGCTGCCTCCCTGGGACGCACAGCAGTCCCAGGGAAGGGCTGTCAGATCACTGAACTTCTCAATCAGCAGAGGATATATGTGATTCCTGTTTTGACATTCTGCCTGGAGGACCATCTATTGTCAGCTGCTATTGACAAGTGACAGCAGAGCTGTGACTTACAGGAAGTTTATCTTCTTCTTTTCCCTTCTTTTTTTCTTCCCTTCTCTTTTTATAAATAAGCCTTGACCAGCTGCCTCTCCCTTTGGTATGGAGCGTGGACGAGTGAAGGTAGGAACAACAGAAAGTTCCCCAAATTTACAATTTCATAGTAGCACTACAAGGGAATGAATAGATGGGGAAAGAGACCGAGGTAATGACAATTCTCCAAACAGCTGTTGTACGATTCAGCTTCACTACTTCAGTTAATTAATCAGCACCTTGCTGGTAACTCTAGGGGAGAAACTCGTTAGATACTGGTAGCAAACAGACAATGCTTTCATATCAAATATGTTCAACAACATCTAATACAGCGATAACTTCCACAAAAGAGGGCAGGGAATACAGAGGCTCGTAAAGGTGCTCCCGAAGCAGCATTTCATATCCTGGTAGATGTGAATGTGGTACATATGCTGCCTACTTTGTTACTGCTCTCTGGCCTAAAACACTGTGAATTAACAACAGCAAACTTTGACATGTTCGCTAGAGGTGTTTATCTGAGGTAGCATTCCTATAAATATGTTTATGTAAGTACTGTGTATGTGTACCCACTGTTCATTGCTGCATTTGTGTAGGATTGGAAAGACCACGCATTCTAAATGATTCTACTCTTGGTTTTGCTTCAGGATGAAAAATGGACAACTTAGGTCTTTTATGCAAAGACATGCTGTAAAATGTCAAAATGTGGTTAAGATGAAAAAACTCAGTCATGATAGTGCTGAGTCTACACATTGTCTCTAAGATTTCCCTCTTTTCTCTTTGGCTTTAAAATGAGATTCCTTGCATCCTACCCACTAAGCTGGGTAGAATGCATTCATATTTTATGAGGAATAGTGCACAGAAAACTTAAACCAATGAAATTACATGTCTACAATTGTAGTATGTTTTATATTTTAATGCAGTCCTAAAATTGCCATCAATGAATGTTAGCTTCAAGTTAAAGACAAAACTGGCTTTAAAAGAAAGTAACAGCCATGTTAGGAAAAAAATTCCCTCCTCCCATGCTGATTTCCTGGTGAATTGCAATTCAATGACTGTACTTCCTTTTCTGGGACCTCTTCTCTTGCTTTGTTCACTTTTCTGATTTAACCCTCTTGTAGGTTAGGCAGTAAATTGCAATGGAAATGACAGCTCTTAAGAGACTGAAATATATTTGCTGTCAGATGTCCCACACATGCTCAGTTTAATTTTTCAGTTGGCTTTATTGATTTATTAAGAATGATTATAGCCTGCATATCACTTCATATACATAATTGTCACATAAATCTGCAATATTACTGGCATGCAGTCATGTCCATTGTGGAACATAGGGAGTGAGTTTTAATGTTTAATGTGGTGTTATTTGTGGAGTTCAGCACCAGGTGGTTTTAGGGGTTAGAGGCTGTTCTCAGTCCACCTGAGGCCTTGTGGAGATGCAAGAGGAGGCATAACCTCAGGTAGGACTCTCTGATGCAGTTGTAGGAGCCACCAGTGCTCTGGAACAGGGCTCAGAGTTGTATTAAGCAATTTATGTGGACAATTTATCCAGTCTGCCGCCATGTACTGATGTAGACAATTATAGCTCCAGCTCTTTAATGAAATGTACATTATGGTAGAAAGAATATCATAGCTTCTATTATACTCAGGGGAACTATAAAGAGAAATATCCTTTTTTAAATTAGCTTTATGGCACTGAAGCTTTTATGTATTTACATGCAAGTACACTATTAACCCAAACTACTTGTTTTGAACTCTCTCTGTTGTCAGCTCTTGGGAAGTGACACAGCCTGGTAGAAAAACTTCTTTCGTGCCTACTGTTAAGCATTGCTGGCCTTTAGTGCTAATGGGAGCCTGCTAAAACTTCCACTTTGCTGCAGTCATTCACATGACAGTGAGAGCAGGATGCTTTCTTAATCCTCCCTAATCTGTAGCAAAAACCTCAGATAAAAAAGGACTTTTTGTCTAATCCGGCTTCTCAGGTGTGGTTTACTTTAGATTTGAGCTATAAATATCTTTCTTTACTTTGTTCTTCTGAGAAGCAAACTGTTGAAAATGGGGCATGGATTCATTCTTCAGTTGCCCATTTGAGAAGGAGAGAAAAAACACTTCTAATTTGGAAAAGAGAAAAATAAAGACAAGGCTTTTGGTGTGTGCCCTCCAATTGGTGAATGCATCCTGTTGTAGTGCTGCCTTTTGCCTTTTTAACCCCCAGGCAGCCATGGGCATGAGGCACCGAGTGCTGACTGCTCTTGAGCATCAGGAAGGTTCAGCCTCTGTTTCCAAAGGTTGAAGACAGTTCCATCTGTACCTGAAGGAATTGTCTCCACACACCTTTGTTTTAGCATTTAAAAATATATATTGCACACTTGCTCCTAATAATTCTTATTTACTAAAAATAAAAATAGCACTATGAAATAAAGAGAAGGGGTGGGCTAAAGACTGTGCTTGGAATGAAATAAAATTTAACAGCTTTGCCATTGACTTCTGTCAACTCAATATTTCATATGCATTTTCTTTATCTATAATAGTCAGTGTCTCAGATATCCTTAAATTACAGTAGTTATTCAGCAGCAGGCCAATCCAAACAGAAGTGAACTCAACAGATTGTTTTCTTTTGTTGCCTGTAATGATGCCAGATGAAAATCTCCTCCACCAAATCTCCTCCAGTTTCTTAAGTACTCTTTCTTACCTGAGGATGGAATTTGGAAGGAAGAAGTAGTTAAAAAGTGATGTAAATGCCAGAGAAATTAATTGTAATTACTTGATACAAATGGGTATAAAATTAATGGACTGTCTGAAGACTTTCCATTATTCCTGGTTTCTTTTGCAAACTTGGAGGGGGAGAGGGGATTAAAAATGGATATAAGAAAGTTGTTGATGAGAATTTACATGATATCCCAAACCAGACTTCAACAATGAAATGCAAACAATGTAAGCCAGGCTTCAACCATGACTTGTAAATCATTATTCCCTGTAGCAGTGTTATGGTCATCTCCATATCCAGATGAGGATGTCTGCTTAAGGTTATCACTGAGCTAAAAAAAAAAGTGACTTATATCATCTACCTGGGCATGGCATTTGCACCTGATTTACCATTTACCATAAACCCCCAGATTACAGCAATTCCTGGATATCTTTGTCCAGTCTGAATCAATTTTCCTTCCCTTTGCTTTGGAAATCTACTGAACAAAACCCCCTTCTTTTGAGGAAAAAGAAATGTGCAAATAGGATAAAAGAAATCCTGCAAATAGGATAATTTTGAAATGTGTAATGTTTTCCATATACTTAATGCAGGGGATGGGTAAAGGGTGGATTTTATAATCCCTTGAAACCATGTGTGTATATCATAGATATAAAATGTATATAAAATGGGAGAGAAAAGGTTGAATTTGGATCTATAATCATTTGGAGTCAGAGAGTAATGATGAGAATGTCATCTGGTAATGAGGGGCTAATGGGGCTAAACTTCATCAATTAAATCCTTTCTCTTTTATAGATTCATAGATTATAATGCCAGAAGGGAATACTGTGATAATCTAGCCTGACCTCGTCTTACAACATATACTATCAAACTTCCCTGAAATAATTCTTGTTTGAACAAGAGCATTTATTTCAGAAATAAAGCATTCAACCTTGATTTAAAATTGCCATGGTTGGAAATGCCTGAGAAACCTTGATAAATTGTTGAAATGGTTAATTATATCTGTCTGTTAAATGGGCCCACCTTCTCTCTCCTCTGATTTTTTTTCTCTCTTCAGAAGGAGCTGGTGAAGTGAGGTCTTTGTGTGTTGTGGATGTGACTGGCTGTAGGTCACCTGGAAGCTTCTCATCTTCAAATCTGTCAAATCTGATTTCCTTTTATGACAAGGTAACCCACCTAGCTGATCAAGGAAAGCCAGTTGATGCAATCTTTTTGGATTTCAATACAGCTTTTGATACTATTGCTCACAGGATCCTTCTGGACAAAATGTCCAACACAGGTGGATAAACACATCATGGTGTGATGGGAGAGCAGCTGGGTCATGGGTCAGGGACAAAGGGTTACAGTGAATGGGGTGACATCAGAGTGGTGACCTGTCACTAGTGGGGCTCCACATCCCTGCTCCATCCTCAGCCCTGTGCTCTTCAACATCTTCATAAAGGACTTCAGTGCAGGACTGGGAGGTATACTAAGCAAGTTTGCAAATGATGGAAAGCTGGGAGGAGCTATTGACTCCCTCAAAGGTAGGGAGGTCCTACAGAGAGTCCTCAACAAATCAAAGGGCTGAGCAATCATCAACCACATAAAGTTCATCAAGTGAAAGTGTTGGATTCTGTACCTGGCATGGGGTGACCCTGGATCTATGTACAGACTGGGGAATGAGATGCTGGAAAACAGTGCAGCAGAAGGGGATGTGAGGGTCCTGGGCAATGGCAAGTTGGACGTGAGCCAGCAGTGTCCTGGCAGGCAGGAGGGCCAGTACTGTCCTGGGGGGCATCAGGCACAGCATGGCCAGCTGGGCAAGGGAGGGGATTGTCCTGCTCTGCTCTGGGCTGGGCAGCCTCACCTCCAGTCCTGTGTGTGCAGTTTTGGGCACTGCAAAATAAGAAAGATAGGAAGCTCTTAGAGAGTGTCCAAAGCAGAGCAACAAGATGGTGAAGAGCCTTGAGGGGAAGTGCTATGAGGAATGGCTGAGGTCACTCAGCTTGCTCAGCCTGAGGAAGAGGAGACTGAAGGGAGACCTCAGTGTAGTTACAACTTCCTCATGAGGGGAAGAGGAGGGGCAGGCACTGATCTCTGCTCTGGGGTGGCCACTGACAGGATCCGAGGTAATGACAGAGCTGTTCAGGGCAGGTTTAGATTGCATATTAGAAAAACAGTAGTGGGGCACTGGAACAGTCTCCCAAGGGAAGCCTGACAGGGTTCAAGAAGTGTTTGACAACTCTGTCAGGCACATGGCATAATCTTTGAGGCTGTCCTGTGCAGGCCCAAGAGTTGAGGGTCCCTTCCAACTCAGAATATTCTGTGATTCTGATAAGCACTTTAAGCAGTGGGGAGAACAAGGGGTGACTTGGAGCTTCCTGAGCTAGGTATGGGTGTGTGCTTCACCTCATCTCCCAAGGACAAGATAAACTTGGATAGTACAGGGGCACTCCACATGGGCATCCTTGCAGTGCTCTGCAGCATGAGGTATGTGGGATTGTCCCACTGGCTGCCTGGAGCAGCTCAGCATCCTGTACAGTTTTAAGTGTCCTGAGCCTTCCTGAGTGTTTGTGTACCATGGTAGGGAGCTACTCTAGTTCAGGTGCACGTTTTATTTCAGAGTATGAGCTCTCCTTGCATATTGGGATGTGTTGTTATCAACTGAGTAACAGCCAGCGTTGTTCCTTGGTACAAAGGACACAGTTTGCATCCTGGGACTTTTTTATGCTTTACAGGCTTGCCAGAGATAGTTTTAGGGGCAGAATTCTCTTGGAGCAGATACAGTTCAGAGCTGCTTTAGTTGATGCTTATCTCTGCTTCTCTCCTTTGAGAACCAGTTTTACAGTAGGATATGGAGCAGGGATGGAGTGGAGAGGTGCCACCTGAGTCCAGAGGGACTTAGTTGCCTTTGCAACTTCATTCCTAACTCAGTCACTTCCTAATGCTCACCTGCTTGTACTTTCTCTCAGTAGTTTCCCTGCCAAGAGGCATCCTTTGGATGTGGCTGGGACACAGTGAACACTCCACAGTAGTTAGCAGGGAGCACTGAGAAGAGAAGGAAAGGGCAAACTGACTTCATATTATCCTCATCTCTGTCCTCAACTCAGCTGCTTCTGTCACTTGCCTCTTCATAGGAGAAAGAAATGAGATGTGTTTCAGGGTCCTTTTGGAAGTGGAGAAGGACATGTCAGTGCAAGGGGTAAATCAGGGATGTAGCAAAGCTTTGTCCTCCATCATAAAGGTTTCTCTACAGCCCTGCCCATGCCTGAGCTGACCCAGCCCCATCACGTTTCTGCTCTGGAAATGCAGTGCCCATTTAAGAAGTACTCATCTAGAAAATAGAAGTAGAAAGATTTTCTGAGAGACCCAGAAGAAAAATTACTTCAGTTAGTAATTAATGGTATTTGCACATGTCTAGCATTTTAATATCACACAAGATTTTGCAGGCACTAGAAAATCCTGAGTTACTGATTTGGATGTGTTACAAATGAGGGACATAAAAATAACTGGAATCACACATGGGAATGTGACATGCTAGAATGGAGAACCTGTCTCTCCAGGTCATGTAACACATTTCTTACCTTCCTAGATTTTTTGTGTGCCTTGTCCCAGTGTCTCTTCATGTTCTGCACACTTTCTGCAAGTAGAAAGTATTTTATATTGAAAAGGGTATTTTTCCTGTAGTTTTGTGAAAAATGTTTTTTACTTTTCCAGTTGGGGTAATCAGAAATCCATTTAATTAGCAGTTCTATTCCATTGTGAACATACTCTCTGTGGGATTGAGATTCTCCATTTCATGCAGTGAGAAACAAAGACCCTCTCTTTGGCAGCAAGAGATGTTCAGTTCAGTCCCAAAAGGGCTGATTCATCAGATCCATCAGGCGGTCATTTCATTTTTCCTGAGAACTGGAATTCGAAGGGAATGAGGGTTGCTTCTGGCCAGGACTTAGGGCAGCCCTTAAAACTGGTCAAATGAAGATTTTCAGTTTACATTATTAGGAAAATGAATATTTATGCTTTTTCTGTTAGCTGAAAAGCCCTGAGTATCTCCGGAGGAGTTTATGGCCTTTCATCATCTTCATTGATCAGGATCAACATTAATCAGGTAAATTAATCTGAAAACGCCTTAGCCTCTCACCATCACAAAGCAAAACTCCTCCTGTCCTGTCCTCCAGCATTTTCATCAGACTTTTTTGGCTGAGAACAGAACTTAGAGAATATAAAAGTCCCAGGCATCCATAGCTCCCAGGAGAGACTGCTTCAGCAGCAAACATTTCCCAAAGAGCTTCCCATGTCAGTGGTACCTACACAGCTCCAAAGAGTCAGGATCACCAAAACACTGGCCTGTGAACCTCTGGCTCTTCTTGAAATGCCTATTGTTGCTCCTCAGCTGGAGCTCTGTCTCCAGAGAAGCCAGCTGTGCTCCTGCTGCTCTGAAAGGGTGGATAGATTGGGTTCTCGAAGGCAGATGGCAGTTTCTTATAGATAATGTAGTATTACAGTAATTACTGTAGGAAAATGTTGTAACCTAATGTGTATTAATTCTGCTACTACCATCTAGAATGTATTAATGTTGTGGCAGTACTATTCTGTTTAGTGGTTGCATTAATACATACTCTGTGAGTATTATGGTACAATTGCATTTATATTGCCTACTTTACTATTATATTTATGATAGTATTACTTAAAAAATTCTGGATTTCATGCCTGATTTCATGGGTGGGTCCTACCACAAATAGTAGATTTCATGCCTTTTTGTAGATTATTAGGAAAGTTATATGTGGGAGTCATTAGTAAAACTTAAATAGTTATCAATACAAATTTGATGAACAATGAAACCAAACACCTGTCTCTCAGCAGTAAAGCTTTTAGGATACACAAGATAGCATTTGTATTGAAGTTTTTTCTTCCAATGTATCAAATTCAGTTGGTTGTGAGAGTACTCAGGTGCTCTAGAAAACTAGACTGGGTAGCATATGTTTCATGAGGACCCAGGCAGGATTGCACAAGTACCTTCTTACCCACAAAACCAGACCAAAACATGAAAAAAAAAGTTAAGTCCCAAAATATCATTATAAATGTATTCCACAGTTAGTGCATTGTACTTCCTTCCATATGCTTTAGGTATACTATATTGTTACAGCTCTATGCCCAACTTTTGGGGAAATAAAGCAGCCCTTTAAATATTCTCAAATATTAAGATCTTTGGTTTGCCTTGTCACATGCCTGTAAAACTTGGAGTTCTTCAGCCATGACGTTATCCATTATATAGACTCCTGCATGTCCTTCCCTGCCAGGAGCCACTCCAGACAGGAATTGTACTTAGGGACCAGTCCAGCTGGAGGTACAGAGAGGCTCCACTTTGCCCACTCACTGTTTCAGAGGCATAAAATGCACTGCCCTGGGAGGAAACAAATCCTACCATAATTCTTATTGCTCTTTTCTGATCTCTGTTTGTTTTCCTGTTATCTAGAACTATATTGCATATTTTAGGCTATAACACTGGCAGGATCTGTTTAAAGACAATTAAAATGCAAAATTTAAGGTTGCATGGGAGTATAATTTTATATGATTTACTCTGCTGCTTTTGCCAGGCACTTCACAGTCACCAACATAACATTTGGTAAATAACTGAATTTAAGAAGTGTGCTAGCCACAAGGTATTATCCCCACCAGTCTTTTTTTCTTTATTTGCTTTGAACAAACTGTTTCATATATTGAAAATTTGTTAACGAAGAGAATAAGGCTTATACAAAAGGGCTTAGCATTTAACATTTTCACACACTATTGAATTGTTAAACTTCAAAGATTTTTTCCTTCTGATTGCTAAGCCTTAATTAAAGCAGATTGCAAAATAATAAGTGTACAGGGAGAGATTTGCAGGAGATATTTGGAATCAGAAAATCTCAGCAATGGTTTAGCTACATTTTCTTCTGACCTCTGAGCACAGAACTTACCCCAGCTGAGGCTCTGAGAGTAAATCCTGACAGCATTAAAGTTGGTAGCAAATTCACTCAATCTCTGGAAAATAGGTCCTACAATTACAGACTTAAGAAGCTCAATCTACTTACTTTGTCCAAGAGGAGGATGTGAGATGGTGTGATGATGGTCTACAAGGTATTACCTGACGACGATGCCTTCGATAGGGATAGCTCCTTAATCGAGGTGAAAAAGGCAAGCTGAGATGCCAGGGTTAAAAAATGATCCCAACAAATTCAGAGGAGAAATTGGCCACTCTCCCTCAGGAGTCAGATCCCAACTTCTGTGACAATGGGAGGGCAATGGTTGGGAGAGGAATGAGTTCCCTGCTGGGAGCTTTTTAGTCAGATTACAACTTCAGAGCCTTGTTTCCCCAGTGGGCAGAGGACCCTGCTGGGATCCTGGTGCCAGGACCTATGGAAAGTCTCCCTGTGCTTTGTGTAATCAGAAGTTTGCCCCCAAGAAGTTTTATCAGCTTTGGCCTTGCAGCTTCCAGCCACATCAAATCTCTCCCAGGCAATGCTATTCCCATCAGCTGTGCCATGGACATGGGGGTATATGTGGCACATGCTAGTGACACAACAGGTGACAGGGAGTAACTAGAAAAGCAGACTTAAAAAGCATATGGGTGAGGCAAACCTATGTTAGGCTGCCCAAAGCTTAATAGTCCCAAAATCTGCCTGTTAGCAGAGGCCAGCAGATAGCAGTTACTACACTTCAGTGACAGACGCATCACTTCTGAAAAAAAGAAAATTAGAATTTCCTCCAGAATTAGAATTTCCTCCCCAAAGACTGCTTGGATGGGGTGGGGGTTAGTGCTTTCCAGCCAGTCCCTCACCACCCTTCCCTGCTGAGCAGCAAGGCATCTGCCCCGTGCCCCACGGGGACCTGAGGGCAGGCTTCCCATGCTGTGTCTCCCATGTCACCTGGGGCTTGATGTGGCTCACCAGGACTGCAGACAAAATGGAATGAGGGGAGGTTATCCTGGCATGTGACCTCATTTGCAGTAAAAAATGGTTTTCTATAATAACACAGGTTATTATTCAGAAGACAGAGTGGAAGGAGGATTAAGATTCAGTCATAATTGCATGTTTGGTGTTGTGTACTGTACACAGAGGATGATGTACCTAAATTACATATCCCCAAAGGCTCCCTGACAAACACTCTGTGAGAGTCTCCAATAGAAAAAAACCCAAACCAGTGCCTTTTAACCCTGCCATTAAAAAGACCAATCCAATAAGCACTATTTTGTTAAAAATAGTTCTGGGGTATTTCATCCAGCTATATTTTCTCAGATCTTGCGGTTCTTTACAAAGGGCTTTAGTTCTGAGAATTTAAGTAAAAAAAAGTCATCGTATTTAAAGACTAACTGATGGGGATAGCTATAAGGAAAACTATTGTGAATGCCCCTTTTTTTCCCTTATCCAAGCTCTATTCATCTCATGTAAATGTTTCAGAAGCAGTTTTCCTCTGCCTTAAGGCATTTCAATTAATGCTCACATACATGCTGGTGAAAGCTTTACCTTATGGTTTTTTAGTCTGATTCCCTAATATTCAGCAGCAGGTTTAGGACATCAATAGGTAGCAACGATTAACATGAAAAAGTGAATTAAATCTTTTTTCTCTTGAGAGAATTCACATTTTCCACATTGTTTTAGGAACACTTTGCTCCCTCCCTTACTCTCTGAGATAGGTCTCTGTTACAGGGACTCAGTAGCATTTCCCAGAGGCATGTTCCCATGCCTGCAGCTTGACAGGAATCATGGCAAAAATAAAATCTACATTTTGATTATCATTAAAACTGGAGACAAGTCTGTTCTTAACTTAGCATGATGCACCAAGGTGTTCCAATAGTATTTGCAGTATGCAGCAGTATTTAGAAAGCAACTGTGATACTCTGTGAGTGGAGTTTGCAGCTGACAGCACTGACCTGACAAATGTGAGATAGTTCAAATAGACTTTTACTTACTCCAATTATTCAGTGCTGAAACTATACAATTAGTTGTAAATCCCTGGGATTACTCTTTTCCATCTCTAAAAAGGAACAAAACCACTTTTCATGGCTGTGTAGGTTTCTGCTGTTGGTTTCAAAACTGAAAAGATCACTTTAAAATGACATGACATGCTTTCATGATTTTCATATGATATTAAAAATTCATTATGTCATTGATTCTTTTTTATATGTTAAGAGTAATAGTTATCCAGTTTGCATTTGTGGAGCCAAGTCTGTTCTAGTTGATTGGAAAAGAGGCTTTTGCAATGTGGATTTTAAATGATGTGTTTACAGGCAAAAAGAGAATTTTCTCTAATGCTTCTGTAATATTGCAGTATTACTGTAACAATACCATGGTATATTTATGAAATGCTGATACTTTCACATTGATCTTTCCAATAATACTGGGGTTGGTCTTTCCCACAAGCCAAGTAGATTGACCAAGACTTCTGAGTGTGGGACAATATGAAAAGGTGGATGCTATTTCAAAAAAAGGGGAAAGGAAAAAACCCAAAGCCCAAGCAAACATGGGTTAATGATTTTCTGCAATGGTTTCACAGCCCCTCAGTGTTCTCCAGTTGTCTTTTCTGCTTTTCAGTCCAGTGGGCTATTTCTAGGCTGAGGTTGATTTTACTGATTTGCATGTGGTATAATTTTAATAACACACACATATATACCATAGTGCTGATCTGGAAAGAGAGGAAGAAAAATGTCTCATGAAAACTGTGATAGAGGACATGATGTGAACCTAGGGAGAATATCTAGATTATATCTTGCCCTCATGATTTAAGCACACAGTGAACTAGTCCTCCTGAAGTAAATACATGCATTATGAACAGAATAGAAGTCCATGTAATTTAGGTTCCTAATCCCTAATTAATTAGATTCCTAATCCAGGCCTCCCCCTGTGAAGGCTTTCAAAGGCATCTACTTCTCTTTGTTGATTACAGAGAAAATTTCCACCCTCATCTCCAAAAACATGATGGAGTGGGTTGAGAAATAGTGGTGAAGAAACCCTGGAAACTGGAGTAACTAGGAGCAATGAAATGAAATTTGATTTAAAATATGGAACATAAAAATTATGCAGATGTGTCTGTGTGTATGGGTTTATGATGGAAAGGGGAGGCTTTTCAGAAATACTAGAAAAAAGAAAGGGAGTTTTTTTATGAACAGCACAAGGCTGTTCATAATCATTGCTCATATGCACTCCTTCAGTTTAGCTACTGCTTGATAATTTTATTGTGATGCATATTTTCAGTGGAACTTCTTCAGCTTAATGAGTTGTTCCTTGACCATTGGAAGTTTAAAGGCAGAAAAATTTCCCAAAAAGTAGTACTAGAGGTACTTGAGTTCTGCAGAACAACAGTGGCTTCAAAACTCAGCTTCAAAAGTCTGGTTCCTGCCTGGATTCCTGGTTTGTTTGCAATCCAGTTAGCTAATCAAAAATGTGCAACATTTTCTCTTGCCGAAGTTGCAGCAGCTATATAAATATCAAACTCTTATTCTGGGTAATCAAACAATGGGAAATTTGTTTATATTGTGTTATTGTTAATTAATTTACATCCAGAAGTACTTCAAATATATATGCAAACATACATTAATCATGTTTTAAAGGTGAATGTGGGAAGAGCAGAGCTTGTAAGAGTAGCCATGTAGATATAGAAACCATTAATATTTCCGATGCCCTGTGGTAGGAAGAATTATATTAAAAATTGATTTTTGGTTTCTGCTTTTTTCTTGGTAGCATTTACAATAAAGGATATAGCAGAAAGTAGTCTTTAAATTGATATTTCAAAGCTTTTTATGTTGGGGACATGTTTTTCTGTATTGTTAATGGGTGTATATAGCAGAGTAAAAAGGTCAGCTTCTGAATATGACGGTTTTATTCTTCTATTTAAAAAAAAAGAGATGAGTTTAGCATTCATGAATTATTTAAATATCAACCAAAATATTTGGCACGGTGCTACAGTAAGTGTTATTCTTAAAAGAAGGCTCAGAGGAGTGTGCTGTCCTTTGAATGTAACGTGAATGCTGTGCAGGAGGGTGGATAACATTAACTCTCTCTCACCTTGCAGCAAGGTGTTGCTTGCTGCTGTATCTGCACAGTGTGTGCAGTGAGTGATGAGACATGTATTTATGGGACTTTCACCGCCATGATTCAATCTTCACCCATTTACACTTCTATAATTGAAGAGCCTCTCTTCATCCAAGAAAAGTGAACCATAATGTGTTTCATAGCCTCTCCCAGTTCACAGCCACACTGTATTGAGCAAGCAGCCCTGTCAGATTGTTTTCTTTTAAAAAGATGCTTTGGAAAATAGCAGTGCTTCCCAGCATTTAGGTACGTCTGAAACATGACTCTCAGAAGCCACAGCAGTATGGAGTTGCTCTAGACACATTCTCATTAATCAAATCCTAACTCTAACGCTTTTTTTATAACTTTTGCAAATAACATGCATTTTTGAATAATTTCATAAAAGTAGTGCTGTCAGGTGGTAAGATTTACAATGTTTTGTTCTAATTCAGCAGAATTCTTCAGGGATATGATTCTGGGTTTTTTCCTCCACAAGTATTTTTTAAACCTTCAATACAGTCAAAATGTTTTGAAGTGCTAATTGCCAAACCTCCTAAAGTGTATAAAGAATGGCATTTCATACAGCATCATTGATCATATTTTTAGGGAGCCCATTGATGGATTAATAAACTGCTGTAACCTTCTGTGCAAAAACCACATTGATAATAAATGGACTGTAATCTAAAAAGCCTACTGCTAAATAGATTGAAGTGGCAGCAGTAACTGAAAAACTGAATAATTATAATATCCTGAAGACAAAATCCTAGTGGGAAAGTTTACTTTCCTGGTTAAGCTCTTTGCAAAGAGCTGCTTGTGGAGGTCAGGAGCATGTTGTTCCTCAGGTAGTTCCCACTGCTTGGCTTGCCAGTGGGGCAGTCAGGACAGGTAGCTGTGGGACTGGGCAGTCCATTCAACCTGGAAAGAGCCTTTCTACAAATATTCATTGAAATTTTTCTAATTGATGCTATTCAGTGCACTGTGGCAAAATGCTTAGTGCCTTTTTAATGTTGGCATAGAAGCTGTAGTACATGAAAAGTGAAAATTTACATGGTAGGTGAAATAATGTATGAAAAAAGAATCAGTAATTTAAAATCAGACACCAAACGTAAAGGCGTCACTTAGCACTGGTTTAAATTTTTACAAACTTAAACTCTTGTTCCTTGAAGTTTGATTACCACATAACCAGATGAATTCATTTTAACATATTTAATCATGATGAAAACAATTTATTCTTATTTGCATTTATACTTACTTAAGTCAGATAGCAGGTTAAAGACACAGAGAGAGAGAGGGTTATGATACAGTCTTCTACATTCAGGCTAGTGTTGAGTCAACTTTTTCATCAAGCCATGCATAACCTACAGGACATTCCTCTGCCCTTTTATGTCCCAGCTTATCAGCTATGCAAGGAGTATTTCTGGAAGGGGTTTCAAGCCTTTGTCTTCACAAAGGACATAGAGGACTTAGTGGGTTGTCTCTAAGATGTTGTATCCCTGTATTAAAGGCCTCAAACTGCAAGTCTTCCCATGACAACTCTGCATCTGCCTTATTTTTCACATCTATATTTTGTGTTTTTAGGATGCAATGTTATACTGTAGAATGGTATTACTAATGTATCAGCAGTATCAGCACATGACGTAGAATCAGAAAAATAGCTGTCTGTGCCCTTTGTGTGTACAAACACGTATATGTACACATGTACTTATTCACGTGTTTCTGTGTATAGAAAGGTTTTGCATTCTAGTTGCACCCCATGATAGCATCATACCTCTCTACCCACCATGTCCACATCAGTTCTGTTTTACAATGTGCTGTGGAAAAGGGCTATACCTGGCCAATACCAGTCTCCTGCCATACTGGTCTCCATAGCACTGCTGCTCTCTGTCCTGCCCCCCAGGATTTTGGAGTGGCTGGCGGGAACAGGAGTCAGCAGTGTACAGCCTGTGGGTGACCCTGTCACGGGTGATGGTGCTGACCCAGTGGATGCATGTAGTGACTTCAAGTGCACAGCAGCCATTTTTAGACTGGGACTTCCCTGTGGAAGCAGGGGCACAAGGCAAACCATGAATTTTTAGACCCTTTCTTTTATTGTAATTGATGTTTCCATCTTATTCTTCTGTTCTTCTAAGTTATGACATTGCATCCAAAACGACATTATGATATTCCCTCAAAATGTCATGGCATGAATGAGTAATTTCTCTTGAGCGAATCCCCAAAGGGAAAATTTGAACTCTCTCTGCTCCTGCTATTGAATCCCATTCAATTAAACGTGGAAATCCACAGTCAGTTAAATGTGGAAGAGGAAAGCTTCATGGGATCTTGCCTGAAAGGCAGTTGTTAGCAGTAGGAAAACATTGAAGTCAGCACTCTTTAGTTGTGTTTCTTTTGTAAGACATACATTAAAAGAGCTGAAATCTCTTGAGATGCTTGTGATAAGCACTGATATTAAATGCCACAGTCCTATCATGCTTCTTTGAAGGGTAAGCATTATTAATAGAGCACTGTATCTTTCCATTGTGCTTCAGCTGTCTTAATTCTTTGGTTTCTCATGGTTTCTCTCAGGTGCTTTGCTGACTGCTGTGTCCAATGTAGCTATTTTCTGAAATCAGAGTAGCTATATCTTGATGCAGAGGTAGCTCTCCCCTTCTTTGCTTTTAAAGAAAACAACTTGCACTTGTATGTTAGATGGCTTTAGTTACTTTAGTATTTATTCTGTAATAAAGAATTTGCAGGTGGTGATGCTACTGTTATTAGTATCATCCTTGTCATCATCATCACCATCATTGTCATTCTGGGTCCTAGTGGTGGCCAGCTCTACTCCAAGTTGTTTACTTCAAATTTTTTCTGGAAGGCATCTGTGTTTTGCTCCTCTGTGACTGAAGCCTGACTGAAGTACATCTTAGCCCTGCTTTATCAAAGCTGGTGTGATCCCAGCCAGCCTCCACAAAGAACTTTAATATGCACAATGCTCTAAACAATCCTCATTTTCAGACCCTCAGCACACTAAATAGGGATATTTTTGGTGGTTTCTTCTGCATTGCTTATCTAGATCTCAGCTCTGAGGGCTGTAGCTCTTTGCCCTGTGAGCCAGTCGCTTCCAAGTGAGTCTTGCAAAGAGCAAGCAAAGGCTTGGTTGAGCACCTTGCTCAACTCAAGAGATTAAAATGCTATTGATCAAAGTTATTGGTTCATTGTTCAGCATTTCTACATGTAATCGATAATAGTTCATGTCTTCAAACAAAACTGCAAACTAATGTGGCCTTTGTCTCACTTATAGTGGCTTGAAAATCTGTAGTGATTTTCAGCTGAAAAATGGAGTTCACTAAAAGAACAGTATGGTTTGTGGGCCATCAGTGCTAGTTTCCAGGTTGTGTTTCTCCATGAACACTTCAAACTTCTGTACATTCTGTTCCTGTAAACAATTCCATGAAGTCTCTGTATCAAATAGATAAATGCTGCTATTATTATCTCAATAAATTACAATTCATCAATAACTTTCACTGAGAGAAACTCTTAGATTTCAGTTTTCCAAGGGTAGACCAAAGTGAGGGCCAGTGTTTCAGTTATTCGACTAAACCATCCTTACTTCTCATGGTAGCAAATTATACAGTGGTGCTTTATATTTACATTTACACACTTCTTTTCACCTAGAGAAGGAGTTTTGGGGAAGGTTGCATTTACATTCAATTAAGGCAGAAATATTGCATGCTTACAGGTAGATATTTTCAACCGTGTGGAGTGTACCCAGTTATCGAAATGTATGTGAAATACTACTGTGTAGTGAGAATGCAGTTCTGTTCAACCAAAGAAAAGGGTGCATGAAATTTTAGTATAGACGGTTGGCTTTATCTTTAAGGAACATTAAAATGGACATCAAAAAATAAAGTAATGTAGCAGGCTTAAAAAAAAAAAAAAACAGCAAGGAGAAGCACATGAATTTGTGTGACAACCAATTTCATAGCAAAAACTTTGCAAGAAAAAAATTATGTATGTCCAATACTGATAAGACGTTGTGAGTGTACATTTTCAGATGTGGTTCTCTTAGTATTCCACCCATTCACGACAGCACTCCAAGAATAGTAAGCACAGTCACCAGCCTTCTCTCTATGAAAGGGGAATATATATAGGGCATGAAACAAAACTTCAGCATACAGAACTGACACTGCAAAGTTAAGGACCTGACATTGAAAGGAATTTGTAAAATTCCCTTCCCTGGCTCATCCTGGCAGTGACAAGCCCTGTCCTGCTGCGTGCCATTTCTGTTTCCAGTGAGGTATATATTCCTGTGTCTTCTTTCAACACTGCTGGACCTAAATGCATGAGCTGGTCAGCAGTGAGTAAAAATGTGTCTATCTAAAACAGCCACTGACACTCACTCATTTTAAATTCATTTGCTGGACACAGTTTATTTAAATTTTAGCAAAGGTGCTTTTTATCACGGAGCTTTGAGTTCCCTGCCTGAGATGAGGCTGTTGGCAAAGGGCAGCAGAAATACGAGTCAGGCTCATTGCCGGTGGCATGAAAGAGAGAAGAGCCAGGCCTCAGCCCTGTTTCTGGTGGCAGCACGTCCTGAGCAGCTGCAGTGGCTTTCAGCTGAGCTGTAGCCTGCCGGTATTCAGGGCTTCTTCCAACAGCACCAGTCTGAGTGAGAGAAGTCATGATAAAATATTAGCTCTGCACAGTTGCTGTTTTTACCTTTGAAATAAAAGACTTCTTCTACAAGTTATTTCTCTAATCTTGTAAAGAACAGCCCTTAGTAACATGCATTTGCATGTATGTACACAGACTGATTTTGAGAAGGGTTCTTCTGAGTGTTTATTTTAGACATAGGCTTACTTATGACATTCTCATGTGACATTCCTGAAGCCTTGATATTTGTGATCCTCACATAGTAATAACATTCACTGTGGTAAGTTAAACATAGGTAAAATAATTATGGCTTACTGATGTTCGATGACAGGATGTTGTTTCTTTTTGTTTCCAAATAAAATCACGAAGAAAGGAAAGAAGAGCAGTGCCCTGCTGCCAGGGAGAGAAGGAGCGCCTGGCATGACACAGGCTGGCTGTGGCGAAGAGGCCAGCCCATGGCTGCTGCTGCTTTGCTGAGAACTGATTTGTGTGCTCAATGTGCTGTCAGGAGCCTGCCCAAAAAACCTAGGAGTTCCCATTTCTGCGGGGATAGCAGGCCCTATGCCTATAAAGCACACAATATGCAGACAGATGTGGGGATCAGTGACAGCATCATTCTTTTTATGATCCTCATATGTGTAGAAAAAGGCAGGTCAGAAAACTAAGCACTTTTCATTTAATGGCTTCTTGATTTTGAGGGTTTATAGGAGAACAGAAGCAAAAAGTGTTAAAATCCTATGGACTGAAACCATCACTTCTTAATGATGCATCTTTTCATACCAACCCATTCGAGATGTTGCATACCAGAATATATATTCAGAGCCACTGCTCCTTCCCCTCACACAAATCGCATTTCATTTTATTGAGATGTAGATAAATGTGCAGGGGGAGAGTATTCTGTTTTTTCAGGCCCGCCCTTAATACTATTAAATAATTGTGTAATTAAAGGCTCCAGCAATTTGCCATCTCTTTTCACATAGAATTACTTCAGATGTCTGGCATACACACTCACCCTGTTGTTCAAAGCCATTACAGTCCATACAGTCAATAATCTGCAGATTAAAAATTCAATAAGTAGACGCATTAAAAATTGCATGGTTCCAATTCAGTCCATACTCCCAATTCAGGCTGCTTAGTGTTGGAAGGTGGTTTCTGAAAAGCAGGAGATGGTGCCACCATTTCAGGATGCCTCAGCTCATGCCTAACCACGTTGTAGCTGTAGAACAAGGGCTCGCTTGCAAGGGCTGTAGTGAATCTATAGCTACTATATGAATAGAGAACATAATAAATGGGCAATTTCTCTCTTAAAACCAAGCTCTCTATGCAGCTTGGCTACCAGGGTGTGCCTGAAACAGACTTTCCAGTCTCCCTCCATCTCACTTGGGAAGGCTGAAAGTCTTCCATTCTGAGAATTACTCAGTGCAGATTATTGATGCAGTCTGATGTTACATCTTCACAGAGTGTTTGTTTGTTTGTTTGAATTCAGACTGTTGTTATGGATTTGGGGGAAGAGAGGTAGAAAGGTTGCAAACTATCACGCTTAATGTTTTGTGCTTCCAGTTGTTTCCAGTTGTTTTGCTGGTGTTTCAAGTCCAGTTTCTAGTAGGGAATTTTTGTATGAAAGCCCAAACCATCAGTCTTGCAAATGTTGCTTTTCAGTAAGAAGTCCCCTCGACGGAGAGGCCACTGTAATACAAAAGTTACATTTTCAAAATATCTCCGATCTTACTGTGGGTAGGAAAAAACTTTTTACCTTTGCAGTGGTGAAATTGTTAGTGTTGAGCACAGTGAAGGCAGTTTTCCTTTCAGACAAAATGCATGGCTAGGAACTAGCTAATACACCTCACCTGCAGTTTGGGGGCTCTGTATTGTATGCAGTCTTTGGGAGAAGTTCTGTAGGCACAGGTTGTCTGGCTCCCTTTAACGGTCATTTAAAGCTGGCAAAATTATCACTCCCCAAAATCTGGATGACCCTATTTGTGAAAAACCTTCTAGGATTCCTATTCTGTCCACCAGAACTGTTACTTTCCAGAGCTTTATCCATCCCCACCTTTTCCCCCTGATGTGAAAGAAGCTTCTTTACGGCAGCAATTGTCTTCTTTGAATCCCTGTCAGTCTTTGCCTTTTATGCAAGAGATGCCATCAGACTGCATAGCATGCTCTGGAAGATGTAAAACCCCTGATGGCTGTGCCCAGCACAGGCTTGACTTGACAGCAAAGCTAAAAAAAACCCCACTGCCAAAGCTACCAGATGACATTAGTTTTAATCATGAGTGATCAATGCAAAAAATATTTTAGACCTTTACCCACACATGATATTGAGGGCACTTTAATCTCTAATTATGCTTCATTCATGCAGTGTAATACAAATGCTTTATATGTCTCTTTTATTTGTAGTGAAATGTTTACAGGGTGATATTTTTTTTCTCTCTCTCATGTGGCAAAAGACAGAAACACCATAAAACAGGAATTTGCTTCTGGTGCTGGGATGTAAGGGGCAAGCCTAGTGACAGATAAGACTGTGAACCTTGTACTCAGAGAGGCAGAGATCCCCACCATGTGAAGGAGCAGAGTCCTGTGTGCTTTACCTATGTGCTCTGTTTCTGTCCCAGCTGTACAGGGTGATCAGCAGGTATGGAGATGCCTGAAAAATAAATTACATCAGTCTAACGTTCATAATACACCCTGAAGTGGGAGTGAAATTTTTATTCAGTGTTTGGGGAGAGATAGGGATGATGAATTTTAGTTCTGGTGGGTTTGCACCTGAGCAAACCTGATCCTTTGGAGGCTGAAAGGAGTTGGATCTGATAAGGATGCACAGTACTACAGCATGCTGGTGGTCTTGGGTTCCTCTCCCAAGTGCATTTAGCCAAGCAGAACTTAGCTTGTTTATCCTGATAATTAGAATCTGGTTTTCTGTTTAATATTTACTAATAACACCATGCACTTACAAGGCCTTCCAACCAAGCACTTGACAAACCTTAATGGAATAAGCCTCATAGCACTCTGGGGAGGGAAGTGAATACCATTTTCTTTATCATGCTGAAAGAGTAAGATGATGTAATTGTACCTCCCCGTGTTTATTTATTTCTTGTCTCCCATTATCTGTCTGATAAAAACCACTAAGTAGCAAAAAAAATCTATTGTTTTAGAAATCCTTCTGGTAGTTTAACTATAATCTAAGACTAGTAACTAATTTAGACAGAAGCATAATTAGTGCAAGTGTTTCCCGTAACTCCCTCTGATGAATGCCCCTGCATTTGGATATTCGCCTGTAGAACATGCAGCTGAATAGTGAAGAGGTTTTCTCTACAAAAAGTGTGTGAGCAGTGTCTGTGTATGGAAAGAGACTTAACTGGTACTTTCTGATCTTAAGTGCAACCAGGTATTGGTGAGACATGGCAGAGCTATATGAAGTGTAAGTTGAGTGGGGCACCAGGAGTACACAGGATGATGCCACAGGGCCAGGTGAGAGGTGCTGCAGGAGATGGGAGCAGCCCAGACAGATCAAGTGTGGGGTGGAAGATGCCAAGGGCACCAGCATGTCATGCAGTGGTTCTGACTGGAGGATAAGGAGTAATGAGAAGGTTGTGTGAGGTGCTAGTGGTCTCTGTCAGGCACTGTTCATATGGTCAGCTTTGAGGACTTGAAATAATTGCTGAAAGAAAGGGCAGGAAGTGACTTGTATGGGTGATGCATACTGCTGATGTGAGTTGGGGCAAACAAAGAAAAACTGCAAGCTTTTCTTCATTACCAGTACATGCTGGACTTAACATGCTGGATGTACTTAACCAGACCCACAATTCTGTCATCTGCCCCTGCAATTGCTGGAATTAACACTGTACTTTATGCAATAACAAAAAAAGTATGTGTTGTTTTATATCAAGCTGGGACAGGACTTTATTAGTCCTAATTCAAAGGTAATGCACTAATGGCAGTATTTGTCAGATGGGTTTTTGCAGTGTGAAAGCTGGTAGGAACTGTGGGAAAACAATCCAGTGCAATGCTTTGTTTTCACATTCCAGCCCAGAGTGCCTTCTGATACAGCACAACAGCTGAAATGCATAAGGGAAACACATTTTACTTCTTCTGGCTCCAAGCTGCAGCAGCAATTTGGCGAATGGGCCTGACATTCCAATCCTGCTGCATTTTAAATGACCAGGTGTCCCATCATTTGCTTGCCTAGTTCATTGTAAAAAAGAGGAGCTTCTCACTCTCTGCAGAATTCATTCTGTGTGACCACATGGTGTGTGATACCACCCTTTCAATCACCATGGTGCCATTTATTTACATTTCTTCTCTGATCAGACAGAGAAGGAAGACTTCTTCATATTGCATATTTTCTTCCTGTCAGTCTGCCCAACAGATAACTGCCAATAATGGGACACAAGCTACAGCAGTTTTGGGTTTTGGATACATCCCTGAAACAAACTGGTTAGGTATCTTCTCATTAGAGCTCCTGAGGTTTCTGCACAACTCCTGTGCATCAAGCTAAAAATACCTAGACCTTTGCATTTTAGCAGAAATATCCTCTATCTTTTAAAATATATTTTAAATCGCCACATATGAATGAAAGTATTGCAGTAAAATATGACATCAGATAGAAAATTTTTCTTCCTACCCCTCCTTTCTTTCTTATAAAGGACTGCCTTCCCATCTGCTTCAGATGGGAAAGCCTACCAGCATGCTGGACTATCTGTTAATTAAAGGGATTTTCTGTGAACTGCTGCATTCAAGTGTTAATTCTAAACTAGAAATGCATATATATATATATATATATACATACATGTATATATTTGTATAATATAAGTATATCAGTACTCTTTAAAATATCATTATAGAGTTTATAGTATTTACAGAATTTATAATTTATAGAAAATAAATCACCACGATCTTTTGATTCATTCTTAATAATGTATTAATTAATTTGTTGACCCCCTTAGTAGGCATTAATTAGACCCTAAACAAGAAAACTTCAAGGATTTCTGGGTTTGTTTTCTTTTTTTTTTTAGCCCTTCTTTTTATTATTATGATGATGCTACTAATATTAATAGCAACAATAATTATGAGAACAGGAGTAGTAACAACTGTTAATCTAGGATAGCCTTTAAAATAACTCCTCTGAACATTTAAAAATTCTAAATATAATGCAGTTTGGTATTTTTATGCCATCATAAGTAATTTTTATTAATTTTAAACACAATTTTAGTGGTATAAATCAGTCTTGTTTAGCATTCACTCAGATAAGAAAATGTATTTCCAAGGGTTGTAAGGTGCAAAAAAATTAGCAGTTCTTAACAGAAACATAAATGTTATCTAGTGTTTTTGATACAATTAGAAAGCATCAGCAAAAAATCCTAGCCTTGGATTTGTTACCCATTTCATATAATTCATTACAAGCAGTGCCTAATAAATTTAGCAGTTTGAAATTGATTTATGCTGAACCTTTGTAGTATTAACATTCTTGTTTTATAATTACGAGCAAAAGGAGCATAACCTTTTCCTAATATATGGAAAAGAGATGTAATGTTTCAGAAAAAAAAATCACTGATTCTGCTTTTCTCTCTGCCGTTAGCCTTGCTCTCGGTTCTCCAGCTAATGCTGATGCACAGTGACACACAGTGAAAGTACCAAGACTGCAGCAAAACTCGGATTCTGTCTCAGTGTTGGGAATACAACGTGGTCTTTTGGCACATTCTGTACAGAATGAAGGAACTTACAGATCCGTGCAGGTTTCAGGAATCTTCAGTAGTACAAAATTAACAAATGCCTTCATACTCTACTTTAAAACATTGACACAGACAAATAAGGCCTAATTTTAAACTACCTTGACCAACAATGGCTACATGTCTTTGTTTTTTTAGAACCATCTTCAATATGGTAGTTCTCATTGGGAGAAATTAAGTATATTAAGATAAAAGGACTTTATATTTCATTCTACTTGTGAAAGCCACTGTGTACATGCTGTTCTGTGTTGATCCTGATGCTGAGGAAACACCAAAGATATTTTTCCCCCCCTTTGGATTGCTGGTATCTCTTTACACCTTAAATTCCCATTAATATAGTTACAGGGGTTGCTAAGTAAATCCCTGGACAACCTACATGCAGTTGTGCTGTCTATTTAAAGGGCAGCTCCCTTTCCCAGCTCCAGCCAGCCTTTGGTCTGCTAAGGTCTGCACAGGTATGTAACAGAGAAGCTGTGAACAATCAGGAATCAAAAGCTGGCCATGAAATATTATGGAGTTGATATTCCTGTTTTAAGCAAAAGAGAAAAAAAAAAAGTCTTTTTCTTTTGTTTTTTAATACTTTTAAGTCCTGCAAATCAGAACACAGGCAAGGTTTTCCTCTTTACAGCTGATGGACTTTTTTTTTTCTTTTCTTGGCAAAGTACTGCCTCCCCATCCCAAAATTATTGAAAAGCATCCAGTACCAAACAATGAAGTGAGTAGCTTCATAAGAAGAATAGGTTTTGTCTGGATAAAATGTGTGTTGAAAAGAGAGATTTCTGATCAATAACTCTATTTATACAAAAGAATGACTTTCTATGAATACATTTTTAATAGGCTTTAAAAAAAACACCCTGGAGGCACCCATCACGGCAATGGAAAGCAGCTGCAGCTTCCAACTGATATTAAAAGACATCTTTACATTGTCTCACCTAAGTGCTGTATGAGGTCCTGAAAATACCTACAGGTGCCTCATCCTCCTCTCCCACATACCCTCTGGATTTTGGGAGCCCCTGCAGAGACAGACTGTGTGCCATGCATAAGGTCTGAAATCTAGAAGAGCATTTAAGTATGTGAATAATCCTGTTGAAGTACTTTAAAGTAATCATATGCTCAAAGTTAAGTGTGTGCTTAAAAGCTTTGCTAGGCTGGGGCATGGCCTGTCCCCCTCCCTCAGACACCATACAAAATCAGATCAGTTGTCAAGAGATGTACCACATCCAGCAGGATTGCTTCCTGTGTCTTCTGAACTTGAATCTTGCCAGCTAATTGATATTGTAGCTATTTGTATTTCATGTCATGTGAAATACCCCGAAATATTGAAGCGAAGGTTCTCAAGAGATTAAAAGTATAAAATGTGAATGATATAAGGGAAAAATTCAAATATGATACAAGTGATGAAAAGTAATTAAAGAAATTATTAATGTTAAAACCAAATATGTTTTATGTTATGCAAGCATATGCCTGGGATTTGCCTATTACCAAGACTGCAATACACAGAAACAGTGAAAAATCCCTGTACATTACAAAGCTGCTAGAGTGCCAAATTTAAACATGCTTTTTTTTCCCCCATCCGCATTAAGTACAGTCAGTTTGTTCTAAAGGCCATCCCTTTTCTGTTCTAATGCCCTGTGTTCCTTGGTTTTGTTTTTGATCGTGGTTTTTGAGGAGGTAAACGTCCTGGACACAGTTTGACAGAAGATGTTATCACAGAGATAACATATGTTACATTTAGAAGCTGATAAAATGGATTTGGATTTTCCTTGCTCTGCTGCAATGTTGATGATGTTTCAGAAAATTTAATATAAAGGGAGTTTATATATTTTTATAATTTTAGCTATTTAAGTCCACTATCAAAACCTGGTTTTGAATCAATGTATAGGTGTAAGAAACGTGTAGTATTAACATCATACTAACTCTCTCTTGCCTGTGCTGCAAGAGAAATAGGCTGTGTTATACCATAGTTTGTGAACTATACTTTATATTTTTGAAATGCTATTATTTGCCCAGTTAATTCAGTTTTAACTGTCCATTCAATTTCAAAATATAAGCGAGTTCTGTTTACCCAATTTCTTACTGGGTGGATGTTGTGGTATATGCCAAGTATATTTATGGTTTAAAAGGATGATGGTTCAGCAAACTTACTGCATAATAATCTTTACTTCATTTTTATACTGTAAGTGGTTAAAGCCAAGTGTACATGAATATATAATGTGTTCCTCCAGTTATGTAGCACAGCAATACATTATACTGTTGAGCTACTAAGACATTTATTCCAAAGGAAATGCAGAGAGTGATTTAGAAATGCCAATAACAATAATGCAATTACAGTTGCAAAACATCTTAGTTGACCAAACAAATCTTTTCTAAATGCACCTAGAATATTTCTTTAGCACATTTAATTAAGTATATATTCAGCATATTTAGTTTAGGACCCAATTAAGCACCAGAAGCATAGCAGTATAAAATACAGCACTTGCCTTCCAGGCACTCTGGCTTCAATTCAGCAACAGTTGCATTTGAAGCTGTAATGCTGCTGCAGAGATGGGAAAGACAATGCACACACGAGAGGCCATATTGCAAAGTGGCACTGGTATCTACAGTAATGGTAGCAATCATTCAGATGTTCTAGCAGTCAATACAGCTGAACTTTAGACACATTGCAGCTCTTAATTTATTAATGCAATATTTTTTCTTTATGAATTTCTCACATCAATCTCTTCCTTGTACGTGTGCAATTAGTTGTGTTAGATTCTCTTTAACTTTCTAGGAATGGATCCTAGCGCAGTATTTACAACCATCTTTGCATCTCTGGTTTGTATATCAATGTGTCAAGATGTCTCAGAGGCAAAGAGCTGAACACATGCAGCAAAAGTGACAGTGACATGAAGTTACATCGCTCCAAACACTAAATCATGCTGCTGAAGAAGCAGAAGACTTTGACAATAAGGTCTAAACAGAAGGACATTTTGACCTACAACATAACACCAGATTAATGACTTGCTGATACTAACTGGCCCTATTTCCAGTGGCTGATAAAAAGCTGCTGTTGATGTTTGCCCAGCTCCTGTCCCATATGGTCTGGGTGCCAGGCAGGAGGAGGCAGGAAGCAGTGCCCAGCACGCCAGAAGTGACTCCCACTTGGGTGGACAAGGGGCACCATCCAGCTTCCCTTCCAGTGGGGTCCCATGCCCGCAGGCATTGCCAGCTACCAGGCATGTTCATACATTCCTGCTGGTACTTTGCAAGGCACTTGCACATATGCCAGGAAATCACTTGTCTCCTCCTATAAGGAAAAGTAGCAATGCCTCATGCCTGGCTGTGTGTTTCTGTCTGGCTCCCCTTGCTCACAGTCCAGTAGAGTGGCTCCTTGAGCACAGGGGTTGTCATAGCTTCATCTTCCCCATGCATTGTTGTGGCCAGCAAAGCCATCAGTTTTCTTGGCTGTCCTTGGTGTGGTGTAAAGCTTTTTGTCAGGGTTAGAGCAGCAAGGAACCTTTGTGGTGAGTGGTGCCCATGGAAGTCCCCTCTAGAAGTGCTGGGAGGGCTGTGCTTGAGTTCAGGAGTGGGTGCCAACACTGGGCGTGGTGTAACTAACGGCAGTGGCTCTGCCACAGAAACAGAGCCTACGGGATCTCGTATGACTACCATAATTGATGTGTGTTTTCAGAATGGGCACATGGTATATCTTTCTGAGATGGTTTTTTATTGTTGACTGATGGTTTCTGTTACAGCAGCATGTCCTTAAACTCTGGTGTACGCTTGAGGTTTAGGTTAGGCAAACAATGGAAAAATGCTAGAAGGAAAAACCTCTGAATGTCTCATAAAGGGTTTCTTGCCCTTGAAAAATTGATAGGCTGTCATTTAACCTTGTGGCACCTCTTCAAGCTGTCAATCAGACACTGAATATTTGAGACTTGTGAAGTATGATATGGAGTAACAAAATGGTATCTGCTCATTCAAAATTATGAGTATTGGATTAATCTCTTGAAGTATGTTGATAACAGATGGAATAAAAGATCATATGGCACAGATCACATAGGGTAAGGTTAACCCCAATGCCCTGCTCAGTGTCCATTTTCTCGTTTAATGCCACTGCTAATTAATTGGCATGAGTGTTTGCAGCCATATGTATGATGTTACTGAAATCCTGCTGACTTTTGGCATACCTTGATTCCCACCTGTATGGTACTGCCTGGTTTTACTTCAGTTTTGTGCTTGGGGCCCTTAGTAATAGGCTCTTAAATTTACCTGTTTCTCATGTTCTTGCAAGTGAGGGAGGTTCAGTTGCCTCATCAGGAATTTGGCGAGTTGCTCTGCTTTTTGGTCTCTGTGCTTCTCTTGCAGCAGCAGAACAGGTCAGATCAAACTGAAAAAGATACAGCTGCTGGCATAGAGATGCTGGTCTTCTCCCCAAGTTTGCTTTTACATTTTGCACTTCATGCAAAATATATCAGGGCTTGAAATAGGAACTGTGGCACAGAGCCCTTACTTTGTTATAAACAGGGGGATGATATTTCATGGGTGCACAGCTGTGGTTTAAGTTCAGTAGACTGCACAGTAAACTTTTTTTCTCTGAAATTTCATTTTGGTTCAGGGTAAAATAATGGTTTTTTCCTTGCTAAGCAAAGGAAAATCTTCCTGGTTTTGCTTGTTTAAATACTTGTGTTTTAATATATTTATGTCTTGATTTTGAGGCAGTAAATGCCAAATACATTTATGAGTCTATGTAATCAAGAATAACAGGACACATCCTAGAGATCTGGTACAATATCTCTTCTTATGCTATTTCCATGGCTTATTTCATGATGTGACCCCATCAAAAATACTATGTACAATTCAGGTCTTTTTTGTGCACAAATGATAAATTCGGTTTAGAATGGGTACCAAGAAGATCAGAGGAATGGAGAGCCTGTCTTGTGAGAAGAGACTTAAAGAGCTTGGCTCAGATAGCCTAGCAAAACAAAGGCAGAGAGAGGATCTGATTGCTTACCATAAATACTTCAGAAGGATAAACACCAGGGAGGGAAAGGACTGTTCAAGCTACAAAACAATGTTGCCACAAGAATAAAAGGGTATAAACTAGCCATGAGTAAAGGCAGGTTGAAAATTGGAGAAAGTTCAGACCATGAACAGTGAAGTTCTGGAAGAGCTTGCTGCTGATGGTAGCAGGGGATTTTTTTTATGGAAGCTGGTGATTGCTTTCCAAGAGGGAATGCATCACATTGTAGCCTGTGACACCAGGGGTCTGGATTTGATGACTGAGAAGATCATTTTCATTCCTGAATCCCTGTTGCCCTATTTAGTGCAAGGTTTGTCTTGTACAGATATGCTGGCAGGGCTCCTTTCCCCCTCTTCCATCTAAGAGGGGTAGATACCAGGCTGTGTCTTGCTTTTCTCTCTGAGCATCATAGTGCTGAGATTAGAATCAGGACTTAAATGAATGAATATACAAAAATACATAATGCTGTGATCTTTCAGAGGATGTTTTATTCTCATCTCTATTTCCTTTCTTGCACACATGTGATGCAGGGAGATGTTCCTCCTTTGTAAGCCAATGTTACTTTTCTGTCAGCTTTTTGGCATGCAAAATTAGGAAAGAAATTGTCCTGGTGTTAAACTATAGACCCAGGGACTGGGAAATTCTCCTGCTCTCTACATGTAGCAGTACAAGGCTATTCTTCAACCTGAAGGAGCTATAGAAGGCAACACATTATGTTGGCAATTGTTGCAGTGAATGCTGCATCGTCTGGCAAGAGGCTCAGCTTGATGTGGACAAAAAGTGAATTTCTCCTTTGTGCCTACATCCTTAGCTCCCTTGTGATGAAAATAGAACCTGCTTTAATCTTCCTGAGGCTGACGGAAAGATATCTTGCAGACTGCAAGTCAGCAGTTGCCCACACAATTGTTTGGCAAAATCTATTTTTAAAAGTCCATAAATTCCCCAACTAGACAAACCGGGATCTAACAAAAAAACATCGTCACTAATGTACTATCCTTTTAAAGAAAGACAATACTCTCTCCTCCCCTCCTTTCCTCCTGTGGAAAACCTGGCTATTTTAAAGTGTGAGTGCCGAGTGCCTGCGAGGAGCGCGTCGGGCCAGCTGCCGTCCCTGCGCTCTGGTTTCAGCGGTGGTTTGCAGCCCCCGTTGGTGGCCACAGGCTGGAGATGCTCCCTGTGCTGCTGAGGGTGCAGGAGTGGGTGGCAGGGGACAGATCCCTGCAGTGACACCTCGCAGATCCCTGCGAGCAGCCCTCTTGGGCGTGCGTCAGCAGGGCTGGAAAGACAAACCAGGAAATCAGGTTAAGCCTCTTCACGGTTGTCGTTCCTCTGCGCATCCCCTTCTCTCCTGCTCACTGGAGTGCGCTACGTGGGAAGCTTTAGCTGACTCTGGAATCCACCTCATAATTTTTTTCATTTAAGTGGCAGACTCAGAATGAGTTAAAATTGCCTGTTTTTACCACTGGAAGAACATACTGTGCACATGAGTCACCTACACTAAACACCCTTTGAAAATATAGCCCCGGGCTTTGATCTACAGGCTTGTGTTATTTTTTCTATATTTTAAATCATTCACAAGTGGTTTTCAGGCTGACCTAAAGGTCTTTTATGCAGAAAATTGTACAGACTACCTGAATTGAATCTGTAGTGTAGAAGATTTTTTTAACTCTCTAGCTTTACATGTAAGAATTTCATATGTGAAAGGGTTATTTGTGCATGAATGAGCTTGCACTTCAAACTTAAACTGTTTATGGAAATAGGCAAATCTTACTGTACATCCTCAGTGCAAAAGTCTCCTTTTTGAATTAACAACTCTTCCCCTCCAAAAAAACCTCCCCCCCAAACCTAAAACCAACAACGCAGAATGAGAAATGATTATGATAGAATTATGGTTTTCAACTTGTATTATTATATGTGCCTACATTTAGATTCCCAAAGGGACCAATTTACTAATATTAAGTATTCTTGCAATAAATGGGATGTGGTAAAGAGAGCTGCATATATTTTATTTTTTTTAACTTAAGAGTTGAATTTCAAATGAATGATAGTAGCACTGGAGTTCCAAATGAGTGGGACTTTTTCCTAAACCTCTTATTAATTAGGAATTATCATAAGGCAAAATATCTGCATTAATTTGCCAAAGGGAGAATAAAGATTGGTGTATTGCAGTACTCACAAACTTGTTCTGGTGGTGCTGCAATGCACAAAACTTCTAATAAATTGTGGGAAATGATAAATTTGACAACAGGCAATTAATGCTAATCTTTCCCTTTGCAGGGGTACATTTTATGCTGGTGTTATAAGAGCAGAATTATTAGCTCTTCTACTTTGCTTTCAGCCATACTGCATGCAGCTCTCTGCAGTATGTTGTAGTAATCTATAAAATGCCCCCTCAATATAATGCTTGTGGCACACAAGCACCAAGTAGATGGATTTGGGGCTGATCCTTTAGATAGCAGACCAAGTAAGACTGCTTGCTTACTTCTACTGTCCCCTTTGTAAACTCCTTGTCTTCAGCAATGAGAAGATGTTTTCAGAATAGGTTGCATTGTGTTCTTGAGCAGCTCATTGTTGTGAGTGTGAATTTTGGATGGATGTGATTCATTTTCTGAGGAAAAGAGCTAAACACTTACTGAAGTAAATGGCAGCTTTTTATAAAGCTAATTATTCAAATTTTACTTCATATATAATTAAAATCATGTTGAACTATTGCAGGAAAAAACCCCCAAAACACACTATAATTTCTTGTGGTTATAATGGTGTCTGGTTAGTAAACTCTTGTTCTTCTGAATACCCCATGCATGAAATAGAGCATGGGACACATTCAGAGTTATTTGTGAAATTATCTCAATGCAGAGCTGACACATATCATAAAAATAAATAGCTTAATGTGTTTGTGTGCATTGTGAGTGAGGATTTAATTTTTTAAGTCCCCATTGTTCCTATTTTTAATTTCTGAGCTGTTTCATATTGGAATAGACCCAGGCACAATGGGAAACAACAATAATGTTTAAACATTGAAAATTTGCAGCTTTGGTTGGATTTCTATTGTGATTTTAGTTGGTAGGAGAAAAGATATGCACACATATGTATCAGACCTTTCCTTTCCCTTCCCTTCCCTTCCCTTCCCTTCCCTTCCCTTCCCTTCCCTTCCCTTCCCTTCCCTTCCCTTCCCTTCCCTTCCCTTCCCTTCCCTTCCCTTCCCTTCCCTTCCCTTCCCTTCCCTTCCCTTCCCTTCCCTTCCCTTCCCTTCCCTTCCCTTCCCTTCCCTTCCCCCCTCTGCCTCTCTATCTCCCTCTCCAGTACCAATCTCCCTCCCAGTATGAAGCATTTAGTAAACAAATGATATTATTTGCTTTGTGTGTATATAGATACAAGGTGCAAAGATACAAAACTCCATGTGAGCTCATACATCACTGCTGACAAAGCCCAGTGCTTCCTGACCTGAGCCATGGGATTACCATGAGACAATAGCCACATTGTTTGGAGCAGAGGTTAAGGAGCTGGTTTAGCATTATTGTCATTCTGTATTGAAATTAATTTCAAAACTAATTATAGTGCTTGCTTCTACAATTCCTTTTCTTACCTGTGAATCTAGCTGTGTCTTGTGTATTTTTAGATTATATATATATACACACACACACACATTTATATACATTTTTTTCTTGTCCTGTCTTATCAAACATTTCCAACAAAAGTCATGTCCTGCTTCATTAGTTAGAAGTGTCAATATGCCAAAGGCCCATATTTGTGTATTACTTTAATCTGTGGTTTCAGTAGCAAAAGCAATAGCCATTTGCATTTGTTTGTTTACCTTTATATGCCACTGTAAAGCAATTGCTTGTGTTGTCCTGTCTGTCTGACATGAAATGATTCAAGTGTTGCATTACTTCCATTGCCTAGTGGTCACTGGACCATCCAGTGGGCACAGCAAATTGTGCTCCTGGTCTAGCTCAAATAGCTCAGCTGAACCCAGGGGATCTTGGTATGAACAGTGGGAAGAGGAAATTGCCTGTAGCAGGCTGGAGAGAAGGAAAAAAGTCTAGATGGTATTTCAGATTATGTTGCTTGGTTTCTGGAGTGCTTGCAGGTTTATTGTATATATAAGAAAATACTGAAGTTCTCGTGTGCCCACATGCACACAAATGCCCCACGGCATGTGTGGGTAATTTCTTCTGTGTTCAAGACATCAGGGTATATCCACAGTTCTCAGCCATTATTCTGTTGGATTCTGATGTATCCAGTCCAGTGGCAAGCTCTGTATAGCACCGTGCCAGATTCTGCTGGAGCAGTGGGGAGCCAGAAGTGGACCTTCTGTAGGCCCAAGTAGTTCCTTAGACCAAAAGCCTCTCAGGAATATTCTAGACATGAGCTTTTCAGTGAGGGAATTTGGAGAGTTATAAAGGTGTAAGAGGCAGATACAGTCCATTAGGTCTCCCTAGATGAGTAGCTCTCCTCACTGAAGGGGCTGAGGGAGGAGAGTGGAGATTTCTGTAGCAAATCAGAGAGTTTCTCTGCCAGCAGCTAAATCCCATATGGGAGCATCAGCTGCACTTCCAGACAGGAGTGGAGTCCTGTGGCTGTTGGAGAGATAGTGTTAGTTGCAGCCTTAAGATTGCTGCTACTCCCCACAGGGCTTTCCAACCAAGAATAAATCTGTTATTCTCTGACACAAACTGCTGAAGCTGGGTCTTCCCCATCTGCACAGTGCCCCTTTTTCCCCTGAACACAAATAAGGCATCTCTTGCCTTCCAGAGCTCCTGTGGTTCAAGCAGGAACTGGTATTTTCCACTGGGTTAGGTTCTGTGAGCTTTGCATATTCTTTTCCCTGTATTTTGCTCTGCAGACCTGCTCAGGAGATGGGGGATGCTCTTACCACCTGGACATGGCATACGTGTGGTAGGGTCCAGGACTGCTTGTTGAGTTCTCACCTGCAATGTTGCTTTGCATTTTTTAGCAGTCTTATTTGTGCTGCATCTTAAAAGTCACTGCAGTGCTCACTGTGAAGGTGCCCCATAGACGTTGATACTGCAATTTTTAAGGAGCAAAGATCACTACATTTTTAAATGTTCATTTAGGATTCTGATTTAAAGCCAGAAGAAAAACCTAAAAGAATCTAAGTTAAAGCAGGAATAGTTCCATGCTAGAATAGCTGCAAATAGTAAATTATACACTTAGTTACATTTGATTGAGAGAGTTTATTGCTCATGTGAGCAAAATGTCTAGCCCCAGGCACTGTGCAGGTAGTTACTGTGCAAGCATACCACCTGCAGTCATGCCAGAATACCCAAACCCCCTGATACCACAGCCTTCTCTGTCCTGAATAGGAATTGGAGGTCATGCCAGATTGCATTGCAGTGCAGTGAAGTGGACTAGAAAGAGGCCACCCACCTCATTTGCACTTGTGCCTTACAGTAATAGGTGCTTGAATGTCAGTGGGTGGTGATAAAAGGCTAATTTACTCACCCCCAGCACTGGGTGCACCCCCTTTCTGCACGTGCAGTGGAGATCATAAAGTCTGAGAGATTGCCCACTGTACAGAGGCCTCTCTGTTATTTTTATATCTTTTTTTAAAAATTATTATTTAATCTTGTATGCTCCAGTTGAGCTACATTAATGGATTAGAATACAGCGTGATCTTAGGAGAATTCACTACAATAGATAGATAGTTGGATGGACGGACAGACAGATGCAGGTTTAAAGCACAAGAGGATTTGCATATTTAGTTCTGCTTTACAGCCTCCTTTAGAGAGTGGGATTAATGATCTGCTAAATTATCACAGTTGAGAGTCCTCAGCATTAGTGTGAATGCATATCCTGCTAGAGCTAGTTTTACAACTTTTCTAGAGACATTTACAAATCTTACTGGGGGCAAGGCAGGGAGGGGAGCGGGGGATATCTGGTTGTTGACAATGCAGCTGGTAACTCAGGGAGAAAAGAGAAAAATCAGAAAACCATCCCTTTTCTGGCATGTCTAAGAGCCTTTCCATCACCCACTGCATGCATTTAGAGTGAGAGTAGGAAGAGTGTTCTCCAAGGACTGTTTGAGTACTCGAGATGCTATGTTAAGCACTCAACTGCAAGTTGGCTTAGAGAAATGTCTTCCAAAAGCATTTATTTGAAAAGGGAAAAAAGGGAATAAAGGCAAGTGAACTTAAGATGTCTAGCACGCCTTTTGGTCCCTGATTTTAAAGATTTAAAATGTGTGGTTGAGTAAGGTGTGCTGCAGAGGACTAGGGGCAAATGCGACTACTGTCTTAGACAGCACCAGCCTCATAAACTTCCTTTTGATCTAGCCATTAAAAGAAAGAACATTACTTGGCACATTTCTTGGTTACACATATTGCATTCTTTGGTCCCATTAAATAATAATGAATAATAAATGGCATCATTTGGAACAAAATTCTGCAGAGCTCAGTAAGAGAAGTGGGCAAACATACCTTCTACCTCTCATGGAGGGAGATGTGAGTGCATCCTAGCACCCTGCCTCGGGTTAGAGGTCTTAAAGCAGGGAGCTGTTTCCAGCCATTTCACTGTTGTGTAACAGTGGTTTTGACCTGCATTAGCAGAAGAGAAAACACATACAGGTTTCAGTTAGTTAGGAAAATAAAGAGTGTTGGCTTCGGAGATGACACCAGCAAGACTCCCCACGGTATCCAGACTGTATCCTAGAGGAGACTGTTCACAAAAACAATGCGGGAACTAAGGCCACCTAACCTTAGGAAACAAATTTATGGCCCTAGATGTGTTCAATTTATTTTAAGGATTTAAGAGCACAGTTGGTTTTTGTTCCCTGTGCAGAGAAGAGAACAAGACAGATATGTCCATAAAGTGATTCAAGTTTTAACTGAGCCAAGAGGTGCCAGTTTATGTCCACTGACTGTATGCAACCCAGCCTCGGTATGTAAGTCTTAATATGAATGCCCCTTTTCCTTAACTCCAGTACCCAGGAGAGCAGGTATTTACGTAATGCTCAAGAGATTTGCAAGTGCCAGGGAAAGAATGTCTTTCTGTTATGCAGTTTTTCTCTCTGCTGAAGGTGTCTCACTGGATGGGTGAGAGACTGATCATCATTCTTGGCAAGCCAGGGCCTAATCCAGCCACCCCTTGTCTTCAGGACAAGATCTGTATGAGCAGCCTCTGCAGCTGGCCTGAGCTGACTGTAGGCACATGGGTACCAAACACTTGCCTTTTTCTCTCTTCTGTTTGGAATGCCCTAGCTTCACCAAGCTTGTTTGACACCATCCTTTTTTGGCTTAAATGGGTTTATTGGGAGTGTGTTGGGGGCTCAGGGCAGTTTAATGTTAGAGATGAACACTTATTGGACACTTGGCAGTAAGATTCAAAATCCAGATCTCCTCCTCAGGGGGCAAAACTTGCTGGTTTAGGGCATACAGGTGGAGTGTGTGGCAATTTATAAAGGAAGAGATAATTCAGGAAAATAAAGCAAAATACATTTTGACACTGTTTTTCCCTTTTCCTTTAGCCTCTCTCTAACGCTGTGCTTCCCTCTCTTTTTTTCTTCACCCAGTTTTTTTCACTCATTTTACCTTTTTTCCCCAGAATTCCCTTCCTTCACACAGCAGTTCCTTTCTACATTTTCTTTTCCTCCCATTGCCCTTTCCCCAGGCTGATCCTCTGCACTTGCCTGCTCAGCTCCTCTCATTTCTTGGTGGTGCAGCTGTCCCCCTTGCCTTCTCCAGAGAGCTGCTCCACACTCTGTGGCCAGGCTGGCAGCTGCTGGAGCTTTGCTGTTTACTGAGATGCACCCTAGTAGAGCCTGAGAGTGGAGCCGTAGGACACGAGCAGTCTTGTGCCACTGGAGCTCTGGCAGGATAACGTGATACTTGTCAAGAAAGATGTTTTCCCATCTCTTGTAATGCTGTAATGGATTTCCCTTCATCTCTTCTATAAACAGGGTATTTGTACCATTTCCCTGGTTTGCTCAGCACCAGTTTATAGCCTGCTGCTGGATTGGGCTTGCTGTTAATTATTTGTACTTATTTAGCCTTCTGGAATACCAAGGCATGATTGTGCAGGAAACTTTACACCCACAAACAAAAAAGGCAACTCTCTTGCCTAAAAAAGAAAACAGCAGACAGCTATTTGGAGAGATCACATTAACTCCCCCTGGGCTGACGTGGCAACTAAGTGATGAGTAGGAGCTGGTTCATAAGGTACAAAGGAAGTTGTTCCTTGTCTCTGGGGCTGGCCGTGGGCACCTTTTCAGTGCTGGAATGCTCTTGCATTTTCTTTTTCTTTTTTTTTTTTGGTATGTCTTTAAAGGCATACAGCAACCAGTTCTGTGTTCTGTCATTCTGTCGGTGTTTTTTTTTTTAAAGACAATTTCTCACACCAATTTCTCTGCTTCTAATATTTTCTTTCCCTCTTTTGACTGCTGCAGTTTGCCCCCTTTTGCCCTCCCTGCTGCAGAGCCTTACAGCCTTGCTGCTTTTCTTTGTGCCACCTGCACCCCTCCATATTCCTCTCCCCTGCTCTTGCCTCCTTCCTCCTCCCCAGCTCAGGTCCCTCCTGCTGCTGTGCCTCTCTGCTCCTCTGCTTGGCTGCCTACAACAAAGTAGGCAGGGGAGAGGCAGGAAGTACTGTTAAAAAAAGGAAAAGTCACCCTGCATGCCCCGTGCCAAAAGTGCTTCTCTTACTCTGCAGCCAGCTTAGAAAAAATGAAGGAGGATATCCAGAGGGTGTCCCAGCAGGAGAACATCCCCTCTGCAGGGATGGCTGTGGGGTGCTTGGGGGGCAGGTGGTTTCCCCTGCCCGTGCAGGGAAGGGGCTCTGATGCCAGCGCACCTTGTGCTGGTATAAAACTATCTGAGCCAAAGTTCAGGTGAAGGGCAGCCATGTAGCTGGAAAGTCATGTGGCTCTCATGTTGGTTAGTATGTCACTTTGAACAGCTCTTATCTGATATTATTATGACTAACCCAGTGCTGACAGCATGGAACAGATTACAGGAGCCATGTGATGATTATTTAAGGCATCGCTGAGTATAACACATGGCTAATATTAACCCCTTCTTTCCAGAGCAGCTCTCTCACCCTGTGAGTAACACCTGCAGCAGGCACCTGCCCTGCCCTGCCTGGGAGCGCTCCCTTGCCACACTTACCTTGGGTGCTCTATTTCAGACAAGGCTATTTTTGAATCATTCCTCTATTTCAATGTGGCCTTGCAGTTCAGAGCAGTTCTCTACGGTTGCTCTTTTATTATATTTTTTTAAATTTTATTTTGTTTGGTTTTTTCTCCTTTTTTTTTTTCAGAATATGAAGGATCAGTTATGACAGGTACCTGTATTTCATATTTCCTGTGTCAGCACGTGCCAGTAAAATTCAGAAGCCTTTTTGTTTTGTTATGGTTGATCTTTAAAGGTATTAAGAATGACGCTGAAGTCATAGCTGGCAAAATAGACCTCACTGTTCTACATAAATGTCAGCAGCGCCAAGGCAATGCGTTTCGAGCGGTAACAATTCATGCGCTCGCGGTGAAGGTGAGGTGTGCACACAGACTGTACCCTTTAAACAGGCTGACACCTGCACCAGGCATTTCAAAAACAATGCAAAAAATGTAGTGTTATATAAAGCATGACTGGCCCTGACTGTTCAGCCACTTCAGAGATGTGTTGAAAGCTGTGTTGTGAGGATCCTGGGTTAAAAAGCTTGGGCTCCTGGTGGGGACTGGGGCCTGCTGTCTCCCCCTCATGAAGTAACATCAAAGGTGTGAAAAATTTAAATTCCACACCTGGAAATCCTGGTCAAATGAGTGGCATTACTTATGCAGTAACACAGAGTGTAACATTACACCAGCAGCTTCTGGAGTAAAAAGGGAAACACTGGTGGGATGGGGTTCACAGTGACCTCCCCACGTGGGCCCAGGCACTGCTGGGCATGAGACACTCGCTGTCCCCCTTTGGGGGCTGCCTGCAGCCACCCTGTGCCCCTCCAGCAGGACTCATGAGCAGGGTGGCATAAATGTATCAGCTTTCTTTTGCACAAAGGGAAGATGGGGGATTATGAAATCAGTGTGTGATTTCAGCATTGTGAAAGACTTTCCCAGGGCTGTGAAGCCAGAGGAAGTTTGGCTGCTGGTTTGGTTGGGAGCCAGGAGGAAGGCCAACAGAAAGGTATTGTGTGAAGAAGAAATCATGCTGCTCCCCTGGCCCTGTGCATGAAACCATATTTCTCTTCCTCTCTTGTCTGCAAAACCTTGGGAAGAAAAAAGGGAAAAAGGTGGAGAAAGTCTGGAGCAGGAATATCAGGTAGCAACCCTTCCCTCCATTTCACCAAACCCAAGTGTGATCACAAGCACTACCAAACATGGTGGAGACTACAACTGAGACTTAAAAGGCCTATAAGCTTTTGGAAGGGGGTTAAAAAAAATCCTTTAGATGGGGCCCTGAGCACCCTTTTTTTGAATTAAAAACTAAAAGAAAGAAAAAAAAAAGAGGCAAATAAAAGAGAAACAAAAAATCACCTTGGCTCTACCAACAGCACGTGCATAAGTGAGTATGTTGGCAGAGAGCATCCATGTGGGATTTGTATTGCTTGAGAGGTAGGCAGAATGACACACTGTGAAAGTGCAGGAATGCCTGTGCTGATGAGGGCCTTTGTTCTCTCTTCCAGCAAAGCTGCAAGAGACAGAGCCACCGGAGTTAGGAAACAAGTGGTTGAACTGTGTAACAATAATAATCATAGTAGCAGTGACAGTCCTGATTCCCTGTGAGCTTTAGTCAGTGCTTGAGCCCATGTCTGAACACACTCAGGCATGCTGGTCACTTCACCCTGCCTATCATGTATGGGAGTTGCTTGGTCTGTAAAACATGATTGATAAATTGCTAATGTGCAGATTTGTGATGAGCTCGGATCAGTAATAGTTTGCATTGCTTGGAGATTCTCTATTAGAAAGTGCACACAAGGCTAAATCATTATTTGTTTCTTTTCTTGAGCTGAATTACTCACTTTTGGAAAAAAACTATTTTTCTGCAGATGCTCTATGAAATGTTTGTCCTAATGCTCATTTATCGTGACTGGCACTGATGGAACGGGTGCTGGTATGAAGCAGATGTATCTGTGTAATAGTTTACTTTGATGGCTCCTTTAAGAGGGTTCATAATCTTTATATTTTACCACTGGGTTTGGAATTTTATGCTCCTTTAACAGGTGTATTACCTTGATCAGATGTTTTCATTTTAAACTATTGACTAATGAGCACATGGCCTGCAGGGATTGATGTGCAGAAAATTGATTCCTTTTAAAAGATTTATTCTTATATTCTCTTTTTATTTAGTGTAAAAGTTCACTAGACAACATAAATGATTGATAATGACAGTTTATGAGTAAAAATGCAATTAAACCCTTTGTTTCCCTTAGTTTAAAAGTAGAAAGAAAACAGTAGGGATGGGAATACACATAGAAAGATCCAATCTAAAATCAGACAGAGTTTTGTTTTCTGGGTTAACATTTAACAAACCCAGCTTTTAAAACGTTTCTTCTCCACTCACAGCCACTATTGTTTTTGTGCACTTTTATCATTCAAAGAGCTCAGGCTATTTGAAAAGGATGTGTACAAAGATTACCTTAAAATGACTCATTGTAAAAGCTCCCTACCTGATGAATTTGTCCTATTGGAATGAACATCTATTTTAATAGAATCCACTAAAAAAGCTCAATCTGTTCAGCCTGTGAGATGGAATGCAGTAGCAGAGTCCTGCCATGAAAATAGCTTGTGTAATCAGTGGAATATAAATGGCAACAGCATCTTGTACTCCCTTTTATGATGGTGGCAAGAGAAGGAATTCAGTGGGCAGCCATATGACCAGGTCCTGCATGACTGAGGAGCTCCCATTTTTGCATTGCACTGTAGCCCAGTATCTCGTGTGTCCAAGAGAAGGTAAATTGTTCCCATGCCTTGTGACCAGAATCTCTGTCTGGAGGAAGAAGCAGAATAAAGGACCATTATTTTAGCAGAGGCATTAGAAATCTGTGTAAATGCTGGAATCATTGATTAACAAAATATTTTCTCATTATTTTTCTTATATTTTCTCATTTTACCCTTCTGAAAGTAAGAATGGGGAAACTGCTTGAAATAAAAAACTGCATATATGTCTGATAGCTTATAGTTCTAAATCACTGCCTATGCCGACAGAAGAGGCAGGCATATGACAATTACTAAAGGCATAGTACCAGGATAAATTTAAAGCAACTTTATTCTAGGGTGAGCCTTCTGCATGAATGCATGACTTGTGTTGGTGCCAGTGTGGGTGGCATTTGTTAGATTCTGGAGTCCAGTCTGTGTTGCTGCATGAAATGAGTGTGATGGGGTCAGGTCAGTCCTTGCTGAATGATAATCCACATCATAAAGCTACTGTAAATGATTCAGCAGGGTTTAGTATTCTTTTCAGCCAGTGCCCAGGAGAGGCCAGGACTGAGCTAGCATTAAGAATGAATTGTCCATGCTTCCCACTCTTACATAACTGAGCGTTCAGGTCACAGAAAAGTACAGCAGGAAAATGAACACAGCCTTTTTTCACAATGTAGATTACTTGTCTTCCTTAAACAAAGGTTGTGAACCAGGGTGGAGTTTGGTTTTCAGAAAGCATCTCAGAACTTCCTAGGGAAATTGAGTTATGATTCTGCAAATTGACAGAACTTTTAGGGCAGGTGCTCAATACCCATTATTTCATCAGTGACCAGAGTAATTTGCCTCATTTTTGGGCATGTTGAGGTTGCAGCTTTTAATTTCTGAGTGGATATAATGTGTTAGCTTAAAGCCAAGAATTCAGTTGCAGACAGGTTATTTGGTGACTATTGTGATCTTTTTTTCTTTGATCTCTTGCTAAGGTACCTTTGGAACATTAAATTGATTAAGTTGTTGTTTGAGGTCATACCAAATTGCTGTGTTCTTTTGTTGTTGCCCGGAAAAGGTTCTGAATAAGTTACTCATGTAGATACTTGGGTAGGTTTTTTAGGTGTTTGTAGAAGGCTACAAAAAGGAAGGTTGGGATATAGCACTTCAAAAAAGGAACAGACCAAAAGGAAAGACAGAATGAAAGAAAGAGAGGGAGAGAGAAAGGAGAAAAAGAAAGGAAGAAAGAAGAAGAGAAAGAAAGAGAAGGAAGAAAGAAAGAAAGGAGAGAAAGAAAGAAAGAAAAGAGAAAAGAGAGAAAGAAAATTTGCAAAAATCAGAAACTATAATTCCTAATTGTCTAAATTAATTTTTTAGCAGCTTCAGTTAGGCTGGACTGATGGCTGTGTGATTGCTCTACTTCACTCTGTAAAAAGAAGCAATATTGTAGAGTTTTACTTGCATACCAGGAAAAAATTAAAGCAAAGCTCTGTGTGCTTCAGACTTGGCTAGCGAGTCCAGCCAAGAACAGATGGAAACTCTGCCAAGCACTTTTTCATTGAAGAGTATTCTTGAAGCTTTAAGAAAGGAAGATCAGAGTTTGCAGACAAAATTGCTGATTCCTGCTCAGAGTGTGCTACTCTCTTTCCTGCATTTAGGGCCATCTTGCAAATATGGGCTGGACATCTGGTAAATATAGGCTGGGTTCAGAGGCTGTGTTTGTCTGGACTACTTATGCATGAGGACCATTTGACTTGAGACTGAAATAAGCATTATCTGCTGGGGTTTGTACATGTACTTTTAGGGCTTTTAAAATCTTGGTGTTTGCATTGCTGAAAGACCCTTTCAGCTCACCCCTGAGTAGTAGAAGGTCCCATGTGGAAGGCTCAGTATTGTTCATGTAACTATCTCATCATGGGGCTTACTCTATCAGCTATGGTGTTGTACTAGTCCAGGCCCCACATTTGAGCTCTTCTAGATCTATAGAAAGGTCAGTATCTTTTTTTCACCCTAGTTCTTCAGCAGTTACATTCTCTTTACAAGTACAAATGTGCTCCTTCACTTGCAGACTTTTCTGTCCTTCAGGACTATACAATCATTTCAGAGCGGACTGTGTCCTAAAAGACTAAAAAATTGTTTGTTTCTGGTTTGGGTCTTTTTTCACTCTTTCTCATAAAGAAATGCCATGAAAAAGCCATGAAGATGGAGTTCATTATGTTAATCCCATCTCCAAAAGCTCTGCTGTGCTGCGGGCCTTTGTTGTCAATAAAATGTCAAGCAATGGCATGTACAGCGTGTTGCGCAGACTTCAAAATGCCGCAGCTGTAGCACTGCACTCTGCTTTCTACACAGAGCTGAGAAACATGGGAGGGATTAATACCAGGTGCCCAAAGTGTTAACACTGAAAACCACAGCAAGAAAAAACCCAAACCTTACAAAGAGTTTTCCTCAGTGTATTTGTAAAAATTGGTTGTCATTCTTCGTAGTTTGAAAGGCATCTGTTTACCCCTAGTTTATCCAGGAAAGCTGGTGCAGTGGTTTGCCTTCTCAGAGGGGCAATATCCTTCCAAGTGTTCATGGCAGTGTAGAGCATAGTGGTGCTATAATATAGCTATATCCATTAATTTGTCATGCTTGTGATAATATGGGAGGCAGGTGAAATACCAGAAAGCAAATTGCCTATTTTAATTCCCAGAAAAGAGACTTTTCTTCAGCACTGACCCATTTTATGAAATCATGGATTTCATGCTGTAAAGGACCTGATACTTTTTTGGTACAAATGTGACCAGTTTGTAGGTCTCCACACCTGTTGTGGGAAAGTCTGGCTGCAGGAAGGTCAGCCAAATACATTAATAATACGACCCTCACCAGCAGAAGCCAACAAGGAAAATATTACGTTCCTGGAGATGTATTTTGTAGGTGTGGTACAGACACTAAAGGACAGCAACATTTTAGGTTCTCCCAAGCACTGAAACAGGAAAATATGCCAGGCTGGTCATGGGGTAAGAGAGGAAGGACTGTGAGCAGATAAACTGCTCCTGACCTAATTCTGAAATAAGTATCACACCTTGTTTCTCAGACATAGTATTCTGAAATTTTTTCATATTTTCTTTGAGGAGTATCACCATCTCTTCACACATCAGTGGTGTTTTAATGCCAAGTCTGTGTTACAGATCAGTTACTACTGATTTTCAGAAAAAATTAAATACATTAGAGTGAAGACTGGCCATACTGTGCTAGTAAAACTTTTGAGACCAGTGACTTAGTTTAGGATATAAGAGGGATGAGGGATGGGGGTTGTCATGTGGAAGTAAGAGGGATGAGGGATGATGGTTGTAATCTCAGGTCATGTAGGAAGGTCTAACCTAATACCTGACCACAGCATTTTCATCTCTGTTCTGCTTTCCCACTGATTTCAGTGACCGGGTGGCAGAAGGAAGACACATTCCTGTTATTATTTGATACATGTGAGCTCCTGTGGCCTTCCCACTGTATTTGCCTGGCCTGAGCTTTGCCATCTGCACCACAGGCCAGGCACTCTGCTGTGTGACTCCTTCCACCTCTCCCTGGAGCAGCTTGCTTTGGTTTCATGTAATTACAACTGATGTCTCTCAAAAAATATTGCATGTTATGTTTTATGTTCCTTTTTGACACCTCATGATAGGGTTTCGTACTGCAAATCACCATGTTCAAAATGTGGAAAGATTGCAGCTGTAAAATTAATTTCATTTGTATTTATCCAGGTGTGGGTATTAGGAGTCAACCAAAATCTAGCATCATAAATCCTCTTCCAGGAAAAAAAAGAAAAAGTTAGTATCTGCATCCAGGCTTTTTCTTGTCTTCCAGGCTCCTCTTTATTGTTTCCCTCAAAATGCTGGTGGCTGCCAGGTTCCTTACAGCTGTTCTCATTTTGTCTATTGCTGGCTTGTTTGCTGATTCAGTAACTCCAACAGTGTACTTTCCATCCTTTCCTCCTTCTCTCCTTTCTTCCCTTTCTTTCCTACTTTCTTTTTCTCATTCTCCAGTATGAGGGTTAACTACTTGAAAAGTACTTTCATCAGCACACAGGAAGGTTACTCTTGCAACAAATTCTGCATCCAGGAATACTGTGACAAAGTGTTTTATCAAACATATTTTTTTTCAGTGTGGAGGCATATCTTCTTGTGTGCAGTATCAAGAGATGCTGTCTTTAGGGCTTGAGGGTGTTACAGGTAGCTCCAAAACAACCTGCACTTACAGAAAAGTAATCTTCTTGGAAGAATCTTCTTCTTCTGGGGTTAGCACAGGGAGCCAGAGCTGTTGACAGGGCTTTGGTAGGTGGTGTGGTCTGTTGGGCTAAGTTAGGCAGCAGTACAGGACTTTCTAAGAGTAGGTATGAGAATGAAGAGGTGCTACTTTTGCACAGAGCCCTTGTGACTCAACTGACATTTCTACTTGGAAGAATTCCCTTTTTAATGGTGAGAAATATTTTAGTTTGTCTGCTTGGCCCTCTGTGATATGTTCCTACCTCACACTAATGCCAGTCATATCAGATCGTTCTAATTATAAATGTGACAACTCCGAGAATTTGGATTTTAAAATCCTGGTGGATTTATGGGATATTTTCTAACTCCAAACCAGAAAAAGTTACTAGTAAGACTTAACCAGATTAGAAGGTGGTGTTTGAGGCACAAAAGTACCCAGCCACACCTGGATCTGAGCCAGGGTGTACATCTGCTATATATCTGAGAGAGGGAAAGGAAAGTATCCTATGCTGTGAGATTGGTATCAGCAGGGTCCCCTGTTTCCAACCATGCTCATTTGCTCTAAGTCATGAAATTAATTAATGGAGAAAATTTCTTGTAAAATAGAGCAGCAGTTCTGATTTACATGACTTCTGTGCATTTGCAAGTATTTTTGTCCCCCTATGGCTAGAGCTGTATTAACAGGTTTTGTTCCAATAAATGAACTAACACGGGCGTATTAAGCAGAAATCTCAAGGAATCCAGTCTCTGCAACAGCTTTGGCATTCTCTCCTGTTTATTTCTTTGTACCAATGGAGATGCCCCCCCCTGCTCTGTGCCATATTTCTCCCCCCCCCAGCTTAGCTACTGAGCCACCTCTTCAGTGGCTGCAGTGAATCAGCACTTCTGGCAGGCTGGTGCTCTGCCTCTGAGCGTGACTCCGGTGCGGCACACAGACCCCTCCTGGTCTGCCTGGCTGCCCTGGAACAGGGCTCAGCCCTGCAGGCACAAGTTTTCCTGCAGTTTTAAAAAACAGCAAACAGCAGATCGAAAAGTTGTGCTGGGTGTTATTTCCCTCTAGGAGAAGCTTTTTGCTGATTGTGATCAAGGGGATATTTGCAGCCCCATTTAAAGCACTGTGTGGGCATTCAGGTAATTATTAGTAAGTGCAATAAATATGCTTAGAAATAAAAGAAAATTAAGCTAGACACTTTGCACTTGGAAAAGGTGAACCTTATAAGATTGACAGATGTTTGAAAATTTTGAGAAACTCTCTGAAATAAATGCAGAAAATAAACAAAAATCCAATAACTGCAAGATTGCTCTCTCCTCTCCCAGTGTATCTGCAAATCCTTTTTTAGGTCATGTTACCTAAAAAAAACAAGGAAGAGAAGGGAGTTCTATTTATTTCATTACAAGCCTGATTTTCAAACTCAGGAAGCTCTCTCATTCCAAAGAAAACCCCACAGAAGATACTGACGTTCTCTCTGAGTCTTTGGTAATGTTCCCCAAATTGTTCATATCTTCTTCAATTTGGCAATACAGAGAAAGAGAGTGTTTGTAGACCCATTGCTCTGAATGAACAACACTTGAAACCACAGCTAATCTCATGGAACAAGTTGGTGAATAAGGTGTTGAATAAAGGACTCAGAGCATGGCCCATGGGAAAGGATAAATCCTGCTTCACTGGAGTTTGTGGTAAGGCTGCTATTGATGGAGTTGCAGAAGGGCAGGATCAGGCTCTGTGTTTTGCTTTGAATGCATTTTTCTTAAATGGTAAGGGAAATTAAAATAATTTGCTTCCAAAAATTGTTTTCTCATAACCAATACAAGAGCAGTATGCAGCAGGACTTGGAGGTCCTGAGCTAAATTTTTGTTGTTTTGTTGTTGAATAATTTTTTTCTCCTTACATTCAAATCTAAACTGAAATGTTGGCTGAAATCCTTCATGTGTGTTTTCATGTATGGTTCCATAGGCATTGTTTTCCTTGATTTCCATTAACATAAATAGTTAAATAACTGAGGAAACTGGAACTATGTAGTATTACTTCTCTTCATCACATGATTGGTGCTTTGCAGGCCTAATATGCGATATGTTGATTAGTGCTTTTGTTCTATTAAGGAGTTTATTTTTACTGTACATCAAATTTACTACAGATTAGGCTCCTGTATGCAATTCATTAGATGTCTTGCATGTGGTTTTCAAAGTGATGTAAATCTTGCCTCTGCTTGAGAACTGAGTCCTACAGAAAATCATTATACAATCTATGCATGCAATGCCTGTTGTCCTGAGTGAGACACTGAGATGCTGGGGACTTCCAGGGTTCAAAAAGAGCTCCTGGTATTGGTTCTGGAGTGCCAGTACTCCCAGAGTGGTCTAGAACAGACTCTCCTACTGTGTGGGTGGTGCAGAGGGAGTGCCCCAGAGCAGAGGTGTGCTGGGGTGCTGCCCATCTCAGATGCCATTGCTGTGTGTCTGTGTGACACTGTGTCCCCTGAAGTGTCCTCGCCTCAGCTGTACAGCGTGTTGTGTGAAAAAGCACATGCAGGTGTTGGCACATAGAGTCATGTGTGAATAGAAATGGAGCCTGTCGTTTCAAAAGTGGTCCATGGTCTTGGGGATTGATGAGAAACTTGATCATCCAGTTATTGCCTGCAACTGCATACCCTGTGAATATAGCATGTATTCCATGTCTAGCGGCAGGGGTGTGTTTTTTTAAGGTGATGGTTGTGGAGAGGATTATCTTTTTTTAGGTTTGCTTTATTAAGCCAATCAGAAATGTTCAAAACTAGGAGGTGTTTCTCCAAATCTTATGATCCCACTAGTTAAACAACAGAGGGAGAAGTGAAGCAAGCAAGCAGACTACAGAATAAAATGTGTAAATAAAATACAGTAACAAACTTTTGGTCAGGTAGCATCTTGCTGTGCAGTCAGATTATTGACTACCCAGCCAGTTTTGCTGATATGACCAACATAAATTCATCTTTGCTGCTTTTTTTACTGATGCCAAAAACCAGAGGAGCTCTAGGAAAGGAGAACTGGATTCAATTCTGGTTCATGAATCACATATTGAATTGTCAGGAAAGGAACAAATTCTGCCCCAATTGCCACTATAACTATGATAGGTTGTACTTGTGTGCCTCAGGGCAGAATATGGTCTGAAATGAAATAGATGAGGTCAAAATCTGTTTTCATTGATCACAGAGAAGGCAGTGAAGCTGTAGAGGCAAATGTGACAGGAAAATATTGTCAGCAAGGCCGTTCCTCTTGCCAGTGATGCATCATAGCAAAAAGAAGGCTGTTTGATTTTCAACCTCCATGATGTCTTGGTTGGATTGATAAAAAAATAATCATTCTGTAAGCAAGTAAATTGAACTGAAAGTAAGACCTGGTGATTGACACTGAATTGCAAGATGCCATTCGTTTAGTGTCTTTTTGCACAGAAAAAGAAAGGGCCATTTTTTTTTTGCAGCAGAAAGTTTTGTTTTGGTTTGGTTTTTTTTTTTACTTATGTTTTTAGGATCTTGCAAAAGGGAGACAAGGAATGTAGTTTCAGGAATAAACTTCTTTTATTCCATCAGATATATTCTGCAGCCCATTCCATAAAGATGACAATAATAAAAAAGCAAGGGACACAATAAAAGAAACAACTTTCTTTCTGTTAGGGCGGATGGTTTTATAGAATAGATACTGAAGCAGCAAAGAACTGAAAGTGGTTTCTGAGAAGTGTTGACCTCCTTTCATGCCACTTACTGTGAATTAAAGCTGTGAGTGAGAACTAGTTTGGGCATGTGGTACAGCACTTACAGCGACTGCTGCCAAGGAACAAGATTTGTGTTTCTAAGGAAATGCAACAAAAGAAAATGGTTTAAGAGGCAGAGGCTGTCACTGTGTAAAAAAAAGTATCTATTTATGTACAGATAGGAAAAAAAGGGCCAAATTGGGTTATTCTATATGCAGGTTACCACACGTGTAAACTCTTGTAATGTGAGGGTTTAGGGATTGTGCAGGGTTTAGCATATCTCACTCTGTTGGAGTTTACAAAGTTGAGCTAGCTAAAAGCAGTTGTGACCTGCTCTGTGCTTGTGATTGACTGTTGTTTGTCACTCTTACAGGCATTATTATTAACAGTGATCTGCTATAGGAAAGGGATACATTTAGAGCAAGGAAACTGGGTTTTTGTGGCTTTTTCAAGCTCCTTTCTTACGAAACCAAAAGGCAAATAACTTCAGCACTTCTAAACCAAGGCTGCCAAACAGTATCACTTACCACTACCTTTAAGGCTATAAATATCTTAGGACATGACATCCACTCACTGATTTGTAGCAAAGATGTTATGAGAATTGTTCATGCACTGCAGTTTCATTAAGGGTTGAAAACTGTAGCAAAACACTGAGGAAAAAATATTGCTATATTTACACAGTGTCTTAACTCATTTTTTTCACCCCTCCGGGGTTGGAAAGGGAACCACCTGTCTCCTTTGCTGATGTCAGACTGCTGCCTGGAGACATGGTGCTATTGGAAAGCACACGATACTGTACACATTTACACCAAGCTTGTATCTGATTGAGATTGTGCTACGAGACCTGTGAGTTCACAAGTTTCTTCATCATACTCTCATGCATTAAACATGTATTTGAACTCTGGCTTGAAATCTGTGTGATCTTATGATAGACGTATTTATGTAATAGTTAAATGAATGATCATGTGCTCTCCAGCTCCTTTTCCATGCAAATGCAGAGGAAATTGAATATTATAATATTTCAGTGAGATGTCCTCAATAACAAATTACTGTTTAAAATAACCAATATTTGTATGTATATAAATTGCCTAGCAGTTATTTTTGTCTGCTATTTGCATGATATGGAAAAGATTTTTTCTAGCAAACGTTTTAAGCTACTTGGTGCTGCTTTCCTTTTGGAATGATCACAAGGGTGCACATTTAGGGACGTATTTTCCATCTGTTTTTTTGAAGTTGGAAAAGCACATAATTTGGAATAGAAAAGAAGTCTGAAAGTACCCATATTTGAACTGCTATGTGTTTGAGCCATTCTAGGAATTCTTACTCTGTAGCAGTCGGTAAAAGTGAAGGACTGTATTGTGCCCTTGGATGCAGTATGCAGGCAGGGCTCAAGGCCAGTGGGAGCCCTGTGGGAGTGCCCAGGGGCACACCAGGGCCCCCCTGAGAGTTTTGCTGCTCAGTTACCAAGGCAAGAACCTGAAATGATGAGGGGAGCTCTTTGAACTCCAGCGTTCAATGCGGTCCTGTTGTGGAGGTTTGTTTGAGGTGGGTCCTTCTGCAAAGACCAGGCTTGGGCTTCTCTTCATACAGCCTTGAGTGATGTGCCTGTTGTGGAGACCCACAGGGTCTTCTGTGTCCTGCAGTGGTGGGTGTGGGGCTGACCTTCCATGGAGAGCAGCACGGGCATGATGGTGACTCTTTTCAGAGTGGGGATCTGCACCTGGTGAGCCACAGCTCACCTAACACTCCCTCTGCTCGTCCATAAGCATTGCCTTAGCTCCTCACATCAGCTCACCCTTCTGATGGGACTGCTTGTTGTATGTGGTGAATAAGGATGGTAGAATGTGGTCCTGTTGCTCTGTCAGTGGTTGGATCAAGTTGGGCACCATTTAGTGCAGTAATTTCTCTTAGTTGGGCATTTTGAAAACACTAAAATACTTGGGGACACTAGGGCTCCTGGGAATTCATGGGGCTGGGAACAGCTAGGTAAAAAAGGCTCCAAGAAATGTGAACTGTTGCTGCAAAACCTAAGTAAAAGAGCAGATTTTGGGATAGTAGCATGCCTGGGGTATCAGACTACCCAAATTAAGTTCTGACAAAAGAAGTGGATTTCTTCTTGCTCAGGCCTAGAGAAGTTCTAGACAGCACCAGAGCTGTTGAGATGCTTATGTCTCCTGAGCAGTTCAGGCACAATTCCCGGGGTGTGGAGATAGTTTTCCCTATCAGCTGGATGGGTATTTTCAGCTGAAGGCTGTTCCAGTGGGAAAACTCGTATCAGTGGGTGTTGCTGAAGACAGTACTTCTGGATTACTATGGGAACCAGTTCATTGCTAGTGTGCACCAAACTCATGGTGGTACAGGGGGAGATGTCAGCATCTCATCTTCCAAGATCTCCTTAATGCTTTTTTTATTTTTAATAATTTGTGATTTGTTTAGTGTAGTTCTTCAGTGAAGAACTACACTGTATGTTAGGGATTTTTTTTTTTTTTAATAGAGATTGAAGGGTAAGGAAAACTGGCCTTCCCTATGCTAGAGACAGAGAAGTTACAGCTAGAAATGAATGCTTGGGTCTTCTGTTTCATCCTCATGTGCTAGCACTATTTTTTTTGTATACTAAACAGAGTGTTCTAATGTATGATTCATATTAATTAGGTTTCTGCAAAGTACTGCGCACCTCAACTTGAACTGAACCAGAAATAAATATATTGCCATATATTAACATTTTATTAGTTGAGAAGAAGAATAGGATGAAGGCACCTATGTGAAATCCCAAGTATGAGCTTCAGATTGAATTAATGCCAGCAGTGCCTTGAGATTAATTTGGTTACTATGGGTACAGAATAAGAAGTAGTATACCATAATGTAAATATGTTTACTGATTCATTTTTGGCATTAAAAACTAAAACCACATGCAACAACAGCTTCTTCTTACTTGGAAGAAGGTGGGTACATTTTAGTAATTAAGTGAATGTTGCCCTCTGGAAAGTGCCAGTACCCCAGTGGAAGATGAGTGTTTTTCTTACAGAGGATCTGCCCCATCACAAGCAGCAGAACTGCAATACACCAAAAGAGACCTGAAACAAAAAATACTACCAACCCAGAAAGCTGCCAGTCTTTTACAGCTTCTCATTAAATATCTCTTGTAATATTATAGCATCTGTTTCATGTACCATTCAACTGGTCAAATGTGAATTTTCTATCCTTGTGCCACTTCCCATCTCATCAGTATGTAGAAGGAACAAGTTTTGCATCTTAAGATGTTGAAAGCTGAGAAATAATAAAATAATGCAATAGAAATACGATATATTCAGAAAGCAATTATTTTAAGGAGTTTCAGTTTTGACATGGCTAGATTAAGTATGAAGCTTTTTGTTTTTATACTTACTGTCAAGAATGTTGTTAAATACTGATACCACCTCCTAAGAGAACAACTTTTAAATACCAAAATGAAAAGGATGAGCATTAAATATTTTGGTAGATATATTGTGCCATAATGTATACTGTCTTGTTCTTAATACAAGGCACAGTAGGGCTTAATTAAAAAGTGATTGTACGATCTATCACAAACCTGCATTAGGGATATGGATGCCAAGAAAATTAAGTTGAATAGGTGGTGATAATGAAATCGATATTTTATTGAATAGCTTTTATTCCTATGCCTTTGTTTGCTATTCTTGCCTTCCTGTCAGCAGGTAAGACATTTTCCATCCAAAATTCTTTGAAGGAATTCCTTTAGTCTGATGCTGCTTTATTTCATTATTTTATCAGTCTAAGTTATTTTATTCATTTTTTGACAGAGTAAAATGCCTTGACAAACTTCTGACTCCATCAGGGCAGAGCATGACAGTAAACAAAGAAAAGCAAGTCCTTACGAGCTCGTTCCTGCTAGGAGTAGCTAGCTAACAACTGGTACAAGGGTGATTTTCTATTTCATGTAAGCAAAAGTCATAGTCACTCAAAGCCTCCAGGGCAGCCCCACAACTGGATTTTAGTACAGCTTTCTCCTTTTCCAGCTCCTAGTGTGGCTTTAGGACCTGCTCAGTAAAGTGTTTACCATTAGAGAACAGTGAAATATAGCATAATACCAAGTGAAGAATATATACAATAAAAGTAAGTATTTGTACAGCCTGGGCCAAAATTCCCCTTGATATAACTTCATCAACTTAAATGCTATTGATTTTTCAGGTACCACTGACTTGAAATTGCTGGGATTGTGCTTGGGATGAATTTGACCTATGCTGTTAAGGCCAAGCAGAATCACAGTTTTGAAAGTGTAATGCAAAGAAATAGTTACCGAGTATTCTTTTTTCTTGTAATTCTACACCAGTCACTCACTTCAGTGCACTGTTGCAAAATCTCTTCTTTAGATGGGTAGAACTGTGTCTGCAAGCACTGTAGAAAACAATAAAAGAGCTTATTGTTCCCTTTCATATTTTTAAGAGTGGTGTTCTGCAAACCAGACAGCCTGTGCTTTCTGAACAGAGCTGCCGGGGCAGCCGGCACAGCTTCATTTTCACATCCCCACTTCCTAGGTTCAATGTTGTCAGTGTCCTTTTTGTGGCAAAAATCCAATAGCCAAAAGGGGAGGCTGGTTTCCATGATCTTTCTGCTTGTGTGTCTCAAATGGTTGCATACCACATATTGCAGTGCACTGCACATTGCAACTTGCAGCTTGTCTCATGCCTGGGTGCAGTAGGCAACATGGGATAATGTGCTAGAGGAGAAGACAGGCACAGCACAAGGCTCCTGAAAGCCATGAGAGGCACTGAAAGCTTGTGTTCGTGGTATGCAGCAGTATAGATATTTGAAAGGTTAGGTTCTGTCTATTTTTAGGTAGCCTTCACATTGGAACTGATCTAAAAATGAAGAGGACATAAAAATTGCACTCTCCTGATTTATCAGAGATTTTTGACAAAATGCATTAAAAAAGGCTGTCCTCTGAATCAGAGATTTTTTTCTGAAGTATAGCTGTGCTTCTTGTTTAGAAGAGGAGTCTTTATGTTCTTGATTAAAATGCCAGTGCTGTCTATTTCACTCCAAGATCAGCATTTTCAGATTTTAGCAAAGTTAAAGAAATATGACTTTCCTACTTATTGTTTGGGAAGATTTATTCACTTGTGTAAATGAATTTTAAAAAATTGGCAAGGCCTTTTATCTCATATAAAGTAAATCTGAAGATAAATGATCTTTTCCACTAACATCACCTATCATTAAAGTGGCTAAATGAAAATCAAAATGTGTTGCTATTTAGTGCCTGCTCGCCTTTTTACGGGAGATGAAATTGAGCATGTTTACTGGGCAGGAATTGTCAGCGATGCTTCGATTTACAGCATTGTCCAGGATATAAATTAACAACTACCATGTGTTTTCCCCCACTGTCCCTGGAAGATGGTTAGCCCTATCTCCCAAAGTGTACATCTCCAGCTTGCTGTGCATGCTTCTACCCTTCCTTAAAGAAAACCTGCAAACAATATAAAATTGTGCTGCATTGATCTGAAGTGCAAATATTTTTCCATGTCCCTGTAAACCAGAGTTCATGTGAGAATGAAACAGCTGGAGGTCTACCTCCAGAAAACCCCTGGGGATGTGTCGCACTCATTTCTCCAGTCTGTGCAATCTTGGTTCAATAAATTGGTAATAATATTGTGATGAAGTGCTCTTTGGTGTGGGTTTGCTCTTTTATCAGAAGTCTTTTTTTACATAACAACTTGCAACAGAAATTAAAATAATCTTCCATTCTGACAGTTTCCTGTTTTTACTTGGTTCTTTGTTTCTCAGAGAGAAGGGGGAGGCTGCAGTGGGCAGAAGGGAATGGTGGACTCTGATGAAGTCTCTGTTTCAGTGTGAATCCTACACAGTCCTTTCAATGCTTTTGGTTAAATGCATTGCCCTGACTTGCACTTCCACATGTGGAGTTCAAAAGAGCAGAAACAACAAATAGTGTTTAATTGAGCCAGATTGTTGGGGAGTTTTACAATGGTAGAGATCCATTTGTGACAAACATAGAAGTAGCAAACTTGCCTTATTTGTTGATAGACATGAAGTAATGAAAGTACAGTTATAGCTCTTTTGGGGAGGAAGCATGAATCTTCCTGGTACCCCCTCACAAAATAATATATAATCAGTGTCCCAGGGCAAAGATGTTCAGCAAATACTAAATTTCTTGGGAACAAAGATGTCTAACATGGTGATAGCTGATGCAATCTATGTGCTTTATTCCTGTTGTATTCACAGGGGAAAGTTAGGGAAGCCTGAATAGTATGAAAATTAAAAAAAAAAAAAAGGTGGAGGAGTTTCCTCTTTGAACTGTCTTGGTCCCACCATCTGTGATAAGGTCTGATTCAAAGCCTGCCTAAATCCATTTAAAGATTTCCATTCCCTTCCAAAGGATTTAGAGCAGTCACCCCTTCCAGCTACTTTAACCCCCCCTTTTACTTTACTGCATTTTCTCATACAGGTATTGAGGCAAGTGATTTGGATAGAATAAAATTAAATTAAAATAAAATAGTAACTCACCTATACCTTTCTGTGGCTATTTCTCTCATTCCATCTCTGCACTGGCATGTTTGGCCCTGAGTCAGAGGTGAAAGTACTGACAAATTTCTTGTCAAAAGCATCGCTGGAGGAGGGTCAGCCTCTAAAGGTTTACAGCTGCACTTTGTATAGCTAATAAGCCCTGGGCTAAATGCTTATCTTCCTTTATTTCAGTTATCTGAACTGGGGATGGAGGGAGGATGACATCTCCTGCCATTTGTGCAACTTTTTTAGATTAATATTGCAGCTCCAAGAAAAATTATTAATTGGGCTTTTGAGAAGTGAGTGGAACCATGAAACCCATAGGGATTCTTCTAGCAGTAGTCACTAGTTTGCATATTGCAAGTTAACTGCAATTCATGAAGGGTTCTGGCTAAAAATAACTCCAGGGCTCAATTTTGGCTGGCAGGAACTACAAGTTAAGAGGTCAGGCAAAGCTGATCCTTCAGAAGCCTGGTCTGCATGAGACTGTGGGGTGTTGCAACGAGGTGATGCCATCTCTGCTTGGCTTGTCCTTGGCTGACTGAGGAAAATGGGGTGCAGGGGCTGTGGGGACCTGGGAAGGGGACCTTGGCTGAAGCCTGGCAGCTTCAGAGGCCATGCAGTAAGTGCTGGCTGGTGCATGAGTAGAGCTATGCTCTCCACTGATAGGAATTTCCACAAAGGCTCACACTCTTCCACAGGCAGGCATAACCCTATAACAGGTAACTTCATCTGTAAGTGTATTTAAAAAAATCCCACACACTAGGTGTTTTGTGGGATATCTTAATTTTATTTTGTTTGCCCAAAATTGTTGCAGAGCAAATCTGTGGCCTGTACTACTGAAATCCCATCAGACTACTACAGTCCAGAATTATTTCTGCATTAGACTTTGTTTTAATATGAAAAATGCCAAGAGCTAGGCCCAAGAAAAAAGGCTGACTCAGTTCCACTGAGCTCTGTCTGAAGAAAGTCATATTTGAAGATGAGAGATGTGTTGGTAAGGCTGTCTGTCATCTCTAGTTTATTAAAAAGAATTGCTAGGAGGCACTAAAACTGTCCACTGCCTTTCCCTCTGTTCCTTCACTCAAAGGTGCTTCATTCACATCGACTTTACCACAGCGGTTTTGTGTAAAACAAGATTTGATTTTAGAGTATTTAAAGGTTACTGTTCTCTCCAGTGTTGTGCTGCAGCCTTGTGTGCTCCACTGCAGTTGCCTTACCAGCCATTTTAGAGGGGAGATAGCCTATGTTATGAAAATGAGAGATTTTTTTCCTTCCTCTAGCTACTGTGAGTCTCAGTGTGGCAGAGCACACTAACCTCTCTGCACTGCTGTGGCAGCCAGGGCATCACAGCTCCCCTTCAGGCTGGGAGGCCCTGTCTGGGTGCCTAAGTGGCCAGATGGCAAAGCAAACCCCAAATGCAATGTGACAGCTGGGTGGCCACCTCAGTGGAGGCTGGTAGTTTTGCAGGCTGGTAGCTTCCATGAACTTCCTTATTGGTTGAACCAAGGAATCTTTTCTGTACCCTAAGATAACAAATCCTTGGTGGTTGTTTATAGAATCATCCTCTCCAGCTCCCTCTCAGAAAAAGTCAGTAAAAACTAGATTGGCATTCTATGAACAAGTCAGGGAAGAAGAGCTCCAGGGTAATTCTCTTGGTGCTCAGGGGAAAGGGTGCCAGGTGGCTGATAATATGTGTAATGAAAAAGGTCTGGGTGGGGTGTTCCAGAGCTCTGCAGAGTGTTCCAAATACAAGGGGTGTTCCTGAAGCTTCCCCTGTGTGGCTGAAGCTGAGGAAGAAAATTGCCAGTTGTCGGAAGGGCACGAGAATCCCTGCAAGGCAGGAGAGGAAGGGCACAACTTCTGAGTGGGGGCAGATGTTCCAGAGCCCTGAACAGGAATGTCTAAAACCAGTTCTTTGGTCTGATAATATCAGATATGAGCAGGTTTTGGTCACTTCCCAGAGACTTGAATGTATGGAAGGATAAGGGAATAATAAGAACTTTATGACTTCTTTTGTTCCAAGGAAATATCAGCAGTGAGGTGAGTAAAGGAGAGATGATGAAGATCTGCAACGGTCTGCGATTTTGATGTGGTCCTGCCTGCTCTGCCAACCTGCAAGACAGTGCAAAACTGGAATCTGTCTCCTTGGCTTGCCTGGGTGTCTGTGCTCAGACAGCAGCACAGCCTCCCCAGGAAACGGATGTGTTTACATGGCTCCGTTTCTCAAACATATAGAGGTCATAAATTTAAAGGTAGATACTCTTTTACAGATCAGCCCTTCTGAAAAACAGGAACACCCAAGTGAAAGACATTGTTCATATTCCTTTTAGCAAGCCTCACAAGCTGGATTTTCCTGCAAATCATAGCAAATGAGGGTTCTGGAGAATGCTTCAAATGTTGGAGGGAAACAAGTGACAAATATATTTTTTACGTAATCAGCTGGAGCGGGTTAGTTTTTCTTGTTTATAATGAGTAAGTGAAACATGCTTATAAAGAGACTGATGTTCAGGGAGGTATAAGAAGAATTATAAATTTTCTTGTATTGGGTGCCTGTGATCCTCCTGCTTCACTTGAACACTGCTGGAAGGTTTCAGTACAAACTCCCAGTTACAAAGAGCCGCATGTCTGCAAGCCTGGTTAACGCTGATAATCAGGTAATCTGCACTGATAGTAAATAGTCATAGTCAGGTCCAACCACATGAACAAGCAAGTGATTTCCCCTGGCATTCAGTGCTCTTTATTTGAGCCCTCAGTCTGTGGAGGCAGGTGTGGCAGAATTCAGCCTGGTGTCAGTAATGTCAGTAACGCATTGCTGTTCGGAGAAAGTTATTTTGGACTCTCGAATATACAGCTCCTCAGACAGCAGTCCATGACCCAGAGCTGGGCCAGGAATTAACTTGGCCCTTGAGTTTTTCAGAGAGCTTGTACAGAGACCTATCCTGGTTTTCTCTGTTAAAAAACCCCCAGATCGTAACTGCCCTAACAAAACTAGAGAGGGCAGATGGCTTTATTCCAGTGTAGAATTACTGCATCAATGAACCCAGAAGTTCAAGGAGTTTGATTCACTGGCTTATGCTATTGAGGGAGTATTCTGGGTAGGATGAACTGGATAAATAAGGAAAAGAAGATAAGAAAGGAGGGAAAAAAGACCAAATAAATAGGATAGAAGTGGAACAGAGACAATGGACTGGAGAACAAATACAGGACTGCGCAAAAAATAAGAGTAAAGATGCACAGAAGGAAGATTTTTAATAAAAAATTAATAGAGTACACATACTTTATATAGAACACCATTCACACCAACATATCTTTGGAGTGCAATTTGCTCTTTTGTATACAGCATTGGCTGAACTTTTGCTGTAACTCTTGGAGAGTTGAGCAGAAAGGGTTGAGTTGGTGTGAGAACTGATTTGCCAACCTCATCTGTCTGAAACTCCAGGACTATTTTTATGTACAAGTTTGCTTTTCCTTACTCCCCTAGGAAAGTAGTAAACTTATCCAAAAATCAGTGAATACCATAGTCTTGGGGGCAAGGAAAGAAAATATTTCTTCCTCAGTGCCATAATTAAGGGACTAATTTTTGGTCACAAGGTCTCCAAAATCAGTAACTTCTTTGAGAAACCTAAATTACAGGGAATAAAAACCTGACCCATAGCTAAAAAATGTGGGTGAAAGAGGAGGATAAAATGATTGCTGAATCTAGGAAAAAGTCAAGGACAGAGGGCTTGAAGGTTTTGGTCTTTGATTTGTATTTCCTGTTGTTGCAGGCAGCCATACCTTCCAGTCCTGTTAGAAACGTATCAGAATTTGGGAATTAGTGCCCAAATGTTGTTGGAAGGCTTACCAGAACTTTCTTGAATCATGGCCCTTAAAGAAGAAAAGGCAAAATTTGGGGATTGCTGAGACCTGGTAAAGACTAACCTGAAAACAGGGGAAATGCAGTGTGTGAAGAGGTGGTCTGATAAAGGACATTTCACCAGGGCAGTTTGTGTCCAACAGACCTGCAGACTTTGTCAGCTGAAGGAGGGTTTCTTTGTATGTTTGTTATGGAACCAAATATCGTGTGTGTATGCGCTCAGATATTGCCCCACAAAAGATGCTTGTGCAATTCTTTAGTGTTGTCAAAACAGAGGGAAGAGCATTGCTAAAGCTTCTAGGGAATGTTCAGAAGACAAGGTTTCCTTTGAGGAAGCAGCTTAGGTGCTGGCTGGGTTTCACAGGCTTCATTTGCATATGTGGAGGCTGTGTGCTTCCAAACTACACCACCACTGCAGCTGTCTTCCTTGCTTTTCTCCTCCTTGGGGCACTGTGCTCAAAACCCACAGTAAAACATGGGGAAAAAAGATCCTAGCGGGTAAGTTTATACTATGGCTGGGGTTACACACTGCAGTTAAAAATAAATAAAATTCTTCCCAAGCAATGTGGAACCCTTGTTGAAATCTCAGTCTTTTTAAGTTGGAGTTTTGCTTTGTGTCTCTTCCAGGTAACACTGGAACTGCCAGCAAAGTTCAAGCTTTGTGGACAGGGCCATAGAAAAGCTCTGGGGCTCTGTAATTATTACTTTTGGTTGCTCCATCTATAGTGCACTAGAAAAGTTCTTTAATCTCTAAAGCTTGTATGGTGAGAGCACCACTAAGGTCACAGTTTATATTTATCAGTTAACTTGCTAATTTGAAGGGAAAGCATTCAAGTGGAAATGTAGAAAATAGAAACAACATGAGCAGGTCACAATATCCAAAACAGCAATATGAAATGTTCCAGTGTAAATACATTTCTATAAAAGGTGTGAATGAAACCTAAAAAAAAAAAACAAACCCAGATGATGGATTCGGCACAGTCAATGAACACAATTATAAGTAGGTATTGAAGGAGAGGATTCCACCAACCATGGATCCACAGATAATAATTAATAAGAACCAACTGTACTCCAGGCAGGCAGGTGCCCAGTATTATTTCACAGTTGACTGTTCAGGGGGTAGAGGTACTCACCTTTGCCACAGATCTTAATAATTTACTGCAGTTTTATCATTAAATCAGCATATAATTGGGAAGGAAATTAGTTTGGTTTTAAGAGCAAAGCAATACCGTTAATTTAATTATTTGTAAGAAAGGATTTCTTTAGTTATTTGGTATTTTGCTTTGGTGTTTTTTATTTTAATTAAGTAAAGTAAAAACAATGCCATTTTTGTCATCAGTGCTTGGTGAAAATATGACAGTGTGATATGATTTGCAACTTAAGCACAAACTCAGAAAAATGTACATTTTATCAGGACTGGCAATAATGAATTACAAGGAAGCATAAATAAGCTAAGAATATATCTGAGACCTCCTACCATTTCTGAAGGTTCCAGTGTCTGTGGGGAAAGGCTATTTCAAGAATTGTACTTCTTATTTATTTTTTTCCTCTCAGCAAAATTGCCATAGCCTTGTATAATAATTGAATTCATTTAGTCTTTAGAATACTCAAGTTTGCAAATAACAATGAAAATGAATATTTCATGGCATGGAGGATGATAAGCTATAGTTTTGTAACTTTCACTGGTAGCCCAGCACAAGGAAGCCAGCATTTACATTTCACGAGAATTTTTGCACCCAGATAATATAAAGAACTGCAGCTTAAGACAGTAAGCAGGCAGGTGGGGATAGTTAAACAAGACCTTTATTTTTGGGTTTTCTTTCCCTATTTTGGACAACAATTTACAGTTCAGCTTTATACATGGAATTTGTTGTGTACGCAATGCAAAGGAGCATCGTAAACCAGTTGCACCTGCAGCAGCCCCTATTGTCTGGGAAGGGCTCTGACGGGGAGACAGGTGTTAGCAGTGCGTCTGGATTTTCACACGACAAGAGATTTTTAATTAATTTCTTTTCAGTGAATAAACACTGTGTTCAGGTCGGGCGGGTGCAGCAGTGCGCCCCGAGGCAGCTCACAGAGGCGGGCGGGGGTCGCGGCGGCGGTGGGCAGGACGGAGGCAGCTCCTTGTCACAGCCATGGTTTGGTGGGGAATGCACGGAGACAGGGCAGTGATTAAAGAGCAGCTCCAAGTACTGTAATCCATCTGGGAACAGGATCAGGCTTCCCCCTCGGAGCAGGTGAGATAACTGTAGCCACATTTTTTATAGATGCTGAGTCCATGTCAGAGAAATGCTGGGCTGGGGGGTGTGTGGTGGGGGCGGGGTTGCCGAGATATTTACCGTGCAAAAACTAACTTGAGTTGCAATTGTCTATGAGAAACCATAAGCTAACCAAAATACTCGGGGAGGTGCAAAATCCTCGAGTGCAAAAAAATAAAATGTTGGGAGGTGGTGTAACTTTTGCCGAACTCTGGGACAGCCTCTCCCAACAGAGGCGGGGGAGCGGTGCAGGCTCGGGAGAGGTGCTCGGGCTGCTCAGAGCACGCAGGCTGTGGCTCGGCTGGGAGTCCCTTCACTTTTTCCTTCTTATAAGCGCAGCTCTGCCTATTGTGTGCTGGGCTTTGGGGCGAAGACAAAGGAAGCAAGCTAAGAAATTAAAAGAGATGGGGAGGGATAGGAGCTGTGCTACGGCAGGAGCAGCGTTCCGGGGGTGTGGCGTGGAGATCTGCTTTGAATCGCAGCGTGTTGCCGCGGCCGCCGAGGTCTGAGCGGGTTTTGCGAAGATTTACTTCACTTCAGGCTGGGTCTGCCCCTGGCTGACGTCACGGGCTGGAGCAGCGGCTCCAGAAGGCTGGATGAGTGACAGCCCAGCCTACTTTTTAATAGCTTTGTCATGTGACGGGGAACAGTAGTAAGACAGGTGCCTTCGCTTCACTCTCAGAGAGGGTCTCGTTGCCTGCATGAGTGTCTGCTGCCTGCCTGCCTGCCTCTGGACTGTAGTTTGCCAGCTTTCCTGCCGTCGCTCCGCAGCTGGATGGCGTGGGACATGTGCAACCAGGACTCTGTATGGAGCGATCTCGAGGTGAGCAGAGCGCGGCGTGGGCGGCCGTGGGTGCCGGCAGCCGGCGGGGCCGTGGGCTCGGCGGGGCACCGGCAGGACGGCCGAGGCAGCGCACTTTGCAAACAAGTCCCTATCTTATCTTAACTCCGCTAAGTTTGCTATTTTAAGGTTACTCTGCGATGCCTTGAGCAAATCAAAGCTGAGCTCCTGTCATCAGTATAGTATCTCCTGCAGTTGGAAACTATTTTCATGTGCCTCTGGCTCGCTTTCCTGTCATATGCAATATTTATGCTCTAAGATATTGATATGAATCGGTGTCTGGAGTGGCGTTTCCATTGGCGTTCAGTGGCCTGGTTGGAAAAATGCCATGTTTATTTAGAATAAGATGAATATTTCTTAAAGAAAAAGAAAAGTTTTAATTAACTCATGGATTCATATTTTAATTCCTTGTTTCACTGTGCTCTGTCAAAGGTTTTTTCCTTGTTTATCAGCTGCAGAATGCAAACGCACACAGGAGTGAATACCCTGTTGTTTGGCTTTAGATGCTTTTAAAAGAGATTTCTGGAAGGAGACGTTTCCTTGCTACTTGTGGTGTTGGAATACTGACGCTGTAGCTAATGCCCCGTAGAGCAGGGTTTGCAGTCAATCTGAGTAGTCCAAGAAATGGTTAAATCCCACTGTACAGCAGAGACAACAGGATGAACCATGAGAATAGAGTTTATGCAGGACTGTGAACTGCTGCTGCTGCCGCCGCTGCTGCTGCTTGTGTAAAAATAGACGGCAATACATCAAATCCACAGCTTCTGCTGGCTACAATTCATAAAGGAAAAAATAAAAAAGGCAAGCAGCCCCATGGTAATCTCTGGAGTATAATGTGAGGTTTGAGGATTTCTGCATATTTGCATTCAGCAAAATGGACCATTACCTGAAAGTTTGGGCAACTTGCGAAGCGAGGCAAACTTTCTTTGGACCCCATGAAGAGGAATCCCAAATACAGACCTGCTCAAAGGAACTAATCCTCTGGATTCAGGCTTGGAATAAGTGCTTAAAATGCTTCCCTTGGGCAATGGGGGAGGGAAAAACAGGTTACAGGCAATGCTTTTTAAATAAGATGTTCATGCTGTAGAGAGCTGAGCTACCCGTCTAAAGTGAACCGTTTCCATGTTCTCCAGTAAATTTTTCCTATCTGGCAGAGCATGTGTGTGGATTCTCAAGTCATTTTGTCATGTTTTAAATATTTGCAGCTTGCCATTGTATCCACAGATTTGTGTTTGCATATTGTAATTGGTCTTATCTTGTTTTGATTTCTTGGTAAAGTGGAATAGATATGGATAATTCATATGTCCTGTAGCTATTATGAGTCAAGGCAGTAAGTGGATGACTTTCTGGCTCCAAAGTCCTAATTGTTTCTGAGTAGCTGGAGTATCCTGTGGGTTGTTGTCTTGCTTGTAGCATGGGGTCTCAGCTGCCATAGCTTCATTTTTCCATCGTGTATTATTCTTAATGCTGCTAGGAACTGATTGAGGAACCAGCTTATAAGGAAATACTGAAGATTTATTTTAATCGCTAGTTCCTGCAGTAATTTCAAGCTAGTAACAGAATAGATAATTTATGTCAATGACTTTTTCATAGTGCGGAGAGAAAAAAAAAAGAACCAAAAAAGAGTTTGATCTTAATGTTAATTGTGTGGTGGATAGATTAACTGTGGGTAGGATTTTGCCAGTGTGCTCCTGCATTGCACTTCCTGTAGCAACACTAGCGTCTGCGTGCTGCTTTGGCTCAGGGGATCACCTATACTGAGCTAAAATAATGCAGGCAGCAAGCACTGGAGGCAGCTTTCATTCTTTGAATCATTAATATTTGCTGTCAATGTTAAATGTATTATATTCTCGCTCACATAATGACAGGACGGCGTGTTGTTTAATAAAGGCCTGCATCACTGTAGCTGATCAGCGTCCCCAGTGCTTCACAGCTTAATGAAGGTGATGTACAGTAAGGTTGTGAAGATTGATAGAGAGAACCCACATGACACACATTTTGTCAAGTCTCTCTTTCCTGAGTTCATCCCCTTGACACTTGGAAAAACTTGTTAAAAATAAAACAAAGATTATATTTTCATTAATATAATTAATATGGCATAAGTCCAGTCTTCTTCTTTTTTTTTTTTTTAATTTACCTTCAAAGGCACAAAAACAGCCAAAAGGTTAATGGAGAATTATACTTAATTATAATGATTCATTACCATCAGTGCAGTTAAGCTAATTTACTGTTTGCGTCTGAACTAAGAGAAAAAAGGTCTGTTGGAGTGAAATAACACACAGTAATTAGCCTTTTGTGTTTAGTGACTGCTTTATCCTCCTAAATGTTACTGTAAAATTAGGGCTATAGTTATGGAATAACTATCATATCAAATAACAGTGGGAAGACAGTAAAATGTGTGCTAGCAATGCAGGTGCACCTGTTACAGATGTATAGGCAAACAGCAAATATCAGCGTGTCAGATGAGGACAGTTTTAGGACTTGGGAGTGTTAAATCTGGCATCATCCAAAGGCCAAATATAAATTAATAACAGGAGCACTTGCTGCTAATGTGTCTCAGATTAATGTGCTCTGTGTGCTCAGAAGCATAATGTCATATTCAGAAACATTGATTTTATTATCATGTCAACATTGGCAAGGCATATATACTTCATTTCAGCAGTTACATTTTTAGGTGACATTGCAGTCTCTATAGGTAAATGGAGGCTGCGATAAGCAGGATTTCTTTTAATACCATTGTTTATGTTGCTTCAAAAGCCCACTGTAGGAACTTAAAAATGCAGATTAGCAAAAGTAAACATGTTTAAGTAGGTGGTTCACAGGGTGAAGCTATTTTTATAAATGAAAGCAGTAACAGATCAGCAGGATACTTTAGAAGTCTATGGCATCAGTTATAAGCTACTGACCTCCAGAACACAAACCTGAGAATGATGCTGAGAATCTACCTTTTCAGTCAAAAACTAGATTATCCTTTAATGAGATCAGAGATTTCGGCCAAGCATCAAAAAAGGTCATCTCCGTATTATAAGATTGCTGCCAGAAGGTTGTGTCTCGCACTAAAGAAGAGGAAACTCTCTAGTTTTGGTTGTTTTTTTTTTTTGTCTTACACTCAAAATAATGGTAAAAAATTCATATTTAAAAGAAAAAAGTTACCATTACTTATGTGGGATTTTGACTTCTTATAGTTCTACGGCCCCTTAAATAATAGGAAGAAAAACAACTGCTGTTTCAGAGCCTCGTTTTGCAGCCTCTCAGCTTCCTTGCCCCTTGGCCTACTCTATGATTATCTTGTAGTGTCCTGGTAGACGTAGAAGTTGTCTGATAAATTATAGCTCGCACCAGCTGCACCGAGTCTTTGTGCCAATAGACAAAATCTTTGCTCACGGCTGTGCTGCTGCATCCAGCCCGTGCACTGCAGACACACGGAGATTCCAGGGACAAAACCATCAATGAAGTGCACCTTCAGCAGCTCTTGCTTGCATTGTTGTTCAAGGCGGTCCTTGCGAGAGTGACATAACCAGCATTGAGCGACTCACATCCATGGGCACTGTTAGTGCCCTGCAGACCTCTGCCTTCGGAAATCGGCGCTTTCTCCATTGACTTCGGTCCAAACAGAAGTTGGGAAATCATTCAAACCACCAGTCACTGACAGGAGCTGCGGAGCTGACAGGATCCTGCTGTTCGCCATCCTTAACGCAGTGCTAGAAATACGGTAGATGCCCTTAGACTCAGTTGACTTTAGATGGCTTTTAACCATTCAGGTGCCTTTGCAGCTCCACGTGTGCCTTGCAGTGTGCCCGTATCGACGTAGATGTTCGGGGATGAGTTACAAGGATCCACGGAGCAGTGCAGTAGGAATTGCTTAATTGAGCAGCATTGACATATGGGACTCAGCTATTTGCCAAACTGTTACTACATGTTTTCTATAATTAGGAAATGGTTTTGGTGGATACTCTTAACATTTCAATTGCTGTGTTGAAGTGGATGTATGTTATTAATTTTTTCTTCCTTAGTAGGTCAGTCAATACCCTATCTTAGCTTCATACTGGCATATAAAAGGATGCTTACTCTAGGTTTGTTTTTATTTATCCTCACTCTCTTCCTAAGTTGTGCAGACAAAAACATTTTGCACTGCTGAAGAGGATTCCTGCAGACTAGACTTTGTTTACGGCCTCAACCACAATGTTTCACAGACCCTCTTTTAGGATTACTGAATCAGAGGCTGCTAGAAGAGGAAAATCCATTTGGTTCTCTGAGTACAGCTTCTTTCTGGGGATATTTAGGAATCCAGCCAGGATAATTGATGTGTTCACACCAAGCAGGTGAAAGGCCGCATGAACTAACTATGCCCATCACTGAGAGGAGAATATAGGGATATTTCAAGCCATACTTTGGTTGCCAGGACCTAATGCAAAACTGGGTGGCTGTGGTTTGTGCATCAGGAAAAGAGCACAGCAGCATCACTAACCCATACTTTTTTATGCCCATATGGTAGCCACTGTCATGAGTGGCTGTAAGGATTACAGTAAGGTTCTGTAGAAGTGAAAGTGTGACTGTCTCCAGCTTGAGCTAGCCTCCAGGGCTGAAGGTTGTAACAGCCTGTGCCTCTTTTAACCTGAATGTATCAGGAAATGCGTGACAGACCTTGCCCAGAGGTATTCATCTGTAACTTCTACCTGCACTGGTTCACTCTGAAAGGAGAACAAGGCCATGCTTTGGCCTCTGCTATTGGATTTAAAGCTTTGAATATGATAATTATCAAATGGGAGGGTATAGGGAGAAGGAAGGTCATCTTTCCTGGACAGAGATGCGATAGAGAAGGCAGCTTATGCCCTGCTTATGCCCTTTTTTCTGCCCCTTTACATACCTATGTTAGAGCTAACAGTGACCGAATACTATGTGTTTCTTTTTTCAGAAAACAAAGTCAATCCTAGTGACCCTGTGCCATAGCTTAATTGAGGCTTAATTCTTATCACATGATATTAGTTAATAGATTCCCGGTAATTAATGAAACTATTTCTGTGTTGCTGTATCCTGCAGTGTGCTGCTCTGGTTGGTGAAGACCAGCCTCTTTGCCCAGATCTCCCAGAACTTGACCTCTCTGAACTAGATGTGAATGACCTGGATGCAGACAGCTTTCTGGGGGGACTCAAGTGGTACAGCGACCAGTCAGAGATCATCTCCAACCAGTACAGCAATGAACCCGCCAATATATTCGAGGTAAGGCAAGATGATGCAAGTGCATGTTGCAAAGTCCTTGCTTGCTTTTTTTTCTGGTTTGGTTTTTTTTTTCTTTTTTTTTTTTTATTAGCCTGGTGGACAACAGTTTATTATTTTTCCACCATTAAGAGACAAGAAAACTGCTGGTGTATTACAGATTCTGACTGGTTCCATTAATCATCATGATCAAAACCAGACCTGCGATCTGAAGGGTGTGTGGGGGAAAGCCTTAAAAGGATTTAAATGAAACTTGTGATCTTTGAGAGGAAACAGCTAAAGAGTACCTAGGGCACACTGCCCTGTGGTGTCATGATGAGGAGTTGCACTGTTGTCAGCTACAGAGCAAAACAGGAGTTGAAGCTTGTTTGTTGTCTTCCACTTGAATTCCTCGGCAAGAAGCAGAGTGCTGCACAGCAGCTAGCTGATGAGTAGCTGGAACATTTCTAGTAAAGATTTTTACCACTCAGAGCCTTACTGTGCAAGTTACTTGCACACAAATTGAGAGATCTGCAGTTTGTTTATGTTCAGGGGAGAGGAAGGGTGAGTGTGGCAGAGAAGGCAGTGAGGGCTGTCAGTAGCTCAGGGACCAGCTCAGGGTTCTGATGTTTCATAGATCTCCTGGTGAAGAGCAATCTAAAAGTAAAAGTCAGAGGGTGATAGGAGAGATTTAATTGTTTTCTTTTCCAATTGTGCATTGGGGGTTAGGGTGTGCGAGAGGAGGGTTACTGTCTCTTTGTCTCGGGTCTTCTTTCTTTTGTTGTGTAAAGCCTTCATAATTCTCCACCTTGTGGTTTCAGGCAGCCATGCCCCTCCTAAACTCTAACCTCCTTCCCTCCTTGTTGATAGGAGAGGCCATAGATCGTTCACTGACTGGGAAATTGAACAGTAAATTGATTAGCTGGCAGGAAGACCTTGTACAAAAGCAAGCTATGGGTGCTGTTTCTCACACACCAAGTAGCACAGCTCCAGGAAGTACAGCTAGCTCGCTGGTTCCGGAAAGCCCCAGATTATCATGGTAGAATTTTAAAGGCTGGAAAAAATTAACTGAAATGGTATGGTAAAATGCTTACCTGGGATATGATGTCCTGAATAAAATTCTCCTTTTTTTATATACACCTCTAAACTCAGTGATCTCCATGATGTAGATTAATTGCTCTGGATTTAAACCAGTGTAACTGGTAGCAGAAACTGGTCTTCTCTGTTTAGTTTCTGTAATTTAAATCCAAGTAATTTGGAATTAATTTTATTTTAATCCAATCAGCTCTGCAAAGCCTTGTGCTCAGGACCTCTTTTTTTTCTTTAGTTGTATAATGTTCCACACTTTGTTTTACAAAGTTTCCAAATCCTGTCTGGTTCTTGAATTGCAGTTGTACTGCCTCAGGCAGGGTAGGGCATGTTGGTGGCGGTAGGGGGGCAGGGTCCACATTTGCAGCAACTGTGATGGAGACTTGTTTTGCTTTTTTTGTAACTGAGGACGCATATTTTTTCCACGTTCATCAAAAACCAAATGCAGAAGCATTTTCCTTTAGAAAAAGTCAGTTGAAGATGCAGACTTTCAAAGTGTAAGTAATTCCAGATTCCAGATAAGTAATGCGATTACCTATTTACCAAATGTAAGCATACAAATTATTCCAGTAAAACCAGTGGAACTTGGCTTCATTTCTTGTCCCATGTGTTACTGCCTGTCTGCTCTGATGGCCACAGCTGCTCAGTATAAAGTTGTCCCAGATAGGTAGAGACTGTTCCCCTACACACCTTGTGTAGGAAACAATTCCTGTGCTGAAAATCGAAGCATGTTGCAAACTGCAGGACGACCAGATAGGCTGGTAGTTAACCTCACTGGGAGATGGTGACAGGAGCAACATCTCATGGGCAAGTTTGGGTCTGTCTGAGGATGAGCTGCCCCAGTGTGAAGAAACAGGGGAATATGTGTGGAGAGACAGGGGCAATGCTGCTGGGGGAATGAATCTACACAGCAAGTAATAGGTCAGAAATAATAGTTTGGAAATGAAATATGCTGCTTCTTTCCTGACACACAAATTCTGTTGTTTTCTCTCCTCACACTCATTGACTTCAGCTGCAGGCTGCATTGCTGTCTCATCACAGCTTGGCCCATACTTACCTGTAGGGACAAATTGTGCCCTAATGGTATTTTACAATACTGCAGTGCAAAATTAGACTATTTTCAGCTTCTTAGAGTGTTGTATTTACATTTCTTGGTTGCTTGGCCTAGGAAGATGGGAATGAAACAGTTATTTTCTCCTCCTGTGCATTAACCCTGTCCCCATTTTCCACTGTGCAGCTGGATACTTTGCACTATTTCTTGCCTCTGCCGCTCAGTAATGTGACAACTGGGGGTGCTCAAGATCAGAAGAAGATGTCTTCTTCCTCCAGAGACTATCTCACATACTCTGTGAGGAACTATTTGTTTTAGCTGAGAGAATGGAAGGTTTTTGCAGTTTCTCATTTGGTAATCACTGTAATTTTCCATATTGATCCCCAATAGCTTTATAAAAAAGAAAATAATGTCTTTTTTTACCTTTTTTTTTTTACTTTTTTTTTTCTCTCTTGTCATTGTGGGAGTAGTATGTTTTATCTGACTTAAGCTTCCAGATGAGGCATTGTCATACAAAAATAGAAATGCAGCCTATTTGGGGTGGTAAGGAAGGAACCAGAATGACCAGCAAATGATGGGAAGTACACGAGCAGCATTACCTGCACAAGCTGTACAGTACATCGCCAAATCTAGCCTTGAATGAAACACACTCTCCTTTGAGGTATTAATGCAGTACATGGGGCATTGTCTACGTGAGGGACAGTGTCCAAAAGCCCTTTACAAAGTTCCTGAGTATCTGGGATGTACTTTTTTTAAAGAAAGGTTTGTATTTCATAAAGTGAATTTTCAATCTTTCTGCAAATCATGTTCCTGAAAGCTCACTTGAGCTGAGCACCCACAAGCTTAGTGGCACTGGGAGTCTCACAGACTAGAAATTATTAATAGTTATGGTAGCAACCAGGAGCCAAGTGAGATAAAGGTCCAATTAGTCCAGATAGTATGTAAGTGTTAAGTATAAATCCCTGCTCTCATCCGCTTAGGTGTGATGAGATCCTGGCCTTCACTGGAGGATTAGAACACACCAATATTTTGCAGACACACCTAATTCATCACTGCATCCTTCTGCTCACATGCCAGTGTCACCGATACGAGTCCCCAGTCAAGCCTGCACTGCCCCAGCACAGAGGCTCTCCTTACCAGTGTTTGTACTTAGGTACATTATGAATTGGGTGATTTTTTTGTATTCGCAGCTCAATCACTTCTGTTTTTCACCTAATTTTGTTTGCTTGTTGCTTGAAATGATAAAATGAAGAAGTTTTTGCCCCTCAGGCTGCTATTGACACAAGTTCATGTAAGTAAATAGTTAACAAGTCACCCAAGACCAGTTATTTAGATGGTTTGCTGGACCATTCACTTTTATGATTTGTTTCTGTGAAGAACTACACTTTAAAAATTTGTGTTTGCAAAAAATTTAATTTGGCTACTTTCAGAAAATCAAAATGGTTAAATTTTCATTCTCAAAGCCAATGCTATGTGAAATTGTGAACAAACACACAACTTGATGTGTCATGAGTGAGAAGGCTTTTTGTTCATGAAAACTGTTGTCCCTTGAGGCTTCTTGAAACATACTGTACCATATAATGTAAGATTAGTCATATTTAAAATTATTTATGATCCATGCCTAGCATTATGGAGAGGGAAGATATTGACAGTGGGTGTTTCTCTTTGTTGGTATTTTTTACAAATAACTCAGCTGATGGTAAGAGAAAATTCAGCCTGTAGATAGGCAATAACCTGTTAAACTACAATGAACCTGTGTAAAAACATAAATCTCGTATTTGTCAAAACACTTTTTTTAGCCTTCAAAAAGACTTCAGAAAACCCACATTGCTTGCCCTAATGCAGATTTAATTTATTTACATAAATCTACGTTCCAAAGCAATGCTTACAGTGTTTGATGACTTATTTTTTAATTGTTTTATATAGGTGTATCCCACATTACTTCTCAAGAGCATTCTATGTGTCACAAATTTGGAAAGCCTAAAAAGATAACTACATTTTATTGTAGACTGCCAAAGAGGGCTGTATTACAAGGAATGAGAATGTGAGGAGAGAAAGAAATACACAATGAAATGCAGACTGTCTTTCCCCTGGCAGCAGGGGAATGCATGGAGATAAATGATTTCTTATTTATTTGGAAGAGGTTGTATCAGGGAGATGATGAGTGTTGAGGGAAGCTTAAACATCACCAAGGTAATTTGCATTGGTTCAGATTATAAAATCCCTCATGTTCTGTGGTGCTGCCAGTCTCTTTCACCATTGCAGGTTATTCATTCAAGGTTTGCAGCCAGATTGATTAATGAATTACCAGATCTTGCGTAAAATGACTTGGCCTGACTTTTAAACAACCACCAATGTTTTCTTTGCCAGTCTTGTGACTGGTGTTAATGGGTTCCAGAGAACTGAGTCTATATAGACTTTCTGTAGTAGCCTTCCCTAGCATTTTTTCCACTTTTTAATTTTCTCCAAAACTAGTAGCCCAGGGCAGGCAGTTCAAGGAGATACAATCTCAGGGAAAAAAAAGACGTAGTAGTCAAATCCTTGATGGCTGATGCCCTTCAGTGCCAAATCAGCATGATTTATCATAGCCATCTATTCAGCACAACAGAGGCTGGAGGTGAGCTGCATGGTGTACCTCACACAATATGCATAACTAGAGCTCTGAACTTTGAAGGAAAGCCTCAGAGCTATTTGCAAAGTGCTGGTGCTTAGTGAATACTAAATTACATTTAGGAAATAGTCTACTGCTACCAGTTATACTTCATTTTTATTCTTGACACAGACACCTAAATCAGAGAACAGTAACATTTCAGAGATTATGGTAGCAGTTTGGGTATGTTCCAACACTATAATAGGATCAGAATTTTAAGGCCTTTTTTATTATTACCAATAGTCACTTAGTTTCTACTGCAGCGTACTTTGTAGGGAATTACAGCTTTTACTAAAAAGATTAAAATGCTATTATGCAAATGATTGCAGTATGTTATTATGTTTACAAATTAACATCCATGGCTCAACACACAAATTAACTAACTGTTCCATCTATATTATTAAGGATTTAATAAAGTAACTGTTGATAAAAATGAGGAGCTTGGAACAGTTAATAGGAGCTGATCATGATTTAACATAGAACTTAAACATTGTGTTTAATGTTCTAGATGGCATAATGGCAGAATAAAACTTATCAAAGTGCTTGAAAGGACTGTGATTGTGTGCACCACATAGCAGCCTGTCTGAGGCCCCAGAGGGCATGAACAAAATAGCTCTGGGCAGTGGTGTAGAGCATACTGGTGAATCTGGAAGCAACACAAGACCAAGTCGTATCAACATGTACTTTCCTGCTCTAATAAATAGGCTTTTTTGAAATTCAGATTCATGCAGATTGAATGTTTTACATGATAAGCACATGCATTTGGGTATTTAGGAACTTGTGTCCTTCTAAAATGCAACCTGTAATGAGCTGCTTTTATGGCAAATTGGATTTCATTGCAGAGAGTATCATTGTATGGTAAAAAAGGGGGAAGGCTGAGTTCAGTCTGAGATGACTTTACAAACATTCCTGCAAGTTGCTATTCCTAACAGTTCATAAGAGATCATAAAAGTGAACAGATAAGAGCTACTGAGGTCCTGGAGAAATGAGTGTACACTATGTGATTATGGGATAGATTTAGTAGTGAAACAGACAACGTCATAGGTTTAATACAACGATAAACATAAAAGGCAAAAGATGCAGATTTGGGTTAGGGAACTTTATAAGGATGATAAAAGGTAACAATGTATCATAAAGCCTACTTGTGAAACACGACCCTCATTTCCAGGGAAAGAAAATAGCAGACGCTTGACAAAAGTGATGGACTTTTTATATTCCTAATGGAGCAGTGTCACATTTCTTGTGTGTTTGAATGCATTACCTTTACCAGTGTCTGTGCCCTGACTCAGAGCTCTACATCTGCTAAAGAGGAGACCAGCACAATAACATCCTGTCTATGTGGGATGATGTATGTAAACGATAATCTATGATTAGCTATGCTGACATTTAATAAGGCTCAAGCAGTAAGTGGAATTTATTTTACTCGAACCAGCTGCTATGTAATTGGAAAGAGTTTATGCAAATTCTCTGTATCTAGTGTTACCAAGGTGTGCTGCTGCTCCTTTTTTCTTTCCTGCTTGGACAAACTACAATGCTTTAATGCAAGAACCACCTGGCATGTTGGTTGAAACCTTCAGGCAGGAACAAAGTCCCGAATGAGCAAAAAACCAATTGCTCTGAGAGTTTATTGTATGATGTGTGTGGCCACCAAGGCTGTTCCCCAGGCGTGCAATCAAGAAAATGTGACTGATCCACTTCATGGTCCCATTAAGGAGATATTTCACGTAGAGCAGCCATGGCTTGAGATGCTCACTGTGCTGCTGCTCTGTAGAGCACCTGTGCCTTTTCTACGAGGGAAGACTAGCACTCACCAGAACAGTTGTGAGCTAATTAGGTCATTAGATGGATGTCTTGGCCTGTGTTAAAACCAGCCCTTGAGGACACTGTGTTACACTGTGTTCCCACTGGCTACAGAGCTAAATATGAACTGGTGTCAGCTGCCATACAAACAAAAATGTAATAGCCTCCTTTCACAGAGGTCATCTTAAATCCACTTTGGTCACAGTCACACTCCACATCTGTTTTAGTGAGATGCAGCTTCTTAAGGTGGCGTTTGGACTTCATAAGCGCACAAACAACCGAGCTATAAATTGCTACTGCTGGAGTTATTTTGAATAAGTGTATACTGTTTCATATTTATAATGGTGAGGCTTCATAATATTCACAGTGAATATATAACACAGATCAGTTCAACAAGCATGAAATTGTATGTTGTCAACTTGTCACATAAATAGAGCCATATTCTAGCTTACGATAATGTTGAACTAAATATTTTCTCCCTGGAACTGCAGAGAGGGTCATGAAAATGTGGGACAGTAGCTCTGTCTTTTGTTAGAAAAACAATCTCAGACTTATTGCTAGTGGGAAGTAAATATTTCTGATAAGATTCTTCTGGTTTTTTTAATTCCCCCTTGGCTTACCAACAGCAACAGAAAGTTTGCCTTTCATAGACAAACGCTAACTGGTTAAATTAAATTTATTTCCGTTAATGGTTGTGTTTCTAGTGTAACTTCTTTTCTTTTTTTTTTTCATTGTTGCTATTTTTGCTCAATGCATCATTGCTAATTGCTACTAAATGGTCCATCTTAACCCTGGCGTGCTCTTTCCCTGCTGCCCCATCCCACTTAATATTAACTCTGGCCCATGCCATTACAGAAGGATAAAATTATCACAAGTCTTCATTTAGGAATTCTTTTTCCTTAGTGCCACTAACCTATTGTGCATGTGTAGGTCACGAGGAGGAAATTGCACAGAGCATATTTGGTGCAGGGAGAAAGTTTTGGTATCGAATTATGATGAACTGTTTTTTTTCCTGTGAACAGGGAAAAAAATACAAAGAAGAATTTATGTGTGTCTGTGAAAACTTACCTATTTGTAGCTTTTGTTCTACTACTGTGGGTAATCCTCAGATGCACTGGAAATTTGCAGCCTTTCTGGAGGAGTGCCCCCTGCCAGCTTTATAGGCCTCTTGTTCTCCAGTGTCTAATTCTTATTTAGGTAGCTTTGTGCAGGTGCTTACAGGATCCTGGTTCCTTTGTAAGTGGGGCTGCAGCCTTGGCAGGCATGGAGCTCTGACTGTGTGTGCAGGCACACTCAGCCGTGGAGGATGGGTTCAGGTCTCGGTGGAAATCATCCCCTTTGCAACGCGTAGCTGGTTGCTCTGGCTGAATTTTCCGTTCTGACACAACGGAGCAACAGTCTTGCTTCGTAATGATTGAGAAATTAATTAGCACTTTGTGGCGGTGATGAGTCTGAAGGGCCATGATTGGAGTTTGCTTTTTACCACATGCAGTAATCACTGGGTTTTGTTTATGAAAGCACAAACCCAAAACCTATTGAGATTTTGGTGTTGTCATGAAGCGTGAGCCGTGTGATGCACTAGAATAATACTTCCATTTCCTCACACACATCTGTGCTTTTGTGCTTTACTGTGAGTAACACAATGGGGTGCTGGTCCATAATGGGTACTTCTAATCACTAAGACGATAATCAGAAGAAGAGTATTTTCAGTGAGGAGCCACGGTGGCAGCCTCTGGCAAGTGTTGTTGCCTTGTTGATTTATGACAGGTTTTAGTTGCCTGAAATGCTCGCAGCCATCCAGCTTATCACACAGAGTTTAGGAGGATCATCCCTTCCAGGCATATTATAGGGCTGGAGGTGTCAAATGGGCAGCGAGAACTTCTGCTTCTGGCTGTTGCCATATCTGCTCCTTGAAGGCTCAGTGATACAAAATCATATCAGGATTTGGAGGGGCCGCCATCAAACAGTGTGAGGGACTGCAGATCTCTCCTACAGGAGATAGACTTGAATAAAAATAGAGAAATTGGGTAAAAAATTTCTCGCCTCTTGTTAGGGAGGTGGTGGTAAGGGCTATTTGGAGGATTGGGTTGGTCAGAGGAACTTCCACATAAGCTGCTAAAAGAAACAATGGGAGTTTTCTCCTAGAATGGTAGTTTCTCCTGGAGGACAGACAAGTATTCTGTCCTGGAGACAGAAAATTCTTTCTCAAAGTACTCCAAAACCTTTGCAAAAATCCAGTTTTTCTTCTCCCATGTTGCTGTATAAGCAATTACATAATGACTCAGGAAGTGCATCAGGGACCTTAGGTAATAAATGTTATGGAAGTGAGACATCTCACTGGAATTTGTGCTTTGGTGAGAATGCTTCAGATTTGCACATTTCCACAGGGCAGTCAGTGATCAGACGTGAAAAACAGGTATTACAAGAGTTTTAGAACTCTTCTAGTATTAGGGGCTGTTTTTTGGGGTTATTTTGCTTGTAAATATGTATCACTTGGCTAGGTAGATCTAGTAGTGTTATTCTCCACTCTACCAGGCCGTGTGTGTTGAGACCAATGAACAGGATCTTTGGTCTGTTGGTATCCACTTTAAGAGGGCTTCTGGTTGAGGCATAGGCAGCCAGGTAGTGCAGGTGACATTGTAGGTGGTAAAGGATCAAGAATGAACTTAGAGCAGGGGAGGGCTTTGCAGAATCAGAGTGGATGAAGTGGGAAGGGATCTTGAGGCCATTTGGCCCAACCCAGCCTGTTCAGGAGCAACATGGAACAAGAAGCTGAGGAAATATTTCTGTGTTCCTCTGCTGCTGTTTCTTCCCTCCTTGAAATTACTTTATTAGTACTGGTAAGGAGTTTCTGATCCCGTTTTGAAAATCTTAGCTCGTAGTCCTAAGCAACTATGGAATTTCTTTGAGACATGCCTCTATATAGCTAGAAGCTTGTTATTGCCAAATGCTAGTTTTCAGAGGAAGATGGGTGGCAGTTAAAGGTTTGAAGTCTGGCCTTGGTTTTCATGACAAATTTTCATATAAGGAAACCTACTTGGCCTAATCTTAGTTTCCACAGGTACTGAGCTTGTCCATTTTCATGGGCTTATTGTTGGACTAATGGAACTGTAAGGTTGTCAGGTTGAAATGGATGCATATGCAATTATTTTCATAAACAAAACATAAGTGCATGCTTCCTGACCTCTGCTTGGAAGTGCTCTGTTAGGCATTTGACCCTCCAGGCATACACAAAGGAGCAATAGGCTTTTATTTTCTCTTGTCTGGGGGAAACATATGCATTTTTGAAATTCTTTTTCTGGCTTTGTGTTTGCTTTGCTGTTTTTTCTCTCACCAGGACTGGTGTGGATTTTCTTGGCTGTATTGACTGTCCTTAAAAGCCCAACAATCACTCTTCACATTAGTATGAAGACATCAGGCAAAACATTGGCAATTGTCACATCAATTGCATCTGGGAAAAAGCCAAAAAAACTTGTGGATTTTTTCCCTTAGCACTGCAGAAACATTCATCCATTTCCAGTGAAAGGGTGTCAAAGTGCTTCTGCTTGTATGTGATGGGAGTGTTGCCGCATCTTGTCATTTTCTTTGCTGTTGATCCCGCTCTCCTATAGGAAGGGTCAGGTCAAATGGTTCTCTGAAGACCAAGTCTCCCATTTGCAGCAGGTAATCTCTTGGGTGGAGAGGATAATGTTACAAAACAGAGACTAACATTGCAAACCAGCTCTGCTGCCTCTGGCGCAGTCTGGAGCATCACAGACCAATAACTCCTATTGTGTCACTCTTGCGGCACCTTATTATCTATGTTTTTCTGTAAATCCGGTCTGAGACTGTCATTACCAGTTTCAGGTAGGTGAACACCATCTGGGTGAAATAACCATGTACCAGTGATGGGCTGGAGGGGGCTCTTGTTAGTTAATCATCCCTACCTTCCCTTTGATGAGTTAATTTGTCTGTTGAGCCATGGAGGAGCCCCCAAGAGCTCCCAGGAGCCCCTTGTTAAAATTCTGCCGACAAATGGAAAGATAGGGATGATTTCACTCTTTCTGCTGGAGCCTTTGCTATCTATGATATTGCTAAATCATCCATAATGCATAACTTTCTATGCAATCTTTTTGTGACAGTTCTGGAGGCATATTACTTCTTTGTGCATTTACTTTTTAAACATTGTCACTGGATACCTAACCCTCCTGAAAGTCTCATATCATGAATTAAGGGTAATTTCAGTACTTCCATGTGGCCTTTTAGTAGCTGGCATGGGAAGTTCCTTGGTTGTGATGCTGGGGCATACTCTTTTTTTTTCCCCTTCAGTTATTAAACACTGTGTTTATTTATTAGTTTTGTGATAATGTCTAAAAAGCCTGCAGTAGGGGGAGAGTCTGTGTGTGCTAGTGGCCAGCCCATCCCAGTTTTATGGTGTGCACTTTGAAGTCCTTGGAAGGAGCAAAGGTAGTGAAAGAAGAAAAGAGCTGGTCCTTGGGGTTTGTGAGTGAAGATAAACCCAACTTACTTTTCCTTTGGAGGTCTGTGAGCACTGCTCTTTAACCAGACTCCTCTTCCTCCCAGGCAGCTGGAGGCAGCTACAGCCTGCTGAGCTTGCCTAGTCCAGGAAACAACACAGATTCAGAGCTGCAGTTGTGCCAATGTCATGTGGAACTACCAAACCCAAGGAGAAGCTTCCTTAAGTAGTATGTCCCAACATGGAGACATCTCCAAACCTGAGATGAAGAAGAAAAGTAAATTTAAAAAATTTTAAAAAACTCAACTGGACAAAAGCCAGACAGAAGACCAGGAAGCTAAGAAATGCTATCATTTGGAAGATGCTCTAGTCCCTTTGTTACTGGTCTGAGAGGGTATGTTAGCTCTGACAGAGTGCTCTTCAGCCAGATCAGGGTGAGCTCTTGCAAGGCCGTATGGATGCCTCTGCATTGTGCTGGTGGCTGCTGGGTGGGGGGGTGGGATTTATTAGCTTTCACTCAATATTAAAGTTCCTCCTAGGCTCTCTTCTGAGAGAGAGCAAACCTCTCTCTCAGAGGAACACAGGCACACAGAGAAAGTGATGAAGGGATACTGGAGCAGATCTGGAAGAGTGAGCTGGGATTGTACTGGGCTATGAGCTCTGGCTGAAGATGACTGTACTGTACCAAAGAGATTCCTGCAGAGTTAGTTAGCATCTCTGTATTGTGTTTTCAGAGCTGGGCTGGAAGGATTATTTGGCTATATCCTGTACAGACACAAATGATTTCCAGGAATCTGCACTCCACTGTAACTGGAATCATGTCAGGGTCTCCACATTGGTCAGTTCAAGTCCAGTATGATCAAAGGTAATGGACCACAGGGGGCTAATTCTCTGCTGGACCATCAGCATCACTTTACAGAACTGCTCCTGGCATGTGCAGCTCTGTGAACACTGTCCAGATGTACTTGAGCTGCATTTCTGGGCTCCATCTAGACCCAAGAGGGTTTGTTATGGGAAGCCCCATGATGTGCAGAGAGGTTTTCTCTTTCAGGATCTCTCACAAGATTAGACTTGTGAAGCTTTGATTTTTAAACCCACAGCTAAAGAAGGAAAGAGACATGCCCCTAAACTTAAGCCTGTAATAGCTCCCATTTCCTAAACCATTTCTTTGAAAGTGATGGATGCATATTCTTAAAGATACGCATGTCAGAAACCTACTAATAAATTGCTCTTGTGGGTATTGGTCTTTCCAGCTTGAAACATCCAGGAATGCTGTCTTCTCAGGGCTGCTACTCCAAGTTGCTCTATACACATAGCAGGAACTTCAAACTGGACCCTTCCTCTTGATCTCCCATTATTCTCTCCTGCATGATCACTCCAGCTACCCTCCATCACTAGAATGCTACCTGTTTGCCACAGTTTCTGTCAGCTTGGATTTTTCCTCAAACCACGTTCACAGAGATGGCAAAAATCCACTCATGTGTCTTGTCCTTCTCTACATCTGCTTCTGGGAGTGCAGTGACAGATCCCAGTTTTATTGTGTGCCAATGTTACTGCTGTGTTTACAGCAGATTTAAGAGTTTACATTAGGCCACTGTGTTACCTTCCAGTTTCCCTAATTCTATCTGCTGGCAATCCCAGCTATGTGGTCGGGGTGGCTGCCCCTGTCCTAAAGGAATTTGTGTCAATTTCTGCAGGGACAAATCCTCCCTGTGCTAAACCGCTTTGCCGTATTTGCTCAAACTCATATTTTGACAAAGGCGTTCTGTCCACATCCACCAGAAGAGATTGCTTTTTTTCAGATGCACTTGGAGGTAGATGTGTTGGAAGCTGCCTGTACATGGCTGATAACTGAGAGGAAGCATCTATGTAGCACGATCCATGCCCTTTTCTAATTTGTCTTTGAATGACAAATGTGTCTTCACTGAGTCAGCAAGAGATCCTACAGTAGAATTCATTGCCCTTCTATCCCTTTCAACAGAGTGGCTAGGTTTTCCCAATTCCTCCCCAAAATCTGTCTTTACAAGAACTCTTACAAAGCCATCCCTCAAATGTATTGTGCAGAACTCCATTATATTCTCTCGTCATTTCTGATTCAGGCTCATAATGTGCTGTTATTTCTTTAGGACCGCCCTCAACAATGCTGGTGTATTCCAAATAAAAAAAGTAAATAAATAAAAAAAATTAAATCTTTGTGACAATCGAAGTTGTAGAGATTTGGAGGTAGTCTGCATTAGTCTTCACCACTGTTGTCCCTAGAGAGTCAACTCATAAGAGTTGAGTGTGAGTGATCTCTAAAGAGAAAAACAGATTTCATTACAAACTTCTGCATTTCACAGACAGTACTGTAGTATAATAACATGCTTTTTTAAATAGCAAAGGAGTGAAAATGCTCATAGACTTGGAATGGAAACATAGAAAATATTTAAATGTTTGAATCCATTTGAATTGTTTCTGTGCAAAGAAGATGCAATTCCTGGTGCCCAAATTGTACACTCCAAAATTCCTGGAGATGTCTTCCTCCTGCTGCTTGAATGCTTTGGATATGTGCAGGTGTCCTTTCCAGTTTTTAAAGATACTCAACTAATGAAGGATCAGGGCCACTTCACTTGGTCTTCTCCTCTGAAATCCAGTAATTGTTTTGCATCGGGGGTAATTGTACCTAGAAATATTAGACAAACCCACTGATTCAGACTCGGGGACTCTTGACTATCTTCTCATATTGCATTCCATGATTTGGTTAGATTATATCTTATCTCTAACCTTCTTGCTTCAATAAACACACAGTATCTAACTTGTCTTCTTACACCTTATACACAAGGAAAATCATCACCGTTTAATCTGTTGCTGGTGTTAATGGCACAATTCCTCATCCTAATTCCAATTCACTCTGCCTGATATCCCACAAATACCTTTGAGAAAGGCATTTTATCCCTGATACTGTGCCAAAGACACTTTCTTCCTTTGTCACTGCTGTTTGACTTTCTTTGGACTTCATAATGACCTTTTGCAGGCTGTGGTAGATGACACAGGCTTACATACAAAAGTCTGTAAAGGAGTGCCACATCCCAGGCTGTCAGCTCCGGAGGTTCCTGGCAGCAGATCCCTGATCTTGAGCTACTGCTGTAGCAAGAAAGCCTAGTCTCTTCACTAGCAAAGAAAAGAATGGAAAGAGTATACAGTAAAAAACAAGGCAGTAACACAACAGCTTTTTTCTTTCTTTCTTTTTCTGTCAGGCACATTGCAGACACCCCATGCTCTGCCCTCCTGTAGGCTCTGCAGCTTGGGAGCCTTATTCAGTACAACTGCCATCATGGCAGCCTGGTGGGGATCAACAAGGACTGCTTTTGTGATTATTTTTGATTCCAAGGGCCATCCAAGTCTAAAGTAAAATATTTTCCTACGTAGCTCTGTAGTAATTTAAGAATCTTCCAAGATGAAAGCTCTGCCGAATCGTCAGTTCACTTTCTCCTTCATATCTTTCCTTGGGACAAACAAGTCTGTGTGATTATCTCTACAGGTAAAGACTTACCTTACAGGCTTTGGATGTTTTCTGGTTTTTATATCTCCAAAGTTAGTTATGCAAAGAGAAGGCCCCACTCAAGCAATATGTTTTGTGGGCCGTTTGTTTTTCCAAGAAACCTACTGAGTTGCTGTTCTATTATAACCTCTTCCTCCTGCATTTTAGGGGATTGGTCTGGCTCTTCATGTTAAAATGGATGGCCTCCATGCTCACTTTTGAACTCAGTCATGACTGTGTCTTTTCCAGTGGTCCAAACTTGACTCTTTTGCTGTAGCCCTGATGTTCTCCCTCACATCCACTGCATCACAGAGATACCATTGTCTTTCTGGTAACAGAGTTAAATCTTACACACCAGCCTTGTTCTGTGTGTCTGGTCACTACTCTCTCTGTGTCAACTTTGTCTGGAAAGTTCCATTCTGGAATGCTAGTGTTAAGTGAGCAAATATTATAGTGTCATTTTCTGTACAAAAAATGGCAAACTCACCAAGTTCTGTGAATGTACAAAATAAACTTCTTCTTAGCTGTGGGCCGTGACTCCAACACTCTTGACAACCAGTTTTTCAGTCTTCTTCTGACAACTAGAAGTTCAGCTGAAAGTACTTAGGGATGGGGAATGTGTGACTGTTGTTGGTGAAATGTCCCCTGCTTGGAAGGGAGTGGTGGTGTTGCTCTCCCACCATGACTATGGCCTACAGGCACTGTGGCCTGGAGAAGTTGCCTAATCTGTGAGCATCAAATCCCCTTCTATAAAGCAAGGGTTATAATCCTCCTTTCTTGATCTTGTCTGTTTGAACTGTGAGTACTTTCTGCAGATACTTTCCCTTGATATGTGACTGGAGATCATTCAGTGCAATGGGGGTGTTTCCTTGGTAGTGCTAGACTACTACTTAAAAATTCAAATTGCAGGAGCTGGATAGTAGTGTTAATCATCATCATGAAGGTGGAGTATGGTTTTTGCTGCATGACGGCAGAAGGAAAGGCTGAGAGGTAGATCTCTAAAATCACCGAGTGCATACTTTCAAAGACAGGAGTTGCTCAGTAGCCAGGTGACAACAGACTTGTTGCTTATTCGACAGAGAGGCTGTGAGCTTAACTCTTTACTCAAAAAGAAAACTTGCTTCTCAAATGCAGACATATGGAGGGTTTTAATGGCTGTTGCAAGACATGTGGCTGGGTTATGCCACTATGTGTGAGCTTATAAAGACACAGGGCGTATATCTGGTGAGGGAATCTGTGAATGCCACCACTATTTAAAAGTAAAAACATTCCTCACCCTGAAAAGCAAGTCAAAGAAAAATTGTGTCTGGGGGGACAGGCTCTACAGCTCCAAGGCAGTCAGATGTGATGTCTGCCCAGTAAGGGAAGACACTTCTGTTCAGCTGCATGGATGGCTTTTAGCCTGACCATGCCCAGAGTTTCTATCTAGAAGATGGCCTCACTCAAGCTGAGATTTTTAAATTATGTTAAAAATTACTTGTACTAAAGAGCTGTAAGGGATGGAAGAAGTACTGGAAAACATACTAAAATGTGTGTCTGAATCAGTTTCCATTTGGTGCTCCTGTTACAGCAATCATCTGGATGCCAAGACTGGCATAGTACTGGGGGCATCATGTGGAAGGCAGTGGGCAGGAATCAGTGTGCAGAGGCCCTTGCTGCTTCAATCCTGTGATGTTCTGATCTGAGCTCGTACAGCGAGTACCCACAATGGTGTTATCTGCAGAAGTGCAAAGTTGAGGCAACAGCAGCAGCAGGGGTGTTACACCGCATGACTGGTTTCTGTGGTGATGTCTTTCAGACTGGCTGCAGCACGAGTGAGATGTATGTAAGGACAGAGAACATTTGTGCTTTGCTTTGAAGTTTCTTTTTTTTTTTTTGATTGTTGTCATGGTTTTCAGTGAGGAGCAGATGAATAACAGACAGAATGCTTAACAGACCTTAAAAAGAAACTGCTTGTAGCCTAAAAAACATACCAAAATATCAATTTTTGTGTTTTAAAGATGAGGTGGCTTCATTAAAAATTGTAGGATCTTGCAGTTTTACTCCAAAGAAAATACTGCTAACTTCACAGTTCATCTGGTGGGGATCCCTGTCAGACTGTGGAGCTTTAGTCATATGCCCAAGTCTTCTTATGGTACTAAAAATCATTTAGTTTTCTTCTAAAGTCACGGACAAGGAGCTAAAACTGTCTCACTCAAATATGCATTTTTGAATTTCAGAATTAAATGTAATAAAGGAGATTTTTATTTTTATTCTCTTTTGATGAGACACGCAATGAGAGAGCGAGGATGCTACGTTAGAGTATCTTTTGATTTGCTATTTGCTATGTGTTAAACTTTTATATTTCAAAGAAGCGTTTGTACCTATACTGGGTGTTTGGCAAATCCAACAGCTCATTAGATGTTAACAATAGCAACACTGCTAAATACAAAGGATTCATAGGCAAAGTACCCCTCAGGCTATATCTCTGAGAGAAAAAGTAGCAAATAGAATCAGAAACTAATTAAATAGTCAGCTAAAGCGAGCATAACTTAAAAAAGCTCTAAAACTACCAAAAATGGAAACATATTACAGTTATCTGCATTCGCAGTGCAGAACAAGTTTGGTAGTATTTAAGATAATTCTCTAGTGCCTGCTATTTTTGGTCCAAGGGTAAGCTTCTGTAAGAGCCTTTCAGCGTTGCATCCCTTTAACCTGGCCTAACAAGCTAAGCCAGTAAGCTGTCTGATTTCCGCCTTACAGGAGGCAAAGAGATAGCTGAAACAAACCATTTGTGGTGCAAACGCTCAGCCTATCTTGTCTTAAGAGCTTTCTTTGTATGGATTTTTTTTTTTTTTTCCAAACGTCTCAGTATTAAGCTTGCTTGTCAGAGACTTAAATTGTCAGGCTTTCCTGTTTGGGAATGGTAGAAGCGCAGGAATGAAAGGAAGATTTTATAGACTCAGCCTAATGGAAATAAACATTTCTGCATTGCCAATGGTGAAACCTGATTAGGGCAGTTTAAGCTATTGCTATTGACGCGTCTGAAGAAAAAGGAATGTATGTAGTTTTCTCAAGGAAGGAGGGGCAGAAATAAAGAGCCTGATTTCCTTCTCACACTTAATCTGTCCTTGTTTAACTCCACTGGCTTTGCCAGGTGATGCTTGGTTTGTGCTGCTCGATTCCAAGGGAAGCCAAGCTGGAGTTGGTGTTGTGCTCCCTGTGCCCCCAGCACTCGGATTTATGGCACTCTTTGCCATCAAAACAGGGCAAGGCCAGATGCAGTTGTAAACATTGTAGTGCTCACTGCACTCTGGTGTTTTGGTGCTTCAGGTGAATAAGACTTGGCAGTATTGCTCATTTACAGGTAGCTAGCTCTTTTGTACTTAAAATACTTTGTGGTGGAGTGTTCTTTCCCCTACTCCTTCATGTGTAGAATCAAGTGCAACCATGTTTACTTTCTTGTCTCCCTGTTTTCTCTTCCTCTCTTCCCTTCTTTCCCCTCCTTACCCCCAGTGGTGTGTGTAATCCTCATGTACCTTTACAAAACAGGATTTCATGGCTTCCTAGACATGAGTGGTCCCACCCGCTCCTCTCAGCCAGCTGAGCAAGGCTTAGACACTCTCATCTTGGCCTCTTTCCAATCCACAGCTCCCTTCCCCTCTTTATTCCCAAATCAGTTTGGGTGCTGAAAAATATCTCAGTACAAAGGGAGGCTATCTCAGCCAGGAGAATGTAGACTGTGTTGAACCCAGTGATCTGCAGGGTTCCATCTCTGGTTTAGTATTCAAATGGTTTCAATTTTCTTATTATTCTTGTTTTAGGTACATCCTGTGGGATTTTGGCTGTGCATCTAGCCACTACATAGGCTCAAGTTATAACTTAAGTGTTAACTTCAGCAGGGATAACTTTTAAACTGAAGATACCCTTGACATGAACAAATAATGTCAGTGTATTTCCAGTAGGGAATGCAAGGCCAGCATGTACCACATTGTAGGCAAGATGAGCCCAAGCCACTTTTAAACAGTGTCTTAGTCGTAGCAATGTCACGTTCAGCTGCAAAACTGACTTGGTAAGGAGGAAGAATTAGCCCTTGCTGGGCTGTGGCTGGACTGCTCTTAGTCCTGGGACAGGGTGGTGGAGACACACTATGTAGGAGCTGCTGTTTGCAGCTTAAGCATCAAAATACACTAAGAGCAGAGGACCAGGTCCTTAGCTAGCATAAATCTGCATAGCTCTGTTAAAACCTGTGGAGAGGCCTTAATTTACTGCAGCTGAACATCTGGGTCTAAGTTCTTTGTCTTTTGGTTACCAGCAGGATTAAATAGAAGTACCCCAAATTATTTATTGTAGGTGCTGTGGCAGCATCTCAAAGCCCAGTGGTAAAACAGAACATGGTTATGAAAGAGGTTGTGTGAAGAAATAACAAAAAGTCCCGTCTAAAGTAACTTACGGCCTAATTAATAATGCTATGTAGTGCATTGGTAAGTAAGTACATCTGGACTTGACTGCCAAGTGTCATCTTTTAAGAGGATAAAAAAAATATGCCCAGTTTGATTTTTGCCATTTCTGGTGGAAAAGGGACTGGATAACATGAGTGCCTCACTTAAAAAAAATTGCAGTCTTTTACATCACACAGGTGGAGAGCTCATGATCAGGGACATGCAGACTTTTAAAAAACCAGCAGAGAATGAGCAATAAATTCAGGATTGACTAAGGAGTAAATAGAGGAGAGGCAACTGCAGTGGGAACTGTAGTATGCACCACAGTATGCATGCACTACATAACTCTGCCAGACTGGCTGGGGGAAATGGTAATGTAAACTAGCAAATTAGTTTTACATTTGTCAACCCCATTTTATTAATAGGATCTGTGAAGACTAGTCAGGAAACTTAGGAAACTTAGTCCAGGAAACTTAGAAATAAGCCAACAGTGGACATGCCCTAGAGGAGACTGCAACAGATAGCTCTTCTGTGATTTTTTTTTTAATGTTTTCTGTTTTAAAATCCATCTCTACTTTACAATTCTATTTGCATATACAAAATTGGGTTAAAAGAACAATAAAGTCTTAGCACTGAATGAAAAATTGAGGAGATATGTAACTGATATGTAACATAGCCAAGTGTTTAACCAGTGGAAAATTCAGATGCATCTCTTCATCCTGAAGGGTATTTTTGGTGGTTGTAGAGGTTTACCAGGTTGCACTGTTCAATCACTGCTTTTTGAGGTGAGGACTTATTTGCTTGCTGGGAGAGGCTTTCTTTTTATTTTTGTGGGACTGTGAAAGCGCTCTGAAGAGCCTGACAAAAGTTACCTGTTGTCTGTGCTGTTATCCCTATACCTGCTAGTGTGTTTCTTACTGCGGGATCTGCACATTCTCATTTGGTGTTTCATTATAAAGGAGTCTTTATTGCTTTCAGCCTAGGACACTTAGAGTACAGGTACCTGAGGTTTATTTTATCTATCTAAACCACCTCTCTAAATGCCGTGTGTGTGTCAGTCAACATGTCTGCTAGTATATACAAACAAGGAGGACACTGAAGGACATTGCTGTGCCACCTAAAAATAATGTAGAGCTACACAGGTAAAATACACAGAGAAAATTAATCTTTAGGCTTGTAAACAAGTTTTTGTGTTGTATCTGAGTAAACTCTTTTGACCATCTCAAACCAGATAGCTGCCATCCAGTTAAATTCCAATAAAATATGATGGGCGGTCCAGATGTATTAGTGATGTACTCATCCACTCATGATTCAACTGTAAGGAAAATCAGTGCTTTTCTTCCTGTGAGACGTGACTTGTGTTTATCATACCTGTTCAATGGGCATGTGTTAGGCTTGATGAAGCTGAACACGCTGAGAAATTAAAACATCATAAAAAGCGTTTAATGAATTTGATACTTTACAAATGCTAATTTCCTGGTCAAATTAAATTCCAATTTTCTAACAGTAAAAGCACCAGATAGAAGTGTCTTATTTTGTAGCTTAAAAATGAATTTTTGACTGTGCGTTTCATTTGAACAAAACTAGTCTCCCCATAAATGAACGAAATTTAAAAATCTCGTTTTTAACGAATTTAAAAATCTTAAAGAGTGTAAACTCTTCTCTGCTATATTATGTACAATTTTACCTTTAAATTTGTATCTCTTTAGAGTCCTAAATCTCAAGATAGAAGTAGGGATGATAATAGACATCCTGACATATCCAGTATAATTAAAACTAAAGGAAATGCAACACTGTGATAAAGAATAAACAAAAGCAACAAGATAGTGCTTCTTGTTGGCAGAGTACAAACTGACACTCAAGTGCAGTTTTTAGAGATATTTGTCATGATAAAGAGGACAAACAAGTTTTTACATCAATTACATGTGTGAAATCATCACTGCAAAATATATATAGCTTTTTTTTTCCTCCAGGATATGCTATGTTGCCTTACAAAGGTATATGAATGTTGAAAAATCTTATGTCAGTGCATAGAGAGATTAGTGTGGGCATGGATTATAAATCAAGTACATAAATAAATCTGAGCAAGCAGTGCTTGACTATTTGGACTGAAATATTGCTGACACTGTTGTTGAAAGCTCTGCAACAGGAGAGTCCCAAATGCCTTCCCTACCTTGTGCTGTACCCTGCCTTCCCTTTCTTCCTTCTTTCTACAGTACCCATTCTGTATTAGAGCTTGTCCAGACTGGGGCCCCAGGATCTTTAGCTCTCTACCCTCCTCTATATTATTTAGGTGCATAATAATAATTAAAAATCCCTGTCTGGGTTGTTGCTCAGGACCTTGTTACAAGCATGAGCCACTGTCTCCGTGTGAGGAAGGGAGGATGGGTAAGAGGTGCCATTTGCTGCTCCAAGTAGCGAAGCTTCTGGGTGCTGAGCTCAGAGACAGCCTGCCCAACCTCTTGCATGCTGGGCTGAGCTACTCATGCAGGTCAGGCTACCTGTCCTGTATCCCCTTATCCAGGTCACTTGCTCCTCTGCCCACCCGTGCTGCCCCAGCAGTTCTGGCAGACAGGAAACTTCACCTCCAGCCCAGCTTCCCTGGCTTCACTCTTGCACAGTGAAGAAAAACTTACAGCTTTTCTTTTTATTGTGGCTCTTCATCAGGTGCTTTCTTTCCTTTGCACTTCTGCACTTTCCCTGCTCTTGGTTTACCCACCAGAAACACAGAGAGTTTTGACCTTCATGGTGGAGGTCAGCCCAAACCTAGCCCGTTGAGGGCTGGACAAGACATGCCAGATGTTCTCCTGCTGCAGTTCCCCACCCATGAAGACCAGGTGGACTTTGTTAGCACTGGGCAAAGCAGCACAATAGTAAGTCCATGGTGTGCCTCAGTACTACAGACATGCAGGTCCTTTACAGTGTCAAGTCCTGTAGAAGTTAAAAAGCCGCCCTGATGAGCTAACCCAGTAAGAAACATGGTTAGAGCATTTATTTAGTAATCAGCAAATTAGTCTATATAGTCAGCAAATGTTGAGGTCCAAACTGAAGATAAGATTATTTGTTTTCAAGTGTTTTCTCAATATTGTGCTCAGTATCAAGTATAAATTGAATAGAGTGAACTTTTGATACTGAATTAAATTGACTGCGTTTGCAAAGATTCTGTGGTTTCACTTACTATACATTTTTGATATTTGGGATACCACTGAAATGGAATCCAGCACAATATCTTGTCATTGGTCCCCTTAATACAGTCAATAGCACAACAGCGTGCTTGCAGATTGCTTTTGTTTTATCTTTTCTCCAGAATCAAAGATTATTATGATGGAGGGGAAGGATGCAGTTTACACAAATCAAATTGAAATGGCTTACAAAATGTGGATGGATTTTGGTGAAAAGATGTAAAGCATGGGTTGCTAGCTTGATCCTCAAGTTCATGAGATGAGTAAGTCAATTAGTAGCTCTTCAATTTATTATAAACTTAATTTCCAGGCTGTAATGGAAACTCCTGAACTGCAAGAACTTGTTACAAGTAATTAAAAAAGGCGACATTGTGGTAGAGGAATATTCAGAAGGCTTTTTTAAACTGACATGTTTAGGTTAGAGCAGAAAGGTTAGATTTTTCACTTGTAAAGGTAGTTATCTCACAGGAGCTATGGCAGCATTACTTCCAGTGATCCAAGGGCATGATCTTAAAGAAAAGCCTATTTGCAAGTGGTCTGTGCTGTGGTTTTGGGTTGTGATGCTTTAATACCAAGTGCTTGACACAGTTTTACAGTGTCAGGAGAGCATCTCACAGAGAGAAAGAAATCTGAGTTCAGTTACCAAGTTGCACATAAGAACTTTCTGAGATATAAGCAAAATGTTGATAATGATGATGATAAAAATTAATTTAATTTAATTTTATTTTATTTATATTATTTTATGTTATTTTATGTAATTTTATTTTAATGTTGTTATACCCTGAAGAGGGGAGCGGGAAAATGGATGCTGCTGGTGCTCCCATCTCCTTCAGCCTGTGGACATTTAGCAGGTCCCTCCAGTGGTGGCCTAATGTTCCTGGGAGTGATGCTGGGGGTTTGTGCCCCTCTGGGACCTAGCTCTGGAAATTAGGCATTGCAGTACCTGAATCATAGAATCATAATATTTTATATATATATATATATAATACCTAGAATCACAATATTCAATTTGGGGTTGTACAGCACATTACTTCAAGTCTGTATCTGGAGAACTCCAACTGGAGTGAAGCTTTTACATAAATATGGGCAAATGGTTGGTCCTACAATTGAGGTATATCCACATTCCTTATGAAGGGTGGTGGGGCTGCTGAAATCAGAAGGCAAGCTCTGGATTCAAGTGGTCTTTGCCTGCAGGTGCATGTGAGGAGTATGTATATAGCTGTCTCCTTCAAGAAAAGAAAATATCTTGTTTCCTTTCCATACCCTAAAGGCATTCGCACAGGGGTGGTGATAATTAATCCCCATATTTCTACTTCATATAAAGAAATCTGGCTGTAATTTTCTCCTAGTGGGACTCCATTTTGTTTTTAAAGATAATTGATAGCTCTGGACTTAAGCATTTCAATTATGGGAGTGTCTCTTGGGGACCAGACTAACAGACCTTGGAAAAATGTTCTAATGCAAATGCATCATGTGAATTTTTACTGTAAGACAATACAGGATGCCTAAGGATTTGCAAAGCAATTGAACAGTAAAATAAAAGCTTAGAAAGTTCTTCAAATATATAAGGGCATGGGACTGATTGTGAGCAGGTAAGGTGGAACAAGTGATTCACCACTTGGACCGCTAATTCATCTTTGGCCATGGGTACAGCTGGCTCTAAGTTGAGGGAAAGGAGGTGCTTGCCTTGGACAACGCATGGAAAAGGCAGCAAAATCAACATGAGAGCTCTGTCTGTGCCATGCCATGGCAGGTTGACTGCTTCTGTACCAGAAGAGGGGAAACTTGGGCTGTAGTTCTTCCATTTCATGGTCCTTGACTTCAGTTCTCATTTTTCTCTGTCAGGAGTAGGAATACCAACCAGCCTGCATCCTAATCCTTGTACACCTCCTACTGTCCCAGTGCTTCTGTCCAGCCTGTGGCTCCTTATCCTCTTGTGGCAAAGCTTGGTTTGTGGGGCTGAGACAGCATCTGCCCCTACTCCTGCATGTTTGTTGACGGGAGGTGCTCAGGGCCTGAGTGGTGTTAATGAGCTTTTCAGTGCCTCTGCGTCCTTACGTGCAAAAAAGGGTGAATCTGTACCCCTCGTTTCTTAAGGAAAAAACAATCTTAAGGACATCCTTACTCCAAAATTTGTAATTAAGGAATTAAGTTCTGTTGGAAGTCCCTGATGTGCTCACAAGTCAATTTTGTTTGTTTGAAGGTAGAGCCATAATGTATTAGTATTTTTAGATCACTCATATTTTCAGCTGGAGGAAAATATTTTATTTTCTTTGTTAATTGTGCTATGAATAGATCTTAGGCTGATGAGGAGAAATGAGTCGATATGTTGAAATGGTGATCCCTTGTGAGTTCTGGTGTACACCTGGCTGGTCTGAATTGCTTACCAAGCTGGGCTGCTGGAGTGGTGACAGCTTCTGCCAGCTGTGGATCTGTCCCAAAGTTTCCTGGGCTTTTTACAAAGATGTGGCCAGCTGCCACTCCTCCCAGCTCCTTGGGGCTGTGGATTAATAATGCAGCTTCAACCCTGATCTTTCGGTATGAATCACAGTGGGCCCATGTGCTATTCAAATTGTCAGTAAAGAAGCTTCAGAGCATCATCATTCATTAGCTGATTTCATTCCTTGAGATAAAGTCAGCAAAAGTTGTGCATGCACTAATCACAATTGAAAGGGAGAGGAGAAGTCACCCAAAGGGAAGATGTTGGAGATACTATTAATATGTTGAAAATATTTTCTAAAAGATGGGCTTGATCCTCTTCTGGAATGGATCAGCATATCTGTGCTGATGAAAAGAGCTACAGGATAATCCTGACTCAGGACATCTGCACACTGGCTTTAGGGTTTTCAAGAAGGGATCACAGAAACACAGATAGATGGGTTGGAAGGGACCACAGTGGGTCAGCTGGACCAATCTCCCTGCTCAATCTCCCTGCTCCATCCTGGAGCATGTGGCACAGGATTGTGTCCAGACAGTTCTTGAATGTCTCCAGTGACAGAAACTAAACTACACAGCCTCTCTGGGCAACCTGTTCCAGTACTCTGTCCTTCACAGAGTAAAGTTCTTCCTCATGTTCAGGTAGAAAGTTTTGGGCATCAGTTTCTGCCCACTGTCTCTTCTTCTGTTGCTTGGCAGCACGGAGCAGAGCCTGGCTCCATCCTCCTGCCACCCTCCCTTGGGGTACTGACAGACATTGATAAGCTCCCCTCCCAGTTGTCTTCTCAAGGCCAGACAGGCCTTGAACAGAACAGGCCCAGCTCCCTCAGCCTGTCCTCGTAACAGAAATGTTCCAGTCCCTTCAGCATCTTTGTCACCCTCCTCTGGGCCTGTTCCAGGAGCTCCATGTCTCTCTTGTACTGAGGAGCCCAGAACTGGACACAGAACTCCAGATGAGCTTCACCAGGGCTGAGTAGAGGGGCAGGATCACCTCCCTCAGCCTGTTGGCAATGCTCTCCCTAATGCACCCCAGGGTACCGCTGGCCCTCCTGGCCACAAGGGCACTACTGGCTCAAGGACACTTGGTGTCCACCAGGTCCTTCTTTGCAGAGCTGCTTTCCAGCAGTTTGGCCCCAAGCGTGTGCTGGTCCCTGGGGTTATTCTTCCCCAGGTGCAGGATCCTGCATTTGCCTTTGTTGAATTTCAAATGGTCCCTTCCTGCCCATCTCCCAAATCTGCCCAGGTCCTTCTGGAAGGCTGCACAGCACTCAGGGGGATCAGTCCAAAGCTTCTACCCACTTTATGTCATCCATGAACTTGCTGAGGAGGCATCTGAACATTCATCCAAGTCACTGATGAATAAATTAGTACTGGACCCAGTATTGAACCTTGGGGGACACCCCTTGTGACAGGCCTCAAACTAGAGCCCATGCCACTGATTACCACCCTCTGGGTTCCGCTGTTCAGCCAGTTCTCAGTCCACCTCGTTGTCCGCTCGTCCAGCCCACACTTCCCAAGTTTGCCTATGAGGATGTTGTGAGAGACAGTGTCAAAAGCCTTGCTGAAGTCAAGGTAGACAATATCCACTGCTCTCCCCTTATCCATCCAGGTAGTTTTTCCATCATGGAAGTAAGTCAGGTTGGTCAATCACGATTTACTTATATTTAGTGAAACCATGCTTGATTACCTCTGATTGCCTTTGTGTCATCCATGTGGATATAGGTGGCCTCCAGAATGAGGTGCTCCATCACCTTTTTAGGGATCGAGGTGAGGCTGACTGCCCTTGTTGTTGTTGAGTGGGCCAATACTGGGCCCCATATTGAACCTTGTGGAACACCACTCATGATGCCACTCATGACTCCTTGCCATTTTTGAAGACTGGGGTGACATTTGCTTTCTTGCAGCCCTCAGACACCTCTCCTGATCTCCACGACCTTTCAAATATGACCACGAAGCAGCCTTACTATGATGCTCTCATACTGAGACGACATAGCTCTCTCCAGCATTCATTGATGTGTTCTGTCAGGGCCCATGGACCTGTGGATTTCAAGTTTTCCTAGGTTTTCTCTAACCCAATCTGATGGTAATGACAGAGATTTTAAAATGTTGCATGATTTTTTTAAAGGAAGAAAATTTAAGGATTAATTACAGCATTGCTCCCTATACACACCCTAAAGGGATGCCTGTGAGTGACAGCATGGACAAACTTCTGTTACAGCTCAATCTTTGGCCTCTGTGGATTGCTGACAAGTAACAGGTATTACAGGCATAAAATGCTAACCACAGGGTGAGCCCAGCTCCATCAATAGTCAGAATAAGCAAAAGAGAAGGAACCATCAGGGGCAGAGGATTTAAATACCTTTGCGTGGGTAAATTATCAACTCATTTCACTGACCAAAGAGAGAATATCTCTGGAGACATTTTACTGAAGGCAGAAATGCAATTAGATGTTGCACAACTATTACAGTGTTTTCAGACAGAGAATTATTTTTAGTGCTGTAGAAGTATTAAAGTATTAGAGCAAAAGATGTAAAAGCATAGAAGAGCACAGTTAAAAACTTTCCATGGTCTTTGGACTCCTAGATGGACTCATGTTTGAGGATTGGTTGATGTTCTGGCAGTTTACCTCTGTTGCATTCACCCATAAAGAGTGACATAAATGCCAGATTTTATTTCCTTTCAGAGCTAATGGCATTCTGGATATGCTGGAAATTTCTGTTGTCAGAAACACAGAAGTACGTGCATTCATTGGCATACTTGTGTTCTTTACCTCCTTCGTCTGGGTGAAAATTACAGGGATCAAAACATATCTGGCCCTAATGTCTTTATGCTAACATAACAGCATGATTTGGAAGTGATGCATAACTGCTTCTGCATTAAAAAGGCAAGTTAGCAACATGGAGTCATTATGAATTGTTTTCAAAAAAGTTTAATAATTGCATTTGCCATGCGGCTTTACACTTGAGATTATCCTCTGGTTCTTCTTCTTACACACTGTAGTTCATTTAGGTGGTCTAAATACCTAGGATCTGCTCCTATAAAGAGAAGCAAATCCTTCTTGTAAGATCCTGCTTGAGGTTAGGGACATGGTGGAGTCAGTTCCAGAGAGCACACAGCACATCCTCAGGCCTTGGCAGAGGTGGGGGGTGCTCAGCTCCTCCTGTTCCACCGAGCCCATGTGGTGAGCAGGTTGAATGCCAGTCTGAAATGTGAACTTCTGAAGTGACACTGCTGAAACTGTGAAAGAGCCTGCATTTGGCCATGGTGTTGCTTCTCCCCAGTGCTGTCAACACCAAGACTCAGACTGCAACAGCAAAAGAGGAAGCTGCTCCTTCAGTGATTATTGTTCAGACATTGATGTACCCAACCATTTCTCCCTCTGCATCTCTCCTCAGCACCATTTCTGCTGTATCTAATAGTTGTGTTTCTTTATAAACAATGATTTAAGACAATTATTTAGCAATAGCATACTTAAACCTTTAAGAGGTTATCTAGCAATGTCATTTTCTTGACTAATGTGTTCCTGCTGCCATGTCGTTTGTGAATAGACATGTGTTAGCCAGCTAGTGTGCTTCATCTGTGGTGACTTTGATTTATTTGCTCTGTAAATTGGGACTGAAGCAATAATGGAAAGTGACATTAATTGTTTAACAGAGTCCTCTTTGTCACATCCTCTGCTTTCTCTGGGGTGTTTGAATGTTGAAACTTGTACAAAACTAATTGAAATTGCTGTGATGAGGACCGGTGTCCGCTCAACTTTCTGTTCTTGAATGTCAGTGCACTTGAATGTCTGTTTAAAGCATGAGAGTGGAGCAGCTAACAGCAAATATCAGGTTTTCTTCTGGCATGCTATTATTAAAGGAGGCATTCCCTGTTAGAAATAGCAACACTTCCAGCTTCATTGTCAGCTTTATGAGCCGCAAGGCTCAGCAGTGTGCCCCACCAGATGGACTTGCTGAAAACGTTCCTGGTGTAGGGCTGGGGTCAGGCAGCCAAACCAGCCCATGGACAGCACTGTAGGCTCGAGGGCTGGCTCTCACACCATTCATCCCACCACCTGTGAGGGACTTGAAATGCCATTGGGAAAAAACACTGGTACACACTTTCTTGACCAATATGCCTTTTCTTACTATTCTACAAGTGACACAGTAATTTTTCTCTTTTCCTCTCAGAAAGTGGCTGTGAAAAGCTGAATTCAGAGCATGGTTTCATTTGGCTCCCTTCTGCCAATTTCATTCTCTACACACTGAATTATCACAGCTGTGTGCATATGTCTCCCTAGTATGGTGGTAATCACCTGATACCAAAATTTGGATACTTTTTCTCAGTGGATAAGTGCCTTTTGGCCTTTCAAGTAAATGCTTCTCCTTAGCATTAGCTGAGTATTTATTTGTTTCTTGGAGATGATGCCATAAGCACCAGAACAGTGGTCTGCCTTAGCTTTCTAGCTCAAAGACAGCTTTTATGTTAGAAGCTGTGAGGTGTGATTTGGCAGAGAAGCCTAGCAGGAGCAATTATCTGTGTGGTTTATGATCATCTCTGTTCAGAGTCTGCTAGATAAAAGTATTACTGAAAAAAGTCATGCTAAGGGGATACCCGGGTTCACTTGATTATTTTTTTTCCAAAGTGTAACTTGGCAATGTTTTGCTGTTGCTTTTATTAACTTCTTTTTTTTTGCTTGTTTGTTTGTCTTGCTGGTATTATTTGTCCTGCTAGTTCACTTTTTTACTTTGAGATTTGAACTTAGCTGAAATTTTTTCACAGTGGGGACCTGGAGCATGATGAGCTGCTCTGAAGCTGGTGGAGAAACTCCCAATTTGATATCACTTGAATCAGTGAAAGGCTTTTCATTTACTTCAATAGCACTAGGATCAGCCTAGGAGTCCTAGATAATTGATCTGTCAAGATCAATTTCCAATCTCTCTGAAAAATAAATATAATGATTTCTACAGTTCTATTTCTCAGTTCTAACTCTCAGCACTCAAAAAATCTGTATCTTAATATACAGTAGGGACTATATTTCATTAAAAATCAGGAGGCACTTAAATTTACTCAATTTGACAAAAAGAACTCTTGCTGCTGAAATAAGATATAAATTAACATTACAGGCACTTCTGATTAGAAATTAATCTACTTTTTATAATTGCAGTCAGAATTTGATAAATGCATACAATAGTGTATTTATTGAGCACTCAAAAGACACGATTTGAAAGGACAACTTCAAAGGCAACCTGTCTAATATGTTTCTTTAAAAGAAACCCAAACAACCTGTCATTTACCATATGAGTGCTGCTGGCTATTCTTACACCAGAATACTCAGGAATAAGCTATTTTGTTTTGGAGCAAGGATTTGCAGAAGTGTGGAAGGGAAACCCTTTCTTGCTTACACTGGACCATCTATGTGAATGAAGTTTTCAGTATTTTTCTGGTGATTCGTTTTTCTGGTGTCCTGATTAGCTGTCTGATTCCTGTAATTTTGGCACGTCAATTAGCTGGTGTTCAGTGTTGAAGAGCAAAAGAAAGGGACAGGCTGGGCTGACACCATCATTAGGTGTCAGCATCTTAGGCTCATCCCGTAATACAATCCCTGAGTGATCACTTATTATTCTTAACACCTGACAAAAGAAAGAATTGTGGAAGAAAAGTAAACTAGCAATACCCCACGGGTGCGAAGAGATTTCTTTTGAACAGAAATTGATCATTTTATTGTACCTAATTACATTGTCTGAGATTCTGTTGCAGGTTGCTGTTCCAAGGGCCAGTTTAACTACGTGTTGTCTGCTTGTTCACACACAGAGGCATCGTTTTGTTCCTTTTCTCACCTGGTTCCTCTTTTTGTTTCGTCCTCTCCCACAGAAACTAGATGAAGAGAGCGAGGCAAACTTGCTAGCTGTTCTCACAGAAACACTGGACAGCATCCCTGTGGATGAAGATGGATTGCCTTCCTTTGATGCACTGACAGACGGAGATGTGACCAACGAAAATGCCGCTAGCCCCTCCCCAGTGCCCGACGGCGCCCCTCCGACCCAGGAGGCAGAAGAGCCGTCTCTAGTAAGAACCCTTCCTACTGTTTAACAGGAATTGGATGTGCCTCTGGCCACCCGCTGCATGGGTATGATGTAGTCACAGTAAGGTCTGGACTTTTCATTTAGACTGGAGAGGAAAATCAAGTAAAGAACTGAGAATTAAGCGGGGGAAACACCCCCCACCACCACCACCAAATAGCCATAGGATGATTAATATGGCAGTCTATTAAAAAGTTGTTGAAAAGGTTGTTATTGAAACTCTTAACCTAATGGGGCTGACACTTTTGCTTATCATTCTGTTCAGATAAGTCGGGGTAATGGTTCTTAACTCATATTTCATTTCTCGGGGCTCTTTTTGTTGGGTGTGTTTAGACATCATTTTTGGTGATCTCTGAAGAAAGGCCCAATGAGTCTGTTGGGGTGCAGGGCTGATTTTGTGTCTTTAGCATTGATTTGACCAGTAAGCGCCAGCTTACTGCTAACCAGGGCAAAACTGAATCTTGGATGAGGATGTGGGTGAAACATTATATGCATTTTGCTTAGTAAATCTGGTCTGTGATGTGATTTTGTTTCTGCTGAAAGCCTCTTATCACTGGCTTCAGTGGGAGCAGAGCCAGATACCTGAATCTTGACACTATATCCATTACTCTGTTAAAGTTTATGTCTCTGTATAGATCAGAGGCCTCTTCATGTCAAACAGATCGCTGAGAATTTCATTTTGCCCTGGATTCAGAGACCCAAGATCCCTGTCAGTTCTGCTTACCCCTCAGTATACTGCAGTAAAGGGAGCAGAAATGTGCTGCCAAGCCAGAAGGAAATGAAATCTGTTTACTCTGAGGAATATCAAGTCCTGCTTTTTGTTTCATTGTACTTTGCTTGCTGAAATTGATATAACTAACTTAAAGTAACTGTGCAAAAATGTAGATACTTTAATTGATAAAGATGTGTAACTTTACTCTTTTCCTTCCACTTCCCTTTCCTTGATGTGTTTGTAGCTTAAGAAGCTCTTGCTGGCTCCAGCCAACACTCAGCTAAATTACAATGAATGCAGTGGTCTCAGCACACAAAACCATGCAAACACTAATCACAGGATCAGAACAAGCCCTGTGGTTGTTAAGGTACAAACTTAATTTTTATAATAAGGGAAAAAAAAGAAAATGTAACAAGGTCTTTTATGCTTTTAGCAATCAAGCAAGCAGTAGATCTGGATGTATTGTATGTGCTTACTGTCTTCTAACTAATTTTTAAAAAATGTGAATTGTAGACTGGGTTCCAGAAAATCATCTGAGCTTTTTTATGCTCTGAATATTTCATTTATGTCCCTTCTCTTGGCAGAATTCAGTTGTAGTCACACCGTCAGTTACCTTACCTACTTTACTGATACACAGTTTCAGTAGGATGGGATGTGATAAAATTTGCTGATGGTCTGGTGTTGTTTATGGGTGACTCCAGGATGTGGGACTGCCATTTTCCCAGCTGTCTGAGCTAAGACAAATGACACTGGATTCTTGGCAAAAGATGTATATTAGACATTGATTGGATGGAACGGGGGCGGGGGGCTTGGACATAATTCTGTTAGCAGGCAGTATTAAACAATGTTTGTCTTGCCGTTCAGTGTAACTGAAAACGGGCCATTTAGGAGTACTTAAGAGAGTTGTGAATACTGGGCCCAAGCAATCAGCAGCAAATTAAGGTTTAAACCAGCTTATTTTTTTGTTCACACTAAAGGCGCTGTAGGGTCTTGTTAGTTACATGTTGCTGAATAGGAACATTGCAATGTAGGAGAAATGAAATAAAAAGCTGCATAAATGTCATTTAGGAATTTTAAATGTAATTTTCTTTCCTTGTTCTGCAAACAGTTATTCACAGCTCATAGATCTAGTACACTTAGGCTGAACACTTCACTGAAAATCTCATCTCTTCAGAAAACCTATATCCATTGTGATAAGGTTCAGCTCACTAATTTTAGCTTTACTTTATTTTATTTTATTTTATTATTTTATTTTATTTCACCCTGTTTTAAGACTGAGAATTCATGGAGCAGTAAAGCGAAGAGCATTTGTCAACAGCAAAAGCCTCAGAGACGCCCCTGCTCTGAACTTCTCAAATATCTGACTACGAATGATGATCCTCCTCAGACCAAACCAGCAGAGAACAGGAACAGCAGCAAAGAGAAATGCACCTCCAAAAGGAAGCCCCATCTGCAGTCTCAGACAAATCATCTGCAGGGTAGGTGTGGGACTGCAGAGCACAGCTTTGGTACCAGCAGTAACCCTGGGAAGCTGAAGTACCATGGTTTGGAATACCCTCAGCACTTCTTCTGTTCTTTGGATTAGTATTGGAAATCCAGCATCACTTCTGTGTAAAGAGAATTTGTAAACATTATAATGAAGTTAGAATTAGTTAGCTAGATTTAGCTTTTAGACATATTTGATCATTTTGTTTATTGCCCCAAGCCTCAGAAAAGGATCTCAGGAAAAGTTTAACAAATACCACATGGCAGTATACCAAGCTAGCTGGAGATACTTATTCACAGAGAAGTGTAGCACTAAGAAATCATTATAACCCTAAACAAGTTCGGCAGGCCAGTTCATTAGTGAGCTTCTTTCTCTTTTGCTGGAGTAAAACTGAGGGCATTGTTAACCTGCCACATAGCCCTTAAGAGACAATAAATAGTGCTCTCACTGCTACAGAGAAAACAATAAATGTGTCATTCCTGTTAAAGCTGGAATGCTGGTTTGTAATTTTATTTTGTAAATAGTTGAAAGTTTAGATGCTATTCTGATCTTTTTCTCTTGTTTTTGGATTTTTTATGGTCAAAACTAAACACTTGTATTGACTTTTAGTATCCCCTGATGAGTAAAAAACTGGCCTATATTACAAGTAGCTTCTGTGACAGAGATGCAAGAACTTTAAGCCTCCTCTCTCACTTTTTGTCCCTCTCTTTCCCTGTCTGTTTTCCCATGATAAAGGAAAGCTGTAAAAGCTTACGAGCCCAAAGGGAGCTTTTTAAAATTATTGCTACTTTAAAATACATCTATGTATTGATGTTGGCCTGGCATCTGAAAGGCTTTGTGCCTATCTCAGACACATCAGTTCCAATCCTGGATACCTCCACTAAAGTCAGTGGAAGTTACTTGTCTGCAACAGAGATCAGGATGTGACCCTAAATGTGTTGTTTGGTATTTTCAAAGCAACAGTTGTAAACTGTATGTTCTTTCCTCTTTTCCCCTCCCCTTTTCTTGCATTTCAGCCTCTAGCAAATCTGTTTTCTCATTCTGCACTAGAAAGTATAAGCAAACTTAATAAGAATAATCTTCCGTTCCTGTCACTTAATATTGTTCTTGAAGCTGTACATTCTGACATCCTAAGTAAGGGTTTTCTCCATGATGGGCTCAAATTATCTGAACAATTTCATATGTTTGAAATGAAACATTTCTCATATGAAGGAAATCCAACTGCTCCTACAGCTTCTTTATGCCAACTGCCACTTCTGCACGGCTTCAGCAGTCTGCTTTCACAGCAGAATCCAGACTGAACTCTACATGTCAAACCTGGGTCTGTTACTAAAATGGTACTGAAAAACAGAATTGCCAGAAGTTACAGGGGGCTTTATTAACACTGTTGGATGTTAAGGTGGTAGGTGATAAGGTGCATCATATATAACATGCTTTATGCACATGTATGTTATACCCATACAGAGATGTATGTGCACACAAACATACATGCAGATTATAAAGTCTTTTTATTCAGATCAGAGCTGGTTTTCTTCCCCCCAGCTGAGCAATTGTGTAGATTCAGTTCAAAGAGCCAGGGCACACTGAGCTGTGGAAACAGCACAGAGGAGAGATTAGGAAAGTCCAAAGGGACATATAGCTAACAACTGTGCTTAACAGATGACTGTAGTTTTAATGGTCTTGAAGGTGAATTTGCAGGCACAGAGAAATTACCTTCTTTAATTTTCCTGTGCTTTAACTTACAGGCTTCTGCAATGTTTTTTCAGCAAATTTGCCTCATACACCAATATATAACTTCAATATCAATGGATTTGCATATAATGCAAATACAAGAATATAATGCTTTCAGCTTGGACAGTCAATTCATGCAGAATCAACCTTGCAAATTTAACTGATATTTGCAGACCTGCAGTCATTGGTTCATACATTTAATCAAAGGTACAAGAAAATTGGCTCCTGTTTTAAAAAACTATCACAGTCTGAGATTTTCTTTCAGAGTTAGGGAAAGCTCACAAAGGATAAGTCAAATGTTATTTTCCTTTAGGGTTACTGTTGCAAACATATTGCAAACCCACGGGAATGTCCACAAACGCATTCATGCCAAAGATCATCTGTGGTTTTGCACTGAAATTTGCCCATGAGGAAACGTAGTTCTTTTGAACCTGAATGTTTTCAATTTACAGGGACAAGCAACTTGATGTGAACTCTTTTTAACAAAAAAAAACAAACCAAAAACCCACACTACAGTAGACCTTGAAACTCTAATAAACAGGCACCATGTAAAATGCAGTGTCTTGGCTAAATATTTACACTATCAATAGCTATATGTTAGTATGAATCCTTTGCAGAAAGAGTGTTTGGTCAAGTTCTTGCCTAGCAATAAGAAAACTGATGGGTTTTGGTATGCGAACTTCTCAGTGGGAGAGCTCAGTGATATCTGCCTAAAATTAATACATGGGAATGAGAGACAATGCCTTGGTTCTGTGCCCAGCTCTGGCAGATTTGCACTGTGCCTCAGTGCTTCAGAATTTAATATGTGGGACTAATAAGAGCTAGATGGAGACTTTTTAGAGATGTAAATAGCTCTTACACATTCAGCTTCCTTAGCTAAATTGGTTAAGAGCGTGCAGATTTTTATTTCAAAAAAAAAGAGAAAAATGAAAAAGAAAAAAAAAAGGAAAGCCTTTGTATAAAACTTTATTCCAGAGCCTTACTGCAAGATCTGCTTTTTTTAAGCCAGTTTTACCTCTAGGTAGCCACAGGCAAACATTAGTATTCCTAGATGTATATAAATTGCACACAAAGATGTGTCAGGTTACATTCAGTTTTACTGCACCTGGTATAATGCACAGATCAGTGGCTGTGCTGGACCAGACAAATAACTCGTTGAGGTGCATCTCCTCACTCCAGCAGTGACTTCTGAGGAAGGTGAACCTGAGGTGAACACCTGAGCTTCCTTTTCTCATATGGGGAGGAGAAGAAACAATATGCAGCTTTTCAGAATTAATTTTTTAAAATGTTATATTACTTCAGGAATGCTCTAGAGCATATAAAAGTAATCAATTTGCATATAAAATCCCTTAACGTTGATGGGAGCTCCAAGCCTGTAATGAATATGAAATATGCAGTAGTGACACTCTGGACAAAAGATCTGCAGTGCAGGAGTGTTCAAGGGGAACATTTTGTCTTAAGTAATTAATCTGCAGAAGAGATCCCCTGCTGTTGTTCTTGCTACAATGCTCTCTGTGTTTAAAACATCAATCTAACTTCTGTAAAGTAAAATTTGCAAGTACTATAATTTTTAATTTTAAAGGCATCTTAGTTGTACTACAACATCCTGGTTCTTGGCTTGCTCTGAGAAAATACAAATTTGCATGAGTAAAAGCTGCAAAGACTTATATTTTTATAGCCAGAGCTTTGTTTTTTGCGTATGTCAGGATTGTAGTGCTGAGAGCTTCAACCCCATTTTTACCATCTGTGACTATGTCCATGGTTTGTCATAGTTTGCAGCATAATTTGCAAAAATTTGGACTATAACTGGTTGGACTCTGGCCTCATAGAAACAACCTATTCTCAGTGCTGTATATAAAATTGTATCTTGTAGAAGTAAAATTAACTGAATATTCATAACGTTCTGTTACTTTGTAGTTATTCTGCTGCTCCTGTTTCCAAATAAAACGTGAACTGTAGTCTAAATTAACACTGAGAGAAGTAACATTTTCACAGTGTATCCTGTAGAGTTCTTCATTGATTTTTAACATGTACCACTCTTCTTCTGAAAGGTTCTTGTCATTTGGGTTGTGTAGTGTATTTCAGAGGTACAGTAATTGATGTAAATAATTGTTGAAATTTAGGTGCCCTTTTGGTGCTAGTAAATAAGGAATCAGGATGAGTCTCTTTATTTATCCATCTGAAATACACTGAAATGGCAATTGAACTATTAGAGCTTGGCCCTAACTGACTACCACACGATTCCAATGCCAAAGTATAAAGAAATGTTTGCAGTATACTTTACAGAGTGTTTAAATATTGCATAATTGTTTTCTTTTTTCCTTTAGCCAAACCAACAAGTTTATCACTTCCATTGACACCCGAGTCACCAAAGTAAGTACTAAAAAGTGCAAACATTTATAAAAGGGAGGGGGGGTTCAGTAAATTTTGGCTACAGCAACTCCATTTCAGCTTGTTTTTATAAATGTGCCCTGTCTTCCAGTGATCCCAAGGGTTCCCCATTTGAGAACAAGACTATTGAACAAACCTTAAGTGTGGAACTCTCTGGAACTGCAGGTGAGAAATGCAAAATGATGGCTCTTCCTTAAAGCATGGCTTATGTGTGTTTGTTTACTTTAATATAGCACAGATATGCTGAGATCTCACAGAAGTCTCCAGTAGATACACTTCAGTGCAGTTCAGCATTACATTTTTATCCAGCTACCTGAGAAGAACCATGTTTGAAAATATGGTTCCAAACCTACACAGGAGAGCATAATTTCTGAGAAAATATGAATGAAACCATTTATCTGTTATATTTCTCCTTTTCCCCATAGATTTGTGTACTGCTGAGCACCATCTTTCAAAGACAAACCCCACAGCACAGTGTAATAGATGTTACAGATGTAAAAGTTATGTCATTCAGTCTGTCTCCAGGCTGGTCTAGGGCTGTACATGACTGCATGTTTCAGTGCTTTGTCATTTCTAGATTAATACATCACAAATAACACCTTTCTCCTCTACCACTGAACAACTAATTGTCCCATAGCTTAGAGGTAATTTTTAAAAGTGGTATTCATTTTGTATTCCTGCTTTTTCTTTTTCTTCCATTAACACACTTCACACAACCTCCCTTTATCTTCCTCCTCCTTTCTGATCCCTGGATTTGTACCTTTTGAAGATTTGTAGGATTTTTTTATCATGTAGTGGTTTAGTTCGTGCATCACCCATTTAATCATTCATTTAATTCGTCTGCTCTTCATTCTGCTGAAGTCAATTCCTTCAGATTCAGATCTGTTTTATGGCATTCCTCTGAACTCTTTTTTGCCTCTGTTTTCTTCAAGTGTCCTGAGCTGAGCACAAAAGAACACATTGAGCTCCACCTGAGCTATTGCCAAGACCATTTTCTTTTTCAGTTGTGTAATATTGAAAAATAAGAGATGTACTTGGCATGTGCTTCTCTCAGGATAGCAGTAGGTTGTAAACTATCTGATCTCTAGCATTGAGGGGGAAGGGGTGTATTGCAAAAAAGGTCTTCAGGTACCACAAATTAGCTTGGTGCTCCTGAATTGAGTGGCAGCAGGCCCAAGCTGGGTTTGGGTAGGTACACTGGGCTATCACCTTCCTACAACCATCATTGTACTTTTTCGGTAATTTTTTCATTCATGTTTTAGTTCAGCACTAAAACATGAACACTTTTCCCTGCTGTCTCCTGGAAGCCTGCAGTCTTAGTCATTCCTCTCACAGCAAAAGGAAGCGTTCTTCCTATACATCTTCATTTTGCAAGACCAGCATAAACATGGCAAAATTCACTGTATGCAGGAGGATAATCCTGTTCAGTGCCAATAAGTGAAGTGGAGTGAAGTGAAACGAAGTGAAGCATGGAGAAGCCTCTTCCATCACTACTGGACAAGGAGTCTGCACGAGAGTGCCCATTTGTAAGCACATGGATAAGTCAGTGCTTAGTGCTGCCAACAGAAAGGGGCAGATGAGGTGACTACAGCAGAGTGGTACAAGCAGCCGTTGAAATCACTGAAGGAAGCAGTGTTTTCTCCCAGCCAAAAAGTCAGCAGCCTGCTTTTCCATCAGCTGACTAGACAGAAATTGGGAGTCAGTCTGACCCCTGGATAGTCCTCTGGTATTTCGTCCATAGTGGCAACAGGAATGGTCTTGGTATTACCAGATTCATTCCGCTCCATCAGCCGTGCACAGAGAAGGAAACAAAACAGCTCTGTAGGTGCTTGGAAAACATAATCAGGAGAACTGGTGCATTAAAAAAAGCAGCAGAAGCTGGGAAACAGCACAACTGGCCACATATGTAAACAGGAATGCTCTACTATGATTCTGTGATTTCTTTTCCCCTCTAGAAGTAAAAGAAGTTAGCTAGGAAATAACCTGATGATATTCAGGAATAATAAGAATTGGAGTGTTGTGTGGCCAGGGAGCTGGGCAGTGTTACCAAGCAGTGTACATAATGGTGGCTCTTGGACTTCATGTTGCACTTCACAAGATTTCAGGAGAACATGCAGTAGCTCTTTTAATCTCTGCCTATGTGTATTAGTTTTTATTTTTATATTCATGTATGTATGTAAACCTATAAAAATATGCATGTCTTGCTTTTTAAGTAATTTGTACTGCAGTAGTTTTGTGTCCTGAGTCTGCTTGTGCTGGAAGCAAAGTACATAATAGAAACAGCCTGGAGTACTGAAGAATTTACAGCATATTGTGTGTGTGCATGTGTGTGTAAATCATGGCAGAATTGGGACCCAATTTTTTAAACTTCAGTTTAAAAAACAACCAAAAATAAAATAAGGAAAAAAGTAGTGGCAGTAGTGATTAATAATACCTTTAAGTTCTTTAGTGAGAACCCTGGCAACTCCAAATTATATCCAGATAACCGCATTGCTCATTGTCCTTATATAGGGCAGCTTGCACCATAAAAGCACTATTTATTATAATTTAAATAGGAGCTACCTTGATCTCACTACTGAATTGAAAAGACCATTAGCAGTGCTGCTTGCACTATCGAAGCACAAAGTATTTTAATATAAATAGCAACTCCGTTGATCTCTCTGCTGAAAACAACATTGCTTCCCTCACTGATGAATTAACTATAGACCAGAAAAATAAATAAATAAAAACATTTCCCACATGAGCCATCAATCTTCGTCACACACACATTTTGGATTCATGTATCTAAAGTCAAACTGAAGCCATTCCCTTGCCAGTGCTATATCTTGCTTTACAACAGATTTGTTAGTAGTCATGAGTGTAACTTTGTCCTCCCTAAAACTGTCAAAACATTGATTTGTCAAATTACAAGGAACAAATATTCTTTGAAGTGTTTTCATGCCACACATAAGAATTCTTTCAATACACTCTAAGTGTCCGAAGTCCATTGCTGTATAAAGTCCTATCTCTTGAAGTTGATTATTCTAGTGTTATTCTGAGGAAGCTGGACCAGAACATCATGGTATGGAGGGAGTCCTAGGAAATGATAATGCAGTGAATGAAATTCCTGTGTTAGATGAGTCTTCTGAGTGAGGGACTCGGAAGAGGCGCATCTCTGTTTCCACAGCCATCTGCATTGCCAGTGCCCTGCTTAAAGAGGCTGTGGGCTTGAACCTCTCCAGTGTCTTCCAGAAATGTGGGATGGCTCTGTGTCACCTCTTTCCTCTTTGTTAGCAGTCAGAATCGGGGGGAGGGTGGGGCAGGGATGGACGGACTGTGCAAACAGACTCACCAGGATGACTCACCTTCTGGAGGTGGCAGTGTTTCTCTTGGCAGTCAAGGGCTCCTCATTGTTTTAGACTTTTGATTGTCTTAGACAAACGTCTGAATGTTAGATAGCATGTTTATCATCTAATTAATCTCTCTCTGTTCCCTGTGTCTTAAACTTTCACACCTAAATACTCAAAGCCACCATTTAAGTACATGAAGTTGGTTTAAGTGCTTATGGCTCAATCAGTAACTAGAGGGCTATTTCCACCCTCTTGCTGAAAAGTCTCTAATTTGATACAGATCCCTATAATTTATTGTAGTGTAAAACTGCTCACTGGTCTTGGGGGAAAAACTTGATTTTTCTGAAAAATGGCAGAAAAAGCTATATTTTCTTTCATCAGAAAAGCTGATGTGCACAATCAAGTTGAAGAGTGATTTGGAATTTGTGACCATCATTGAGGATACTGATAACCTGCTATTTGCCCACCTCTAGATTTGTGTTACCTCTTACTTGTCAGAAAAAATACTTAAAAATCTGTCATCTAAGAACTTCTTTGACCTCAGAATGATTTCCGATAGAATGAGATGTGAGATGGAGAGAGTTGTCCAGAAGGAATAAAATCTAGTGAATTATTTGATGTTTTCAGGTATCTGTGTTTATTCTCTCCAGCACTGACAGCAGGATTAAACTGAATATTCAACAAGCATGTAGTTTTTTATTATATGATGACTGTTTAATTTTATTACATATTCCTAGCTTCTGCAATCTAGTGCCATACAAACGCTCTTCTTCTACTGAATGGAGCTGTTATCGTGTGGTCAGTTTTTAAAGTGGCCTTAAATAATATTTCCCTCGACAATCCATTTTCAAACTCATAGGTATGAAAGAATTAATTTTCAATGCCTCCCAAAAGCCCAGTGCACATGTAGAAAGGTTCCAGGGCTGTCTTCCCCAAAATACATTAATTATCAGCCCCCTCAAAACACAGCAAACATCATCAGGCATTGGAATGCTGAGATACCGTGGAGATTTAGAAATATCGATATCTATGTAAAACAGTAGTGAAAATCAGTCCTAAGAATTCCAGATGTCACTTTTAATGCAAAGGCACCCCCCCCCCCCCCCAAATTTCTGCTTATCAACCTAGCTGAGCTAAATGAGTAACACTTTTTTTTTACAAGTTTTCTTTAAAGTGGAGTTTTGGAATGTATCGAAAGTAGTTTCACCCTCCCAGAGACTTTCTGGAAAGAAGTTGCTTGGCCAAGGTGGCAGAGTTGGCACATATGCAAACAGCTTTTGTTGCACAGACACAGGGAGGATGGTGCTGCTTTGGCAGCAGTGCTGGCAATTTGATATATGCTGTTTTCTAGCACAAGATCACGGAGTGAGTTCGTAGTATATAGACAGAGCAAGGCAAAGTGCAAATGTACCATTTACCAAAGCTATTCAATTAAGGAAAAGTCCCTACAAAGAAAATGGTTTTATAGCATGTCATGAAAAAATACTTGCCTTTTACTTTAAAAAGAAAAAAGACTGTTTAAGGGGGATGATTGTAGAGTATGTACCACTTCTAACAGATTTGCTGTGCAGAAGTACATAAGTGTGAGTGATGTAGAGGTACTTGTTTATTATAGAGCACATTTCAATGCAGTAATCATAAATATTGCTAAGGTTGTGCTCTGTTGAAATATGACCTACATACTCTTGATTGTTTGTGTTACGTGATTTGTCTGACACCCATTACATTCTGGGTAATGGCAGCCATTTGTTGCTGTGCACAGCAGGCTCTTTTGACAAAAGAAAATAGGCAGCAATAAAAAAGCTATAGTCTGAATTACATTCTGCACAGTGCTGCACTGCTGAGAGTTTGTGCAAGTGTGTTAACAATGCTCTGAACTGCCTCTTGTCAGCCTTCAGCCTGTAATGGCCATCTGTCCTTCCATAAATCTGTCAAAACCTGCTAAGTTCAAGAGAGAGTACAGAATATACCTTGTACTGTCAGTGCCTAAATGTACACATCGGGGAGAAATCAGTGCGTGTGAAATAATCCAGTGGTTACAGAATATTGTAATGCCACTGATGTGGGATCATGGCCCTCAGTGAAGATTACCACAGATTAGGGTGAAGATGAACAAGTGTGCAGCCAGCTGGTTTTCTCAGAATTCACCATTTGGAGATGGGTCAGGGGGCACTCTGGAGGTGCGCTTGGAGTGGTGATGTGTATTCAAAACTTCACTCCCTCCTCCATCCCCCAGCGTAGGTTTGTTCAAAAGTTAAATGAACATTTTCCATCTTTTATCTGTTTCTACTTGCCTGTGCACTTCCTGCTTCTGCTGAAACCCAGGAAAAAAGCCAGAATGCCATGAGGAAGCCCTTTCTTAGGCTGTCCCAGCCCTGTTCTGCCAGCAAGAGAAGTGCCAGAAGTGCCAGTAAATTTAGCTCAGGCTGTACTTTCGTGAGGGTTTTTTTGGTACTTCCCCCCCCCCCCCCCGCCTTTTCTGAAGTTTATTGGGCTCTTTGTCAGGTTTCTGGAAATGTTATACTATATGTTTTACTTGCTTATTTCCAGGACAAGCTTTAAAGAAGTGGAATTTGAATAAGATTTTATTTTGAATATTGGATTATCTCTGAGGTTTCTTTGCCTGAAATTCTTAAATATACATGTTCATTGTGGAGTGTTTGTATTTTTGTTTAATTCTTTCTTTAAAACTACATCAAAAAACCCAGTAACTAACCCCAGAATTTCTTATAGACTGTATAATTTCACAAGTAAAAGTGTCATTTTAAAATTTTGTTTCTAGAAAGTTGTTTACTGAAGTATTTGTTCAATCTGAGCCTGAAGCTTTAACTTTGAAATTATTACTGCAGATTTTTGAATAGGACTGTTCTCTTAATTTTAGCAAAAATTCACTTGGTAGTCAAAAATATTTGTCAGTGAGGAGGTGCATAAGGTAAGAAGTAGTTAGGGCTGTCTCAAGTGAAGTTTTGGGAAGAAGAAAAAAAAATTGAGGACTTAGAGGAAATAATTTACCAGTGATGACTGCACAATTTTTTTTTAGTATTAAATTTAAATTTGGGGTAACTAATATTTTAGGTGCCATAAACTTTGCCTCAGTTTCCTTGAATTTTGTGGCATTAGGCAAAGTCTTTGCATAGCCATGGGTAGCTCATAACCATTTTTTCCAAACAGACAAAATCAAGTGTGTCTCTCACATTAAGTATTCATGCCTTGGTACTTCTATTTGCTTATTTTCTGGAAGAAATTCATTGCAAATAATGCAGTGGGACTCCCAGTCTCCATTTATGCTCCTTAGGGAGCACTGTCCATTGATGGACACTTTTCCTTCTTTACAGCAAAACACTATAAAACATGCTCCATTTGCATTGATGTGCCGAGCTGTGTTGCATGTTTAAAAATACAAACCAGAGCTCTATAACCATGTTTGAAACACACATTTCCTGTAACTCTGTCTGCCCTCTCTTCTCATTCTTGCTTAAGAACTAATGGAAAGCTCATTGCTTGGGCTAAAAGTATTCTTGGACAGCATGAGCATCTGGATTGCTTAGGGATGGTCTGGATTACCTTGGAGAGCTCCCTAATCTCTGTTTATTTTGTTACATTTTAAGCATATGTTACTAAATTATATTAGTGTCAATTGGACAGAAGCAAATTTTTGAAACCTAACATACTAAGTACCTTCCTGAGGAGAAATGATTTCCTGAACAGTGTCTGCTTTTTGCTGTTACTCTGCCCTGATGTCTGGGATTATCCTTCGGTAAAGTCTGAAGAAATTCTGTGATTTCTATAGAAAATATTGAAAGTTATATTCTACCCTTATAAAAATAATGGGAAGATGCTGCTTCAGTTCCCAGGCATTACTGGAACGTGCTGTAGTTCTTCCTGCAATTTTGTCTCATCACAGTGATACAATCTATAACAGTTACATAAATAATCCTGTTAGCAGAATATTTAGTCCCTGAATACTAATCTAATACTAATACTAACCTAATAACTAATACCAAGACTTACCTGTTTCATTTTGACTCCCTACTGCATGATTCTCACTATGATTTAGTTCTAAATGCGAAGGTTCAGTACACTTGTGGTTGTATTATTGTGCATTTGGGTTTCAGTTGCAGAACCACATTTCAGGCAAAATGTATTAATTACGCTCAACGAGTGTGTTAGACATACATTCTCAATGGTTAATGAACTCTGGAAGCAAAGAGTCATTGCCACTGAGTTAGGATGGCTCTATTTCATTGCATTTAAGTTCTGCATCCTTTGGTACCAATCATTTATTTCTCTTGGCTGTGCTTTTATCCAGGTTCTTCTTTGCTAGGTTCTTTATGTTTTTGATGGTGACAGTCTTTTGACTTTTCATTTTTACATCAAAATCTGTTTTGTATTTAACAAAAGCGTCTTTGGAATTTTATCTCTTGATCTTTTCTATCAAAACCTACAGAGAGAGGGGCGGATGTCGTAGAGGAAGGGGAGGGACAGAAATTATGCTGAAGACTGATGGCGATGCATTCGTATTGTTGCTATTGTTGTTACCAGACCTTTGGTAGTTTTATTCTCAGTACTGGCAGTGTTGAAGCGATATAAAATGAGTCTTGCTTTGTATCTATTTTAAGAAGCATATGAGCCACCTTTATAAACATTGTATGTGTGCTTAAAATCATTCTGTACCTCCTTTTACTCCCTGTAGGCCTAACTCCACCTACGACCCCTCCTCATAAAGCCAACCAAGATAATCCTTTTAGGACTTCACCTAAACTGAAGTCATCATGCAAGACTGTTGTACCACCTTCAAAAAAGCCCCGCTGTAGTGAGTCTTCCGGTTCTCCAGGAAATAACCCAACCAAGAAGGGTCCAGACCAGTCTGAGCTGTACACACAGTTTAACAAGACTACTGTACCGTGCAGTGGACATGAGGAGAGAAAGACAAAACGGCCCAGTTTGCGGCTGTTTGGTGACCATGACTACTGTCAATCTGTGAATTCAAAGTCGGAAATACACATTAAAATATCCCAGGAACTTCAGGACTCCAGACAACCAGAATTTAAGGATTCTTCACCTGGGTGGCAGTGTCAGATTTGTTCTTCTTTAGAACAAGACCAGTATTTCAAGAAAGAGACTTTACAGACAAATAAGCAGGGATCCCATGGTAATAACAGAAAACAGCTCCAAGACCAGGAAATTCGGGCTGAACTGAATAAACATTTTGGTCACCCCAGCCAAGCTGTTTTTGATGAAGAAGCAGATAAGAGCAGAGAACTAAAGGACAGTGATTACAGTAATGAACAATTCTCCAAACTACCTATGTTTATAAATTCAGGACTAGCAATGGATGGTCTGTTTGATGACAGTGAAGATGAAAGTGATAAACTATGCTACCCTTGGGATGGGACACAAGCCTATTCATTATTTGATGTATCACCTTCTTGCTCTTCTTTTAACTCTCCATGCAGAGATTCAGTGTCTCCACCCAAATCCTTATTTTCTCAAAGATCCCAAAGGACACGCTCTAGATCAAGGTCCTTTCCTCAACGCAGGTCTTGTTCCCGTTCTCCATATTCCCGATCGAGATCAAGGTCACCCTGTAGTAGATCCTCTTCAAGGTATGGTACAGCAGATTCATGTATGATCATTGTAGCTAATAAGACAAACAGGAAAAACAATAAGAAACTTACCAAAAAGAAAGAAAAAAAAGCAAGAAATAACTTAATCCAGTGCAACTCATTCTATTGCTCCTGAGCTGATTAACTCTGAAGGTTACAGGTTTGCTGCAGAAACACTTTTTTCCAATATCCGTTGAATTTGCCAGGTTTACACCTTCTGAGCGGAGGCAGTCAGGTCAGAGGCAGAGCAATTGGTGAGAGATGTACACAACTACCCTTCCCCATTATCTGTGAGCTGCCTGGTGCCAATCTTGCTACAGCCTCTATCAGATGGACTTGACAATGGCTGACTGTCTGCTCTGTGTTAGCCTCAATAAGGAAAATTACTGAAGGGCCAGGAGGGGAGAAATCACTTGAGGCCCCTTAGTTAACTAGGAGATTGCAAACTGTCACTGGAAAATCCCACTGGTAGCTTTGAAGAAATTGTTAATTCAGGGAAGAGGTAGGAAATGGTGTCAATAGACTCAAATGGAATGACAGAGGTGAATGTGTTTCTTCCTGCAGATCTTGTTGCTATTGTGAGTCCAGCCACTGTAGACACCAAGCACACAGAAGTTCTCCCTTAGGTGGAAGATCGCGGTCCAGATCGCCGTGCAGTCGCAGACCCAGGTAGTGCCTTCGGCCTGCATTTGGTGTGCTTTGCAGCTGCTCCTCAGGAGATAATTGTAGAATCATAGAATCATTAAGGCTGGAAAAGACCTCTGAGTTTGTTGAGTCCAGCCTTTGGCTAAACACCACCACATCACCTAAACCGTAGCACATCCACTCATTTCTTGATCACTTCCAGGGATGGTGACTCCACCACTTCCCTGGGCAGCTCATTCCAATCCCTAACAACCCTCCCAGCGAAGAAATTCTTCCTGGTGTCCCACCTGAACTTCCTCTGGTGGAGTTTGAGGCCATTTCTTCTTGTCCTTTCTCTAACTGCCTCGAATAGTAAAGCATTCCAGAAATTGTATTTCTAATTTTACATTCACAAATACAGGTGCTTGATTTGATGACTAAGTTGTGTTTCCTAGATATGACAGCTATGAGGAATATCAGCATGAAAGGCTGAAGAGGGAAGAATACCGCAAAGAGTATGAAAAACGGGAATCTGAAAGGGCCAAGCAAAGGGAGAGACAGAGGCAGAAAGCAATTGTAAGCACTGTAAAGATAACTTTCATGTTGAAATAGATCTCTGTTTCTTTTCATGGATTCTAATGCTGGAATTCAGACTTTATTTCTCTTTTATAAAAATACAAAAATTTGCTTACGTGTATTTCTTAATATTTTTTATTTTAAGCAAATATGTATTTTCATAATAATTTCTGCTTTGGTGTCACACTACTAATTTTTTCAGGTTCTGTAAATTGCAACTCTCCAAGTTTTTCACGCTGAACAGATAAGAGAACTTACTAGTCAAAGGGGTCATCCCAGACAGGACACTAATAGAAGAGAACTAATCTATTTCTTATACAGATATATGAGTGAACCTGCCTTTTGTACTGTATTTCACCTACCAGACATACACGAAATAAGGAGTCAGGTGATGTACCAATTGCTGAACTCTCAGAGTGGCTGTAATTGTCTATACAGAGGGTGCAGCAACAGAACTCAAAACTGGGATCCAAAGACTTGGCTTGAATTATAATTTTTTCAGTGTCTGTGATTTTGTTAATTTTTTAAGTTATTTTTAGCAAGATAGTCTGAAGACAAGATGCAATTTAAAAATGTCACTTAGCACTGGCCCTCTCGTAATGAATATGTATTATTTAATTATTTTATCAGTGTTCTCTATGAAACAGCTAAAATACCTGAAGCAAAGAAAATAACCCATGTGGGGATAAGCAACTGTCTTGGCTGCTGTAGCAGTAGAACAGAAGGAAGAATGGCTGTTAAATGGATGGGTGGCTTTTTCCCCTTTTGAGTTCCCCAGTGGCAACTGCATTTTTATAAATTAAACTGGGAGCTGCTGTAAATCTGTTGCTGTAAAAGTTGCTAAGCCCATTTGGTGTCTCACCTTAACATTTTGATTTTCTGTGTCCTGCTCTTTCCATTGGGTTGTACCTACACAGCTCTTCTGGCTGTGCTCTGGCTCTTGCATGACCTGGTACAGACCAGGATACTTCATCTTCGTTCCCAGGTTTTCCATTAGTACTCTGTCCAGAGGTCACCAAAATTAATAGGTCTTTTTCCCAGTGACATTAGTGGACTTTGTAGCAAAAGGTGATTTGTCACACGTTTGGCAGCATTTCTCCTAATGCACCTACAGAACCAGGAGTGTGTAGAGATTGACAGAGACTGGCATAGTCTACAGCAATGAGGAGTTCCGGGAGTGAACAGACAACTTTATGGTTTGCTTTATGTCTCTGCTGCTGTTGTTCTTAGTGAGCTTCAGCAAATCATTTCACTTTTCTCCATTTCAGGTGTCCTATCTACAAAGTGTGGGTGATCAGTGTATTTTGTAAAGCACAAGATTTAGAGCTATAACATGCTCTGCTGTGAAATGCAGTGATGGCAGTGGAATAATTTTGTTTGGCTTCAGACAGGGCCATATTTAAGTCAATTGTTGCAGTTAGTTTTAAAATATCTGGCTTCCATCTGCTTAGAGATGAACACTACCTTCCAGCAATCGTAACTTACACTTGCTGTTCTCTCTTAGAGCTACCACAAATTAGAGATTCAAGTAGACTTCTGTCATGGGTGTATCTTGCTACTTCTCAATTACTGTACCTTACCCATATAAATAAACATGAATCCTGCTGAGGAGGTAGAAAATTTGATTTAGTTTAAAACAAACAAATATTTGGCAAGTAGCTAATCAAGAGAAAAGGAAAAAGGAAAGAAAAGAAATTTAAAAAGCTCCAGATATGCTGCATCATGCTGCATTAAAAATTCTAGACAATTCAAAACCAAGGTTGAATTTATTTTCTTTCTAAATTGATCATTTTGATTATAATTAACTTAATTAATTGAATTATTTATTAATAGGCATAAATAAATCAAAACTAAAAATAAATATCAATAAAGAGAACACGGCAAAAAAATCTAAAATCCAGTCATCTGTGTGAGTTCTGCAGGAATTGTAGATTAAGTCCTATTAACTCCTTTATCCAAAGTCTATCAGCACTTATACTTTAAAAGTTTGTATTGAATTGTGCCATTTTATACCCTGTGAAAACAGGTAAGGATTAGGAGACAGCAGAGAAAGGGGATCTCTGATCTCATGAATTCAGTGACAAAATTTGTATCTATAATTTCTAGCATTCTCTGCTCTTTTTCTTATGCCTTTTGGTTTATGGGTCTCTTTTGTGTTCAGTCTTGAGGGACTCAACTCATTTATTGTTCAGCCACAAGAATGTCCTCTCTTTCTTTTCTTGAGCTCTTTCTACAGTCCCATAAATTTAGATTTCTTTGCTCTCTGTATTGGGGAATTTTTTATTTTCTTTCTAGCCCATTCTCATGCTGCCAGATATGATTTATGGCCATATACTTGCAGATACTGTTAGAAGAGTGGCCCAAAGATTGGGCACTACTAATGCCTCAGTTATTACACAGGGCAGGTGACTTTCTTCATGAGAAGAACTGCTCTGAGATCTCAAGAGTTAGTTGTAGAAAGGATGCACAGTAAAAAAGGAGCAGAAGTTGTGACAGAGCCAAAAGTCATTAGGTATTGTGGAAGCAGTATCTAGAATTAGTCTCTGTGGGACAACAGGAATGGGAAACCTACGAAAAAGAATGAGAAAAATAAAAATAATATTTTAACATCTTTTAATCTGTCAAAACCATATGTGAAGCAGTGCCCTCTGATTGTGCAGGCAGCTTGTATTTTGGCAGATGTGAAGACATATTGACAGAATGCTGGGGAGGGTTAGAAGCACAGGCTTAGGTTTTAGAAGCCTATGCTCATGCTGTATGGCACATGCATGTTTGAACACTGCCCCTTCAATCTTGCATGCACCACCTTTGCCATGGAATATTCAGAGCTAGAAGCCTAGGATAGTATTTTTCTGTATAGATTCCTGAATTCCTGTCCAGACTTAAAACTGTGTACAGGTGGTTTGACTTCAAAAGGTGCTGTGATAGTCTTCTCATCTTCTTTTTCTTCTCCCCCCCCCCCCCTCCAGTTACTGGAGATTCAGTGCCTTTTTTGTGGATTGAGGTCTTAATTTTTGAGCAGGCATGCCTGAAAAATATGGGCTGAGTGCACAAGGTACTTAGAGAGTTAAAAAAAATATTTTTGTCAGTCATTCATTCATTGACTGATTTATACTTTTGATTGTGATTCCTTTCCTAACTGACTAGATGTTAGCACAGTTTAGTTTGATCTTTTTTTGTTTTATTTCACTGGGTCATGGGGGTTTTTTTAGAATGGATCCTCACTGAACATAAGAATGGTCTGCCACCAAGACTTGCTTAACCATGTGAGCCAGATCATAGTGGAGACACATGGACTATGACTTCAGGAGCATTGCAGGACAGCAGAGTCTGCTTAGTGCTTTGTAGAAACTGGGATCTGACCCCCAACCAAGGCAGACCACAGTGATTTGCTAAGAGGCCTCTGGACCCCGTTTTTCCTCTGATACACTCCAGGAAATTTCTGAGTCGTGTGGGCTTTTACTCCAGCAGTTCATTAGATCATGTGGCAAATACTTTTTGAAGCATGCCACCTGAAATAGTTAGCACATTCCAATTCTGGAGTCACTAGCTGGTGATTCCTCATTGATAAGGTGCACCAGGGCTGGAGGTTAAGCTGTCTGATGAGCAGCTTGGTGTTGTGGCTCTCTGCTACTCTGCCACTCTATTCATGATACTGACTTACAGTCACATCCTTCACGAGCTCATCTACTGTGTGCACTGGCTACTGCCAAGAGGTAGAGCAAAATCAGGTTATACTCAAGTAGAAAATTACAATTAACATTACCAATTTTCATTCCTAAATGCTGGCAGCCTTTATGAGACAAGTATCGAGAGTCGCAGTCCCATGGAGCTTACAGACATAAAAAGATAAATGTGCTGTGAGGCCACTGTATCAGAAAGAAACACATGGTTTCAAAGAAAATAAATTGCTCTAAAACAGGAAGGCAGGAGAAAGGTGGTTTCATAAATGAGTGCCTGCCTTCTCAAAAGTCTAAAACCAGAGTTAGCCTGTAATAGAATGCATTTCCACTTACGAAGGATTCAATGTATGTTGTGTATTTAGTTTGGATTTTTTTTGTTGTTGCTCATCTTGATGGCCTAGATCCCAGATACTCTAATTTTACTGTATATGTTTCTACCTAAAGTTTGAGTTTTACTGGTCCATCATTATTTTTCTAGCAGTCACCATGAAGTTTCTCTGAACTGTTCTGAACAAGATAATAATCTTGTTTGGGTTTTTTTCCCCAGATTTTGTGATTTTTACTTTTGCCATTCATACTTACTCACAGGCAATACTAATTTTTCTTTACTCAGTCTAAAGAATTTTTTTCTCATTATTATTACATCAGAAGCTTAGGCTTTAATGGCTTATCTCCACCCATAACATTTCTGGTTTTGGAACTCTGTCCAACCAATCCCATTATGTTTTCAAAATGGTATTTGGCCTTCAGCTCTAAGGATAAAAGTCTTCATGGCTTAAAGTCTCTACTGGCAGAGAAGTCATTTGGCATGGGAGGCAACACAGACATGGAGTGTGTACCCAGCCAGACACCTGTGCTGGAGTGAGCAGCAGAGCCTTTACAAGCCCATAACAGAACCCAGCTTTCAAATGCTCCTGGATTTCTTCTCTCAGCTTCACATAAAGCATTACCTGGCTCTTGAAGAACTAGGTGTGCCCCACAGACATGCAGGCAAAAAGTGGTAGGAAAAATGGGAACAGCAGCACCACGGGCAGGCAAAGATAACAACTGCTGGGGGAAGAAGCAAAAAAACCCAAGGGAAAAGTAATGCATCTAATGGTCTGTGTTTAGTGAAATAATTATGAAATAAAGACTTAGGAATAAGGAAGCACAAAGAAAATAAAGTTTTGGAGGAATCCTTTGCCAGACAAAAAGATCCTTAGCATCAGTCAATATTTAGAGGATGAGCAGTCCCTTTATCGACCCTTAGATGTGTAAGGTGTATCCCAGTCTTGTTTTCTCATATTTTGTTATTCTAATGCTTTAGGATTTTCATTTGAGGCTTAAAATACTGCTTGTCAGTCAAAGATTTTCTGCCACAGCTTTCTATTCAAATGTTTTTGCTGCCATGAAGAACGAGCAAGATTATGAAAGAAGACAGAGATGTTAGGCCTGAGGGAGTTGGCTGGACTATTTTCTTTTTCCTAACCTGGCAGATCAAGGAGCCACACTTAATGCTTATGATACAAAATAAATCATGTGCACTTTTGGGAGGGAAATATGAAGAAGTAGCTTCTGGTATTTCCTGCAGGTCCCCTCTGCCCATATGAAATTGAAAACAAAAGCTTTTCTCTGCCCTTCTCTAGGTTTCCAAGTCATCAATCATATCCTCTAACAACTGCAGTAAACATTTTACTTAATATGCCCATATAGAGTTACACATGTAATTTATTATTAAAAAAGGTCCTTAACATTTAGGGGTGTGTTGCAATCTTGTTAGGCTTCTATAGCTCTTATTATTAATGGGAATAAAAGGAAGGCATCTCTGTGAATATTAATATTCATAGTTGCTTTAAATAATCCAAAGTTAACCAAGGCAAAGACAATTCTGTGTGAATCCTGTATTCTTGGGTATCTTATTCCATCATGGCATTCTGCTTAAAAAAATACTTGAACCCATCTCCTCATACGTGCACACTGGAGGACATATGGTGCATTTCAGCTTTAAATCTGAATTTCCTTGATTTTGCAGGTTTAACTTATTCCCTTAACAGTACTTTAACAGTTTTTTTTTTTTAATTGTTCACTTTTGGTTTATTACAGTTGTCTTAAAGGGATATTAGAGATATAAAGGTTATTAGAGGGATAGAAGAAGGAAAAATTGCACAGGCATGCAGACAGACTTATGGAAGAGTGTGCAATAGATATTTCCATCGCACTGTAATATAATAATCTCCATGTCAGTGAGTGAAACATTATGTTTTTTTCAGTTGAGATGTATTATCTCAGCTAAAGTATATTAGGCAGTCTGCTGTGTTATGTTCTGCTCCATCTGGTCAGTCATTTAGGTTCAATAGCAAGTATCAATGGAATTGTTTCTTATCAAGTGTTTCAGTGCGGTTAAATCCTTGATTTGGTAAAACAGTCTGAAAAAGTAATTACTCTGCATATGCAGATTTTCCTGGTTTTGAAGTGTATGGCACCCAACCATAGTGAAAGTAAGCAGAATTAGAATGTGGAAATGGAAGAAATGCAGATTTCTGTAGCTTGCACTCTACAGTCCCTGGTTCACAGAAGCCCTGCCCAAACTCCTCTGTCAGGAAGGTCAGGGCTGTGGACTGGGACACAGTGGAGACAGAGATAAAAAGCAGCAGCTGTCTGGAAAGTACACTTGTGCCCTAAATGTATGGCTGCCCATGAGCACAAGTGCTTCTTTTAGCCGTGCCAGCTTCTCCAAACTGCACTGCTGTGGCAGAGAACAAGGGCAGCTTTTGGACCCTGTGTTTTGGAAGGTGTGACATTTAAAAGTGGATGTGTCTGTCCCAGCATGGTTACAGAGGACTATCAAGGCACTCACCTTGGTTCCTTACATAATCAAAAGAAGCAGTAGTTTCAAGTGTCTAAATTAGATCCTTACCAGGTCCCTCTGATTGAGGAGAGCTGATACATACTTTGGTAGAGCAACCAAGGACTCCACTGGGCTGACCAGGGACCTATTAGGGACACAAGTAATTCTTGTGCCATTCCTTAGTGGGTAGGGCTTTTGGGTAGGAATGTTTGATTCTTGAATCTCTGTTTTCTGCAGTTTTAAACTTTCATTTCTCAGGAGCTTTGATTAACTGGATCTTAGCCCCTGAGATCTGTGAGGCCAGGAAAAGAGTCAGTGAAAATAGTTTACTGAATGTGCTAGTAAGAGTTTCTGTTGGGAGACAGATATTTTAGTGTTGGCTTCCTGATGCAGGAATTGTTTATTTACTTTGCATTAAATAGTTCCTGAGAGCAAAGTGCTCTCCTGGGAACAGGAAGACAAGATTTCCAACACCCCAAACTAAGAATTCTGATGGTCTCTTTATCTCAAATGAATACTCAAACATGTAAAGAAGCGACATCAATATAATTTCTGGTTTAACTGTGTTTTGGTCTGATCTCAGTTGTATTGTCCATGGTCCAAGAGTGAGTGGTGCTTTATGCCTCTGTAGGGACTCATGGAAAAGATACATTTCATGCTATATCTGAATTGTAACACTATAAACTACCTGTCTCTTCAGGCTAGAATGTTTCTGAGCAGGAATGCAAGTCTATATTTAGGTCCCTAGTGCCTTTTGCGTTGCACAGTTGAGGTGCCATTAGCCTTTAGGCACCTCCAGGTTACGATAGTCATGAATTCTTAGCAGTCAGTGTAGCTCCTTCGGCATTCGGCACCTAAATTCTGCACAAGTCTCAGGTGCCAAAGTTGATGGTTTAAACTGACATTGCTGCGCTGACTGACAGATTTACGCCAGCTGAGAATGTGGTGGTGGTGGATTTATGGGGCTGCTGTGTGGGTGTGGAAGGGATGAGCAGCAGGGCCAGTAGTGCCAGGCCAGAGGCAATTGGAGACAGGAAGGCTGAGCACCCAAGCCATGTATAGCTGGTGCTTCTTTGCCCTGGTTACCTTAAGGTCAGTGTTTTAAAGATCTTCTTTTTCCATTTTCTTTTCTTGCAGCTCACTAAATGGCTCTGCCCTCAGAAAAGTGTTTATCCTAAAATTCATGAAGTGACTCTTAAAGGGTTTTCTGGTCCTTCCCTCATTCGGCTGAGCATTTGCACTAAGGAGGGAATGATACAACCATGGTTTGATTGTTATAAATATATCTGATGCTTTGCTCCAAGTGCTGAAAGAACATGTAGAAGAGACCCTAGCCTAGGGTCTTCAGTCAGGTGGTTTTTATTCTGATTAAACCAAAAGGCAGTGGTGACTGTGGGATATATTTTACTTCCTGCCATTCCCCCTGAAATATTTATTTTAATAAAAGGCATATTTTGGACCCAGTCCTGGTTTCTGCTGGCATAGAGTTAATTTTCTTCTTCGTAGCTACAGTAGGTACAGCACAGTGTTTTGGATTTAGTATTAATGTTGATAAGACATTGATGTTTTAATTGTTGTTAAGTAGTGCTTACTCTGGATGAAGGACTTTCCAGTTTCCCATGCTCTGCCGGGGAGCAGGTGCACGAGATGCTTGCAGGGAGTATGGCCAGGACAGCTGACCTGAGGTGGCCAAAGGGATATTCCATACCATATGGCATCATGCCCAGTATATAAACCAGGAGGAGTTGGCTGGGAGAGGCAGAGCACTGCTCGTGGACAGGCTGGGTGTTGGTCAGCAGGTGCTGCACTTGTTTCTTTTGGGTTTTATTCCTCTGTCTCCCTTTTTCATTACAACCACTGTCATTAAAATTATTGCTATTATTATATCTTTCTTTGTTTCTTTTATTAAGCTGATCTTAATACAGGTGTTTCACCTTTTCTATTTTTTCTCCCCATCCCACCAACGAGCAGGGAATGAGCTAGGGTCTGCGTAGTACTTAGTTTTTGGCTGGGGTGACAATCTTAAAAAGTTTTCCCTCTGTTTAAAAGTATGGATTATGGTGAAACAGGATTGCAGGATGAATCAGCTATTGAGTCATATGAGTTTATAATGTTATGCTTGTAATACATTTTGTTATGTCTGTGGTACACTTATGCAATTATTGTGTTACTTTATGCTACTCTGCAAGTAAGATGAGTTTTGCTTGGTATTCTGTACATGGCAAGAGAAAGGGTGTTCCTAGTTTGGAAGAGTTTGCAGTCCTGGAGGGGAGCAGGTAGAAAAGGTGAGAGGGAAGAAGGTGCAGTAGGATACAAAGGGAAGCATCTGTCAGTGTACAGAACAGTAACAGCAATCAGTGAACCCTTCCAGGAGCACACCACCTGACAAATGTAGGGTCACTTAAATACCTTAGATGCTTTCCAGCAGAGAACTATTTCATGTACGTGCAAGATGCAGTAGGCCTTCCACAAAAGAGTGCTTCTATATTTATGCATCCTCTGCACATCTCTGTGTGTCTTTGCATGCATGAATGTAAAGGTTCATCTCTATTACACATTTGTTAAAAGAACACCTTCCCGGTTGCTCTTTATCAACAGGAAGAACGTCGTGTGATTTATCTGGGTAAAATCAGACCTGACACAACCCGAACTGAACTGAGGGACCGGTTTGAAGTTTTTGGTGAAATTGAGGAGTGCACAGTAAATTTGCAGGATGATGGGTAGGAACTTTTGAGATTACTTCTTGTTTGAGAGCTGCCATATGTAAAAAAATTTGGCAGTGAGATTACTGGTATGGGAGTTACCAGTATAAGTCCTGTGACAGATGACATGCTGAGTTCAAAACCTTACTTATTTTCTTTCATCCTTATTTATTAATCTTGCTAGTTAAAATTTCCTGTCCCAGAAATAAGTATTTAGCTGCATGACAGGACGAGCATGCTGATAAATGGATGCAGTACTTCTGGCATTTCGGCTGCTGGGTCTCTGGCAAGTTCTTGCTTTCAGGAAGGGGTTACACTAATGTGTGTTAACTCTTCTCAGCTTCTGTTCACAACTGTATTTTTCAATGGCAGAGACAGCTACGGTTTCATCACCTACCGCTATACTTGTGACGCCTTCGCTGCTCTTGAGAATGGATACACTTTACGCAGGTCAAATGAGCCTGATTTTGAGCTGTACTTCTGTGGACGCAAGCAGTTTTGCAAGTCTAACTATGCAGACCTAGGTAGGTATTTTGCTCTATGTGAATTGAAGTACTTAACAGGAATCTTGTAACTCATGAGAATTTAGGGTTTACTTCTTTTTTCTTTACTGCTGATACCCTTTAAATGATTGGAGGGGTGTTGAAGAAAGTGGTTTTCAACTGCTGTAAGAAGTTTAAAAGTCTACTAATCTGAGCTGGCTTCTTTCAAATATTCCAAACTGTGAATATTCTTTTAAAGCCCATTTCTATTATTATCAAAAATAAGTGCCCAATATTCAATAGTACACTTCTAAGTTGAAAAGATAGCACTACAGAAACCTCCCATATGCTTTACTGTTTATTGCTGTAACTGTTTGATTCCAGTACCTCACTTATGTATATAAGAGATAAACAGAGGACAAAGTAGATGCCCAACCCAAAAACTTCATTATGATTCTTACTTTGCTATGAGTTCTGTTGTAGATGGGCAGAGTTTGCCAGGGGCACTCATTAAACACAATTCATAGTTGCTCAAGTTTGAAAGCTAGAAGAGCTTGTGGCCAAATCTGACCCCTTAGTGTGGCAAAAACCACTGATCTCAACTGGTGATTCTAAAATTATGCATAAGCATCTATGTGTATGAAGGTGTCTCCTTGCAGGGCCTTCCAGTTGTGATGTCAGAGGCTCCAGCCTGTGGAAAGCTTAGCAATTCTCTTGGTGTTTGAAGTTCCACTGATGTGGGGCTTTATGCATAGCAGTCTCCAGCCCCCAGTATGCTGCGATTACTCCAGTCCCAAGTGTGCATGCTGGCTGTGGCAACACATTTGGGTCTGTCTGAGTCTTGCCTGGGCAAAAGTCTATGATTCTGTCCTATGCTCCAAGTCAGGGTGTGGTGCTTCCCCTTGCAAGGATTTTTGGAGAAGTTCAAAGTTTTCCAGCAGGAATACTAATGTTAAGTATATGTGTAAAGAGACAACTAAAACAGCCTCTGTAATATTACAATATAGGATAAACTCACCTCTTATTTAATTACCTTTTAAAATGTAAAGTATTCATTTAATGTTAAACCTTTCCTAATGCCTGTATAAATAGACTAAAGGCATGGAAAATACTCTTTTCTGAATTACATAGCAAGGCACATTTTTGCTGTTGAATCTATATTAATCAGATATTGTAGATTTTTTTATGAATAAATGACCACAGTCATTAAAATCTCTCATAACCCTGTAACACAGTGCTAATGAAATCTTGTATGTGCTGCTCTCAGCTTTGTACAATGCAGGAAGTGAATACAGATATATTTTTTCTAAGCAATTGATGTCTTTTCAAAATAAATTATGAAGATTATATGCATTGTTCACAATGAATATGCTATAATTCACTTCAGTGGCTAAACAGATAATGTAAAGCTAAGAAAAGGCAATTGACTGCTGAAGAGATACAGGGTTGATGTAGAAAATATAAAAGGTAGCAAGGCATTTGTTGAAATGTAGGCTGATAAAAACAGTAAAACCAGATTAAAGTCTTGCCTTGATTTGACTTATCTTCAGCAATGGAAGCCAAGGTCATCTCTGTATCTCAGAAAATCTGGGGTTTAAAGTAAGTTGTCTGAAGGGAACCCTCTTGAACATTATTCATCACTGGGAGTATTCCCTGTCAACTCTCTCCATTGTGAGAGGGATTCCCAGAGTATCTGTGAGCAGAGTGTTTTCACTTCGTCCTGCTGACAGCTTGAGCTTCTGTACTTCAGACTGCATTCCCTGTATTTTGCAGAGTATCTGATAGAGCAACATAAGGAAATGGCAGGATGAACTTTAAAATTCATGAGCTGGTACCAGGACAGAGAGAATTAATCAGCTTTGGGTTGAGTACAGAAGAAAGAAAACACTTGAAATAGTAGTCAGAAGTTTAACACCTCTCCTCTGTGAGAAGATATTGTCTTAGCAGAACTTGTAATGAACATTTAATGCGCAGTGTGTCTTATAGTGGTAGATGGGGAGTTCTGATTAATTCAACACAAGAAATGGCAAGAAAAGGGCACTCACATAAAGGAGCTGTGACACAGGAACTGGCGAGAGTCAGTGTTAAGCAGGGTTGACTCCAAAAGGAAATTCATTGCTTGCAGCCATGTCAATAATTGTACTGGAGTTGTGTGGCCACAAATGTACAATTCCTCCTCTGTGCTGGGAACAGACTGATGTCCGTGCCTGAGCAGCTGACAAGGCTGGAACAGGTATCTCAGGCTGCAGGGACTGTGGCTTATCACATGTGATGCAGAAAGCTGAGGAGCCCCCTGAGACTGCTCATGTAGCCTTGCAGAGGCCCTGCCCAGAATTGCTCACACTCTAAACAAGCAAACCCAAAAAGATAAATTGAAGCAAACCCAGATATTCTGGCAGGTGTAAAGAATTCCACAAGACCCCAAGGCAAGGTGGGCTCTGTCCTCTGTATGCTGCTCACAGACTGCTCTGGCATTCTTCAGAACCTTTCTTAAGGAAAATCAGATCTTGGACATGTTATGAAGCTGCAGTTGCAAGACAAAGGTGGAGTTTTGGTTAAGGTATCTGTCAAGATTATCTGGACTACTTTGAGACATATACATGAGTGTCTTGGTGCTCAAGTCCTTGAGGAAACTGTTTTGAGTTAACCTGCTCTAAATGTATATGCAATTAGTGCTTCTTCCCCACTACTGATGATGTATACCACTTTTGTTAGGTGCTGCTTCTTACCAGGAATGCCTAAAGCTTCTGTGATGGTCATTGCTATGCTTTTGTCATCCCATAAAATTGTGGTTGTAAGTGTATTGTTTCTTCAGCATCTTGTTTGTACTGATACACAGAGAAAATAAGTAGTTCTTGCCTCTTACCTAAACTTGCATCTTTTGGGTTTCAGATTCAAACTCAGATGATTTTGATCCTGCTTCTACTAAAAGCAAGTATGACTCCATGGATTTTGATAGTTTACTCAAAGAGGCACAGCGGAGCCTGCGTAGGTAACAAGCATGTCATCCGAGGAAAACAAAGGGATGGCGAATACCTCACGGACATCACGTCCTTCAATAATGGACAACTGAAAAGTCGTACTTAGGAATTTCTCCTACTTTACACTCTCTGTTCAAAACCATGGTTTACATGAACACAGCTGCTCGAGGAGTGGAGGGGCAGGGTGCTGCCCAGCAAGCACACGCATGGCCATGGGTGTCAGCTGCGCTCTGGTGGGCGAGCGGTGGCGGGGGAGCCGGGCGTTCCTGGCGAGTTCAATGCAAATCACGAGACATGGCAGCAGTTCCACAGAGATACACGTACAACGATGAACTGCAAAATCTGTACATAGTGCATTTTAACAAAAAAAGAACAAAAACAAACAGAGAAAAAAACCCCAGTGTGAGAACTATGGCTGCTGATGTCTGGGGATCAGACACTGCATTTTTTTTTTTTTGTAAAGAAGCTTCTTCTCATGGTGATAATATGACAATCCAGAAGAAACCACAGGTCCCAGAAGCCTGCAATCTGTCTTAGCTTTGTTTTAAGATTGTTCTTTTTTTGGTTGGTTTGTTTTTTGGGTTTTTTTGTGGGTTTTTTTTTGCAGAAAAGAAAATTAAAAGGCTCAAGCTTCCCTAACATTTTGAAGTTTCATCTTTTAATTCTGACACCCATGTAAATGTCTACAACATTGATCTTCCACAGCAAAATTTTCAAAGCCTTGTTAATGGTCAAATGTGCAGCTTGTTCAGCGATTTATTCTAATGAGCGGACGTGGTGTTACATTATTAATGAGAGTTGGATATAACTATCTGGGTGTGTGCACAGATAGTTTATTTGCTACATTCTCTAAAGTAGTTGAGTATATACAAATGTTAAATGGAGTATTTTTATTTGTGTACATACTGTATGACGATGTTCTTTTTTGTTACAGCTATGCACTGTAAATGCAGCCTTCTTTTCAAAAACTGCTGAATTTTTCTTAATCAAGAATACTCAAATGTAATTATATGAGGTGAAACAATTATTGTACACTAACATATGTAGAAAGCTGAACTTACGCTTATATATATTTGATTGTAAAAAAAAAGAGAAAAGCGTGTGGATGAGGGTGTGAGTGTGCATATGTGTGCATGTGTGTCTGAGTGCAAAAATGCATTATACACATTCATCCCTTCTTTGGTGAGCTTATATAAGAATTTTGTCAAGAATTATCCTAGCCCAAAAGATATTAACCACCTTCTGCAGTATTTTTCCACATTTTTCTCATTGCTTGATTTTCTTTTGCAGTTTTATACACTGAATTTGTTAGGGGAATGAAATTTTCTCATCTAAATTTTTCTAGAAAATATCATAATTTTATGTAAAGTCTCTCAAATGGATAATCATTAAGAAATGTTTTTATTTTATGTATCAACAGTAGTTTTGGAACTAGAGGTCAAAAATCTTTTTAAAATACTATTTTGTTTTAATTTTTGTGATTTTAGTTTGATAAAAATATGCTGAGGTACTAAGTACAGTATGATTTTTACTGTAATTCTGTGTCTAAACACTGTTCTTGAAGCCAGTAATATTTTCATTGGCAGAGTTTAATGATGGTATTTATCTATATTTTTTACAGTTATGCATCCTGTATAAATACCAATCCTTCATTCCTTTGTTTACTAAAGAGACATATTTATCAGTTATAATTATCCTATTTATTATAAATTATGAGATGACTAAAAGAATTAAAAGGCCAGTGGAAATTTTATACCTAGGATGCATGATGGTTGTCAGTTTGGAGTAAGCAAGTGCTTTGTTTGGAAATTCCGCTTTTGCAGAAGCAGTGGGTTGGTTTTGGTTTTTTCCCTTTTTTTTTACTATGCACTAGCATGGCCTCAAATGTGCCCATGACATTGTTGCTAATGACATTGCTTCTGTTAAATTAAATAGAAATTTCAGGAAAGAAAAAAACCACAAGAGTATAAACTACAGCTATTCTGAGCATCAGAATTTCATCTGAACTCAGAGTCTCTACTGAATCAGCAAAGTTTGGAATTTGCTTGTGAATGTATAGATTTCTTATTCTATTACTCTTTGGCATTCATGACTCCTCTTAAAGGTATGGCACACCTAACTATTTAATCTACCTTCCCACTCCAAATCTTAGAAAACTGATTCTACCCCCATACCAGTGCAGTTGATTCTGATGGCTGCATTCATTTTATCACCAGCATATTGTGTTCTGAGAGATTCCACTGTCTGTCCTGTCGGATGCTTGCTTGATTTTTTGGCTTCTTATTTCTCAGTAGATAGATAGCAATAAAACAAAAAAAAAAGAGAAAAGAACTTTTCTGGAAGTTCTGTGTTACAAATGTAACATCCTTTACTCTGCATAATTCTTGTTGTTGCTCTGTAGGTTAAAAATGCAGGTATTTTAACTTTGTGTGAATGCCAAACTAAAAGTTTACAATTTTCCTTTCTGGATTTTGAGTATCTTCTGTTGTAAAGAAAAATATTAAAAGCAATAAATTATTTTTAAGAAATCAATATTTAGTATATCATATTATGTGTTCAAGGACCAGATGCATTACCTATTTTGCCTTTACATTTCTGTCATTAAATTTTAAAACGTTCTCTTTTGCCCTAGATTGCTGACATTAAGAAATTGGTGTGGGGTTTGTGTGGGGGCATTATTTATTTTTCACCAAGCAGGCATAATGAAGTGAGTAATTTTTTTTTTTCACTGGCCTGGCAAACATTTTCATCTTGAAGATGGCTTTCCTCTGTGGATTTACAAATTACATATGAAATTAATAGAGCTAGGATTGCTGAATAAAGCTATTTGGATCTTTCATAGACACTGTAGTAGGAAATCCATCAAAATATAAACTCAGTGTTTACTTTTGTTTTTTTCTTCCCCTAGAACATTTCAAATTAGCACATGTACCACATTGTCACCAGAGGCAAATTGCAGTATAGCTCTGTGTGTTTTTTATAAGAAGACTGTACTGTTGCTTTCATGCTGTGGTAAGTACCACATCCACAATACAGGTAACAGAACTGGTACTTAGGAACTGTGGTCTTTCCTAGAGCTGTAACTCAGTAATTCCTACAGAATGGAAAATTATCTAAATACTAATCCAAACAGAGGGAACCAAAAGTTAAAGAAAGACATCTGTGCTAAACTACTCTGAAAACCAAGAGCAGCACTGAGAGGAAAGTTTGTGCCTCTGGGGTAATAATACTTGGGTCAGTTGAAAAAAAAAAGAACAAACACAACCTCACCTCCTTCTCATCCCTTTAGATGTAAGCCTAGAGTAGGTAATGATTATGTGTCCTTCTTAATGGCTGTAATGAGAACTTCAATCACTATAGTATAAGATCTGATCTATAAATGAACTAGAATAGCCATGTAATATAATGTGATGATTCTAAATTTGTACCTATGTGACAGACATTTTCAATAATGTGAACCACTGACCTGATGGAGCTACTGTAAGATTTGTACAGTAGGTGAACATGTAAAGTTGTGGGTTGGACTTGGACTATGCTGAACAGGGGAAGTGAGATAGTAGTTAAGCCCAAGCTGGGCTATTTTCCACCTGCCGATTCTACATGTACTTTTGTGGTTTAATTCATTGTATGAAAATTCCTGTGATTTTTTTTCTTTTTTTTTTAATGTGCAGTACACATCAGCCTCACTGAGAAAATAAAGGGAAACTAATGTTTCAAATCCATTTCTGTTTCTCATTCTTATTACAGGCTTTTTTCCCCCACAATTGGTTGTGTAGTGGGTTTTCTGTTATTCTTTCTAGTGGACTTCAGATTATTGGCCAGAGCATGCCTGCATTACTGCACTTTGTACAGGGCACAGCATCACACATTTTGATGTATTTAATGGCAGAAAGTGGTACCTTTCTGCCATGAGTACCCAAGTCTATTGAAGACCTGTGCCATAAACCATGTAAGAAAACTTTCAAAACATTCTCAGTGAGTTTAAGAGTTGTGGTTTGAGTTAGAAGGGGGTGGGGAATATAAGGACTTTTCTGTCTGTCCATGCTGGATCCCAGTGCAGGTAGTAGGGACTGAGAAGTGCAAAATGGTTGGCATCTTCTATCCTGAGATGATAAACACCTATTCTGGGAATAAGCCTGTCAGGAGAGTTTTTCACCGGCCCCTGTCTCAGCAGACAGATCAGGAGGACCAGACAGGTAGGTGACAAGTGTGGCTGTCCTGACTCCTTTGAGGATGATACAGTGTGCACCATATGGGTTTCCACGGCAGCATTGCCACTGGGCAGGCAAATGGTAGGCCCAAGGATGGCAGAGGATATTCATACCCCTCTCCTTTACATGCACAGAAACAGGGGAAGAATGGCTTTTGTTTGGTTTGCCCAGGGCTCATTCACAGGTAGCCATTTTACAGCTGCAGGCAGTTCTGCTGTGACAGCATCCTTCTCTGGGGGCACACAGCACAGCACCTGGGGCTGAGTCTTCTCATCGAATGTCACCTCAGCAGGGACCCAGCTGCCGTGTAAGGAGCAGCTGCTGGACAGCCTGGCTGTGCTTTTTAAGGAGATGACTACTGAATTCACTTGAAAAAATTGCTTTTCTCAAAACAACCAGCCTCCACCTCATCTCTCTTCCTAGCATTGCTATTTAATTTATGCTCTGTAACTTGCAAAAATGTTTAGCTTTTGCATTTTTACCATTTGGTAATCCAAACTGTTCTGCTTGGCTCTCGCAAGGGTGGTAGAGTGAAGTTCCTCACCCTGCGGGATTTGCGTTGTTGACTCTCTGATCAAATTAATGCTCAAAACGTAGTAGGCCAAATCATTCCTGATGTATTTCATCAGTCTTGCTGCTGTTCCTCAAGGAATGAATTTAGCCCAGTATTTCTCCAGTTACTAGGCTTTCTAATTTCATTTGTTTATTCATTTCATATTTTTGCATAGCACTTTTGACGCTTGCCAAAAAAAGCACTCCACATTAGATTTCCAGGAAACTATTGCCTCCCATCTCTTTTTACATTATTAAAGTCTATTGCATAAAATCAGGGCTTTCCATTGCCTGTTATCCTGGGTCACCATTTTTCCCCACAGTGAATATTGCAAGCTGAGCACCTGAAATCAGATTCAGGCACCTCAATGAGTGGCCTGATTTTCAGAAACGCTGAGCATCTTGCAGCTCCCATCGACTTCAATTAGACCTGCTGTCTCTCAGCACTTTTAAAAATCAAGCCACATATATAGAGCCCCAATTCAGCACAGCGTTTACATTTGTGCTTAAGTCTGTCCTGATTCAGCAAAGCACATAAGCATGAGTGTTTTTAGATCCATTGAAGTCAAGTGCTCGGCTGCTTTGAATAAAAATAGACTCTTGGATTGGGGCCTAAGATTCCAAATACAGAAACTAACACCTAATTTTAGGTTCCATTTGGAAAACTGCCTCTCCTACCACCTTTAACCTTTAATGCTTACAGAAAACACAAAAAACGGCCATCAGGTCTTAAGGGGAAGAGAGAGAGGTTTAGGGGAGAGAAGTGGAAGCAATGGACAAAATTATTCCTTGAGGAAAATGTTTTGAAAACTTTAAATGCAACTCTTGCAAGATGCCTTGATTCATAGCTATTATTTCACATTGCTCTTCCAGGATCTCTTTGAAGATTAATGTGCAGTTATTCTATTGTCTTTCACCATTAATTAATAAATTGCTATATTAAACTTTAACCAATGCCAACTTCTCCTGCTTTTCTGCGAATCACGTTCTCACCATTGATATTCAATGTTCACAAGCAAACTAATCTATAAATCAATTTTCTCTACTTTATCAAACAGCAGAAAGTAATAAAGAAGGTCACAAATAGTACAGTAGTTCCTTGGAGGTTTGTAACATCATAATTTAAAGCTCAGAAAGATTGAATCAAAAGTTGAATTAATCCCTAAGGGAAAAGATTCTATATAGATTCTATTGATAGATATAGGGCAGCCTGTCTTCATTGGGAGCTGGTATATTTGTTCAGGGCAAAGGAGACTAGTCTTCTCAGCAAAGAAGAAAATGAAATCCTCCATGAGAGGAAGTGAGTCTGTCCCCTGCTTCCCATCGCTTGCTCCCCTCACATGGCTCTGCTGGGAAAAAGAGAAAGCCAACTCATCCTTTGCTACATGATGTGCTCTGCTGAACGGCTGGTGTCTGTGCAATGCAATTATGGAAACCAGCTGGAATACATATATAAATCTTAAATGTTGCTCTTGATTGGTGTTCATTCCTCAAATGATGCTCTTATTGTCAAACAACCTCAACCCAAAATCTTAGCAGCCTATGAACACAAAGCAAAGTGAAAGGTTGTTTTCTTCAATGACAAATCTTGAAGTTACACATACTTATTCTGCAGCTGGAAACATATTCCTCAAAACATGTTTAGATTTTGAGATTCCTTTGAATTATTGCAGCTTCCTTTCAAGAGTCTTCTGGAATAATAATTTTGCAAAGGCATTTCTGATTCTTTTTAATAAAAAGGTCTATAATCTTTATGATGTGACTGGACCTGGTGAATTAAGCTCTTCCTAATTCAAATGGAATTAATTGGGAGAAAAATACTCTCATATAAAGGGGAATATTTTTGTAAAAAATTACCAATGGTTCAGTTGAAAAAATTATACTCACAGGTTTGGTAAACAGTGAGATCTGAGATGAAATGCACCTTTGGTAGGCGTGCATGTTGAAGTACAGGAGGATAGAAGGATTTTTGCTTTCATACTGACTTCTGCTATTTGCTAGTAGAAAGGAACTGAGCTGCCCTGAGAAAAGGCAACAGAAGAGAAAACAGGCACTATCCAGTCTCTCCAAAATCAGTGATTAAACTCTAACCCTCATCAGCCTTTTGCATTAACCCTGGCTTATGTAAATAGTGGGCAGTGATCGAAGGTAAATAATCTCATGTGCCTTATTTGCGTCATGGTAGATTGTCCGCCAGGTGTAATGTAAATGAAAGCCAAAGCTAAGTATGAAGTAAAACATGTCCTAAAGAGCAGAATATGCAAATTTCTCTTAAGACTTTTCATCAAATAAAATATTTGCTGCAGTTTATTTTTGACAATCTGTGCTTCATTCTCTACTAAATTAGTACTTGATAAAGTAATAAAATTATTACAGCCATAAAGTTACTGCACTATACCTTCAAGAGATCTTCTCATCCTCAGATTATTGACTTTGGCATTGTGAAAAACACACATTGGTGTTTTATACTAATTCTTTCCTACTGCATTTGCAACTCAGGCCTATGCTTGTTTATGCAATGTGTTTGCAGTAAATTTATTTAAAAAAAAAATCAGCCCCACACTTGAAAACTAACAGAGTGCTTTCTTGTTTTAACCATTTACTGGAACAATACCACAGCTAACTAGTTTTCTATTGCATGAATAATTTATTGTCATAGCTAAGCATGCCCTGGGTTATACACTCCTGCCAGCAAGTGTGGAGTGGTGAGTGCTGTTGCTGAATAATGATTAATTACTCACCCTTCTGAAGGAGCCCTGCTTTGTAAACTGGTCACACAGCATGTTACGTGGATTGTGTCTGCTATACAAAAGGTTACTTGCAATCACATAATGAGACATAATGATGCACATCACAACAATTCTTTGGTACAAATCTGCACACAATGGAATTTAGACAGAAACCCATTTATTTACATACCTTGTGTGCCAGAGGGTACAAAACGTCACTGCAGTGCTGAAGTGCTGCCATTGCTCTTCTGCAGTGCTGACATTTTGGATGAAAATAGTGTGATGGCTTCTTCAGGAACCTCCAGCCTCAACTTCAGAGTTGTCTTGTGACAACCTGCTGGCAAACTCTGTGAGGAACTTGGCTCCCGCTGTGTGTGGACTGTAGGAGTGGGATTGTTTGCTGACACCTGTCCACCCTCTTGGGTTCCTCCCTGCAAGGTGAGGAGTTCACTTGCTGTATGGAGTGAGTATCCCTGCCTGTGTTTGTAGCTCTCTCACTTAGGAAGGGTGCACACGGAATCAAAGTTTTGCCATACTTTGTGTGGTCCAAGGAAGAAGAGCATTCAGAAGTACTGTTCTAAAACCTAGAGCCACAGCTCTTCTGAATCCTAGGGGGGAAAAGAAAAATATCTAGGTTTTCTCAGCTCCAGCTATCTGGAAAAGAAGCAGTGTTTGGCCACAGCTGTCCCAGGATTCTTGGGGCCACAGCTGGCAGAGCAGTGACATCTAGTCCTTCCTGGTCTCTGATGGAGTCATTTGACTGTCCAGGCAGGATCTCTACTATTTTTGTCTGTGTGATACTAAGGCCCTGCTGATCAAGCTCATCAACCAAGCTGTGGAAATCTGAGGTGCTAGAGGGTTAGGGTGACATGGGGTTGGGTAGGCAATAGGCCTTTTCTTGCTCTAGAGAGGATAGAAAGTCCTGGGTTTGCATCTTTGTGCCACGACAACATGGCAAATCTGGCTGCAGCAGCCCATGAGATTTTTCTTTTCAGGGAGCACAAGGCAACCATGAAGCACTTGTGGGTTTCCAGGGGCCTGGTGGAGTGTGCCCAGTACCCTGGCAGGAGGGTGGCCATACAACTATAGAGGACACCATGGAATAATGGCTGTTCTATGCCCAATGAACAGCTGAAATAATTCTGTGGCTAAAAAATACTATTTTTCTTCCACAAGTAGTTCCTTGAAAAGTAGATCATGTGCAGGCTCATTTACTGCAGCACTATCCTATGTGGATCCTCTGCTCTGTAATAATCTGAGGTGGTTTTGTAGCAGCAATAATGGAGAGTGCTTCTGCCTCTGCCTCTTCCCTTGATTTCCTGAAATAAAATGTGCTGTGCTAGATCAGTCTATGCTGAAGTCTTCTACCCTGCTACCAAACTTTGCTTTAAGTGGGTTAACATGATCAGACAACACTGGAGAATGGGGGCCAGGAGGAAACAACACAGGCAGGAAGCAGAAGCACCTGAGTATCCATCCTCTCCGGAAATGAGAGAAAAAACCTCCACTATGATGGCTCAATAGGATTGGTATTATTTCCTAGCCCTCAGATATTGTTTGTCGAACAAATGCAGTGTCAGTAGTTTCAGATTTGGACCTTTGCATATTTGCAGCTGGGCAACTGTAGAGAGATTTATGTGGAAACATTAATGAGAGTAGATAGAGAATGGACATCAAGCATGAAGTCTCACAGCTCTGAAACTGCATGGAGAGCCATATCAGACATCACAATCCCATCGGCTCTTGCTTGTTCTGGTACTTAGCTGTTGACATTGTACAGAAGCTGATATATAATTGAAGAAATTACATACTCTTAAAAATGGAAAAGGCATACCAATAAAAAGTGCTCAATAAAGTAGTGAGACTCCTAGAATGCCTCTTCCTTGCAGAAACAGGTTTGCAGGTAGCATTTGTGCTTTTACTCCAGGTCTCATGGCACTGGTCTTGTCGGATGAGATTGCATGGGGTTAAGCTGCCTCCAATAGCTGCGGACTGGCAGTTTATTCCCTCACTTGCTCAACAATGCCAGACCCACTATATGTCTGGGAGGCAAAGAATACAGTTAGACTAGACAAATGGAATAGGAACCAACAATAAAGTGAATCCTGTGCTGTCCTATACATTTTTTATTCATAATGCACATAAATCTCATAAGCTCATGGGAGAACTTTAGCATCTCCTTAAACTCCCATTTATTCTCCATTCTTCTCATTCTTTGCACTATTAAGAAAAAGATTTATTTTCTGAAAACTACTCTTAATCACTGTGCAAATAGCAATGGAACATTTATGCACAAAGTAATAAATAGATGATTTACATCTTAATATGAGACTGGAGATTCTTCTGACTTATTTGCATTTATCGTATCTAACACAGATGCTATTTTTATTCTCTAATAGTAATGTTAATTAAAGGATTTCATTATTCTTATTTAGATTTAGGGTTGGGTTTTTTTTCTCTGACACAGTGTGCATGGGACAGTTCTACAAGACAGGAAATCAGTATGTTCAACACTCCAAAATGCTTATCATAGAGAAAAAAAAAAAAAAAAAGTTGGGTTTAACTGGTCAAGGCAATAATCTGAATCTCTGAAAGATGCAGAGTAATGGAGAACATGGAAATGCATCTGTTATTATGCTGGATAGTGGAATAGCTAAAGGAATCAGTCATAGCTTTTGATGATAATGAGGACATAGTGAAGGAAGAGGATGGTCAGTGCCAGAGTTTATGTCCTTTGCCACAGAAAGGTAATATTGTCAATTCAAGCACCTCTGAATGTGGGAAAGTGGATTGTAAAGTCCTCTTAAAGTCGCTCTTCTCAGAGGAACAGAAGATGTTTTCTCTCTCTCTCCTGGTTATATCTGCCTCTATTATATTATACTGCCAAGGGCAGTATCTAGTCCTTGAAACTATTTATTTCTTGTGTGCAGAGGGAAACATTGAGCAATATTTTCATTGTTCCATTTTGCTCACACAGGTTGGGGTAATGCCAAGGAAAATATTCCTTTGGTCAAACTGAAAGTCTTATGGATCTTTGGTTCCTTTACAAGGACTGTAAGACTTGTTTAACATTTAATCCTTTAAGGTGTGTTTAATCTTCAGAAGCCTTCTGTCATGCCTTCTCCTCAGCCAATATATGCACATGCCTGCATACATATCAAATAAGCAGGATTATATATATGCACATATACATATAATTACCCTGATATATAAAATATATATATGCATGTAGACCCCCTCATCTGGGATTTGCCACCTACAAGGCATAAAACATAGACTGCATGGACTGCAATAATAGTTTTCTTTCCAAACAAGGACTAGGCTATATCTACATCCTTATGTTGCAGAAGAATCTTCCTGCAGGCCAGCGAGAAGTTCTGATTTCACTTGTGCTCTGCCTGAGAGTGTTACAAAAAGCCTTCCTGACTGGGCTACCATCATGAGTGGAGCCAAAGGGAATGCCTTGGGCTCTGTGGTCATGGCTGTTCACTGTGTTCACACCATTGTTCATAAACTGCTAGGAAATACACAGTACTGACTTAGCTCGGGGTAATTTGAGCATTTCTAATCATTTGTCTCAAGCCAGTTTTCTGTAGCTTTGCAGTTACAGTAACTGAACTCAGGGCCGCCTGAAAAAGAAATAATTGTTCTTTAAGATGCTATTTAGAAACAGATTTGTGTGTTCTTTGAACTATTAGTAATGGGCAGACTGAGACCCCCTGAGTTTAACCCAATGAACCCATGGCCAGCTAAAAGATGGAAAGCAGCGGTGCCTGGTTTTCACTCACACTGAACTAGCATCCACTGAAATTGCTCTGCAAATATCCTTAGTCCCCAAGGCTGTAGAGTCCAAAGCACTTCTACACCATCTTGGCTTCTTCTGAGGAATGGAAACTGGCCTGGGGATCCAAAAGTCCCAGGCTTGGCAACATGCTGGTATAAACAGGGACTACTTCAACATGAAGGAAATTGTCATTTCCTTAAATCCAAGATGGTGCATCAGCCAGTCTAAGATATGTGAACTGGTAAGCGGAACTTTTAACTAACAAATTGCTATGAACCCCTTTCTCCATTCATATCTGACAACTGAAAATGGGGTTGATTTTTTTCCCCCCATTTTCACATGTTCACTTTGTGATTAAATTTATAGCTGGCTGCAATATTTTAAATGCCATTTCCAGTCCCTGGTGTTAAACCAGTACATGGTCTCCTTCAACCCATTCAGTCAAAAGTGATGACATTTTAAGACTTTTTTTCATCTCCTTTATTTAAGAATGTATTTATTTGTTTGATTGTTTGTTTTCAATAGTGTCTCTAAACTGAAATAGCTCATGTTACATGTAGCAACACTGGGTGGGTTCTCAGCACAGCCTTCCTAGGTCACCTTAAATTACTACAGCTTTGGAGAAAATGGTGGGAGCACGTTGGGTCGTGCAGGAGTGCCCAGGACACCCACAGTAACACTTACTAACGCTTACTCTAGAGTCCAGGTTTGTACTGTGTTGCATACAGGCTCTGCACTGAAAATTCCCTGTTTATTTTTGGGTGTTAGTACCAGGCCCTTCAGGGGTAAGTAGCATATGTCATTTCTGTTGATGTCTGACTTTGCATTTACAATATGTGACACTATACTATTTATTTAATAAGATCGATCTACTTCCATTTAAGAAATCTTTTTATTCAGATCTGTAAAGGGAGATAATTGCTCAGTTCTACTGATTTTCTATTATTAAGGAAGAAAGTATTTAAAGATTTGAAGATACCCCTGCTGCACTCTTCAATGGCTTTACAATTTCTTCCTTGTATTTTTATTACTTCAGCATTGCACTAGCTTTCCTTCAGCTTTTGATGAAATCACCTCCTTGATGAAATCGCTGAAAAACAGGCTCTGGGAAAGTGCTTTATCTGAGATCCCAAAGACAAGTTTGTTCCAAAGATGTTCATGCTTTGCAGTCTACAAATTTAGACCTCTCTGATGATACTACAAAATCTTTGCAAATGCTCATATTGTTTTTCAAGGCTTTGGGTTACTTTGCTAGAGAGATGTTCCTTTGTGAATTAAGTGCTCTTTGAGGATAAAATGTTCATCAGAAGTCTTCAGAGTTACAATATCATAATTTTCATCATATTACTTTGAAAAGACAAAATTTATATAGTTTTTTAAAACATACTTTCCTAGGGCATATGTAACAAAGGACTTTTCCTGCCTCCTCATTGAACTTCATAGAAATTATGTACTGGAGCAAAGCACAGTCTCCAGCCAGCCCATTTTGGCTGGATATCTGAAATTAAAAACCTCTTCTGGATTTATTTTTGGCATCCTTTTGTATTGTTTTATATAACATTGTTTATATTGTTTATAAAACAATACATTTTTTTACTTTCCCCTCTCTTTGTACTTTCCTTATTATGCAGTGCTCACTTCAAATGATATCTGGGTAAATTGCAGATGTATAAATGGAGGCAATTAACAAAGTAAATAAGAATAAAACTAGTAGTGTCTAGTGGGACATACTAACAGTATGTAAATATATACACACACTCACATAGGTATATATAAACACATGCATATGTTTGAATATATGTGCAGGTATTTGTAAATTGAAAATATTTGTAAATATTGAAAATATTCCCAGCTTGAATAAGAAGAACAAATTCTGAAAGGAGCTGCTTATTACCTTTCACAGGAACAACCCCAGATGACCCTTCAGGATGGTCTGATAGATAAGAATTGCGAATGGCATTATGCAATTGGAGAAACAGGGCTACTGTGCCAAAAAATTGAATCCATTTAGTCATAAACACTATAGCTAAGTTGATGCAGGGTTTATCTAAAAAAGCCCAGCAGGTTTGGTGTAAAATGAAAGGCAGAATTTTAATTTGGATGGCAATTGTTTTTCAATAATGCTAATTTGTACTAAACATCCTGATTTACATAAGAAAACAAAGGCCAAATATTAGGCCAAGGAGCACAATCAAAGCTTGGGTTCAGCTATGGGAGAAAGCAGGCTGCTGGAACATAATTCATTAAAGCAATTTTTTTTAGCTTTTGCTGACTTTCAGTCCCTAAGAATTTTCCAGTGGAGGTGTGGGCACCTCTGTAACTAAATGTAACCCACTACACGCATACTTAATATCCTTAATTATCCCCCAGAGTTCTGGTGAAAGTAACTTGAGAGGCTCCAGGACCACAGGCTGAGAAAACTCTGTTCATTTCTTCCTCACTTTCTCCTTGTCTTTTGTTTCCAGTATGACATCTGTCTTCATCTTTGGGGTCACAAGAGCTTCTTATTCATCAGGTATTTGCCTGGATTTATCTACAGGCACTTTGTTGCTCTCATTTAATGGTTCTCTTTTGACCCATCTTGTAATACAGCTCCTGATGAAACAGGTGGGGTTACTTCTCTTGAAAAATTGACAGATTTTTCAGTCTGGTCCAAGTTAGGTCACTGCTCCTGGATTAGTTGACTTCTGGATTCATTTTGTGCTTGAGCCAGGAACTGAACTGATACCATTGATAGGAGAAAGTTTTCAGTGTGAGCTTGTGCATTTGGGTATATCTGTGTTGACAGTTATGCAAAGTCTCCCCAAGAAGAAGAAGAAGAAGCTCCCATCATTGCTAATGGACCCATGGCCCCATCTCTGCTCCTCCCCAGCCCTGCAGCTCCAGTTACCAGAAGCCCACTTCTCTCCAGTCTCATGGTCTAAACCATCACCTAAAGGCAGCCTACCAACAGATTTCTTGAACCTGTCTCTTACCACAGAAGAAAAAATGTAAAAAAGTAAACTTTCATCCTTTCCTTGAGAGTCATCTCAACTTTTTCTTTAATGAATAAAAAGAGAAATAATCTATAAAACAATATCCAAAATTATGTTACTACTATTTTAGTTAAATTCATCTGATGTAGGTGCAACCTACAGCTAATACCTATTCACAATAAAGTTGCTTAATTAATTTTCTTGAATTAAGAAACTGTAATACACATTTATTGAATTTATCAGTCTTGGTAGTGAATTAAATATACATACTATATAATCCTCATTTTCCAAGCTTATTTAGTAGAGATTTGAGTTTATCCTGCATCATTTATTGTACTACATCTTCACAACATTACATCATTGTCATCTATTAACATACTATCTGAAAGCCTAGAGTATACCTAACTTTTGATTATAATAACAATATTGGTTCCTTTTTTTGTCAAGATATCCTCTCACTTAAAGGAATGACTGGCTGTATACTTGCAGAGTGTATAGCCTATACACTTCCAGAATGTATAGCTGTACACTGGCTGTAGTTCACCTAGTCTGTACAAGAACTAGTCTAGCTGGGTTCCAAACTTGCCCCTAGCCAGGGCACTTTCTGTGCCATTTCCCAGCTCTCACAGCCCATTCAGTTTTACAGTGGTTAGGGGGGAATGGTTGTCACTTGAGGCACTGATTTCATTATTATGTAGGAAGGACAGGGGCTGATTTAGAGACCTAAAATTTGGATGGATGAAATCAGATGTAATGGCACCTGCTCCTGTGGTGTACCTTACCTCAGCCCCTGGCAGTAGCTGTGTTTGTCATTACCTAAAGTGGAGAACACATGCTCATTTATTTAATAAACATATGTATGAGTCCTCTGTGTGCTGAATAAATGGCACTCAGTAATTTGCCCATTCTTAAAGTAGCAAAGGAAGTTTTGATCTGTAGAGTTCCCACCCCATGGAGAAGGACATTATTCTTTTTCCTCCTTCCCAGGATCTCAGGGAGGAATGACATCACTTCTTCCTTGTAGCAATGTGGGCACAGTCAGTGCTCTGAGCAAACTGCAGCTGGATTACTGCAGCAAAAACCTTGTGGCTGAAAGAGTTTGAGATACAGAAATGCAGCCCCAAGTCCTCTCTTCTGCCCAGAATCCAGCACAGACATTCATTATTTCATTGCACTGAGCTATGATGCAGGTTTGTGAGAGAAAGAAAGAAAGTTTTAAAATCTCACCAAAATCCCAAGCACTCCTTTGCAGTCATGGAGAGGTTTCCACGCAGTTTCTTTTCCTTATTCAACTGTAACAGAAGAGAATTAATGTTCATAGTGATTTACTATCTCTGAAGAGTCATGTCCTTTTTATTTTTAAACCTAAGCAAAAAAAAGCTTCAAAGTGCAAATCCTTTAAAAAAATAGATCCCTGGCTCTAGCAAAATAAAAGTCAGACTTTCAAAAGAAAAGCAGATGTTTCCTTAAATTAATTGGACAAACACTTCCTGACATTGGCACATGGCAATGTCCTATAAATCACACTACTCTATTATTTTACCTTATCTTTGTACTTACTTCTTGGATCAAGGTTTAAATATATGATTTATATAATGAACCATTAAGATTTTGTAACCTTGTTGTGCTCTACCATTCTTGCTTATTAAACAGTAATAAAATTAGCCAAAGGGAGCTGAGGTTATGCTGGTAACTATGTCAAAGAAAAAGAGTTGCTGAGAGGCCCATTTCTTGCTCAGGCTACATGTCCTTTTCCCACTGGCAATCACAGACTGCACTGTGGCCCCAAAGACTGTTTGCTATTTCTTTTTCACACATGCCTATGCAGGAACATGGATTCTCTAGAGTAGGCTTTACTTTGCCCCTGGCCTTTTAGGCATTCTTTCAAAACCTATTCTTGCAATAGTAACCAATTAAACTAGTTACTAAGAAAGAAGCATGTTTCAGCACTTACGTTAATTGAACTGTTACAAACTAAATATGATTCCAAATTGTTTCTGTATTCCAAATCACTTCATGCATGCAGATAAAATGAAAAAATTACTAAATCGTTTTGAAATGTGCAAATCAGGCATACAATACTGACATTTAGATCTGTGACCTGATCACAATGTAGTAAGTACCTCTGAAAACTTTGCAGATTTTAAAGCTGTCATATGAAACCCTTGAACCACTGCCTGATGTGATATTCAATAAGTGGAAGTCAGGCTGCAATCAAATTGTGGAACTGTCTGCATCAGGGTTTTACTACCAATTTACCCAGAAAATAATCTTTCCCTGATTCATTTCACGGGCCAAGTAAGAAAGGAGAAATGACTTAATGTATAAAACACATGCTTTATTCTTTGGGACCTTGGTTTGAGTTCAATTTGTGGTCCTAACTAAAATGAGCAGCTCAATCCCCAATGAACAGTAGTCCATATCACTGAACTACCACACACGATTAGGCACAATTGGCTGTCTATGCTTAGGAGAAGTTGAAGAGTGATTTAGCATGGAAACTAAATCACTTCTTTCATCTGTAAAGTGGAGTGGCCCTTTCTGGGACTCTGCGACCAAAAAAATACACAAACCATATTGTTTCTTTTTTTCAGCATTTCTTCAGTACAATAAAAACAAGGGATAGGAAAAGACTCATTCTCTTGTAATAAAAGCCATATGGCAGCCCTAATTTGCAGCTATTCTCTTTTATTAAGAAATTAGTAACTACCATAACTGGCAGAGTGATGGTGAAAATACTGGTACATGGAACAAATGGATGCTGCTAAAAAGAGAAGGGGGAAAAATATGTCAAAGGAGAAAAGCAATGATATTGGAAGCTGGCAAAAGCTTTTCTCTCTGAATCCTGGAGCAGGAGAAATGCTTGCTGGGTAATGCATCCATCTAGTTACATGTCATACATGACCACACTATTGAAGGATTTAACTGTCCTGGGATTTAAACCTGTCACTACTGGGATAAGCTTCACTTGTACACAACAGAGTAGTGTAAACTATTTTGCCAGTGGTAGAGTGGTGAAGCTGTAGCAGAGAAGTGATTTGAGAATACCAAGGCTTGCACAGGAGCATGGGAAGGAGAGGGAATAGCTGGATGGGCTGTGTGGGCACAACAAGCTCAGTGAGGGGTGAAGGGAGATGCAGAACCACTAAACAGGGGATTAGAGGGAAGCTGAAGGGGAAAAAAGGAACCTACATCAGGGTGGTGTAAAGAGAGATTAAATTAAGTCACTGAATCTATTTCACAATACTCCATCAGAGGATATTGTGAGTAAGTCCTACGGAAAAGAGAGATTTAGTTTCTGTACCTAGAACCTTCCTAAAACATGAGGCTCAGAGTAAGACTCTACTATAATATTAGGTATTAACAGGCTCTATGAAGTACTGGAAAGGTCTTAAGTGTGGTGCTCCACTTTGAGAAATGGGACTTGGTAGCTTGGCAGTGGGATGCACAGGCATGGCATTCAGCACCTGAGTGGTGCAGCCAGGGTGATCTCCTGGGCATTCCTGTAGAACAGCTGTCCATGGCATACAGACAGGAGGCAAAGAGGGCAGTGGAGTAAACTCTCAGCCCTTACACTGCAAACTTCTGTTCAACTCTGTTACTAACATTAGACCTCAAATTCACAAGCTTTTATTTTTAACTGTGATTTTTTTTTCTCAGGAATTCCATTAATTTTCATTATGAACTATACTTGCCTCTTTCATCTCATGAAGAAAAGACTATGACTGCAGGTACGTGACAGTTTTCCCTTTTTAGTTGCTGGAAATAAGTTAATAAATGCAGTCACAATCCAGGATACCATTCTCATTCCTTATTGATACCAACTATACTCTAACAATGAATTTCAAAGTGCTGCTGATGTAAACTCTACCTGAAGCCTGTTTGATCTCAGATAAGCATCTTCATCCCATTCTTCATTTCAAGAAAAGAAAATCTTACTGCACAGAAACATATTCATGTACTTTGGGTTCAGTTCAAGATAAGCTGTGCTTTGCAGAAAACCTAATTAATATCAATCACAAGGAAAACAGAAATTGGAAGGAAATGTTCTTTCATTTTTTGATAAACAGATCACCTATGATATAGACACAAATGGACATACCAATTTGCTTTATTGTGAAAGTATCTCCCTGCAGGGAGGATTTTTTAAGGAATAAAGAGGTAGTTGCACTTTTGCTCTTGTGTACATGACAGTAACTTTGTTCTGTTAAATTAAAGTTGAATAGTGCAAATCAGACCAGAATTACATCCTGCGAATGTGGGTTTAGTGGCATTTAAAAGAGTGTTTACTCCCAACTCTCAAAATAATAATTATTAATTATAACTCATAAATACATCTTTTAATGTTCCTATAATGCATTCAGGCATTTCTTTTCTCCTTTATCTTACCCCCTGCCAAAGGGAAAGCCACAGCTTACGACCTAAGAGACCTTATGGGCTTAGAATAGAACCTTTAGTGATAAATATTCATAGTTGGAAAAATCTTGCAAAATCAGAGCAGCCAACTTCTGTCACAGGTCTGCATCACATAATAACATTTCAACTGACCTTTAAGGAATTTTGCTATTGACCAGCACTCTTTCCCATCCATGAATTTCAGTCTTGGAGGCAGCCATATAGCACTGGCTATGTAGCTACTTCCAAATGAACGTAGGAGTTAGTTTAGATCTGATTAATAAAATTTTCATGCACAAAGCAGAGTTCTGCTCTTATGAGTGCTCTAGGTCATATTGTGAAAGGGAGGGTTTGGTGGAAAGGTCACTAATCTTTAGAGAAGTCTCTATCTTGACTATCAATCCACCTTTAAAGTCCTTGATGTCAACATTTCAAGTGACAGTGTGGTATATACCAAGCTTGTGAAGAGATACAAGCATCAGACAGTTTTGCTTCATCATGGCATTGATTCAACAGTGAATTTATGTATGTGGAATATCATTCTATTTGGCCCCAAGTGAATATTTTAAAAAAAGATAAATATTCCATTTTATTACTTCCTTTGATCTTCCCAGTACTTTCAGCTTTGCTCTAGCTTGCTCTCATCTGTCTTTGTATGATGCAACATTTTTAGCTGCAACATTTAGAGTTTGCCCAACACAAGACTATCCAAAAACCCAAAAAACCAACCAAAGGACTCAGCTGTTAATTAACTAAATGTTTAAAGGAAAGGCCAGAACAATGGATCATTAGAATGGCTGGTACAGGATAGCTGAGGAAGCCCCTCTTTTTCCTCTTAACATCTATGTGCACACATTCTTTAATGTATTTCGGATAATGTCCCTTCACATCCTCTCCTTTCCTCGTGTAGTGATATGCTATGTTTGCCTTTATTTATTTATCTTTGGCATCTTTGAGAATTATTTATCTTTGGCATCCTGTGGCACTACTGGGGGAGCTTCTGATGCAATGGGTCATTTTAAGGACACAGAATCTGTGGCCCATGCTGAAAGGACCAATATTTTTATTTCAAGAGGAAAAAGTAAGAGGAAATAAAAGGGTTGGAAAAGCTTCCCTCAACAGCTTTGAAGGAGATATGAACATGAAGAACAGAAAGCATTGGCTAAAGATGAAGCTCCAGACCTTGGACTTATTCCTGATACAGCATGTGTTCACTGCTATTTAGCTACTGGTCTGTAAGCTCTTGGTGGTCCATACAAACAATTCTTGTCATTGCTTGTTGGCAGGTGCCACTAGCAGCCTGTAAGCCAGTCCTTAGATATTTCTGAATATCAATGCATCTCTAATGAAAAAAAAAAATACTAAGAGCTGCCACACTAGGTAATCCTTCTTTTTCCTGCCTTTTATTTTCATTTCTTAGTGTTTATCTGCACTGACATTAAGATATAACCTACCCAGTCTACCTTTAACTGCAGAGCCTGCCTAGCAGTCCAGCTGCATCAATGCCATTTTACTGTCAAAATACATCCTCATATACTTGTTTCCTTGAACCCCTGTCCACATATTTTCTGCTGAATCTTCCCTACCTGAAAGATAGCTGGGGTATACCTGTGTGGTATATCTGTAATAATAAACCTTAGCTACAGCATGGACCTACTTCACAGAATGCATTTGGGTATTGTATTAAGCTGTAAATAATATGGGAAGTATTCAGAGGGATGGATTTATGTTGCTATTTTTCAACTAACGGTGGCTTTGAGGCCTAGTATATGTATCTGTCAAAATAATACACACAGCTCTGCGGTTAACTATTTAGAGAGGATTAAAGTTTAGCTCCTAATAAGATGTTCTCTCTGATGCTTTTGCATTTGCTACCTAATACCATGAAAAAAGTCTGTACAAATTATAAAGAGAATGTAGTAATTCATGCAGATCCAAAATATTCTGTTCAAAGGTAGATATAGTGAAAATCCGGGATAGAAAAAGCAGTCCAAACAAAAGAATTTCTTGCACATTGTAAGAAGGAAAATGGAAACAAACCTTTATTGAAGTTTGGGAATGATTTAGACACATTTCTTGATTTTGGCTGGGTTTCTGTAAGGCAAAAGAACCATAAAACTGCTGTAGTAGAACTCACATTTCTACTAGCACTTCAGATGAAACCCTCCTGCCCTGTCAGAAAACTCAATAAGCTATTGAAAGAGAAAAGTCTTTTTGAGGATTTTGACTACATAAAAGCCACAAGGTATCAGTATGAAATTTACAGGTAAGTATTTCAATTTGCTATTTTTTTAAAATTTTTCTCTCCATTATTTTGAATGTTTATCGTCCTCAGTCTCCTTTTGGCAGCATGTCATTCTTTGAATAAGGGAAAGCAGATACTACATGGCTACTCCTCTGCAGCTGTGTTTCTAAGTTAGCTGCTCTTTATTTTCTAATTGGGAACCATGCAAGCATATGGGCTCACCACTGGTAAAAAATATCATTCTGCACATATCCACTGAATAACTAAGATTTTGGAAGCAATAACCACTTCATTAAAAATAAAATTGAAACAGTGAAATGGCATTTAAAATTAGAAAGATGACTTTATTTTTGTCTTTAAAATAAAGACAAAAAAATTGTAAAAGTTGTAGAACATCACAGGTTTCTGGACATGTTCTTCCAGTTGAAATCATAGACATGCTGTAATCTTAAAGCTAGGATATATTAAAAGCTAAAAAAAAAAATAAACTAGCTAATAGTAAAGTCAGGTGAGCAAATTATTTCCTACTTAAATAAATCCCAGAAAAGTGGCAACTGAACTAAGGACTGTCACTGCCTTACAAATACTAGAAGCCAAAAAAGAGGAGTTTGTTGCTTCAAACATGAATTTGGCATATCATAAACTTTATAGAAGAATGATAATTAGAATTTTAGCATCATGGACTCATTTAGATTGAAAAATACTTTCAGCATCATTGAGTCCAACTGTAAACCCAACACTGCCAGGCCCACTGCTAGATGTTTCCCCAAGTGCCACACCTACATGTCTTTTAAATATCTCTAGCAGTGGTGACTCAACCACTTCCCTGGGCAGCCTGATCCAATGTTTGTTGACCCTTTCCATGAAGCAATTTTGCCTGATGTCCAATCTAAACCTCCCCTGGTGCAATCTGAGGCCATTTCCTCTCATCCTGTTGTTACCTGGGAGCAGAGACTCACCCCCACCTGGCTAAAACCTCCCTTCAGGTAGTTGTAGAGAGTGATAAGGTCTTCCCTGAGCCTCCTTTTCTCCAGCCTAAACAAACCCAAATCCCTCAGCTGCTCCTCATAAGACTTGTGCTCCAACTATATATTGTTAGGGGGCAAAGTCTGCAGGAAAGATAAAGCATTTTCTGGAGAGCAAGTAGGGGTACAGCATGTGACAGCATTCAAAAGAGTTAAATTTTTTGATTAATTTAAGCTTATCAACAGATAGTATGGATTCTGTGCAGATATTTACCCTGCACCAACACAGAAAAATGCCTGCACTGCCTGTTGACATCAGCCACCTGTTCAAGTTAGTTATAATACCTCATTGTGACAAACAGCAAGATCCAAGAGGCTATTATGAGAGGATACTTCAGTAGTAAATTAGGATGTAAATTAAGATGTCACAGACACAATATGATGCCAAGGTTAAGTTTTTTGATGTAATGAATGATTGTTTAGTTGAGAGAAAGCCAGACATCCCAGAGGAGAAAAGCAGCTCTGTACTACCATAAGATCTGGTTCAAAATTTTGGTACCAGTAAACCAGCACAGAAGCCTCTAATGTACCTATATTCAAAAACCTCATTTGAACTGCAAAATGCAACAGAAAGTGAATATTAAAAGTGAATATTTAAAAAGTGGAAACCTCACATTTTTCTCATTTAGCCTTTTCCTATTTTAACCATGAATGCAGCATTAGGAACTCTTCCTGCACTTGTAAGCATCGGCTCCAGGTGAGCTTTGACTTTCCTAACACCATCTTTATGCTCACAGACATTTCATAGTCCTTCCATAGACTGAGAAACAAAGAGAAATAAGAAAAAAGCAGGGTTCACAAGTGAATCTGTGTCAAAAAGGGAAAATTGCCTATGATTAATAGGCATAAAAAGCTCTAGAAATTAACTTAAATTTGCTGAGGATTTTAAGCTATTCAGTTTAAGGAAGACCAGAATAATGGCAGACTGTTGCCAAGGGATTCTACTGAGTCAATTCCACCCAGCAATAAAATTACAGATATATTTGAAGTTTATAAATGCAATTTGACATGTGTTTCAAAAAATATCTAGACATTATATTCATAATGTTAGCTCAATTCTCTGTGCTGGTTGAACAAATGAGATGGATGGCAGGAAGCACTAAAAGGAAGACAGTAGCAGCAAACTTCTTTATATCATTGTTTAAACTACTGTGACCACAGCTTTAATATTACACACTGTTCTCTGGTCTCAGTTTTGAAAATATTAAAAAGGATGGAAAAAGAAAAGATTATGGGACAACCAATGTCTGCATGAAAAATGGCTAAAATTGGCAATAACAGTTTAGCCTGGAGACCTAATGAGGACAGATGTGATGGATATGAAGAAAAATAAATGGAAAGAGGAGACAGGTAGAAAATTATTATTCACTGAGTAATATAATACCAAAATAAAGGACATAAAATCTAACTGTCTAGGATGTCTCAGACACAAAAAGAGGAAATGTTGGGATGCTGTGAACAGTCAAACTATGGACTTCATTGTCACAGGTGGTCCATGTGGTTACTGCCAAATTTTGCATATATTCAGAAAGCATCTGACAAACTTATGGAAAGAAATCATCCAGAGTAGTTTTGAAAAGTCCAAGCTGCAGGTCACTAGAAGGTGAATGACTTTACCACAGGGAAACACCACTGTCTAGATATTTGTATTTAGCTTATCCTGTCCTGACACTCCTCACCAGGTTTTATATTATATATTACACCCAGGGCACACACATATGCAGAGGATGTGATCAGCTCTGTGTTTCTTTGTGGTGCCCTTATTCCATGGAACAGGAGCTGTGCTCAGTCTTTTCAGTTGGCCCTAGTTGGTCCATTGTGCCATGGAAGCATCCACTGATCTTATAAGCTGAAAGAGGCTAAATCAGGCACTAGGATAAAGAAAGATGTGTCCCTAATGGGCATTGGACTGTCCGTCTTGAAATCATCCCAGGAGTGCCAAATATATGGCTGGAGAGAAACAGAAATAAATAATAGAGGGAAATTAGTTTTCAATTGCTCATTTAGAATTGCTAGTTTCAATCAATGACAATTTTAAGGCATTAAACACATTCCAGAGTAACTTGTCAAAAAACCGCACCCTGCAATTGCTGACATTCTCTGAGGTTTTTTAATAAGATCAGGGTCAGTGATGGGAAATAAGCGGGAAGATGAATAGGATGTCAAAATTAAATTGAGTTCCAGAAGAGTTATCTTAAGTTCCCAGAAAAATAGAAACTCATGAAACTTTGTCTGAAACGAAGTGGGAAATGTGTGTTTTAGCTTAGAAGGAACAAGAAGGCTGATGACTGTCTTTAGCAGTAATAACAACCCATGCTATTTTAGCAGCTTGAAAAACAACCTCGTCCTTTGAAATCTGAAACAGAGAAGGTTCTACTTACTTTAAATCCTAATGATTTCTGGTGCATCAGGCTCTTTCATTTTTATACAGGGAACCCAGATTAATTGTTTCAACCATCTGACTATCCATTACAATCAGAGGATGTACTTCTTGTTAAAGTATCAGAACTGTTGAATAAAATACCATTTTAACAACCCATATGTCTGTGTTTTTGTTTTGTTCTCTTTTGCTAGATGTTGTGGCACTTAATCTTCTGGAGTGTAAGTACACTATTGGCCAGGCTGTTATTAATCATCATTGTTGTCAATTAACAAAAATCCAGTGAAAGAAAACAATTGAATACCTAGTACTACAGAGCAGCTCCTCTTTCAGAATGACCACAGTGAATAATAATATTACTTTTATTTTGGAATTTGTCTCTGCATTTATAAATCCTGTCCTGGTCTGTGGTCTCACAACATATTTGCACCATCGTTTAAAATACCATTTCTTCTTCCTCCTTGGGATCAAGGAGGCAGGATAGTGAGTTTGAATATGAACATTAAAAGTGTCATTAAAAATTACTCTTTTCCAACCTAAACCATGCCATGGGTTCATCACAGCAAAACAGGTTTTCTCTAGTTGTCTGCAGATGACAATCTAGAGTTTTAAGGAGCTTGAAACAAAGAAAGAGAATATTTGAAGGCAAGGTTAAGTTAAAAAAAAAAGGCTTGAGAAGCAGGGAGTCACACAGGAATAGATTTAGTTAAGGACTTCCAAGATAACAGAAACACTGGAGAAAGTGAAAGAAATAAAGCACAGCATTTAAAAGACTCGCTCTGAGTAATGCATTCCAGCAAGAGAAACCTGGAACTCAAAGGTAAGTAAGATTTTTGGAATTCTGAGGAAGAGGGTAGAGATGTTGAATGTTTTCCATAAAGCTATGCATCTCTTGGTCTGTGTAAAATACATAAAAATCATGTGGTGAGTACTGTCTATTTGCTTCCAATAGCTTGAAGTCTTTAGACTAAAAGTGAAATGACCTTCAAGAACAAAGGTATGGGAAGGGAGGTTTTTAATCAGTTTAAGAGGTCTCTTTTGTAAGACTGTCTCCTATTTTCAAGTAAAGCAAGAAACCCATAATATTCTATCTAACAGAATGAATTAGACCCAGAAATGATGGCTGGAGGCAATCCAGGCACAAAGGAAAGCTTACAAATCCAGAGACCCAACTTGGAGGTACATCGTAGCAGACCAGTAGAATCCAATGAAGTGACTGGATGAGCTTCATAAAAAAAACATTTGAGTTCATTTCTTAACAATATAAATGCTAGGTCTTTTATTCCTTCTGCCACATTCCAACTACTGGCTTGACTGCAGTGCTGCTATAAGTACCTAGTGGATTGGTTTTATAGTTACATTTATATATATCAAATTAGTGCTGTTTTCTCCCCTGCAAACTTGGGATTTTAATTTAGATTCTGCTCTTAGCTGAAAACCAGCACTTTAATGTCTCTTTAATCTACACTACAGTCTCTTAACTAAATGTCAATTCACACCTTCTTGGTTCTCCAATAAGGTGTTCTTGCCTTACTACTCTCTAAAAAGCACTGTTGTAGGGACTTACGGCATCATTAGTTTCTATGCTTAAACATGGAAAATGATATATAAGAACTAGCTTTATCATTCTTAATGTTTTCATATGCTTGCAGGGAACTGAAAGCCCAAAGGGGATAGAAATAAAAATGGAAATGTAGCAGCATTGTACTAATATAGCAGTGGCTGTGAGAGAATGAATATTATGCTCTTGAGCTCAAGGAACGCTGATGCAGGAAAAGATTGACTCATCTGAACTCAGAAACCAGAGACCACCTACAAGAACATGCTGGACATGAAGGAAAGGCTGGACACACTCGTTATGCCTTCTTATATCTCTGAACTAGAATCCCAGGACACGGGGCTATTTGATAATGCAGAACAACTTGGATGTACCAGGCTATATGACATGAGGGGGGTAGGGGGGCCATGTGTGTCAAGTGTGTGATGGATGTGAGTCCTTGTGTGTCCTGTCCCACAATGAGGGACTGGGGGTGGGTAGGGCTGCTGGTGAGAAATGCATGAGGGCAAGGGTGCAGATTCATCCACGATCATTCTGGTCACTGACTGCAGCATGCAGTCCTCCGTTTTCCCATGGAATGGGCCACTTCTCTTCTCTTCCAGACTGAATGCAATGACACAGTGACAACTGTGCAGATTTTTATATATATATATATATATATAAAAATATATATGTGAATGAGTCTCTGAATCACAGCTGTAGGCACCAGGCTGTTACACTTGGTGTTTACTCTAGGCCTGATGGAAGAAAGTATTAAAATGACTGATAAGTTTTCTGTGGTAACAGTTTTTAAGGAAAAGTTAGATATTCTGGGTCACAGTGCGGGAAGTTTATTTACTTCAGTAATTTAAAACCTAATGACTTTCATGGTTAATCCTGTTTCCTTTGCTGCTGCCTTATCTCTTTTGATAATGATGTAAGCTTGAATGCAAGTGTGAAGGGCATAGGTTTATACCTGGAAAATCACTCTATTTGATCATGCAGATCTGTCTCACAAAGACCTGAAACCTTGTGAGGGGCTATGTGCTACATTTATTACAGTGACAACACCCATTTCTTTCCTGATGTTCTCATTGAAAATGAAAATTGCCTGCTCCAAGTCCTAGAAATACATAATTTTCTGTATATTTCTTTCCCCTTACTTACTTCAATCTCTTCTTCTAATCTAACTCAGCATTACATGTATCAGCACTGGTGACAACTCAAGCAAGTGAATTTAGAGTGGTTCACTTCACTGAAGGCCTGACTCCTTTGCTGTTGGTATCAGAGACAAAATTCAATTATTTCATTAGTGCACAGAATCTGCTAAATAACTAAAGTTAGAAAACAGGGAACAGGAATGGCCAAACTTTTGGAAGAAATAATTCAAGCTGCCAGATTACAAATTTAAAAGGAAGTCCCAAGAAGAGTAGATAACTATGGAGAAAACTGAAGTTTTGCAGTGTAGGTATATATTGATTTCCTAGGAAGTGTTCTCAGTGAAACACTGGTGGGATGAAGAGTTTCTCCACATTTCAGTATTCTCTTTGGCTTGTGAATGTCAAGGGCAATTTGTATTTCTTTCTGGAACTGAGATGTCCTCAGAAGTAGCTGAGCCATATGACACAACCATGACTCATTTCTTGACTCAGCTGAGTTCAGAAAGAATAATGGAGGAGGATTGATAAAGCTTGGGCACATAACAGCTCACAATTTCAGGCAGTTTGTTTGGTCTCTAAATGAAGTGGGCAAAATTCTGAATCTCAAAGAAAAAGTAGAATATGATAGCAACTTGAAAAAACACTGCAAACCCAAAATTTCTCTGTAAAGCTGTAAATTTAAGGAAAGAAGATTAATATTTCATCCACTTACTAGCTTGCATGTAAATGAACAGAATTCCATTTTTTGTTTTGTATTGTATTGCTTCTCTATTGAATTAAGTCTTTGTCCCATTTAAAAGCCCCATCTTGTTCTGTCAATCTCTGAAGCAGCTATTCAGCAGCCAACCAACACAACAGAAATTGCCTATGCTGAATTTTCTTTTCCATTTTTGCATTGTATCCTAGTCTTTTATTATAATGGCACTGCCAGCAGAACTATAGTCAAGCGTGTGTCAATATTTCTATGCCAAACACTGTTTTATTAGTAGATGTTTGTAACAAGACCATTCTAATTTGTATAATCAAGATGAAGCTAAATACAATTATTCTCCATCCTGACACTAATTTTCTCTAAAAATATGCTTTTTTTCTCAATCTCTTTTAAAAGATGGACAATCAATAGGTTAAAAAGCACTGAGGTTGAAAATTCCATATTGCTGGTTATTCCTCCTCAGGTAGAAAGAGACAAGAAAGAGCATAAGAGACCATGTAAGTATTTAACTCGTGTTTTGATACAATATGCTGGAAACCAAGGCAGTCCTTCTCATGGCTGAAAGAATGATTTTTCTTCAGAATGTTTATTTTGACCTTGGTCTACAAAGTAAGAGACTATTTGAAGCTGCAGATGTATTTTATCTTTCATTTAAATAAATATGTATGTAATTTGTATTTTCCATTGCACACTGCTTTGTCATTTTGGGTTTTTTCCCTTTTTCCTCCTCTTGAGTGCAGAGAACACTAACAATACTTGTGTCTATGCCATGGCTATTTTCAGGAAAAGTGTTTGCTACTGACCACAGCTACGAGTGTGAAAGGAAAAGATAAGCTAGTAGGAAGCATTGCTTCATTTGCATACTATTTTTAGTACAGACCAATTCTTTCATCTTTGTAATAACTTCACTTCTTGCACAAGGTGAACTAAAAATAGAACTTGTTTCTCCCCTGGTAGTATAAGGCAACAAACTGTACTGCAGATGTCCAGCTTTCAGATCTGCTGAGTTTTGAAGTCCAGAGCTTTTGACATTTACAGACTCATAGGCTCTCTTAAAATAGTCTTGAAAGTTCAACCAATGACCAAAAGATTGTTTGAATTCCACCTAATACCATGGTAGATTTTCATATAACCAGTCATTTCTTTCAATATTGGTGTTAGTAATCTGAGGTAAATAATTATTATGGTTTTAGCTTACAATGATGCCAACAGATGTGAGCCTAACCATGTAGGGCTACAAGAGCTCTCGATCGTTCTCTCTTTTGTCTCCTTGTCCCTCTTCTGTACCCAGCTGCATTCATCCTGACCTCTCCCTTCCACTGGGTCAGGTGGGTTTTGGTCTTTCCTGTGGATGGATTCATCCACTAACAGGTAAGGCATATAACTCCATTACTTAGTCTTTTAGTGAGCTGAGTCTGTTCAGACAAGCTCTGGTGGTAAATGCTGGCCACACACAGCCAGGAGCCTCAAGACAGAAGGGGGGGGTGTGTGTGTCTAGGGAGGATCTCCCCTTTCTGCTGGTCATACATTGAGAGTCTGTCTAACACTATTCCAACGAGCTGTACCCTGTGTAATTTGCAATATAGCAAAAGCAATATATCAATATAGCAAAATTTGCAATACAGCAAAAGCTCCTGCAATTTACCCTACATGCTGCACCAGAATTGAGGCTCAGTGATTTTCTGTGCTGATTATTTGAAATATTTTCTTGCTCAACATTATAGTTAAAGTTCATAGCCTGCTTGTGGTAGTGGCTTGTTGGTATTGCTTCCCAGGGGAGCACTAGGGCTGTTGGATTATCACCATGCCATGCAAGCTGGATGATACAGTTGATGCTGCTCCTGCACCCACATAGCTTAGCATCACATGCTAAGAACACTTACAGGCAGCTTGTTATAAAGCACTCAAATGGCTGCTCAAATCCATGAGCTGAAGGAGCTCATTAGATCTGCCAGACTAAAGATTCACTGTTGGAACTTTTTTAAGCGGGCAGAAGAGGAACAGTCTTATCCATGAAATTTTACCTCTGGATAAATGCATATCAGGTGAAATTTGTATTTATTAATATTTTTTATCTGAATTTTGCAATAAAAATCCCCAAATGAATAAGAGTATCAGCTCCTGTTCACAGACTTGCTCTTTCTACTTTCCCGTGATAGTAAATCTGACGCCTGCTAAGAGGTGAAAATGCTTTTCATGCAATAAGAGATGCCTTAAAATCTTTTAACTTCTTTTTTGATGGATTGGTGCAGCCATTTGGGTATACATATAGTGGAAGTTTCATTTACATTTTTAATTCATAATGTTATGTGATTTTTTAGTATATGTTGTTGCTTTACCACAAATAAATAAATAAAGCACTCACTTTGGCACACCGATGAGAATGAATCATCCCAGTCCCCTGATGTGATGATGTGACTCTTTTCTGCACCTGTTGCTATACAACCTTATTTTCTTGACCATGGGTGTCTTGAAATGTACCTCACTTTCTGGGTGACAATTTTCCAGAATTACAGTTTGCATAAAATAAGGAAACAACTTTAAACCATGAAAAGTTTCCTATTTTTGACTTTGTGTCTTTCTTTATGGCAGTTCTGAAATACATCTCAGTCTATGAAGATATTTATTCAACACAATCTTCCTCTCCAGGTTTTGTTCCTTCTTTCTCCAAGAAACAAACTCAGAGTTTGTGCATGGGTTCATGCAGTAAAACACAGATCTGTGGTAGTTTGTGATTTCTGCTGGTCCGTGATTTCTGTGTTCATATTTCTCAGTGGGGTTGTCATGTTCTGCCATTTCCTAAGAAAGTGATTAAAAGAGCAGGGTGCATGGCACAAGGTCGTGGTGTTCCCTGCAGGCTTGACAGTGCAAAACATTACCGAAATACCAAACAGCATCCATACCATCTGTAAAGCTTTACCTTTTACAAGCAGTTGTTTGATTTGTGTTTATTAATATTTCCAGTTGTCTCGTACAATCTTCTTTAATGCTTAATGTCTCAGTAAATATGATTATCTTTCAAGGAGTTGTGGTCCTCTCTTTTAAATCAACATTCAATAGTATATTGTTTTAACTGTTTATTGCTGCTTGGTAAATCCAATCAATCAATCAAGCACTGTCTCTATTCTGTCATTGTACTTTATTCCAGTGGAAAAGTTTAAGTACACATTATTTTTGGGTTGAAAATTTGAGAATATAAGCTCTACAGAAGCAGCCAATTGATTGAAATGGTGGAATGCTCTGCAATAGAAGAGTTTTTCCCAGAAAAAACCTGCTAGTCCTAAAATCACAAAATACATAAATAAAAAAAATAAAAAGGAAGTAAATTAATTAAATTAATGATCACACAATTACAATAATGGAAAGATAAAAAACTAATCAGACATGAAGAACAGCTTGTATAAACATTAACTAGGCTATGGTTAACCATTCCTTAACCCTGACTTAAGAGATCCATTATGGGATTCATGGCAGACAGTTAACTAATGCCTAAACCATTCCACAGTAATTTAAAGCTGTGGTAAATGGCATCACTCAACAAAGCAATCACTCTCAGTTCCAACAGCTATTTTTAACTGGTATGAAGTTATGCTAACTCTCTCTGCCCTTTCCCTGCCTAAACTCCACAGGCTAAGTTGTCTTCACTAGCTGTCCTGTTACTGAAGCCCAGGCCAATGACGTTGATTGTTTGGGGTTCTTTTCCTGGAAAAAAAAAATTACACTGAAGAGCAGCGTCAAATGAATTTGGAGGAATCTCCCTTGGCTGAAGATGCATTTAATCTCTTTATAAATATATTTATTTCCTCACCATCAATTATTTTTACTTTAAATGTTGTTCAAAAACTGTGTATTGTAAAGACCCATCTAACAGCTAGTAGCTATCCAGCTAATTTTTTTTTCTGCATTCTCACTGACTAATGATCAGTCAAACTGGGGGAAGGAGCCGAGTTTACACAAAAGGTAAAAATTGACGGAAGTGAATATGTCCCTACTGAGTGTTGAAGAGGTACTGGCAGGAAGGAGTGAGGTTACTTCTGGAAGGTTATGTGGCTAAAAAAAACAAGGCTCTGTATTTGTTTAGTATTTTTACTTCTAAATTGCGGATCAAAAGTGGCAGTGAACTAAAAATTATGCTGGTGACACAATGCTGGGTAGCACTGCCTGTGTAGAGGAGGATCAAAATACCATGTGAATGAGATGGATAACTAAGGACTGAAGTAAAAAGAAATGGAAAAAATTTAATAGCAAAAAGTTCAAGGTCATGCAGTCACAGCTCAACAGGAATTTCTGCCAAGGACTGTCAGCCTATATTTTGGAAACAACTGAAGAGAAGGAAAAGACTTGGGGCTATTCTCTGGCTACTGGTGAGTAGGAAAATGAAATTCCTTCTGTGTTTTGTTTGTTAGTAATTCCTCTTTCTGTCCCTCTTTTCCCATGTCTCACAAGGCACACATTCCTGTCTCCACACCACAGATTACTGCTTTCTCTCTGGTAGTGATGCAGCAGGATCACTCAACAGGAACACTCTGAAAAGTATGTGAGGAAAAGAGTTGGAAGCTGTTTGAGGTGAAGTAATTGCAAAATGTCAGTGCATATATGGAGGCCATGTCATGGCGGGTGTGTGCACAGCCCTGGTAAAACATGCTTGAGAAAGATTAATGCAAAGTGGAAGAGGTACCAGGTCAGTAAGTTGGGGGCTCTATTCCAGAACCATCTGTCTGATGGGAAAAAATATCTGTTATTGTCAGACTGGAGATTGATTTGCTATGAAAAATTGTTTGCTGTGAAGCCTGTAATAGCAGGGACATGAACTGTGTCTTAGGAGGCTTTCAGTCTTATGTTCCTGGGCAGCAGCAAGTATCTGATGTAGGCAACATGCAGAGGACTGACCTGTAACAAGTACCTAAAAAGACCATTTGTGCTTTAAAAATTTAGAATAGTTTTTTGCTTTCAAACACATACATTTTTCTGCAGACATTGTTTTATGAAGTCCAGGGAACAAGAACTGACTTTGTGAGAACCAGATGAAATGTTTAATATATGGTTTATAGGTAACACACGTAAATATTGATGCTATAATTTTCTATAATCCATTCACTTCTGAATTATTTTTTCCCTACAACATCAGGTGTTTAGGAAATCTGGACAAGCAGTCTAAACAAACTCTCTTCTACAGCTGGGAAGGAAGAACAATAGAACTTAGAGAAAATGAGATCTCTTGATCTGATTCTGACACCCTGCTGCCTCTCTCCCAGCCCCAGCCAGTGACCAGTGTCAGCACTAATGAGGGGGAGACTGCAGCATGCCTGGCTGTAGCTGCTCTTTCCTCTTGTAGCAGTGTGGATGACGTCCCCAGAGCACACCTCTGAATATGCAAGCTATTAGCTCATGCAGCATTTCTGGGGATTGCAGTCCCAGATAATTCCCTCAGACACTGTGCTCCTGCAGATGAGAAAGAAAGTGGTAGACTGGGCCACCATGGCACATGGAAATGGGGAGGGCTGGGAGGAGAGAGCTGGAGAGGAAGATGACAGTCTGGTGTTATTCCAGGAGGCGTGGGGCGCTGAGGGTCAGCGTGTGTAATTGTCTTCTTGCATCTCACGATTAAAGCATTTGAAAACTAGTTAAAGACCAGTTATTAAATAGAAGAGGCTGCAAGGGAAAAAGCGTCATTCTTCATTACATAGGCTTGAGATGAGATCCAAATCCAACCTGCCACATGTATTCACTCAGCTGCACATGCTTGGAGCCAGAGGAATGACAGCTTGATACCTACCTACATGTCACTCAGTCTCTTTACCCCAAACAAACTTTTGCTTCTATGGTATCCTTTGCTTCAAAGTAATGCTGACAAGGATTTATTGAATTAACCTAAATGGCTTTAAGCTCCAGTTCATGCTGGTGCAGCATGTCTCTATCAGGGGTTTGCACTGGTATAACTAATTGATTTAGCTACAGATGGGAAAATTTTCTTAACAAGAGAAGGCCTAAACTGCTGGCCAGGCTGTCTTTGTTGTTTGTAAGTAATCTCCCTCAGCCTGTTGTTAGCATAAATCTGCTCTATTTTGGATTCCCATAGAACTAATTTACACAGGAGCCACACAATAGCATGGTTTACATTTCTTGCTCCTTTTCAAAATGGACTGCAGGATCCGAAAGTAAAAGACTTTTCATGAGTTGTCTGCATTTCTGTGAATATTTCATTTCCTCTGTCTCAGTCCTCAAGTACACTGTGGAAAAGCAATTCATTTGACAAATGATCTTTTTCTAATTGAGCGCAGAAATCAGAGGATTCTGTTCTGCTCCCGAAGTGACTGGACACACAGCACCCTTTAAATCCCATTTCTGATACATAGTGTTATATTAACAAATCTGAGAGCTGCTTCCTTTGGCTATCCTGTAATATTCAACATGAATTTTCTTTCGTTGATCTCAGGGCTAAGCTTATCTGCTACTGTGCCTGTGTGAGCTCAACTGAAAACCTGTGCACATGTGTGAAACCACTGTGATGAAATCCAAGTTGATGTTCACAGAAAATGTGTATGTTCTCACCTGATTGAAACTAAATTGAAAATGAAAACAACCTTTTTGGTGGGGAATTAGATATGAGGTCTAACTTCTGGTAAATAAAGTATGGAGTTTTGTTGTATATGGATGTAGAATGTGTGACAACTGGATCTTGTTCTTTATTTATTGCACACCATAATGATAAAACTTTCTTATTTAGTTTTAAAAACACTGATTTCCTCCTTTTTTGTCCACTTATGCACTTCCAGACCTAATAACATTTTCAGGGGAACAGTGCTGAAATCTGGAGACAGCGATACAATGAGCTTCAGCAATTGTTATCATTCCTCAAGGTGGGCAACGTCTTAGGAAACATGTACATGGAATATATGGAACACTGACAGCACATTTGGCTCTATTTGTTACTTCTCCAAACATTCTGGGTTTTTTTCATTATCAGCTTGAGTCCTCTTTAGTTTTTTTTTTTATTGTTCCACTAATTGTGAAGTAGAGGTACAACTTAATGGGGCCAAATGATTCACATTAATGTAAGGAGTATATAAACATTGCAGTCTTTGCACAGCAAGAACCATATTTTCCTTGAGAACATTTATGCTCTTCACATATTTGAATGATATCCATTTTGCAGTCTAATCCTACAAAGAAATGGTTGGAATGTGGGTCATTAGAGAAACTGATAAAGAGAGATTTGTAGGTGAGTACATCATAATGATATTTTATTTGCCAATATTGTTAACTTATGTTCTAAAATAGTTTTAAACTGTTCATAGAATTGAAGAATAAAGGGTTTTGAAAAGAAAATAAACATAGGTAGGCTTTACCATACTAAGGAATCTTGTTGCTGCCTTTAGCTCAAACCAATTCAAAAGAAAACAGTTTCCATAACAGGAACAAATAATTCCTCTCTTTAAATTATATTGTTATGGCCATCTACGTTTTCCTTTTTTACTGTGAAAAGATAGACATGAATAAGTAATGCAATTTTCAAGGAGGGCTGTTGCTGCAGCCCAGAAATGTGAACTTATAAGACACAATTTTATGTATGGCAAAGACTTCTGAAAATTACCTAAGGAACAGTTGCTGGAGAAGGAATTGGGATGTACCTTGACTTATCAGATTGTAACTTAAAGTCCACATGTACCTTTTCCAGACATAGTTTTCACAATACTGTTAAATTTTCACACTGCTTTTCCAAAATATTTTTTTAAAAATGTTTCTAAGTAGATTATCAATTTCTGAATGAAAATCTTATATATATTTATAAGATATAGATATTTTTATATATAAATCCTATATATATATATATATATTTATATTTATATATATATATATATATATATATATATACACTTCAGAATTAAATTCTCTCTGCAATATCAGTCAAAAATGGCCGAAACTGCTCACTTAAATGATTGGGATATGAATATCAATTTTATTTTTCATTGCAGGAAGTGTCCTAACATTCCCAACAATGCTGATAATTTTTCAATGCTTGTGTCATTTGTAGCACGATTTTTTCTCTGTATTAAGAAAGTCTCAGGCTACTTGACAAAGTGCAAGGGTTAGTTGTCCAACAGCCAGAATTCCAGCATGAAGGAGCAGAATTCATGGTAATAGGCATTGATGTTCCTTATAGACTAAACAATGCAGTTAGGCTCCAAGGATGGGATTTATGGCAATCACCATGGTAGTGGAAGATTTAAGGCAAGCAACAGTATTAAGTCATTTTTCCATCCATCTTTTATGATACTGTGCCTTTTCCAGATTTCCTGCATCTCAGCTGCTTTTGTTTGCTCTCGCTTTCTTAATTTCTCCTCATTTCCACATTCTTTGTTTTCCTTAAGCTCTGCTTTATATACTCAGTACTGAGTAACACAATGAGGAGACATTCCTGTACATCTCTCCCCCTAAGCACCCCACACTCTATTAAACAGAAGTTAAGTCTCATGTGAGTAACAGGTATGTCCTTGAGGAGCCAATACTGATTATATTGATAAAGATTAGTCCATAAATAAAATCAAAAGAGTCCAGACTCATAAAGCAAAAAGGCTGGAGAGTGGCCCACTGGAGTCTGAACTCACCTGTCCCTTTCTTACTTCTGACCTCAGTTAACATGAATTAAACATGTTGCTGCTTTTTCTTCATGTTTTTATGTCAATGTCAAGAATTATTAACAATCTCTCTGACCACATCTTTTAGAAGAAATAAGTGACCAATGTAGAAATTAAAAAGGACCCTTTTAGCACCTTGGGCATTCGTGGAGGGAGAGCACAAGAGATTATAGAAGGGTATAAGCAGACCAGCTGGAAAGTAAGAGGTTGGCTGAGCAGCTGATGTGAGAAGAAGGCATCACATGAGCAAGAACTGGTCCTGGATGCCTGTGAAAGGAGATGAGAAAGCAATTTTCCTCATATATATACTCTCATCCTATGAAGACTTTATGTATTAATTTCATGTCAATGAGTAGCCCTACTGACTTCATTAGACCTACTAATGTGTTCAAGATTAATCACATGCTTATATTCTCCCCTACTGAAGATATATTTTCAGGAAATTGTTCTTAGAACACTTTTCACCTTACATTAAGGTACTGCCTCAGATGTGAGACCTATAATAGTGCTTACCAGGGTAAACACTTGTGACCCACAAATCACACAAAAATCACCCAGCATTTGACCTTTGTCGGAACCAGGCCAACAGCTGTATTGGCAGCCCTTGGCTGAAGATGCAGCAGCATCACACTGGAGCCAGGGAATAGCAGAAGAGGAAGGGGAAAATAGAACAAAACTGAAAAACTGACTATTTTCAGTAATAAAAATATCTATAGATGATGCCTGACATCCGAGCAGAGCCTAACCACCCCTCACATTTATCTGAATTTCTTGTTGTTCTTGATTAAGCCAAGCTGAAGCAGGTAGGAGGTGACACCTGGGAGTGTGACCACTTCCCTCCTCTGGCACCCACAGCTTCACTCCAAGTAATGGGAAAGTGTCTTCTTGAACTGGGGATCACAAATCTGGAATCCTCTCCTGACAGAAGTCTTCTGTAACTATTTCTTCAAAGAATTGACCCAGGTCTCTCTTTCCCTTAATGTTCAGGCAGGGAGAGGTGGTTTCCTCAATTCCTGTTAAAGATCAGAGCACTCTCTGAGGAAACAAGATCCCCAGGCTCAATACCTTCCTCAGCATGAAATGGTTCAAACACACCTCTCTCTAATTAGTGAGGAATGTGCAAAGAAGCCTCTTGAAATTCTTTTAGAACTTCAGGGTTTGGCTGAAACTCTGTATCACACTTACCAAAGGTGGTTTGGGCTGCCCTCCCCACCGTGCTGTGCACAGGAACCTGGCTGAGTGCTGAGTGCTTTAACCAGTGGACTGGTTTGCAAACAGGACTTCCTAAGGAGAGGTGGGTATAGCTGGTGCCTTGGACTGCAGTGGAGTATTTGATAGGAGATAAGCATTCATTGCCCCAGGACAAGCACTTACAAGAGAACCTGGGAAAAGAAATGCCTTGGGAACTTGCAGATGAAGTGGGGATATGACTGATAATTCTTCAGTAGACCTTTGGTAGGTTTAGAGCCCCTAATTTAAAGATGTTGTTGCAGTGGATCTTCCCAACATAAAGCTCAGATGGTCAGAAAAACTGGCAAACTTTGTTTAAATGAAAACGTTTTTAATTCATTCCCCCCTCTTCTTCTTTCCTTTTTACATCTTCTTATGAATTTGAATTCTTTCACAGAATTTGTCTCTGGAGGGTTTCTCTATCTCTCTCCTTAGGTTTCTCGGATTCAGAGAGAAACATAAAGACTGTTTTAACTTCTACCCTGGGATTAATAGAATCAAGCCTGTCTAGCTGCTGGGTAAATCAGAACAATTTCCCTCTCTGCCAAAAGCCAGTGGTTTGTCACAGACCTGCCTAAGCCCCTTCATTAAATGTAGCTTGCAGTTCATGCTGTGTACTGGTAGCAGTTAGCTGAGGGAAGAGAGATACAAATAATGACCAAAAGGCTAAGTAAGACCCCTTCCAAACATCTTTCAACCACATCCCCCAAACTGAGAGCAGATCTGCTTTGCTGATTGTAAATGTTACATTATTTGGATGGATTCTTTAAACCCTGCCATTTTTGGCATTTAAAAGTAAAAGAATAAACGGAAACACATCTGGTTTGCAAATGTGCATGCCATGTTTGAGCTTTATGCAATTTCAAATTAGTTTTTAAACATTGAAAATGAGGGTTCATAAGGGAAATGCCTACTCAGCTGATTGTAGTGCAACTGGTGCAGGTATAACAGGCACCAGACACTCCTGGAATAGCAGATCCCTGTGTATGGCTACACAGACACAGGCAGAAAGAAAAGGCAGATGGTGTACTTAACTGCACTTAAAATGATTGTGTGTGTGTCAATAACAAATGCCCAAATCAGATTGTGCCGTAAAAATCAACTATATGTGCATGCTGTTAGAACAAATGCAGTCCTATAGGAAAAAAAAAGTGGATTCCAGAACTCTAATGAGGTTTACTAGGATGGTGAGTTGTTTTCTATTTGCTGTAGGTTTTTAAAGCCTTAAACATTAAATAATTAACAACACAATAACAAAAATAAATAAATCATAAGGATCATTCTGACAAATAAAAAACCTTTTGCTATTATTTATAGCAAATATTCTTAAAAATACAAATTATGTCTCCTGCTTAGATTGCTAGCAAAAGTTGCTGCCTCCTACATTCTCAAAATGCCTGCCTTCCTTGAACTCCATGATGAAATTTTGGCAGGGTCAGCTGAGTTCATAATTTCAAGGTAGATTAAGCTGTTTATGGGTGAAAGTTAGGCCCTGTGGTAATCGATGGAGTCTTTACTGTCAACCACAGCATCATACATATAAATAGACATTTCATATAGGACTTTAAAATAAAGAAATTTTACTTTTCTGTATGCAATTTAATGTTTTAACAGTTGCTCAGTTTTTTGAGAAGGAATTTGCTCAACTTAGTTAAATAGCACAATTAAATAATGTAATTCCTTGTAATTCCCCTGTATGCTCACTCCTCTCTATTCCCCTCTCTCTGCAATGTAGAGAGTGTGAACCCCTTACACTGAATGTTATTCACTGTTAGCAACCTTACCAATTTAAGCAGGAAAGCTGTTGGTGTAATCTGAGAATCAGTTTGAGTAAAGTTAGCAAAAATTGGCTGTAAATCTGCAGCAAATTCTGTCAAACTCAATTGTATTAATCAAATTTGTGTCAATACCTTACTTGTTTACACTGAGTTGCTCAGTATGCAAGGGTACTAGCCCAAACACGTTGGCTAAGGACAATTTACGATGTGCTTCCTCTCATGGTGTTTCTCTCCACATGGAGAGCCATGCTGACATATCATCCTAATGCATCCATTTCTGGAACGAGCAGAGCTTCCTCTAGCAGGAGTAATAGCAGCTTAGGTTTATGATGACACTCATAGAGTTTAGGCTCTCAAATCTCTAAAGTACTTTTGAAAATTGTATGCAATATTTATTACCCCTCCAAATTGCAATTCAGTGGAGTAGCAGAAGAGAATTGGACTGCCTTTCATTACAGTTTCCTGACCTTTTGTCTAATGTAAAACCCTATTTTTAATGGCTGGTGTCTTTGCCAAACCCTAAGAATTGCCTTGGATGGCCCTAAATATGCCCCAGTGGGTGTGAGTATTATGACATTGTCTAATTACACAGTCACATTTGAATTTTGTTCTAAACTATTTGTGCTTCAGTCTGTGCATAGGACAGAAGGAGCTTAACTGAAAAGCAAATATTCAATTTTAGTTCTCTTCCTATTGCTCAATATGTCCCCCATGCCTTATTTACTGCACAGTATCCAAACCTTGCTATGAAGATAATTACTGTGTCCCTTCCAGGTTTTATTATGGTGCCGTTGCTATAGTACCTGAACATTTTACAAACTTTAATGAATTTATATGCACAAAACCCCTCTGAGGTGAGGAGTAGCATTATTCCATTTTGCGTGTGCTGAACTGAGACACAGAGAGTTGAAAATAATCCCCCCAGTCCTCTGAGATTTGAGGTTATGAGTTCTGAATTTTTGGTGTGCCACTTTATACATTCTAAATTGCACTGCACTGCTTGTGTACGAGAGTTATCAAATCAGTCACTCGAGAAATCAGGAGCGCACAAATAACGCAAACAAAGGGCTGGAATAAATCACTTGCTCACTTCATATGACAGTGACATAAATCCAGCTTTCCAGACCATTCTTCCATTGTTTTAACTGGAGACCACCTTTCTCTTCCTGAAATCCTTGCCCAAGTAACCACTTTTTTGAGCAAATATGCATAGGATCTATAGGCAATATGCTTCTCTCTACATCAAGGCAGGTCTAAATCCTTCTCCCAGCAGAGCAGAAGGAAACACTGCCAGCTCTGCAGATCAGCTGGTGATGGCATTGAGGAGGGCTCAGAAGGACAAGGTTGTGGCAGAGATGGTAAAGAAGTGTTTTGCTCTGATGCTCACTGTAGGAAGACTGAGGGGAGCCCTAAACCCTTTGAGAGGACTCAGCAAGAGATTGCCTGAAACAAAAGAAACTGTGGAAGAAGTAATTCAATAAAGAGTTAGAATAAACACTAAGAAATCACTGAGACTGTACAATATTCCCCCAAGAGCCTCTAGAGAATTAAAGGATGAAATAGTTGTATTATTGATGGTGGTGTGTAAACTTTACCCTAAGGTTTCACTCATTTTTGAGATGGGGAGAGTGGTAAATGTGGCACAAAATTTTAAAGAGGTTTCTAGGGAAGATCTCCAACCCTGTGAGCTTGACGTCTGCACTTGATAAATTAGCAGAAGACATGATCAAAGATGGAATTAGTGGAAATCAGGATAAATGTGACTTACTGGAAAGAAAGAGTATAGTTTCCATAAAGGCTAGTCCTGGCCTTTAAACACAATGCAAAACACTTGAGAGGACAATGAGCAAATCATTAAGGATGACCCTGAATTTTTGGACGAAGGAGATTTTTGGATGAAGTCCCTCACCATAGAATTTTAAAGAATGAAATTGCCATGGCATAAGAGACAGTGTCCTATCTTGGACGGATACTAATCACAGAAACATAAACAGAAGGCAGGACTAAATCTTTGGTTTTCAGGAATGAAATGAGGGCTCTTCTAAGAGCTGTGCTTTACAACATGTCTGTAAGTGACCTGGCACAGCAAACATAGAGGTGACAAAAATAGCTGAGCTGAGGGAGTCAGTGTCCAGGCTGACTCTAAAAAATTGCAGAATGGCCTTATGAGACTAGAAAGCAAGATGGAAGTAAAAATTCTATACAGATAAAGTGGTGCAGACAGAAAATAATAATCCTAAATTTGCATACTAAATAATATCCTCTGACATGCCTATTATTACTAAAGAGTGAGACCTTGGGTCTTGTCACAGAGAGTTCCAGAAAAACACCAGCTCACTGCTCAGCAACTGTCAGAGAAAAAGGATGGATTTCAAGGGGAAATTAGAAAAGGAATGAAAAGCAAACAGGAAAACAACACTACAGTTCTGTGGCTATGGTCCAACTGCCCCCTGAGTACTCTGCATCGTTCTTGTCCTCTTCTTCCAGAAGTGTATGGTGAGACAGAGAAAAATCTGAAGAAGGGAATTATGAGTGACAAGTGTTGTGTGGCAGGGTCTGTACCAGGAAAAGTAAAACAGAGTGGTCTTCTTACTGAAAAGAGAGGACCTACATGTGGGGAACGAGGCACCTTGAAAGTTCATGAATGCTGTAGGAAAGGTACAGGCAGGAATTGAGTGCTCACTCTCTCTTCCTGTACAGGGATCAAGGGACCATGACATGCTTTCACCTGTAGGTAACAGACCTGTAAAGCTCCTCAGTGAACAATGCTGTGTGCCTCAGTAGCCTCAAGAGAAGATTGGGGAAGCACTTGGAAGAGACTTGTGCTGTGGGTGAGAGAAAAGCTACATCAGGTGTAGGATTGACCCTTGCTGAGGACTCCAGAGGTAAGTGAGTGCTGTGGGAGAGGCAGGCTGTGCTCACCCTGCATGACACCCTGCCTGGGGTTCCTCCACCCTCAGCACCCTCAGCTGGAAGCAGGGAACCAGGCTGGCAGGACCCTGCTCCACAGCTGCACCCCTGCTCTGGTGCCTTATCTTGCTGTGAAGACTCAACAGGTATGTGGTCAGGTATTATAAGGCAAAGAAGGTGAATTAGATTATATCCTCTCTTCTGATTATAGGATAGAAAAACGTCTGATTGCAGCATCTTGGGACTGTTACAAAACAGGCTTGCAAAATCAATGCCTCGTTATATTTTGAAATGAGTTGAAGCTGAGAAATCAAACCCACACAGAGATGATAGAGCTGATGAGAGCATTTTGAATTTCTCTGTTTGAATGAAATACAATGAAAGCTGGGGATCTGTTTAGGGATACTACTGCATTTGGGAAATTCTCACATCCACACTGCACACAAGGCACAGTGGGAACAGACACAGAGGAGTCCAGACTTGAGTCAAGAGAGAAAGTAGACATCAATCATTAGCAGTAAGTAATTTGGACCTGGCACCTTAAGTGCCTTAAATGTTAGAAGTTACCCCTGAAATGGTATCCTGATTCTTAAAGGAAGATAGTGAATTACTTGCTGAGCAAATGGATGACATAATCAAAATGATGAACGTTGCCAAATCCTGAAGAAAGGGTAGAGCCTGGGAATAAAGAGTTACGAGACAGGGCAAGAGTGAATTGCCAGTTTACAAGCAAACATCATACAAAACACAAGCAATGTAAGCACGGCTGTAAAGAATAGTCCTTTCTTTGGGACAGTCTTAGTTGAGCATAGTAAGTGAAATCACAGTTCTCAGGCAATTCACCTTATATAAATGTTGCTGTTATCACTTGTGTATGCATGGAGAGACATGAACCCAAATAACTAATAATATAGAACAATCCTCCCTCTTAAAATGGAGATGAAATTAAACTAGATATATTTTCCTTTAAAAGAATCTCTTGCTATTATCTTCAGAGTGGTTTTCTGATAGTGAAATGAGTGATAAGAAGGTTCTAGAGGAAAAGGAAAGCCTTTTAATTTACTAAGGAAAAACCCCAGAAGGCTGCTGTGACTGACAATATTAAAACTTACTCTTCTGTAATTGATTTGTTTCTAATCTAAGTTATTTTCTCAGCATTAATGTTGGTCCTGACAGTGAAACAATATTACTGATTCCAAGAAATATCAAAGATCTAATTTTTTTAAAGTAAAATAAACTGGATGGCTGGGAGGCAAAAAAAGAATTTTTCTTGTACCATGAGTAAGCCAGTATGGATATTTTAAAGTCACTTTTGAGACTGACCTCAGGTTGCCCCACAGGAGTGCGATTGACCTCAATTTGAAGATTGACCTCAGGCTGCTGTCCTGTTCTATTTAACAGTGCATGGCTGCACCAAAACAATTAATTTGCAATGCAGAGGTCTAACAAGAACTGGTCTGCAGATAACTCATCTCTTCTGGGTTTATTCCTCCTTCTTGCACTAGAAAAGAGGGGAGGGAAAGAACAAAATGGCCTGGTGTTGAAAGCAGGAATTTTGGCATGGGAGTAGACAGATATCTGCCAAACACTTTGAAATATTTGAGGTAGAGCAAGTTGATGAAAAACTGACTTTGCAGTCCCTTGCTGGTCACTGGGAACTGGTGAAGTTGTAGATAACTGGCTTTTCCAGATTTTGAACAAATCCTAAGACTGAGAGTCATTAGACATAGAACAATATCTTGTAGAGGAGATCATGTTTTGTCAGATATATTGACTAGGAAGACTGCTTTTTCTCACACCCATAATTATGGAAATCATATTGATTTATTTTGCATTCATCAAAGGTAACTAAGGTTTTAAAATTACTAAAATTAGATATTTATGCTAATTTCACACACAGGCATGAGAGTTACATTTTTTGAAGCTGAAATTTTGATAGCAGTGAATTTCAAACTTCCTACAGGTAGTATAACTAGCTCAAATTCATACTCTTTTTCCACTCAGTAAGGAGTCTGTACACTCAGGATGGTGGTTAACATTGCTTTACAATGCAGGTAAACAAAAACAGAAGAGTAAGAGAGCATCAATTTTCACAGCACTGATTCAGGGCTGTGTGAAAGTTCTGCAAGCACTTCTGGTTTTATTATTTGTGGCATTTATGAAGTGGATATCCACCTGCAGGAACCTTCAGATAGTTTTTGTTACTTCTTCTTGCCACTGTTATTCTATAGAACGTCAAAATTAGGCTAAGTGGTCCCTTTGCTGAATGTTGCAAACTCAAGTATAAAACTTATGCATTGTATCTTTATGCAAAGTGGAGCTAATTTGCTCTTACACTCTGCAAAGCATTATCCTCAATACTTTTAGTTTAAGAAAAGTTTCAGATTTCAGGGTTTTTTTAGATACCTATTTTTAGATGCCTGATTTTCTTGTTTGGTAGAATTTTTAAATTATTTTTTTCCTGACCTAAAATAATATATCTCTGGGAAGAAAAGTTTTTACATATTAATGAGGATTATACTGCTTTAGAGCTTGCACGGAAGCCTTCAACCACCATTAAGGTGTTGCAGGATGAATGTGGCTTTTTAAAATCAATGAGTGGTTCTTATTCACCTTCTACATGATACTTTTGCAAAATATAAGAGTTCTTTTAGAGGACAGACCTTAAAAGTAAGGTCTTAACAGCCTGATCAAAACTTACAGTTTCCACTGTGTAGAAACATAAACAACTTGAACAGTATTTAAATTCCATTTTAGAATGAAAATTTGCATTTCACAAAATTGCTTTTTCTAATATGATGCTCTATTGAAAAACTTCTCATGTTATTCATCTCTACCTTGTTAGGCTATCTTGACATTCTTCATTTCTGTTTGCAAGTGTCTTAATTATTCTTTCATTCAGGTGCAGTGTGCTAATTGAGAGGGAGAAAGACAGTGAGGGAACAGTGAGGTTGCCTCTATGCACTTGTAGTGGTATTGTGAAATAGTTGCTCTGAGAGAAATTAGATATTTAATGCAATGAAGGTGCCTATACCTGAGGATTGAAGTGGAGGTCATCAACTTCCATCATCCTAGAATCGTACACCAAAGTACTCAGGCAGCTAGACCTTAGATTTTACTTTTCCTTGATATAAACTATGGTTTGGACAGCCTGATGGAACTGAGCAGGCTGGTGTAACATTTATTCCTTTATGTTTTACAGGGAACTTCGAAGTAACAGCTGAAAACTAAAGGCTACAAAACCTGTTATAGAAAAAGTCCTACATAATTTGGGTGTTTGTTGCATCTTCTGAAGTGACTTGGGCAGATCTTTAAAGGGATTTAAATGTTGACAATGTTAAGGGATTTTCATACCGAGGCATTTTAAGAATTCTTCCAAGTACTCCTCTGTATCTTTAGCAATGGAAACGGTATCACGGAAACTCTTAAAGACATAATTAGCTTGCACAGCAGGTAGGTGAGATTCATTCCTTCTGAAGGTGGACCCAAGTTTTCTAATTCACACACTTTTGAAATGTGATTTATTTTTTTCCTTCAACTGCCCCTTGTACTTATCATAGTCTATGTATAAACTTAAAAATGAAAGAATTTATAGCACAGTTATAGCACAAATCCAACTTGTTTGATTTCTAGCCTCTGTGTAAAAGCTGAATAACATTTCTAACGTTTGGAAGTTGGGATATAGGGATCACATTTTATTTATCTACCTGTGCCTTTTGAAAACCAGCTATTCCGTTTTATTGAAATACATAATCTTAGTGTACCAGATATCAGCACTATGGAATGTCATCTGTCCCCATTTCTTTGTATTATAAATCCTTGTACATTGCAAAACCAGTTAGATTAAAGAGCAGAAGAAGCAAAAGACAATGAAGAAATTGTAAATTTGTATCTCTGTGTGTGGGCCTGGTTCTCATTTGTACCCTCTTTTGTTTATAGTGGCAGAGAAATATGGCTCTCAACTATGTGCGAGGGCATTTTGCAATAAGTTCTGTGTCACTGAAAACTTGTGTGAGCCTGGCCCGATGCCGCTGCCAGCTGTGGGATTATGGTTTTCGGCTTTTTTTATCAGTGCAATTATTTGTATCAGTGTAACAATTAACACCAGTTGTTGACACAAATATAAAAGAGATTTAGATCTGTAAGCCCCTATAAAATATACAAAGGGACCATATACTTTCTTATATCAGAAGTTGTCTACAAGGTACTTTGTAGTCAGGTAAGAACTCTTTCATACATTGTTCACTTTATTCTTCCTCAATTTTAAGTGGGAGAAGAACAAACTTGAGTTGCATAGCATGAAGTATCAGCTTCCCACCTCTAGTCAAAAGTAGGCTGTATAAAGTTGGCTTTGGTGTTTTTCTAACAATAGCTACTGGACAGACTGGCTGAAACCACTGGCAAAATACTGCATGCACACACTAGGAATAAATAAACATCATGTCTTATCTGCACAGAAGGCCCTGCTATTCATTTTTATAGCTCTGTCTTTGATATGAGTTGCTTAGGTGAATTGCATGACAGGAGTATGAGCTTTGCAAGGATGGGTAAACTGGGCCCTACGTATTTGAAGTAGCATACTTAGCTAACCCATTCATCAAATGAAAACAAAAGAAATATAATTATGATGGGAGGAGGAGTTTTTCATATTATAACTTCATCTGGCCTTGTACCTGTTTGTTTAATTGTGAGTCCCCTACGAGCTCTTTTCAGGCAAATTCATCTCTTTCCATATGTTTTTTAGATGCTGCAATATGAATTATACTTATTATGGAAATGACAGCCAAATCTATTTTGCTCTGACAAGTAATATGCCAAGACAGCCTCTGTTCTGTCAGCAAGCATTGCCAAAGTACAAATGCATATGGCAGCAAACCTTTTTCGAGTTAAAACAGAAATGCTAAAAACTGACTTTGCTAATTTATCAAAACTCCTTCCTGGCTCTCACAGGATTTCTTCTGGCAGCTGTAAGACATCCTTCTGCAAAGCAACTGGAAACATTTTGGAGCTAAGTCAATATTTTCATTCACGATTCATGTTAACACTGGACCTGAACATTGCAAGTTGCTGAATCTGTTAATGGGGAGGCAACCAACACTTTCCAACAAAGAAATCATGATCCTGCTCTAGTGGTTTGCTGCCATTGCATAGGACTGTGTAAAATTACTTCTAGCTATAAAAAATGGTTCAACATACTGCTAAATGAATTTAGGCACTTTGTCCCCATTCTTCCCTCTCATTGCATATAAATGGACCTGTGAAGTCAGGACAGAGAAAGATAAGTTCCAATTCATTTTTTTTTTTCTACAGAATTAAAAAAAAAAAAAAGAGCTTTCCTCTCTGTCCTTCCTGCAGAAGCTCAGGTGCTCAGTATTCCTCTGGTAGTGTCAATAGCCTCAGGGCATGCTCCACCACACAGGAGAGCTGCTTTGTTCCTTTTCTACTCACACATGTATTCTTATTTTGCTTCTCAGGATGGCAGAGCTCCGTGCCATTGTCCTTTAACCAGTGGAGAAATATCACTGAGCAGTTCCATGTTTTATGAGCCCGACTTGGAACTGCATGCTTTACATCTTCAGGAGTTATGTACTATGTCATTTGTTAACTGATTTCACTGATAAAGCTCTTCAGTGACTTAAGACATTTATGAATGCTGCTGTCATGTCTCTTACCTTTGCTAGCTCTGCTCAGTACACAAAGACCCCTTTTTATAGTCATTGTATTGGTTTCTCCTGTACAGTGACCCAGTTAGTAGAAGACATTATCATTTTGTGTAATGTAAGCATCCTGCTGGATAAGGCTTATTTTTGAAGGTGAATGAATCCTGAATTTCTTTGGTGGAGTAGCAGTGACACCTCTGATAGATGAAGACACTGTAATCTCATATAAGAGATATGGCAATGAAGGTTTCAGTTACTCTCTCCCTATTCTAAAGTTTCTTGCATAAGAATGGAAAAGCCTCTTCAGCCACTCAAAATACTAAATCTTTTTTTGACATTTTTAAAACTAATGCCTTTTAAGTACTAATGATCATAACCCTAATCTTTCACTAGTATAAATCATTATAGACTTTATTGGCTTCAAAAATTATACTGACTTGCACTAGTTAAGTGTTTAGACAAGGCCTCTAGGGCATAGCCATTAGAAAACAGCAAATTTCAATGGGTTTTATTAATTTGGGTCATGAACTGACAGTTTTTCTGTGTCACCCTGAAATATACATCTCTGAGATCTTGACACTAGCAAAATAAGTCATATTGGATTCTGGTACAGGAATTTCTTCAGAGAGGGCCTGATCCCTCCTATTTTTCATCCCCTCAGGAATTTGTAGTTACATACCTTATGACTTTGTGTTTTGAGAATAGAATTATCTCTGCTGTTTCTCAGAAAATTCAACCTTGATTTTTTTCCCCACTCATATTTAAGCTTCAAACATGTCCTCTTTGAAATTAGTGACTCTCCTTGGCATCAAGGAAGAGCAGAGCTGAGTCAGCTGACAGCTCTGTTTTGAGCTGCTCCTGCAGGAATGCAGAGGATGAACACACACAGAGTTGTATCTCTAGAATGGAGAGTTCCTAAATTGGAAAGGTCTGCCCCTGCATCTGGCCATCTACTTGGCAGACACAACAGTGCTAAGTTTAGCTCTGTATCGATTGTAATTTGCCGTGGCATGCTGGTCAGGAATGAAGATCTAGAAACGGAAGATTATAATGTATCATTGCATTTACTGTATTGATATTATTGCAAATCGTTCCCTAATTTCTGTAGAAATATTTTGGGCACAGCCATATGAATATACTAAATATAACAGTCTTGTTTCATCATTTGGAGAACCAGAAAGGTGTTAGATTTCATACTGTGTAATAGAGTTAATCCATTTCATAAGTTGGGAATTGTTTAAGATCTGTCTGAAGATTTTTCTAACTGCATTTTTCATTAACCAATGTCTGCAAATTTGTAATAACAGATTTGGAAAGTGACTGTTGATAAGAAAAGAAGAGTTACAAAACATTGAAGAAAAATCTGAAAATGCCAAAGTAATTAACTTTCACTAAATAACGAAAAAATTTCCAAAGGCTAGTGGAAAACAGCCATTGTTTCCAGGCTTTCCAGCAGCTGTCCAACCGTACATCTTCCCAGAGCACTTAATTATAAGACCGGGACTGTAAGGGCACAGGTACACCAATAGGGTGTGAAGGAGGAACTGGGAGTAGCTGGTAAGATGTGTGAACCAGCTGGAGACACCCAGGCTGAAGAGACCTTCAAAGGAAGTCTTTGCAAGGGAAGGAACAGCCAGCCTGGCCTTTGCCTTTTGTTTTGCTTAAAAGTGTAAAATTCCATCTTCTTTTTTTGGGCACTACCACCAGATAGCAAGGCTGGGGTTAGCCTCTTCAATTTCATTGCACAACAATTAATCCAGGTGTGGATATGAACCCTACTGCATGCATTTGAAAATGTAAGGGAACCAAAACTGGAAACCATATTGAGTATAGAGGGACATGTGAATTACTTAGATGTTGTTGTTTTGCCTGGACATACCATATTAAAAAACTGGAATAAATTTAGCAAAGATGCAGAATAGATTTACAACTTCTATTGAAACAAAACATAAGAAGCTAAACTAAGCACAACCACGTACCAGTCCCATTTTGAAAAATTGGGGTTTTCTAAACCATGTCTTATAGGGTTTGCCAGACAAGTACCCATAGGCACAGATCACTGTCCTTCACAGTTCCAGCTGACTACAAACCAGGGAAGTCTAAGGCACTCACTGTTTTATACACACTGTACCCTGGAGCACACTGTACACATTTACCTGAAATGGTGTCAAGTGCTTCAACCCTTGGTATGCAGCAGTATAACCACATCTGCACAACACTGCAACACTGCAACATTGCAATTAGTCCTTCTGGTGTTGGTCAGGCATGCTCTGCCCCTGGTAAATCCATGTTGGCTCTTCCCGCTCACTTTGTGGTCCTCTGTGTGTTTGGATATAGCTCCCAGGACAATTTGCTCCCACTACTTTCCTAAAACCTGTTGTGCTACACAAGGTTAGGATGACTATTCTCTTGTTCCTCAGAGTGTCCTCCTTGCCCTTGTAAAATAGATGTACAGTGTTGGCCTTATTCCAGACATCAGGAACTTCCTCTGAGTGCCATAACCTTCCAAAGATGGCAGAGTGACCTTGCAATGACATTGGCCAATTCCCATGGCACCACTGGCACCTGCTGTATCCCCTCCCATCCAATTTGTTAAAGTGGTCATTACCTCTCTGTATTTCATGCCATGCCTCTCTGCTGAGGTCTTACACAAGGCTTAAGAAGCTGTGCATGTGCACATTTTATTAGTAAAGCTGAGGCAGAGAAAGCACTATGTCTTTTTTTTTTTCTCCTGTCACTAGAGCCCCAGCCCCACAGCTTGCTCCTGTTTTCCTTTGCTTTACTTTTGCTGATAATGTGCTGTAGAAGCTTTCCTTCTCATCTTTCAGATCACTTACTAGTTTCAACTTCAGCTGAGCTTTGGCCTTCCTAATTGCTTCCCTGCAGGCTTGGACAATGCCTTGATACTCCACCAGGCTTGCCCACTCCTTCTTCCATGTGACATAGATCCTAGGACTTGTAAAGCCAATAAAATGTAGTGCTGTGCACTGCACTTCTTTTCCTCCTTTGTACCATTTGCTAGGATCAACTCCAGTCATTTCTGGCCACTCCATACATCAGTTTAATGGCTGTCATCTTGTGATCACTGCCACCCTGTGACTGCCTCTACAGAACACCCCATTTTAACTTCTTATGGTAGCCTAGAAACTAGGAGACAGAGCAAATAGTTTTTGTTTCCTTATAATAAACAGAAAATCCCTAGTTGGAAAACAGTGGATTAGTAGTACAACTGTACTGAATGACTGTTGTGTATCTTTAATGTGGCCAGCTCTTCACAGATGTTTGGGCCAAATGATGCCTAGTTCTTCAGCTGAAACAAGGATAGGCTTTCTATTTCCATGAAAGGAAATATAAAGGTGTACATCTAGCATATTTACAACTAGGATTATACCAAATGAGACTGGCAAAACATGCAGCATTCACGTTCCAGATGTTAGTCAGAGTAATGCATCAGACAGAGTAAGGCTTTCTTTCCTCCTAATGGTGTTCAAGCATAAACAAAGAGTCTAAAGTGTTTGCAAGCTACCATAATGGAAACCCACTGTGTTATTTCAGAAGGGCTAAATAGACCAAGATGCCCATATATGAAGGTGAGAAAGAAGAAACCTTCAGAAACATAAATTAACCGAGCTTTGTGGAACATGGTTTTGAAATGAAATGTTTCCACCCTCCCCCATTTTTACAGGGTTTTTCCACTCAGATAATGTAGATGCTTAAGGTACAATTATAACATCTTCAGAGGATTGTTAGATTATATGAAAGAGGAAATAGTAATATATGTACAGAGAGATACTGAGAAAGAGGGTATGTGGTTTGAGTCAGAAATCCTCTGATCTCAAAAGAAGCAGATGATGCAGATAAAATACAGGCTTCACTGGCAGAGCTAGTAGGGAACTTTTATGTGTACATAAAGCAATTATAAAAGGTGTTTGATTTTGCATTAAAGCAGCCAATTAGTTCCTTTTTTTGACTAAAAATATATATTTCTTCTTTTTGTGTTTCAGCAGACAACAAACCAAACTGAATCGTGGTAGAAGTCATTGATTAGAAAAATCTTTTAATGTATTTTAGTGTAGGAATTCTGATGGGAGAAATATCCCCCACATCAAGACCCCTTTCCCAATGTCTGACAAGCTGCACTCAAAGGTTTTCCAACAAAATTGGCAAAATGGTGGCTTCATAAAGGTAGCTTTGCTTCTGGGATCAAACTGGATGTTCCAAGGCAGAGGCAGAGCACTGCTGGCTGGATAGCCCACATGACTGATGTTGGCAGAAGCTGTGGTGAACCCTGCCCGCAGGGCTGTGCCATGCAGGGTTGTTTGTTGGTTCAGCAACTGTATTTCCCCTGAAAACAGGCAGGGGTCAAGACATGCCAGCAACAGGTAGGTGCCCACGTCACAGAACAGAGCACTCAGGGGCTGCAACATGCAGGAGAGTGCCAGAGTCTCTGTTTGCTTTTCGTGTAATTGCACTGTTGTCTTACACAATGTATTTAGCTTTTCCTCTTGTGTGGGAGCAGCTTTCAGGAAGGTTTCTGCAGCATAATAGCTTCCCATGAGGGATGATTTCAAAGGGCAACTCTGAGATATAGGTGAAAGAAGAGCTGTTGGTTTTAAGATGTTTTCATAGTGTGCTTGAGAGTAGTCATGTTTTAGAGTATTAACACTCATTTATAAAGGGATATTTACTTAGAGGTGAACACTACAACCTGTCTAATATTCCCTCCACTTCTTGTAGCTCCTAAATAATTACTGTTACGAAAATATTTTAAAATAAAATATATTAATATTAATAATGATATAACCATGATGGTTGTGATAAAATTGACTCATAGAAGTGCATGTAGAAATCCTGGAGATTATTTTTTAAGTCCCAAGGATCAAGGTTGCTATCCTAGCACAGAATGAAAGGGATATACCCCAGTCACAGATATATTTGGCAGCATTTTAAGGATTTGAGAATGCTTCATTCATATTCACAGAAGCACTGAAGTAGGTCAATCACCACTATGTGTGGTGCTTATGGAATACACCAGTAACACCGATTTTTCAGCCTCTCAGCTATTGTGAATCTGTTCACATTCACTGACTAAGGGAGATGCCCCAAAGCTTACTTCAATTTCCACTATGAAGCAATGACAACTCTGTCACAAGATAGGACTAGCACTAAGATTTTAAGCCTCATGAGAACATCTTGGTTTTGATAAGACTTTCCTGAACCTTGTGTAATGCATTTGGAGACAATATATGTGGTTATTTTCTTGGGTAAGTTCCAGAAACCAAAGTATGATAGGACATATTGTCCTCACCAACCTTGATTTTTACCATGGGAAAAACCAATTTTTTCTGAGCATAACAAATGCCTTCCTTACACTTTCATGGGGTATTCTTCTCAAGGTAGCAGCCAAGGGGAGAGGACACAAGCAACACTCTGCTTTGTAACACAGACCTTACCTTTTCCATGCTGAGCATAAGCTACTAAATCGAATACATCTCTTGCAAGCATCCAGTCAAGAATTTTTATGTGTGCTGTTAACATGAACAACCTTGATAGCTTGTTACTCAGATGTTTTTAAGAATTTTGGTTAGACACAGCCCTGTAAAAAAAAATTTGGGTGATAAATTCACAAGGCTTTCACTGCAGGTTGTGTTGTAAAAAGGTATTTCAAAAATAACTTTCTCCTAGAACTCTTAAGGAAAATATACCTTTATTATTGGCAGAGAGTGCTGCAGTTAGATACTTACAAGCATTTGGCATCTCTCTTTTCTGACTCTCTTTTTCTCTTTTTTTTTTTTTACAAGGTTGATGTTTTAATTAAAAAAAAATCTAGTAGAAGCAGAAAAGATCAACTTTTTCAGATAGAAAACAAGGAAAACCTCTACAAGGAAACAGTCTGTTGAAAAAACACATTGAGAAACTGAACACTTTAAAAAGCAGGAAACTCTCCAAATGCATGACACAGGTTTAAGGTGTGTGCTTTTGTATGGGAACAAAAAGGTCTGTTCTGAGACATCCAGCTCCTCTATTACCTCGAGCTTACAGACTTTTCTTCCTACTAAAAAAGAAGAAAGATGTATAATGTGGAGGCTGTCAGGGTAGATGCTTGAGCTAAGGAGGGTTTTGTTCATGCAAATCATGCAAATTTTTGTGATACAGAAAAAATAACACTGTTATGAAGCATCTTTTTACGCCCCCAGTCTACTAGTCACAAACAAGGGGAGCCTTATCTGCTGCTGGGAAATGATGGATTCCTGTTGCTGCCATTCCGAAGGATGGGATGCACGGAGGGGGACTAGGACAGGATGCTGATGTTGGCTGGCATCACCGCTGAAGTGCCTTACACAGCGCCTAATCACCGGCTTCTGAGAACGAGAAGGCTCAGGGAGAGTTTGTTTTTGCTATAAATTGATCTCTGATCCTTTCATCCCCCAGTATAGCTGTACTTGTTTAGTCTACTGAGGCCTCTTAGGGCTAACACGTAATGAAGTGGACTCACATAAGGGTGTTCACAGCCACAGCAGTGCTGTTAGCTGTGCTCTTTAATGGATTTGGATAAAACCTTGCTCAGCAAATAGCATGCTGAAAACAAATATTCTCTTTGTTGTCTTAGGATGTACTGTCCCCATTACTGTACTGCATTTGTTCTCAAACCGACCCACACACGCTCTCGTTTTGATCTTTGAACTTTGAGCTGACCCGTTGTCAGACAGCAATGCCTCCCTGTGAACCTTAGCACAGAAACTCAGCACTGGCTTTGAAATAGCAGCAGAACGTGGGCTGTCCTGGTGAGAAAGCCATGTGGTAGCTTTCTAATTTATTCATAATTTTACTTAAATCAGAGCTTGTATGAAAAAGTAAATTAAGTAAATACCCAGCTGAATGCGGTCTGTTTGAGCTGCTCCACACTGTGCAGCCAGCTGTGAGGGGGAAAATACAGCCTAAGTATAGCAAAGGCTGTGAGTCCAAAAGCTCAAGGGGTGACCAAAGCACCCAGCACGTTCTCAGGCAGTTTATTAACATGGCAAAAATCATTAAATCCATTCTAGACGTCACTGCAGAAATGAATTAATTGCACACAGTAAACCAAATAGTGTTCTACTTTCTGACTCTGGGCTACACCTTGTTTTGGACTGTGAAAGGAGCCAGGGCATGTCTTCATCTCCTGTGATGCCATCTTTGAGCACTAGGACTTAGATACCAGGTGATAAAACAAAAAAGGTATTAAATTTCTCACTGAAGTCAGTAAAAAAATATGGAATTTCATGTTGCTCTGCCATGCATTTAGGGATGGCTCAACTTCACCTTTCTTTCCTGTCTGGGGGCAAGGAAAAGACAGGACTTTGGTTTTGTCCCCTTGTTTTCTGGCTGAAGGCATGTGGTCAGTGCTGAGCTTTAGAAATTGCTCTCTTCCAACACCTGTGAGTGACACTGTGTCCCAGGCCAGGCAGGGCTGTTAGCTCAGGGCTGAGCCCAAAGCCACAGCCTCACCACTAACCAGCTCCTGGAAATTCTGCCCTGGTATGTTTGTTCCCCTGGTTGGCAAACAGATTTGGGAAAGGGTAGCAGGAGGGCATGTTAATTCAACAGGTGTGTGTGCCTTTGGTGTACCAGGCTGCAGATTAAAAAGGCGTGATGGTGTAAATAGGAGGTTTAATATTTCACCAAAATGTCAAAGCTTAAAATGTCTGCTGGAGCAACAGAAATGCCTTTATGAGACTGGAGTGAAAGCACAGACCACTGTAAAATTCTTGCAGCATTAATACCAATGTGATCATTAGAGTAGTTATTCACTGCAGATATGGTTAGTGGTATGCAGGCAGCAGGGTTTTAGTTCGGTGGCATTTTGCTGACTTTACAGTAAAATGGTCTTCCTTTCCCAGAATTTAATGTGCTATGCCAGGACTAAATTATATAATGGATGCCTGGGACTCTCTATCTTGTGGTCTGATTCTATAACAAATCTCACCCTTCCTTTCAACAGAGAGGGCAATTAATGGACTGTACTATGATTTCCATGTGATAAAATCTGCAGAGAACTTTTTTAGTTGTGTATATATAGCCTTGTGAATCACTTGACTTCAAAAGAGACTGCATTGTGCAAAGCTTAAGTACAGATCCATTTTTTCTGCAGAAGAACTCTTTAATGCATTCAGATTTCTGTTTCTTTCTGAGGTAAAGATTTCTAATTTTAGCATTTAGCTAGCCATATAGAGCTGTGCACAGATGTTTGTAGCCAAAAATTGTTCAATATTCATGTAGGTTCAATGAACTAAGAACCTCTCCCATAGGTAGGAGTTACAGGATAAGATTAGTGAAGTCTTTAGTTAATTTACTAGTGAGTGATCTGCTCTTCAACTTCAGAGTGCAGATCAGTGGAGGAAAGGCAGGTATGTGTAGAGCAACCACCATGTTATACCAAAGAAAATCTGATTATACTGATTTTAGCAAACTGAAATGACTCACACTAGTCCTGAAACTTTTTTTTTCCTGACCTGAAGGACATCATGTAGAATAGATTTAAGAAAGAAGGAAACACAAAAAAAAGGGGAATGAGAATGCTCTGCAGCATTTTATCTTCATTCATCTGCAGTAGTAAAATATTCCTATATGAGTATGTGGTAAAATAATCATTTGTCAAAGAGGTAAACTTACTGTACACCAATGGTCTGCACTTAAAATATCCCTAGTGTACTATGAACTTTATAGTGTTCATAAAGTCATACTCAAGAGTCAAATATTCTTCCTTCTTCAATTACTGCAGTTTTCCACTGTCTCTAAGGATGGGTTATTAAACACTCAGTGTCAAGGCACACTACAGTGTATTTGTATGATGTATGATTCATTAGGTCACTTTTTTTCAAATTTTATTTCTGATTATATATATGTATGGTTAAGATGCACTCAAAACCCCTCCAAAACCCCCAGAAAACACAACAAAACAAAACCCCAAACAAATAACCACCACCACCATCACACCATCATCAACAACAACAAACAAAACCAAACAACCAAAAAACCACACCAAAAAAAAAAAAAAGGAAAAAAAAGAAAAAAAAAGAAAAAAAGAGAAAGGAGTTCCCTAAAAGCCAGGCAGTCAGTAGGCACAGTGATTCTGAGAACATTGTGCTGTAGTCCATAAAAGCCTGAGGTCATTTCTGCTTGGACATTGCATAAAGTGTGCCTGCCAGTTTCAATATATAAAATCCAGTGCCAAGTGACTGAAATTAGGGTTTTACTGTTTGATCTTTCAGGCAAGTAAGCAAATTGTCACTTTTGTTTCTCAATAATTGCTGGGATAACAGATCTGGCCATTATTTTTTCCAATCTACACTATTAACCAAGGTACGGAGGAAGGAGTCTGGTCAAAAGTAATTAACAGTTCTGAACAAGTTTTCATTCGGGTATTTCTTTTACACATGTCAAGGGGAGTATATCTGAAGAAAAGGACAAGGCTGGTTAAATGGAAATGAAGGTTCCAGAGGAAGTTATGTTCTTTTAGAGGTAATATGCTAAAAGGCTGAGATTACAGAACTATTGCTGAAGGAGCAGCATGCTCTCACACATTGCTAAGTGTCCCCAAGCTGACATCATCATTAGTTATTTATAGCATACTAATATCTGAAGGTCCTAGTCAGAAGTAGGGCCTTTGGATATCACCCTCTGTCCAAAGTGGAAGAACGTCCTCCATGCTGAAAATCTCACAGTGTCACTTAATCTCCTTGGGATTGAAGGCAAGCAGAACAACTTGGGGGGGGGGGGGGGCTTCAAACTAAGAAAAGATTTTTGAAGGAACAGCAAAAACTGTTCATCTCAGAGAAACTTTTCTTGATTTTTAGATTAATAATTCCTTAATGGAACATTTTGATTTATTTGGCTGACACAGGCAAGTACTAAGAACGCAATGAAATGTTAGTCAAAATGAACATATGCTATCCTTATTCAAACAAGCATAAGTTTATACATGGTAAGCACAACATTTCTTAAAGATGACCTTAAAATAGTATCTTTCATGATCTAACAGTATACACAGGCACATAGTCAAGAAAAGGAGTAAGAGAGATACAGGAACATACATATTCTGTCAAGTGACTGACGGTGGAGTGTGCAATTTGAGAATTCAGAGTAGTGGCAAAATTGGAGGTTGTGATAAAACGTTTTTGAAGGTTGACTATTTTACACAACATTTCAGTCAATACAGCTGCTCTATTTGCCTTACAAGAAAACCATAATTTCTTACCAGAGAGTGAAGTTCTATTTTTCTATTTTTTTGAGAGCATTTTTCAAATCTTACTATCTGTATTCTGCAAACCCACCACTAATGGCAGGTTTGCTGGAGTGTAAACCACTCTTTACTTTGCCTTGGGCTATCTGGTTTGTTCAAGTTACACTGGAACAGAAATAGCTGTAGTTTTGGCAGTATCAGTCCTGCTTTACTATGGGAAATACATCACTATTTATCAGTGAGCATTTCCAAATGCAAATGACCCTCCAAATTAGGGATGTCCTGCCTCTTAGAACCACTACTAAATGACCACCTGCATGTGTTCATATTCAAAGCTGGTCTACTCACCCCATATGCATCTCCTCCAGTGTTTTATTCGACAATCTGTTTCAGCTTCGCAAGGGAGCTAGCAAATTATGTATTGCTCATTTTGTCAAAGTCATCATTGATGACAATTCCGGCATCAAGAGGCTCATTTTATTCTGCAGATGTTTTTTTCAAAGACAAGATAAATCATGGTTTGCAATCTTTCTTTATCTTTTTTTCTTTTTCTTTTTTTCCTCTTTTTTTCCTCTTTTTTCCTCTTTTTTTCCTCTTTTTCTTTTTCTCTTTTTCTTTTTTATTTTTTCTTTTTTTTTTTCTTTATCTTTCTCTCTTTCTTAGAGTGAGGATACGTGCTGTGCTGCTAGGAATAGGAGTGGAAACACATAAAAAATAAATTAATAGAAAAGTATTGAGTCACAAGAGGAAATCCACTGCAAGCCTACAGAGCCCATTAGTATGTTATATTTAGCTCCAGCATAATGGACAGGAAAAAATAGAAAGTTGTTTATATAAAAGGAATGGTCTCATTCATATTGGATAACACCCCAAATTCCAAAACATAATTTATAGTCTCTGGCCAGCCCACAGCTATTTTGTGACACAGGATTTCCCAAGCTTACAGGGTGGCATCTTCATGTGAAAAGAACAAGTGACCTCAGAAGCAAGGTGCTGTAGGAGGCTCGTTTTACATTCTGTAGAAATGCAGCTTGTCCAAGGGCTATACTTTACATTGTGAAAGGAACACACTTTGCTGCCAGTCCCTTGAAGCTGGAAGTTAGTGTTCTTAATTTCAGGGCATTGCATTCACAATAAATGCAATTTTTCAAAACCCCTCATTTTTCATTGACGAATGAGGTGATTATATTTTCCAAGAAAACAAACCTCTCCATGCACTCATCGCTTTTAGCAGAAAATGTGAAATTCCCTGAACCCTATTGGAAGGCACATTATGCTCCACAGAATGTCTTAACTTCTCTGGTGGCCAGTTCCCTCAAATATGTTAGAGATACTGTTTCATCCTTTGAAAAGAAATCATGGTATTCCTCCTCTATAATTGGAAGCGACATATCATGGGATTCTCAAGGGGTGAGTGTATCAAGAAAACCAGACTTGAAAAGGCTGCTTAAGTCTCACAAAGAAGGACAGATATGCAGCCCATGTACTGCAGCTGCCCTGAGGGAGTTGACTGGAGAGGCTCTGTGTACAGGGATGGGGTTAGAAAAACAAAAGCACACTCAAAGCTGAATCTGGCAAGGGGTACAAAGAGTAACAAGAAGGGTTTGCACAGATCAACCAGCTGCAAAAGGAACACAGTGGAACATGTAGCTCAGCATGCTGGCTGAGTAGGGCAGGGTACCAGGGGATAGGAGGGAGGACGAGGCACTCCTTCCCTCAGTCCCAACTGGAAAACTGATCTTCAGCAATCCCAGGTCCATGACACCAGGGAGAGCTGGTCAGGAGCAAGGAAGACTTACCTTTACTGTAGGGGACTCAGTTTGGGGAACATTCAAACAAACTGTACATATACACATTCATGGGCCCAGAGGGGTCCACAGAAATATTTCTATATAAGATATTCTAATAAGAATAATGATTCTAATTCTAATAATATTCTAACAAGGATAGTCAAACAACAAGTGAAGTTACACAGAGAGGCTTTGGAGTCTACTTTCCTGGAGATATTAGAAACTCAACTGGGCACAGCCCTGATAAACCTTCTCTACTTGACCTTAGTTTGAGCAGGGAGTTGGACTAGATCTCTAGAGGTAGTTACCCATCTCAACCCTTCTGTAATTCTGTGTAATTCTGTATGAGAGTGTGAGACAGAAATAACTGGGATTTTAAAAGTACTTCAATTCCTTCATTAATACAGGTATTTTATTTTATTATTATTATTATTATTATTATTATTATTATTATTATTATTATTATTATTATTATTATTATTATTATTATTATACTTAGGCATATAACAATAAAACACAGTAGTGTCAAATACATTAAAAATGATGCTGCTGCTGCTGATTATTATTATTAATACATATTTAGGTATATAACACTAAAATGTAGTAGCATCATATACCAGTGATGCTACTACAGAAAAATATGTTTATCCAAAAGGACAGTTTACCAATAAAACCCATATCTCAGCCAACTGTAATTTTTTTAAATCATGTTCAATATTGAGTACTTCTGGAAAATGTAGCAATGTAATTTAAAAACTTCATGTCCACTTCCTTTTTTTAAATAATCTCTCTTAAAGAAACCTGAAGAAGCAGTATTATCTGGTAATTTAAGTGCACACAGGATATTTTGAAAATCAAAGCATTCTGGTAAAAATTGTCATCAGCTAAATTTGTGACAGTCATACCAAATAGCAGACCCATGCAAATGTATTTGATAGGAAAAGGAATTACTTCCAATTGCCCTTAAATGGGGAAAATTTTAATCTGTTTTTCAAAGCTAGAAAACCCAGTATGGAAAATGCCCACTGCACAGCATTCTACACCATTCTGTTAACAGCTTTTTGACATATCTGGTGCTTTCTGTTGAAGCTTCAGTGTTATATTTTAGATGAATACTACAAGAAAATGATCAATATGTACTTAGTAAATTTTCTATCCGGAACAGCCTGACAGGACAGAGAACATGAGAATCTTGACCTCACAGCAATTTAGAAATGACAGCCAGCATCAACTAAGTTACCTCTATGCCAGTTTAAGAGCAGAGGCTAAAAAGAACCTATGATGAAATATTAGACAACTTGTAAGAAATTCACAAAAACAGATGCTCATGTATGTCCTTTTGGAAGGACAGTCCATTTTCCTTTGAAGCACACTGTAACTAATTTGTAGAAGACACCAGATAATGTCACACATAAAGGCAGCCATGTCATGTTTCAGACTGTCCAGAGCTGAAATGCTATGAAGCTAATATGGAACAAGAAAAGGCTATTTCAAATAATGGTCAAACACCACAAATAATAATTGATAAACCTGTTTGAATGGCAGCCCAAATGCCAAAGAAAAATTTAATATAAATCTGCAGAATTCTTGAAGAACTGTGAAGAAATGCAGAGATAGGCCTTTTGACCAAAGTATGAATCTTATTAGCACTGAACACTTTTTAGCCTCTTGGAAATCAGGAAATTCACTGGATATCACTGTGACCACCCCAAATAATTGGCATTTCTCCCATTTTACCATCCCACCACCAAATAATTGGCATTTCTCCCATTTTACCATCCCAACTAATTGGCTTTAAGGTAATGAAATTTACATCACTTTTCATGAATTTCTAGAATATGCCAAAGAAAGTGAATTTTTCTATACTGCAACGTCATTCCAGTGCTGCTAGACAAATGACAAAGTCTGAGTGTGGCATTGGTAAGATTTTAGTAAAGAAAGTTAAGAAACATAGAAATCATTCTTTAATGGAGAAATATTCCCATGGAATCTTAATCTCAATAACACCCAAGTATTTTAGCATGATCATGATCAGCAGGTGAAGTATTAAATCATGAGATGGATGAAAAAAAAATGGAAAAAAAAATGAGACACCTTTGCCTAAGCCAACCGTACAACTGCGAAAAAGGTAAATTTTCTCAAACACTTTCCCATTATAAAATCTGCACGTGAAAACAAGTTACCTGTGCTGAACTGGTGTGCCTCATTCAGATGTTACAGAATGAATAGACTAATATTTCACAAAACCTTTGAATACATTTACTCACTGTGAGTACAAAACAACAAATATGGACATGTACGATGATGAAGTATCTGTTCCATTGAGATTTGATGAAGAAGACTGCAAAAGAACAACATTTGACAAGCAGCTGAGTTATGCAGGAACAGTTAATTAGAACAACTTATCTCCAAAAGAACCCAAGTGCAAAGCAGACTTCTCAGGCTGGAGTGTCAGTAGAGTCCTCTTTTCTCCACACAAGCCACAAAATATATTCACTTCGTCTAAATATTCAAGGAGAAATAGCACTTTATTTCCCAATCATTTGCTTAGCAAGGCCTGATAAAATCAAAATATATTCCTAAAACTTGGGTTACTATTCTAGCTTTTATATATGGATTTTTAAAATATTGCTTTTTTATGTGAGTCACTGTAAAGGTTTAGGCAGAAAAAGATACAAAAATTCAAATAAGGGTTTAATAAGCTTTCACTAGATTGATATAAAGAGATGGAAACCTGAAAGTATAAAAATAACAAGCTACAGACTTGTCAGCAAAAACAACCTTGCAGATCTGAGATATGAAAATTTTTAAAAAACTCATTTCAGTTAAGTTTTATTTTAACAATTCTATTTCTTTCTATTTGTAAGCCAGTTAAATTTTATTAATCTCCTACAGCCTTTTGTCACTTCATGTTTTTTGTGTGTGGCCCTGTTTTATTCCCTTCCCTTACAATGTATTTTACATACTGATTTTCAGGCACAGTTTACTGTTTCCTGCAAAGAGCAGAGCTCATGAAACTAGCAGCTGAAGTTATTGTTAGCACACAAATAGACTAAGACAGGTCATAAAGTCCCTGATGATCCAGGGGCTATATAACGCTGACTAACTCCAGCAGCACCAACAGAAATTTCATAAGCCCGTGCGTAGATTTCAGCACGTCCACTTCTTTCCACCTGAGAACTGCTCAGCCTGACCTTATCACAGCCATGAGCACCCTGCACTCTTCTCAAGCTGGAAGGAATGTTTGGGTGGTTAGCCCCACCAGTTTCCTGGCTGAGGTGATGTTGGGCTGGGCACCTCCAAACACTTCAGCCAGTGTCCCAAACCTCTGCCCCGCGGCCCTCGGCACTGGGGCATGGGGTGTCTAATCTGCAGTGCCAGAGTGCCTCTGACCAAGAGGGGTTACAGAAGAGCTGTTTCAGATGCTTCACATTCCTCTTCAACTGCACCCTGGCATAACTTAAAAGCAGAGACGAGCCCTAGTAAATGAGGCACCAAAAGTAACTGAGGGACTACTGCTATGAAGTGCTGAGTAGTTCCAAGAGTTAAACATGCTCAACCCAATTCATGTGGGGAACAAAGTCACCTTCTTACTTTCTGAGTAGTTTCTAATCAGAATAACATGTAAAAGTGATTTGGCTCTATCTTGGTACTAATCTGCTTAGCTAAGATCAGGGCTCAATGTATGCTTTTTCCAGCTGGACCCATGCTGTGCTGCAGTGTTTTTGGCTTCTCTTGCATACCCATAGAGCGAGCTTAGAAATTCTACAACAGCTTCCTTAACATTTAAGAAAGGTATTTCTTGAATTAAATATGAGCATGAATAATAATTTCAGGACAGAGACTCCTGTTTTATTTATTTTAATATGAAATTTTATTTATTGTTGTTTCCTCACATTTTGGTGAAGACCACCTTTTTGGTCTTGGTCTTCAGTATGCTGCAGATTCCCATTCTGGTGCCAAACTACTGTGTTGCATATGCTGCAGATAAGAGGATGTGGTGGGTCTGGAGTTCTCAGTCGTTTGGGAGAAGCTTCTTTTGTGGCTCAATTTTATTAGTGAGCCTTTCATGCAAAGTGATCAGCAGTGGAATAGTTAATGAGACTGAAATGTAAGCTATCTGTAAGGCTCCAGAGTTAACATCGATTGGGATGAACAGAAAAGTTCACACCTCTCAGAATTAATCTCTCAGCCTGAAAGTTTTGTTCACTGTTCTGGAAGGTCACTTAATTACCATGAGAAGTACAGACATAATCATATAATGAAGGTTAAACTCCAGTATGTTATTCTGAGGCAAGAAATGGAAAATCAAAGCAGATTCAGCAGCTCTGCAGACTTGAAATAGGTGGTCTATATTTGTTGCTGTTTTGACTGTCTCCTTCTTCAAAACAGTCAGTGTGAATCTCATCACCAAATATTCTTTGAGGTACATGGGTGTTTTTTGGGGTTTTTCTGTATTCAATATGTTCCATTCACAGCCCAGTTTTATGTGAGATGAATTACTGAGAATTATTATCTATTGTAAATACTATTAGGAAAGCAGCCTTTTCTAGTGTATGGCATCATGTTAAAAGATTAGTGAAGTTGCATTGACATTAAGCATGGTTTAACAGCCTGAATAGACAAAAAGTCTTTGGCATAAACAAAGCCCGTTTGATTTTGTGTCAGTTAGTCAATGGTCACTGGGAATGGGAGCATAAGAGCACTGAAAAAGATATCCCATATCAGTGCATCTGCTCTCTATTAGGCAAAAATGAGAAAATGAATCCTTTTTCAGATGCTCTAAGATGGACAGAAGACTGAGGACATAACACAGAAGTCCTCCAGCTGCAATTAGGATTTTTCGTACTCTAATGGTTGCACTTGTACTTTCTACATCATTTGCAGCTGAATACTGTCACTAATATGCTAACTTGTCCAAGCAGTCCCCAAGTCCCTCATGTAGATAAACCTGGAAAGAGTGCTGAAAAGAAGAGGACAATATTTACCAATACTATTGTGAGTCATGTCAAGAAACATGTTTTCCCACCAGTTTTTATCTTGCCTTAATTGTATATATATTTTAAAATGCTTATAATTGATAAACTGTACTTCTTATTTGCAGATTTGTTAGTCTAAAGCTTGCAAAAGATATTCATGCTCACATGGGAATTCTTTCCCATGTGGAGAATGCTGGAGTGCTTTTTTCCCCTTTCTGGTTACACAATTTCATAAAACATATAGATTTATTATTTCATTAATTATCACCTAATTATATTAATTAATTATTTTTAAATGCAGATTTAATTATTTTCAAAAATGAAGGGTAAAGGTACCCTTCAGTCAAATTTGACTGAAATTAACTAATGAGGTCACAAGTTATTAGCAGAGAGATACAAACTGATAGACACAAATATCCACATTCTCTGACCTTCTTGGGAGTCTGAGTAAAAGAAATCTCTTTTCATCTCACTTTATAGAAGCTCAAATTGTAAAAGAGATTTCAACTCTCTCCACTCCAGTACTTGTGGTTTGAGCTGCTGGATCTTTTTGACCAAATAGCTCTGTATTACTCATCTCTCAAGTAAGATAATTATATTTGGAGTAGCATTACAGAAAAATCTACTTGTCAGCATCTGCCTGTGGTAAATGTCATGGTCCTGAGAAGAAATACTCTAAGCAGCTGGTGTGAGGAATTTTAGGAGTGTCTCAGGGAAGCCCAGCCTGAAGTTCTGGCTGTGTTTGTAGCATCTCTGTGGACACGACTTGTCATGGTGAGGTAGGAAACTTGGAAGGCTCCATGATTTGACTCAGCAGGCAGTGTGTGAGACATGCTGGCAACAGTCAGGCCACAGAGTCTCACAGCAACAAACTGTCTGGTGTGCAGGCAAACATGGGATGAAAACAAAACCAAAGAGGCAGCATGACACTAGCACCAGAAACGTCCTCCCATAAAATTGCTGCTTTCTACAATGTCTTTACGCAAGAATGAAAATACTGGAAGTGGGAATTGAGTCTCTACCCAGATGTCAGCATGTTGTAATCACACTGTCACGATGGAAAAATACATTAAACATGAATCAGTGGCGAGTTTTGGTAGGTAATATATTTCCTGTATGGAGTGACAGAGTAAGTTCTTTACCTGAATCTGAGAAATCTCAAGGAAGATAAACATTTTAATAGCAGAGCTGGGAACTCTTGTTCTGTGGCTGAGTTACTCTTGTCTCTGGAAGAAAAAAAGGTTCTCCTGTGGCAGGCTGAGACGCTGGGAGACAGTGGTGGAATAAGTTCTGAATCCTAGAGGACTTTCTCCAAAAAACATGGACTGTTGAAATGCCTAGTGTCAAAACAGTGATAGCTGGTTGCACAGAACAAGCATATTGCTTCAAATAACCTTAAAAGAAAAAAGAGAAAGGATTTTGAGTGCAATGGTCTAGAAACAGCATAATTTTTCTGTAAAGTGGGTACAAATACACAAATAAAAATGCTCAGCCTTCTAAGAATTCACTCAAGAGAAGTGGGGAAAAAAAAGTCCTAATCTCACTGTTACCAGAGAAAATGAAAATGGCAGTGCATGCAGTGACTGAGAACACTGATTTCCAATACAGAGAAGACCATCTGCAAAGTGACTTTGGCAAATTCAAAGTTATGTGCTGATTCAAATATATAAACACACAGCAGAAGAAGGCTGCCAACTGAAAGCTGCCATATTGATTGGGTTACTAAATAATCAGCAACCTATTGCTGTTCAATAGTCCAGCTGAATTGCGGAGCCAACTGCAGCACAGCTCCAGCATTGCATCTGAGTGCTAATATCAGACTTAAGGAATGTGACAAAGGACTGATTATATTTAGTAGGAGCTTCCTAAGGCACTAGAGGCATGCAGGCTGTCAATAAGAAAAATCCTGATGCAGGCCATGCTATTACTTGGAGTATATAGCTGTTGACAAAAAAGGATATCAGTGGCTTCTTGAGCAACAAGGCAGAGCAACTCATAGAGTCATAATATCATAGACTCACAGAATTGTTTGGATTGGAAGGGACCTTTAAAGATCATCTAGTTCAACCCCCCTGCAGTGAGCAGAGACATCTTCAACCATATCAGGTTTCTCAGAGCCCCATCCAGCCTGATCTGGAATGTTTCCAGGGGTGGCACATCTATCACCCCTCTGGGCAATAGACAGTAGACTCATAAGAGTACAGACTTATAACATATAGAGAAAAACAGAGCATTCATCTCAGGGTCTATGAAGAACTGAAACCTAAGGACGTATTTTAGAACACTCTGAGGGCAAAGTCAAGGTAGAACTACTGAAATGCAAAGTGCCATTAGCTGTGATGAGGCTGGTGAAGAAAAAGCTGACAAGGCTGCAAACAAGAGGTGTTATTATGCTCATTGAAACTAAGACAGAGTAAATCAGCAGCTGAAAAGTAGTCAGAGAGTCTTCAGGCAAACCCAGGATCTGCTCTGAGCTGAAATCATTGAGCAGAGCACTTTAAAGAAGTCAGTATCTATTGCCACTTACTGCCCAGGCTGGCAGACATGAAGGAAAAATTGCAAAACGTTCAGTAATTTTTTGCCTTCTGCCTTGAGATACTTCTGAAACCTTAAAACAGACCTCAGTGATGCAGCATGGGACTTTCAGGAGAATCTCAAGTGAGTTGAAAGAATAAATAAATCTATAAGCAAGCACAGGCTTTAAGGTGCTAAGGTATTTATGCAACAGCTGGAGGTGCATGATACCTCAGGAGAAGCCAAAGGGGCTTTTTGCAAAGCCCACGGTAACAGAGCCCTGACAGACACAGGGAAATGATACATCAGATTTAAAAGGAAGTGCTGGGTTAACTTCCTGCTTTAAAACAGTTTTTTTGAGTGCAAGGGACAATTCTGCCTAAGTACAACAGGACACCATAGAAAGGCAGTGCTGAAAGCTGCCAAATGACAGGAGCACACCCCTAAGACTCCAGAGGCAAAACATGAAGATGTGATGTCCAGAAAAGTGACTCCAGGAGACAAGCAAGTTGACCCAAGCACACATTTAAACAAACTGAACAGAAGGATTTTCCTGACAATCTAGTGCCAAGGGTTTTGTCTTCCTAATCATCATCATCATTTTCCTAAATGCAATCCTGAGAAGCTCTGTGTTGTACAGAGTATTGGATAAAACAGTCTTGCATATTTTCTAATCCATTCCTTATAATCTCATGAACAATCTTAACAGCTACTTACTCTTATTGGCCAGTATTTTCTTCTTACATTTCTTCAGTCATTATAGACAAGACAATATTTATAACAGCTGGAAAAATTATACTGTGCAAGATCCAAAATCAATTTGTTGATTTATAACTACTATAATTTCATAAATATTTCTAGGTGTTTCCTGGTCTGAAAGGATCTTACCAAGGCTAGAGCTCCAGCCAGAGATCCAGGAGAGCTGCCTTTAATTCACTGTTCCAGCACAGACTTGCTGTGTGAATTCCAGTTCCTCACACTGTGAGCCATATCCAATTCTTAAAGCATGTCTATGTGTGTGTGTAATTGCACTTACCTAGCCCAGTGCTGTCTGGTGCACACTAATTACAAGAGTGCTCTGAAATGTGGTAAGGTTGGACATATACACACCAAGCCTACACATGCCTGCAGACATTTACTTTTTTGTGTGAATATGTCTTGACGTTAATGCTTTAATAACATCCAATTAATTACATAATATTATTTGCAGGAGCAAAGTTTAATCATATTCTCATTAGCAGCTTATTATAATCATTACTCATTATTTATATACAAACCACATGAATTAGCATTTTATGTTCATGAGGGATATGACCATATATGTATGTATTTACCACCTATCTGCCCTTTTAAATTAAAAACCACATAGAATTTTATTAATTTATCAGATCTTTTCTGCAAATTTTTCTATAATGTCCAATAATAACTCATACACTCATGTTAAATATATTTTGGATCAATTTGGTACTATTTCATTGCCAGAAACCAAAGTTACATCCTTCTTGCAAGGCTTTCACAGGATATCCCAATTAAAGATCATTCTGTTTTGTACAACAGAAACTTATACTTCTCACATATCATTCATTAGGAGCAATAATAACATTGATTTTTCTATTTCTCTACAACTTTGAATTAAAAATTAAATAAATTGCTAATATTGCTGCACAAGGATATTGCTGCCTCCTATTACACTTGTTTTATTCCTGCTGGTGAACCTATATGTGAGACCAGAATGCAAGAGATTTAGACTACAATCTGAAGAAAGGTGTTTCATTATTTGAGAAGAGTTAGACACAAAGAAGGGAAATAAAAACTTTGATTCTCTTTTCAAATCTAACAGCAGCTTAGAAACACAGAATCATCTAACCATTAGGTTGTCCTTTGAGATCATGGAGTCCAACCTTCCCTGGTACTGAGGTCAGGCTAACATGCCTGTAGTTCCATGGATCCTCCTTCCATCCCTTCTTGTAGATGGGTGTTACATTTACTAACTTCCAGTCACCTGGGACCCCCCAGATAACCAGGACTGCTGGTAAATGATGGAAGGTGGCTCAGTGAACACTTCTGAAAGCTCCTTCAGTACCATTGTGTATTCCTGCACATCCCCATAGACTTGTGTGTGTCTAAGTGGTGTAGCAGGTCACTTACCATTTTCCCTTGGATTATGGAGGCCTCATTCTTCTCACCATCCCTGTCTTCCAGCTCAGGACATGGGTACCTGGAGAGCAACTGGTCTTTCTATTAGAGGCAAAGAAGGCATTAAATACTCCAGTCTTTTCCTCATCCTTTATCACCACGTGTTTCCCCACATCCATAAAAGGCTGGAGATTCTCCTTAACGCTCCTTTTGTTGCTGATGTATTTATAGAAGGAATTTGTATTTTCTTTCATGACAGTAGCCAGATGAAGTTCTAGTCGGACTCTGGTCCTTCTGTTTTTCTCTGCACAATTTCATGACATCCTTTTTATCCTCCTAAGTTGCCTGCCCTTCTTCTGAAGGTCATAAACTCTACTTTTTATCCCAGGTTCTAGTTAAATCTCTCTGTTCAGCCAGAAAAATCTTCTTCCTATCTGGCTCATCTTAGAGCACATTGGGATAGCCTGCTCCTGTTCCTTCAGTATTTCTTTCTCGAGCAATGTCCAGCCTTCCTGGACTCCTCAGGATTGCCTCCTGAAGGGACAGTCTGAACCAGCCTCCTAAACAGGCCAAAGGTTTCTGCTGAACCCCTTCCTTCTCAGAGAATCAAAAACTTGTATTATTTCATGACTGCCAGGCTCCAGATGGCCTCCAGCCACCACATTACCCACCAGTCCTTCTTTGCTCACAAACAGCAGCTCAGCAGGACATCTCCCTTTGCTGGGTCTCTACCAGCTCTGTCAGAAAGTTCTCTGCCACACAAGAACCTCCTAGACTCTCCTCTGCTGTATTGCATTTCCAGGAGATGTTTGGTAAGGTAAAGCCCCCTATGAGAACGCAGACTTGTGCTGAAGATACAAATCTTCAGGTGCTTTACTGAAGCAACTAAGCCATGTCAAGGTGAAAGTGTCAGGATCAAGTAGGACACTTGTTCTGGATTCATTTTATGAATTTAATGCACCAACTACAAATGACTGCAGCCCTCATTCATTACTTGATACTTTTCCTCTCCTGTCAGAGAGAACAAAGAAGAGAAGAGTGTTGCTGCCCGACAGACTTTCTTTTCAAGACATGGCAGAAAAAAAACTAGGATGAAAAAAGAAAAGAGAAAGGGAAGGATCATCATTTTAGTTTGGTGGTCTCACAGAGTCCCCGGACAGCCATGTGTTAGGCTTTCTGTCTGAGAACATGGGGTTGTTTTCCAGATGTACTCACTGCTTCCCCTTCCTCCTCCAAGGTGACAGTGGGGGCAGGCAGACCAATTGCCCCTTTCCTACCCATTTTTGACAGGAAAATATGAGAACACATACAAGTCTGATACATTTTCTCTTAATACATTACTCTTCGACAGTGGATTAGACTGGAATTGAAAACTTTTCACTTGAAAAATTAAACATGTGAACACAGAAAGAGGAATAGCCCTAGGGAGCTGGGCTAGCTAAAATTTCAGCTTTTTCTCAAAAGCAAACAAGTGCTATTTTTTTCTTGAGGGAAGGTAACTTTATTCTGATAGATAATATGAAATCAGGTCTTCTCCTTTCAGCATGGGGTGGGGAAGTATAATGTTCCCTTCCAGTTTCATGATATTTTGTATTAAACCCATTGCAAATTAAGCTGATTGCCTAGAGACTATAGCTACTGCTTATGGCTTGCAAGAGAGACAAGGCAGTGTAATGATCTGTGACTGCATACCCTACATGGCGACTGCAGCCATCAGTCAACTGCATAATCCTCAGCAGTAAGATTCATTAAAGTCAGTGGGAGTCATGTTGTTAGAGTGCTGTGTGCAATTTGGGAAACATAGGGGTTAATACTATAGATTCAAGAAACTCGGTTTAAAAATAGGTAAAAAGAAGCTGCTAGAGCAGAAGTGGATGCATCTAGAGAGTAGTGCTTGTGGCTATAGATTACCCTTAGATTTTCACCCCATAAACATTCTGAAAAGAAAACAAATGACAATCTGGACAATCTGTCATGTCTTGAGAGGTGGCATTCCTTTCCTTTTTTATTATACTCATCAAAATTATTGTTTCCATTTATTAAAAAAATAGTATTTTTTTCAAAATTATTGCATACTTATTAGTGTCTCTACATCCTCTTTCTTCTCCAATAATTAACTTTAATGTACAAATAACTCACTTTATTATGTGGGACTTTGGGATCTGAAAGTGTTAAAAAGAGAGTTAAACCTTAATTATGGGCTGTAAGCTGCTAAAGGAAAAATAGTAGAGTGTAGCAATGACATCTGGACTAGTACTAGTGCACGTAATTCATATTTGTCACTGACAACTCACTGGCTTACATTTAATTCACAATCATCACTCATGTATTCTCTTCTAAGCAAAAAAAGAAACCACAGCAGCATCAGGAGTAGAAAGCATGCTTTCAGAGAACAGATTTTCTGTATGCCATGATTCAAGTGGATGGCCTTACAGGCATAAATAAAATGGACAAATAACTGTCAATTAATATAAAGTGACTGAGAGTTTCATATGCTGTGTTAACGTTTAATCTACCATACTTAATGACTTTTTGTAGTTCTCCTCTTACCCACACACCCTCTGAGTTTGACTTTGTCTTTGGTTTTGGGGGGATTGCCTCTGCTCCTTCTCTGTAAATCAGGGCATAATTTAGCAAAGCATCAGCTAACAGAAAATAATTATTCTTCTTCTTCAGAATCTGAGAATCTGGAATAGTTGCAAGATTGTCCAGAGGATGGCTAAGCATTTGCTCTGCACAGCTGCATATATGTCTGTTGAATATGAAGTGCTGGAAATCAGTTTGAGTAAGAATAGAAAATACCAACTTCATAAACTTTGGGTACTAAACTACTCTCTTTAAGTCTTGTGTTATACCTGCTTTTCTCTTTGAAATGTGTAAGCAACAACCCACAGGTGTCTAGAAACATTTAAAACATTAAACTGTTGCTTCCGTGGCTCTACAACAGGAAGACATATGGACACAGCTGATTTTCACTTTACAAGGCAGTTGAGGCAACAAAAATAGCAGAAGCTATGGTAAATGCAGACCTCTTTGATCCCAAACTAAATGACAATTTTAGCACTAGCTCTTGTCCAGATGCTTTTGTTACAGATCAGAAAACCTGTTTGGCAAGCTCTCACTCATTTGGCTATAAGCATTTCAGTTGCCCTCCCACTAGATGTAGTCTCACCACATAAGTCATGTTTCAAGACAGAGTGAACAGATGAGCTTGTCTCACTCAATCACTAATATTGATTCACACATTCACACAGAAGAAAATGCAACTTTGAATTGTCTTGGCAGAGCACACACCTTACACATGCACAATTAAAGATTAAAGAATTAGCAAGTGACCTAATCAAAGCCCTGCAGGGTGGATTCTACTATTTGACCACACTTCATTATCTTTGTCCTCCTCATGCTACAAAGTGACCTCTGACTAGGTGCACTTTTTACTGTGCTTTATGGCAATTATGATTCTTGTTCATGGTAGATTGACTAGAATCTCTTTGGACTACCTAGTGTATAATCTTTCTTTACGTATTTCTACTATAGTACCATATGCATTAGCACTGGCCCTCTGGGTATAATTTTATTTCAGCTTTCATGTATACATTCTAATTATTTTACTACTGTACTGCCATTGGAGCTGAATGTTGAAAATAGAATCTACTTTTCACTAGGTCCACCACAAAATTACAACTTGTGACAATTTAGGTTAGCCTTCACCAATAAATATGAAATAGAAGGTCAATTCATAGCATGCTGAATACTAAATTAACAAGTTAAAATGGCATAAAATTAGGAGATTAAGCTATCCTCTTCTGAAATAACTATGTTTTAGAAAAAACCCCAGTCATAATGGTATCATGTTCTCCTGCCCTGCCTAAGCACCAGTCTTGATCAATTTCCAAAATCCTTCTAATCACCCTTAAAACTCCACCACCTCCAGGTGTTCCATTACCCACCTGTTCCAGTAAATACTCCTAAAATATTATTTTCAATCTGTTCTTCACCTTATCTTCCCATAATGTCAAAAGAAGTGTTCTGGTTCTGGACCTGCTAGTTCACACACCTCAGCATTCCCTATCGTTCCTCCATTAAATCAATCCCAACAACCAATGTCCTTGGTTTTGGTGGAACATTGTCCACTGCTGCTCTCACCAGGCTTGAAGGAAAATTTTGAGGCTGCTGAGCTACTCTCTTCCCTTCATTCCCATTGTAGTTTTGGCTGATAAACTGCCACTTATCTTGGCTCCTCAGTCAACAGTCCCAGAGTTGGTTCCCTTGCACAAGGTGTTATCATTTATTGCTGCTGTAAAATGGCAACTCTTTCTCTCCTTCCTAGCACATTGTTCACAGGAAATGATAGGGGATTCGATCATATTTTAAGGAGGACTTTTTGAAAATAAACATCCAGCATTACATTTTGAGGCAGTTGTCCCTCCTCTTGCTAGTATCTCCCTTTCTCACTTATTTCATACACCACACGTGAGGATGGCTTTTAATATAAAAGCTGTGTAACAATGTCACCAATTCATAGTGACTCCCTTGTTTGCAAATTTGGAAAGAGAGCTGTTATTCCAACAAAGAGATGAAGAACTAATTGCTAAGAACATCACCCACAGCACGTTGTTGCTTTTTAGAGTGGTACAATATTCTTGTATTCAGTATACTCCCAGATGAATTAGAGGGGTGCATTTTATACTGAGATTTGTGGCAGATCTCTTTTAGTATTCATAGGTGTGCCAGCATAATACAATTCATTTAGGAATATGACACATCTGTGTAATTTGTAGGTGTTGACTGTCTAACCTTCAGACGACTTGATAGAAAAAAATAATTCATCCCTAACAGAGACCTTTATTTTTCAATCCATAACATTCTATTTAATGTATTAGAAGTACATGAAAAGAATGGGAAAACAGGAAAAGGGAAAACAGGAAAAGTTAAAAGAGGATGAGCATTTAAAAAAATAATGTAGAGATGGATTATTCCATATTTTTCAAATCCCTTATAGTGAAAGTTCTATGTGCCTTTCAAAGGCTCTATCTTACTTATCTTTGTGATCAAGTAAGAGAAAAGCCATTGTAGTCCTGTATAGGTATGACATTTATTTCCCAGCAATTCAGGCAACTTGAACATGACAATACTAAAGAATGTGATATAAATATTTCATTTCATTATTAGGATCATCTTCAAACATGATGCAGTACATTCACATGCCTTAGCTGTGGTGTGATATATACAATTGTATAATGTGTGTTATCTCACAATAATTTTTATCAAAACAAACCAGAAATTACAGATATTTAAGGAAGGACAATAAAAAAGCTAGATAACTTGCTCCTGTGATTGTACGTATCTTCTTTTTAAAATTAATAATTTAATTGCAAATGAGGAAGTTTTTACTGTTCTGGATAATAAGACCTCTCACTTAAAAAGGCCTGGTGCATTTAGTGAGTTTTGCCACCCATGACCACCAGAGTACCAAGATGCTATTACCTGCAGAATAGCTCACGACTATTCGAGGCAAAGTAATTTTGCTTTTCGAGAAATGTACTTTATGATCAGATTACAATTTTCACCTTTGCATTAAGAGTGTCTCCCAGACATCCTTTGCAGACTATGGTCTTACCTGGATCAGAAATAGTTGGTCATGAGCCTGGGTTTTCTGAGTTAATCTATATGTTTTTGGGGGGTTGTGTTTTTTATTTTTTGTTTGTTTGTTTTAATTTCTTGAAATGTACACAGTATATGTAGTATATGATAGAGATAATTCATGCTATTAATGTATAAAATATTGTAAGATCCAAACCGTGTCTTTTGACCACCCTGGCCAGGAGCAGTGTCTTATTCATATACATTTAGTTCATTGAGATAACATAGGGGTTTTTAACGTAAGAATAGAAGCTTCCAGGGCGATAATCGCTGGCTTCCCCGGGTTGCAGGGACCACTCAAGAGTGATTCTCGCCTCGATGATTACATCTACCACGATGAGATGATCGATGGCACCACCCTGATGCATGTGACTGCTGACTACCCCGAAGTTCTCTGACAACATCGGGACACCTGGACTGAGTCTTCGTCTGCCTCTGCGCATGTAAAGCCACGGTTGTGCATGTGAAGAGACACAAAGAACATTTGATCATCTCTGCCTCGGGCAGAATAAACTGTACAAGAACTCACTGCGCAAGGCAGCATTCCTGAACAGGGGGAGACTGACATTCGGAGGTCAGATCCGTGTTCACCCAGTGCCGATCCCTGACCCTCGGCTGTGGTGGTTTTGACGACCGAACTTTGGTCTCGCAGACAAATTAATAAACCTTTGCTAAATTTTCTTATAACTTTGGCTCACGATTTGATCATTTATAACAATATACAACTTATCTCCTCTTTGCTCCATAAAAGAAAATTTGTTGAAAGGAGCTTTAGGTTAAAAATAGTGTCCTGTGAGCCATTCCTGGGCTGCAGCTCTTTATCAGGATTTTGCTCATGTCCCCAAGAGAAGCCACTGCTGCAGATTCTTCACCCAGAGCTTTATTCCATTCTCCAGCCCCACTGCTCCCCACTTCTTTAGCTGATGTGGACCTTTCTTGTGGCCTCAAACTTCCTTCTGTTCTGCTGTGTGCTGGCATTTTTCTCTACAGGAGGGCTCGGATGATCCTACTGGGTACAAAAGTGGTTTTAGTGATCAGTAATTTGAAGTCAATAAACCTCTTTAGTAGCAGGGGTTATTACTGTGCCTAGCTCCATTCCTAGCCTACTTCCCAACCCCAAGCTTCTCTTTGCAGGAGGGGACAGCAGAGCCTGAGCATTTGCCAGTGATGCAGTTAACAACAGCAATTGCTCCAGATAAAAAAAGCTACATCATCATTACCAGGAGGGAGGACTGCCTCTAACAAATCACATTGCACCAACAATCGGATAATTGGATCCCTACTGGAAATGCAGCCTGAGTAATAATTTCAGATGGCACTGGTGGTGTAATACAGAAATGAAACCTCTGTTATCATATTCCAATGGATCCAGTTCTAACTGCAGGCAAATGGTTTGAAGGTACTGCTGAATCCATGCACATCTGAACTTCTCAGGAAAGGTTAATCCACTTTGAAATTGATGCCAAATTGGCAAAATAATCCTTTCCTTCTGAACTCAAACTCTTTGGTTTAGGCATATGGGGAATGTGAGAAAACAACTTTTTTCTAAAATGCACACCAGGAGGAAAAACCTCCTCGACCATCCAGTATACTGTACATCTCTTGGCTGGATGAGTGTGAAACATATTCTGGAGCATGGTAGCGTGCGCGGATGTGATGTGCTACTTTCCTTACAGTAATGAATTTTATGCCTGCCTGTTTCTGTTCCTTTGTCTATTTTTAATTCAAATATGTAAAAGCTTTTCTTAATACAGAGTCCCAGGTGTCAGTTGCTGCCTGGAGTCCCTTTTCTTTCCTCTATTGTTCTCTTAATTGTTACTTCAAAACAATTAGCTGGGCATTCATATGCAAATGAATGCAAATGTACAGGGGATTGGGTGTGAGAGAATACCACCACTCGTTAATTTCCACTTCAAGGTCTGCTGGTAGGAACAACAAAATTGCTTAACAATGTATTTTTCCTGGGCCATAAAGGGTGAACTCGCAAAGATTCCAGCATCCTGCTGGCTCGGCAATTGTTAAGATTCTGCTGTTTCTTGGTAAGATTTTTATTTATTTATTTGGGTCTAGAGACTATATTAGCCTTGTAACCCTAAACTACCCCTGCCCTAGTTCATTTATGCTCAAGGCTGTGCCTAATAATTTGGATATAATCTTGATTAGGATATAAAGTAAATTATTAATATTACTGCTATTAATGTGATTCATTAAGGGATAAAGAACTCTCATATGAAGGAATTCCTCATGTCTCTGAAAAAATAAACTTTTATCATTTATAAAAGAGTATGGTTTATTGCATTGAAATCTTAGAAGAGAGATACACTGACTGATAGACTGTGGCTGGGGATGAATCCTAGAGAGACTTAGCCAGTTGCTAAGATAAATCTCATCTCTTTTGGAGCAGTTGTATTTATCGTATAAATCTGCATTCCTTTTCAGGCTGCATAGTAAAACTCCTTGTGAAAAATAGTTGGTTATTCAGCATTCAGGACTGCTTTACAAAGATAAATACCTTAGCTTTTCATATGCAATTAATACACAGAAACCAATTAAAAGACCAAATCCTGTAGTCATTAGGTAGGAAAAATTCAGAACCACAGACTGTCCAGAGCAAGAAAACCCACAGCACAGCAGGAAAACTCCATCACTCATCTGTAACTCTCCTACCAGGATTCCTACCAGGGGAAAAGTTGCCTCTAGGAGGTGTAACTTTACAAAGATATTTCTGAGACTGTGGGAAGAAGTGATTAACTTTTCACTCCACAATGACTTCTCTTTTACATTACCTTAGCGTTCTTCCACTTCCATCTCTGAAAATCATCTACACAGCAATAAGGGACCACAGTATTTACCCCTCAGGGCAGGCAGTGTCCTTGTTATGCAGTGTTATTCCCGTGTTTCACCAGACACATTCCTCGTGGAAAAGAACGACATCTGCTAGGTGGTGGGAGCTGACTTGAATTCCCTGCTCCATAACTTGTCAAGGGATGGTGTGCTGACTGTGTAGGGATGGTGTGCTGACTGTATCGGCATGGACATGAAGTTCTGGTTAGATGTATAAATGCTACTGGAATCAGTGCAGTCAGAGGTTTGCAGGCTTTTGTTCAGACCTTGATTGTCCTGTGTCCTGAATTCCTACTCCTGGATGGGCTAACAGCACTGCCCTCACAATGCTGTTGTGAGAATAAACACATTTAACATTGGGAGGGACTTGGGCTCAGCAATGATAGGGACTATATAAATACTTGCAACAGTGAGGCACTACTGTTTATACTGCAGTATAAACGAACAGCAACAAAGCAGCTATAACTGGTTTGGGGAATATTATCTGGCCCTGGGAGTAACATAAGACCATATTGAAATTGCAGCTAGCACTGCACACCTGAGGAGAAAACCTTGTACATCTGCAGAGGTGGCAGTGGCAATGAGAAAGGGGGACACTCCTCCTCTGTCACCCCCAGATCTTCTCTATGGAAGAGTGGATACTGTCAGTAGTAATTTGGATGGCTGCCCACAAGGCTTCACAACATGTGCTTCAAGTGAAAGAGGGGTGATGAGTCTTCTTACCTTCCTGCTTTTCCTCTGTGTCCTCTATGACCAGTGTTCTCTTTAAATCAGCTTTTTTTTTCTTTTTTTTTTTTTTCCACTCCCTGAGCATATCCATTTATGATGATTTAACCTTAGGCTCAGACTTAAAGGCTTTGCCCAAAACTAATATACAAATTTCAGAAAGGGTCTTTAACCATAATACTTCTATTTTCCCCTCGTTAAAACTTGGATAAATTGAAATATCTGTCTTCATTACAACATAAGCACCTGTGGAAACTTGGAAGGTACTGGATATATCCCCTTAAGGAAAGAATGAATGTCTCATCCCAGCAGACTATGCCCTTGCTGATACCTGCTCATACCTCACCAACCAATATATTTTATCTTCATATGTGGTTGAAATAGAGCAGATTTCTGGAACTTAAACAGCCAAATAAAACACATTCATCTTCCAATAAACACACAGGAAGTTATTATTAGCCAGTGGGCTAATAGTAAAACACCCTGAAATACAAGAAAAGGATGATTTGAACAGGTGAGGTTTTAAAACATGTTTTACCCTGAAGTTTCCACTAAAGTTTTTTCCTTAACAAGTTGTCAGAGACCTTTGCCTTTTCCTTTTTCTTTATAAGGCTGACAGTTACAAGTTGAAAGTTCAAGGAAAATTTTTAGTGGAAACAAGAGATAGATGCTGGCAGGGTGTTTCAACAATGGTCTGTTTGTTTTGGTAACAAGATTCAAAGAATGCATTATTTATAATGCTCTGATATGCACATATGGCTCTGGTTGTATGCAGCAACAGAAGTGATTTCTTATAATCTGTCTGCACAGAACTCCCAGGTGCTGCCAGGGCTGGAACTTCAAAGCAGAGCTGGAAGAAGGAGTTCCTCCTCCCTAGACTGCTCTTTCCCACCCCATGCCTGCTCTTCCTTCTCTTTCAGCACAGGTGCTTATGCTAGATTTTCAAACAGATGAAGGAATCAGTCCAGGTTGAAACTCACTTGGACTGTAAAATCCTCAAACAACCCAACAACTTTAAATGCTTCAATTGTTAAACTCATGATACTTGGCTTGAGTGTCCCACATACAGTGTGCTCCTTTAGAATACTTCATTGTTGCCTTTTCTTCACATACTCCTTTAGTCTAAAACTTATAAAAAATTCCCTAGCTCTACTGACTCTACTACTGCTACTACTGTTCTTGGTCATTACACACATTAACGTTATCTTGTATCTCTGTTTTAGTATATACATGCATGTCAGCAGTAGAATTGTTATGTGGTACACAAGTTTACTCAAAACATTATATAAAATACAAATAATATATTACATACATAGAGAAGTATATAAACACAGATATATGTACTAGGATCAGAACATGCCTTGTGGTCCTTACATGTAGGACAAAATGGGAGAGTGCACAATATAATGAAGCGTTCCTTAGGCACTATAGCTCCTTTTGCTCTCTGCCACAGCAATGGCTGATGCAATTTGGACAAAAAGAAGTCCACTGTTTTAAGTCTTTCCTTCTGTATGCTTCCAGCACTTTGAGGATTTATCAGATAGGACCATATTCAGATGCTGAAAATTCCAGTAAACTCCAAATGCCTCGTGTTTTCCACTAACCAGCCTCAGGTATTAAGAAATATCCAGGCAGTCGGAAATTCTAACTTTAGACTTCCTTCAAAGAGTCCAGAAATTGCCTGAGCTACTGATCTGCTTCAGAGATGGCTGATACATCAAAACTTGCTGTAGCAGCCCAAAGCTTTCATTACTAGCCAGCAATGCAGCCGTGACTGCTTATTCTGTGTGTTTTACAGATGAGAAAGGAAGCCTGAACCAGTCTCTTTCCACTTCTGTACTTGGCTCTTCTGATGGGGTCTAGAACAATGTTCCTTTATGTTCTTTACTCTTGTCAGCAAACTATTGCCAGGTGCTCATAGACAGATGTCCCACTTCTGAATTGCCTGGAACATCAATATAAAGCATAAGGATGTTTTGAATAAATGTGGTCTCTTCGAGGCAGGTAGCTGTGATGAAGCTCCTGATGGGTAAAAAGAAATGGTAATAATTTAAAAGAGGGAATATTCCTGTGTATCAAAGCCTCGGCTGTAGCATAATATATATCTTACACAGTTTTATGCATATGGATAAATAGAACACAAATAGTGTTATCCCATTGCCAACATCAAAACATGCATATTTCAGAAAGTGAAAGTATGGTTGGAACACAATTCAAGCCATAAAGCTTTTCATATCTCTGCAAAATGTATATATGTGTATATATATTTATATTTAAATATATATTAATGACTTCTTTTGCAGAGTACTCTTTGTAAAGCTCAGATCTCTTGTCTTTAGTGTGTTCTAATGTCCTTTCTTTTATGTCTTATTCCCCCCAATAAGAACCTAATTCTTTTTGTAGCAGACAAAATCCCCTACTAGCCTTTCTCCTTGCTAATCTTTCTACATTTTTCCTTATCTCTTCCTTTGCGCCTATTGTCTGATTGTGCCTCTTACACAGGCCTTCACTCAAGGTTAGTGAAATTAAACATTAGCTGGCTCAATAGGTAGCTAGTAACAGTAGTTTATCTACTAAGATAAGCTTGCAGGTTTTGGATGCCTCAAGTTTCTTCTTTTCCACTTTCATTATTTTAAGACATTGTTATTTGAGGAGTTAGTGGCCCATCTCCCTTAATGTTGCTTACAAGCAGTTTCCCTATATAAGGCCCTGTGATAATTTCTACACTGTCAAGTTGCAGCTAAGATAGTTTTAATACATCACTTTCTGGAGCAAGAGTTTCAGAATGTTTCATATTGTTTCACTTCTAATAGCTTATACATACTGGAAATCCCATGCTCATCTTGTGAGCTGCAAGATATTTATATTCTAAAATGTAGCCTAAGGAATCAAAGCAGCAAGGCAATTTGGGGACACTACTGTAGGCTTCACTCTGTTACAGAGGCAAGAGAGAGAAAAGTAGATTTGCCATGTATCTTTATGAAGATAGGAAGAGCAGAATGTTGCCAGGATATTTGTAGCTGAAGCATTATCAATGGAGGAATGGATGTGAAGCCTGGTCAGAGACCTAATGGATTCATGTAAAATTCATGTAAAATGTCTGTGTTATTCCACTAGTCTGTGGAATGAAAGGGATGATCAGACTGTGGTTGCTCCCCTTCTGTGTGACAACCTGAGAGGTCAAACATGGGAGTTTTGTAGCACATCCCCTTCTGAAATAGTTATTACAAAGCAGATCTATATCCCAGGCAAATGCAGAAATTTTTAATTTTTCCACAAAAAACAGGGTCTCAAAGGTGGTGGCTGGACTTGTGCCTCATGCTTTATCTGAAACCCTCCTTTTAACAGGGTTAGTTCAAAAAGAGATTCACCACGTTGGAAAGCCTGATTAGGAGCTGCTGCTATGATCCCAAGCTTCCAGATCCTGGCAGTCAAAGAAAAGACACAGATGTGACACTCAAGTGCCCAGGATAAACACAGCCCTTTTCAAAACAGCAGAGCTACAATTCACAAGAGTTTGTTTAAACCCTGTTTAAGTAGACTCAGTCCAGAGCTAGTGCTTGGGACAAAGTCTCCTTGTCTAAGGCAGTTTTTTCTCTTGTGCACAGTCAATAAGAAGTGCAGACATCATTAGGGCATCAGACATCTCTGATGAGATGTGACTGGTTACATTGTGTGGTGCAGACACTCGTGACTGCCTTTTTCAGAAAGACTTTTCACAGCTCTGAGTGACCACCCCCCGGTGCAGCAGCTCACTGCCAGCCTTCTGCAGCTCAGCAATTGAATAAACCAATCTGCCTCCTATCCTCCAGCTCCTACAGCTCACAGCACAGCAAAAGGGTGGCTGGGGACTACTAGAACACGTCATGTTGTGGGACATTGGACTCTGCTACCAACTAATGGTCTTTTTCACACAGAAGCTGGTACTCTGCTTTGACACACGCTGCAATTTTTCACTGTAAACCTGCCCTATTTGCTGCTGCTTAGTCACTGCAGATGAATCTATCAAAAGCTTAGCAGTGTTTTTGGATATTTTTTCACTTTGGGGTATTTTCTAGATTCTGGTATTTAGTCCAGGTGCTGCTAAAAGCTTGTTGTGCAGTGGGTTTGAGGCTTTCTCTACAATAGCCTGTGGATTTTAACAACTGAAGCGGTCACATTTTTTTTTTTTCCACCAGTATATTTGGAATAGATCTCAGGTCATGATAACTGCTCATCCAAAAAATTTTCCCATGGTTCAGTTAATGCAAAACCTGAATTCAGCATCTGAAGTATTCCCCCATTTTGGGTAACATTTTCTAAAATTATTTAACAGGCTGTTGTAAATCAGTTATAGTTTGCTATTTTTTTCAGTTCTTTGCTTCTCATTGAGGTCTACTTTTCACAATCTATCTCCTCTCTCTTCAGTTGCTATAGTGTACATCACCAGCTATGGTCTCCTAAAATAGCTTACCAATTTGGGGGCTTTCTCCAATCTGTTCCGTATTCTACTCTTTTCCTGTTAGAATCCATTTAATGAACCTTTACATCCAGCCAACTGACACCTCAGCCCCTAATCACTAGCCTTTTTACAATGACACTGTTGTGAATTATTGTTTTAAGGTTGGTTTTCTTAAAACCAAACTAATTCTGCAGCCTGTAAACCATCTCAGGAAGCAGCTACCCTTTATGCTGCCCTGTGACACAATATACTCAAGTAAAGCTTCAAAGAGCAGGGGGAAGAAGCCTGGGCAAAGATAACGTGGGATCTTTATTAAACTGAGTGTTTCTGCATCCATCTTATTCCAGGCAAAAAGTCTGATAATCCACAATACTATAGCTTTCATGTGCTGGGGCACAGTGCCAGTGTTGCAACTGCTGCAGAAGGTAGGAACAAAGAGGGAAGATAAGGAGTTGTGCTGTAGGGGGAAAAGGAGGAGTGAAGAAAAAAATCTTTTGCATTCATGGAATGATTGTGACACAATCATAATAATTCAGAAATAATTATATTTGTTATCAGTCAACATAATTTCCTGCAGTTCTACACACAACGTCATTTTCCTTTTCCAGCAGTCAGGCTGAACAAACGGTTCTGTTCTTGTTATTATTTCAGTTTGAAGCACAGTAATGTTGGTTGAACTAATAGTATAAACACAAGGATATCACTTAGAAATGCCTGAAGATTGGCATTTAGCTTATTGTTTCCTAACATGATGCAACCATATTTTTTCATTCTCACTTTTTTCCCTTGTGTTTTGCTGAAAAATGCCGTGGTGCTGTGGTATTTTAAGGACAAGCACTGCAATATGGTTTAAGTCTAACTGAGTTTAAGTTACTATGCAGAACCTGTTACTGTAGTATAGGAGTGCCTAAGAGACACTATTTAGTACATGAAAGAAAAATAACACAAAACCAGTATCATGCTGTTTATTTTAATGCTGTAGGGTAGAGTTCTGTGTATGACACATTTAAAATGACTGATGGATTTTAACTTACCATTTAGCAGAGAGGATGCAGACCCCTTGCTGGGGTGTGACTTTCTTCCACCAAACAAATCTGTGACTCCCTAGAGGGTCTGGTATGTCCTTGGAGAGGAAGGTCATGTTACTTTCAGCTTTTCTTAGAGAATTGGTTGGATAAAGAGGCCAGCTTTAGCTTGGGACATTAATTTCTCAGGACTTTTGCCATAGGATATGGAGTCTGTTCCCTCCTTCAGCAGGCAGTCTTCAAATGAGACTTTTGAGGTGCTACGAGACTTTTGAGGTGCTCTGGCATATTTCTTTCTTGCTAGATGTCATGAACTTGCACTAAGAGAGGCTCACATAAACAAAGAAGAAACTTCACACCATTTATTCTGTTGCTAAAGTCTATAAGGCAGTACACCAAGCTAAAAGAGAAGTCCTGCTGGACAGGAGCATGCAGCTCATTAATATAACTGGATTAGAATTTGGTCCTTTATGCTTGCTCTAGCTGCTTCCCAGTCAGCTTTTATTGTTGCTGAAATATTTTGCAGTGTCATATGAAATGATTAATATATAAACATGAGAGAAACAAAGATGGATGCTAGAGGATCTCTAGTGGGTTTACTGGAAACTGAGTACAGGAAAATGAGTGCTGGAAAACACACATAAATAAGAACAGGCTTATTTACAACAGCAAGAAAAAGAGGGAAACCAGTTCCAGCTTTTTTGTTACTTCCCTCTCTAATATAGGTCAGATAAGGAATTTACACATATGCACCTCCAATTTGTTTTTCCATGTGCAGGAGAGAGAGGTATGCAGCATTTTTTTGTTGCCACATTATGCAAGATAACAGTATAGGAGGTCTCAAGAAGTGTGATACAAGGATCTTTGCTGGATATAGACTCCTACAACATCTTTTATTAGAGATGTAGGAGCAGAAGAGTAGCCTGCTGATTGCATTCACAGGTTTTATTAAATTAGGAGAATTGGAATCTCAAGAGGCTAAAGAGTGGCAAAATAAGATTCGACTTGGCAAAAGTCATATGGGATACGTTTTACAAAAAAAAAAAAGAAAATCCTTAATTTAAAGTAAAGTACATCACAGTTTTAAGGAGGTTAGAGGCTTGCATGTTTTTAAGGTATGACCTTTAAATTTATGGTACTTTGGACACTTGGCATCTATAGGAAACCATTCAACTACACTGGTGATTTTTAAGACTGCAGTCTTCTTTAAAAATTCTTCTATGAAGGCTTAGAGTAGTGTAAGAATTTTCTATTCCAGCCAGCTTTTTTCCCTTTAGTCTCATTTCAAAGTCACATTGATGAGAACAAAGGAAGTTTCTCAAGCAAGAAGTACTGAAAACAAGCTAATGAGAGAGCTTTCTATTAGCTAAATTGGCAGCTTCTTTACAGGGACGTAGCTGCTTCTATGAAACAGACTCAATAGTATCCACTGCTAGATATTATTTCTTTAGTAATTGTCATTACACAAATATAGATACATAAAGTGTAAGAAACATCTAAGGATGTCTAAATATATATCCACAGTTATGGATAAATTTCAAAAGTTTATGTTGTTTGACCGGAGGAACTGTCAGGAAATACCTAAAATTTATGCACTAATTATATAGGCTTTTAATATTTTATCAATCAATGGACATTCCACTTAGAGGCTGACTTAGAAATAGTCTCAGCACCCCATGGCTCCAGTTGAACGCAGTAGGACCTGGAGATCTCCACAAAGGAGACACCTTCCTCCTCTGATTTGGAAACTGGTGAGTACCAGGTGACTGCTACTGCTGCTGAGCTCAGGCAGAAGGATGTAACCAGCCAGTGGCAGAAACACCACTATGGACATGGCTGAAATAAACCCCTTGGGAGGATTGAAAAGGCATTTGGGATCCATATGAACAGGAACAACATTTAGGTTTTGCTGCCTTACTACCAAAGAGTTACAAGGGTAAGGAAGCCTCATGTTTTAGAGCTGAAGTTGTTGATCTGGTGTATCAGTATAGATTGTTGTCTCTATTATAATACAGCCAACAGTAGAACTGGGCCATCAGTGTTTTTGTGTTAATATCCTTGTGTTTATAGGAAGTAGATCCATGCATGAAGCAGTGTTCTCCCCCAGTGTGATGAGGCATGTTTCTGTGAGTGCTGGACTGTTCTCTTTTCTGCTTTGCTTTAGGAATATTTTTTACCTAGAAGATGGAGAATGGGATGACCATACACAGAGGATGATGAATTGTGATGAATATGAATATTTTCCTAATCTGTTTGCTCAGTACTACTCTAAATAAAACTGTTAATAGGTAGTTAATTTTTATATAGCTTAATAAGCATCAAACAATATATCTCTATACATCTTTCTTTGCAAAATTTTTAAGGGTTCATATACCTCCCATGACTGCATTGTTTCCATTTTATACCATATTATGGATTGCCCTGCAATCAGCTGCTCCCCAGAGCCATCACTGGCACTCACTGAGAATTTTCTCCTCGACACAGAGACAGGAACATATGTACTGACTTACTGGCCCATGCACTCAGACTGGATCAACAAGGCCCTTCTTTTCTCAGCTTAACAGTCCAATGCAGTTGTCTTTCTGCTGCATTTCAAGGATCATGCTGAAGCAGCAGGTGGAGGGCAGCAGCTCTTACCAAGCTGAGTGGTTATTCCTTGGGGCACTGAAGGGACCCTCAGGCTTCAGGAGGAGCCCTTCCACTGTCTCAATGAAAAGGGGCTTTTATTGCCTTTTCCAGCATTGGGAAAAAACTAAATGCAGCTCAAGAAATCCACAGTGAAAGGGCCTTAGATGGCTTATTGAAAACACAGGTCAGGTTCTTTTCAATAATGGTGAAACTCTTGATGGATGGTGCACTTGCTGTCACATTCTGCTCACGTTAGCCATGTACAGCAGCAGCAGCAGGACCAGAGGGAGGCAGGACCACAGACACACTCCCTGTGGAGACATGGCCATAACACTCAGAAAGATTACATCACCCCTCTTTCTAATAGGCCATTTTTGTTTTCTTTATAACCAGTATAACTAATACACCATGTGTTTACCTCTGAACTCTTTGCCTTACTTCTGAAGCCACTTGTGGGTTTCAGATGGAGCAATGGACAACTAGGAGCCAAGATAAAAGCCTGAGAGGTGGAATAATCACTTGAATGGAGATAGAAGACCTTGCAGATAGGTGAGTGGATCCACAGAACTTTAAAGAAGTAATTTAGAATGAAATTCTCCTTTTGGCTCTGAACCTTTTGGAAAGATATGATACAGTACACCTGTAGTTTTGAGATAGATGCAGGAGAATTTAAAACTTGCTAAGTAAGAGGTTACAGAGAGTTTGCAGGAGCAGCAGTAATGGCTGAGAGTCTAGAAAATTGAAGGGAAGCAACTGGACTGGATTTTAGGAAAAAACAAGAATTCTAAGGCAATGAAGTACGCGTTCTTAAATAAGATTTGAGAAGCTCATTAAAGACTTGTCTTTGATATATGGGCACTGTATCCTAACAATTGTTCACTTTCATTCCTGATAATTTAAGATTATTTTTTAATTTACCTTTCAGTAGCATGCAAATGATGTAGTCTTGAATGCAATTGTATTATAAAACAAAGCAAGGACCATCTGAACTAAAATTAATGCACAGTATTAAATCAGGTACTTAATCACTCATTTTAGTTTGATTTACTGAAGCTATTGTGTTCTTGTTATGTATTACTGAAAAAAATTAACAATACACAACGTGTCTCTGAATACCAGAATATTTAGATGTGCTTTAGGAGGCAATTAGATCATTCTGATTCTTGAAAACCCAATAGCACTATTAGACTTGCATATTAAAACACCCCCTTCTCCTCTCAAACTTAAATACACCCATACTCTGCCCTACCAAGTAGCAAGTTGTGCATTAGTTTCCCACGTAAAAGGCTTTTAAAAGCACAAGTGAAATTCATTTCAGTTGGATGCAACTGTTTTTTTAAAAAATGCTAAAATACGTTTTACTGGGAGACTTTAAAAAATACGTCTGTGAAGGGGGTTGATACATTTTGTATATGCTACTGCTCTATCTTCATTTGGAGATAAATTATCACATTATTCTCTTTGCTCTCCCACTTGCAAATTAAGTTGTCATTCAACAATTCATAAAGAGCCAAGTTGCACAATCCATAAGAACAAATAAAGCAGCTATTCTTTTTTTTTTTTATTGCTGTTTTTATATGTATGGTTTTGTGATTTTTTCCCCTTTAGTCTTTGTATCTGACTTTATATTAGAAAGATGCTTATAATTTTCTTTCCTAATAGCTGGACACCATTTAAATGTTATTGGCAGTGAATACATTTTTTCAGAAAAAAAACCAAAATATTTTCTAAGAGCATATTTAAAAAAACCCCACATTTTTTGGCAAGAAAATTTTGACTTACATTAGTTTTCTCAGAAGAATGTGAGTTCCAGAAGAAAAAAGAAATATGAAAATTACTTTTCCAAATTAGTATACAAAGAGAGTATCCAAAGCTCTTTGATGTATTTTGTTTTTACGTCACTCAACTCTGATATTTCAAGTCCAAACAAAATGAATATTTTCAAAATAATGATACCATACAATCTGCAAAATTATTTTTAGTGATTTTTTTTTCTATAAAACTTGGAGCTGGGAATTTGCATGAAAACTCAGTAGCAGTCTCTAAGTAACTGTTCTGGATGTTTCTGCAGTAAAAAGTAACATTTGGCAGCAACCTCTTGAATGATATCAATTAAATTTTTTTCTATGTAAGATGTTCTTGGAAGGATTCACATTTTCAGTGGAATTTATATTTCATCAAGTAGACCTCAAGAAAGGTTCAACTCAAAGTACTGGGAAAGATCTTTCTCCAAAGCTTCTGCTCTCTGGTCAAGCTAAATTTCACAAGACCAATTTGCTGGAAATCAGTGAGTACAAGTAGAGCAGTGTTACAGTTCTGTATTTCACCTGAGTTAAACAAGGTTTGGAAACCAAGGTAGATATAAAGGAGTACATCTCACTTAGGATGTTGGTGCTAGATTGAGTCTGTGGTCTTGCTTCCTCACAGCTCAATGAGTACAGGGTCTGTGAGGTTTGCAGTGCTAACTTTGCATGAAATGAGAACAAAACATAGGCAAAAGTAACCCAGTGTTTCTATTCTCAGCAAGTGAATGTATTTTAGGAATAGTTTAAACCATTTTAATTTCATTAAGTGTGAATGGTAGTATCTCAAAATTTTTTCTAGATCACTTCCAATCTTACATCTACAGTGACAGGGAGAAAAGCACCTGGGACTTTGGTAGCCTGCCACTGTGCTGCCCATCAGCAAGGAGTGCTGGGCTGTCTTCCTGAGCTCAGAAAATAGAGTCAAATGTGCCTGATCAACTGTTTCTGGAAAAGGTGCTGTTTTCTTCCATGAAGACACTAGACAGGACCTGAATTTTAACTTTTTTGACTTTCTGATTAATGTTTTATTTTTGTGCCTGCTGTTCTGGCTTTCCTACAGCCTTCTGATCTGTCACAGTGCCCGTCTCTCAAGTACACACCTCTTCCTTCTCCCTTCAGTAGTGTTTTTCACAGTCAAGGAATTGTGTAGATGCTTTCCTAGTTCGGGCTGGTCACAAATGCCTGATGCTAGAAATGCTGACTTTAGCAAAATTGTTCTTCACAAAAAAACCCAAAAACTGTTGGAAGAAAGACACCAACCTGTAATCAGCTGTAATCAGTGAAAAGATCCTGGTACCTAGGAACAGCAGATGCTGAATAGATGAACACATCTCATTTTAGAGATCTAGGCTTACTCTTTAAGACTATTTAGATTTGTATTATTGAAAATGTACACTATGTGGGTATTCTACCCGTCAAGACTAATATCCTCTTGCCATCAGGCAAATGGATCTTTTGCAGGGTGAAGTCTGACCATAATTTATCTGGGCAAGTAGCCTGACTACCTATAGACCTCAGTGTCTTCATACAACTGATCAGGAACTTCAACCATGTCTAACAGATTGGAAAACTGAGAGGAGACGAAGCAGGATATCTGTAATAGAGCTGATAAAGGAACTGACACCTCAGGCACCCATTTGAGCATCACATTCCCCATATGTGTTCTCTGACTCCTGAGAAGGACTGTGTAACTAAATTCTCTGTCTGACTTAAAGAAAATAAATCAGTCTAGAGTATTAATCAAGTTATGTAGCATTTTCTCCTGTGAAACACCATCAGCATTGCCTTTTTTATTTATTTCACTATGCAAAAATAAACTGACAGAGAGTGTCTGCTAGTGGACTACTGTGCAACAGCACTAAGTGCTAAAACATACAAATTTGCAGTGTAATAAAATAGAGAATTTTTCTGCACAGTCTCGACTCTGACCTTATGTTTACTTGTATCAAAATTGTTCCAAATAAGACGTGGAAGAAACCAGCCAAGTCCCCTCTAAAATTATCAATGGCACCAGAACCACTAAGTGTAGATCCCAGTAAATTTCTATAAATAGAGCTTGGAGGAGTTGTGGAAGATTTGCAGATCCCATAATTTTCCAGCTGCAGCTGATGACTGGCAGCTGACTCTGGTGGCTGCAGAGCAAGTGGGATGACTCCCAGCTGTCCAAGGGAGCAACTTGCAAGGTACTTCAATACTTGGAAACTGCCTATCTTTCAAAAGCTTTTTGTTGTATCAAAATAAATGTCAGGGAATACATTCCTGGCAACATTCTCCTGTTTATCAAGTGAAACCTCTAAAGAATCTCTTGAGCCTCTGTTTGCCAAGTGCACAAATCATCAGCCTGTTCTTGGACATGCTTACCAGCATTAGTGGATATTACTTGTACTAGAAAGTATCTGAAGGATCAGGACCTGTGAATTATTGTTTTTACTGCAACCCCTAGGGGCACTACATGGGAATTAGAATACAAGGCACTTAAACACGTAGCAAAGATGTTATGAAAATCTGCAGTTTGAAGTAGACAGCAGTAAGTGTGTACCAAGGAAATAGAGAGAAGAGGCATTAAAGGAGTGTAAAAGTGGTCAGAGGTTTAATACCACAAATATTTCATAAAGAAGTACTTATTAAAAACAATGTCATAGGGATGATATACATATTGGTTGAAAGTTTATGTGCAGGGCAAAATATATATGTGATAATTTCTCTGTGGTTTAGGTGTGGAGGTTGTGTTTCCATGTGCTGGGACATCACAGATGCCTACAAATTGTGTCTTACATCTAAGTTGTTTATAATGTGATTGCAAACAGCGAATGTATTGTTTCAACATGGTTAATGTTTATGAGCTGCATTTCAGTTTATAGGTACACACAGATTGCCTGGAAAAGTACCAGGCCATTCCATTTTTAAGCAGTGATGAAGAAAGATGGAAGTTTACATACTCCCTTGCAGTGTAAAATCACACAGGGGAACAAAATAAGTCCAAGGAGACCACAGTTGTTTGGGTCTTAAGTTTCTATGAATTACCTCATACCCTTCTGCTGTCTCTGAGGTTATCTGAGATTCCAAAAAGGGTAATTTCCAACCAAGAAAGGAAGAAAATCAAGGCTGGGAATCCATGAGAAATCAAGACTGCGACGCTATAGATTCTCAACATAGACTTGCAAAAAAGCCTTTATCAAAAGCTTTCCTTTGGCTACCACCAGAACCTTTAACAAGGTCCAGCTGGTTTCTGTACTGCTTTTGGCTCCATGACCCATGTGTGCACTCTGGGGAGAGGGGGCTCATGCAGGGTAAATGGATTTAATGCTGCTTCAAGCCACATTAACTGTACTCAACATTTACAGCATATGGTTCCCAGGTTTCCCAGAGGAAAATATCATTCAGACCTGCTGCTTGTTAGTTCTTTGTACACCTTCTACTATGCTAACTCTTTCACTATGACCTACAAACCATCTGAAAGTTTTGGGGGAGAGGGTTGTGCAAAGGGAAGAGTTAACACTAAATATTGCTTTCTTGGCCTAATTTTCCCCCCACTTCACTAGAAATTATGTAAACCAGAAAATGGACACACTAATTGTAAAAATATCAAGCAATAAAACCCCTTTGTAGTTTACAGTAGAGAATAGGAAAGAATATTATTAAAACTTACTTATAGACAAAGTGATTTTTTAAAAAATATTTTTACTTGTAGTTTTCCTTCTATCTCTGCAAACTTCGTCACAAGAAATTATTTACAGAAATACTCAGGTAAGCAGCAGTGCATCAGTAGAATGCACAGTTTACTAGAGCTATGTGTTTAGAGAAGAGAAGAGTCACTGAATGGACCTTTCACTTAAGCCTCCAGAACCCCTGAAGTTGTCCAGCAGTGGGATGTGTGGTTGGGTATTCTGTGCATAACTGTGCCTGAACAGTGAGAGCTGCATTACTTAAGCTGCCAGCCAGGGTATAGTCCTTTAAAGGTTTTTACCTGCTCAGCTGTAGGAGTTAAGAGCTTGGCTTGCCAGGGATGGCACAGAAAGGAGGTGTGCTGGGAAAAGAGCAGGACATCCCTACTAAAAGCTGTGTATCTAATTTCTCATGCAGGGTTGTTTTCACTCATTTTCCTGTTCTTTAGCACTTAATGATTTTTCTGTCATCAATGGAGTTTTAATTGAGGGGGATTAGGGGTGGATTAAAGGATCTCATCAGAGCTCAAACTGCCTGCATCCACTTCCTGTTGTGTCCTCTCAACAGAAGAGCTATTGACATTAGAAAAGTGAAAAATACTTAAGTCAGTGACACAGTGAGGCAGAACTCAATTGAACTATAACCAAGGAGTTACAAGTGTAAAGGCAAGCATGTAATAAAATCTTGGAGATCAGAGAAGGACATGGTTTTTGTCATTTTGCCCACTTCTGGATGTCACCTGGCTATATACAAGAGGGGCTTAAACTTTAGCAGACACAAAGACATCACCTCAACTCCTTCCTCAAATGCTTATGGATTTTTTAATGAAAGACATTTTCCAGCATATAGTTGAATCAATATTAAAAATGTTGTAAAATTCACCACACAAAAACCCAGTGGATTTACATTTCATTCTATATTTACATTGGATTTAGAATAAAACTACATTAGGAACATAAACCCTCTTTTTCTCCTTTTATACCAGGGAGAAGTAGGATATCGAGGTTATGCATTTATTTGGGTTAGTTCTCTTTTTACTTTTTTCTTGAAAATACTTTATCTTATCTAACCAGGAGAAAAGGGAGAGGGAATAGAGTCTCTGAAAATGAATCTATTGAGCACTTAGCCAGACATGGCAGAAAATCCTGACCCAGCAAAGAAAAGAAAATACTCCTAGTGATTTCAGTGGGCAAAGTTTCATATATTGCATCCCAAAGAGCAAAAGCTTAGTTCTGCTCTTCATGTTTCGCTTTAATCACCAGGAGTTACACATGCAAATCCACAGCAAGACTGTAACTAGAACATTTAAGCCTAATTATACAGCTCTGGGAACAATGGCCAAATCTCATCACAATTTTTTATCTTTTAGGCACTAAGAAATCTTTTCAGTTACAAAAATTTCCTCTCAGATATGCACAGCAGGTCTCAGCTGTGTTATGCTACTGACATCAATGGGATATATGTATACAGTACTTGGGTACACATATGCAAGTCAAAATTTACCATGAGATTCTGTGAGGATAATAGTAGTGATGTTTTCCATATCTGTACTTGAAAGAAGCAGTGACATTTTAGTCTCTTGGAGTATGTTTTAGATACAATTTTAGTTATGACTCAGTTAAGACCTCCAAAGTTGCACTCCAAAGGGGTCTAGAAGGCTCTAAGCTAAAAATACTTTTAGAATGGAAATTCTTGTAAAATGTGCTACCTGTAAATCTTATGCAAAGCATGACTTGGTGGGGCCATCTCCACTCCTCTGGGTTGCTCCTGCTCCCAGTAGCTTGCCTAACTAAAGTTGATTGAATGTATCAGCATTTTGGTGAGGATTTTTTGGATGTGCTTTGTGTTATAATTTGTCTATTATTTATTTAAACAGATGAAAACCTATCTGAGGAGTTCCTGTTTGCTTTCATAGAATATTTTTTGCCCATTATGCTATCACACCATTGTGAGTTTGCTACTGAACATATGTAGCAGCCTGAGTCTGGCTGTTGAATGCCTGTAACTCCAGGCACATATCTGCAGTGAATGTCTGAGATTTGCTGACACCTTCTAGCCTGGCTAGCTCCATATGCATAACAGCACTCAGGAACTCAGCACTCAAGAACCCTATAGGGTTACCAGGTGTCTGCAAATTTCACAGAGGTTTCTGAGAGACTCACTGTATTTTTCACTGCACAGCTGTTTTATGCATATACAACAAAATAAATACAACCAGTCCCCAAATGGTCAAAGTTATCTTATAGTGGCATCTGATTAACTTCACCACACATGAAAGTTCTTCTCTGCAGTAAATCCCAGACAAAAATTGGAAGACCTGTACTTAGAAGACTGAGTTTCAGACAAATACTTAGCGTCTGCAAAATAATTCTGTAATAATTCAAACTCACTGCTGCTAGTTATCATGAAAGAACTTGTCAGAAAAAACTCAGAGTTCCAGGTCCCCAGCTGTTTGCATTTGGAATGTTGAGGAGCTCAGCTGCAGAGAGACTAGAGATTGCTGTTGAAGGACAGGACCCAATAGAAATGTGATGAAACACTGGTAGAAATTGGGTTAAAATACAGCTAGGAAAGGAAAACTCAAATTTACAGCCGGTTTTTTGAATTTCCACAACCATAAAGAGTGCAAGTTCACTCTGGACGGTTGTTCTCAGCATTCAGAAAAAAATATTAATGGAGAATACAGCTGCTAAAAATATAATCTCACATGCTACTCTGTATTTGCTAAACATAGCATATCACATATACTTGACTATAATGCATTTCTTTGTAATTTATGTTGGGTTTTTTTTTTCAAAATACCTGATTTTAAACATGGGACTGCGAGTCCAGGATGTTTAAAACCAAATAGCATTGTGTAAATTATGTTAAATTGTGAAAATGATGATTAGAATAATTCAAGAGTCAAATTCAGACACCTATTACATGCTGCTGAACTTCAAGTATAATTGTGTCTGTCTCACATTGATACTAAAAATAGGAATATTGTAAATGAAGTGGAATAAAAATTATGGCACAGAATCCCATGAGTTATAGACTTCAGAGCATCAGTCTAGTGGTCAGACATAACCTAACATGGCCAATAGATTCTCCTGAAGTGCTCCTTGCCATTACAAGGCAATTCTGAAAACAAGCAGAAGACAGAAGAGATTCTTTCAGCATTGTCTTTGTTAAATCCCAGCCAGCAGCCAAGTCCCACACTCTCTCTCTCAGTCCCCCTACAATGGGATGAGGGAAAGAAATGGAATAGAAAAAGCTGGAGAAAGTGTGGTTGAGATAGACAGTTTAACAGGTAAAGCAAAAGCTGCTCACACAAGAAAAGCAAAACAAGGTAGCCATTCACCCCTTTCCATGGGCAGGCAGGGCTGCAGCCATCTCCAGGAGAGCAGGGCCCTGCCACACGTAACAGTGTTTTGGGAAGAGAAATGTCACCACTTGAAACATTTCCCCTTTCTTCCCTCTTCCTCCAGCTGTATGTGCTGAGCATGGTGCAGTGGGATATGGAATATCCCAGGGTCAGTTGGGGTCCACTATCCAGGCTGTGTCCCCCCTCAAACTCCTTGTGCACCCTCAGCTTCCTCACTGGTGGTGGTGGTGGGGAGAGTCAGAATAGACCTTAACTCTGTGTCAGCACTGCTGAGCAGTAACAAAAACACCTCCACACTATCAATACTTTTCAGCCCAAATCCAAAATATATCCTCATACCAGCTACTATGAAAAAAATTACCTATCCCAGTCAAAACCAGCACAAGCATCTTCCACAAAAGAAGACAAATTAAAAAACTAAAACTCATTAGAGACTTTGAAGTTCTTTAAAACAAAGCTGATCAACTCTAAGAGTGATTGAAAATGGTTAGTGTCTGTGCTACCAGTCCTTTCCTTTGAAAAACTGAGCTGTAAGGCTGACCAATTCTTTAAGATGCTGGCAAGCAGTAGCTTTCTGGTTGAACTAGCAACTGCTGGTGAGAAATAAGATAAAGAGAAATATGCTTACACAGATCTCATCTTCTCCTTCATAAGGTTTTTCCTTTAACATTTTCAATTTGCTAATTGCATTGAAGTTTCATAGTTACAAACTCACCCTTGTGCTTTTAATTTACACAGCTGACATATACTAAATTTACATTTATGTCTCAGACAGTAAGAAGACATCCCAGAAAAGAACTCCTTGATTAATTTCATCTGCTTTTGGTTATATTTATTTTCTTATTTGTGACCATTGTTCATACTTTCTGGAAACTGATTTTCTCAAATTAACAATACAATTGATTCCTACTCTGGGGTAGCTATTTCAAAAATCCTGGGAATTTTCAGTTTGTCTTTTTACTAGCTCAGTTAAAATGCTTTTAGTTCATTGACAGTAAGAGTCCAAGCTAAGCCTGTAAAGCTACCACTGTGAGCAGAAGGAAATTGCCTTCATGTATTTCCCTAAGAGATATAGAACTGCATGATTTAAAAGTGTGATAGAACGTTTATAGGTGAATCTGACCACTGCAAGAGTAGAATAACAAGTCAGATGAAGCAGCAGAGCAGTTTTCATATCCTCAGGTAAATGCCATATTTTCATAAAATGTCATAGTTTGCAAAACTTGTTGAAATGCTGCAAGAGACTGAAAACCACAGTCAGAACTTTGAATAAATTAGATGATATGATTTAGATGTGCTTCAAAAAACCACCAGAATCTGTATATAAAGAGGCTTTGTGAATCAAGGCTTTGAAATAAGCTGGATTTGTAATAACAAGGTTTTATAAAGAATACAGTCTAGAGGAATGTACAGCTAAAATATCTCAAGGCTGAAGTTTTCCATAATAACAGAGGAAAGAAACATTTCCTCATTTGAATAATATGTAATTCTGTGTCCAAAGATATCAGATTGACCAAAACTCTTCAGAGATACTGGGAATTTGACACGATGATGTAAGTCTCAGACTTCTGATAAAGCTCACTTTTCTTGGAGGATCTACAGGACATATGCCACCTTGGTAGGCACATTATTGAATTTTTGGCACAGAGATGGAGACCATGCTGTTTGTGCTTTCCGTGGATAAAAAGATCTCTGTATTCAGATCCAGTGAGACAACCAGATCTTGGCGTGTATTCCTTGTTGCTCCCTCATAAATTGGAATACCAGAAAATCAGGTCAACCTCCTTAGTCTAGTATCACCTTTTGTTTGGATAACTTCAGCTGGGGAAATACAATAGGGAAGGTGCAACGTATGAGACAAAGTCATGGCCTGAATGCACATTTTTACTAACTTTGAAAAGCTCCCAGGGAATTCATTGGAATCTATGTTAATCTAAAGTAGAAAGAGTTACTATAGTTACTAATACAATAGTTACTAAATATAATTCTCACTATATAAAGTGCACATTCTGGGATCATATAAGTTGAGAAGATAAAAGATCTTTAATTATGTTTGCCAAGGTAATAAATGATTGGCTCCCTTTTATATTGTTCCACTGTAGACAGAAAATGTGCATAACACTTTAAATGTTTTCAACAGTTCAGCATCAGCCAGGAGTATTAGAGTGCTTGTTCCTTCTTCTTTTATTTAAAGGTTGGCAGTAATTTTTCATGTCAAGGTCATGATTGATGTGGGTTAACTTTCACTAAAAGTCTTCGGGAACATTTTGAGTAATGTTAAAAATTATGGCATGCAATACATCAAAATATTTTTCTAGACTTCCTGCATAAGTAAACAAACACAAGGGAAATGTGGAAGGCATTTATGGTATTTTGTAAGCAAGTTTCAAACTTCATGTTACAGATTTATTTGCTTCATAGCTTATGCTGTGATGCATGTTGCATTTTATTAAAATACACTATGGGTGGGGAATAGATGGTGATGTACTACATTTGTGTCTTTGCCCATGTCAATTTGAAATGGAGATCAATTCACTAAGAAATGTATCCAAGCATGGATTATGTAACCTGTCCATCAAGTGTCAGTTTCCTGGGGAAATACTAATAGCAAGTCCTCAATCTTAGGCCAAATGTCAAGGCTGTAATGTCCAGCACTTCGGAGTATGGAACATGAGATTACAAAAACTGCCATTGACAGGCAAATGTTAAAGCTGCTGATCTTCAGTAGTCAAGAACTCAATAGCACAGAAAATCCCTCCAAGGCATACCTCCCAAAGATAAGTAAAGTAAAAGATGAGGAACAGGTGAAGCAGAAGTATTTTCCTAAAAGAAAAAGAAAGAGGGATGTCTACTGTAGCTCCGTAACACAGGTTAAAAAAAAAGATAGGTCACTGGCAGGTGTACATTTTGGAGCCCTCCTTTTTAGGCACAGTGCCTTCTCCTTCACTCTCAGTTGCAGACCTTTATAAGAACATGGGCAATGGAAGACACCAGCCTTTTATCATCATGTTTAGGTGTCTCAGTGAGGTGCTCATGAGGGATGTTTAGAAGTCAGTCCATTCAGAGGTGTCTGTCTTTCTGTTTTGGACATACCAAGTCCCTAAGCAAAATTCTGAGATTAGAATCTTGTGAAGGCAGCCTGTGCTGCATTCACAAAGAAAATAGGGTCTTGCTTTGAGCGAAGTAAGATTCTGAGAAGCCTATAAACTGCTGAGGAAAAGGTTCAGAGATGCTGTAAAACTATCAGTGTCAGGAAGTGCTGGAACTTTACGCTAACACAATCTTTATTCCTTCATGTTTTTCTTTCCACTTCAAAGCCATGTTAGATACTCTAAGCATGAGGAATAAACTGTTCTCTGACAGATGGAAGATGATGATTTTCTAAGACATTTGCATTAGGCAACTAGTCTAGATTAGAAATCATATGTTTTCATACTATTAAACTTCGGTGAGATGAGTCCTACATCTAATGCATATAGATAAACGCTGGTAGCTAAAAAAATACTTAAAGATATTTTCAGATTCCAGGTAGGAGGTAGCCATCTTGGGAGGATATGCTTCAGTACTTCTACATGTTCAAAATTACCTAAGTGACCTATGTCTTGGAAAACTGAATACCATTGGGAAGGTGACGCAAAATGACTGATAGTGCTTGAAACGCTATATTCAATATTATATGTACCATACGCTGCTGAGGTGCTCAGTGAAAGAGCTGTAACAATTGGCTGCTCAAGAGAATACTTGAGCAAGTATTCCCTGCTTTGCAAAAATTGTACGATAGCATAACTACCATAACTGCCAAAGTTTAGACTCTGTTATTTCAGTATAATTTTTACTTTTCCAAATATTCCTAATGTCATTGGTAATTTCATTGCTGTCTTGAAATTAATCAAACAGACAATCCCTAATAAGTCATTAAGATACTTAACTATATAGTATCCAACAATGAGCAGAATCTTTTCTGTACTTCCATGTCTTTAAACACAAGTGGACACAGAAAAATATATAACCTTTCAACAAAGATTTTAATTGTTTCTAAACTGAAAGAAGAATAATACAGTGCTGGCAATTTATGAACCTTTTGTTCTACCAAGATATAGCTGTGCATAAATCTTGGGAAACTGTATTATTTAGCTTGTTGTAGCTCTGTAAAAAAGTATGAATAATAAAATATGCACTTCTGCTGTGTTTCCAGCAATCACATTGTTTCCTCTATTCCTACTTTTCTTAGCAATAAAAGAAGGTTTCAAGAGTTTTGTTCTAAGAATCCAAGCTAGAAATTATTTTTATGATCTGCTCCATTTGCATGCTGTCTCACATCTGACAGTCCACTATGAACAATTGAGAGACTTCTTCTGCATAAATTGCAGTAAGCCTTATGGCAATTATTGCTATCTTTACTGATCCATGCAAAACCATTTCTTCTCTCATTCCAGAAAGTGCAAAGCCTCTTCTTTTTAGGGAGTTGTTGACCATATTACAGTTTTCAGCAATATAGCTGTGCAAGTAGAAGTTAACCAGGCCCCTGAGAGGCCTGGTTAATTAGAACTTTTGCTGCATGGCAGAAGTGAATGAATTGTGGGCAAGATTGTACATGCAGATTTTTACCCAGAAAGGGCAATTTTGCTTTCTATTATAACACTATGAAAATAAGGTAATCTGTTAATGTGTTTAGACACTGCAAGGTCAGGCTATTAAAATAATGAACCATTTTAACAACTCTAATACAAAAGCGAAGTAAACAAATAAGATGAGAGACAAATGGTAAGTATGATTCAGTTAAAAACAAAGCTATGATTTGAATGAAGTATAAAGGCATATATATTTAAAAGACAGTCTTTGTGCTCTGTTTTCTCAAGACGGCATCTTTGGCTCCTGTTATTTATCTTGTCCTGTCACATTGGAGATTTTGTGATACCAGCCTGGAAGAGATTCTGCTGGTTTCTCTGTTTCAGTTAGTTTAGAAATGAAAAGTTAGCTTAGGTGTTGTTTGACTTCTGCTGTGCACGTCTACAAAAAGGGAGGAATAATGTTTTTCTAATAATATCTTCAGAGGCATGAAATGAATAAAGGAGCAGGTAGCCCTATCTTTATGAGACAGCTAGGTTGTATCTTGTATTTTTGAAGGAATGTTCACTGTCATGGCTGAAAGCCATGTACAGAGTTATAATTCAGTCAATTAAAACCACATAAATAATGTTTAAATGCTGCTTAAGAACATGCTCACTGACTGCTCGGTATGTATATGGTACATTTATATTTATATTAGCTGTTTATATTAGCTGTTTATAAGCCAGTCTTCAGCCTATGATAAATCCATGGGACAAAATAATCTTTAGATAATGAATAGTTTAGTGTGCCAGATGCTAGATGTAGTTCTGGAAATGTGTCTCAAAACTGTCTTCTTCCACTTCTACAGCAGCTGATAGTATATCTATACGACTTCTGCAAACATGTATTTTAGTGTCTTTTAGTGTAGTTTTAAATGTATGGCATAACTGCTGCTACATGAACTCATTTGTAAAGCCCTGTCTCTCTCACAAATGCCTTAGTTTCTCAGAACAGCTCACTGTCACACTCTAGCTAAGGCTCTTCAAGGATGGCCCATGGTCCAAAATCATGAGACATATAAGCCTGTGACCTAATGGATGAACAGGCAGGAGGTGACTGTGACTTTCTAGCCTGCTCCCCTGCAAACAGACCTCTGCTTAAATGGGGAAGCAATTGCAGGAATTGTGAGCTCAGGACAGGACTTTGTATTTTGCTTAATTCTTTTTGTTTAATTCTTCAGGACAGCTAGGAAAGGGAATTGTCATTTTTAGGTTTTTGATTTACATTGTCAAAAATCCATAGCCTGTTTGAGAATGAATTATTGCAGTGAAAGTAAGCAACATCTGCAAAATTTAATTAATTAAGGGGTATTTCTTAAAATACGTACAATAATAACCACAGGACATCAATTATGATGGTGAGGAATGCTTGCTCAAAGTAAGAGATGGATCACCCTAATTTCTCTTGTTTGTCAGCTAGAAGTGATGAGAATTTATGCTTGTCATTCACCAAGGATTAATGTAGTTAGCCTTGAAACCTTGACCACTTTGTTCTCAATGCTTGCTTTCAGAGTTCTGGCTCACTTAAATTATGAATGAAAAATCCATTTGTAATGAGTCTTCTGGCCATTGTTCTTGATCCCTTTCAATTCCTCTCTAAAACTAGAAATGAAGGGATACTCACATTTCTGTGAACAAACAATGTTATAATTTTATTCCTGTGGCAAAAATGAGTGAATTGGTACAGTAAGTACCCAGTGAGTATTCCTGTGCAGGCAGGGATTGGCTGAGTCACCATTTCTGGTGGTATTTAAAAGGCATGTAGATGTGGCAGTTATGGGCACAGTTTAGTCATGGGCTAGGCAGTGCTGGGTTAGTGGCTGGACTCCATGATCTTAGAGGTCTTTTCCAAACCATTCAATCTGTGGCTCTAATGTACTTTTACTTCATAAATGTGTTTACGTGTTTGTGTCCTGTTGACACCATGGGTTTTGAACACTTTGTTATGTGCAAGTATGGGCCTACTTGATTTTAAATCTGGAAGTATAAGAGAAGAATGCAGCCCAGCTGTAAATTTCTTTTCCTTGACCTGCATTTTTGATATCCTGCTTGAAAACAATGTGACCTGGTTTTCAAGGATTTTCAAACTGAGCAAATTCAAGTCAGAATAGTACTTTATAGTCCTAAGGGATCCTTGTTTTCCAGCTTTACCAGTGGGGCCTACACACCTTTGCCAGTGAGGCACAGGAGGAATTGATGGTATAATATCTATCATAAACTCTGGGGTACACAGATAAAAGGAACTTCATAAGAATAATGACTTTTTATTGATGACTACTCTGAGCTGAAATTAATGTATCTTCTGTCTGCAAAGATGGAGCAATTTGAAAAGGAGAACAGAGCATATTTGGTGAGTAGCAGATCTGTTTAATACAGAAAATTTTATGAAAACATATGGCTAAGAGATGTGAAAGATGACTTCTTGAGACCCATCTGTTTTATTTAAAATATGTTTAAACTATTTTGAAAAATATTTCTAAGTGATTTTTAGAAATATTTATAAAGGGTAGAAAAAAGTGTTCAGTAAAATGTAGGAAGATACAACTAAGGGTAACTGAATGAAAAAATAATCTAGACAAGAACAACAAGTTTGTTAGTGATAAAACACAAAATTGTTACAAATTTTCCCAAGGAACATAATAAAAGCCCCATTATTGACTGTGCAGAAGAAGACTGGAAGTCATTTGTCCCTGGCAAAGTCTAATTTAGCTGATAAAATGCTTTTTAAATCCCATCTTGAATTTTTTTGAATGAAGAAAATATTAGTGAAACCTCTGATTTGTCTGAGTTATCTTTGCACAAGAATGAAGAGAATGTTAAGAAGTGAACAAGTAAGTACTGCATGCATTTTTTGGAAACTAATCTATACTGTTCAGTTTGGAGCACTTTATCTGGGTAAAGAAATATTTACAGCAATTCAGATCTTCTGGTGCATTGCTCCAGCAAATTGATGTGATTTGGCCTCTAACAAGTCAAAGCCACGGGAACACAGTGGAGGGTTAGGTCTAACATAGGTCTTAAAATATTTGCATTTAAGAGGAATGTATTAATTCTTTAATCAGTAAATAACTGGAAAGATAGAGAAATAAATAGGATAAAAACCTAAAGAATAGTTAACAGCCTGATATGTGGGCAATCTTCTGATCCTCTTGGAACTGGACAGCTTTGGGAATCAAAGGTCAGGACTAAACTAGGGCATATTTCTGTGCAAAGCACTGAATATTCTTCAAACCACACTTATTTTGTTTTATGTGTTTGCTTTGCTGAAGAATGTAGGCAAGGCCTTCAACCTCTCTGGCACCAATTAAAAGTTTTAAATAAAGAATTGACAACTTAGTCTGCATACACTAAACAATATTCTACCTCTGCCTCCAAGAGTGCAATGAGCATGGCTTTTATGTAATTCCCAGCACATGCAGCTCTTCTTGGGCTGTTTTTCCTCTTCCGATTTGAAAAGACTAGAGAGCACAGAGGCAGCACACAGTCAGAAAATACCGGTGCTAAAAGTATTTGCAGTGCCCAAAAGACCTGGTAAAGTAGTTTTAAACATCAATTTTATTATACATCATCAGAGGAAACACTTAGCTAATCTTGGGAAGTGTATTTTAAAAAGCCACAAGGTCCAAAGTACATATACTTTTCAAATGCATCAGTATCACAAGTATATCACTATTATTCTCATGTCAGCATCCGAGTTTACTGACAGCTAAATGGACCCAAAGCAGGGGTTTTTTTCCCAGTTGTTAGGGAAATGCTTAGCAAGTGTTAATGTATTTACTGGCCAGAAACTAAATAATATTCTAAAGTGAATTTTTTAAAAATGCACTTAAAAATAAGGTAAAACTTGTACTCAAATGTGCAAAGAAACCCCTTATTTTCAATAGTCTAAGTCCCAAGAGGGTCTAACCAAACTCTTAGTACAAGATCAAAAAAGCAAATGGTTTATTTTATTAATAAGAACAGAGTGGCAAAATCTAGAGCTCATCTGGAATATAATAACTATGCATACGGTTATATACAGTGTGTACCTAACAAATTATTAATAAAACCCTTTATCTAGAGTATTCTTCAAAATTTTATCCTAATTCTGAATGCAGCTGTAACAATTTTATTAAACCAAAAGTATTTGTGAAGCAAGGATTGCATCATTAATTAAGATGTGATCTTCCACCTTTAGCTGGCAGTAGAAATGCCAACTCAGTCAGTAGCAGTTGCCTGTGTGTGACACATGTGATGCTTTCATTGAATGTGGCATGCAATCCTTAAGAAAACACAGGATGGGTTACTATACTTCAGTCAAGTCTTCATGCACTGTAACCTGACCCTCCCTGCAGAGATTGACAACTGCCACAGCTGTCAGTGGGGAGATGTCCCAATCATCCATCACACACATGACCTCAGCACCTTCATGGGAGACCCAAGGACAGAGAGACTCCCCCTGCTCCCAAGGAGAGCAGAAAGTTGCTCTGACTTCTCCCCAAAGTGCTTTTAATTCAGATTTTATTGAATCAGGGAAGTTTCCCTACCTGTCCTCTTTAGCTTTTAAAGACAACTTGTGCCCTGTTATATGATCATTTGGATTCTCTTTTTAGCTGTTGGAGAAGGCTGCCATGTCTGAAGTGGAGTCTAAAGTGGATTTAACTCTGTAAATGCAATAAAATGTACTTCTTTGTGGACACCAGGTGACAGAAAACACACACATTTTATTCACAGTAGCAACTAGTGCAACCTGGACACCTTCCACTGTCAGCAAGAATGAACTTCAGAGACCACTTACTAGCACATTTCTTGGTACAATCTCAGTGAAAATCTCTAATTATGATGCACTTATTTACTGAAATGCAGTGTTGCAAACATTTAAATAAATGATTTCACATTTTGGTGCAGAACCTGGCTGTTTATATTTACGGATCTCCTACACGTGTTATTTCAGTTATTGGTTATTTAATGCCAAACCTGATGGAAGTGTCCTATTTTTGCTTTCATATATGCTTACAAGTTCTTCTCCACTGGTCTGGGAGGCAAGAAAAGCCCGCTTGGATCTTTGTGGAGAAGAATACAATTTTCTGACACAATGTATAAGATACAAAGCTATTTCCCTACCTTTCCTTTCCTATTATCTTTGTCCCTGTGCACATGATAACCCACAGCAATATATAAAAGCTGAAGTAATGTAAGAAGCAGAAGTTTCTCTCTCTCACACATCATATTCAGTTTAGTGCAGGAAGTTCAGGTTGGAAAACCCAAGCTATTCAAAATATATGAGACAACTCCCATGTGCTGTGAAATAGATGGAATAAAAGGTACCTATGTGTGTAATCATAAGTACATACAGCCATATTTTAAATTATACAAAAACATAAACTTGCATATGCATTTAATTTTTAATACTCACCTTAATTGTAGTTGCTATCTTTTTGTTTATTCTTGTAAATATGTATGTATGTATGTATGCACGTTTGTATAGAAGATCTTTAAATTTTTCTTTCAGTTTTTCAGTCTTTAGGCCACGTCTATCTACCACTACACTATGTAAGACTTGTAGACCTGAAAGTATATTGAAGTGAATGATCAATACATGGTGCACCATTTGCCAATGCTCTATTGTTTAATAGCTAAGAATAATGGAGGAAAGAGTCTGCTATGTGAAAGCAACTATGTGTCTCTAGATTTTCAAGTTTCATAGAGTTTGAGGTGTTTTTTTCCCTTATGTATAAAAAAATAGAAAAAGTTATAAAGCAAAATGCAAAACTCAAAAAATACCCACTTTGTGACTGTTATTTGTTCATCTCTGTCCTGTCCTATGCTTGTAGGGAAAAACAGTCCTTTCCCAGAGAGAAAATCCATTAATATTCGTGAAATGTTTCGATATTGTGATAAAAGGGATCCTGTTAGTACTTAGACAGATGTATCTGCAACATCTGGCAGTAGATTTCACAGCCCAGTCAGAGGTCTGGCCTTGATGACTCTGTTTAATTATCTCTTGGCTAAGGAATGCTTGTCTTTCCCTCTTATCTCTCATAATCCTACCGAGATCCTGTCTGGGAAAAATATTGGGTAAGTGAAAACTTAGCCCAGGGAGTTGATGAGATGAGGTAAATCTCAAGCTGCCATGTTCATGAATACTCAAAGTTCTAGCACATTTTTACAAGCTTTGGCAGAAGGACATCATTAATGTTTCAGAAGTTCTCCTGATCTTTCTTTATTGGTCAGTGTCCCTGTAGTTTTCCAGTGTAGCATTTTTTCATTACTGGAAGGAAAATAATACCTCTTGCTGGTAAGACATTTTTCTTTTTCTTAATGAGTTTCAAAATAAAGTGAAATGTAGCTGTATAGGCAGCCTTAAAGTTGGGGATCAAAGCAGTACAACAATCAGTCCTAGTGGGTGTTCAGCTCTCTTGAGCATCATCTTTATCATATTTATAAAAGTTCTGCTTTACTAATAGAGCATTTGTTTCTATCAGCCGTAGGTAGAATATTATAGCTGAGGTAAATCTATGAAGGAATACCATCTAGGTTCTGACACACAGAAGTTCTGAAGGAAGTGAATTACCACAACTGATTTCTTTGTAATTTCTACCAGTTTGGTAATTCTGTCTAGAATGTTTTTACAGTTGCTCAAATATATTGCAAGAAACTCTCACCCAATCTAACCTGGGCATTTGTTTCCACTGAGAAGCATCGGATGTATAGAAAGCTATTCCACACACTACTGTTATACTAGATAGAACACATCTTTAAACCAAAAAGGAAGTAAATTTTGGCCCTTAACCTACATATTTGATCTAAGCAATGTTTTATAGAAAGAATTGTTTAGTATGGGTATGTTTTCCCTCAGTTAACCTCTTTGTGATTTCCTACAGTTTCCTTTGAGAACCTGGTAAATTATCTAGCCATACAAAATTTTGAAGGGAAAAATGTTTGGTTGAATTTTTGTTCAAAACCAGGAACACTGAAACTGGTCACTACTTTTGGCAAATGGCATTTTGCATTTTTGTGGCAAATGATCTTATCCCAAGTGATTGACTTGACCAAGGATAGTAGCTTGATGCGTTTTTTGCAATACAATATTGATAGTTTAATAATAATAATAATAATAATGCTTGCTTATATGTATTTGTGTGCAGAATTTGTGCACAGAAATTCTGCACACATATACAAATGTCTTAAATACTAAGTTGCAAAAAATTAGTCTTACAATGACTGAGATCTTGATGTGATTGAATCCAAATTCTGTAGATGTCTGAGACCAGTCACATTACCCTTGCTATTTAAGTTCTTTCCCGATTTTCTAGGGATCATTAGCAGGAGTTTGCCCCACAAGTGAAGCTTATTGAGAGAGAGTTCAGTAAGGAGTGGAGGGCTACATTCTCATGACTCAAATCTCTTGTAATTTCTTTTACATCTGACAGTACTTTTTAAATGTGCAGTGTCATCAGAAGCTGCATAATTCAGGAGATAAAACCGGGATTCTCTTTGGACAGAAAAGACCCTATTTTAACTTAAAATGGGCTGCTCATATAGTTTCAAGCCATACATATTGCACTTGAAGAACCACCCATGTCAAAGTGCTTCCCCTCATGCAGAGCACCCTCAGAATGCTAGAAAAAAAATCAAGCCCATAAAGCCTAATGCATACAGAAGGAAAAACTTCTTAATGATCTGCTAGATCAGTGACTGAAGATATCACATAATGGCTCTTTTACTATATGGTTTCAGTGAAGGCACAGGAGATCATACACCATATTAAATCAAATCTGGAAATATTTAAATACTGTTTAGTTCATAGATCAGTGATCTGGTAAACTGTAATGGAACTTTTTCAACCATGGTGAGCTAATGGAAAAATAAAAGTTAGGTTGTGTTCATCTATGACAAAGCAAAAAACACAGTGAAGCTGAAATGGTCTACTGTGTCAAAGTCTGTGTGAAGCTTTTTTAATTAACTATTCATCTTTTCATTAGTCAGGATTAATGCAGAAGGATCTATTAAGATCTACTGTCTCAAAGAGTATGTCATGCCAAGAGTCTTTAAAGCCTCAAGATATATTACCCAGTCACAGTACCACATAATAGACTGACAGAAAAATTGCATACTTAAAAAATAAAGCTGGCTCTGAGTAATGCTTTTGCAAGCAAATACTTTAAATCTTTTTTAAAATGCTATTTTTCTCAGTTCTGTAATTAATCAGAGGAGCATAATATAAGGGTTTTTTTTTTCCAATTCTCTTAACACAATCATGTTTATCAGTTTCTGTAGCATCATTTAAGAAATCCTAGTTATATCATCATGAAAAATAAATTTATCATATTTTGTCCTTGTAACTCTGAGAAGTTCTAAAGTCAAATTACTCAGAGAGCTGAGGGTTTTGATGCAAACACTGGGAACTTGGGCTGTTCAGCCTTAAGAAGTGAAGACAAGGGGACACCTTTCTGTTGGCCTTACATGCCTTGTAGAGAAGATGGAGCCAGGCTCTTCTTATAGGAGTAGTATGGCACAAGAGGAAATAGACACAAATTTCAGAACAAGTTCTTTTTAAGAGGGTAAGATTCAGGAGGCATTTAAGATAATTTATGCACTCTCTTTGAAGAAAAGAAAAAAAAAAAAAAAGAACAGGATATGAAGATAGTAAGGAGCAGAATGTCATCTGTCCAGACTTACCAACTGTTACTGATATAGCTGCAAACTTTGAATATTCTACCCAATATCCTGCTGAATCATGCAGAATACTTATTGCAATAAAGATATGTCATTACATATTTACAAATGTTCTGGCTATATTTGGAAATGATTTCTAGGTAAATAGCACTTAAAGTGTGGGATGAATTACAGATTTGATAAGCTATCTTGCACCTTTGAACACAATAAAACGTGTTCAACTTTTCCCACACTTTTGAATGGCCTTACTTGCCATACGGGAAAGCAGAAAGTGGCTCCTGTTTTCTTTTTTTCCTGGAAGGACACATACAAGCTTTCACTTTCAGATCTGACTTTATAATCCTTCTTAAATTGAATATTTTCTCACATTTAAATAAAATCCCCTAAATCTGATATCTGATACTAGTTCAATGTGAGGCAATCAGCTAAGAATAACTGAAAATAATTACTCAAAAAGCAAGAAAAAAATCAATATCATGACAGATCAGATTGAAGTTTCCTCTGAAAAGCTCAACTGATCAAACCTTACAATCAATATTTAGATTTTTCTTCCTCACACTGCAGAGATTTTTATAAAACGTATCAGTTATGATACACCCTTGATCTTGGCCTCACCTGCAGACCTCTGAGTACATATTCATACTTCTACAGACTGAATGAAATCAGCAGGTTTTCTAGGAGCACAGCTAATGAATCCTGGTGCAAGAATTGTGCCTAAATCTTGTTATTTGTGTTGTCCAGTGAGGTGAATGACAAAAAGGAAACCTTCACACCTCTTCATTGTCCAGAGATGGAGCAAATCCAAATCTGGCAAGACGTTCTCTCTGAAATGAGGCATGTTTTTATTTCAGTTTGAGGCAGTAGTTACTGAGGTGGGTAGAGCATAGCTGTACTCAGTGTTTCAGAGGAAGCACCCCATACGCTTTCAAAGCAATTAAGCATAGTGGGCAAGACTTCCCAGGTCAAAGATCTTATTATTAGCTAAACCATTAGTATCTGATAATTCATATTAGCTACAATATAGTGTAACATTTTTACACATCATGTGAACTCTGCTTTTAACATTTTAGCCAAATATGACAAGCTTTAACAATTCTAAAATCATAAGAGGGTTGTTATCCCATCATTGTGCTTTAACTCTTTTCTCAGACATGCTACGTAGCCCTTGAAAAGTTTGCCTTCTGTTCCCCAAACTGGCAAGGATGCACCACAAATCCTGTGTTCAGTTTTGGGCCCTTCACTTCAAAAAGACATTGAGGTGCTGGAGTGTGTCCAGACAAGAGTAATGAAAGTGGTGAAGGTTCTAAAGATGAAGCCATATGAGGAGAGACTGAAGGAGCTGGGACTGTGTATACTGGAGAAAAGGAGGCTCAGGGGGACCTTATCACTCTCTACAACTGCCTGAAAGGAAATTGTAGCAAGATGGGGTTTGGCCTCTTCTCTGAAGCAATTACTGACAGGATGAGAGGACATGCTACTCCAGAGGAAGTTCAAGCTGGACATCAGCAGGAATTTCTTCATGGAAAGGATTGTTAAACATTGATGAAGGCACCATTACTGGAGGTGTTCAAGAAACAGCTGGACTTGACACTTTGAGCCATGGCCTAGTTGGCAATGTGGTGATCAGTCAAAGGTTAGATTTGATGATATCAGAGGTCTTTTCCAATCTAAATGATTCCAAGATTTCACAGAGCCCCCCTTCTCTACCTTTAATCAGAGATGCTGGTAATGCATTTCCCCCATTTAGTATCTCTGTTGTTTTGATTTAAATCATAGCCAGGAAGACAAGAACTGGCTTTTGACGTGTTTGTTTGGCACTGAGTTTGATGGTGTTTCTAGATTTTTCTCAAATGTTAATAAGATATAACTTCAGGAGCCTGAGTCAGAGTTAAGACCAAATGACAGAGTGGAGACTACACAGACTGAGACACCAAAACACTTCATTGACAGATAAAGGTAATCAATCACTTATCATAGATTCATGGACTCATAGAATAGTTTGGTGGGAAAGCACCTTAAAGATCATCTCCCTCTGCAATGGACAGAGAGACCTCCTGTTAGACAGAGTTTCTTTAAGACACCTTAAATCTGATCTTAAACTCTTCCAGGAATGGAGAAGAATATGCTACAGCTTCTCTGGGCACCCTGAGCCAGTGCCTTGTCACTTTTCCATGACAAAGAACTATAGAATAGCAGAGGGTGAAAAGGAGCTCAAAAAATCATCCTGTGGGAAATGCAGCCTAGGTGATTATGTCTAACAGTCTGTCTAATTACATCTTGAAGCCTTCAAGAACTCTGGGAAGGCCATTCCAGTGAAGGGCTGTTCTTACCATAAAAAGTTCCTTTCTTGTGTCAAGATAAATCCTCTCCTGGTGCAATTTGTACCCATTGCCTCTTGTCTTCTCCATTTTGTACCCTGTGAAAAGGGAGCCTCTGCTCTCCTTTTAGCTGGCCTTGAACTGTATGAATATTGTGATGATCTCTCTCTTTTACAGTGGGAAAGGACCTGACTCCCTCAGTGCTTTCTCACGGGGCAGGTTCTCCAGCCCTTTGACCACCTTCCTCTGGGGGGAAAGCCACGGAGGGCAGCGTAGAGGTGGGGACACATGGTGGGTGCTCCCAGGGCCAAGCTGGGGGATCCCCAGGCTCTCTGACTGCTGACACTCATTGTAGCAGGTAGAAACCAGCCTGGCTGGTTGCTTGGCTTTTGTCAAGTTGCTGCCACATCTGACAACAGACTGCTGCTTTTGCTCACCACATACCCCTCTTGAGGGTGCTGTCACCACTTCCAGAGTGTTTGGTGAGCTTTACACTAAAGGTGCTCCTCTGTGCTCATAACTAAGCTGTGGCCTTGCCCTGTGGAACTAGCAGAAATTTATATGCCGACACCAAGGTCAACAGGTGTAATTTACAGCAACTGCTAGGCCCTGCTCCAAGATTCCCTCCATAATCTCACAGTCTCCTTCACGTTCAACCTGTTTCAGAACTTCTTACCCATTGCCTACCAGATCAGCAGTGGACTGGGACACCTCAGAGAGAAATGACAAGGCAAGAGCTCAAGGAAACAGCCAAAGGGAAGCCAGGGAGCATTGTGGTCAGAGGCAAAGCTGACATCCTGACATCAGAGCCAATGACAGAAAAAGGAAAAAATCTGTTTTCTCTAATGAAAGACTGTAAAGTACTTACCCAGCTCTGAGCTCAGTGAAGAGGAGGAGATAGTCCAAAAGGCAGGCAGAATGCTTCACATAAAACGCTCTCACTACTAAGGAAGTGAGAGGCGAGAGAAATTTTTTTGAAAGGAGAGGAAAAGCCAGACGTTTATTCTCATCATCAAAGGGAAGGAAGAAGCAAATGAATCAGAAATCAAAGATTGAATATCATTGGTCTTGCTGACAAAGCAATCAGCAATTCCCTCACAGCAAGTATAGGGGTTTGTTGAACAAAGCAAAGGAATTTGAAAGTCTTGAACAAAATAGGGTCTTTCCATTTATAAAATTAGACATAATTTTAGAACAGCATTTTGATTTAGGAGCTGTGAAGAATTTCTGCATTAAAAATACATAAATCCAAATTTTGTGATGTGCAATTAATAATGACTTTGTCCAAACCCTCTCCAGCCTCCTTTGTAATTCTCTTAAGAAAGCATTAAATGAGGGTATTTTCACTTAAGTTGAAAATCAATGACACTTCAATGAAGCATGCATTTCCAAAATATTATGCAACGGAGAGGCATACATTTCTGCAGCTCAGTCAAGAGGCCAGAACTTCCTAAGTAATAATGCTGATTTAACACTTGAAACTAGAAAATCACAATCAACAGCTTCAAAATGTATAGGTGCCATTATTAGTCTCCCAGAAGTCTCAGACTAAATCCCTGGGGTTGCCCATTTCAAAATGAAAAATGCAATTTTTCATTCAATAAATAAAGCAAAGCAGAATAGTATTTAAGGTTTCTTTTTCCAGGATATTTTGTGAAAACATGATTTCTTTTCCAGTAGATTTTTTTTATAGGGATAGGAGGAAAGAGAGCAAGAGAGCACTGAAAAGAAGCAAGGATCCAGAGCTTTATGTCTGACCATGCCTCTGGGTGACCATAGAACCACAGCCTGGGACTTCCACCTGGCACAAACATCCTGCTTCTGTTTTTGTTTAGTCTGTATCAGACTGTGACCTCTGTATCTTAAGCATCTCTTGGTGCCCTTAGGGATGGCTGAAATATGTTTCAGCTAAGGTCTTCAAAATAATGACTTGGGGTATACCTTTAGTGGACAAAAATATACAAAAGGGAAAGAGAAGGTAATATAAATATCAGAGTTAGAAACCAATGATTGTTTCACTTCCATCATAGGCAAGAGAGAAACGGAAACTTCAAAAACAGAAGCCAGAACTTTGTGGTCCATGACACCACAAAATGAATATTCAAATCAGTTGGCATCAGTCCTCTCCTCTTCCAGCTCTTCCTTGCTGCGCACCAGCTCTGTCCTATGAAAACATATGGACTAATGTAATTCCTCCTCTTCTATGAAGTGGCAGATTACCTAATGCCTAAAGCCAACTTTCTGTTAAGCATGTCATATTCTCTTAGGTAACATTAATATAATAAAAGCAAAACACTGTGTGTGTGTGTGTGTGTGTGCGTGCATGTGGTTTTTTTTAATATAGGAAACTCACATGAAAAAGGCCAAAAAGGGATTCCTAATGAGAAAGGATGTGCCTGCTTTTGGAGAAATTAACTGCTCCAGTGAATTGCAAAGATAAAGCAGAAGAAATTATCCAATAATTTGTCTGATCTAATTAGAGATGGCCCGATCTGCTAAATTCTTATCCAGATCCAAATTATGGGGGCATCTGGATCTGGGATTATAGTTTTGGCTCACAGACTCTAGTCAGGCTAGTGTGAAGAGCAGGTAAAAGCTAAGAGACCCAGCCCCCTGCCACAGCATACATACCACTGCCATGGACTTTAAAGATGAGTTACTCAAATCCTATAGAAAAAGATTAGGAGCCAATTACTGTAAATTAGTGCATCCTAAGTGAGCTATTTTCCCTTTGGTCATAACACTGAAAACTATCCTATGACACTAGTAATTAGTTTCTTGCCTCCTGCAGTTGGAGAGACACTCAGATTTTCAAAACTAATTTTTACCACATACTCCTGAAAAGCTCTCATTTTTCAAAAAAAATCAAACATTTTACTTCCAAACTTTGTATTTTAAAACCTTTCTTTACCTATCAAAAAGGGGTGGTGACCTTCAGAGGAATCAAGAGAAGTAGTGCAACCATGGACAGTATTTGAAGCTTTTTGTGAATCCTCCTTACACATTTAGCAATTAAAGAACAAGACTATGGGAAATAATTGAAGACTACAGTATGGCATGCAAGTGTGTGGAAATGTTACATGATGATGACTAAACATCAGGTCTAGAAGTCAGTCTGGGTCTGACTTTGAGGGTCACATACTGACCCTGCAGAGCAGGAGGCATATGGGAGCACACTGCACCTCGTTCCCTAGCTCACATGTTCCCTTTCAGAGGAATGATGGAACTTGCACACAGATCTCTTACCACTGAGCTGTGATGATGCAGCCAAAGCAAACTGCAGTGCAGGCACAGCTGTTTATGACTGAGCCTGAATTTCTGCCTAACAGACCATAAACATTTACTAGTAGGTTCTGCTCAGTGGCACCCACAACAAGAGCTGACCATGTACAGCAGAGCAAGTAACCCTCTCCTGATGTTTCTCCTTATTCCTAAGGCAACAGCTGGGAGGCAAGAGGAACCAGAAGGTGCTGCATGCAGATGACCTGTTAGGCAAGCAAAATACAGCAGCAGTGGAGGTGATGGCTGAGTCAAGTGTGAAACCTCACCAGTGCTCAGGTAGGGATTTGACAGAAGGTCCCAGGGGAGTGGAAATATTTGGGTGAGAGGTTCCCTCCTGCTCTAGCAGTAAAGAGAAGTGATGCTGGGAAAGGTGATTTACAAGGTGGAGATTTACCAACAAGTGAGAAACACCAGTCCAGCAGTGCCAGCAAATTGATACTGACCTTCCAGGAAAACTGCTGCCCCCCTTAAAGCATCTGGCCTGAGCCAGTCCCACACAAACAACAGAAGGTATAATTGCATCGCTGATTCTGGTTACCACAAGTTCAAAAAGACTGAATAAAGCACACTATAAACATAAACATATTCCTGCTAATTAAGAAAAAAACTGAAACAAAACCCAAAACAATTATCAAGCAAATGAAGGAAGCTAAAATCAGCCCAAACCCTATAAAATCTGCAGAAAAAAGCGGCTAAAAACATGACTAAAGCAGACCTCAAAGCACAGCAGCCATCTGTGCCAGCTAGGATCTAGTAATAATGCAACTCCTAATAGCAACATGAATAATAAAAGTAAAACTCTCATGAGTTGCTACTGTGTTTTGCAGCAACAATAATAGATGTTTCTCTGTGGTCTCTAGTCTTTATGTACGAATCATTACAACTGTGCTTAACATTTGCAAGGAGAATCCTCATTTTTAGATGTAACTTAAGGGCATATTTGCATTCAGTGGGTAAATCCAGCTCTGGGAGAAAAATGCTGTGCTCCAAGGATTTCCAGGAAGAATTCCTCCCTCCTGCAGTTGTGGAGCCCAAGTTCCCACTGTTGTACTTTCTCTGTCAGGGTTTCAGATCACAGCTGTTTCTAAGAAGATACTAAGCTGAGAGATGATGTGGGTGTACACAGCTTCCCTGCCCCACCAAAGGAAGAACATCTCTCTTTCCCTTTTTTTTGCATTTCTGAATGCTCCAGAGATCCTCTTGCTTTTCTTTGGTGAACTGAAAAGTTCAAGAAACAAGCAATTGCAGTGGAAGCAGCAGGACAGCTATTGCTTGTCAGGGGAGTTTCAGTGGCTTCTGGCCTTATTGATGGTAGTTGGAGAAAGAGGAGCAAAATGGAATGGCTGTCTCAGCTGGAGTCTCCTGAGAAGTCTGAGTTTTCAGAAGGATGATAAAAATTGGGTGAGAATTCAAAAAAAGAGCTACAGAAAATGCTTCAGAGTGTGAAAAATACTGCTCACTTAGAGAGAATTGCAGCACTCATTTTTTCATCTTAGCAGAGAAGAAGCCAAAGGACAAGTTGATTAGCAATGCCTGGGGAAGATATGTGATACAGGAAGACCTTTTAAATGTAGAGATAAAAGTACAGAAAAAAAATCAACTCTCAGGAGGTAGAAGCTGGCAGCAGTCAAGACATCTCTGTGGTGTGTCTGCATCTTTAGCCTCACAGAAGTTTGTGAAAGTGGAAAGAGGAGATCCCATAGCTTTGATAATGTAAGGACTGACCAAGTCCAGTGGAGCCTTAGTAGCATTTTAAAATGCCCCAATAATGATAACAAAATAATCAGAGCTTTGTAGAACATGCATGACATTTATTCCAAGCCATAATGAAGGAAGTGCTGCAAGAGATTGACTACTTAATCAGAAAGGTCTTTTCTACTATTTTTATTTTCATCCTGTGAAAGGGATCTGTCACAGCACTGGTTTTCCCACCTCTCTCTGCCTGTGAGGGGGGAAGGGATGACAGAAATTGTCAATTTTCCAGGAAAGTAGAAATAGAAACAGTCAGCAAGGATATATGGTGGAAGAAAGAAAATAAAATCTATAATGAAGATCACAACTATTCAAGAGAAAAAGATCTTGAATGTTGGTTGATTTAGGTTTTTAAACATTATCCTGAGCTCTGTGTTTCTGGGGGAAGAAACACTTAAACACTCACTTAAACAAATCTCACATTTGACACCTATAATATGTTTTAACTCATATGTCTTTTGAGAATGCAGATGTCTGGACCTGCTTGGTACAAAAGAGAGCTGCTCCTCTGAATGCAGCTTCTACCTAGACCCACCCTGTAGAAGAAGTACTGTTAATGAGACAACAACTTCCAAACAGAGATTGCCCGAAAATTAATTCCTTGTGCCCCTGTTATGTCTGTTCCCAGCTGGAGAGTCTTTGAGCAGACTGTGCCTTCACAATTCTCTGCTAGGTGAATTTTCTGCCACCATGTTAAACATTGTGCAATGTCCCCTGTGTAACATTGACTGAAATGTAGAAACGATCAAGTCATCTGAAAGGATATGGGGAGGTTTTAATTTCCTGAAATAGACCTGCTGTTCAGGCAGTATTGCCTTCTCTATAATAGGAAGTTCAGGAATATCAATTTCTAAATTTGTCTATTCAAATTAGCCCATTACCATTAATGCCAACTCCTTTGAAAAACAGCGAGTCAGGCCCCCCCAAAACCATGAGAATTTAATGGTGTAGAAACGTTGTCCCTTTTTCTTTGTCATCTGATTTTTTAAGCTATTTGGAGACAAGTTTTCAAGTTCTTCTTCACAAAGGCAAGATTAGAAATTTACTTTTTTTTTTCCTCTCTGTGAGAAGAAAGGTTTTCTTGTTATTATATGAGTTCAGGAGCTGAGCCAATGTAAGACTGCAGGAGCTGACAACACCACCTGATGTTTTTTTCAGGTGTTTCTGTCACTAAGAGATGCTGCATACCATCATGACCAAGTTAATTGGTTAGACCTGTCCAAGTACTTGTGCACAGACGCTTAAGTGCACAGTCATCAGCTCCTATAAAAATAGAGCTGGAAATAGCTTCCTCTGGTCCACCCCTTTGGTTATGGGTGAGATCTGTTAAACCTCTGCCATTCTTGCTCAGCCTGTTCTTAAAGGTCCCTGACAGTGAAAGCTCAGTCATCTCCTCACTGCCTCATATTTAGAAAATCACTTCTAAATTGTAACTTGAGTCTTCAGTGTTGTAATTTACGATCGCCTCTTCTTAGCCTGTGAGATATCATGGAGAATTTATTGTTCCATTCCACTGTGCAACAGCCCTGTCAGGTCTCCTGACAGTTTTTCTTAACTTTAATAACTCAGACTTTCAATCTTTTCTGTTAGATCATGTTTCCTAGGGCTCTGCTCATTCTGATGGCTCTGCTCTGGACACCTCTCCAAGTCTCTCTTCTTGCTGAAGCACATCCCCCAGATTTGGAGGTGTTATTTTAACTCAGCCTGACTAGGAGGAGGTGTGCAGGAAGAACCATACTATATCCCTTACTGGTAAACTTTTGTTTATGTGCCTAAAGTGACATTAACCTTTGTCACACCAGCTTGGTGTTACTATCCATGTTCACCCTTTAACCCTCTATGACCTCAGTTCCTGAACTGATCAGCTGCTCATTCTGACTTGTCATTAATCCTTCCCACTTACCAAACAGCACCATATATTTTTCAGACTATTTCTTCAGTTCATGAAAACCATCTTGATTTCTAATTCTGTCCTTAAATGTGTGTGTGATCCCTCCCAGCTTTACATGAGCTGCAGATTTAATAAACATGTTTTTTATCCCATTGTCTGACTTGTTAGTGACAATGGACAAAATCCAGAATAGAGTGTTGCAGAATGTCATCTGAGAACTACTTTCTGGATAAAGTTCTTTAACCCAAGTTTTCACTTATGACATCATAGTTTCATTTGGACTGTGTCTCCTTAGCAAAGCAACAAAAGCCTTTCTAAATCAGAGCTTGCCACTCCTATTTTTTTTCCATATGCACCACTAAAAACACTTTTCAGAATAATGAGCTAATCCTGTTTTAAGAATGTAGGTCACTACCATATCCATTTTCAAATTTTAATAAATATTTATGGCAATCTGTAATTACCTTCAGAAAATTCCCATGCATTTCCACAGAAAATGCCTTTGCTGGATCCCAAATACATGTGCCTGACTATTACTGCTGCCAGTCTCTTCTCTAGCACCTAGTTCTAAGATAACCTCAGGAAATAACACGAGCTATTTTAGCCTTTTCTCTCTTTATGGCTCCTACCAGAATCTCTACGAGTAAGCTCATGAACATCCACTTCAACATTTCAAATCCACTTAAAGGAGGTAAGCAAACCTAACTCTGGAACATAATATTGCACAACTGTTTAGAGCAGTCACAGACAAGCAGCATATTCAGAACTGCTAACTAACATTTGAACATGATTTTCCAACAATGCTGTCAAACAATTAAAAATGATTGTTATATTTAAGAGGTTCTTGCTCCTTTAGAGAACATCCTTGTTGAAGTATTCTTCTGGAAAATTTTACTGAGCTTTGCTTGCATGATAGTGCATTGAATCTCACATTTCTTGGGGGGTTTTAGAAGCACAGAACTGACCCATGATGTAATATGTGGCCTCTATACCCTGCTGTTGGCTTTGTGCAGCAGTTGATAACATCACGAGGCTCTGTGCAGGTATAGAGTCCTGGCTGGCCATTTCATATAGGTTCAGGGGCTCTTTTTATAATCCCTTGATTAATTTGCTTGTAGATCTACTATGGAGAATGATCTGTAGTCCATCACTTGGGTAGACTGTTCATTTTGTGGGAACCACATTGAGGCAGTCCAACAGAGTATCATTTTAAAGACATTCTGTAGTGAGGGCTTGTAATTTGTACACAAGTCTGGAGAAGAGCATTGAATTAAGAAAACTTAATTTTGACAGTCCTGATATATAGTCTATTTTGGTTAACCAAAAGGAACACATACATTTTCTACATTAGAGAAATTTCCATTATTTTTCTCTCAGCCATGAAAATCGATTTTGATGTGATTACTCTCAGAGGCTGCTTGATGTGCTTCTGACAGTACAAAATGGATAGAAACCGTGGGTGGTGTTGAATTGAGGATACTGTGGTTAGCTGAACTCTGTCACAAACTGAAAATGCTAGGATTAAAACACATGCCATTAAGATATTGAGCAGGAGAATGAGCCTTAGGAAAAACAGTGATAACAATATTTTGTTGTTGAAGATTGCAAATGATGCAAAAACCTTTCATCATATTCTGTTTACTGTAATCAGTGATATTTGCTCAACTGGAGGGAGATCCCCAAAACTCATCGGATAAAATCCCTTAACATTAAGCAAGAGGGTTGTGCCTAAATATAGGTGGATACATGTGAAAAGGGGAGCCATGGTATTTGGAACTGTACAAAACAATGAAGATTTTATTTTGTTCACACTGATTACATCAGGCTCATGGGTAGTTATACACTACTTCCCTTTCTGAAATCAGAATTTTACCCCATATTTCTATATTTCAGATAAAGTGTCCTTTTTTAATGAAATGCTTACTCTTAGCCTACTAATTAGAAAGATCCCCTTTTGCCTTGAGAATTTTCATTGCTTCAAGAAAAGCCCCCAACAACACAATGAAGAAGAAATACAAAGATAAGAAATGAGTAATAGGTGAGGTTTAAATTATTTAATCGTCCAGATGTGTGGATCCTCTTCCAAAAATGTTTACATTTGGCAAGACTGGAATTTGCTAGCTACTGAGACTCAGCGGTTGTAAGTAGTTTGATGATGTTTCCCTCTAACAGGTTTATTGGATACTTCACTTATGAATCAGTAACAACAGGAAAAATAAACATCATATATTTCCAATTAGGTAACCAGACTTTTTTCACAGTTGCATAGGAAATATCTGTCATCTGACAGATGTTTTAGCAGTTTCTAAGCTATGTCTTGGGAGCAGGGGATTTGGAAAAGGACAAGAGTGAAAGTTCACTGACTTTTTGCTTTGTCAGAAATATTGTGATGATGGTTTGTTTTCTGTTCTTTCCGTTCAAGCTGACGACAGGTAACTATGGAGCTATTAAAAGGTGCATCTTAAAGTCTTTATCACACATAAGTGTCAAAAACAATCAGTGTGGATTTTAAATGCAAGAATAAACTGGGTTTGAATTATTTAATTCTCAATAGCATTCTAGGGGAGTTAAATAAAGATGAAATCAATAGGATTATATACATAATAAATCTAGTTCTATGGAAATGCTATAATTTGTACACAGTTAAATAACAATTTTATCCATCTTAGTTACTAGCTACCTTGAAGAACTGAGACGAGAATTATGGTCTGGATTGAGTAAAACTCCAGGCATGTGTCAAGCTTACGGTTCCTATTGACAGTAAAGTCTAGCACACTAATTAATGTTTTTCTGGCTGAGGTCTCTAATCTTTCTGAATCTCACTTTTCACTGTGAAAATAATAGTTCTCATCCCAGAATACTGTGTAAGATATACCACTTAATTATGAAAAAAATGTACAGATACAAAAGTTTTTGAAGGGAAAATGTACATGCAAATAGTTCTCTCTGCCACTAGCGATCACTGTTCCTTTACATTTCTCCCTGTACTTAAATATCTGTGGTTTTCCTTCTATCTTTTATCATCTGTCTGCTGTAGTTCATAGTTGCTATTTCCTGAATATCCATGAGATACAATATGAAACTTGGATCCCACTATGTGTAGCTTTCACTATTTTCAAAGGGCAGTGATGAGTACTGCTCACAGCTGAGGGTAAAGAAGAAGAGTGTACTCTTTCTCTAGAGTAATAATCACATATATCTTGTCACAATAATTGGCAAAACGGAGTCTGCTATTACTTTTAACATAAAACAGTGATAAGTTAGGGCCTGATTTTCTTTCCCAAATATCCTCCAGTCCTCATGCTGATTTAATAGTTATTCTAAACAGTAGAAAATACACAATCTAAACCAATTAGATGGCTTAAGAGAACCAATGTCCCATCCAAAAGTGCTTGAAGGCATATGTGCCTACAATTTTGAAATAATTGGTAATGTGAGATTGGAGATTTTGAAAACTCCACTGTGAGCTGAGGATCACCTAACTTCCTTTAAGGTGTGTAAATGTACAAGCCTGGTTACAGATTTTCATCAGGATGACATCAGTGTTAATGAGGAGAAATTCATAAACACTATCAGAGAGTGACATAATCCACTTACTCCAGTCTCCTCTTCTACAATGGATGAACTGTTTGTTGGAGGTATTTGTTGCTCTTCACTGACTGCAGAGGAAACACAGACATCTAGTTAAGGCTAGATTGAACTACAAGATTAAACTTTCCTTTCAGGAACTAAAATTAGGAATGAATGACATTTCTACACTCTTAAAAACAAGCCCAGCTTTGAATGTCTTGGTTTTTTGAAAACAGAATTTCATTACTTTTGAAATTGTTATTCTCTTTATGCTTTTGGATTGTGAATGATGCAAAATTATTAGAAATTGGTTATATTTTAATAAAAAGTACTTAACAGGCAAGAAGTATTTATATAGTATCCTATTAATCTAAATTAAACTCAGTTAAGTCCTTCTGGGATTCTAACATGGTATACTCCATCCTTAATGTGTTCACATTTCTTCCTTTACTGTTAAACTGAAATATGCCTATGTATCAAGGGAAAATGGCTTCCATGGGGTTTCATTTTAAAACTGGACATGCAAATCCTATTATTAGGTCAAATTTTGAAGTCCTTAATTATTTTTTAATTCATCACCCATCAAGATTTCTGCAGACCCCTTTTTACTTTTAATGGTTTGATCTGTGGTTACTGCAAGTTTCACATCTAATTTTTCTGCTATGCAAATGTATCTCTTAATATAAAGTTTTATTTGCAATGCTATTTAGGCTGCTTAGGAGTATTTTATTTTTATTTTGTTTTGCTTGCTCTCTACAGTTCTGTAGATATAAATATACTGCTTTACTGTGCAATTTTCCCCTCTGGCTTTGTGATAACTATAATCCAGTGACTTTTTTTTTTTTTCCCCCCTCTGGAAAATATCCTTCATCTGTAAAGATGGGCTCAAGTAATTTGTGAATTGTAGGTAAATTTTGTCTTGGGAATTGAACAAGGAGATCTTAAGTTACAATATCTTTACATCCACTAATATATCCCTTGTACCCATATCAGGTTGGTCACATTGCCAGACCTGGGAAGGCATGGGTGAGTTTAATGCAGTTATTGTTCTTTACCATGATCCCCTTCTGGTTATCTTCTACTTTAGCATGGTCCACAATATTGAATAAGAGAAGAGAGAACTCTATTCCCTAATTTCTTATTCCCAGCTACAGGGAATAAGAGCTTTGTCCTAGTTACTGTTTGGTGAAGGGAGCAGGAAGGGATGTGGAGTTTGAGAGGTGCCTTCTCAGACTTATCCAGTTTTTATATGTGCTTTCCCTACTTGTCTTACAGCACTGGCTTTTGTTCTTTCATATTATAATGAAGTTGACATAGTAAATCTGTAATTAACGTCAGCCTTTCTCTCTCTCCTCCACCATTTCTCTAGTGACCCTAATCGCTGAGAAGTGGAAAGAGGTTTTGTGTGAAAAATGAGGAGTTCAGATCAATCTCTGCTATGTTTACATTTCTGGCAGTATATTCAAGAACAGTTTATCAGAGAGTACTCTCCTGACTGTTTTTTCTAAAGGTGCCAGACAAGTCTATTCTTTCTTTCACTTCCAAATGCTGTGTTTTGTCATGTGCCACCTTCCTGCTCGCTGTCTGGGCTCCTGACATGGCTGCAATGCAAATGTGGAAATTCAAGCTAGTGACTTGAACAGGCCAAGTCCCTAACAACCTAACCTTATCCCAGATCTCCATTTTTACTTTCCATGCATCTTTTCCTCCCTATCATTCACTTAATATTTTCACCTTAATGCTTCCTTTGACTCCTTTACTTCTCTGATTGCTTCTGTCATGTTTTATTCATTTGCTCTTTTGGTGTTTCTTTCAGCCTTCTTTTAAAATACACTTCTCCTTCCTGTCTTTTTCCCCATAGTTACTAATTCCCGTAACAGTGATCTAGTATCCTTGACACAGCAGGATTTCATGTGGTGGAAACCCAACATAGGAGCTGCTAGCCTTCTCTACCCTTCAGTTAGTGAGCCCATGACACCTCCCTCAATGTCACAGTATGAGGGAGAATGACTTACTACTTTGCTTTAGATTAGTCCATTGGCAGTCCTCACTCATGCTGTGGACAAACGCAGGTAAGGAAAGACTAAAGCTGACACTGAGATTAAAACAGCCTGGCACTTAGGTGCTCAGCATCCATCCTCTACAGTCTCAATGGAGAACACACAAGACCCAAACAGAAGAAAGAATTCAGAAAACTCTTCATACAAAATAGAAAACCTAGTCTGTGCATTTGCCACCATGTGGAAGAGGCACGTGGGACAAGATATGTTTTATTCAATGTTTTAAAACATTGCATACCTTTGTGCTTCCATCTGTGAATCATCTTTCATACTGGATATTCTTTCATTTCATTAGAACTATTATTTTGGGCAAAATTCCAGAGTCCTGAGTTGAAGTCAATGAGAGGTTAATTTGACTAGAGACCAAATGAAAATTGAGAAGGTGTTTATCTTTTGGCACAGAGATAGTATTGCCTAGAATTCTGACCTTGCAATGTCCAAGATACGCAGCCCTGAAATAGCATCCAGGAGGAGATTTGGTAAGGCTGCAACTGAAAGCAGATGGCATATATAACAGAAGTCACTGAAAACTAAAAGCCCTGCTGAGAGCGATATATGACATTCTGAAGGAAATCTGTCTTTGGCACCTTGTATTATCATTTAAAAAAATTAAGATCTCTTTTATGAATTGGGAAAAAGCACACTCCAGATCCTGCTGGTCCCTGCTCTGCCTTTGGACTGAAGAGCAAAGCAGGAGCTATGCTGCCAGCTCTGTATATAACACACCTCCTTGTGTGTCCACCTTATTCCATTATTGCTACAGGAAGGGGAAGATCAGTTCCCAAGTCCAGTTCCCCAGCTGAAAGATGTCTGCTTGCAAGGAAGGGTACCCCAAGAAAAGAGACATGGTGTCCAAGAGATGGGTTAGTAAATCCTTCCTTTTCTTGTAAGGGTTAAGCCAAGTGCTGAGCCTGATATGCACTCTAGCCTACAGGACTAGTCTAATCTGCCTTTTTTCCTTCCACAGGTAGATTTTACTTTTCCCAGTGGTGTAAGCAGTAAATATCACTCATTTTTGACAAGTCCTAGAAACTAAACACAGGAATGAGAAATCCAGCCTTGTGTTCAACAATCCTAAGCAGTGTGACTTGGTTCATTTTTTGCCTGTTCATATAATAAGGAAAAATGGTGCTTTAATCTTGATTTGATAGCTATGCCTGCAACCAATTTAAATGAACATATTTAAGTGATGTACAGTATGTGATGATGTTTCTTTTTCAAGACAAATAATATTTATGAATGCAGTTCTGTAAGCAGCAATGATTCAGAGAGACCTTGTAAAATTTTAGCTACTCAAATGTAAATATTAAGCTATGATAACTGCATGAAGCTAATCAACCCAAGCATTCTGTCAAAGCTCACATGATGGGCTCGCTCATCCTTGACAGCCTAATTGACACTATTATTCTCATGAGAAGAGTAACTTTCACAATAATGTACAGTACATACAAATGCAAAGAATTTATGTACACCAGTTACCTTCCACTGAGATGTTTTAGTAATAATATTTGGCCGGTGTAACACTGTTTTTCATAATTTTATATTTTATGGGCAGCCAGAAGGGATGCATACTGTGTTCCATCCAGTAAAGCAGTAGTACTGTGGAAAAGTAGAGATTGGAAACTAATTAAAACTTGTATCATGATGCATTTGTCCAAGGGGGTGGAGTTGAAGTTGCAGCCTTAACTGTGACATTTCCTAACATTGGAAGACCTGAATTTGCAAACTCAGTAATATGCTTTTTCCGTTGCTTTAGTGAACACTCATATTTGGAGGGATTAATTCATCCATTGTAAAGCAAATATGCAACAAATGCATTCCACTTGGAAGTTCACTTTAAAATACTAAAATATTAAAGTGCCATTCTAAAGTATTTTTAAGAGCAAACCCTGCCATGCCCATGTTGAGCTGTATTTGTCCTTGCAGGATGGTGACAGAGCATCAGACCCACAAAAGAGCAGAGCAGACTCAAGTACAGCTATGCCTTTTCCTGAAGATGTCTGCTCAATGGTAAGAAGCTTTCTGTTTTTATATAACTGATCACGTAATTGTAAGAACAGATGATTCTAGGGCATTGTGCATTAGTTTGTAGGGAAATTAAATTCTTTCAATTTCAATCAGAATCTTCTAATGTGATCATGACTAATGAGAATTTTGGAAAATTTTGCAGAGAAAAAAGAATTTGTTTATGTTGAGAGATTTCACAACATATTTTTCTGTTCATGTGGAATCCCCTAGGACTATTAGAAAAAGACTGCATATTATAATCTCTATTATTACTATGGGTTATGTATAGAATATCTAAATCTTAGATAGTACTGAAGTATAGCATCTCCTTGAAAAATATCATTGCTTGAATAGAAGCTGTTATAATTTTTGTACAAGAAAGAACAAATATGACCACAGAAAATAGAGAATTTTGCTCTAGTACAAGCAAAACCAATAGTGCCAACAGTGTAATTTAACCCCAGTTTCTTTATCTCCATACAATGTGTTCTCCCAGTCTAACCAGGACATCTGAAATAAAAGAAACGAAAGCAAAAAACTACCGAAAATGTACAGAAAGCTGGGATCTATCTAGAGTGTTTTGTGTTATGTGAGGTATTTTTTTGTGTTATGTTGCTTGACAGAGAGATAGATCAAAATGATTTTCTTAAGAAACTACTCAGGAAAGATAAAATATAGGCTTGGGTGAAGAGGATCCCAGCAATCACTGAAAGCCCCAGCTGGTGCATAGCTGTGGCAGCAATGCCTGGCGTCACAGACCTGTGAGCAGCAGCGATTCAAAGTTTGCCTCCAGCCTCATAGTCCCACCTGTCCTGCAACCAGCACTCACCTGATGCCACTGGGAGCTGGGTCAGAGAGTCACTGAAAATCAGAAACACATGCTACTGCTAAAAATCAGAAATTAAGACTAAATCAGACAATAAGTTACTGCTAGTTCAGCTCTGTGAACCATCTCAGTAAAGGATCAGACAGGCACCAGGACTGCTGCAAAGGACCAGGAAACTGAGCTGGGAATGAGGGGTGACTGAAGAAGCATCATCCTACTTTTGCTAATGTTGGTGTGGTACTGCACTTTGACTTCCTAAGAAAAAAACCAGAGATCAGCTTTTTATTTTCAGCAGCAAAGGGTTTTCTGGGACTCCAGTAGAAGCACCGAATCAGAATCCTTTTTCACCATTGCCAAGAACGCAATGACGCCTTTGGGTATGACTGGGGGCTGGGAGGAGAGGTTATCTATAGCTCTAATACCTTTTTCTAGCTGCAGTACAAGTGCTGAAAAACAAATTATATTCGGTTTTGAGGAGGATCACTGGGACTTTGTGTGCAGAAACCCTGCCCCAGTGCTGTCAGCCAGCCAGGGAAATCAGCACAGACCTGGCTCCAGGGGCTCTGGCTTCTCCAGAAAGCTGACCTGGGTCTCTCCTTGCCTGTCTCCTTGGCCAGAAGAAGAAGTGGCCACATAGCCCTCTAAATTGCAAGGGGCCTGGTGAAAGACTAAAGAAGGACTCAAAAAATTATAAACTTGGTCTTCCTAAACAGTAGATTTAACACCTCTTCTAGAAGTACAAGCAAACATGGCTGGCAACAGGACCTTACTTCTGACAGTGCCTGTTGGAGGGAGGTTATATTTCACCCACTCTTACATTTAAAACATTTCCATTTCTATTTTGATTTCTTGTCTCCTTTTCCCATTTCTCCTGCCATCTTTCAACAATATAGAATAAACATAAGCCTGATGGTGATTTAGAAGAGTCAAATAGACTGTAGAAAGTTAGGAAAACATAACCTTCTGTCACAATAGTTTTAATTATTAGCCACTGAAATATTTGTTTTCAGCAAAGAACTTTAACTTACCAAAAAAAAAATTTTTTTTAAATCACAAACAGAAATATATTGATATTGGGTTGCTTTTAATGCTAGCTTATCACTATTTTTTTATTTAATAGTACATTTTCATTGTTTAGTAGTATTTCCTGTAATTCTGAGGTGCTTATAAGTTATATAGAAACAATATATTATATAGAAGTTATAGAGAGAAGAAAGATATGTCTGTTGATTTCAAGTGGGTCCTTTTTTCCTTTTGCATGCTTACACAAGGTGCAGAGTAATGGTTTGGGTTTTTTCATTACCAAACAGCTGCATTTGCGTTCATTTGGTTGCAAAGCTGTTTACTTTTCAAATTACTTTATTAATTGAAAAACTAGTAAATATTGGCAATGTCTCCTCCTACTGTAATTGCCATTTTTATCCACATTCCCCTTACATTTGTTGCATATCAAGCCTGTTCCGCTACTTCAGTAGAGAGGGAACAAGATATGATAGAGAGGGAATAAGATGATAAAACAGTATTGGTTAACCTCAACTAATCCTTGGATCTCAAATTCTGACAGAAATATTAATGACCTGAGACCTTGACAATGTTGTCAGATAGGACTGCCTTGCTCCCATGGGGACAATCAGTTCAAGAGAAGTTACACTATGACTCTGATTTAAACAGGCTTCATCTGACAAATCTAATCTGGATCCTATCAGTGTGACAGAACTAAAATAATACACAAGGCACTTGTTTCCTAACCATGTTCTTTAATTCATTAATCTGTAGACTGCATTTTCCACTAATCCCGAATTCAAAATATTTTCTTTTTTTTTTTTTTTTGAAAATAGATAGCCCTGATGCACAAGGAACACTTTTTATTTTTTTATTTAATGCAATAAATGCATCTGAAATGCTGAATAAAGTACAGACGCCGTTCTGCAAGCCCTCAATTCTTACCAGGAGTTCTGCTTGGAGGGCTTGCAGGATCAGTTCAGAGAATATATGAGGAAGATAAGAAGGAAAAAAAGAAGAGAGAAAGAGAGAGAGATTGAAAGGGATTTTGTGGAGACAGAGATATATTAAACCAGACTGTGCTTTCTATTTTCAGTAGTCTAACAAAAGTTCATCTCTGACTTCAGAAAAAGGATTCAAAAGAAAACATGCAGCCTGGATTAGTGTTTGCTAGCTTGCCTCACTATTAAATTTGCTTAATGTGCTGTTTCAAAAATCAGCTCAGAGAAAACTTTCTCTGGAATAAAAGAACATGCCTTGTTTCTTCCTCTCTCCCTTGTCTTCTGCACAAATATACACCTGCATGTTCACATAACCCAACAGATTCCACAGTGGCTAGGTGGGAACAATGTTAACCCCAAAACATTTTGGTAATTTTGTTTTTTCTTAAATACTACTAAGCTGACTAGTAACCTGTTAAAGCTCAAAACTTCTTTGTAAAAGGAAAAAAAGAAACAAAACAAACAGTCTTTATAAATAAATTAAAATTCTAACTAAAAAGCTAATTATAAGGGTATTTGTTTTGTTTGAGGTAAGGCACATCTATTATCATAAAGATAATTAACTCAGTCTGACAGATCTAATAAAAGGACAAGTTTAGCATTGGCTTAGCCAGAAGCCCAAGGCAAGCAATTTTTATAATTACTAGTTATTGTAACTGGGCTCAGAGAAAATGGTCTGTGATATTTAAACAGCAATGTTAATTTGCATTTAGACCCATTTTTTTTCCCTCTTTCCCAGGCAAGATCTATTTAGCTGGAATGAGTAAAATAAACTTGAATAACTTAAAAAAAAAAAAAGAAAAAAAAGAAAAAATAATGGCTTTCTCTTTACAGAAAAACTTGGTCTTTTTATGCTCAGATAATTAATATCCTCACAAGGTAAGTGTTCTGGTAATCACAAAACAATTAAATGGCTTAATATAGTTTTAACACACAGAAAATGTTGAGTTTTCAGACTGAAATGATGCCTGCTGACTGCATTTATTCAGAGCAACTGTATCTTAATGTACAGATCTGCTACAAGTGCCTCCACTGCCCATGCCCTCACTGTGCCCCTGCTGTTGAGCTGGTGAAGAAAGGGCAGGAGAGGGGGAGGAAAGCCCCTGGCTGCTGTAAGGAAGTGGTTCCCATTCACAACAAGAAAGGGAACAAAATAATATTCAGGAATATATGCATAAGAAGCAAATTGCTCCTGCTGGCATGGTGTAGTAGCCCTTTAACTAATGCTTACCTTGACATTTTACAACACATTCTCTGCAAGAAAAACAAATCAACATTTTAAAAGGAGAAAGTTATTTTTTAACCGCTTCTGTAATGAAGGTTTTAGAAATAAGTAATAACTAGAGTGAGAAAATCATTGGTGATATACTACAGAAAAAGCACTTTAAGTACTTGCCATTCAAGTATGAATTTCATTATGTACTACAGGCAGTTGATGTCAACCTCAGTGCATTTTGCCAGTGTAGGACCATATCTAGGGGGAACATTAAAGCCATATAAGCCTAAGCTCCCCAATTTTCAAAGTGCTGTGGGCCTGACATATAGATGCTGTAAATCCTTTGAAGACAGAGTCCTACAGCACCACATGAGTTACACATGAAAAAGAGAGCAAAGGGAACATGGAGCCTTTGTTCCCAAGAGGGTGGAAAACACAAATCTGAGGCACTCATGAATCAAAGGGACCAGCCTGATGCATGCTGGAGCACAGGAACAAGCAGCCCTTGTTGGCTGCCTTGCTTGCTGCCCCTCCTTCAGCCCCAGTCTGACAGCAAGAGCCCAGATGCACACACAGGCTGCAGACCTGGGCTGCACTTCCCCACCCATTAGTTCACATCTTTTTTCATGGCAGAATATTTTGGCCTGATTTTGGACCCCAAGAATTTGTCTCATTATTCATCTGTTCCATATTATACCAAGGATTTTGTTTTGTCATCAGCCCTGCTGGCTTTATTTGTCAGTCATCCCATCAGGTGGGATGGGTGGTTCCCAGCTCCTGCTGCAAGGCTGCCCATGCAATGCTGAGGGTGGAGGCACTGCTCACTTGCCCTTTTGCTGCCTGGTTTTCTGAGGCTGAAGACACTACACTGTTTTTTTCTGCTTCACTCTTAGAGGGTTTGATGTGTTTTTAAACAGCTTGGGCAAGGTACTTTTTTTAATGGGAGGCTAAATTTAGGATCATAAATGCCTATTTGAACTCTGAAATTAGCATACACTCTATCTTATGTTTGGCTATTGGCTGTATATTAATAATTCAGTTTTTGTCTTCAGTAAAATGCACTTTTTCACTAGATACAAAAAATGAGATTCTTATCTATTTTGACTGAAGATTTTGATGATTTTTTAAAAATTATTTTTTCAGCCTTCTTGTTCTTTGAGGATTTATGAATTTATTTATTCGGAAGGTCCCCTACCCACTAAAATCCCAAAGTGACTTTGCATATTGAGTAGTTCTACTAATATCAGCAAGATTACTCACCATCTGAGAAGCTAAATGTGTACCTTGCTGAAGGAGAGCTCAGGGGTCTGATCTGTGACAATCAAGCAGTCTCTGGGCTACTGACTAAATGTCACCTGCAAGGATTTGGTCCTTTTCAGAGTCATGACCCAGGAAAGAGCAGCAAATATTCATCTCCAGCTAATGTGGGAGAGGGAAGTCTTAAGGCTGAGGATTGAGTCTTCTAACTGTAAACCTAAGATGGAATCTCTGAGCTCCTAAATGCCTATAGATATTGAATTTATTTCATCAGTTCCAGAAAAACATTACCACCTCTGCTACACAGAAAGAGGCAGACATAACTTTGCTTTTTTTATCTGATTATGAACCTAGAAGCCAGAAGACAGGCAGAACCTTGTTGGGGATTTTGAAATTAGGACTGGGGAAAAAAAAAATCTTTCTTCTGAATTGTTGTATGCATAAAGAACCCAATAGCATGATACCTTGTGGTCCCTATCTACCCTGAGATTTAGAGATTTTTAAGCTGCTTCCCTAGAGCTCTAGGATTTCTGCCACTATTTCTGAATGCGCTCAACAGTGATACTAAGCTTTCTTGATGAAGGAAATTGGTGGCAATTCTATAGGTTCCACTTACTCCTATAATTTTAAAAAAATGTTGAGGGCAACTCTCATTGCATTTTAAGGATTTAAAATGGGTCAGCTTTTGGCCTACATGGATTGATGGAGCCCTTTAAATAGGCTCTAGCTATGGAATGTTATTAATCACTGTAGCAGACAAAAAATACATTGTTTCCTTGCTGAGAATAGCATGTTTTCCTTTGCTTATGAATTGATCCCTGAAAGGTTCCTCATGGGAATATGTTTGTACTTTCTTTCTTTGCTTCTTTCTTTCCTTCTAAGGCAAAATGGCTTTAAACTACAGATGTGCTAATCTGTAGGAAACTCCAGAACTCATTGATCCATGGGCAGCATAGGTATTAATCTACCTGGGCTGCAAGACTAGAAGAATGAACGATTAATTAAATAGCCTTGAGGTTATTTTTCAAAACAGCATTGTAAGCAGTGATGGGCAAACTTCAAAAGGTTTTTATACCAGATTCAGTTCAGATCAACTTCCTAAATTTCATAGACTGATCTGCTCTTTGGAAGCATACACAGGAGGGAAAAATACCTACAGGTAATATTTTAAGCTAGACCAATCAACTCATTAATAAAAAATAGAAAACTTTTAGAAAATGAAATTTAGCCTTGTCCCTGAGACCCAATACACATTCCAAATACATTTAAATGTATCTATAAGAGAAAGAATGTGTGTTTGGACAGTTTTCCAAACATTCTTTAAAGAAAAAATGCAAAGTTTATTATTAAATCTTATTGTTTCCAAAATTACTACTTACTGTTTTGCAGAATTGGCAGCAATGTCAATACAATACTTTTTTTTAACCTCCTCACAGCTTCTACTTCTGGTTGCTTCCAGTAAATGAAAAGACCTTTGTAAACTGAAGTGCATGATGACACTGGCAAATCCCTCAGGATCATTTCTTTTGTGACACCAGCAAAATAGAAGTGTGGAGAGATGTCTGAGTATAGATTTTGTACATCAGCTTCCATGATGCATAAATCCACCCATAAACTGTATATATTCATGTATCTCCACACCCCACCCCACCCTTTGTTCTTTGCTTATTGTATATTTTGCCAATGCAGTAAAACTGGTGGATGACACAGACTTATTCTTATTCTACCAGCCTTTAACGCTGAGCAAGGGCACAGTAAAATCATCCTACAATGCAGAGCTCTGTTTAATTTATGTTGCCTCCACCTGAGGCTTGTCACTGTGTTAACAGCACCTATGTCTATCTATTCCATTGCTTTTGATCATCTCAGAGGGCAGGAAGGAGCAAGAGAATGCACAAAAATTTGTCTTTTCCAGTATATCATGAAGACATAAAGCCAGATTTAAAGCTGTTAGAGGCTGCCTATTATTGCACCATCAAATAATGGAGCTCCTTCCTGTGAAGTGTTTCTGGACACGACAGCATGAGCACTAATGTGACATTACTTGAGTAAATGGGTGGATAAAACAATTGCAATGATTTCTGTCAGGGTTTCAGGGGCAGCCTGCATGCACTTTGGGCATGCAGTTTCTGCTGCAGCTTGGCACTGTTCTTGCTCTAACATTAATAGATCCCTCTTAGATCTAACAGCCAGATGGTCAGCAGTTGTGAACTACTTACTGAACCGCTCTTGAAGTTACGCCAGGATATTTGTACACACATATTCTTTCTGCAAGCCAGTGCCATAAGGTCATAGGAGGAACAAGGTCAGAAGTAATGTGTCTCATGTTTTTGGGGGCATGTGTTGCCCTAACTGGCCACACACAGCTGCTGAGCAGCAAACAGAAGAGGTGGAGATAATAGTTCATAACAAGTCAGTTATTAATTGAATTTTTGAGTCTTCTTATGTTTGCAAATTGTCCATGAACAGACCCTGATTTTCAAGAATTGTTACTCAGAGTTATTTGCTGACACAGGAAACAGAAACCACAGAAATGCTGGCCCTTATTTCTTAAAGGCTAAGCAGAATAGCCATCAACTAGGCACTTACTGTGAGGCCTGGGGAAAGAAAAATGGAGTATAAAGTCAAAATATAGGAAGCTGAAAGATAGAGATAAACATCATAAAAGAGTTTGCAGCCTCTTGACCTCAGCAATATCACCAGCTACATGCCATAACTTGGTCTTTGGCATTAAACACTCTGCTGAGTAGGTGTTTGCTGTGTTACCATCTTCCTGGATGTTTTTTTGCAGCTGTCTTAACCCTTGGTCTGCTACCATGCTCCTCCTACACCTCTTCCTCTTGACACATTATTCCCAGCTCTCAAGGTAAATTTTGGCTGCAAAACCTCTTGAAAGGAACTTGAAGTTTCTTGCCAGACATTTTATGAATAATTTGAAGATAAAGATACTCTTGTAAGTGTATTTGTTCAAACATTTTGATCAACTATTTTCATCCACACTATAATTTTTGCCTGCCTCTGCTGCTTTTATCTGAGAACATGTATATGTACAGTTATGTCCTGAAGCACTTACAGTCTGAAGGCAGAAGAGAATGGAAGACAGTAGGGAACATAACTTCTGTATTTCCTTTTTGGCATGCCTGTGGTTCACCTTAGAACTTCAAGCCATTGCCTTGAACCTGTAACACCTGGATGGCCTCAGACACCTTTTGGGGCCAGTTTGTTAATTCCAGGAATGATGCCCCTACTTCAGTGGAGCACAAAGGACAGTGTAACTTGCTCACAGTCTGTGCCATTTAGAAACTTGCCATTGCCCTAGTTACAAATTTCAAAATCACTTTCAATTTTTATTTCTCACTCCTTTTCACGTCTGAGAACACAGACTAAATTTCCACCCACCCTTTCCTTTTTTTTTCAATGTTGAACTGGAAATTGTTTTGAGTAGCTCCACTTTCAGTGCATATTCCTGGCCTAGCATAAAACTAATGAATAGCTCATTTGTGAGAAATGTAGGCAGAAGGAATGTGATTGCAGGCAAATTTCACTAGGAACTGAAACAAATGTTCACAGAGAGCATTTTCCGGTGTTCAGTCACACTGGCTAACCATTAATTGATGGGAATAAGTGTCTCTAGTTAAATGCAGTATCTAAGTAACTGAGCTGTATAATACACATTGCTGTGCTGCACTTAGCGTGTTCCTTCCACAGGTGGGGAGAGAGAAAAAAAAGCAGCTTCACAGGTGCAATGCAGTGTGGTCTAACAGGTGCAAGAAGCCTTTGAAATCTCCTGTCCCTCTTCTCCCATCTTTGAAAAAGAAATCCTAAAACAGAAGGGATAATGGTATGGGAGTTTCTTGTTTACTTGTCCTTTTAGAAAGGACTTAGGGGTTAAAATTGATGAAAAGAATAGTACAAGTCAGTGTAGTTATATTATTAGAATATCATACCAAGCTATCATCTATAGAACAGGTGAATTTTGCCCTCAGAAAATGTCTCCAGTTGGGCTGCTCCTTAGGTTGGGTTTGCACAGCAAAAATATGATCCCACTTCCTTACTCAGTCACAGTGAAACTGTCTTGAAGCCAATTACTGCCTCCTGGTCACTTGTCACTGCTTGTCAGGAATGAGCATAGAAAGCCAGGAAGATCAAATACACTTATACCCCCTCTAGAAAGCCTTCAGGGCTTTTCCAGTTCCCAGTGTGGCATCTGTGATTCCATCTCAGGTATGTTGTTATTTGATGATCGATACTAATTAGGACAAAGTTTTTTTCCTTTTTCTCGTCTGACAATGAATCTACCATGATGAGAAATCCTGAAACCAGCCACTGGAGCAATGGAAATAAGTTTCAGTGCATAGGGGAAGCATGTGGTGGTAACTAGAGGCAGTATAGTGTAGCTGTCTGCTTTCTTTTATGATTTTCAGAGAGAGCTAGACTCATCCTTATGCCAGCTGCTAATGTTCTCTGAAGACAGAGCCAGTGGAGTGAGACATGCTGCTCCTGTGCCTCGAGTTATCTTATCAGCTCCTCCTCTTGATCCCTGGGATGCAAGGGAATTTCTAGCATAAACCTTAAGCACTCCCACAAGCCACCAAGTCATCTTAAATGCACAAATTATTAAGCTTCTTAATTTAGAGACTTTATTTCTTAAGCCTGAATCTCTCTCCAGAAAGTGGGTGAGAAAAGTCAAACATTTATTAGAGTAGTCACTTATCTGGCAAAGTTCAGCTTTGCTGTATATAATTTTTTTCCTTTCTCATGAATGTTTGCCCACTCTTTGCTCTCTCAATTTTTGTAAAAACTTTCCTGGAACTTGAAATTTTAGGAAAAAAAAAATAGTGTGTGCAAATTAATAAAGTCTGGAGTTGTCGTAAAATGCATACCCTTCATGGACACAGGCAGGATGATTCCACCACTGATTTACCTTGCAGAACTTCTGTGCCTGAACCTTGGCTCAGCAAATAGGACCCTCTACATCACCTCAGCTGGCTGGGCAAAACACAATACATTAATTACTTGGAATAGTGTCAGGAAATACAGTATTCCTGGTCTGAAACTAGTATAGATGGCATCAAAGTATTATTACTGTGAGCGTGAAAAAAATAAATACAATAAATCTGTCACATAAATGCCACCTCTACTACCTTATGGGACACCTTGCTTGAGTTCTATGCTCACATGTAGTACTGCATATTAAACTTCCAGCAGCAGTGTGGATATGTTTTGCTGTTTAGGCCTAGTGCAGTATTTTCTCTGCCTTGCTCTTTCACCTTAACTTTTCTTTCTTATTTATTGCACTTATTGTTCTTCATTTCATCCTTACCTGTTCAGATAGTCATCTGACCTAGTTTTTTGATATGGATTAAAGTAAATCCTATAATGTAAGTATTCTTGCTTTTCTGTATTCTGCTCTGTCATCTGTGTTTTGCTGGGATTTTGGATGCTGAGGCTGGCTTTGGTTGAGAGTGCTTCTGTGTCTCTGAGGCTTACCCCCTAAGTGACTGGGATCATGCTGTAAGCAACTTTGTTCTCTGCTTCTTGGGTACCCATTATCTCATTCTTTCAAGAGCAGACTTAATTCTTCAACCTCTGAAGATAACTTTGTCTTTAATTATTCAGTCAGAAACTCCCACTGAGATGAATGGGGGAGGGAGAGTGACAGTCCCTGTATATTTTAAATCAGAAATGCCTGTTCGAAAGATTGCTGGTTTTGCAGTGTTAACTCACTCTGGGTAAATAGGCACATAAATGGGAAAGAAGCAATCTCTTAACATTATTGGGTTAAAAAGCCAGCTGAGATTTGTTCTGATGCAAATCCCTCTGCCAGTTCAGCAATACTAGCAATGTCTAAGAACATTAAGAAATAAAAGCAAACATGAACATCAAGGAAGAAAATCATCCTTCCTTCTTTTCCACTCTGTGATGATGAATTAAAATTAGAGTTGAAGGAAATCAACAAAGGTTTTTGTTAGTGTCCCAGCCCTAGAAAAGTTGTGTGATCATAGGGTGCCTTGGTACAGCTTTTTTATTTTGCTTTGTTTATGAAGCTCTCAACTTATTCTCATTTAACAGCTGGTAATCAATTATTGTGCCTGATGCTGACTGCTTAGTGTTATGGCTGATTTTCCTGCCCTGTCTTTCCCCAAGACTTGTTTACTGAGCCATACATTTCATTGTAGGAATGTACCTGAATTTCTATTATCATTATATTGCAAGAGTTCTATCGCCATTACATTGCAGGGGTTCCATATTGCCAGAGTTTTGTACCTCCTTGATGTTTCTTGTAGGCAGCTCCTCTGGGCACTGACTCTTCCTTATCCTCACAGCAGCCAACTGACTCCAGTCCCCCTCAAGCAACCAATCCACTCTATTATAGCACTCTTCTTATTGGCTACAGCTGTGGCCTGTTAAAATCAGGCCTGCTCCTAATCTCTAATAATTGGCTCAGCTGCAACTCCTTCATGGGCTAAGATTACATTCTATACTACCTTTATTTTCTTATGTTCTGTCCCCCTACAGATTTCATCTCTCATTTTCACACTTGCATAGTTTTTTTCTTTTGCAGGGTAATGGCTGTTGTAATTGCTATGTGACCTACAGTCCTAGAGGTCTATCCCAATGTGAAAGTTATATGCATCACATTTTCAGGTATGAATTTCTATAGTAGTGGGCTTTAACTATTGTTATGACAGGATTTTAAAAAAGAACAACATGTAGAAGGCAATGAGTAGGGATTTTTCATTTAAAACCACAACTTTATGGAAAGAGCTAGCCAAAACTACAGGAGCCTCTGGCCAGCAACTGTAACCACACAGTTAAAGAGATTTTTATTTTCAAGCTTCCAATTAATGATCAAAAAAAAAAAAAAAAGACTGAGGAAATGAGAGTGATAAAATAAGAAAGGAGAGTGTGTGCCTACCTGAAGTGTGATGCCCCTGAACACTGAGCCATTCCTTTGTGCTGTTGTGGCAGTGGCAACTGACCTTGCCATCCAGAGAGTGCCTCACAGTGGTGCTGGTGCTTTTGTCAGTCTCCTGCTTGTGAAAGGAGTTTATACACAGATACACTGTCCCAGGCAAGGCAGATCTACCAGACAAAGTGTGACATTGAAATACAGGATGGGTGGTAGGTACAAAAACCTATGAATACATTATTTCTTCTCTGCACACACCCATACGAGGAAAAAAGAGGTAAACTTGGAAGTACTGTTCCCCTAGACAAACCCAAAAAGATAAAAAACTGCTACTTTCTATCCAGGAATTTATTTTTTTTTTAAACTTGAATAGATGATATTAAAACCAGGAACATCTCTAAAATAACCAGCCCTAGTGTAAGCAGCTAACAAATAGGCAGCACATATGTATTCTCTGAAGAATAACATGCAGCTAGCATTCCAGGTCTCCTGAGTTTTTAATCTGAACCCTAGAGCTGAATTGCTGCAAGGCTCTGAGCAAACCTTGTGGGATAGATTTAACCTGCTCTCTGGCTGGCAGTGCTGGGTAGTTATCATCTGTGTGAGTGCAGGTAGCTGAGGACAGAGTCAGGCAGGCATGTCCATCTTTTATCCCAAAGTGAGGATACTCTCCTGCTTGCAGACCAGAGTCCCAAAGGCTTCCAGTCTTTATAGAACTAATAAAGGACTGGTGTATCAGCCTTATTGCTTGTACACTTTTTATTTCTATGTATATTTTTGGATGGTTTGGATTAAAATTAATCCCACGAGTTATGTGCATATAGTACTTTAAAACAGCTGCATTTCCTAGCCTGCATCCATGTTTTCCTACTACCTATGCTTACCAAAATTGCTTTATTATTGTTTTGTGGTTATTTGGCTTTGTGGTTAAAGAAGAAGCCTGGCTTTACATGTGAAAGCCTGGTTTCCTCACAGAGAGCTTGAGTTTTCAGTGTTTTCATGTTACAGTATCCTTGACTGAATGCTTACTCTTTCAAAAGCAAGTTTACTTGAATTAATATGCATACCAGTCCCAATATTACTGTAATCAGCTTTTTTCATTTCAGAAAAAATATTTTCATTTATATTTAGAGAAATTTATTGATACTTGAACAGTTCCACTGGTGCTAGGAGAGTCCCCAACCTAAAATACATGTCTAAATACTCATACAATTTTTGCTTAAGCAAATATTTTTTCACAGTCAGGCAAAACTTACTAACCAACATTTACCCAGATCAATATATTTTAATTGAAACTAATGGCAGATAGCTTAAACCAACAGATTTTTCACTGAACTAAGTACATTAAATCAATACATTGCCAAAACCTGTGAGATCTTGTATGAAAGGTATTTTTATTCTTAGCTAAATTAATTTTATTGAAACTTATGCATATTAACAGTAAACAAAACACTGACATTCAGACATTGCTCATCAGTACAACCAGAAAACTTCAGAGAAGCTTACACAAAGCCATATAAAACAAGGAGTTAATTTGCTGTAAGTGAAGAAAAAAAAGGCTCAGGGCTGATTCTTTCTCTTTGCTACACACTATTTTTCTGATCTTAGGCGAAGTCCTTAGAGGACTAATTTAGGCCTGGACTTTCCCAGCTGACACCAGCACAGTAAGGCAGGCTCCTCTCTGCTCAGCTCTGCTCCACCTGTTGGAGGTGACTCAGTACATGGATTATTCTGGGAGTGTACAACCAACACGGTCCTTTCAACCAAGTAGCTCAAGTTTGATGAAATCTATGATTGGTGGCTGATATTGCAAAATTTGTCAATGCAACAGAGAATTAGGCACCTCAATACCCACGGAGATCAGCATCCCTCTTATCTATCCATAGATACACAGAACAAGGACAGCAGCCCTTCTCCAAAGTGGGTCATCTTTGACTCTAAGCTTTTGGGCTGGGGGCCATCTCTGACTTTCTGCTGAGACAACACATCCCAACAGAGTCTCAGACACGGTTATTATGAAAGCAAGCTGATTGTAAATATAGAATTGGAAGAATTGGTGACTTAAGTGAGAAACTGATAGCATTTACCCATCAGCTGGATTGCTATTTTCAGCAGGAGATACACAAGAGCAGAGACACCACTGTGCGTAGGAGTGAGGACACAAAGACAACTGGGTGGGATGGAGGCTGGCACACGGTCATCTGTTTTGGTATTCAGTTACAATTACAGCATAATTAGTCTACTAATTGCATGCCCAAGTTTAGTAGATGAATTTTTATTTGTAATTACAGCTTATTGAAATGCACTGTGTTTTCAATGCTTGCCTCTGTTTCCATGTGAGAGTGAAATTTTCTTCTTCTACTCCCCTTGTGTTGATTGCACATGCAGAAATATAAAAGATGACCATAACCCACGCAGGCAAGTATGTCAGACCCTTGCAAAAATAGCAGCCAAACATCAGTTCTGCAATCACATCTGTGGGAGTTCCTGGCCTCAGGTGCAGCTTCTTTGGCTTCAGAGCCAACAATGCAGTGTCGAGGGCCACCCCTGCTTACAGAATCATGCTGGGGGATGCAGAGCTCCTGCTACTCAAGCTATCACCTGTTGAAAATGGCCTTTCAAAAAGCAGCCTCCATCTTCTGCAAAGATATTTTCCAATTCCAGATGCAGAAAATTTTGCAACTGCCCCAGTAACAAACTCTTCACTGATCTTTTTCGTGTGCAGTGAGTAAGTGGAAACTACTAAAGCAATGTCATTTCTTAAGCAGAAGTACTATCTTTCTTGCAATCTACAGGGAAAAGACTTCCTTTTCTTCCATTTAGTTTCACTGTATCCAGCTGAGAAGTATAAGCTAAGCACTAAGGGAAGGACTTATCCTTTAAGAAGAATCTTGGATGATGCTTTCAACAATGTAAACCTTTGTTTTTGTTTGATAAACCTTCATAAAACCCCCACATTCTTTGAAGTTCTGAAGTGGTTGCCAGGAATTTCTGTCCCATGAGAAGGCAAGGTGGCAGCCACATGACATATGTGCAGGATTTTATGCATTCTACAAGAGGTTAGAGAGTCTGTCTCACTTTCAGAAAGATGCCACTGTATTTATAAGATGGTCTGTACCAAGGGAGAATCAAACTGAAACTTGCAGCCAGTACATTCTGTAACAGTTTGCTTTAATTAAAATTAGACATATTCTTAAGCAGAACTCTGGATCAAAACATACTTGTCAAACTTTGGGGAAAACAGATAATGGAGTAGTACTTTTTTCTTTTTCTCTCTCTCTCTTTTTTTTTTCTTTTGGTCTAGCTTCCTTTAAAAATAAAAGAATTGATTGCACAAAAACTTGGTGCTGACAACTGGGGAGCTATAGACTCAGAGTTCCTTGAAAACTAAGTAGATGGACCATACTATTTCATTTCCTATGTATCTATTCCCCATGATTTATGATTCCCACAGACCAAGATCTGAAAACTCAGGCCAAAATGCTGAAATGAAGAGCAGAGGAAGTAAACAACATTGACATTTCAGAGTAAAACCCTTTCAAGCTCAGTTATCCCTATTGTTAAGGAAGCTACTGATGTAAGGGAAACTTTTGGAATGAAAGGACAAATAAAAAAGTACCTTTTAGGAGGAGCATGAAGCTGTTGATTTTTTCAAGAAATATATTCGATATCTTATCTCTGCTCTTGCTTGGTTCAGCAGAGATCTGGAAAGTTTTTAACTGGAAGAAAAAAACCCACAAAAAGCCCACCCCAAAGCCACACCCCAAAGCTAAACAAACAAATCTCAAACCAAAAGCAAATTTCCACAGATTTCATAGGACATCACAACTGACAATTTTCATCTGAATGTGGTTTGTTCCTTCTCTGCATATCTTTGGGCAACAGTGGAGAAAAAAATATTGTCTCATTCAAGTAAGTACTGTGAAATAGATGAAAGCATCTGAACGAGGAGGCAGGGCTCATTTTGTCATCTAGCCTTGCCTATTATACTGTTTAGGTTCCTACACACTTTGGAGTCCTAATTATTTAGCCAGACCATAGACCATATCCTTTAAATAAGTAGGAATATCCATTTAACAAGTTCCTTCACAACTTAACAGTCAAGTGCCATTACCTATTTAACCAGTAAGTTAATTGAGATGTTGCATACAGCACAATCTCCTTGTAAATTCAATTAATCCCTCACAACCGGCTCAGACTTGCTGCACTTCAAATACTTGCACAGAGATTTAGAAAAGGTGGTATATTTAGTGAGGAGATGAAAGGGAGGGAGAGATGACTAGTCTCTTGCTTTGGCTAGTGCTTGTAAAATGGTCATTATACTTAAAAATTTCATGCATTGCATTGTGTAGGATACACTGTGAGGCTGAACACCTGAATATCTCATACAGGCACATGCAGCTTGCACCCGTGTCAGTTGTAGTTAATTACAGTGGTATCATGTGGATGGATATATTCACAAAGCTTTGAGATAAAAAATGTAAGTTCAGACTTCGTTAATTATTACTAATAGATTAGGATCAACCAAAGGGTTGATCTGATTTTGTGTAGTTCTGTGGTATCACTTATTTTTAAGGCAGTCTGTAAGATAAACTCTCTACCCCACACATAACATATTCTGTCTTGTTGGTTAGACCTAAACAAGGGTTGAAAAGAGAGATGTCTTGCTAGCACAGAGAATCAGCACTTTTTAATTACCCTGTTTTGTGGTACAAGGTGGGAGGGTGAGGTGACCTGCAGCAGGAAGTCAGCACTTTTTGAGTGAGTACCAGCATATTTTTGCATTTGTTTGCTTCAGCCTTCTATTCTCTTTCAAATGGATCAAGTTCCCTTTCTTTGGATCTTTAGCTTTGTCCATTAGTACATCCCCAAAGAGTATTTTGTCAAGCAAAGCAAAGCACCTTGAAGACAATCCTAAGTTTTTTTCAGAGTTATAGCCCATACTTTGTTTATGTATAGTGATTATTTATTGAGTTAGCACTCCCAAAAGGCAGATCTGGATACCAGAAAAATGCATTAGATAATTGCTAGTCAGTTTGCTCTCCTGGTATTTTGTGATATTTTATGCTGTCTTAATGGCATCACCTGAGATTCTTTGGACACAAAAATATTTTAAACTGTGGTCTGTGATAAATTTTCAGGAAGTGCTTTTCAAATTCCCATAGTCAGAAGCTCTGTTGAAAATTTTCTTATGTCCACGTTGTTGTTCTGGATAACATACTAACAAATGGCTATACAAATCTTAGAGCTGTAAGAAAGATCAGGCAAAGAGATTATGACTATTTTAAACCTAACTTCTACAATGAACAAGTGTTTGCATTTAATCTTTACTGCATTTTGAAAATTAGAAAATAGTTTGTCATGTGATGCCTAGAAATATTTTCTTTCTAGGTTATGCTCTCAGTCAGAGGTTTGCTAAGACTCACTTCTCTTTTCAAATATCACTCTCTTTAGAAACCTAAGGACTCCTGGATTTAGAATATGTTGACAAGAATAAAACCACATTGAAAAGCTTAAAGGTCCAATAACACCTAACTCACTTTCACTATGAGCAGATAAATATCAACTATGAAAATGTCAACAGCTACAACTTCAGGAAATAAAATACTGTATAATTTTCATGTGTTCATGACAGAGCATGCTGTCAGCACCTGAGGGAATCAAGAAAGCTTCATGCATTTGAGAACTGATGGCCAAGGAAGGCTAGCTCATCTTCTGAGATGGTTTTAGGAAGAACAATGCTGGAATAGCACAATAGATTATTTAGGCACCAAACTGATGCTATCAATGATTTTTCATTACTCTATGCTCTACACGCCTCTTTTGGAACCAGTGCTGACCACACAGCTTAGTATAATTGAGAGGCTGAGCTCTATTTCCATTTGATATTTTCCCTACTGTTTCAATGATAATATCCACATACAATAGGAAGAGATAATATTACAAAATCTATATTGCTCTCAAAACCATCTTTTGCTGTCTAAATCCATTGTAGTCTTTGAGAGCTAGTTAGCTAATTATTAAAACAATATCTAAAAATAATCAACTTCCACAAAAATTGGCAGGCCAAATTCAGTTCCCATTCATCCCCAGACAGCACCAGTGCATTGTAGTGTATGAGGGAGGGTTATAGAAAACAGTGTCAAATTATTACTTTTCAATAGTGGATAATTCATGTGTGGGCTGTAGGAAATAGCCTAATGGCTTTACTTACAGACAGCCATCGCACTCTTTACCTACTCCTTATCTTGTTCTTCACTTGCCAGATTCAAGCACAGCATGTGCTGTAGGAGAACCTGGGTATCCTTGCAAGACCTCTTTCATCTCTCATTGCAGATAGGATCTGGCAAAGAAGGAGTACCACATTATTTTAACACAAAGACAACTGTCACATTATTTCCCCAGTGGCCAATCACCCTGCAGGGGACAGCTTCATCTATATTGTACCTGTTTAACATACTTCATTAACTCTGTCAATTACCAGCTACCTCAGCACCTTTCTGTTGGCATTACACAATTTATTCTTTCCATGTCCCAAACAGTACCACAGCTCCTACTGCTTCATAATCCAAGCAAGGAGATATTAATCTTAGAAATGTGTATTAGAACAATTAAAATAGATTTTCAAGATGGTTTATGGCTTGTTTTTTGATGGTGTTCAGCACCTACTACTATTTTTGAATTTTAAATATAAGAGAGAGTTCCTTCTAAAAAGCAGACACATCTTTTAGAGGGGACTATATTTTTCTTTGACAGAGACTTTTCATAGAAGTTCTCACTGCCAAGTATTGCAGCAAACTTTTCTACTTTAACGTACTCTTTCAAGATAAACTTTAAAGGCAAATAAACTGAGACTTGACTTTAGTCACCTCATGGAGGCTTGCTAGGCTAGGAGCTAAGGAGCATATTTACCCTGGGCTCTTTCTGCAGGCATTGGAGACAGGCTTGGCATTCTGAATAGAAATTCAGCCCACCTAAGCCAACCTATACTCACTGACTTGTGTGAGACTCTGCTCCTCACCACAGGCCTTAATTAAGTGGTTTTTCATTGAATGTGTCACTTAGAATATCCTTGTGAGAAGCAGGACTTTTGGCTCAAGAGTCAGACAGAGACAGTTCAAGAGGCTGGAGTTTCAGGTGGCTGCAGTGGCCAGCAGAAAGGAGGGGTTGGATGAGGAGCTAAAATCTGGGGATGGGAGTAAAGTGACATTAAGATTGAGTCTCTAAACACAGGAACAGTTATGGAACAGGAAGAAGGGGGCTTGAGAGCTCCAGGGCAGCAAAGCTGTGGGAGGCTCCACAGACAGAAGGTGTAAAAAACAGAAAGAGCTGACCTAGCACTCAGTGTATGCAATTGTCTACTTGAATATTAAGCTCTGCTTATGCTAATCAGCTTCAGTGCATGAGCCCAGATCACCAGAGAAAGGAGCTTGGGGGGGGCAGTGTTGGGTACAAAAGGGTGACACAACTGCACAATTCCACAATTCCCCACCACCACTGTGGGGCAAGAACAGAAATACAGGACTGCTCCTCACTTCCCTCCCTCGCCCTCTTCTCTTTCTCTCTCTTTATTTTTTTCCCCTCTGTCTGGAGTACGACAGGTTTCTTCAAAGGACACTTTTGAAACTAAGAAAACCTGTATTTTCACAGGAAAAAATCAAACAGTAAATGACCTAATGCCTGCTACAAAGACATCTGATTAAAGCAAATTCAACATACAGTTTAGAACAGACTAGCATCAAATGTTCTGAAAGGGAACAGATGAACCAAGAAAATTGAAAGTCAATGGAAATCCTAAATACCTCCTGATTACATGGAGTTTTCCCAGTCATTTTTCAAAAGGAGCAAGGGACATCTGATAGCTCAGCTCCTGCTCTAATTAGGTTGAAAGGCAAATCCTTCAGAAAAGGGAAGTATGGCTTGAGGTTACCCATTGCAATTGTGGAGTCTGTTGTGAAGTTGATGGTTTCTGCATGATTCAGCTTTTCAAATGAGTATTTCTTCCAACTGAATATTTTTTGCTGCTTCTCCTTTTCTCTTCATGTTTTCTTTTTTTTCTACCTGAATCAGTATGCTTCCTCCAGAGGTAGCTGCTGCATACTTCTGCAGGTATTGATCAGGGCAGTGTCTCTGATCGTCTGGAGAGAAAATGACATTACTTGTCATCTTTTCCCATGCTACAGAATTGTAAAATACGAGGTTTCAGTACATCAATTAGCTTCAAAATACTATAATTGCATATTAAGAAATAGCAGATACCTATTGCCATATGCTACATTTTACACCTTCACTACCCTTCAAGACACCTCTGGGGGCATTACAGCATTACTAGTGCAGTTGGAATGTGTGTCTAGCCTAAATATGTAAGGAAGAAGGGTCTCCATATTGAGGATTATATCTGCAACAAATGAACTCTTTTTTTAAACACTTCCTTACTTAATACTGCTGTCTGGACTAAGATTCCTTTTAATATTGGTAGGAAAACCAGTCAAAGTGAATTCTCTAATTGCAGTAAAAATGAAAGCTTGTGATTCTCTGATGTGCCCATAACTTGAAGTTTTGAATTAATGCAGGAAGGGTTTAGGGAGTTGCAATACACGAAACTACTTCCACTTCTGTAAAAGCTGTTTGTTCACAGCCAGGTGTAGTACCTTTTTTTTTTCCTTTCTTTTTTTTTCCTCCCCTTAAATAAAAATGAACGCTGTGCAAACACCAGCTGACTCCTTTTTAATCTGTCAGCACATTCTTTACATCTGTGCATAAACATTATTATCACAAACTCAGAGTGTTACTGCAAAAATTATCAGAGTCCTCAAAATGTACTCTCTGCAGTCTCCATTGGAATACAACTTTAATGCGTTAATGTGAGAACAAGCAAGCTCTAGGAGAAGAAAAAGAAAGGCTTTTCATTTTCACAGAAGGTTAGCTGGGGTTTCCTTCACTATCCTGTGCATGCACAGGGCAAATATTTTGTACTTAGTACAATATTTTCTTCTGACATATAGTTGGCCTCAATAATGTTTCCTATTGTGTTCACTTAAAATATTAACTATTGATGAAAAGACATGGTCTGAGGGAGAATGATACAAGACATGATGTGTTTTCAGAGATTTTTAAAGTTTACCTTTTAGAATGGAACCTCTAGCTAGGTATTAGTGTGTCTGTATGCAGGAACAAACTATGGTCATATTTTTCATGTTTATAGGGATGACCTTTTATGTTATAGTACAATGCTTTGAAGCACAGTTATTTTAATTGCTTTATATGCCTATTGAGACCATTCTGCATGTCACTTTGTTATATATAGCACCAAGTCACATATGTTTGGTCAATGAATCTTTTGCTGCCTTGATATTTATGTTAAACTCTGAGCAGGAGTTGGGGAAATGTATTCTGGGTTTTGCTGTTGGTGGTTTTTTGTTGTTTAGGTTTTTTTACTGTCACTCCAGCTATATACCTAATGAGGTGACAGGAAGAATTAAAAATGACAGATTGTTTTGGCTGCAGTGGGGCTGTCTGAGCTGTATTTTCCTGTAACACAGCTCAATAAACCCAGCTTGTGGAAAATCCTCTGCATGTGATTCATTGCTGCAGCAGGGGTCTGGGTGGAGGTTTAAGGAAGAGCAGTGTCTGGGCTGGGCCTCATGGATGGGGACTTGGCACCCCATGGCACTGACAACCCTGGGGACACACAGGGCTGCTCCAGCCACCAAGTGCTGCTCCCAAAAACAGCTAATTAGAACTTGTGAGGGTCGGCTATGGCACACTTATTTCTCTCCAAACACTTTGTAACACTATAGCTGTCAGTCCATAATGCTTCCCAAGTGTGGGGCACCTCCTGCAGACGGCCCCTCTGAGCTGGGAGCGTTGGGAAGGTGGCAGTGGAAAAGAGCCATTGTGGGGATGCGTGTCTGTGCCAGTAAATGCCTCAGCATCCACCTGCCATTTGCCTGCTGTGCTCCTGGTGGAAGAATAAAGGCTATCAGAAGAGATTCCTAGGACTGAATGGTTAACTACAGGTGTTAGACTGATAGCTGGTGTAATTAAGAAAAGAGATCTGTCATTTCACAGACTGTGCAGAATAAATTCCAGATATCCACGCATAATCGTTCCAAGTGCTTCTATCTCCAGAGCCAGGAAGGGTGACCACAGAATACCCTGAACCCAATTATGTACTTTCTGATTATCATACTTTTATTTCTCAAGACACAGGGCTAATAAGAAAGATCAAAAAATGTTTGAACCAGAGTAATTTCAAATGTCAAGAACTGGTTATTCTTACAACAAATTCCCAGGTCTTGGCATTGTAAGCTGTTCTCTGTTTGGTTTGATTCTTCCTGGGGAGTGGAAATGAGGGACTAGGAGATTTAAAGTGACTTTGTACTGTGGAATCAACACATGCTTTCAAGACCTGCATTTGACACTGGTTTTGAGGTGGTTTGTTTCTTCTTATTCTATTTAATTTGGTTTTACTTCATTTAGTTTTATTTTATTTTTGGAGTTGGGGATGGTGGCACAATGTTGATTTGATTATTTTCTTTCTTTCTTTCTTTCTTTCTTTCTTTCTTTCTTTCTTTCTTTCTTTCTTTCTTTCTTTCTTTCTTTCTTTCTTTCTTTCTTTCTTTCTTTCTTTCTCTCTCTCTCTTTCTCTCTCTCTTTTATTTTTCTTTTTTAAAATATTGTTTCCCAGAGAAAAAACTTCAAGAATGAATCCAAAATAAAAAATCCACATTAGAAATTTACTTTAGAAGGAAAAGGAATGTTGCCAATAAAATGAGCAATAAAAGGGCGAGGGCAAATAGGTGGATTCCTCTGCAGTAGAAAATAAAACAAATTTCTGTTTTCCAAATGATTATTTGAGAATGAGTTCAAGAGGTACCTGACTTTATCCTTCTTACAGTTCCTCATATTCAAGGAGCAGTGAACACGTGGATGTTAAGTAAAACCACGTGGTTGCCCACGGATGACATTCTGCACATATAATTTCCTACAGGGGAGAAAACAGCTTCAGCCTGTAGGTCTCTGGTTTTTGGCAGCAAGACATAAAGGTAGCTGTTGTGGCCTGCTTTCTTGAGATGCTGAGCAGCCATAAATTCAGGTGAAGTCAGGGGAGCCGTACACACCAACCCTATGTTTTTGGAGACAGAGCTGGCTTGGTCTCTTCATTCTCCAACTGGGTCACCAAGAGAACTGCCACAGAAGTGCCAAGTGTTCCACCCTCCCAGCCAGGGCTAAAGTGCTGCCTGTATCAGACAGAGGATGAGGATAATTAACAGTAACAGCTCTATAATGAGAATGGCAGCTTTGCTCCAATCAGGGCATGGGTGAAAAAGAGTAAGTGAGAAAAATTTAATTTGAAGCTTATCCCTAGGCTGGCAATTGAATTCAATAGTTATTTGGGTCTCAGACAAACTAGAAAATTCTGGAAAGTAAAAACGAAGATGGAAAAATACTGCAAGTAATCATGCAAAGTAGAATTCTAAGGGTAGCTTCAAGAGAACAAAACAAAACTGTTTTCACTGAGATCAATCATGTTAGTTTCTGTCCTTTTTTTTTGTCCTAATTATCAGTGCCAAGCAGGAATCACAGATTAGACACTATTGAAGCTATTTTTAAGTTTAGCTTATTGAAACCTGTTCTTTTCAATGAATCTGCTCAGAACAAACTCAGCTTTTAGATTCTCTGCTATACTGCTCGCAGTATCCTGAAAGGAAAGGAGCAGATGCGGATAATTCCTCCCGAGACCAAGATCATTGCAAGGAGTTCAGAGACTCACATGCACACATTAAATTAGGAGTTTGAAGGTGGGGTGGAGGGGATCTATTTCTTGATTATGCAAAAAATTTGCTGCTTGGGTTTTTTTTCCCAAAACTCTTCGTTTTGGGAGTCCTTTTCTAATTGTGAGGGGATGATAGGCTAAAGACTCCTTTTGCTCTAATGTCATTTGAATCTGGGTATGGTTTTAGGAAATTACATGCCTGGGCATTTAGATTAAAGTTTCATCCAGAAAATGCTGTATCAGGGTGAGGAGGGATTTCAGACCATGCCTTCTGGCAAGGTGGGAACCCAGGTAAAATTTCTCATGACAGCTGGCCATGGTCTGTCGGTCAGGCAGTTTGTGTGGGAGGGAGAAGCAGAAGGACCAGGAAAAGACGAACACATTCTTTGAAGGTTATTTCTTTTAATATCAATTTAGTCTATTCTAGGTTTAATAAGAAGAGCTTGGGAAAGAAAAGGTATTAGAAAGGGAGAAGAGAAAGACAGGCAGAGAGAAAAACATGCTGAGACATATTGGAGAACAGTGGAAAATATGTGGACAACTAGACCTGATCCAAAATATAAAGGAAGCATACCAAGTTGCAAAGTGATACAAAATAGGATACAAGAAAGGCAGATAGAAAAAAAATCTGGATTATCAGATATGTTACATACTTCTATGCCACTCTATATATGTAAATGTATTTAATCTCTTCATGTCCATAAAATGCCCACATTTTGCAAAAATACACTTTTAAGAAGCTACAGTACACTGAATGCTAACCTTCATTTGTGGATGTGCTCTAAGAGAATAATTCTTTGTCTCTGTCAGTTGTTATGACAGACAAATAAAAGTGAATCTGTGGAGTGAACCAGTGTGCATTAAAGACCCATTGACAGCATTATACACCTTTCAGTCAGATCTGCCTGGAGAGGTGGTAGTCCTGCCCTGTGGGCTGAATGGCCATTCCCAGTTGGAGTGCACAGTGTGTTCTTCCAGGGTGTATCTCCCTCCCTCTTTAGCTTCTTATGAATAAAGGTGGCTTGAGTGATCCAGATCCACTGAATGTTGTAAACCAGTGAGGCACAGTAAGTGGGAATGGCAAGACTCACATGCCAATGTAGACTTTCTACAAGAGGTTAAATAAACATCTGTATCCTTTCCAGGGTGCAGCATGTACAGCTGTCAGTAAACCCCAAATTCTATGGCTTTGTACAAAGCTACTTCATGTCACATCTTGACACTTGTCCAAGATCTACATTATGCTTGTGTAGCATAGGTTCCAAAAGGTTAGTGTATTATTAATGAGATAGTGGAAATGCTCTAGAATCAGCTTTCTTCTAAATGAAGGTGGTGATGTTTATCTGTACCCTTTGTATTCATTGTTGTCTTGAGTGCACAATGCTTCCTGCTGGTATCTGTGTTATTCATTTGCTGACTAATCTCTTCACCTGATCAGTATTGATTGTAACTCTCAATCTATAACCTTTAGGCACAGTGACATTATGGTTAAATAAAACACAAATGCAGAAATAATTAACAACATCTGATACTGGTATTTCCTTTCTGGCAAATAGTTTCAGCAAAAATTATATTTGACAACTAGAAGCAGTATTTTTAGAGAAAAGCATAAATGGAAGATGAATATACAATTTTTGGTCCCTAATATAGATTACTTAAGAGGAAATAGTAAGTTACCTTGTGGAAATCAACAGCTTCTTCAATTGGATTGCTTCTGTCACTGCATGGACACAGTCTTGTTTGATGTCCTCCTACCATTTGTCTTGCATGGACTCTTTTATCTAAATCCAAAGCAATGCAGTCGTCACTGCTGCAATTCAATAATGGCTCCACAGGAGCTGTCATCCTCAGTTTGCTATTCATCTTATAAAGCCTTTGAGTTTTCAAAGTGTCCACTAAAGTTGGTATTTCAATGCTGTGGACAGATCACTTAAGGTTCTTTTGTATTTTCAAAACAGGTTTAAAGTGAGGGTGGACAGATATTGAAATGCTCAACTTATTGTACCTAGGTGCCAAAGGAGATGATGGAAATGTCAAAAGGTAATTGGATAATCACACCCACCTCCCAGCTGAAAATGTGTGACTTTGTGAGCTTGAATGACACTTTGACTCAATACTGGCATTGCCTGTGGGGAATGAGCCCCTTGGAACAAAGAGGAAAAAAGACAAAGATGGAAAAAGAAATTTGAATTAGCCACTAGCAGCCCCAGGAAGTAAAAAATTATTATGTGATAACAACGTGAAGTATAAGGCAAGAGAGAACTTATTTAATTTCTACTCAAGTATAAGATGTCCTTTATTCCATTTGATATAGACTTAGAAAGCAGGAGTCATTTTGGACTTGAAAGTTACTGTGTGAAGGAACTCACATTTATCATTATTCAAGACCCTGGATGTAGGCAGCTGGATTAAGAGCACTCTTCTGAGGTTTAGGTGGGAGTTTGGGGGGTTGTTTTTGGGATGGGATTTTTTGCAGATGCCATTTTGCCTAGACCAGTCTGAATGTGTATTTTAGCTGCTAGCCTTTTTGATTGTTTTTTTTTTGCTTGTTTTCAGGAGAAGCATAATCATCTTTGGGCATTAATCTGAAATAATTTAGTACAGAAAAAGAGATTGAGTGTATTTTTTGAGAGTGAGGGTTAGCTTGGGTAAGAAAGCAGTATTCTCACCTGAGCTCAAGTTTAGCTAGAATGCTAAATTTATTTATAGTCTTTTCTTACCAGAAATACCAGCTTACTCAGTTTACTGTACAGAGATTGGAGTTTTACCTGAAGAAAATAGTCTCTGTGGGAATAACTCACGTTGAAAGTATTGAAGGGAAAAAAGCTTCCACTGTCAGAACCAATGCTACTTCCACAAGCACCAATTCCATCAGTATTTAAAAACAAAGAAAAATATTTCACTTAAGATTTCCTGAATCCAGCCCTATGAATTTATAAGACTGCCTTCATTTCAGGGTGGTTTGGCACAACTACAGTATGTTGTCTCCTGTTGCCCTTCTGGGGACAAGTAACATAAATTGCTTACTGTGTGGTTTCCCTGAGTACCACTACATTCAGTGGTCGGCAAGAGCTTTGGAAAATGGCCACACAGAGGAGTTTGCCTTGTCCCTACCCTCTGGGACAGGAGAGGTGCAGATGAATGATTTGGAGGCAGTGTCTGAGCCACTGACCAGTTCTGACCTTGACAGTCCTAGTGCTGCCAAGGAAATCTGCAGGCTTGTGCCAGAGTCCTGTATTGATCTGCAGAGGTCCTGGGAGGCTCTGTAGAGGCAGCTCAGAGTGGGGAAGATTTCTTAACACAATGGAAATACAGCCTTGCTCTGCCTCAGTATTTTGCTGTCTCCCTTCCCTGAGCTAAATGGCACCAATTTCCCTGCCTGGAGCTCATCACAGCGGCAGGGCCATGACTCACCTGGTAGTTTCTGAGACAGCCAGGCATTCCCCTCTAAATCTCTTCATCCCCTTCAGCCTATTTTTAAATGCTTGGCTGCTATTCTTAAGTGCTGGTATTGAACAAAATGTAAATATAGTGCAACCTCTGGTTTTAACCTTGGCCTCGATCCACTTTTATTCTAGTTAAATGTAATAAACAACAAAAGTAACATAAAGATGTATATTATTTTTTGTAAAAAATATGTTTATGATTCTTTAAAATACATGAGTCAGCTAAGCATTTAAAAGTAAAATATAGATATAAAATTATTCAGACAGGGTGATATAATATAGAATTTAAATTGAGCATATTTTAGCAGCACTGGGAAACCTTACCCCAGAGCTAATAATGTAATAGATCTATCTCACCAACATCTTGGAACTTGCAACACAGTTTTATCCACAAAGGAGAGTTCTCTGGCCTACTTTATTAAATACTTAGAGGACTTTGCCTGTAAGATTACATATGAACAATGCAATTTATTAAAATCCCTGCTCTTATTTTTCCTGTTGAAATTTTAGCCAGTTTCTTAAAAAAACAAAACAAAAACCAACAAAACAAAACACAAACCAAAACACAAAGTATAAACAAATCCAACAGGCTAAGCAAACATAATTCAACAAATGTTTCATCAAACAGGTATACAGGGAAAACATCCTACAGTTTATTTTTTGCCACCACTTATAAACTCATATTGCGTCTGTCTCTTGCTGTGCTGCATTGGGCAAGTTGTGTTCCTGATCAGTATTTTTTCAAATCTGAAGAGGAACTGTGGATATAATTGAGAAGCTACCCTAATAAATAAAGTCCTAATAAAAAAAATTAATCAAATTCAAACACTCTTGCTATTTCTTATAAAGGGGAAATAATCAACTTTTTTAACAAATCTTTATGTGCCAAATGAAATTACAAGTCATTGCAAAAGGATACAGACTAAGGTTAAAGCTACATCATCTTATAATTTACTTGGGATGGGTATTTGGTGATTCTTATTTAGAAATGGTTTACATTAACACACCACTGTTGGAGGTATAAGTATTTAAATTTATTCACTAAATAAGATTTTACTTGAAGTCAAAGTAAGAGAACTCAATATAGTGATGCTAATTTATATGTATGTCTGAGGTTTCTGCTTAGATTCAGTTATACATTCTAGCATTCACCTTGGAGTTTTTATGTAATTCTGTTTGATCTGAGAATTTAAGATCATTCCACTTAGTGGAAGATGCTAGAAATTCAACAATAATAATTACTATTTTAAAATTAGGCCATTTATGTAAGTAGTAGGTCGCAGAGCTGGCAATAAATGCTGGGCAGCCATTTTTGCAAAGTTGTATAAAGAATATCCCCAAATCACTTTATTTCCTTTCTCTGGTGCTGCCTACCTGCCAAGATCATGAAAAGCAAATTTACACACATGAAGAACATAGAATTCTACCCTGGAGAACAAAAAAGGAAAATTCATAAAACTCACTAGTCAATGCCAAAATCCAAATACAGACAACTAAACTGTCACAACAAAAATATCTAATTAACCTGTAACTCCTTCCCTGCATGTATATATGTGCTAATATGATAAAGGACTCTGCCATGAAAAAGAAATGAAACAGATGAAATTTCCATGAGCCTATTGTCATAGGCAATCCAATTTAGAAAGAGAGAGGAACGTATTTGACCTGACATTAATAACATTCATTTACCAGTAGCTGATGCAAAAAAAAAAACCCCAAAGTAAAACAATCTATGACCTCAAGACATGAAGAAATGACTAAAGGTAAGGGTTTGTATTTGTGTGCATGTGTGTGGGCAGTTTGTTCAGGGAGAGGGGGTTAATTATAAAGGGAGACAGTCAGAAAGTGAGTGTGGCTTAGAAGGCCACATAAATGCCTATACCAAAGAAAGCCACAAAAGAATACTCAACTTGCACATAATGAAAAAATGTTGGAATTCCTTGTACATATTAGAACCATACACTCATGGAATCATTTATGTTGGGGATGAGGGCTGAAATCATTGAGGCCTACCATTAAATCAGCACTGTCAAGTCCACCTCTAACCTGTGTCCCTGAGCTCCATATTTGCACATCTTTTAAATATCCCAGGGACAGTGACTCCCCAGCTTCCCTAGGCAGCCTGTTCCAATGCTTGATAACCCTTTCAGTGATGAAAATTTTCATAACATCCAATTTAAACCTCCCCTGGTGCAAGCTAGACCATTTCACCTTGTCTTATTGCTTCTTACCTGGGAGAAGAGAGCCTCACCTCACTACCTCTTTTCAGGCAGTTGTAGAGAGTGATAAGGTCCCCCATGAGCCTCCTTTTCTCCAGGCTAAAGAACCCCAGCTCTGTTGCTCCTCAAGAGACTTGTGCTCCAGATACTTTACCAGGATCACTGCCCTTCTTTGAACATAGTCTATAATCTAGATGATAAATATGGTTTGATAGAATGTAAGATTGTACACAAATAACATAAAATGAGAAAATATTGGGGAGAGAGGCAATTAAAGACAAAATAGGTATTTTTTATTCTAAGAGGGAAAATCTTTCTAGTATGGCCAGGGCTACACAGACTAAAAGAAAAGGTCATCAGGGACAGACTGGGGTGTATATAAATTTGTTAGAGGTGTTCAACTAAAACCTTGAGGAGGGACATTGATATGACATCTCCCATGACCAAGGGCTGTTGGGATGTGCTCACAGGAGGAACCTTCCCTCTGGTGTGGAAGGAACTGCCAAGGAAATATCATGGGCAACTGCTTCAGCCTAGGACAGAATGAAGCTACACTCTGGGGGCTTTGGAAGGAAAATAGTAATTTTTTTTTTCTGAGGTACCTCAGAAATATTTCATAACCTCAAAACAAAAGGAAGGCATTCCTAAAATAGAAAATAATTTGGACACCTCACATTAAGTTTGGAATAAATTTTTGTTTACATAGTTTAACAGAGGAAAACCTTTAATGTTATTTGAAATACTTAGAAGTTTGAATGATTTTTAATCGAGAATTCTGCATTTTTTTCCATAGTAGCTAGTGTGGGTCTATGTTTTGGATTTGTCCTGAAAACAGTGTTGATAACAAAGGGATGTTTTAGCAATTGCTGAGCAGGCTGACACACACCCAAGGCTATTTCTGCTTCCCATTCCACCCCACCAGTGAGAAGGCTGGGAATGCACAAAAAGTGTGAGGGGACAAATCTGGGACAGCTGACCCCAGCTGGCCTAAGGGATATTCCATATCCTGTGGCATCATGCTCAGCACATACAGCTGGAGGAAGAAGCAAGAAGGGTGGAACATTTGGAGGGTGGCATTTGTCTGTCCAAGCCACTATCATATGAGGTGAAGCCCTGCTCTCCTGGAGATGGCTGAACATCTGCTAGTCAGTAGGGTGTGGTAAGTGAATTCCTTGTTTAGCTTGGCTTGCTGTGTGGCTTTTGCTTTACCTGTTAAATTGTCTTTTCCTCAGCCTGTGAGTTTTCTTGCTGGTGCCCTTTCAATTCTCTCCCCCTCCCACTGAGAGGAGTGAGTGAGAGGCTGTGTGGGGCTTAGTTGCTGACTGGGATTAAACCACAACAACATTATGATGAAAACTATTTATAAAACTATGTGCTTTACATTTTTCTTATTGGGAAGACAGGTTTAGCATGGGAGGAAATGACAAAGATCTGAAGCAGTCTATACAAAAACCAACCCAAAGCAAACGGCAACAAAACCTTCTGCTCTTCAGCTAGGCTACTGAAATATAAAGCAAATATCTAAAACTATAACTTTGGTTTGGGGAGTGTTTTAGTAACCTTCATATATGAAAATTCTTGAAATGGGTCCAGTGTTTAATCACAAAGTAGTTAGCACCAGAGTAATCCATCCCTTTTCTGGTCCAGCACTGATATCCAGGCCTCTTCCCATCCATTTTATGATCTTGTTGGGGGTCTAAAAACCCCCAGCTAAAAGGTTGAAAAGCTGATGCAGAAGACAATGAAATGTGATAATAGCTGAGGCCAGACAGAACACCCCATATATCCACTATTTTGGAGTAATGGAAAATATGGACCACAATAGTAGGAAAAGGATGAGTATCAATAACCTCCCCACCAATACTGTATTTGCAGATCTTGGGTTAGATGACTAAGCATGTTTCCTCTTCATATTTACAATTTTAAAAGTTAAAGACTTCCTTGCCTTTATTTGATTGATAGGAGTTATACAATTCAAAACTGGGGCAAGACAGTGTTTTAAAATAATATTCCAGGGTAATGAAATGGGACAGTTTCATAGCCTGCAGTTTAACAGGAAAGCTTGTACAAACACTCATACACATACAAAATCAATGCACATGCAGACACAATCAGTTTGCAACTATGATTTACTCTTTTCTGCACATTGCCCAAACCAAAGACATCCTTGCCTCTTTCAGAAATGAAACTCAGGTTTTATATTCTTATATGTTCCAAAGCTGGAACATGCATTTTGCTTCTGGCACTACCTCTGTGCACAGGGCCCATTGAAATAATCATGACTCCTGAGGTCAACAGCACCATCAGGCCCTGGGGTGACCCACTGGGTCTCTGTTTTCTCTGGATATTTTTCTGTATCATTGTATCTCTCCTTTCTCTGGATAATTTCTGTATCACTGGCAGTAGAACAAAACTGTCCCTCTTGCTCTCAATGCCATGTGCAAAAAGTCAGATACACTAAATATTTTGGGTCTTGGAGCAGGAGCACCCTGTCTCTGGACTGGAGCCAGGAAGAGTACCTCTGAAGGGGGACATAGGACAAAAGTAGCTCCTTCACAAAGTACATTCCTCTTCTGTGTTGTTTTTGCTGCCTGACTTTTTGTTCCTGGACCATTTTGCTCTGCAACCTACAGTTGCTTGACAGAGGGTCTATACAGAAAGCAGGCTGCAGGTCTTTGCCATTGCTTTCTGAAACTACACAAAAGCCAAGCAAAATATTAATGAATTGTATTGTTGGCATATATGGTGTTCATCTCATTGTCTGACACATTTCCACAGATGCTGGAAAATAGATATAAAATAAAATTAGCCTAGTTCTGATTATTAATCTGACATTACACCTTCAGATACTGATAAGCCATGAGAGTGCAGAAATGCCTTGTTTGTGCAAAAGCACTCGGTACAAAAATTAGGTATAATCTGGAGTTTTTGTGATGTACAATGCTGCAGAAGCAGAAAACCCTCAAGAGTTACTGTTTTTCTGGAAAATGCCATAGAGGCATGATTTCAGATCACTTCCTTGTGCCCTTAAATGCCCCTGGCATCACTGGTGACACTCCCAGCTTCCCACTGCCCTCGTGCAAGGCTCCCATGGCATGTACAGCTGCACACATCCAGGTTTATCACTGCCTGCAATGCACACGCATTCCCTCTCAGCCCCAGCTGCAATATTTACACAACAGATTGGATTAGAATATTTGCAGGGAGCCTGTTATGAATACCTCTTCAGATAATTTTTGTGAAGAAACTTTTGTTTGCTGATTAGCTAGATAATAGCCTTCAGTTCAGTATTTTGGGGTGAGGTTATCCAGAGACTGGAAGGTGGTGGAGAATGCATACACCTCCATGAAATGCCTACAGAGTGGAATATTCCCTCTGCATTCTGAAGTGCCAGAGACTGAAAAGGTGGTGGGGAATGCATATACCTCCATGAGATGCCTACACAGTGGAATATTCCCTCCGCACTCTGAAGTGCCAAAGCAGAAGCCGGCTCCAGGGCTGGAGCTGTGTAACTGTGCTGGCACAGTGCTGAGCTCGAGACAAAAGGTCCTGCTAAAGATGTTGTAAGGTAATGAATGCAGACCTTATCCTTTTAGATTTAAAACATAACTTTTTAAATAATACAAGCCAAAGAAGAAAGTGAAAATGATAGACTTGCCCTTCAGTCGTGTTGTAAATTTTATACATGACTGAACTTGGAGTGCTACTTGCAATGCCTTCTGTTTCTTGGCAGTTGTTTCTTGACTCTTAAAGGTCTGCTCCTAGTCTCAAATTTCAGATTTAATTGTTTGTAATTATAATTAGAATGTAAGATCCTCATCTTCCTGTGTGTTCATGAAGCCAGGAACACCTCTGATCACAGAAAACTCCTACAAAAAGATAATTACGTTTTTAAGGAAATGGATAAAGGAAAAAACCTACTCCCAGGATGAAACCTTGTGCAGTCTTGAGTAAATGATAAATTGGGAGTTAATACCAGGGGAAATAATGTCAGATTTTAACAAGACTGGTGAAGCACAAGGAATTTAATACAGGAAGGCTACATGTGAAAATACCAAAAACACCAACAAAACCTAAAATCCTGTGTTTGAGACAAGTGTCCTGATTTGTTGCCTGAAATTCACCCATGTGCAGAGGCACCTGTCCAAAGCCTCTACATGATCTCTTATTTCCAAGGCTTATGCAACATCCAAGCAGTGCCCAGCCTTTATGAATGTCTCTGTGAGAAAACTATGGAGCTTTGCAATTGCCTTTAGGGGCAGCAGAACTGTGACATTCTAAAAACACACATTACTTTTTCCCCTGCAAAATCTCTCTGTAAAACGTAGCAACTGAATCAAATCATCTTCTTTTTTCTGTCCTCTCACAGGTCGTGCAGGGGAACCATACTGAGAATCATGTTTTTAGCACACAGAACACAGAAAATGAAAATATACTTAGGGTGCTTTCAGGGAATTTTTTTAGTCATCAGGCAGCTTTAGGTTATTTGATCAGCTACACCTGGATCTTGTCTTGATGCAAAAACTTAAACAAATATTTCTGTCAGCAGAGAAGATGCCTCCAGTAACAAAAAGCACATTTGATGCATTCTTTTCCTCTATGTTCCCATTTTTGTGTCAAATCCATACAATCAGAAGAGCTGGATATCCTTTCTTCACATTTTCAGCTAACTGCAGTGTGTAAAATAATGCCGTGCCAAGATTATGTGTATTGAAGATAAGATATGACGAAAGCTGGGTCTGTAGAAAGATTTCTTAGGAAATGGCACTCTGCAAACTTTAACAGATCTCTAGAACATCCTGTGTCAAACACAGTGTGCCGAGATTGTCCCCCCTCCCAAAATATGGCTACTGTTAACTGTCTGAGTGGTAATTTCAGTGTCTTTTCTTCTCTTTCATCAGCTGAATGTCAAGATGATGTCTATATTTCATGTACATAAAGTGAATGGGGAAATTTTCTCTGTGGATACCTTTTCTGCTTTTTAATAAATTCTTCCTTTTGCCTGAAGAGAATTAGAAGCTGGCTTTTGACCTCCATTAATTTTTTTAATTTAATATTTCTCTGCATGCATTAAAAAATATCATTAAACATACTTTGCACTGCAACATTTCCATTTCCTCTTCCTCTGATGCGTTGTCATTTGCTGCAGCAGGTGCCCCGTTAAGAACAGAGTAGGAGAAGCAAAGGGAATAAACAGAGGAAGTTTGGGCCCATATCCCACATCTTCCCCAAATACAGAGTGTCAGCATGTCTTTGTCTACCAGGCTGCTTTACAACTGACTGCTTCTCAAAGCAAAGCTATAATTATGAACTCAGGGTTGTTTGACAGCTTTCTAAAGGCAAATAGCACCATTTAAAAAACTGTAAGATAAAAGTGATCAGGAGTGTTTTCTGACTGTGGTATCGTGGATAGCTATTGCATGTGCAGATGTTCAGGCAGGCTGTGCTCACTTCAATCACCTTGGTTTCTGTAGGGATGCTTCTAGCGCCAGGTAAAGTCCCTTTAAGTGGCATCCTCAAAATCCTGCCTTTAACACCACAATTCTTGCAGCAGATCTTCCAGTTTATCCCCTAATGAGCAATTCAAAGGTGGAAGACACTCTAAGCTTTGAGCATATCCTGAAGTCAAGCTGTATGAATGGCAGCACAAGCCCCCCAACCTGGAGCCTCCCTGCCGGTTTTGTCAAACAGGCAGCTCACACAAGTCCGGCAGCGCTCTGTTCATGGGGTACAGAGGCAGGGCTCTGTTCATGGGTGCAGAAGCAGCGCTCTGTTCACGGGGTGCAGAGGCAGCGCTCGGTTCATGGGGTACAGAGGCAGGGCTCTGTTCATGGGTGCAGAGGCAGTGCTCTGTTCATGGGGTACAGAGGCAGCGCTCTGTTCATGGGGTACAGAGGCAGCGCTCTGTTCATGGGTGCAGAGGCAGCGCTCTGTTCATGGGGTGCAGAGGCAGAGGCAGCGCTCTGTTCATGGGGTACAGAGGCAGAGGCAGCGCTCTGTTCATGGGGTACAGAGGCAGGGCTCTCTGTTCATGGGGTGCAGAGGCAGCGCTCTGTTCATGGGGTGAAGAGGCAACACTCTGTTCATGGGTGCAGAGGCAGAGGCAACGCTCTGTTCATGGGCGCAGAGGCAGAGGCAGCGCTCTGTTCATGGGGTGCAGAGGCAGAGGCAGCGCTCTGTTCATGGGGTACAGAGGCAGGGCTCTCTGTTCATGGGGTACAGAGGCAGCGCTCTGTTCATGGGGTACAGAGGCAGGGCTCTGTTCATGGGGTGCAGAGGCAGCGCTCTGTTCATGGGGTGCAGAGGCAGCGCTCGGTTCATGGGGTACAGAGGCAGGGCTCTCTGTTCATGGGGTGCAGAGGCAGCGCTCTGTTCATGGGGTGCAGAGGCAGGGCTCTATGTTCATGGGTGCAGAGGCAGCGCTCTGTTCATGGGGTGCAGAGGCAGCGCTCTGTTCATGGGGTGCAGAGGCAGGGCTCTATGTTCATGGGTGCAGAGGCAGCGCTCTGTTCATGGGGTACAGAGGCAGGGCTCTCTGTTCATGGGGTGCAGAGGCAGCGCTCAGTTCATGGGGTGCAGAGGCAGCGCTCTGTTCATGGGGTGCAGAGGCAGGGCTCTATGTTCATGGGTGCAGAGGCAGCGCTCTGTTCATGGGGTACAGAGGCAGGGCTCTCTGTTCATGGGGTGCAGAGGCAGGGCTCTCTGTTCATGGGGTGCAGAGGCAGAGGCAGCGCTCTGTTCATGGGGTGCAGAGGCAGCGCTCGGTTCATGGGGTACAGAGGCAGGGCTCTCTGTTCATGGGGTGCAGAGGCAGGGCTCTCTGTTCATGGGGTGCAGAGGCAGCGCTCTGTTCATGGGGTGCAGAGGCAGCGCTCGGTTCATGGGGTGCAGAGGCAGGGCTCTGTTCATGGGGTACAGAGGCAGGGCTCTCTGTTCATGGGGTACAGAGGCAGCGCTCTGTTCATGGGGTACAGAGGCAGCGCTCTGTTCATGGGGTACAGAGGCAGGGCTCTGTTCATGGGGTGCAGAGGCAGGGCTCTCTGTTCATGGGGTGCAGAGGCAGCGCTCTGTTCATGGGGTGCAGAGGCAGCGCTCTGTTCATGGGGTACAGAGGCAGGGCTCTGTTCATGGGTGCAGAAGCAGCGCTCTGTTCATGGGGTGCAGAGGCAGCGCTCTGTTCATGGGGTACAGAGGCAGGGCTCTCTGTTCATGGGGTACAGAGGCAGGGCTCTGTTCATGGGGTGCAGAGGCAGGGCTCTGTTCATGGGGTGCAGAGGCAGCGCTCTGTTCATGGGGTGCAGAGGCAGGGCTCTCTGTTCATGGGGTGCAGAGGCAGCGCTCTGTTCATGGGGTGCAGAGGCAGGGCTCTGTTCATGGGGTGCAGAGGCAGCGCTCTGTTCATGGGGTGCAGAGGCAGGGCTCGGTTCATGGGGTGCAGAGGCAGGGCTCTCTGTTCATGGGGTGCAGAGGCAGATAATTTGTGTGCGCGCGTTGCTCGCTCGCTGCCCGCGGCCATCCGCGGCGCGGGGCCGTGCGCTGCCGGCACGAACAACGGGGCCCTCTAGCGGCGCCAGGCGCGCGCTGCAGCCCGGCCCGGGCAGCCCGGCCGCGGGGCAGAGGCAGCGCTCCCAACGCCCCAGGGAGAGTGAGCGCTCAAAGGGAGCGCCTTCGTTCTGATGATGGCCACAAAAGATACGAGAAGAAAAACGTCAACACTCCTACTTTTCACTCCCTTTGTGCTTCTCAAAGCACAGTGTCTATTTTGCCCCTGCCTCCTTGTCAATGCCTGCTCTTTTCTCTAGAGGCTCTATGAGTATTGTACAATGCCAAGTACAGCTATTGGTATTTCACAAAGAACCTGGAATAATAAGTAAAAAGAATATGCCCCTAGCCATGAAAAAAGACAATTGCTGCTTCTGGTACAATTTACATCAATGATTTTAATCTCTCTCTCTTTTTTTTTCTTTCTTTTATTTTCTTTTTAATATATATATATATATATAAAAATTTGTATATATATATATATATATACACTATGTATTTTATATATTTGAAATATATAATATATATAAAATATAAAATATATATTTTATCTATACTATATAAACTATATATTATTCAGATATTATCTTAAATATTATTTATATATTATATAGACAAATTATTTAATATGTGTATATAATATATAAATAATATATTATTTATAGAGAATAAATAATATATATAATAAATAACATATATTATGCATATATATAATATATATATAAAACCACGTCTTTTTATGTTATCCTGCATATTTTCAAGTGGAGGATGCTGGATGACAAATTCGAAACTTTTGGCACCAAGCGTGTCTGTTCTCAGTTTTCTGGGCCCCTTAGAAGGAGCCTATGGGCTGAAAATCCCTATTTACATTTTACCACATAGATTGTTTGGATTCAGACAGTTAATGGCTGGGAAATAATTGAAAAGTATTTAATGGAATTCAGCAACAATAAAGGATAATTTTGCATGAAAGTTTTTATAAAGGTTATTGTCTGAGGAAATGGGTTCAGGGTGCTTTTCCATAGAAGAAATGCGAAATACAGAAATTAATAGAATAAAGTAAGAAAGAGAAAATCATGCACAGAATGAATACACCCTTGCCTTTTTTTCTAAAAGCTCTTTCATTCTGTTCCTTCCTGGAACTCCTCCTCTTTTTATTTGTCACCACAGGCTTTGCCCACATCCTTCAGTATTTGAACACGTGCTCTTCATTCTGTGTTCTTGCAACATTTTCCTTGGCATTAGGTAAAGCTAGAGAGAGCAACATCACTAGCTAAAAAGCTAAAAAGTAGGAGATAACTTTGCTCACAACAGAGAAACTTGCTTTAAAACAGGTTGTACACAGATGCTTCTCCAAAATAAAAAGCCTGTTTTAGCTGACCAGTAAAATAGCCCCTAGGTTTTCATGTCAGTTTTGTCGGCTGGTTCAAGAGCATATCTTGATCAGACACTTATGGGTTTTTGGTCCTATTGTGGCTCCTTAAGATTAATATGTTTCAAAGATTATGAGACATGATGAAAAAAGGCAGTGAATCTACTCTTATGACAAAACTTATGTGTAAAAATTATCCCCTAAGAGCTGGTACTAAAGCCAGCTTAGTGTTCCAGAAAACACAAAATAAAGGCATTCAATGCTCATTAAAGTGTCTGCTTCAGCCTTATAACATGCAGTTTGTGAACAAAATTTTATTTCCTCTCCACTGAACTCAGAGAAGAACACAGAGAAACTGGAGGCATCTGAAGCCTGTAGAATGCCTAATTTTTATAGACTATTGTATACTCAAAATGATCTGTTAATAATGCATTTACTCCCAAATGCATCTAGTAGATGCATGTTTCTGGAGCACCTCTTCAGGAGCATGTCATAGCTCATTCTATACACAGGAGCCTTCTGAAGGAGGAAAAACTGGAAGCATGCAATACTAATGCCAGTTATTTGTCAAATTAGCCATAGAAAACTTTGGGGTTGCAAGACAATGAATATGAAGTAAAAATAATGATAATTCCCAAGTATAGGTAAGACATGAGTATAGAAAGGGATATGGTTTGACAAACAGATGAGTTGTATGAATTTATGCCATCTTAACCGGGGAATGGCATAAATTTAGTGATCTAAAAGGTCTGGTTCAACCCAGACTTCAGTGATCCATTTTGCTGTGTCTATCCCAAATTTTTGAGAGAGCACACACACACACACACACACACACACACACACGTGAAAGTGTCTTCTAAGAAGAGGGGTGTTACAAAAAATTTAAAATCCAAATGTAGGTTTATGTATTAGTCCACTTAACCATTTATATTTCCCAATTTGATTTTGTCCTTAAGTTTTGTTTATGCCAGAGAATTTACACATGAATGGTCTGTGATTTTCCCATTGACACAAAGGTCATGATGGTCTCCACTGAAATGACTGTCAAATACTATTTTTCTACAAATCTCATCATGATAAACTGTAATGATGCTTTTTAAGATGTCATGGTACGACACGTTAACAAGTATCTTGGCAAATCTAACTGGCAGTGTCATTGGCAGGATACTTCATAACAGCAACCCTGTACTGTCAGAGGATCCTTCCTTCCTTCCTTCCTTCCTTCCTTCCTTCCTTCCTTCCTTCCTTCCTTCCTTCCTTCCTTCCTTCCTTCCTTCCTTCCTTCCTTCCTTCCTTCCTTCCTTCCTTCCTTCCTTCCTTCCTTCCTTCCTTCCTTCCTTCCTTCCTTCCTTCCTTCCTTCCTTCCTTCCTTCCTTCCTTCCTTCCTTCCTTCCTTCCTTCCTTCCTTCCTTCCTCCCTCCCTCCCTCCCTCCCTCCCTCCCTCCCTCCCTCCCACCTTTTATCTAATTTCTTCTTACTACAGGTACTTCCATATAACTTTTGTTCTTGCAGTAGCACCTTCCAACCCAGAGCATTAACACTCACACAGAATTTTAGTGCAGTGACTTCCCAGTACAGGTGCAGCTCTCTGATAGGGAACCCTTTCAATGAAGATCCATAAGTCTGAGGCAAACTGTATTATTTGGAAGAAAAATAGAAATAAATAGAAAAAGAGCAGGTTTTAAAATATGTTTGTCAGACACTGGTTACATTGTGGATTCCAGCCAGATGATTCATTGTCTCCATTTTTCTTCTGTAATTCCCACAACTGCACCAAATATCTGAAAACCACTTCATTCTGGTTTTATACACATAAAAGGGATTGTCTCTCTAAGGAATCCTTTTTGTTTCAAGAAATCACACTAAAGCTTAATATTAGTAGTTACTGAAACACTTCTGAGTCCAGTTAAATCACAGAGCAAAAGAATTCAATGTCTTATCTATAAGAGATAGCTCTGAACTGAAGCAACTGCAGATATACTCTACAGCTGTTGGGAAAAGATCTGACATCAGTCCAAGATCAAATTAGAGATAACATCATATCTGTATCAGGAAATAAAAGAAATACAAATCCTTGAAGGGCAGGTGTATATTGGATAAGCCCAAATCCTGTAAGACTAAGAGAATGCAAAAGATTCAAAGTCAAGAGCCAAAATTTAGGGTTTGTATACCAGAAAAGTATCATATTATATGTCATAACCACATATGAGACCACATTATTTGGTATGATTTGACTTCAGTGTTTATTCAAAGAGCTGATATATTTAAAAAACAAAAACAAGAAGAAATTCAAGTGTAACGCTAAATCAAACTTACAATTGTAGGAATATAAAAGTTATGGGTAGGGCAAATACTATTGTGAATCTTTCATGTGAAAATGAAGCTAGGAAATCCATCTTTTGTGGACAAATCAAAGACAATGCTAGACATCACATATATCATCACAGGTATACATGTAAATTTTAGTCCTATATGTCCACAATAGTGTTTGTGTGTTTAGAAGCAGCAAATTCATCTATAAATTGGAACAGTAAACTAGAGAAGCCAGTAAGAAGCCTGAAAGTCAGAATAAAAATAGATCAGTTTTCTTATCCTCTAATAGATAGAAATCCTGGAAGGGTAGAAGAAAGGCAAGGGTCCTGCTGTGAGCATGAGGCAGGCTCCACAGATATCTGATGAAGGTAAATGTTAGTATACTAATGAACCATTTGTGCCTGGAGGACTGATTTTGGAAAAGTTGAAGCTGTTTATTATATTAAGCAGAACTCTATAAAGCCTGTAGGGATTCTGCTGACAGCAAGCAGAGGATCTCAGCATCTTTATTCCATTCATGTCTTCATAAATCCACTGTTGAGACAAATTACATACCCAGAAAAGAATTTAGGAGCCTTTTTTGCAACTGGATGGGAGAATCAGTGGTACCTGTCTGTTGTTTTGTTGTTTTGTTTAATCTGTTCATGACAACTTAGAGTGCTGGCAGCTGCAACACACTATCTTAATGAAACCTGGGTTCATAAAATGTTTCACATTTATCTAAAACATTTCATTTATTAAAATAATTTATTTTAGAAAATTTCAATACTATTTAACTCAGGTCTAATTGATCTTGGATTCTAAACAAGACATCAGTACTCTGGAAGTCCTTCCCCACTTGGAACCATACCAATAGAATAATTTTTTCTATGCTTATAGACACTAGTAATAGAAATGTTGAGTGGTGTTGGACTGACCACAAATCCTATAGGAAGTGTAACACTGATATGGCAATAAGGAAGTGATATTTCCTCAAAAATATCCATCTTATCTAGATCCTCTGAATACCCTTATGCCTGGAAATAAGTAGGAAGGACCACCTAAGATGAAAAACTGTGGTCAGTCCTCTTGGTACGTCCAATAAGAAGCTTTTCTATTACACTCAATAGGAGACTACTTATTTTACATGGTTTGCCTTTGAGTACTCACATCTTTAATGAATTCTATTCCCTTACACTGTAGAATCATAGAATTGTTTAGGCTGGAAAAGACCTCTAAGATCATCTGGTCAAACCGTTAACCCAGCACTGCCCAGTCCACTGCCACATCATGTCCCTGAGTGCTACACCTACACATCTTTTAAATACCTCTAGGGATAGTCACTCTAACCACTTCCCTGTGCAGCCTGCTCCAGGGCTTGAGAGCCCCTTTGGTGAAGAAGCTTTTCCCAATATTCAATCTAAACTTCCCATGGTGCAATTTGAGGCTATTTCCTCTTGTCCCATTGCTTGCTGCTTGTGAGTGTTCCTTATAATGTGTATTTCAGTTTGTTTCCATGCTTTCCTCATTTTAGCCCAAAATTTCTGCTGCACTTCTATAGTTACACTTACTTTCTAAGTAAATTCTCCTTCTGTATATTTGATTTGAAAGCTCATGTTCAAATTTATATTCCAGTGCCCTTGCTAGCTTCCCTCTGTGCTTGTGCTGTAATATTATGTCTGAAGCATCTGCTGGTTCTCCTTGAGCTTCATTCTCTGCATCACTAGTACCACACTAGAGTCTTTTTTGAAACCTATTAGTTTTACTTGTGCTATCCCATCCCAAGCATTTCAAACTCTGGTTTCAAAACCATTCCATGCTAATGCTCACCTCAGTTCTCTGTTGATTGAAGCATTTTCAGGAAGTCCATCCCTCCTATTATTTTTATATTTTACCATGTAGAAAATTGTCTCACAAAAGCCCTCATGGACTTGCTGGACAGCTTGTGTTCTGACATACCAGTTTTGCAACAGGTTCTTTGGTAGTTGAATGGTCTTTTACTTGCATGTTATAGTATAATAAAAATGAACCCCCTTTTTGGGGGGCCTCAAAACCAATGAGAAACAGCAATCCCAGTGCCTTGGTAGCATATTGTGGTGGATTGATCTTGGCTGGACACTGGGTGCCTGCTAAGCCATTCCATCACTCCCCTCCTCAGCAGGGTGGGACAGGAGCTCCACCTCATGGGTGGAGATAAAGGCAGTTTAATACAACATAAGCCAAGTCTGTGTGCAGAAGCAAAAGAAAGCAAAGGATTTATTCTCTGCTTCTCATCAGCAAGTCTTGTCTGAATATTTGCTGGGTATTCAGTACATTTAATGGTGGTTCTGGAAGACAAATGTCATAATACCAAAGCCCCTCCTTCCTCCACCCTTCTCTTAGATTTTCTGTCTGAGCAGACACCATATGTCAGGGAATATCCCTTTGGTCCCTGTGGGTCAGCTGTCCTGGATATGCCCCCTCCCAAGATCTTGCCCCTCCTCAGCTTTCTGGTGAGGAGGGAATATTGAAGAGACAGCACTGATGCTGTGGGAGCACTGCTCAGGGGTATCCAAAACACTGGAGTGTTACCAACACCTTTCTAGATACCAATGCATGGAACAGAGACATGAGGGCTGCTGTGGAGAAAATTAACTCCATCTCAGACAGAACTAGTACACATATACAGACATTCACATGGAAAAGAAAAGAAAATTATTTCTGATTGATGTCATAGAGAAAATCAGACCATATTTGCCTTTTATAAAATCTTCAGCCTAATAGTATCCACATCCAATTTGGCTTGAATCTGAATTTTGTAACAGGTCTTGAAATTGATCAGTGCGTATTCTATGTTCTTGGATAGTGATTAAGCTTGCAAGCAAAAACATTCTAAATTCTATTTTTGACATTTATTAAAAGCCAAGGATATTACTGAAGTCCTGACATACATGATCCTTCAGTCCTTAAATTGCTAAAAATCACTCTAATAAGATTCATGACTTACAGCAGCATTGTAATTATTGGTGCTAATTTTCCTCAGACCTGCTATTGACAAAGTATATGGACCAAATTAACCTCTGCAATCAGTTAGATTCCTTCACTCTGTTTCTGTGAAAGTGGATATGAACCATGCTGTAATGTATCTCATAAATGGGCATTTGTCAGAAAGACTTTGCAATTTAAGCACTGGCTGACAGTTTTAGACTTAGAAAAATTGGAGTAGATCCATTGATTCAGTTTAAGTTTTTAAAGTAACAGTAATTGAGGCTCATAATTGTAGTATTGAGTATACAGAGAAAAATAGAAGCATATGTGCACACAAACAGAACAGTTGTTCTTGAATCTTAGATCTGCTAAAGCAGTTACCTTGAACAAAAGTTAACAGCTCTAGCTAGCAAGGCATTTTACAACCTCTTTGTCCTTCACTTAGTCCTGACTAGAGACTGGGAGAAGATACCAGCTGATGTTATAGCTCAGTGGAAGAAAGGATCAGGTAGAATAAATAGCAGAAAACCTTCTCTGATTTTGTCTCAGTACAGAGCATATCCATACAAACAAAATATTGATTTTTTTGTTTTGTTTTGTTTTTTGGTTGGTTGATTGGTTTTGAGGTTTTTTTTCCCCAAAGGAAAAATAATACAAGGAAGTATTCTAAGACATTTCCTAAAAGGAAAACTTTTTTTAAAATCCTACAGACTTCTTAAATTATCTTTAAGAAAGCCTATCATCAAAAAGGAGCAAGTGGCTGTATATAGTCACTTATATAATTTTACGTTCTTTCCTAAACAGATATATGCTTAGGTGACACATTCACAAGTAGCAGAATTTATGGCACTCAACCAGTATGTCTGTTGACCTGGCTAACCCATCATTATACACTGTTCAGTTACTTCACAATTATTTTTTTCCCCTTAGAGGTTCTAGTCTACCAATAATAACAAGTTTACAGGGTTTGATTTTTTGATTTCTTCTTTATATGGGATTCTGTGGTTAGATTTCACCTAAATTCATTAAGGAATAATTTAAAAATGAAAACAGAACAAACACTAGGCACAGTCTTTGTATGGAGCTAGCAGCAACTAGCTACTTAACCCTACTTTGATAACTGCTTCTCCTGCAGCTGCTTCAGTCTGCCTTTAAACTGTTAATGCAAGAATACATACATTCACTTTTGGTGACAGTATGAGAAATGGAATATATAAACCTGCTTTCAGCAGAGAATTTGCCATAAGGTTCTTAAGACTTCATTGGCTATTTTGTAAGTTCAAGTAGTTTGTGAACAGAAAAATCCTTTCAAAGCCATTTTCCTGACTCCAACCCAATTGTTTAATGCTGCGGTGCTGAGATGGTGAGATTGCCCGGCTCACGTTCAGCCCCGATCAGCAATGGAGGGGCGCTTGAGGAGCCCGAAGCTCCTATCGCGCCTATGGGTCCTGAAGAGATCCACGAGACGAGAGCGAAGGAGGGCGGCAAACGCAGGGAGGCACAGGCAAGGAAAGAGGGACTCAGCCTTCGGGAAGGGTTGGCAGGTTTATTGAAGGAAGGTCGGTCGGGGAGACAAGCAGGGTGAAGGAAGAAGGACTGAGCCTCGAACTGAGGGCAAGCAACAGCTTATAAGGGAAGGGGGAGGGCCTTGGGAGGGGCAACACGACAGCCAATGAGGGTACGAGAGAACAGATACATAGTTTGATGAACACATGAAACTGACAAATCGGCAAAAAACTGGGGAGGGGTCCCCGCCCTTGCCCAATCACTCGACACCCTGGGGAGAAGGTTCTAGAAGGAGAGGCAGGGCTGCCGAGTGATGGACAAAGGGGCAGGGGTGGGGACAACAGGGCACATTTGATGGGTAGGGGAGGGGAAACGTGATGGACAAATAACGACTAGAACTTGGGGATTTCCAGGGAGAAGGGGGGAGCCTTTCAGGACGAGCCAGACTAAATTGAAACAACGCTACACCACGCACCACCACATCTCCCCCTTTCGTAAACAAGCAAAAAAGGAAGGGGGGGGACGGGGGGACTAACTATTATTTTGTTTAAAGTAGCATTAATAACTATCTGAATTCGTGCTTTCAAGGTTCAAATTCGCTGTCCCCGGGGCTTTCTTCATAGGACAGTTCCTGGTCTACGGGCCCCATACTGTCTTCTTCGTCAGGGTCCTCCCAAGAGTTTTCCTCCGGTAAGTTGGGGGGTGCTCGGAGTCGGAGGACTTCCGGAGAGGAGAGGGCTCGGTTAATAAAGTTTTTCAGTACTTTCCACAGTATTGAGGCAGCGAGTAACACAAGTATAAGTGAGAAACATAAATAAACGGTTGGTTTCAGGATGGCTACTGCCCAGTTTGAAAGCCCCCACCCGCGGAACATGTCCCCCAGCCAGTCGGTAGTTTGCGCTTTGATATTTTCGAGATGATCTTGCATGCGCTCAATGGAGACCCTCGCGTCTTCAGCCCTGGATGAGAGGTTGAGGCAGCAGAGACCTTCAAACTCCTCGCACTTGTGCTGGTGTAACAGGAGGAGGAAATCGATGGCGGCTCTGTTTTGGAGTGTGGCTTGCCTCGTGACTTTCTCATCATAAAGGAGGTCCGTTAGGGCGGCTGACGTAAGATTGGCCTGTTTTACAACCCAACACTCTAGGCGGCCCAATTCGCCTAGCGACTTCGCGATCGCTACCCAAGGAAGTAAAACTGTGAGGGCAGTCGCTTTTGTACGGTCCCAATGTTCAATCACAGAGTCGCAGCCTTCATCTAAATTCTTTAGATCTCTTTTGGTACGTTCCGAATCGAAGGTCGAATTGAGGCTTGCGCTTTTATTCTGCCAATCGACAATATGGGTCAGGTTGGGTGTAAACAGGGACAGCCGGCCTAATGCACATGGTCCCCCGATAGGATTAGATGGGATTCCCGCCCAAGCTCGGTTTCCGCAAATTAAGAACAAACCATGGGGAAGGGTCACTGCTTGGTCATTCGGGGTGGTGGCTAGAGGGATTTTTTCAACACGTTTGCACCATTGGTTTGGAAGATAGGAGGCATTGGAGGGGTTCAACAGGGTCAGAGTACGAGGATATCGGAGCGAGGCAGAGGGGGGGTGTTGTGAACCTGGGGCTTCTCTAAAATATAAAGGATTGCCGGGGCTGGGGATGTATCGGAAAATGAGACAAACTGGGGCAAGTGCGGAGCCGAGCAAATGGAGCTCTGGAGGGTTCACGTCAAGAGTAGGTTGTAAGCGGAGGTGGTCCCTCCAAGCGCTCCAAAAGGCAGTGGGGGATTTCGGGGTGGTTTTGAAGGAGTAAACATAATTGAAAGGGGAGGGAAGTTGGGAAGGGGGGAGCAGGATCCCCACGAGGCAAGACGCCATCGGGTCTTCTGCTGCTGCAGTGTTCAGGCAAAGGTGATCTTGCCCCAGGGCCTTCGCGAGGGTCCGCCAAACATTAGGTTTCGGCTGGGGGAGGGTCCATGCGGAGCAGCTGGTGGTGAGCGTGGCCCAAAGGAGGTAGGTGGCAACTGGGCGTGTCTGGGGCTGTGCCATACCTGAAAAACTAAAAAGGGACAGTATCAGGGAAGGAGAACTGGGCTTTAAGAAATGTGAACTAAATATTCGAATGGTTCTGGCTCGTCACTGAATAAAAAACAGATAGGTGGAAGAAGGGGGTCAGGGGGCTTTCTTCGGCGCCTCCAACTGGCGACACGGACTTGTTGCTCTTTCGCCCGGTGTTTCGCTTCCCTGGGCACAAAAGGCCGAACCCACTTTGAGGGCACCCACTTGGGACCAGAAGGAGCGAGGACGCAAGCGTACCCTCTCCCCCAGGTCACCAAGTCAAAAGGCCCCTGGGTCTGCCAAGTCTCCGGGTCCTTAATGAGGACCGGAGGCTTGGCTGTAGGTTGCAGCGCGTTGTGGCTCCCGAAGTGTCTAACCATGGGCGGGTTCAGACTCTCAAAGGAACAGTTCAAAAAATTCAAAGTGAACATCGCCTTTGAGAGTCTGATGTGAGGGGGCTCTACCTTTGTGGTGGATTTCCCAGTTTGTCAGACTCTCCGGGAGGACAGCAACGTGGTGGAAACCGGCGGAACGGAGATGTAATGGTTCCGCAAGTTGCAACCTACGGGAGGAAACACAGGATGAAAGAGCATGAGTATTAATGGGTGGTGTTTGTGTCAGTCCGGCATGAAAGTCAAGTCCAGTTGGAGGCATTATTTCACTGTTCTCCCTCTTCTCCCGCCAGGACGGATGGTGTGAACAGGCCTCCGCATTTGTGTCCTGGCGCAGGGGGCCGCTGCGCTGTTTCATTAGTTTTTTTGAATCGTTTGCCCGTGGGTCCCCTGCACGGACTTTCTAAACTCATAAAATTGCTGTTTGAGGGGACATGCGGGCATCCAGTGCCCCAGCTTCCCACACAGGTGACACGGTGTGGCTGGAGGCTTGGGCACCGGGGTCGACGTTGTTGGCAGCGGCTGCGCGGTAGTGGGACAGACGTCGGCGGTGGATGGGGGCTCTTCGACGGCGGCGGCGGCAGGACGGAAAGGTGTCCTCAGGCGGGCGGCTGCGGCAGGTGGTGGTCCGGTACCTGATGGGACTAATACCTTTTTCCCACACACCAAAAGCATGTCCCGCAGGGTGGGAGCTGGCTCCAGAGGGAGGCTGTTGATCGCATCCTTGCAAGCCGAGTTAGCATTGAGGAATGCCATCTCTTTTAACAGCTCGGCTTGCAAGTGTTCTCCTTCAACTTGATAGTTAATGGATTTTCGGAGCCGCTCCACAAACTCGAGGAATGGTTCCTCGGCACCCTGCAGGACCTTGGCATATGGGACCTGGGGTGCGGCCGCTCGCAACCCCAAGAAGGCCTTCTCGGCCGCCTGGGCAGTTTGCTGCAGGACTTCTACGGGTATGGCTCTGGCTTGGGTTGCTCCGTCACTCCAGTTCCCCGTCCCAAGCATATGGTCAATGGAAATGACCTCTCCGTCTACACTCGTCCGGGAGTTCGGGGAATCCCATAGGGACGGGAGCACCCTCAAGGCTTCTTTTCTCCACGCTGCCTCCCAGAGCACTTGCTCAGTGGAATTGAGGAGGCAGCGGAAGACTCGGCGGAGGTCAGCAGGTGTAATGACCGACTCCGCCAGGACGGCCTGAAGGAGCCCCCGAAAATATTCGGAGTCCCTCCCGAACTCTTTCTGTGCTTTGCACAGCTCCTTCATGGACGAATGAGAGAAGGGGACCCATTGAGCCAGGGCTGTCCCATCTCCCGCGGGATGAAAAACGACCGGGGCTGCTGATGGGACTGCAGACAGCTCCGGTCTCCGGCTCGGGACTCTCTCCCCGCTAGCCCCCAGAGCGTGGGAACCGGAAGGGAGGGCGTGGGAACCGGAAGCAGGAGAGGGAGGGTCCTGGCGTGGGAACTGGAGGGAGGGTTCTGCAGCAAAGTGCCTCCCCTTATGGGAGGGGCCCATTGACGTCGTTGCGGAGGCGGGGGGTGGTGGGAGAGGAGGGGAAGGGGGAGGAGTTGCAGGGGGTGAAGGCGGGGGAGGAGGGGGAGGAGTTTAGGGAGCAGGGGGCGGAGGAGGAGGGGGAAGAGAAGGGGGAGGGGGAAGGGGAGGGGGCGTGGGAGGAACCCGCGAGGGAGGAAGGGGAGGGATTTGGGGAGGGGCTCGGGAAGGAGTGGGGGAACTCTGGGAAGGGGAAGGGGTTTTTTTAGGATTGAACACGCGGTCTCCTCCATTTTGAGATGATTTGACGCCATCTTGGCGAGGGGACTGCGGAGAGTTGAACCGAACTTTGGGTTTAACAACTGGGGTCGAGGGGGTGCGGGAAGAGGGAACAGGGACAGTCTCCTCCGGAGGTTGGCCAGACTTCCGGAGGCTCGGGGACCGGGTCGCCCGCGAGGAACTCAGGGACGGGTGACTCCCTGGCGCGGGGCTGTCGCGGGCTGCTCCCCGCAGGGACTCGGTTCGGAAGGGAGGGCGCGAGGAACGAAGGGCAGGTGCATGGGGACGGGGAGAACTGGGGTATAACTGGGGGTCCGCTGGCCGGGTCCGGGAAGAGGGTTTAACAGCGAGGGCAGAAATCAAAAGGGATATTAAACAAAAATGGCTCTGAAAGGATTTGCTGCCAGCTTGAATCTCTCTCTGAAGGCGGGATTGGACCCGCCTCAGGAATCTGGGATCCAAGACTGACTCGGCATTTGAATCGGGGTAGGTATGGGTCAGCCAGCGGACTAAACTTTTAACTTCTCTTTTATTAAACTTATAATTCCCACCCCCCAGGGTACCCACAACTTGGTAGAAAACCCCTTTCTGAGTGGCCGACAGTTTAGCACCCATAATTGCTGATAGAACACGCAGGGGTCAGCCACTCGCTCTACCACTAGCAACAGGGAAAGCGAAAAGAATCTGAAATAAAACTAAGCGGGGTCCCCACTGACCCTGACCTCCCCCTCCCACTGGCCGAGGAGAGGACCGGGATGCCTACGCCAGGTTTTCCGTGGGGTCAGGTGGTGGGCTGTACAACACAGCCGAGAGACTCACCAGTCAGGGGGAACGAAACAAGGCTGCTGCTAGCGGGAGCTGCCTGTGCCGAAGGCGGCCTCTTTAGGGTGCACTGGGAGGGTGTCGCCTTCTTCTCTCCGGAGCACCGCGCCTCCCGAAACGAGGGCGTGCTACACGGAGAGCGGTGAGTCGCCCAGAGGATTAAAACAATCCAACCCGCGCGTCGTGGGACTCCTGCTCCGAGATACAGTCCTCCGAACGGTGTTCCAGGATCCGCAGACTGCCTCAGATGCAGAGGTCTTCACGCCACGCGTTGGGCGCCAAACTGCTGCGGTGCTGAGATGGTGAGATTGCCCGGCTCACGTTCAGCCCCGATCAGCAATGGAGGGGCGCTTGAGGAGCCCGAAGCTCCTATCGCGCCTATGGGTCCTGAAGAGATCCACGAGACGAGAGCGAAGGAGGGCGGCAAACGCAGGGAGGCACAGGCAAGGAAAGAGGGACTCAGCCTTCGGGAAGGGTTGGCAGGTTTATTGAAGGAAGGTCGGTCGGGGAGACAAGCAGGGTGAAGGAAGAAGGACTGAGCCTCGAACTGAGGGCAAGCAACAGCTTATAAGGGAAGGGGGAGGGCCTTGGGAGGGGCAACACGACAGCCAATGAGGGTACGAGAGAACAGATACATAGTTTGATGAACACATGAAACTGACAAATCGGCAAAAAACTGGGGAGGGGTCCCCGCCCTTGCCCAATCACTCGACACCCTGGGGAGAAGGTTCTAGAAGGAGAGGCAGGGCTGCCGAGTGATGGACAAAGGGGCAGGGGTGGGGACAACAGGGCACATTTGATGGGTAGGGGAGGGGAAACGTGATGGACAAATAACGACTAGAACTTGGGGATTTCCAGGGAGAAGGGGGGAGCCTTTCAGGACGAGCCAGACTAAATTGAAACAACGCTACACCACGCACCACCACATCTCCCCCTTTCGTAAACAAGCAAAAAAGGAAGGGGGGGGACGGGGGGACTAACTATTATTTTGTTTAAAGTAGCATTAATAACTATCTGAATTCGTGCTTTCAAGGTTCAAATTCGCTGTCCCCGGGGCTTTCTTCATAGGACAGTTCCTGGTCTACGGGCCCCATACTGTCTTCTTCGTCAGGGTCCTCCCAAGAGTTTTCCTCCGGTAAGTTGGGGGGTGCTCGGAGTCGGAGGACTTCCGGAGAGGAGAGGGCTCGGTTAATAAAGTTTTTCAGTACTTTCCACAGTATTGAGGCAGCGAGTAACACAAGTATAAGTGAGAAACATAAATAAACGGTTGGTTTCAGGATGGCTACTGCCCAGTTTGAAAGCCCCCACCCGCGGAACATGTCCCCCAGCCAGTCGGTAGTTTGCGCTTTGATATTTTCGAGATGATCTTGCATGCGCTCAATGGAGACCCTCGCGTCTTCAGCCCTGGATGAGAGGTTGAGGCAGCAGAGACCTTCAAACTCCTCGCACTTGTGCTGGTGTAACAGGAGGAGGAAATCGATGGCGGCTCTGTTTTGGAGTGTGGCTTGCCTCGTGACTTTCTCATCATAAAGGAGGTCCGTTAGGGCGGCTGACGTAAGATTGGCCTGTTTTACAACCCAACACTCTAGGCGGCCCAATTCGCCTAGCGACTTCGCGATCGCTACCCAAGGAAGTAAAACTGTGAGGGCAGTCGCTTTTGTACGGTCCCAATGTTCAATCACAGAGTCGCAGCCTTCATCTAAATTCTTTAGATCTCTTTTGGTACGTTCCGAATCGAAGGTCGAATTGAGGCTTGCGCTTTTATTCTGCCAATCGACAATATGGGTCAGGTTGGGTGTAAACAGGGACAGCCGGCCTAATGCACATGGTCCCCCGATAGGATTAGATGGGATTCCCGCCCAAGCTCGGTTTCCGCAAATTAAGAACAAACCATGGGGAAGGGTCACTGCTTGGTCATTCGGGGTGGTGGCTAGAGGGATTTTTTCAACACGTTTGCACCATTGGTTTGGAAGATAGGAGGCATTGGAGGGGTTCAACAGGGTCAGAGTACGAGGATATCGGAGCGAGGCAGAGGGGGGGTGTTGTGAACCTGGGGCTTCTCTAAAATATAAAGGATTGCCGGGGCTGGGGATGTATCGGAAAATGAGACAAACTGGGGCAAGTGCGGAGCCGAGCAAATGGAGCTCTGGAGGGTTCACGTCAAGAGTAGGTTGTAAGCGGAGGTGGTCCCTCCAAGCGCTCCAAAAGGCAGTGGGGGATTTCGGGGTGGTTTTGAAGGAGTAAACATAATTGAAAGGGGAGGGAAGTTGGGAAGGGGGGAGCAGGATCCCCACGAGGCAAGACGCCATCGGGTCTTCTGCTGCTGCAGTGTTCAGGCAAAGGTGATCTTGCCCCAGGGCCTTCGCGAGGGTCCGCCAAACATTAGGTTTCGGCTGGGGGAGGGTCCATGCGGAGCAGCTGGTGGTGAGCGTGGCCCAAAGGAGGTAGGTGGCAACTGGGCGTGTCTGGGGCTGTGCCATACCTGAAAAACTAAAAAGGGACAGTATCAGGGAAGGAGAACTGGGCTTTAAGAAATGTGAACTAAATATTCGAATGGTTCTGGCTCGTCACTGAATAAAAAACAGATAGGTGGAAGAAGGGGGTCAGGGGGCTTTCTTCGGCGCCTCCAACTGGCGACACGGACTTGTTGCTCTTTCGCCCGGTGTTTCGCTTCCCTGGGCACAAAAGGCCGAACCCACTTTGAGGGCACCCACTTGGGACCAGAAGGAGCGAGGACGCAAGCGTACCCTCTCCCCCAGGTCACCAAGTCAAAAGGCCCCTGGGTCTGCCAAGTCTCCGGGTCCTTAATGAGGACCGGAGGCTTGGCTGTAGGTTGCAGCGCGTTGTGGCTCCCGAAGTGTCTAACCATGGGCGGGTTCAGACTCTCAAAGGAACAGTTCAAAAAATTCAAAGTGAACATCGCCTTTGAGAGTCTGATGTGAGGGGGCTCTACCTTTGTGGTGGATTTCCCAGTTTGTCAGACTCTCCGGGAGGACAGCAACGTGGTGGAAACCGGCGGAACGGAGATGTAATGGTTCCGCAAGTTGCAACCTACGGGAGGAAACACAGGATGAAAGAGCATGAGTATTAATGGGTGGTGTTTGTGTCAGTCCGGCATGAAAGTCAAGTCCAGTTGGAGGCATTATTTCACTGTTCTCCCTCTTCTCCCGCCAGGACGGATGGTGTGAACAGGCCTCCGCATTTGTGTCCTGGCGCAGGGGGCCGCTGCGCTGTTTCATTAGTTTTTTTGAATCGTTTGCCCGTGGGTCCCCTGCACGGACTTTCTAAACTCATAAAATTGCTGTTTGAGGGGACATGCGGGCATCCAGTGCCCCAGCTTCCCACACAGGTGACACGGTGTGGCTGGAGGCTTGGGCACCGGGGTCGACGTTGTTGGCAGCGGCTGCGCGGTAGTGGGACAGACGTCGGCGGTGGATGGGGGCTCTTCGACGGCGGCGGCGGCAGGACGGAAAGGTGTCCTCAGGCGGGCGGCTGCGGCAGGTGGTGGTCCGGTACCTGATGGGACTAATACCTTTTTCCCACACACCAAAAGCATGTCCCGCAGGGTGGGAGCTGGCTCCAGAGGGAGGCTGTTGATCGCATCCTTGCAAGCCGAGTTAGCATTGAGGAATGCCATCTCTTTTAACAGCTCGGCTTGCAAGTGTTCTCCTTCAACTTGATAGTTAATGGATTTTCGGAGCCGCTCCACAAACTCGAGGAATGGTTCCTCGGCACCCTGCAGGACCTTGGCATATGGGACCTGGGGTGCGGCCGCTCGCAACCCCAAGAAGGCCTTCTCGGCCGCCTGGGCAGTTTGCTGCAGGACTTCTACGGGTATGGCTCTGGCTTGGGTTGCTCCGTCACTCCAGTTCCCCGTCCCAAGCATATGGTCAATGGAAATGACCTCTCCGTCTACACTCGTCCGGGAGTTCGGGGAATCCCATAGGGACGGGAGCACCCTCAAGGCTTCTTTTCTCCACGCTGCCTCCCAGAGCACTTGCTCAGTGGAATTGAGGAGGCAGCGGAAGACTCGGCGGAGGTCAGCAGGTGTAATGACCGACTCCGCCAGGACGGCCTGAAGGAGCCCCCGAAAATATTCGGAGTCCCTCCCGAACTCTTTCTGTGCTTTGCACAGCTCCTTCATGGACGAATGAGAGAAGGGGACCCATTGAGCCAGGGCTGTCCCATCTCCCGCGGGATGAAAAACGACCGGGGCTGCTGATGGGACTGCAGACAGCTCCGGTCTCCGGCTCGGGACTCTCTCCCCGCTAGCCCCCAGAGCGTGGGAACCGGAAGGGAGGGCGTGGGAACCGGAAGCAGGAGAGGGAGGGTCCTGGCGTGGGAACTGGAGGGAGGGTTCTGCAGCAAAGTGCCTCCCCTTATGGGAGGGGCCCATTGACGTCGTTGCGGAGGCGGGGGGTGGTGGGAGAGGAGGGGAAGGGGGAGGAGTTGCAGGGGGTGAAGGCGGGGGAGGAGGGGGAGGAGTTTAGGGAGCAGGGGGCGGAGGAGGAGGGGGAAGAGAAGGGGGAGGGGGAAGGGGAGGGGGCGTGGGAGGAACCCGCGAGGGAGGAAGGGGAGGGATTTGGGGAGGGGCTCGGGAAGGAGTGGGGGAACTCTGGGAAGGGGAAGGGGTTTTTTTAGGATTGAACACGCGGTCTCCTCCATTTTGAGATGATTTGACGCCATCTTGGCGAGGGGACTGCGGAGAGTTGAACCGAACTTTGGGTTTAACAACTGGGGTCGAGGGGGTGCGGGAAGAGGGAACAGGGACAGTCTCCTCCGGAGGTTGGCCAGACTTCCGGAGGCTCGGGGACCGGGTCGCCCGCGAGGAACTCAGGGACGGGTGACTCCCTGGCGCGGGGCTGTCGCGGGCTGCTCCCCGCAGGGACTCGGTTCGGAAGGGAGGGCGCGAGGAACGAAGGGCAGGTGCATGGGGACGGGGAGAACTGGGGTATAACTGGGGGTCCGCTGGCCGGGTCCGGGAAGAGGGTTTAACAGCGAGGGCAGAAATCAAAAGGGATATTAAACAAAAATGGCTCTGAAAGGATTTGCTGCCAGCTTGAATCTCTCTCTGAAGGCGGGATTGGACCCGCCTCAGGAATCTGGGATCCAAGACTGACTCGGCATTTGAATCGGGGTAGGTATGGGTCAGCCAGCGGACTAAACTTTTAACTTCTCTTTTATTAAACTTATAATTCCCACCCCCCAGGGTACCCACAACTTGGTAGAAAACCCCTTTCTGAGTGGCCGACAGTTTAGCACCCATAATTGCTGATAGAACACGCAGGGGTCAGCCACTCGCTCTACCACTAGCAACAGGGAAAGCGAAAAGAATCTGAAATAAAACTAAGCGGGGTCCCCACTGACCCTGACCTCCCCCTCCCACTGGCCGAGGAGAGGACCGGGATGCCTACGCCAGGTTTTCCGTGGGGTCAGGTGGTGGGCTGTACAACACAGCCGAGAGACTCACCAGTCAGGGGGAACGAAACAAGGCTGCTGCTAGCGGGAGCTGCCTGTGCCGAAGGCGGCCTCTTTAGGGTGCACTGGGAGGGTGTCGCCTTCTTCTCTCCGGAGCACCGCGCCTCCCGAAACGAGGGCGTGCTACACGGAGAGCGGTGAGTCGCCCAGAGGATTAAAACAATCCAACCCGCGCGTCGTGGGACTCCTGCTCCGAGATACAGTCCTCCGAACGGTGTTCCAGGATCCGCAGACTGCCTCAGATGCAGAGGTCTTCACGCCACGCGTTGGGCGCCAAACTGCTGCGGTGCTGAGATGGTGAGATTGCCCGGCTCACGTTCAGCCCCGATCAGCAATGGAGGGGCGCTTGAGGAGCCCGAAGCTCCTATCGCGCCTATGGGTCCTGAAGAGATCCACGAGACGAGAGCGAAGGAGGGCGGCAAACGCAGGGAGGCACAGGCAAGGAAAGAGGGACTCAGCCTTCGGGAAGGGTTGGCAGGTTTATTGAAGGAAGGTCGGTCGGGGAGACAAGCAGGGTGAAGGAAGAAGGACTGAGCCTCGAACTGAGGGCAAGCAACAGCTTATAAGGGAAGGGGGAGGGCCTTGGGAGGGGCAACACGACAGCCAATGAGGGTACGAGAGAACAGATACATAGTTTGATGAACACATGAAACTGACAAATCGGCAAAAAACTGGGGAGGGGTCCCCGCCCTTGCCCAATCACTCGACACCCTGGGGAGAAGGTTCTAGAAGGAGAGGCAGGGCTGCCGAGTGATGGACAAAGGGGCAGGGGTGGGGACAACAGGGCACATTTGATGGGTAGGGGAGGGGAAACGTGATGGACAAATAACGACTAGAACTTGGGGATTTCCAGGGAGAAGGGGGGAGCCTTTCAGGACGAGCCAGACTAAATTGAAACAACGCTACACCACGCACCACCACATCTCCCCCTTTCGTAAACAAGCAAAAAAGGAAGGGGGGGGACGGGGGGACTAACTATTATTTTGTTTAAAGTAGCATTAATAACTATCTGAATTCGTGCTTTCAAGGTTCAAATTCGCTGTCCCCGGGGCTTTCTTCATAGGACAGTTCCTGGTCTACGGGCCCCATACTGTCTTCTTCGTCAGGGTCCTCCCAAGAGTTTTCCTCCGGTAAGTTGGGGGGTGCTCGGAGTCGGAGGACTTCCGGAGAGGAGAGGGCTCGGTTAATAAAGTTTTTCAGTACTTTCCACAGTATTGAGGCAGCGAGTAACACAAGTATAAGTGAGAAACATAAATAAACGGTTGGTTTCAGGATGGCTACTGCCCAGTTTGAAAGCCCCCACCCGCGGAACATGTCCCCCAGCCAGTCGGTAGTTTGCGCTTTGATATTTTCGAGATGATCTTGCATGCGCTCAATGGAGACCCTCGCGTCTTCAGCCCTGGATGAGAGGTTGAGGCAGCAGAGACCTTCAAACTCCTCGCACTTGTGCTGGTGTAACAGGAGGAGGAAATCGATGGCGGCTCTGTTTTGGAGTGTGGCTTGCCTCGTGACTTTCTCATCATAAAGGAGGTCCGTTAGGGCGGCTGACGTAAGATTGGCCTGTTTTACAACCCAACACTCTAGGCGGCCCAATTCGCCTAGCGACTTCGCGATCGCTACCCAAGGAAGTAAAACTGTGAGGGCAGTCGCTTTTGTACGGTCCCAATGTTCAATCACAGAGTCGCAGCCTTCATCTAAATTCTTTAGATCTCTTTTGGTACGTTCCGAATCGAAGGTCGAATTGAGGCTTGCGCTTTTATTCTGCCAATCGACAATATGGGTCAGGTTGGGTGTAAACAGGGACAGCCGGCCTAATGCACATGGTCCCCCGATAGGATTAGATGGGATTCCCGCCCAAGCTCGGTTTCCGCAAATTAAGAACAAACCATGGGGAAGGGTCACTGCTTGGTCATTCGGGGTGGTGGCTAGAGGGATTTTTTCAACACGTTTGCACCATTGGTTTGGAAGATAGGAGGCATTGGAGGGGTTCAACAGGGTCAGAGTACGAGGATATCGGAGCGAGGCAGAGGGGGGGTGTTGTGAACCTGGGGCTTCTCTAAAATATAAAGGATTGCCGGGGCTGGGGATGTATCGGAAAATGAGACAAACTGGGGCAAGTGCGGAGCCGAGCAAATGGAGCTCTGGAGGGTTCACGTCAAGAGTAGGTTGTAAGCGGAGGTGGTCCCTCCAAGCGCTCCAAAAGGCAGTGGGGGATTTCGGGGTGGTTTTGAAGGAGTAAACATAATTGAAAGGGGAGGGAAGTTGGGAAGGGGGGAGCAGGATCCCCACGAGGCAAGACGCCATCGGGTCTTCTGCTGCTGCAGTGTTCAGGCAAAGGTGATCTTGCCCCAGGGCCTTCGCGAGGGTCCGCCAAACATTAGGTTTCGGCTGGGGGAGGGTCCATGCGGAGCAGCTGGTGGTGAGCGTGGCCCAAAGGAGGTAGGTGGCAACTGGGCGTGTCTGGGGCTGTGCCATACCTGAAAAACTAAAAAGGGACAGTATCAGGGAAGGAGAACTGGGCTTTAAGAAATGTGAACTAAATATTCGAATGGTTCTGGCTCGTCACTGAATAAAAAACAGATAGGTGGAAGAAGGGGGTCAGGGGGCTTTCTTCGGCGCCTCCAACTGGCGACACGGACTTGTTGCTCTTTCGCCCGGTGTTTCGCTTCCCTGGGCACAAAAGGCCGAACCCACTTTGAGGGCACCCACTTGGGACCAGAAGGAGCGAGGACGCAAGCGTACCCTCTCCCCCAGGTCACCAAGTCAAAAGGCCCCTGGGTCTGCCAAGTCTCCGGGTCCTTAATGAGGACCGGAGGCTTGGCTGTAGGTTGCAGCGCGTTGTGGCTCCCGAAGTGTCTAACCATGGGCGGGTTCAGACTCTCAAAGGAACAGTTCAAAAAATTCAAAGTGAACATCGCCTTTGAGAGTCTGATGTGAGGGGGCTCTACCTTTGTGGTGGATTTCCCAGTTTGTCAGACTCTCCGGGAGGACAGCAACGTGGTGGAAACCGGCGGAACGGAGATGTAATGGTTCCGCAAGTTGCAACCTACGGGAGGAAACACAGGATGAAAGAGCATGAGTATTAATGGGTGGTGTTTGTGTCAGTCCGGCATGAAAGTCAAGTCCAGTTGGAGGCATTATTTCACTGTTCTCCCTCTTCTCCCGCCAGGACGGATGGTGTGAACAGGCCTCCGCATTTGTGTCCTGGCGCAGGGGGCCGCTGCGCTGTTTCATTAGTTTTTTTGAATCGTTTGCCCGTGGGTCCCCTGCACGGACTTTCTAAACTCATAAAATTGCTGTTTGAGGGGACATGCGGGCATCCAGTGCCCCAGCTTCCCACACAGGTGACACGGTGTGGCTGGAGGCTTGGGCACCGGGGTCGACGTTGTTGGCAGCGGCTGCGCGGTAGTGGGACAGACGTCGGCGGTGGATGGGGGCTCTTCGACGGCGGCGGCGGCAGGACGGAAAGGTGTCCTCAGGCGGGCGGCTGCGGCAGGTGGTGGTCCGGTACCTGATGGGACTAATACCTTTTTCCCACACACCAAAAGCATGTCCCGCAGGGTGGGAGCTGGCTCCAGAGGGAGGCTGTTGATCGCATCCTTGCAAGCCGAGTTAGCATTGAGGAATGCCATCTCTTTTAACAGCTCGGCTTGCAAGTGTTCTCCTTCAACTTGATAGTTAATGGATTTTCGGAGCCGCTCCACAAACTCGAGGAATGGTTCCTCGGCACCCTGCAGGACCTTGGCATATGGGACCTGGGGTGCGGCCGCTCGCAACCCCAAGAAGGCCTTCTCGGCCGCCTGGGCAGTTTGCTGCAGGACTTCTACGGGTATGGCTCTGGCTTGGGTTGCTCCGTCACTCCAGTTCCCCGTCCCAAGCATATGGTCAATGGAAATGACCTCTCCGTCTACACTCGTCCGGGAGTTCGGGGAATCCCATAGGGACGGGAGCACCCTCAAGGCTTCTTTTCTCCACGCTGCCTCCCAGAGCACTTGCTCAGTGGAATTGAGGAGGCAGCGGAAGACTCGGCGGAGGTCAGCAGGTGTAATGACCGACTCCGCCAGGACGGCCTGAAGGAGCCCCCGAAAATATTCGGAGTCCCTCCCGAACTCTTTCTGTGCTTTGCACAGCTCCTTCATGGACGAATGAGAGAAGGGGACCCATTGAGCCAGGGCTGTCCCATCTCCCGCGGGATGAAAAACGACCGGGGCTGCTGATGGGACTGCAGACAGCTCCGGTCTCCGGCTCGGGACTCTCTCCCCGCTAGCCCCCAGAGCGTGGGAACCGGAAGGGAGGGCGTGGGAACCGGAAGCAGGAGAGGGAGGGTCCTGGCGTGGGAACTGGAGGGAGGGTTCTGCAGCAAAGTGCCTCCCCTTATGGGAGGGGCCCATTGACGTCGTTGCGGAGGCGGGGGGTGGTGGGAGAGGAGGGGAAGGGGGAGGAGTTGCAGGGGGTGAAGGCGGGGGAGGAGGGGGAGGAGTTTAGGGAGCAGGGGGCGGAGGAGGAGGGGGAAGAGAAGGGGGAGGGGGAAGGGGAGGGGGCGTGGGAGGAACCCGCGAGGGAGGAAGGGGAGGGATTTGGGGAGGGGCTCGGGAAGGAGTGGGGGAACTCTGGGAAGGGGAAGGGGTTTTTTTAGGATTGAACACGCGGTCTCCTCCATTTTGAGATGATTTGACGCCATCTTGGCGAGGGGACTGCGGAGAGTTGAACCGAACTTTGGGTTTAACAACTGGGGTCGAGGGGGTGCGGGAAGAGGGAACAGGGACAGTCTCCTCCGGAGGTTGGCCAGACTTCCGGAGGCTCGGGGACCGGGTCGCCCGCGAGGAACTCAGGGACGGGTGACTCCCTGGCGCGGGGCTGTCGCGGGCTGCTCCCCGCAGGGACTCGGTTCGGAAGGGAGGGCGCGAGGAACGAAGGGCAGGTGCATGGGGACGGGGAGAACTGGGGTATAACTGGGGGTCCGCTGGCCGGGTCCGGGAAGAGGGTTTAACAGCGAGGGCAGAAATCAAAAGGGATATTAAACAAAAATGGCTCTGAAAGGATTTGCTGCCAGCTTGAATCTCTCTCTGAAGGCGGGATTGGACCCGCCTCAGGAATCTGGGATCCAAGACTGACTCGGCATTTGAATCGGGGTAGGTATGGGTCAGCCAGCGGACTAAACTTTTAACTTCTCTTTTATTAAACTTATAATTCCCACCCCCCAGGGTACCCACAACTTGGTAGAAAACCCCTTTCTGAGTGGCCGACAGTTTAGCACCCATAATTGCTGATAGAACACGCAGGGGTCAGCCACTCGCTCTACCACTAGCAACAGGGAAAGCGAAAAGAATCTGAAATAAAACTAAGCGGGGTCCCCACTGACCCTGACCTCCCCCTCCCACTGGCCGAGGAGAGGACCGGGATGCCTACGCCAGGTTTTCCGTGGGGTCAGGTGGTGGGCTGTACAACACAGCCGAGAGACTCACCAGTCAGGGGGAACGAAACAAGGCTGCTGCTAGCGGGAGCTGCCTGTGCCGAAGGCGGCCTCTTTAGGGTGCACTGGGAGGGTGTCGCCTTCTTCTCTCCGGAGCACCGCGCCTCCCGAAACGAGGGCGTGCTACACGGAGAGCGGTGAGTCGCCCAGAGGATTAAAACAATCCAACCCGCGCGTCGTGGGACTCCTGCTCCGAGATACAGTCCTCCGAACGGTGTTCCAGGATCCGCAGACTGCCTCAGATGCAGAGGTCTTCACGCCACGCGTTGGGCGCCAAACTGCTGCGGTGCTGAGATGGTGAGATTGCCCGGCTCACGTTCAGCCCCGATCAGCAATGGAGGGGCGCTTGAGGAGCCCGAAGCTCCTATCGCGCCTATGGGTCCTGAAGAGATCCACGAGACGAGAGCGAAGGAGGGCGGCAAACGCAGGGAGGCACAGGCAAGGAAAGAGGGACTCAGCCTTCGGGAAGGGTTGGCAGGTTTATTGAAGGAAGGTCGGTCGGGGAGACAAGCAGGGTGAAGGAAGAAGGACTGAGCCTCGAACTGAGGGCAAGCAACAGCTTATAAGGGAAGGGGGAGGGCCTTGGGAGGGGCAACACGACAGCCAATGAGGGTACGAGAGAACAGATACATAGTTTGATGAACACATGAAACTGACAAATCGGCAAAAAACTGGGGAGGGGTCCCCGCCCTTGCCCAATCACTCGACACCCTGGGGAGAAGGTTCTAGAAGGAGAGGCAGGGCTGCCGAGTGATGGACAAAGGGGCAGGGGTGGGGACAACAGGGCACATTTGATGGGTAGGGGAGGGGAAACGTGATGGACAAATAACGACTAGAACTTGGGGATTTCCAGGGAGAAGGGGGGAGCCTTTCAGGACGAGCCAGACTAAATTGAAACAACGCTACACCACGCACCACCACAGTTTAATGCCAAATGTAGTTCTAATCAACTTCATTTTTTACCCCCTTTTTCATACCTGAAATCTAAAGAAAATGAGGACAACAGTAGAAAGAATTCATTATATACATATTAGTGCTCTGAAGTCAGGAAACAGGATTAATCATACCCAAAATAACCAGAAGAAAGTGTGTTTATAATCCCTGTACATTCTCATTAGCCACTTGAAACCAGTCTCTGGAAATCTCTAATTGGGGAAGAAATTCTATACAAAATCTTTGCCCCTGAATTGACTGAATCAGGGCTCTAGGGGAAAAGCAACATGATTAGCTTTGGCAGTTAGACTCGGCTGAAGGCCTGACTAAGAAAACAGATTCCCTGAAAGAATATTGCTGCTCTTGGCCTAACTCAGAGCACACCTAACTGTGCTATAGATGTCCCTACAGAAATTATGAATCTTATCCAGTGTGATTCTGAGTCCAAGGACAAGGGCTCAGAGGCTGATTTTTGCCTTTCTGTTCCTATGAGGGTTACAATAACCACAGTTACTTATTAACAACTTTCTCCTTATTTTAGCATAGACTTCTGATATCTAAATCCTGAGAGGGGGTTTTCCTAGTTTTTAAGAAACCTTTCCCTGTTTTTCCCCCTCTGATATGCTCATCTTCATGGTCGGTTCTCTTGTAGTGACCTCTTAATCTGACCAGACTGTAACTAGGAAATTTAAGAGGTGAAAACTGCACAGAATGAATTTGACTACGCAGATAGACTTGGAAACTCTATCTCCATTCTCCAGCAACTCTCTGGTAAGTTCTGTAGGTTCTGTGCTGAGTCAAGGAAACCTGGGATGGTAGCTGAATGTCACTGACCACACCTTTTGTGATGGCTGTGTTGGCCTGACAGAAAATGGAAAGGCTACTGAAATTATCAAAATGGGGCCAACCAAAGTCCAGGAAGTGCAGCACCAATCTTGTCCTCCCGTTCTATTCTGCTGTTCTGTTCTGCCTTCACAGTGATGGTAAAACACATAAGAAGCTGTGGAGGAAGAACTGGAGAGGAGATCTAGGACTGTGGAGGACAAAGCTGAGTGAGCCCACCACAAGTTATCAGTGCAAATGCTCCATATGGATTAATAATGGTGAAGTGGGATGTTTTTAAAGAATCCTGCTGGGATGAAAAAGCTGTGTAGAGAGGGTAAAGTCAGGGTAAGGACAAAAATTGGAAAAATGTAATCTCTGAAGATGGTTGAGTAAAAGTAGAGCTGGGACACAGGGCCAACTTAGAAAGTTTGTGCACAAAAGTGTTGCCTGAAAAAGAAAAAAAAGCAAGCTAAAGGTGCACCAAAGGAAGAGAGAATACTTCCATTAGCTCTCTTATAATGTGAAAATAGGAATAGCTAAATATTCTGGCCAGGCAAATGTATGCAAATGTATGTAAATGTCATGCAGATTGTATCTTCAGCTTTTTTGATGCCCAATGTAGTCAGGTTTATAATATAGTTATCCAGAGGAATCAGTGAATTCTTGCTGGCGAGGCAGAAGTGTTTGGGTATGGATGGAGATCAAGTAGTTTTTCTTCCAATTCTACTTTAATGACTGAAGCAGAGTGGATAACTCTGAATTAGGCCGTGTGCTAACTGGAAATCATCTGTAAAAAGGATCAGAGAAGCCATGTATCTATGCATTGAAATAAAGGGATATATGTCTTCTACTAGGAATTCCAAACTATGAGACAGTTGCTATAAATCTCACTTTAATTTTTGTGATTCATTTAAGGAGTCATCAGGGATTTGGGGAAAATCTATCCAGAGCTGAATATCTCTATCTTGTAAAATTAGCTAATATATACATTACATTCATTTAAATTTGTTTTTTTTTACAACCTGATAGTATATACTGGGCAGTGCAAACCATCATTCTGTACTCTATACTGGATTTCTATTCAATTATTTTATATTTCTGTTTAAGTATTATTACCTAGGTTTTCACATTGCATATGGCTTTTTGATGAGTCCTGAAAAGACAACTAAATGCCAGCATCTGCCCTTCAACAGACAAAGAGGCTCAAAGACAGGAGAGGGAAGAAGATAACAGTGGCTACTGTTTGTGGAACATTCCCAAGCATTTTTGCAAATACTTACTCAAATGAATGAGCTGTAATTAACTATTCACATCCTTTTTGTGTTTGCTTTCCACAAATATTCCAGCATATTGGTTTATTGGCATGAATGATCAATGCACTGATGACTTTGCATTTGTAATTATTATTATTTTTACTAGCAGGCAGATTCTGAGAGATATCCTCAACCAATTAGGAAAAAAACACATGACTGATACATCCAATAGCAAAAGTCCCTTCTGAATTTCTAATATCAGATACTTTGATTAAGCTGCCATCCAATAACCTGCATATGAAAAATATTTATAGAAATTATTTAACAAAAATTCAGATAATTGCATGTGAAAATTACAAATAGAAAATGAAGCAAAAGGCCCCTCATCACAAATGAATTATTATGTACCCAGTTCTGTTGCTGATATATGACTTTCTCTAGTATTTCATCTGCATAACCACGTTTTATAGAAACCTGAACTGCCCAGCAACTGGGTGACTCAAGGTAATTCAGTGACTGTATTTCACCACCACATCCAGAAAGTAAAGTGCAACCAACATTTAAGTTCAGCCCTGATGGTATCAGGGAAGTCTGAGTTAAGCTGTAACATACTATTTCACCTTGACTGAATCTTCATCATCTTATCTTTATCTAACAGGGTCCCACCAACTGACAGAAAAAGTTGAGATGCTGGACTGAGAAGCAGTGGTTTCATGTGTGAAACAAGCTTTGCATTGGTGAATTTATAGGAACAGAAAACATTCAGTTTTCTGTTCTACTTACAGAGTAATGTCTCAGAGAGAAGGAAATGCAGTGCCCCATTTTGGAGGATATGTTTTCCCAGCTAACAGCAGCACATTGCAGTTTCCTCTGGAGATGCAGCACATCCCAGGAGCAGCTCCCTGTACTAGTCCCCTTTCAGACTACTCAATACCACACATCAAGGGAGTTTCAGCTAAACTCTGTAACTGCTGGGTTTTTTGGTTTATTTTACCCCTCTCATTATCAAATCTGTAGCTGTCTCAGGAAGTTTTGTCACGTCTACCTTCTCTTCATTATGGAACAGCACTATTCTCCCAATTGTTAAGGTTGCACCTAGCTTTTAAAGTCCTATATTTGCCCTTCTTTAACTTTGGCTTAGAAATTGGTTTGGCCTTAAAATTTCCATACTTTGAAGGAAAAGAAGGATAATTAATTTTCTTCAAACACTGTATAATCAAACTATTTTTAATTTAGAGGTCAATTAAAAATTACCCTGATTGAAAATTTACTTATTTAATATTTTGCTACCTCTAACTCAAAGGCTGCTTATTATAGCCTCTTAAAACTTTTCCTGCACTTAGATTCTTTTGATAACTCTCATGCTTCTTAATTAAACATAACCCCCCCCAAACTGAAATTTTGAGAGTGTAGTATATTTTCCCTGCAGGTTACCTTTGGCCATACTCTTGTGCTTTTATTTCAGCAGATACTTTTAATTTCTGTTGGATTCAGTAGGAAAAAAAGAATTGGTTCATTGGTTCATTCTGCAAGAACAAATATGTTTCTTGAGATGAAATAGTAAGGTATCTCCACCATATGTGCAACTAGAACAAAATGATAAATTGTACAATTTTTTAATGGTTATTTGAAAAAGGAAGTGTGGTGGATTGACCTTCACCAAATGCCAGGTGCCCCCCAAGCCTTATCCCCTACCACTTCCTTATAGTAAAGCATGTGACCCCTGACATTCAGGAGAAATGATGCATCTGACTCCACTGATTCACTCAGAAGGCTAATTAATTAATTTATCATACTATATTATTCTATACTATACTACACTACATCTATACTGAATCTGCACAAGCACTCAACTCAACTGAACAGAAACTCGTGACTGTCTGCTGACTGACAGTCTGCCCACGCGCTTGGCCTTGATAGGCCAAGGAAACAAAACACCATCACTCTGGGTAAACAATCTCCATATTGCATTCTACTTTGGCACAAACACAGGCACAGCAAATGAAATAAGAATTGTTATTTCTTTCTCTGAGGTTCCTTGCTGTGATTCCCAGAAAATATCCTTGGGAAGTTGTGCCTTGCTTTTCTCTGTGAAGAGAAATGTGGCCACACTTCCCAGCTGGACAGGGAAGAGAAAATAAGATGAAAAATGACTCATAGGTTGAGATAAGGCAATTTACTAAAGCAAAAGCAAAAGCAAAAGCTGAGTGCACACAAGCAGAGAGAAAAAAACCAACATTTTGTCTCCTTCCCATCAGCAAGTGATGTCGAGCCACTTCCTGGGAAGCAGGGCTTCAGCACATGCAGGGGCTGCTCCAGAAGGCAAATATTGTAAATAATGAATGCCCCCCCCTTTCCTGCTCCCTGCCTTAGCTTTCACATATGAGCTGATGTCATATGCTGTCATATGCTGTCCCTTTGGTTGATTGGGGTCAGCTGGCCTGGTTGTGTCTCCTCCCATGATCTTGCCCAGCACTAACCTCCTGATCGGGGCAATGCTGACAGACAGCACTGATGCTGTGCCTGCTCAGCAGTACCCAAAACACCGGTGTGTTATCAACACCTTTCCAGCTAGCAGTAAAAAGCACAGCACTGTGAAAGCTACTATGGGAAAATAAGCTCCACCTCAGCCAGAACCAGTAGAGACAGCCAGGCAGATCCTGTAAAAATCAATAAGGATTTTATTTATCATGAGGTTCTCTGCATTAGTATATCAACCCATGCCAGTAATGTGCTCCTGGAATTAACCTTTTGATCATTTCCATTCACCAAACCTACCTGGGTCCTTTTCTGTCAGGAGTCCTGACTGGAATTAGTCCTAAGGAAGGACACCTGAGAAATGCAATGTGAATGCCAGGTACTCAGTGCCTGCTGCTGCTTCTCACAGGCCTGCTCTAACTGGATCCCTCATTTCCCTTGATGTAGCCAGAAGAATAGAGAACTCTTTGTGGAAGGTGAAAGCAGCTGCCACAAGACCAGTAGCACATGCAGCATTTGGAGAACACAGGGAAGCACTTCACCCAAGGGCCCAAGTTAGCAGCCAGAAAAAGCAGGCAATTAACAAGCAAAGTTAAAAGGCATATAAAAAGAATGTATTACTGATGGGATGGAGAAGGAATATTTTAAATAAATCAGAAACAAATGAAATCCTTCAAATGGCACAGATCCAGAACTTGACCAGGGCTGCAAAATTGTCAATCACTATGCAGGAAAAACAGAAGTATTCATCATTAGCATGATGTATTCATCTCTTAAAGTGATTAATTAAGTACTTTCTATTCTATTAGTAACTGGGAAGGATGTGAAACAAAAACCATTAAGCATTTTAGAATCTACTGTGCCCAATAACTTGCACCCAGTAGTATTAAAGAATTGGTTTAGGAGCTCTCTGAATATTAATGTTGATTTTGAATAAATCTTTATTTCTGAGGAAAATGTTCCACTGGACTAGAAAAGTGTTGCTGTTTTTAAAAGAATGAAATGAGATGACATGAGGAGCTAAAGGCTACTTAGTCTAATATCAGCTTCTCTTAAAACCATGGAAGGTCTTGTATGGGACACAATCAATAAAAAAGTTCCAATTTTACCATAAATAATGCCAGTTACTGTGGTTTTATGGAAAATATATTTTTTCAAGAAAATGTGCTAACATTTTTTCATAAGATCAGCTAAGTCTGGGTGATAAATTGTTGACATAATATACTTAGATTTCTGTGATTAATTTCACCACATTTGTTATATTACAAATTTTAAAAATAGCACTGTATAGACTCAGTACAGATCAGTGTAAGAAACTAATGAAATAGGTTAAAAATCTCCTAATGCATAAAGCACAGTTAGGAATTACAAGTGGGATCCAATATAAAATGAAGGCATTTGTAACTATTGCATAGAACTTTAGAAATCATCTGGAATTAATCTTATGTGATTCTTTGTATTCTCCAGGACTCTAGGATGATTATGAGGGAGGTGCTCAGAGAAACTTAAGGGTAGGGATGTCTGAAAATCTGTGACACATTAGCCCTCCCTAATGGAGTTTGGCTGAAATAAAGGCTGGTTCTATCAGTTGTTAGCCCTGAAAATTCTGGGTACCTCTATGCTGGTCTAGTACTCTCTTTATGAATCCACTTCAATTCTTGGCCCCAAAGATTTTCTCATTTTCAGATTCTTACTGCAAAGTATATGAAACAGTGTATCCTTTTTCCATTTGTCTCTTCCTAGTTGCTTTGCCTCTCCTTTTGTGTGTGTGTTCTATAAGACATACATTCACTTTAGCCTTCATTACAGTTTGTAAATTTGACATCCATTTTTTCATGGTCAACAGCCCCAGTGACTTCCATCTTTTTTCATAAGAGCACTTTTTAATGCTCTTGATCATTCCCATTGTCCTTCACTGAACCCTCTCTAAATCAGCATTATTGTTTATAAGATGGAGTCACTGGTACTGCACACAGTATTTCAGATCAGACTATAGCACTGGCAGTTTAATCCTTTCTCTATTAGTTCTCATTCTTTATGCATCTTAATATGTTTGCTTATCTTGTACAGCTGCACATTAAGCAGAAGTCTTTACTGAAGTAATTTACAAGGATAACTAGGTCCCTTTCTAAAGTTGGTACGCTAATTTAGAGCTCTGTGAGGTGTTGAGTAATTCATATTTTTTCCACCTGGTATACCTTACTTTGCTTTTGTTGATAATTCATTTGTCAGAGTGAGTAGGTCACACAGTTCTGTTTGTTTCAGAACTTGCACACAAACATCTCTGAACTTACGTTGAACTATTTTTTATCCCTTGCAAATTTTGCTGCCTCACAGCAATTCCCACTTCCTAGATGATTAATAAATAAGTGGATGAGCAGGAACCTTGGGGCCCACTGCTGTTATCCTTTGACATGATGAAATTGACCATTTAATCCTGCCCTTCACCTCCTTTTCCTCCACCACTTCTTGATCCATCACTACTTAGCTTCCTTCATAGCTTCTTGCAAAGAATTTTGTCAGTGGCCCAGAGAGGTTAGAATAAATTATGCTGGCTGCTCTTCTTTATTAACATTCAAGGAGTTCCAGGAGATTAGCACAACAATATTTCCCTCTGCAGGAACTGTGCTGATTGGCCCCTATTTGGTCATGGTCCCCAAGTGGTTTGTTACTTGGTTTTAAATTATTATTTCAACCAATTCACAGTGTTCACCCATAAGGTTTCCTGGTCTATCATTCCTCAAAACACCCAAAACCTCTTTGAATATCTAATTTAAAGACTATTTCCATATTCATTCTGGTGTTCTTCCATGTATTTATCCAGTACCTGCAGGTAGAACTGTATCTTTAATGTTGGAATTTCCAAGTAATGGTTTATGGTAAAACTAAAACTGATGAGGCAAGCTGTAAACACCTAAGAATGTGGTTTTTGGGTAGACAAGCAGAATACAAGCAGCTTGTGATAGGAAGTGCTATTGATAATGAATATATAATTCCTTACTCCTCTTGTTACTGTGAGTACTTTGGTACCTGGGCCCAAACTTCAGAGAGAACAAGGAGGCTGAGACACAGACTCATACATTAAGGTTTGAAACAAAAAGCACTCAAAGAGCTTAAATACCAAATACTTAGCAGGGAATTAAGGAAGCTTAGCCCATCTTCTGTATTCAGATGAATGGGTGACTTACCTGTGTTCAACAAATATGTAAAAGGAGAAGTGTTACTTTTGATTTTTAGAAATGGAGCACAAAATGTCATGCAAAGGTGCTCATTCTGACTGGCAGCAAGGGGGATATGAAGAAGGGTTAGTGCATGCTTTTTTAACCACAAGACTTGTTGGGCTGTGAAATACTTTGCCAATTGGTGGCATTTCACTCACTTGAAGTATTAAAGCCAAGAGCAAATTTCCTGGTAAAAGATATGTTGAGAAAGAATTTAAAGGTTATATAGAAGTTACCAAGGAAAATTGTTTGCATGTAAATCTATTTTTTTATCACAAATATTATTAGTTACTACTAATACAGCAGTTACTAACTAATACTTTAGTTACCAACTAATACAGCATAGCTGACTGGTTCTCTCAGTGAGCTACATTCTCACTGGCTTGCTTTTTCTTAACAGCTCAGCAACTCATTTTGGTTCCTTTAAATAGCTCAGCAAATCAGCAAATGGTGCTTATCTATGAAGCTTGACTTGATTTATGTCAAGGCATCAGGACTTGTAGGAAGCTCCTGGATATGGAGCTGGAAAGAGGAGAGGCTTTCAAGAGCTGAGAGGAGATAGTGGAACCAAGCACGCTGCTCTGAAGGTGTGGTCCTCACCAACCCTAAGTGGAGAGGACCGTGAGTAGCTTTGGGTGTGGCTGTGTATCCACTGCCTTTGTCTATTCTACCTGACCTGTGGATATCCCCATGCCATCCCCTCGTTACCTCTGAAGGAGGAATATATCACAAAGAGGAGGAAAGAGCTGCTGAACTCAGCACAGCATGTCCCCCTCCCCATATGTCATACCACTATTAAGGTGTGCCTCCCCAGTCAAGAGTACCTGAATCAGACACTCACAGTGGTCTCCAAGGACTTCCAGGTTGACTCAGCTGAGACTGCACAGTACACTTAAATCCCCACACCTTCAAGTGTTATGTGGATCTAAAATCTGAGAACTTGCCAGAAATTAAAATAGAAGTCAAAAACAAGGTTCTGAATTATGAGGCAGTGTTGGTCAGCCTCAAACAGCAGCCCAGGTATCAGGAAAGACATATCAAATTCTGAAAATCTGCTGATCTTAAAAGGAAAGTTGTCTCAACTCAGCCCCTGGCTTGTCATCTTCACAAGTATTCTAATAAAGAAGTTGATTAGCATGAAACAAAGTGTGTGTTTCTACCTTTGCTGTTTTACCAAGGAACTGAAACATGAATTGTGGTTACCAGCTATTCAAGACTACTTGTGTAATTGACAAAAACTTTTAACCTGAGAGAAAGAGAGTAAAAAGAATTCTCTGTTTATAAATGGATTTTGGGTTTATATTTACAGAGTAATATCTGAATTATTTATCCAGATCTCAGCTGCATGATTAAAAATACTCTGCAGAATTAATGATGACTAAATTTATTCTTTGTTTGCACCTGCCATTTGTTTCTAAAACCATAAGGAAAAGAAAAATGTTTCAATAAATAATGATATCCTGAGGTCAGCCCACTTATGTTTGGTTTTTCACTTCTGAATGTACTTTTTCAGCCACTTTTTATTGATTTAGGATATGCTTAAAATACAGATTTGTTAGCTTCTACCCTGCCCATAAGTGGGTAAAATGCTGCAACACTTTGTGACCATAATTCAAATACAAGTGTTGATGAAATATTCTTAGAGTGGCTAACTGGCAAAGTAGGACTAGGCTTAGTTTGTTCTCCCCTCCACTGCCCTAAACATTTGCTTAACTCTACAGTCTCCCTGTTTAAACAGAAGGAACTTTCTTTTTATGTGAATACTTCTGTCAGAAAGGGTCTCAGAGCTCAGCCTCTGTGAGGGTCTGAGCATCCAAGATGATGGTAGTCATACCATCTGGGAAGATGGGAAGATGCCAGGCAGTACTCCAGTGTTGTGCTGCTTTCTTTGTCCTGCTCTGCCTCCATTTCAAATAGACATGATGAGAAGAGAAAAAGAGGAAACAAGTGCTTGTTGTCCATCAGAAATACCAGTGAGACTGATATTTGGAGCCTTTCATGTGGGTGCAGTGTGCTCAGATGATATTTTGGCACTGCTCTCAAGTTCTTGTCAGGTGTAGTATTGCAAATCATGCAAAACACCAGAACTCTGAACCTGATCTTTGACCTAGTATTTCCAATAAAACATAGTATTAGTATAAACCCCAGATCTTCAGCTAGGTAGTGACCCTACGTCACATTTTGCACATGAAGAGTAGGTTAACTTGCCCACTGCTTTAGAAAAGTTAGACCAACGTGTTTATGTTCATTAAGGTTCCAATTGAGAATCATAGAAATAAAGTGTCTTGCATTCCTGCATTGCATATGTAGCTGCATACCTGCATTGCAGCTACACTTCCAAATGACTTGGCTTTCTGGTTCACTCATAGGTCCTGGGCCACTGATCATCAACAAACACGGTTTGTCTGTGTTATTTTGCCCTTGCATTACTCCTTGGGACTAATTCAATATTTTCTCTTTAAGATCTAAATTGGTTGAAAGGTAAGAGAGCTTCCCTCAAGTGGCAGTTCACCGCAGACCATGTGGACAAGTACTCGGTTTGCCTCGTACCTTTTTACAAAATATTGCAAATTTATCCATGTTGAATATCCAAGGCAATAAATCTAATGCCTGGGAACAGAAACACTGGGGGCATGCCAGAAACATCACTCTAGTGAGCTGTGACAGTTCTCAGGTTTAGGCAATTTTAAGCGAAAAACAGACAAAAAAGAGATGTATGCATTAGGGCCACCACGCGCAACTAAAAGGGTACAAGGGATCATTGGTTAATCCCCTGTTCTAGAGGGAGCTAAATCAGGGCACTGTGAAATGTACAGTCTGTCACTCAGCCTGTGGCTGAGGAACCATGGCCAAGACAGATGACTTTACCAAAGGAGGTGCAGTTTTTGAGGTGGTGCAACTTTGCCTTGGGTCATTATCTTTCCAAAGGGACCATCACACTTTCCAAACTCACAGGAATGTGAGAACAGGAACACTGTGAAGTACTCTTGCAAAAGTCCACTAGTCAAAGGCGGAGTGAAATATGAAAGATTTGTCCCTTTAGGGAGAAACATCTCCCATTTACCCACTGAACTTTTGGAGCCTGGATATATTATTAGAGTGCAGAAGGCCCTTGGTCAGGTTATGTTTCCTAGCCCAGTGTGATCTTTGTGCTGCACAGATGCTTCTGTGGCACTGCTGCAGCCTGGGAAGCTGTTCAGGAGCACCTGCCCAAAGAGGAATGGCACACATTTAGGGACAAGGTGTTGCAGCAAGGCAGGAGGCTGCCCCAGGAGAAATGCTCTTCCAACCCTGGGGGCTGGGATTGCCTGAGCTGGGCATGGAGTGAGAGCCAAGAGCAGCCAGGCTGGGGTGCCAGTGGAGTTCTGCAAATGCAAGTGGTGAGGGTGTCACTCCTTTCCATTAAAATGCTTGCTGCCTACAACTCAGCCCATGAAGTAAAGGCTGCTGTTAGAGATGAGTTGCTCAGTGGAAACGAAATTAAACAACTCTGGAGATCGTAGGAGTGAAGGATTTCATTTCCCAGAAAAATAAAAAGATTTAAAAATGCTTATCCTACCTCTCTATCCATCTATCATAGATAATTCCAGGTGCCTATCACTGTCACTACCAGTCCTGTATTGGAAATCTCTTTATAAAATCAACTCATCTCACATGATATTATCAAAGGGTTCAACAAAAGCAGATCCTAGGAGAAAAAAAACCTCTTTCAGCTCTGCAATTACCTCTGATTTTAGCCAGATTAAAATTATAGAGAAGAGTTGAATTTTAATTATCTTGAAATTCTGGCATAAAGGCTTAATTATGATGTTTTTGTTTTGAATGCATTTCATAAGCAGGTGATATAAATAAATTCCTGAACAGAGGGCTCTGTAGAGGAGTAGACAATGGGAGTTTTGGCACTCCAAGCACACTGACCCAGTGAGGCTTCACAGATGGATGATTTGTATTTTACTGTGGTCTCATTGGACACTTTCTGAATACATATAATATTAAAATATAAACCCTTAAGCAGTAAGAAAAAGACAATTCATAAGTGAGATACAAAGAAAAACTTTCTTTTTGATCAAAATTTAGTAATTAAAAAAATTTCTAGTAAGATTTACTATTAGGTGTTCTGCTAGCTGCTGCTGTCTTAATGTAGAAGCCAGATGAATATACACTTTGGTGGGAAAGAAATTTTTGTTTTGTTTTTCCTTATATATTTACATTTAGACAGTACTCCTGTAATATGAGAAATTTTGCAGAAAACTAGAATTTCATACATTGAGAGGAAAAGGAAGATAGAAAGGTTATGTGTCAAAGACAAGCAAAGAAGCAAGAGAGAAAAGAGAATGATGGACTTATGAAGAAATTAGGAAGCAGAGGGGACACTAATAAAAGGGCACAGATATGGCAAAGGGAAAGTTTGAAGAAAATGAGACAAAAAGTCATATCTTCAATGTCACATATTTTCAATGTCACATATTTTAATACATTGAAATGACATTGAAATGCTTTGATTTTTTTTTATATACTTAAAAATATTGGAAAGGGGAGAGATGTGGAGAGAGTGAAAGAGCTTATATTTCCTTTTATTCACTCTTTAAAGAAAATAAAATCTCAAACACTGGCATACTGTAGTCAGACTCCTGGCATTGCAATACCTTGTTCATGATGCAAGAACATTGTGACTCATCCAGAGAATCATCTGAGTCTCCACCTGCCTGGGATTAGACCCAGCCAAAGGCCTGCAATATGTTTGCTCACCTTTTGGCACTAGGAAACACAGAGGACTGAAATACAACTTCTCTGAGCAAGTGTTTCCATTTCACATCACCCTCTGCAAATGCATATTTTGCATGACATTGGCAAATCTGCCAGCACCCCAATTGCCTTCCAGTGAGAAGAAAGAAGAGTCTTCTCTAAAGTGCAGCAGTAAATGCCATAAAGATCAGTTTGGGTTTTGTCTGCACCAAAGAGCTGCACCACTGCACTGGTGGCAGGGAAGCAGTTTAGAAATAAATGGGTCAAGCTTTAGTCAGCTGTTCACTGAAAAAAAAAAACACCCCAAAAAAATTCAGCAGGACATTTAAAAAGTCACCTGCTGTTCTTTTTTATCTAGAGGAGAATACAAGCCTCCTAGCAGCAACAGCAAGCATTTCTTACATGCTTCAGTGCAAAGTCAACTGGTTAGGCTTAAAATGTCCTTTTTTTGCAAAGTGCATCAGTAACATGCACAAAGACCCTTCCCTCTGGTGGGCTGTGAGCAGCAGCCTCTCTGCCAGAGCTCCAGGAGCAGGCAGCAGAGGCAAGGTGCCCCTGCAGGCAGCAAGCTAAAGCCTCCCTGCCTGGCTCCACAGCAGGCACCACCAGCTCTCACAGCCTCTTCTTGCCAGCTGAGTTGAAGCATACCACAGGACCTTCCCTGAATTACCTGGCATCAAAATGAGGGGTGATGTTAATTGCTTTGGTACCCCCTGGACCTATTCTACATCTTTTGTCTCAGCTCTCTGCATGGTGACCTCTGAGGACTGGATGGCTGCAGCTGCTCAGCCCCAGCCATGCCAGTGCAACCACTGTGTCCACAGCAGCTCACTACTGACCTAGAGATTATTATTATTATTCCTATTCCTCCTCCTCCTTCCTCCCCCTCAACTCAGCCCCCCCATCACCTGGCTCTGTTGCTCATTTAATCACTCCCCAAAGTGTCTGGGTGAAGATGAGCCAGATAGGTTCACACTATTTAAACAGCAAGGCTCACTTATCTGAGTTGCTAGAACCAAAATAGGTGAGGGAGAATGCCATAAGGAGTTGATCCAAGGGGAATATTTTCTGGTAGAAGAATTATAATGGACAAAGGGGGATCACTAAAAGCCTTCCCCCAACTGATATTTAACAAAGGACAGCCCTGCTGACACCTTATATACACCTTGTAGACTGAAAAGCAAGAAAGAGCAGAAATGGGAAGAAATGAACTGTTCTGCATTACTTGAACCTGAATTAGAGAGGCTGAAGTATGTAGCCTGCTGATGGACAAGCTATGCCAAAGAGCACTTAGATCCCTTTAAACTGCCTGAAACACTTATATGAAATTGAGCTATTGTACAGTAATTTGAGGGCTAGAGTACAGGAATAAGGAGATTTTACATTTCTTTTTTAAATTTAAACGTTCAGACTAAAAATATTTTTGGACAGTGTAAGACCTTTTGAGAGGTGCTAGTATTAGAAACTTGGGCTTTTCTATTTATTTAAAAGATTAGTGGTTTTGGGTAGGAGAAGGAACTAGAGAAGCCCCAAGGAATAGTAATCTTTACCCTTTTTTTCCTCTGCTTCTGAAACAGCAAACTGATTGTAATATATTCACTTTTTCTAAAAGCAGAGAGCAAGGTGCAGCAAAGGGAGTGAAAAAAAAAAAGTAGCACTAAAGCCTAAGGTTAGGCTAAGGTAATCTGAGAACTCTGACTAGCCATGGTGCTGTGTGTTTTGATGAGGAAAATGCACACTGGTCAGAAGTGGCAGACTGGAGAGTGAGTCTGTATGTATTGGAGCCGGCTTGACCTAAAATTTAAATTAGCATCAAACAGCTCAGTTAGAAATTCTACCTCTCCCTCATACCTTATTACTATTAATTTGTCCCCTATCTATGGCATTTCAGTGCAGACTATCATAATTCAGTATTGCAATACACCTATGTATCATAGGGATACTCCCATTCCAATTCTTGTATTGGGTATGCAGGCAAAAATGTCTTAATACAGAAGACATGGAGGTACACAACTGTGACACTCTTAGCTCTATCCCAACCCCTCGTGAATGAGGATGTCTTATTTTCTTTACACCCACCGCCTACAAGAAAAATAGCAGAAATAGTCTGAAAATCTTCTGTCTTCATAAATTTTGTATACTGTATTCCAATTCATTGATGCATGGCGATAGTTTGACCATGATCTCTCTCTAAAACAGAAACAGCATTTAAAAATTGCTCAAAGCAATCAAAAAGCATCAAAATGGAACTATTCAAGAGAGACAAAGTACATCAAAAGTACCTTCTGCCTCCACAGAATCCATTTTTCACCCTGGTTTACAACCACTTAGCTAGTCACCTGCCAATAGCCTTAGGAGAATTTAAGATGAATGTTCTTTTTTTTTTCCAGAAAATCCGTAGACTCAACAGTTTTTGATGTAGTAGTTTTGTCACAAAACCTTTCCATTTGCTGTAATCAATACAAGATCTAGTTTTGTAATCAATACAAGATCTAGTTTTCCCATATGATGTCCATGGATGTCATTTGTGTAGGCAATAGAGTTCAGATCAGATTACTATTTTGTTTTTGCAAATATGTGCTTGTTTCTGCTTTAGTTTGGGAAAGACAATGAAATACAGCTGGCACTGTTTCGGCTTCTCTTTAACCAGGGAGCATCTCTTTCCATGACTTGGTGGGACTTGAAAAGAGGAGGCTCAAACCAAGAGTAGCATCCCTGCTAGTCAAGGATCAAAAAAACTGTATGGTGAAACAGTTTCAGACTTGCAAACACAATTCTGTTAAATGAAAGGAGATAGAAATACAGCTCAAATAAGAACAGCAAGCAACCACAGTAATCAAGCCCACTTCAGGCATTATCTCAAATAACACTGCAGGACGGGTAATACTCTGTGAGAGTTAGCACTGACCATTTCTCAGTATTCTGGAATGAGTCATATAAAATCACACTTGTAAAAAGCATTAACTTTTGAGCCCACATATATTCTTCTGACTTTTTTTTATAACAGCAGGGTAAAAACTAGGAATGTTTGCTGTCATCATTTTGGATCTTGCAGTTTCTTGGCATGCAGTCTGAAAGGTAGTGGACACATAGATTGTGATGAAACAGTTGTTTGACCAGTTCCAAGACCATGCAGAGCCAGACTGTAACACCTACATGCCCTTGATGACCCACCACACACTCCTATAGAAGGGAATTCTCACACAATGGCCTTTCACCAATATTTGTAAGAGTCAAATTACTGCTCTATTTGCTTCACTGATGTAAAAGACATTGGACTTTTCCCCCCTTTTCCATTTATTTTTAAAAGCAAATGCATCAGGTGAAAATATTCAGGATAACAGAATGCAGATCAGTTTGGTTTTACAGGTTCCCTTTGGCTCTGCTAATTCCCTCCAGAGCTGATCTGTGGCTGTCAAGGTTGGAGTGCCACACTGACAACTTTTTAATGATCTGAGGCATATTGCCAAATAGTTCCTTTTTGATTTCCATCCAACACAAAAAAATAGTATTAAATTTACCAACTCTTGTATCATGCTGCTGACATATCTAGAGGGTGATTAATTGTACCACCAGAGTCTATGTAGAATTCTATTCTTGACAAAATGAGCTTTTAAAATCTATTTAATAACTATAATTATGAGTGAGGACAGAGACCCATAACTGTAAATGGGTTCTCTGTGTTTCTTATTTAAGTATCTGCCAACAACTGAAAGATGGAAAGCCAAAGAGCATATTGTACCAGCAAGCAGAAATGCAGCAACTTTTCAGGATAAATTCTATCTTCTGTGAGCAGTTTTGTCTAGTAAGAACCAATGAATCTATTAATCTGTTCTGCAAGACAATGGATAGCAATGACCTGTCAGCTTTATGAAATCCATCAACATCTTTCTGTATCTTTCTGAAGAAGGTCTATATGCCCTCTGCAGACTCTACATGACAGAGTAGCACCATTAACACTGTCATCGATGCTGCTACAGAGCTTCCTTTCTCTGGGTTTCTAACACAGTCCTTTCATTAAGTCACAGCACACTGGGTTAAAATTTAGCAGACAGATTCTTTTTCTCTCAGCGAGGGATTTTGACTTTGGTTGGTTTTGGGGTTTTTTAAGCTACATTTGAAATGAAACCAGAAAAATAATTCTGAATTTGAATTTATATAGTTATAAAAAATGAACAATATAGAGATATTTGTATTCCTAGCTTTAAAGGGAAAAGCATATAAACCAACAGACAACAGTGGCAGAGCTATTGATATCTTGACACTGATACATTCCTTGTGTTGCATCTATATTGATTTAAATAATGAGAAAAGAGAGGTATAAATTTATGGGGACATTTTGGATGAAATTTTGCATTTATTTATTAAGTGAAATTTTACAGAGTACAAAACCATTGACCCTATCACTTGGTCTTAGAGATTTATGGCTGAAATATCAAGACTACTGAAGTCAATAAGGGCCTTATCAACAAGACTTCCAATCAGGACCATGCTGCCTGACTCTTTACTCACATTGAGCAATTTTACAGAGATATTACATCAGTGTAGCTGTGAAGAAAGCAAAGCTATGAATGAAAGCAAATGTATTCCAGGTTTTCAGGGGGAAAAAAAAGCACATTTAGGAATTTAAAGTGTACATAGTTGTGTGTATTTATGTTCCAGACTTTTCTTTGGTTCTAGCAGGAAGAGTTCAGAAAGCAGATGATGAAGGGAAGGTTAAAGCTGCCATAGGAGGAGTAATAAAGAAGTTGGATAATTACCCACAAGATTTAACATGGGGGAAAATGTAAGCTAATATACCTCAGGGGAAAAAATGATATGCAGTACAAATATTTAGGTAGAAGGGAAAACTTGGATGGTGTTAAGGTTGAAAAAGGTCTGAGTGACGAGAAGAACCAAAGAAGCTCATCTTAAACAGCAAGTTCTCCCACAATAACTATGGGATATATATTTAAAATTGTTCAATCATCTTTGAGTACTCATGATCACACAGATATAGAGATGCCATATAATGTATAAATATTCCACACATTTTGGAGTTAAGCAATCTCTATGTAAAGTGCATCTACGCTTTTTTCTTCACATTATTAGTGAATATATTAGTGAATGTAGTGCTCACTATTTTTAAATCACAAGATCATCCAAACAATAGCAATATAACTTTCAAGGATAGACTTTACCTGTAGAAACAAGTCAAGTAGAGGAATCTACAGTATATGTCAGTAAGAAGGCAAATGCAACTATATCTTTTGTGAATTTTTTAAAGTCTCAAAATATGTTTAAGTGTTGCATTATAAAAATTTGTCACTAAGTTGCTGACATTTGAGAGACAAGTAACAAGATACCAGAGATGTAGATGGACTGACCTGTGAAGGAAGAACTACATAGGTATGGTCATGGTAATTTACTCCCTAGCTAATAGGGTTTGAAAGTTTGTGTTCTGGTGTGGTTTAAAGACTTAGGCTGAGTGAGAATTAAACCAGAAATTTCTTGTTGTCACTACTCCAGGACGAAGGTAAAAAGGCATGCAGTATTATAACCACAAAATATACTTTTGTATACTGAGATACAGAAGTAAAGTGTAGAAAAGATGTGTTGGTATTCTGCCAATGTTTGAAGAACATTGGTAGAAGAAAACCATAGAATACTTATTTCAGGTGGTAGACTCCACAATTGTGCATGTTCACAAGATAATTCAGGCAAATTTTTCATCTCAGTATTAGGCAATAATCCTGACAATGACCCTCCACAAAAAATGATAAAAAATAACCATTTGCCTGTAAATAAAGCCTAAAGTGAGACTTGAACACACTTGTTTGTTGTAAGGATAAGCAAAACAAGACAAATATCATGTTTCCCATTGCATATCTCAGTCAAGAGTATGAGAGCACTGAGTGACTGATGTTTCCTACCTTTGTGTCAGATTTGTTCAATCTATATTGACAAAGAACCTTTACAAATGGCAATTGATACTAGCCACAGAAAAGGAATTTTAGTATGGGTTTGATGCACATATTTGCCTATACTAAGACACCAGTATCAAATAGTATAATCAAGTCTGAGTGCAAATTTCCAGGATTCCTGGGTTTTCTGCGTCAAGTCATGTTGCCAATAGGAGCATACTGAGGATAGCTCCCAAAGAGCTCCATTCCAGCTGGTTTCTCTGCAGGCTCTGCAGGCACTTGGGGTAACTGGGTTCAACTGAATGTCCCAGAGAGGAGTGGAAAATTAATGAGCTCAGGACAAAGTGTATCTACTGCCCTGGTGTGGCGTGTCCTTCACTCTCCTTATCCTGCCCTTTGTTGTTATACTTTATTGCATATTTTCTTAAATTAAATGTGCAACTGAAATCATAACTTTGTGTCCTGTTGACCTCTAGCAAAGACTTATTTGCACAGCACTCAGTATAATAGGAGTTCACCTGACTGGGTCCCACAGGCTTTACTTTCACACAAATAATTATTGATGCCATTAGGATAAATGAACTTTTAGGCATCTGAGAAAATTATTTGCAAAGAAAGAAAGAAAAATGGAAAGCAACCACCATGATATTAAGCTTATTTGACAAGGATATGCAAGGTAAAGAAAATTAAAATGTCATTGAGGGTGGGAAAAAGAAAAAACAAAGAGTAAAATACAAAAAAAATCACTTTCAAAGAGGGAGTGCTATGAGAGAAGTTTAAAATTTAGTGGTCACAGAAGAAGGAACACCACAACGTGTCACATTAATAAGCATTGTAAGTAGGAATGTTGATTAACTCAGGAATGACTTATTATAATATAAATGACAGGTCCTAATGGAACTGAAGTGACAAGGTATGAAATGTGTATTAGAGAAAGCAAAATGAAAGCAAAATTCCTGTGGGACAAGTAAGCCGTTAGAAAAATTTGTACAGGTTTGTTAAAAACTGGTAACTTAGAGGGGACAAGGAAATGAAACAGAATCTGGGCACAAAGAAAGGTGGTTGGTATGTTGCAACTGAGTCTCAAAAAAAAAAAAGTACAAAAAAGGTGCTATTAAAACCAAGGGAAAAATAACATGGGAGAATTCATACATAAACTGAGAATAAAAATTATTTTTACCTGTACATAACCCCACACCTGGGTCAAATGGCAGTGCACTGGTAATAATTGCCCCACCATAAGCCTCAATCACACCAGCATGTTTTCAAAGGACTCATCCTCAAGACTAAGAAAATGCAAACCTCTTCCTACCACAAGCAAAAAGGTTACTACAAACACTCTCTGTGACAATAGAGATCTTCATATACCAAAACAATCATGACTGAAAAAAATAATGTGTGCTAATAAGAAACTACTGCCTGTGTTAAGGAAATAAAATGAGTTTATGTGGAAATATATCGCTTGCCTGTGTCTGTAAAATTACTGGTTTCAATTAAATTACAAAATATCCAGAAGTTTTGTATTCCTTAACATTTAAATTTCTGCAAATATAAATTGACCAGATCATAACTGCAATGATAGCTTCAGAAAAGATATCAAGATACCTTACCAACACCAGTGCATTTGCATGCTTACCACAAAACAAGTCGAGGCAGAGAATATATACTGCATTACAAGATATTCTATGCCTCATGAAATGAGCACAAATGAAGTGGGACAAGGAGAAGAAAATGAAATGGTGGAACTGAAGAGATGTATTCAGACAGAAGAGTGACTGCAAATGAAGCTGCAAACCTAGGGCTCAGCAATGTGAAATGAATGTTTAGGTTAAATTATTTTGTTGGCAGTACCCTGAAAACTAAGAGCAGACATTTTGAATCTGGCATATTCAAGACTTTTGTTATAAAAGCTGGATATCATTGAGGTGGACTATAAAGAAATGCATAGAGGGAAATAAAGAAGAAAGTATGCTATTAATATCAGGTAGGAAGGATTAATAACATAATGGAACCAATGAGAAAGATTTTATATTTCATAATTTTTATAAAATTATAAAATTATAAAATCAATTTTATATTAGATATAGTATTTTTTTTTTTATCCTTATGCTTTTGGACTATGTATGCCAGGTATTTGAAATGTTTGCTTTACATACCAGGGTATGTGAGCAGAGTACAGAATGCCTAGATAGGCATTTGTGACATATGATTCACCACTTTTAGTCAGTGAAAATCTGAAGACTTTTGTACTGATTCTATTTTATAAAGTAGTTTTAGTAAAATTAGAGACTCTGTTAGAACACTCTGATATGTTCTGATATTAATAAAATGATGCCATCACTAACCTGGCGGTCAAGTGAAATTTTTGAGAGCAACACAGCATTTATACAGTCAATGTAAATCTGAGCTTGGTACTAAAACATGACATCCAAAAGGTGATCAATACAGTGTATCATAATAAGTGTGTTACCTCTACAGCAGTTCTTGTCCCAGCTAAGTAATTGTTTTTTTAAGAAGCGTGATTAGGACAAAAGTGAAAAAAAAAATTAAGAACAACGGAGATGATTCAGTAATGAGAGACAGAGCATATCAGAAAGGAGAGAGCAGCTCAAAAGAGAGACCATGAAAATCCTGATCTATGACTAATGAGAGCAAACATAAAGGCAGCAAAAATAAATTTAAAACCAATTTTTGAAATTTTCAGTACCTGGGAATTCAGAAAAGTCTTTCAGCTGACAATAGAGTCCTCCATAAAATTCTGTAAGAAGTTCATTCAATGACAAGGGTGTTGAGGGTAAAAAGGACTGAAATAATCTAAAATTAGAGATAGAAAAAGTAGTATTAAAGAGATTTATATGGGGGAAATTGTACAAGCTAGATGAAAAAGTATAGGAAAAAATTATCCAAGTCAGAAGACTTTTAAAATATTCCACACTGCAAGTGCACAGAAATTATAGGCATTTTGCCTGTGCTTGAGGGAACTAGAATTTGCACCAAAAACCTAAACAAAGTATTCAAGTATTATGTTTGGAGGAAGAATTAATTTCAAAAATACATAGCAGTTCTCAAAGGATTTCAGTTGTTGTCATAAGCAAATGTCTGGCTTCTAAACAGAAGGAAAAAAATAAAATATGTTCTTGTTTTTTATTAGTGTCCCAAGGCAGGAGGAATTATTAATTAGTCCAGAAAGTTGACATGATACTGGAAATTAGAAGATGAATGGTAAAAGGTTAATGAAGGTTTAATAAAGGCAAGAGATACCACTCATGAATGGTATCTCAGGGTGGAACTATTCTGTAGCTAAAATTCAATGGTTCATATATCCTATAAACAAAGTGGGGCATTTTGCTAAATAGGTATGCTTCTGGGTACATAACAAAAGAGAAGTTTTAAGGTTTAATTAATTAGAAAGACTATTTGCCTGACAACCAGAGGTACCTTTCACAGTGAGCTTAATGGTAAGTCAGGACTAAAAACAGAAAAAAGTCTGAGGTTGTAGTCCAAGGATTCAGACAGCAAACTTCAATTAACATTAACAAGAGATATTTCATTACACCAAAATGAAGTTTTAAGTGTTGAATTTTAAATCCTGGCACAGACTTCTGCAATGGGACAAACTAGGATTGTAAGGAATAATCAATTCAAGTGAGTAATTAAGGTGTTAAACTTGGAAGGGATGAGTTCTCATGAGGATTCAGCTCTCCTTTTTTGTAGGGCCACACAGAAAACTGGTGAATTTCACACACACACATACAAAAACACACCCCACTCTCCCTAAGCAAATTACCTTCATAAAATTAGAATATATCCACATAATTGTTGGAAAAATATCTACCCTCTTCATGTTTCCTAGGTTGACATTTTACTCAGAATCCACATCTATAGAGCTGATTTCCTCACTAAGGCCAGTGGGTAATTTTTTATTTATTTGAACAGAAAAGAGACATTTGTGTAGTCTGTGATATCTGAAGAGGGACAAGATATATTTTCCTTATCAACATCTTTCTTCACTCACTTATACCTTACCCGTTTGCCCTAAAGAATTCCACTCTCAGAAGTCCCTCATGCTTCCCTTTCTCCTTTTGTACGCTCAGTATTCTTTCCTTCCTTAGAATTTTCTCTATCTGCTTGTGTCCCCTCTGACCTCCAAACCTTTTAACTCATCCTTCCTCCTGAAAGGGAGACAACCTTTTCTTCCTCTTCAAATATTTTTGCATGGTCCTAAAAAGTCATCATGAATCCCAGTTCCCAATTCACTCATACTCTGCTCCCTTCCTGCTATTCAGCATTTCTGGCTTTCATTTTAACCCTTCTGATGCCTCTGTGTGCCATGTCCCTGAAGTCCTGTGAAATCAATTCTCACCTCTTCCTGTGCCCTCCCACTCGATCACCACCCACCCACTTCTGTGACTTTGTCTGCCAGGACTCTGAAGTTTTTCCTCTCTCCTCTTTGGAAACTCTTTCTCTCTCCATGCCTCCTGGTCTCACTGCTCCTCTCTCAGTGACCTCCTGCTTGCAGTTGTCCCCCACATCAGATCTGCCTCACTGACACCTGACAAGGTGCCTCAGCTGCCCCTCTGCTTTCCTCAGTTTCCCCACTGTCAGCAGGTGCTTCACCTGTGCAGTTATTGCTGCCTCTCCTTCTCCCTGGGACTCCCGGGAGCTGACAGGCATCACAGAGAATTAAGAGCTTTCTCTGCATGCTGGCATTTTACTGCTCCTCAACAACTCCATGCCCTGCCAGGCTGCTCCCATTCTACACTGTGGTGGGAAAACTATTTGTCATGGGGTGAGAATTAAGGATTTCACAGTAAAATATCAAACTTTAGAGGGTAAAAGAGTGACTCAGATATGCAGATAGTAAAAAATATATGTTTTACTAAACTATTCTTTCTCTGATACTATATGTTTGGAAAGAACAGAAAAGTTGTTGATAACAATGCTTCATTGTGTTTAGAATATTTGAAGGTCTACATATCTTTGATTATAAGACAGAACATTTTTTTTCTAATTCGTAGTAGCATAGAACATAAGATTTGTTTCTGCTCTGTGCAGTCTTAAAAGTGACCCCAATTCATTGATTAATCAGTTAAATTAAAAGGTTGATTTATCCAAGTAACTTCACTATAATGTAAAATGTCTTTTTGAAAGAGTCCACTGAACTCAGCCACAGTGGGGACCTCCAGCCCTGTTACAGCAATGATTTCTGTGTGTGTCCTTTCCCAACTGGAGCACCAATGAAACGAAACTTCACTCAAACCAGTTCAGATGGTTCCCCTCTTTTAGCAAGCTGCTCCCTGTTTTACCAGCTGCCTAGCCATGATGGCATGCTTGGTGTGGCAGATACTTGGCACTTGCCAGACACATTTCTGTCCTCTGCTTGCACAGACTGTGCAAATCTTTGTTAAGGATTTGTTTTATTAAATGAACTGCTCGTACCTTTATTCTCTCATAGTTTCTCCTGCTTTTATCCTGCTAAATGTGACAATACAGGGGACTTTGTCCTCTAAAGACATGTAATACTTCAGCAGCCATGTGGTAGGACTTACATTTTATTCTGAATTTTCTTCTGGTTCCTTCTTCCACTGAAACTTTGGGGAGTTTTACTGGGAATCTTATGATAACTTGTTTGCAGCATTTCCTTGGCAACTCGGTCTTTGCCTGCTGCTTTCACAGGTTTAACTAGATGATAAAACAGCTAGTTGTGAGTATCAAACTTCTCTGGCAATGTCAGTCATTCCTTAAGTGAGGTTCCATTTAACATTTCTAAAAGTACTCTGTCCATCTACGCATCTACGCCTTGACTCTTTTTCCATTTAAAAAATTTGAATGTTAGTGCTTAAAAAAAAAAGAATAGCAATATATATGTTCCCAAGCTGGAATGAATGTTTCTTGATTAAATATCCAAAATCTAAACAGGGAAGTTACCCTTTTTCTTATTTGTCATGTTCAAATTAACCTAGATTTTTTTTCATCACACTTAAATCCTCCACAATTTGTTAAAAAAATTGTGAAAACTACATGTTGTTCATAAGAAATGATGACATTTTTCTTCCTGGAATAATCAAGAAACCTACTCCCTATTACTAAATAATAGTAATCACTGTAATTGACTAGATGGATACCTAGACATGTATGTATAAATGTGTTTCAGATCATGGTTGCTATGATCTAAAATTAGACTGAATTTTGAGAAAATTAACTTTGCTTGCCTGTGTACATGAAGAAAGGACAATTTTCAGTGCAGTCAGTGCTTTCAGTATAAAACTTATTATGGGTAATAACATTATTGTAAAATAGATCTTTAAAAAATAAAGATGATGTAATACTTGTGTACACCACAGAATAAAACATGCTTTAAATGAAATAGGCAAATTTTATGGATGGTGTCAAAGAAATGTAAGTCTTTCTTGATGAAAAATCTAAATAGAGCCCAAGCAATGGTCAGCAGTACATCCTGAAATTTAGTACATAATACAAAAATCTGTGCTACTTTTTATAGGAATTTGAATGCACCAAACTAGACCCTTGACAGAGCATATACATAAATCATACCTATTAAGTTGCTTTTAATAAAATGTAGCTAGTGATCTATGTCAGCATTGTAAAATCTAGAAATACAGATATAAACCTAACACTGTTTCTAAGTCATGTTATCAAGTCTTTTTTTCATCTGCATATGTCTACAAAGGACTGCTCCAAGCTTGATTTAGACTTTTTTCCTGTTTCTTGGCCTAGAACAGATCCTTAATGTTACTTAAACTCATTTTTGTATTAACCAAATCTAATTAACCTGGTAAACTTGAAGGACTGTAACCATACACACTAATGATGATGACTTATAATACTTGGAATGTAAAAGCTCCTGACAGCTGAATAATGCTAGCTCAGGTTAGACTGGACATTCAGCAGAAAGTGCAAAATTCTGGTCTATACTAATTTCCTTACCTCTGTAATGACAATATACTCTGTTGATCACATACCAGGCTAAAATACAATTTGTTTTTTACCGGAGACAAAACTCATGGAAGAAAATCATCTTAGGTACAGTCAGGTTGTTCAAAAAGAAAACCCAGACATCTCACTGGTATAGTACAATTAAAGCATATTTGCCTTTACAAAAACAATATCTACTGTGTTCTAGTAGAAAAATGAATGTCAGCTAACAATCTAAAAGCAATAAACAATAAAATTATAGTAAAAGTCAATTAGTACACCAATTAGTCTACATTGCAAGGAACTTAGTGAAAAACCTTATTTTTCACTGTCATACAAGGTGTTGAGGAATGAACTCTGTCATTTAGAATTCACTAATAATTATAAAGGGGAGTTTGATGGATTATGATGTGACTCCATAAAGTAGTAATGCAAAATAGCTACTCACCAAATGGTAAAAGCTTTTATACTTCAGCAGCTTTTAAAAGGGTACACATGGTAACAGAAACTTACTTTGCAAAAAGACAAATAAATCTGGGGATGCATATGCTTTGTGTCAGTTTCATATTGTTCCTAAACAAGATTTTTACTGAAAATGTTCTCAGTGCAAAGGACGATAACATGGAGAAAGACACATTTATCAAGTACAACACACAAAACCCAAGACCAATACTTTATTCTTTTGGGAATGGCACAAAAAAATTAATAATCTGTTCAAAGCCACAGAGTTCACTATCCAAGAGTGTAAAAGGTATTGTAAAGGCAAAGACTACATTAAGCAAATATCACAGGCATGAAGTTACCTTACAATTCACTTTAGAGCAGAAGATAATCAGTTTTTTAGTTTGAGTTTAATTTCAAAACAGAAGCATCTGACTTCTAAAAGAGCTGGACATCCAGTGTTCAGCTTACATGTTTGTTTCCATTTGTTTCTTCCAGCCCTTGGCTGGGATTCTGTAAAGCTTGAACATGGGTAAATTGCAATCTACTGCTTATTTTTGGCTGAATTCTTTATTTGGCTTTTATTCTATAAAAAGCATAAGCAGCCTTTGTGGAAGGATCATGAAAACATCCAATTATTTATCTCCATGTAATGATAGTATGAATTAATATTACATACAAACTGTTTTCACTCACATGAGTAAGTGAAGGTCCCCAATAAGCAGTTTTACCAAATGACTCTCAAGAAACCCAATTCTGGCCAAAGACATTTGGGCTGTGACTTTTCTGTGCCTGGAAATTGGTTTTACTCAAAGTAAACATCAGATCTGACTCTCTATCTTCCTTGAGTCCAAAATGTCATCTGACCTTTCTTCCTATTTTGAGTTTTGATACAACTACCTTTAGTTTAATCCTTCCATTAATGTATACCTTTTTTCTCTAATAATTTTAATATTTAAAACTTTTTTTTTCTTTTGTAAATGACTCTTTGCTTTTCATCAGGGAAACTGATAAAGGAAAATATCAATGGAATAGGGAAAATGAAAGTAGAAGGACAAAACTAAGAAAATTATCAGTGATGCAGAATTCTAGATAACTAAAGAATGGCAGAAAATAAGTTGTGAGTTCTAGAAAATGTCCAACTTTGGAAAAATTGTTTAATGTCTGATGCTTTTGGAAAAATACACCTTTATTCCACATATTTATTTTAAAAATTTCCTTGGAAATAATTGCAACACCATGATGCATTCTTGACACTGGAGGATGCAGTGATTATGAACATTTTTAATGTTTTGTTTGAAGTACATGAGTTTTTGAAACACATTCATGAGAACTGGCTTTCAGAAAATGCAAAGTGGCTGTGAAATCTCAAATACAACCCATGCCCCCAGGATTTGCTTCTGCCACAACCGTGTCTGAGAGAACAGAAAACCAGTGTGGTGCTTGTTATAACATCCCCTGGGTTTTGGAATGTTCAGTATTTTATAAGAATGAATAGTGGGTTTAAAGTAGACAAACAAGTTACCATGTAAGCTAATGGTCCCCTGTGTTTCTGTTCTGTGTAGTTATGTGGGGAAAAAATCCCCACGCTTCTCACAGTTAATTCACTGCTTTGGATATTTTAACTGTAAAGAAGGCATCTTTAATAGACATTATGTGAATTCTTGTTGCAGTTTTCCCTTCCAAACCTTCCAGAAGTACCTGGGAACATTACAAATAAAAAAGAAAAGTAAAAACTACAAACAAACACCACTTAATAATTCTTTATTCCATGGGAGCATGCTACTAGGGTAGCCCTTATACTTTGCCTTCAGCACTTGCCCACTGCTAGCACAGGGGTGTTTTCTTCAGACATGCCAATATAAATCTGAATATGCCTTCAAGATCATCTGCCTGATGTGCTGTAGAGCACTTCAAAAACTGCCTCATAGTCACAAGGACTATATACAAGGTCCTATATACAAGGACTCAGGGAAGAATCTGGGAAGGGTATCTTCATGAAAAGATGCCTCAGAATAGTAGTTCTGACTTTGGGAGTCAAATATAACCTAGTGGTACTGCCAGTATAGATGCATTATAGTCATAATTTGAGATGGAATATATGTTTCAAGACCAGCACAGGAGAAGGCTCTGATAAGGAATGTGTAATGATATTGCCAGCATTTAGTTGCATGGAGATAGTAATTGCTGCCAAATGTTCTTGAATTCTTTTCCTGGTGTACATTTTCCAATGCATTTCTAATGTGATCCCTTATTATTTAGCTGTCTCTCTATTTGATGAAAGCATAAATTAAGATAAAGTGCATCAAGGTTACTGATGCTTTCTGATAATAAACTAAAACTGTTGATTAAGCAGATGATGAGTTTAAGTCAACAGTCTTTGTATTAAAATGCTTGATGTAGATTTATGAACTAACCTCACAAAAGTTTCACAAGTATAAAATAAATTTAAATTATGATAAAAATATTTTACTTTAGCATAATTTAATATCTACAGTTTTAATATAGAAAGTCATTTAAGTAAGAAAGGATATAATTAAGCCCTATCAATATACTGAACTGTTTATTTTTCAGATTAAAACATCAGAAGTATTCTTGGTCTTTCATCTTGGTTAGGCAGTGCATTTGTTTTGGATTTCCATGGGTATTTAACATACGTTATCTGTTTGAATGAATCTCCTTTTTTTTTCATTTTTAAAGAACAATCTAAGAAATAAGTTTTGCCATTTCTATGAAATTTACAGATACAAAATATTCTCCTGCTCTTCCCTTCCCAGAACATGAACTAAGAGATTTTTTTTTTAAATAATTAAGCAGTTATTTTATGCTTCTTTTGCTGCCTCCTACCTTCATTCACCAAAGTGTTTCCACCTTTTTTCCAGGCTGCTCTTCAGGCCAGGTGAGATAGTTGTCTATGCTGCTCAGTTGAAGAGGTGACTTTGGGGACATTTTCAGAAGGATTCATGTGATTTTTCTGGGAATCTTTGAAGTGAATCCTCTTCTTTATGGATCATCTCCATTTCAGAGCAGATAATGTTTGTGGACAGCCATGGGTACTGGCTGCCATTGTGCTTCAGCTTGCCACTGCCTCTTCTGGTGACAGGGCCTTTCTAGCTTATCCTTCATGTGGCTTGATAGAAAATGCCCCATTCCTCTTCTCTGAACTCAGATTGGAGTCTGGTGATTTTGTGGCACCATGTGGGAGAGAAATGTTGCCCTTGGGTTTCACTACACAGCTTTTTCGGGATGGGCTTATCAAATAGTTCTTCACAAGGCAGAATCCCTGCTGGTCCAAGTTCCTTTGAACTTCACTTTCTTTCTGAGAAACATATTCAATTTAACACTATTTAAAAAGTACTTTCAAGTTACGAATTTCATGCAACTCCAAATTAGCAAACATCAACAATAAATATTATTTCTTTTCTTTTTGCAAACCTTCCTCCTCATACTTTGCATTCAGCCCATAGTGTACAGAGATTAGCTCATTACAGCTAAGGGAAAGAGAAGAGGAAAAAGAAAAGGTTTGAATATGTCCAAGAACTGTTCAATATTCTCAGCAGTCACACAAAAAACATTAAAAAGAATAGCATGCTTTCTATCATAACAAAATCTAAGGTTATCCAGTGTTGTTTGAAATAAAAATAATACAGAATTATTTTACTATTAAACTGAAAAGCTTGCAGCCGACAGCAGTTCATTATTTTTGGAGTTATTGTGTTAAGATCCTGAAAATCTACTTGTAATGCTAAATAAGAATGATCCATGGATTAAAAATCAGTGAGGAGCTTTACAGAACACAGCCAATAAAATACAATAGGAACCTTACACTTCAGATACAGGATGAGTATAATCTCCACAACAGACAAGATGGGCAAGATCTACAGAGGCTAAGAGAAATTAATCAAAATGTACTGCAATGCTTGGCCTGAAAGCTGGAAATGCTTTGAAAAGTCAATAAAGGAAGCCTTATCCCCAGCAGGAGTAAATCCATCAGATATGTCCACTTACATCAGCTGAAGATCTGCCCCAATGTTTGTAAAATTAATGGACTACACTATATTGCTTTAATTTTTATGCTGGTAAGCTGGAAAGGTAATTAGTACACAGCTGCATCCCCAGAAGTATTGTCTAATGGAACTGGCTTTTTTCAGTAACCATGTCAAAACATCCAGAAAGAAGCTAAGAGCCACAGGGATGGATTATCCACCAAGGCCAAATAAGTTTAAACTACTGCTTTCCCAGTTTGAGAGAAAACCAATATATTGGTGAGTGAAACAACCCAGGAAACTAAAATGAAAACAAACATGGGAGGGGGAAGAGGAAAGACCTAGTTGTCCTTTATACAAGAACTGATATTTCTTTAAATTTTTAACTAATGCAACAATTTCTACTTTATAAATCAGAAAAGTACAGGATTTGAATAGAAAAAATACAGCAAATGCTGCTGGAATAGAAATAATTATGGACTTGATACATAACACTGAGGATTTTTGGTTTTGGTTTAGTACAGTATAGCTCTTTTTACCTAATTTAATTTTATTTTTTCTCAATGCACTGAAATGCACTAAACCAAGGAATTAATAAGGAAAGACTATTAATGTGAAAATAGAGAAAAACATCGTTAACTCCAACTTAGTTCAGAGGTGAGCAATTCCTATCAAAGCAGGAAATAGTAAGTCCTTATCTCATAATTAAAGTGATTGAGTAGGAAACATCAGGGGAATAGTCTAAACACAGCTAGTTAATGAAAGCAAAGCAAAAAACAGTGTGGCTATTCACTGGATAAATCAGTACAGAAAGTAACCCGACCCTTCAAGGCAAATTTTGACTCACTGACCAGCTGTATTGGATATGTTTACAATGCTGAAAATCATACTTTTTGAAATTAAAAGTGTGGAAAATAGACTGGTGTCTTCTCAGTGAAATTGATATTACACAGGATCATTGTTCTAGCTTAAAATGAAAATACAAATGAGATTTTCAAAGGCACCTAAGGGAATTAAGGTCTCCAACTCCTGTTAAATTTTATTAGGGCTATAATTCCCTCATGCTTTGACAATCTCAAACTAAATATTTATCTTCTCTCTGCATCTTGTGCCCTTTCTGCATTATTTACCACATTCAGAGATACCACTGCTCTCAGGAGCATACCATGCTTGTGTAGTATGTTCTCAACCATTTTATCTGCTTATGCCAAGAAGAGTTAGCCAAATGTGAAGGTATATGAACTGTTTGTTGTATAAGAAATGAAACTGAGTTGAAGAATCAGGACTTTAAAATATTGATCCTGTTATTTACAACCAATGTATGTTCCATCTGATGTTGGACGTTTGCTTCTTTCCAAATGATATTGACAACTCTTTGAATTTATCCTGCATAACTAGCATCCTCTACAGTGTAAAGCTGGAAAGAATCTGTGAAGGTTGGTAGCATCTACCCAACAAACAGCACAAAAAGGCAATATTCACCTATGATCTGTTCTCCATGCAATGTTTTTCATTGAGGACTTTCGTATCTCTTTCCAGAGAACCGAGTTGCACTTGGACAAAATGATTTATTATTCCCCCAAATGTACCTTCATAATAACTGATCATTTTGTATCTTGTCCTTTTTCTTAGGTTTTTACTCCAGTTCTTGGGACTTTTTTGGCTCCAGTAATTTCCTGGGAATCACACTTAGCAAAATCATGGATAATGAAATGCTATGTGCACATATCCTCTGCACACTATGGATGCAAGTGGAAGGTTTCATCTAAGTGATCTAGGCAAAAGGAATTAATGTATAAGAAACAAACTGCATAACAAAAGCAAAATGGACTGAACATATTTGGCCCTTGGTATTGGAATACATGGTGTCAGTAATAATATCAAAATTTCTATAAGATTCTAGGTGTTTTAAAAACAGTTTAAGGAGATGTGGTCTTAGAATACTATTGGAACATGGTTACTTACCTTCTGTACACTTCTTTTGCAAATGAAAATTCCTTTCCTATGTGTTGCTATCCAAATATGCAGCTGTCATCCTTACAAAAAGCAGTAACGCATGCTATTAGTAAACCCTAAATTAGTGGAATTACTCTTTTCCCATGTAGCAAGTGATCATTTGAGAGGCAATAGCCTCAAGTTGCAGCAGGGGAGGTTTAGACTGGATATTAGGAAAAATTTCTTAATTTAAAGAGTTGTCAAGTGTGACAATATTCACAGGGGTTTTCAGGTGAGGGAAGAGACGAGAATGTTGACTCCATGTTCAGAAGGCTTGATTTATTATTTTATGATATACATTACATTAAAACTATACTAAAAAGAATAGAAGGAAAAGTTTCATCTCAGAAGGCTGGGCTAAGCTAAGAACAGAATAGACAAGAATGATAACAAAGGCCGCTGCCTCAGACCCTCTGTCCAAGTCAGCTCTGCTGTGATTGGCCATTAATTACAAACAAGCAGATGAGACCAATCCCAGATGCACCTGTTGCATTCCACAGCAGCAGATAACCATTGTTTACATTTTGCTCCTGAAGCCTCTCAGCTTCTCAGAAGGAAAAATCCTAAGAAAGGATTTTTGATGAAAAGATGTCTGCGACAATCAAGCATTGGAACAAGTTGCCCAGGGAAGTGGCTGAGGTATTTAAAAGATATCCTTGGAGGTATTTAAAAGATGTGTAGATGATGTGCATAGGGACACAGCTCTGGCAGATTTGGCAATATTATGTTTATGGTTAGACTTGATGATCTCGAAGTTTTTCCCAACCCAAACGATTCTATTATTGTATGACTGCCTACAGCATCCCCACATAATTTCTAAACTCTTTCACCTCAGTTTATAAGAAAACAAGCACAGTGAGTACATGGGCATTTTAAATTCTGCATTATAGCCCCTCTCTGCCTGTTGGGTCTCCTATTAGCTATCAGCAGCTATCAGAATAAAACTACAAATATCAAGTTGAGTTAAATCAGCTTTTTAGAATATCCCATTAAAACACTAAATAATCCTTTTCCTTCTTTCCTTAATAATCCCTTTTACCATATGGCATAGAATTGATATCAACAGCTGATATCTACAACTTTAATAGGCTTCTATCTTTTTAATTCTCTTTAGACAGAGGTCAACTTTTCCGTGGCAATGTCTTCTTCCATTGAACACCTGGAAATGAACATCAAATGATTTATCTTGTTGTCATTCTTCTGGTAAAGACCTGAAACTCTGGTCATTTTACAACCCACCAAAATCTGCAGTTGTTTCAGTGGGCCCTAGTTGAAACCTGATTTGAATCTCTTTCCTTAAAGAGACATCATACACTTAGCTAACTGCTATAGTTCACAAAATTTAATGTTGCGTGTTTTGTATCTGATACACTAGAGGCAACTTTTCAAGTTCCTGCAGCTGCACAGCCTAAATCTTGGCACAATCTACTAATATATCTGAGACAGAAATATGACCCCATAAAAGTAGAGTATTATGAGCACTAAAGCTCTGCTATGTCTCAGTCAAAATATCAAGGTTTTTACTGTAGTATTCCACTCAGTATTCATGGAATAGAGTGTGATTAAAGAACCACTCTTGCTCTTGGTGTGCTGATTCAATAATTATTGTCTTTGTTTCTTTAATGTATGCGCAAAGTCTCATCCCACACAAAACATGATATCATAAAGCTAAGATAATAGTAGAGTGAGACATCTTTCACAGTGGCAGTAACAAACTCTGGGTGGTTTTTCAATGTTTATGAACATCAGCACTGTATTCATAAACTTATTTCAACCTTGCAGAAATTTACACTTCTACACTTAAAAAGAAAAAATAATCCCTTGGAATGACTAAGGTAGAGCAGGATAAAGAAAGGTAAATGTGCTCTTTAATTACTTTTATGCATGAAGACCTCAAGGGATAGAAGAAAAAAATATCTTCTATAATTTTGGAAGACAAAAGGGTGCTTCTAAATAGTTTTAGCACTGTCTGGGCTCCTTCCAGAGCATCCACAGCTGCTTTGTTGCTCCGGCTCTTCTACTATTTCATCTCTTAACTTGTTTTTGTCATCTACTGTTTGTATATGTTCCTTGTCCTGGGAGTTTCTAGTACTTGCATTGGACAGTTTACACAGGGCAGACATCAAGGCTCCTCCCAGTCAATGGGATTGTTCTCCCTCTGTATCACAAATCCCAGCTGCACATGTTTCATGAGAGGGACACTCCCACCTCCACCCTGTCTTGGGCTGTGTTACAGCCATGGCAGCATCCTGAAATAATGCTCTACTGTAGTGATGAAGATTGATGTTAAAAAGACTTTTAAAGTGATTAAAATGTTTTGCTATTTTATTTAATTTTTAAAAGGCTATTTTAAGAACATAAAATAGGGCATTTTATGAGAAGAAATACTTTGTCTAACACTACTTCATATAAAGGACATTTAAAATCTAATGTTATGACTATCTTCTTGGTTGAATGCCAACAGATTTTTGGCTAAAATGATTGATCACAGTGCATAAGAATAAGTACCCTTTCATTCCTGTGCACTGAGGTTCTTATCCAGGAAATCAAACAGAGTATAAATGGATGGTCCCTCCAGCTGCTTACCTTTTCTTTCTTCTTACTCAGTGTGTAGTTTATGAGTCTGGGAGATCCCTGCAATGATCTGACTCTACTGGGATCTTTTATTAATTGCTGTTCTCAGTACAGACTCTTTTCTGCTCCAGATGTTCATGCAGTCTAATGCACACTAGGAATATCTTGTTAAAATTAAACTATACTACTCACTACACACATCAGTTATTGGTATGGAAGCCCCACTTTATCTAAGTATAGAAAAGGTAAGGAAAGCCTTTTATTTTATTTTTTCTGTAAATCCTGTAGGCTAAGTTTTCATGAGACACTATGAAAAATTTCCCTAACATATATTTGTCATACTTCTGCATTCTCTTTCATTCCTGATTTTATTTTATTAAAATGCAATTGACTCTGTCTGGCAAGACTATTTGTATTGATTTACAACTTATAATGAAATACAAATTATAGCAGTTTCTGAGTTAATTGCACCTTTGGCCTTGTTTTTGACTGCAGTAAGGTTTTTCCAATCAGTCTCAGACACCTGGCCATCAACCTTCTGGGACCAGCATTCTTGCCCCAGACATTACTGGTCTCCTCCCTGCAGACAAGTGACAAAAATGCTAAGTACTTGGGATCTTTCTACTCAGTTTGACAACTCAGCAAGTCCAGGATCAGGTAAGCACCCAGCCTCTCTCTTCCAGGAAATGACAGTATAAAGTAAACATCTCTAAAATTGTCTGATTTAGAACAGAAACCTTACATAGAAAACAGATATTAAGAGAATAAACACATCTGAACATGTCCTCTTTGTCTGGGAGCTGACAAAAACTAAGATGCAGAACTTGACAAGGTTAAGGTCAAATCCATAAAAGGATTTATGTGTCTGGATCCTCTTCCGTAGACTCCAGTACACGGGGGAGAGAATCAGCTCTTGACACAAAACCCTTGCTTACAGCCACAGAGAACCATATCCCCCCACAGGGAATCAAAGCCTGGTGCTCTTTCTTGGAACAAAAACACAGGGAAGAATTGCTGTTGACAGAGAAAGATTCTCCCATTATCTCTCCACTTATAAAACACCTCTCCACATTTAGAAAACATCAAGTAGATTAAAATAAAGGGGGGTGAGGAGTGGGGATGGTGGTAGAAAGAAGGAAATAGGATCTGCAGGCTTAAATCTCTCTTGTAGTCACCATATAGTAATTTTTTTCTCTGTTTCTGTTCCACTGAAGTTGCAAAATCGTTCCTAAGATGCCCTAAGAAGTCCTTAGTCCCTCTAATGTGTACAATATGATACAATGCCATTTAAGACCATTGTATTTAAATCTGTTTTGTTCCTAACCAATACATCCATCAGTACTTGTAAGGTTCTGTGTCTTCCAAAACTAGGAAAATGAGGAGTGCATGTCTGCCATTTGCTGCAATTCTGTTTGAAGGCCCAACCTCATCCTAAGGCCCACTCCAGGAGCTTTTACACACATGGCTATACTGCCTCACTCTGCAGCTTTGCTTATCTCTGAGCATACCTGTATCCAAAAGGAAAGATATCTTTACCAAGAAGAAGGATATCTTTATCCAAGAAACATTTTGCCAGTCACCATGCAGAGGCAGTACAAAATGACTACTATGCCTAGAAATGCTAACCAGAAAGAAAAAGAGGGTAGGATGTGCAGGATGGTAGCACCGCTCAAAACACTTCAGTTCTTTTCTGATACCTCTCTTTCCTCTTTTCTGTTTCTCTCTGCATCCCCACTTGGAGAGTGTAGGAGGATCCTTGCAGGAGCACGGACAGTTAACATTTCCCTCATGAAAAATACCCAAAACATAAGCCTGGCCTGTTCAGCTACTTAGAAAAAGTATGGCAGAAAACACCTTTCTATAGATATATCAATAACAGGAGCATTCTTATGAGGACTTGAGAGGCTGCATGATATCAGTCAGAAAGAGGTTTCCTCCCACTTGGAGGGTTTGCAGTGCTGGAGGTTATAAAAGAAATGGACATTAGCTAATAACCCTTCTGGGAACTCTTGGATGGAAACTATGACACCTTTCATCTCCTGGGTTAGGAAGCAAACAATCAAGGGTTTTGCTTGGAAGATTTTCTTTTGTGCCAAGAAGAAAGTCAAAAATCTGAGGAGTGAGAGGCTGTCAGAAATGCCTGGAGTCAGGATATGGTGTGTGGAAAGTACAGTTGAGAGGGTGACAGCAAGGAGTCTGACAGAGCTTGTAGTTTCTTGTGCCTTCCTCTTATTTATTGCACAGCTCTGATGAAAGCTGCTGACTGACAAATCATGTATCAGAATCTAACTAGTTACTAGTAACTAAAGCTAGTTACTTCTAGGATAATCACTAACATTTGATTAAAAAAATAAAAGCAGTTAACCACTGATATTAGCTTACTGTTACCATTATTTATTATTGAAATATTTCATGAAAGCACACTGGGAGACAAGGTCTACTAGAGTTTGTTATCTGTATTTATACTTAAAAGTTTGTTTATGGTTCTATTGCTACCAAGAAGAATTAAGTAGCCTAGTGATGGTAAGAAATATTAAGAATATTCCAAATAAGTACTCTTTCAAGTTTACCTTTTTTTTCTATCATATTTGCTTTAGACACTAATTTTTTTCTCAAGCAGTCCTAACTCAGATTTGGTTAAATTTAGAATTTCTAATTTTTATTGCTTACAAAAACCACACATTAAATATACATCAGCTATATCATCATTTGTCATCTCCACTGATGATAGTACAATTAAATCCTAACCTTGTAGAAGACATGTTAAACACAACACATTCTTATGCAACCCTTTTCATAATTCTATTTTCCTTTCTTTCCAGTGGATAATGCTATTAGTTTTTTTAAAATATCAGGGTCATTCCTATACCTGTCCATAATTCAGTCATGTTCTAATGAAATGTACACCTATATTTTCCATTTTTAGCTTTTTAAAAATTAGACTAAGGTCAGAAACAAGGCAATTTCTTGAGCTCTATAAACACTAAAACAGGATTGCTTGATGGTATTCATTTCTTTTTCTTAAGAGAATAAGCCATTTGAGAAATTTGGCACTGGAGGGAGAAGAAAATTCCAGATGGACTTTCCAGCTAAGAATATGAGCCTTTTGTGTTCCAACAGCTCTTAGAAAGACCTTGAGGTTTCAAAGACACAATCTATTTCCACGTATCTTGTAGTACTGACAGATAGCAAGGAAAGAGATGGACGACCATTGCACCATGACTGACAGGTTTTTCCTTTAGAAGTATGTCTTCCCCTGCCATATCCTTCCCACCTCTGGCTGAAGTGCACTGCATGCACAGTGAGCATGCAAATCCCAAACCCCATTCCAATGCTTCACTGTCACATGTAAGGGAGAGAATTTATGACACTGTGTTGATTCAAAAGATGTGGCATGAGAAGTAAATATAGAAGTGGACTGAAAAATTAGTGCAAAAGGCATAACTGCAGGCTTTATTTCTCTGTCCTGTTCGATTTACTTTGAAACTTTTAGTATTAGTGGTATGCAGCAAGCTCCCAAATTGCTCTGAATTAAGCCATTCCTACAAAAACATCTGTGTCATTTCCTCTCTCTGTTGTTTACAAGCAAGCCCAAGGATGAAGAATCTCTCTCCTGATAAAGGATTCAAGGACTGAATAAGCATTTAAGGGACACTAGAGAGAAATTCAAAATTATATTGGGGGCAGGGATCTCTCCTGTCCCAACAGAATACTGTCATCACTGACCCACAGAAACAGGTTGTCTCTTATGCTTAATCTTAGCTCCTCAATCATTGACTAAACTGGCTTGAACAAGAGGCACAGAAAATGGCAGTCCTGACAGTAGCCTGAAGATTGTTCCTTTTTCCTAAGAAATCGTAGAAATTATCTCAAAATTCCTCCAGCTGAGAAGGATACCGGATGCTGGACTATGAAACTAAGGATGCCGTGTACAACATCTATACTGCATCTAGAAGGGGGGAGACCAGAAATTTACAAAATAAGCTTTGAATATTTCCATAGGAAAATTAGATTAGGACACAAAGAGTCTTCCATAGAGGAGCAGCAGTAGAAAAGAATGGAGTTAGGGTTATTTTCCCTTACTTTTTATGAGGGCTTAGTGCTGCAGTACAGGTAGGATACATGTACAGGATACATGTAAAAGCTTTAAAAAACAGGATGCAAAAGTAAAAAACAGGATACAAAAGTGAGCAGGCAAGAAACTCCACAGACTGCAAGGATGCTAAAACTGGAACTGTTTGAAGGGTACGTGGTGTTAACACAAGAAAGACTCTGGCTGGATCATTCAGCCTAATTTTCAATAAGTTTTTGAAAAAAGTGAATAGAATGGCTTTTCTAGATCTCAGAAATGCTGTTCAGTGTCATTAAATATGCTCAGCAATCAGTTGGTACATATAATTGCATCTTGCCCTCAGTTATATGACAACAACTTCCCCTTTAATTAAATGGGATTGCACCTGTGTAGGTAATGATACAATTGGGCCTATAATATATAATAAATACTCAATATCTTTGCCAAAAAATCATTTAGTTGCATAATTTAGTGAATGTTAAATAATTATTAGGAACATATTTACTGAAATTCAGTTGTTCAACATCTATCTTCATGCAAATTATTGTTACACTTCGATAAATATTCATAGTAATCAGTGTGTATTTAATTAACATACAATAACTTTCTCATTAAGTCTGAGTTAAATCCTTTTAAGGGGGGAGCATTTCATTTAAAGTGTTACTGGAAATCTCTCTTTGGAAGCTTACATAATTAATCTTATTTTTGCTTTCTGACCAAAAGAAAGGGCAATTGATGGCTGTGAGGGATTCTCTATTCATAGTATATGATCCTGTGCTTTGATAAAAATTAAGCTAAAGCATCTGAGCAGAAAACAAGAATGAACAAACAAATGTTTTATTTAACTTGCCTGTGATTTAATTTATTTCAAAATAATTTATTTGGAATTCATAAAAGCTTTGAAATCAAATGACACAACAGTAAGATTTGCAGTAAGAGACTAAGTAACAAAAAAATTCAAATTACATCAGACAGTAAATCAGACTGAAGATAAAACTTGATGGCATCTTTAGAAAACATGTAATTCAGTCACTCTCCAATTTTCATTTAATTTTCACCTTGTTTTACTGTTTTATGATTTGCTTGATTAGACCTAATAGTGAAATGTGTTCTTTTCTTTTGGTTTACGTACAATATTAACCTTCAATTATTAGAAATTGTTCAGTTTTCACCTTTTAATCAAATTTTGTAGGATTTCCACTTTCTGTTTTTCTTATTTTTATTTTTTAAGCAGAACTCTAATTCTTTTATGGAGTAAACCAAAGAGTTTGATACATGTATGAAAAATAGTAATTTTCATTTATACCAATAATTTGAGATGTACCAGACATATTTCCACCCCCTCTCCAAAAAAATAAAAAAAAACAAAGCAGAGGGAATTAAGACAATAGTCAAATTCTGCATTCACATAGAACAAAGACATTTCAAATGCCTTTCAAAATGTCAGAGATCAAGATGCCCTGGAATGACCTACTGAATCATACATACAGCTTCTCAGTTTGAGGTGATTCTCCAGTATTCCTGATGTCATTTACCACTGTCTGAGTGCTGTACACTCTAGTCGAGAGTTAGTTCTTCCTTCACAGTGAAAACTCAATCAATCATACCAAGTAGAACAGCATCAGCTGGGAAAAGCTAAAAATGCCAATACCAGAAGAATTACCAGCTTTGTGGTTAAGGTATTTTCCTGGATATAGTAACACAGAGGTTCCAATTCATCCTGGAATTAATAAAGATGAAGAGTTAATGATGTCTCTAGTAAGTAATGGCCTATTCTAGGACACATTGCTTCACACCAGCAATAGTGTCTGAGGAAATCCTTCACAAAGAACACTGCACTGAAACCAATACATTCATGTGAAAGTGGAACTAGACTTTCCTGACACAAAATATTAATCAGAAGATTCACAAAAGGGTGATAAAGGCACTTTTCAAAATTACTTCTTCTGTCCTTCTTTCTCCACCTTGGGACATAGCCACCGTGTGAGCTAAAGCTGAAGCTGAGAGCTGTGTCTGGGTAAGCAGATCTGCTGAGACGAGTTGAAGACCTATGGATGAGGATCTGCTCCTGGAACCATTTCTGTATTTTGTGGTGACACAGGTTGCGAACTGGCAGAAAAGGCTCCATCTGCCCCTACAGCCTGGACCCCTCAACCATCCTCTCCCTGGCTCTCTCTCAACATAACTCCAAATCTCAGTTTCTGTGTGTGGCAGAGGAGGAAGCCTTCTGAGTTCTCTTATCCTAAATATCTTATTGTCTGCATTGCCCTTTGGGAAGAATGAGATGAACTCAATGCCTATCATGTAGCAGGGGCCATTGGGCTTTCAGATTTCCTTGGTAAATGTTGAAACCAATAAATCTACATAAGAGAGCACCAAAATCTTGTTCAATTAATGAAAACAAACAAACAAACCCCACAGTGAATCTAGATGAATTTGAACATCCACGATAAAATAGAATTTGTGCAAACATAGGCATGCAATGACATTTCAGGTGGTTTCTACCTGTCAGTGTAGAAAAGTCTGCTGTGAGTCCAGGGTCACATCTGCCACCTCCACAAAGATATTGTCAGTCATCTAAGAACAAACAGGTACTCTGCATTATATTTGTGTATAGGAGAATTGTGACAGATCTCATAACAAATGAACATAGGTTCTGTAAGGTACCAGAATTTTGAAGGACTCTGAAAAGAACAGGAGAGACAGTGTTTTCCCCCTTTTCTTATTAAAAAGGTAGGACAACCTACCCAGCCTTGGCACTGATGAAAGCAGTCACATACCTGAGGAACGAGTGCTTCTACACACAGAACTTGTTGCCCATTCACCTTCTACTTTAATGCAGATTCATTTTTCCATTTATATAACTCTTCTGCTTCATAGATGATCATTTAAGTACTGCTACCCAATGCAAAAACCTTACTCAGGGCTCTTGCTTGGCTTTTTATTTGTTTCATACTCACTACTCTTTCTTTCAAAGAGACTGCCTTTGGGGACATAGAACTCAATAATGCCTCCTTGTTTAATTTCAGGTCCCAGATTACTCCACAACTACATGGTATCCCACCTTTTTATAGGAGGGATTTAAACTGGCAAGAACTACTCATGCATGTGAGGTTATAGACTTATTTACAGTAAAATAAGGCATCTCAAAGCAGTTTAAATTTTCCACATGAAGAATTTTTGTGGCTCTCAGATGAGTAGTGTAACACATCGCGTCTCAGGTTTAAGTTTGGCAAAACCAAGAGTCCTGTTCAAGCAGTTGTCTGTAGATTTTGATTTTCTTTTCTTTATTACTGACTTACTTGATTCTGTTGCATGGGGTTCTTGCACTGATTTTGAAATCAAGGTGAACAGAACAAAGCTTTTAAAATGCAGTTCACCGTCGTCTTTAATTTCTTAATAAATTTCTCTCCCAGACGTCCTCCCATGGATTATACAGAGCAAATAGGCTGTGTGTTTTACACTATATTTTACAGATGAAAAAATTGAACAAAACTCAGTAAGAACATAAAGTAATACTAATTAAAATTATATATCAAGTATAAATTTAATCTTTAAAATTACTTTGATACTTAGGGAATGAGCTTCATAACTCATTAGAGACTCTTCTGCTTTTGAGTTAGTTTCCTTCCTTATTATTTAGCAACTGATTATGGATTCTTCTCTCTATTCACTCACTTGCTTTGTGTGGGACAATGCGTATATACGTAAAAGGACACAACTTGCATGTGTGTTTCTGCATTTTCTTAGGAAAATAGCAAACACATACTACCATTTCTTCCTCCTTCCTGAATCAGTGTCACCACACTAGCAAATTAAAAATAATTTCCAATTTCTTTCACAAATACCTAGCGGCTAAAGATTATTAATGCATTTGTCGGACTGGCATAAATTCAAAAATTGCTCAGTTAGGGAAGAATATAAAGCATTGATTGTTTACAATCAGATTTTGTAGTCTATATTTTCCTCATGGAGGTGAAACTTTATCTTATTGTTAAACAGTGGTTATAATTTCACCACAACTGTTCATCAAAAACTGGTATTTTGGAGCTGCAAAACATCGCTTTCTGAGGCTACAAAGTAAGCAAGCTGTTGCCCCTTCCTTTAATACCCTCCTTTAAAAATAATAGCTGCCAGCAAGTTATAGTTCTATCTCACATATGTGAGACCACTCCAATAAATCACTTCTGCTTGCAGCAGTCATGGATTATGAGGCTTTTATGATCATGAAATAAGCCCAATAGTCCACTGCTGTTCTCAGAAAACTGAGAATTACTCTGTATTATTCTCTTTGTCTGGATGTATGAGCCTCTTGTTTCTCAGGGGCTAGTGTTACATTTAGCCATGCTGCTGGTATGTACCCTGTATACTAGAAATGTTTCCTACAAGTTGGGAAACATTACGGTGTTTTGTCAATTTCTGACATATTTTCCTATGAAAAAATCAAGTGCACTTCAGGTGTTTTAACTCCCTAAAATAATTCTTTTTGTTCTCCTTTCTTTTTCCCCAGGTACAAGATAATCTTCTACAAAGTGTTTTGAAATGTTTTGGCACTGCAAGTAGTACATAAAAGTCATTGGAATGAAGTCTACGAAGAAAGTTTATCATAATTCTTTCTTGGAACAATTATGGCAATTAGATACACTGATACTTTTGTATCTTTAGAACCACAATACTTGGAGAGAAATGATTAGAAGGAGTTTCTTACTGGAAATAGATCTAAAACTGTGGTTTTGATGACATTCTTAGTAAAATATTTGTGCAATAAGCAAGATAATGATGACAGATATCAAGGTCAGGGTAATTACTTTCTATATTTAGATTAGTATTACCCTGGGTGTTATATACAAACTATCTACAAACATCAATCTATTGCTGTCCTTCCTCAGGAACAGACTTTTCACTTTTACGTTATGAGCTTTAATGCATGTGCCAAAATAAGAACCAAAAAAAAAGTATTTTTTTAAACCCAGAAGGTTCAGTATAAAAAAATAAAGAAAAAGAAAAAAGCAGAGAAAAGTTGGCTTTAAAGTTGCAATTATGCAAACTTGGAAATGCAGATTGCAAAAGAGTATTTTATCCAAGAGTGTTGGGTGGTGGAAACTAGCTAGCATTCAAAAAGGAATTGGTGTGTCAGGTTCTTATTTACATTTCTGATACTCCTGAAATTAATAGATAGCTATTTGCTTTAATCTTTTCATATCAGCCACAAACCGCTTGTATAAGTTTTATCATAATAATTTGGAAAGGAATTGAATTTTATTCCAGTGGCATTCAGTTTCTAATTTTCAATCCCAAGTTGTTGGATGGTAGCTGTGCTGTAGGGTGATATAAGAGCCTTACATAAACAGTGCTTCAGAACTATACATACATCTTGACTGGACTAAATCAACAGAGATAGTAGTGTGCTGATTCAAAGGCACACATAAATGAAAAATGTTTCAAAGCCAAACTAATGTGATCTTCCGAGCTGTGAGTTAAATTTAATGTTATAACAAAAGACAAGGTCAGTAAAGTAAGCCTTATTCCTTCAGATTCTTTGCTTTAATGCTATTAAATGTCTGGACACAGTAAACTCAGTAAATGCCCCCACCCCCAACAGATCTCCTTCTGAATTATTTGTCTTTGAAATTACTCATTTTTTCCTCCAGCTGTGTTGCAATGTTCAGCTGAGGCTATAAATAAACAGCTCTTTCAAATGTCATTGGCTAATATCATCCTATGCATTGATCATGGAATTACGCTTCCAAGTTTCTATTGGATTATGAACTGGATGTTCCTGGCCTAAAATGTATGTAGCTTGTGGTAATTAGGTATGAACACTCTTGATTTCATCAAGTTTTACAGCTTCTGTATCATCAGTGACAAATTTAAATTTTCTGCCATTTTCATACAGTAAAGTCATGATAAAATGTTCCTTAAGCTACAAAGTGAAGGGAAAAAACAGTCTTTATCTCAGTGGTGACAACTTGTCTCTCTCTATTTTTCATCCAAATAAGTAGAATGCTGTAAATCCTGTCCAGAAGACGTAGACTGGAAGAATTAATCAAAGGTTTGTTTATGAGCTATTTGGAGCAGATAAAATGTTGTGTTGACAACACTATTTACAAATTATCTCTCAACATCAACTGAAGGGGAGCACCTGATCCTCATGTCAAGGAGAGCAGATCTGAGTCCCAAGTGAAGAGCTTTAGGCAGTGGGGCAACCTCCTACACAGATCCTCTGAGGATAGTCTTAGAAAACTAATACTGGCAGCCAAACATGTGCACTGTGACACAAACATTTCATCAAGGATGAGGAATGTTCACTTTGCAGCTACTGAGCATGAATGTTCAAGTGGTCAGTTTGCTCAATAAGACAGGTTATCACTATCTGAAGAAAAACATACGACCTGAGATCCTCCAGCTTCTTTTGTGTAGAAGTTGGCACTAGTGAATGGTTTTTATAGATAAACTTTTTAGTATGCCATTTAGGTTCCAGATTTTGCAAAAGTTCTCATGGATATATTAAAGAAAAAAAACAAACCCAAATCAAAAACCAATAAAACCACCCAACGAAAAAAAGCTCCATAAACTCGAGCCAGCAATATGTCCTTGTGACAAAGGTGGCCAATAGACACCAAACACATTTTAAAAAAATAATTTACTGTGATAGTTATCAGACATTGGAACAGGTTGTCCAGACTCTTCATCCTTGGGGACATTTAAAATCTCAACTTTCTTTGTAAGAAATGAAACTATGGTCTTTGAAAAGTTTTAAATGCACATCCATCTTACCATATTTGCTTACGTATTGTATATGTACATATACACACAAAAATCTACATTTCTATAGAAATCCTTAAGATATTTACACATTTTGAGGTACATGGAATTCTTTTTCTGGTAATATACATGACTTATGTATTTTTCTCCATCAGATAAGATTAGGACAGGACTTGATTTTTTTTCCAAAATCAAGGCCTGTGCTTGAAGTGGCTGGTGATGACTTGCTAGTTGATGAATACAAACTGAGTCTAGCTTTGCACTGAGCAACAGTGAGATCCAGTGGAGAGAAGCAATAACATTTTTAAGGGTCTTGGTTTATAAGAGAAGCAGCAAAACTATGACTATGAGATTCTGAGCCAGACATCGTTAACTGCTGAATAATGGGATCCAGGAACTGCCTTTTTGGAATAAACCCAAGGAAATGCAGCTTGTGTGAAATACAGAGTCAGACTCTTTAATAGGACCCGTAGTGATAGGACGAGGGATAAAGGTTTTAAACTAAAAGAGGAAGATACGAGGAAGAAATGTTTTAAAATAGGGCTGGAAGTTTGATTTGTGAGAACTATGGACTGTTTATGCAAAGAAGACGACTACAGACAGCAAGTCATCATTAGATTCAAGATATTTCTGAATATCTTTAAAGATGAAAGACTGAATTTACGTCATCTGTGAGTTTAGTTGCCAACAAGTATTGGGTATCTATTAAAAGATGAGAAAAAAAGGTAAACAATGCTATGAGGATTGGTTTGCTTCATCTTGTAGAAATTCCTATACAAACAGTGCGAGAAATTAAAAATACAAGCGCTTGAGAATTTTGCAGTACTCTGCAAATTGATTCATTCAAGAATCAATTAATTTCTTATTGTTTGGACCAATTCATTTGCAGAAGGTGCAGTATTTCTTATTGTTTAAAGCAATTCATTTGCATGGGCTGAATACTCCCATGCTACAAGATGCTTAAATTGTGAAAAATAAGCCCTTTTTTCATGTTACTGGCAATGTACTGCAAGCATACAAAAATAAACCATGATGCGAAAGATTTCATTAGATTATTAGATTCTTAGAGATTAATATTAGAAAATGACAACATCCTTTGTAACAATAGGAGCTTTCCTTTGCAACAGCTAGTTTTAAAATGGAGTGTTGTTGTCCTTCTTATCATTTAGTACCAGATGAGAGTTATAAGAAAAGCACATCCTCTATCCAACAGCTGGGAACCCCAGCTTCATAGATAAGAAAGGTTGTTTGAGTTCTGACAAAAAATTGAAATGTCCTGAAAAATTTTCTAGGAATAATGGGATCTATATAGAAATGCAAAGGACAATTTAAGAGATTTGTATGGCCATTAATCTTATGTTTTAAGCTCATCATCGATAATGTGCACCTAATTCAGGCATGCTATAACTTATGCTTTCTTTTATATTTATGAATAATCATAGATAGATATTATTTGGCATTAGGAAAAAATTAAATTCGGTGATCAAAAAACCAAAAATAATTGGTTTGAGCTGAAGCTTTCAGGCTGGTATGTTGGCATTTTGGATGTTAAATTGAATGTGTGAAACTTAAATGCAAACCTTTTTAGTGGAACTGTGTGGAAAAGGGCATCTAGTGTACATTTTAAGATGTCTTTTCAGCTTATTTTTGGAAGAGAACAACTTACACTTCCTTTACTGTAATTCGTAAAGTTCTAGAGAATTATTGCTAAGCACTGCAACCTAAAGTCCTTGAAAATATAACTACCTAGACTGGGAATGGATATATCCTTAGCTGCCACCACCACGTTCCTGTCCTGGCTGAAGGACTCTGAACAAGGCCATAAAACATTTAGCCCCCAGGCCTCTTTGGTCCAGCTTCAGCAATGTGTTTTGGCTCTCTCAAAAGGTCGTGAAGAGACACTGATTATAGCTTGGAAACAAGAAGCCTCTGTAAGTTTAGATACTAAATCCTTCACAGACTGTTTTTGAAATTGATCTAATACGGCCCAAGAAAATAAAACATTCCACTTACATACATTTACTTAATCTTTCTCAGTAATATTACTAAAAAATAAATGCATTTATGAATTTATGATACAACAGTTGCTCTGCATACTATCTACTGCAAGGTGTCCCTGAATTACCCTGAGTGCAATGGTGGAGCAGCCCTTTGATCAATAGTCAATGTGAATTCACCTTTTTTTTTTCAGCCATTTACTTGGAAATCTTTAATAACTCCCATCTGAGGTCCTGTAGTAATCAAAACTTTCCAGGGGAACAAAGGCCAGGGCACTTTTCAAAAGAAATATTTATCATCTTATTTTAACCTGAAACAAATATGGAAGCTGAAACATGGCTGTGGTCTTCTCCCAACAGCAGTGTGGTGTGGGGACTGCTTGGTGCACTATGAGTAAAGGAGAGGCTGATGTGCACTAAAAAGTAGGAAACTAAAATTTGCATCAGCAAAGTAGAACATTTTCACCCAAATAAGTCCCCATTAAGGGGATCTGTAGAGGGACGTTATGTAACTTTACATTCTGGAAAAAAATGAGGCTCAGAGAAAAGCAGCTAGAGAAAGCTCTGAATTATGCAGCTGCAAAAAAACCCAACTGGTTTTCTATTACTGTATAAATCAGTAAGTTTCTAGAATTCATGTGTTAGTAGATGGATGCTGTGAGTATATTGTAAAACACAAAACTAAAGGTTAAGTAATTTTTAGTTAGGTAAGAAACAGGTGAATTGCCTAGATTTTAAAAAAATCCTTATGTGACTGCTTATTAAGGTTATCACAAAACCTCTATATTGAGAAAAGTATTCCTTGGGTTTTAAGGTCCAGTACATTTGAAAGGCACTAGTAAGTCATATTTACATTTCTCAAGATTTTTATTATAAAAGATTTTTTCTAACGAAAAGAAGCATTCCTAAAAAAGTCATCACCAGTGCTGTTTGTAGCAAGTCTTTGGAATACAACAATGAAAAAGTTGTCAAGCTGTGGAATCACCTTTTCCTTGTCTCTTAAAATTCCATTTGTGTTTAACTCAAATATCAACATGCATTTTTTGATCACTACATCTTTAAGGCAAAATTCAGCACTCTGCAAAGGTGTTTTTTGACTGTCAATATTTTAAAGGCTTAAACCCAGCCTATTACCAACATAACAAATGCAAAATAATGGGTGTACTACTTAAAATGCTTAAGAAAGAGGAGAATGCACAGGAAATTTTGCTAAGTGACACCAGGAGCTACAAGTCACTTTCCATGGCAGCTGATTGACTCAATAGCAGTATAATGTCCCCCATGATTTATATCTCTGTTGCAGTGGTGAAGGAGCTGCAAAACATTGGAAAAACATTGCAATTGTACCTAATGAGAATTTTAAAAAGTTAAAGTTAAAAAGCTGTCATTTGTTCATAGAAGCCAAGTCCTAGAAGGGTTTAAGAATGCCAAATTTATGGTTACTAAGTGTCCTTGAGGCAGACCTCACCCATATGCTATGACGTACAAAGCTATATGCACAGAACTGCCTCTCTCAGCCCTGTGAGTGCACAGAGGTGGAACAGACTCAAGATGGTGTGATTGATTACATGTCTGTCTGCTTCATTTTACACCACAGATAACTTATTTTTTAATACAGGCTTTCTCTGGTAATTATAATAATTGGAATTAGGTAGTTGCATTTTTATGCATTTATCAAATATTTGAAGATATTTATCATCCATCTCACATTTCATAATTTAGAAATGAACTGCAGAGGACAACTGAATTACAAAGTCTTTCCTATTTATGCTCCCTGTTTCCTCAGCCTTCTTCATCAAAAACGAAAAAGAAATTAGAAAAAAAAAAAAAGGTCCTTCAGAGATGGTTCCTTATTCCTGGGATATGATTCAAAAGAGTTCCAGTCAGGGAAAAAGGTCCCCTATGAAGAGCAGCTTGCAGGATAGATGCTTTTGATTGTGCATTTCATAGGGAGGTTATTTCCTCCACAGCACTTCCATAATGGCCTGGCACACTTCAAATGCAATGGCAATATAAATGAGGAAAATAAATCAAAGGCGTTTGGGGAAACTAAATTCTTTGGATATAAATTTTGCCTTTGGATATTATGAACACATGAATCAAAAATAGATGCCAAAAGAAGTGTGGAGTGAGTATCCACAGGAAGTGTTCAGTCTTTAAATTACTCATTGCACACAGCAATTAGTTAGGCAACAAACATTTTTAGCCATTACTCCCAGTGTAAAATAACCTTTAATAAACTCAAAGGAAGTACAGACTATCCATGTGTGTGGATACATAATTTTTTTAGGCATGTTCACCAGATATAGTCACTGAGTGCACCACAATTTATTGCAACTCACTCAAGAGAAAAGCAAGTGCTTTGTACACTTAGGAATTCTTTCAGTCTATATGTACATTAACTTTGCAGATATATTTTGAGGAAAATAAAGATCATTAATTAATTATTTCAAAATTCAATTCCAATTAAAAAGTCCCCTCTCCATTTTAGTAATACTCATCACTAAGGTTTTCTCTTCTGCCACTAAACCTATTGAGCTTCATGCACAGCAGTTAGGAAAGAGAAAACTTCTGGTCTTCATGTCAAGATGCACATTATGCCTTTGGAGACAGGGTATTTTTGTTTCCTGCTGCACATTTAATATTCCTCAGAATAAGGTTGTGTTAGTGTACTGTGTATCCCATACTGAACCCTTGACTACTCGGGGAAGCTTCAGCTGGAAAGAATGGCTTGCTTATGGGCCACTAGTGGCTCAAAGCAGAGTGGGTGCTTAAAGATATGGAGATTATCTACCTGTCTGAAGGGCTGCCCCAAGGCTGACTCCCTGCTGCCCTCTCAGCCTAAAGCAGTCAGCCATCCAGGGAAATGCTTCAGCTTCAGAAGCTTTACATCATTTTTACATCATTTGTCAAGTGACTGTTTAAGATTAGATCACCATTTCTAATAAAAAGTAATTTTACTCAAGCCATTAACATGAAGCAGCATATAAGTTACACATTTATATGAAGTGAATCAAATCCACCTACAGCACCTGCAAAAAATTATTTCCTAATTATTTTTACTCAAGAGAAGAATGGGAATCATTAGGAAGAGAGGCTGTTTTGCAAAGGAATCCAAAGTAAATTCATTGTGTAATTCAGAATTGTATTAATATTTCTTCCATCTATCTTCTTTGACATCTTGATGTCTTTGATAAAAGATGCAAGTGTTGCAAATATGCCAATACAAATCAAACTTGCTGTCTAGCTCCCTAAAGTACTAACCAGAAGAGTATTAAAAGAGGCCATTATACTTTCTTTTTTAAGCCCTGGCTCTTTCTATTCCTGCTTGTTTTTTCTGTTTCTTCTTCTTCTGCTTAAAGCCTTAGCTCTGTGTAACCACTACTAAAGATACAGACCAGGTCCTGAAGGGCTTATACTCTAATTTAAGATAAATTTCAACAAGATTATAACAGAGCATGAGGGGAGCAAAGGCTAAGGAAAGACCCTGTCTAAACATACATGTATTACTATCTCTGTGCACAGTTTGTTTCCTCTCCCCTTTTAAAGAATAAAGGTACACAACACCAAAATTGGGATATCTTTATTCAGTTTGGGGATTGCAGAACTAAATCAGCCAGTAGCACAAGAAAAATAATAGACCCCTTTACTCTTCACTCTCTTTTTCTCATTCTTGTGTTTGAAAATAAAGTTGCAGACATATTTTATTTTTTCTGCTGTTCAAATCCAGGGCGAATCAGGGTTCAATATTTCACAATTCATACGTACCAGAGTAAATGTATCTACAGGCTGTGAGCTCTTACTAACAGAGAAAATACAGTGCTCTTTCTGCTGCATTTGCTCTATTAATTACAGAAATGTTTTCTCTGGGAAAACCAGGACATATCCTCCATATCCTCAGCACCATTTCCCACAGACAGTTTGTGAATCCCAAACCTATAATCCATGGTGTTCAAGTCTCCTACATAAAAAGGCTCAGATTTCCCATGTTTTTTCTGTAAGATAAACATTTAAAGGTACCTCATTTTTCAGTTATTGAACTGTTAAAGTCTGTCTCTTTCTACCACGCATTGTATTATCTCTGGCCCTTGAAGAACATGCTGGTATTTACAAGCACATTGTATGGTTTTGCTTATGAAGGTCGATCATTCTGAGTTATTAAATGACTTCACTGACTATGTAGGGGATCTTATTGATTGTACCTTGGGATAATATTTGCATCTTTTGCTTTTTATCTATTTATTCACCGGATTACAGATGCTTTAAAGCCAATTAGAATTAATACCAAAAATGTGAGCTATCTCACTGCTTACTTTCTGTATATAGGTTTTCTTACACTTTTACCAATAATGATTTATGCGAAGTCACCAAGACAGCTATTGCTTCCATTGTGGAGTTTATTATCTCCAAGATGAGCAGACAAGTCATTAAGCTCCCACAGAAGGATTAGCATAGAGAAAGATAACTGCATTGTGATTTTCTGGTAACATGGTTCAATACAATGATGGTTTAAGGAAGGAAAAGCCAATTCTAGCATTGTCATTATAGAACACTCTATGTTGTCAATAGGTAGTTATAAATACTATCTCCTGTAAGAGCTACTATTCCATAAAGAGGTCTTTCTGTCATGCACCCATGTGATCAGTACTACATGAAAATAACTTGTGGAGAAAGGATTTATATTACATATTCCTTGGGCTGCTGGTGGATGAGAGGCTGGACATGAGCCAGTAATGTGCACTTCACAGCCCAGAAAGCCAAGTGTGTTCAGGCTGCACCAAAAGCAGAGTGAGCAGCAGGGCAAGGTAAGGGATTATGCCCCTCTGCTCTGCCCAGACCCACCTGCAGTGCTGCACTCAGTTTTGGTGTCCTCCACATAAAAAGGATGTGGACTTCAGTGTGGGTTGTGAGACACCCCAACAGGTTGCCCAGAGAAGCTGCAGATGCTCCATTGTTGAAGGCCAGGTTGGATGGGATACTTAGCTAAGAGGACTAGCAATGGTGTTCCTGCCCATGGCATGGGATTTGGAAGTAGATGATCCTCAAGGTACCTTCCAGCCCAAACCATTCTGCAATTCTCTGAGTATGTAAAAATATTTTTCCAACTGTAACTTTTACTCTAAGTCCTGTAATGATGCAAACCTTCTATTGAATGTTCTCTTCACACCTGTGTACATTTTCTTGTTATAAACTAATTTCAAGTAACCAGCCAAATTAATCTCCGCTTAGGGATCAAATTCTGGGTACTTTGCTCCAGCATTAATTCAAAATACATCCTACATCTTGCACTTACTATGCCCTGTCTGGCATATCTTGTGACAAATTTTTGTATCTACTGCAAACCAGAAACATGATGTTTAAAATTTTACCACTTGATAATGAGGGTACATAGGAGGAAATAAAACATCTTCAATAAGGTTTTGCGCCTCATGTGGTATACAAGAATCAAAAACTGCTTTTGTTCTGCAAGACACAGGGTGGGGAGCTCATTTGATTATAGGTTTTTGCAATCAGGAAAATATTTATTATTCAGTGAAGATAGATTTTTTTAACCCAAGTTTTCACTAAGTCCAGCAGTGTCCACTATAGCCTGGCAGTCAGGACATATCTGAGATATCCCAATGAGGCCTAAATAGCATGTCACTGGGGAACTACAGACTTTTGCAAGAGATAGGATCAGGGTACCACCACTCTCAACTGCATCATTATACCATGCTGTTACATTAAAAAAGTTGGAAATGTTTCCAAGAAAATGAGACAAACACTGCTTTTAATTATAGGTCATATTTAAACCTTCATATTTAAAACTTCATATTCTGTTATAGGCCACGTAGCTCATGTGATGTTGTCCTTACAGACCAACATGTTATATGATACTTTGATGAGTCTGAAACATGGGATCTACACAGATTCAAGGGAAGGCAAAAAATAAATACAATGCACTGATTCCTGAAGTGAAGATAAAATGGGAAGACAGTGTCAGGGACTGGAAAAGGGAGTCTGTTCTGAGACATCTCGGGGATGTGGAATGTGTGGTAGGGCATGGGTCAGGCCTTGCTCTGTTGAGGTCCTCTGCCCCCCATGCCCAGGTTGGAAGGGACCTTAAAGATCATCTAATTCCAAAATAAATGGCTACAGAAATACATCCTTACACATCATGTAGATTCTTGGGTAAGAGCATCTGTTCTAGACCTGTATGAAAAAGTTAGACATGCTGCTGGTTTGTGGAAGAAGTCTTTTATGAGACTTTTTGACCCATGGTAAATTTCTGACTTCCAGAAGAGTGTGCCACAGCTCTGTAGGAAGTAATTTGCCAGTCACCAGCTCACCAATGTCCACTGGTCTAGAAGGATGAAGTTCTAATGAAATATTAAAAATTAACAAAGAAAGTTTTATTTGATAAAAAATTTCCTCTGCAGTAGGTCAAGATGCATGAATTAATAGTTTCTAAACCCCGAAAGGGCTGTTATGATACCTTTGTAGTTAACATGGGGTAGAGCATCAAAATTCTTCCATGTGTTCAGCAACTGTTTTGACTACAGGAGTCTTTAAAAAAGATAATTTATGCTGATTTAAAGGCCTACACACTGGAGAATCTACTCCATCTTTTGGTAACTTCCTGCAGCAGCTGAATGTTTTCACTCCTAAAAAAGTGTGCCAGACTTATTTTTGTCAGAATTCAGCTTGCAACTGTTGGACTGTTTTAGGCCTTTATATCTTAGATTAGTGTCTGCTGTCAAAAGAGCTGCCTCCTGTAAGTACTGCATTAAGTTATTTCTTAAACAACTGAAAAGATGAGTTTGAAACCGCCATTTTGAAGTGTATGAGTGATAAACTGAAAGTTTTATGCAAATTTTTGCTCTCAATATTTTTATTCCGTTCAAATTGAAAAAGTTAAGCATGTCATCAAATACATCTGTACTTGGAATCATCAACATTAATTCAAAAGTAAACTGAACTTTGTTATAACTTTATTTAATGTTCTTTTCTTTCCTTCTGTATCAATTGTTTTGAAACAATATCAAACTTTATATAGCAAGGAATAAGTACTTAATATCTTAATTTCATTTTTGTATGCTCATTTAAAACTTTTCACTTTTTGTATTTTCAATGAAATTATGTTTTTATGAGTCATAACTTTAAGATCATATTATTACAAAGAATAAATTTTATAGGCATATAGGCTGCATTAAAGCTTTCAAGTGCTCAACATTGTGTTTTCCATGAAAAGATACTGATTTTAGAAATGGGGTTCATTATGATGTTGGAAATATTTGGAGGGCTTGAGAAAAGGGTATTTTTGTAAAATCTTGTCAGTGGAAAGTGATTAGTATGTGCTAAAAATTAACAGGGGTTATTTAAGGCATAATTAATTCCTCTGGGCTTTTAAGATATACTGAGCTTTTTAAGTGTTCACCACTAAATATTCTGCAGCAGTGCTTATAGTGTATAATGAATAACACTCAGCAGTGATAGCACAGCATCATCCTTATTCCTTCACAGCAAGTTTTTCTCAATTCATTCATCATGTCTTTCAGCTTCTTACAGTTACTCCATAAAATCAGCCCCACTCTATATTCAACAAAAAGGTTATCAAAAATAGAAATGCCTTGAATGTTAAATTTGTTTAGTAAGTATTACAAGTCTATGAATATGGAATACATGAGTTTATCATATGGAGTAGAGAAATATCCAAAAGGGACCAAGATCTGTCAAGTCAAATGGAAACCCAAAATATCTGTTCCCAAGCTAACAAATTCTTTCAGAAATATAGGTTCTTGTTTGGGTTTTTCACTTCTGGCATTGATATAGCCCATGTTCTCTATAATTAGTGCTTTAGTTTCAGGAAGTTATTAGGTTTTCAATACAGCTCTTTAACATGAATTCTGAAGTTAATTATCAGCAACATCATGATCCTGTTTTAGTATTTTATTATAGATAGCTTGGCTGTCTGGATGTTGTCTAAATAAGAACTGGGGAGCATGGAGAATCATGCATTATGTCCCTTAGATGTTTATACTTGCAAATGGTTTTTAAACCCCTCTCAAATCAAGGGGAATTTTAAGGTAAATGAGGCAAATTTCCTTTTTTAGGTATAGATGATATACAATAAAAATACTGGAGAAAGTTTCTTACTGAAAGCACATACAGTAGTGGTGTTAGGAAGCAATGAAAAATATGAAATTAGTTATACACTAGAAGAGCAGACAGTAAATTAAGATAAAGTGAAAGCATTTAACTGTTCAAAGACTAAGAAACATAAAAATCAAAGTTAATATAGTTTTTCTCGCAGCTGTAGAGTAGCCCAGTAGCCCCTGAAAAAGCTCATTAATTTCAATGCAATTAACTATAATTAATATGACACCCCAGGAGTGTGTGCCCCTGAGGGATAATGTCAGCCCTTGGGTGTGACCTACTGTGTGATGTTATCTCAGCAGGACTCAAATTCCATACACCTCCTGAGCTAATAAAATTAAGGTTCCTTCAAAAGGCCACTTTGGTAACTTTGGTTATTGAATTTCATTTCTGTGGTCCAGAACATTAGTAACACAATGAGTACAAAAATGAAAAAAGAATAAATATAGTAAACTGATCACAAACTGATTCAGCAGCAGAGGGAGAGGACAGAGTAGTCAAACCGTGAACAGCGTGTCATGCAATAGCAGAGCCCTGAAGAAACATTTGGAAACAAAACAAAAACAAGAGGCTTTGAAGCCAGTTAGCAAAATGATGTGATCTATCACACTTAATCAGACTGAAGCTATCACCTAAAACACCTGCTGTTTTTATTATATCTAATTTACAGTAAGAAAATGCAAATTCTTGCTGAGAACTTAAGAGTTGGAGATAGCATGCTGCTGAAAATGTCCTTCAGCGTCTTCTGTAGACAGGGTTAATTTATGTTATACCTTGCAGATCCAAAGGAAATACAGAAATGGCTGGAGATTGCAAGGGCTGAGCTGGATGTTGGTTGAGTACTACAAATAGGGTGAAGAAAAGGGGAGATTGATATTAGGAACTGCTAAGATGACAAAGGGAAATCCTCTGGGTGTATTTGCTGCAGTACAACAGGGAATGTGGAAGTTGGCAAAGGAGGCAAGGTATCATGGAAACTATTGCTGTCTCACTGGCAAGCTGCAAATTGATCTTGGTGTCCCTGGAGCAACAAACCTGTCAAGAAACAGTAAGGGGGGGCCATTCAAGAAGCTCAGAACACTTATAGTTGACTGAATCTGACGTGACCACACTAAGACAGAACCTTGGAAGGAATAAAATTTGGGCCCCAGACTAAACACTGTGGAGCTCATTAACCAGTTGTGCTATGCAGTGATGAAGGTGTGAAACAATGTTTTGTGAACCATCCCCTAACAGGAAAGTGCTTGGTGATGCAAGGATCAGAGATTACATTATTTCTGATGTCAGAATGAAAATGCTTTAAAACCACCTAAACATGGAATCTTTCCCCCAAGTAATAACACTTGCTCAAAACAACATGGTTTTAATGACAAATTGTTTTCTCAAAATACCCATTTCAAAATGTTCCAATTTTAAGAATGTAAAAGGATCCCCTCTTTCTGTACATCATCACTTAGAAAGAGTCCAGATTTCAGCTTTATCTTTCAAGCTTTTGTAGTACTTGTGAACCTTGTTCACTGATGTATTTGATTGTAATGACATTCTACTTCAGAGTTTACATGGTTATGTTTCATGTTCTCATCATTAATGTATCTGTGCCTGATTATGTATGACCCATGCAAAGGATTTGCTTTCTGCCTATAAAACACTCAATTCCAGCAGACTATAAAATAATCCTCTTACAGAGGTGTTTTTAACAGGTTTGAAGAAGGTATACAGCTGGGAAGCACATCATGTTAATGTTGGAGAGGCTCAGTGTATCTGGGTTTATTATGATGTTAATTATATGAATGGGCTTTTCCTTTTTTTTTAAAGGAATCTCTTTTTAGTGTATATTTAATAAGTAAAATAACCATTTCTTGTTCAAAAATTCAAAATTCCTACCTACAAAAAGAATTCAGATCAACTTTTAACTAACAGAGTCTCTCATTTTCCTCTCACTGTTAAGAAATCATCGAATCCCTGTACCTACAGATATCATTCTCTGAATATATTCTTTTTTGGTAACAAATGAGGTGACCAGATGTCCCACTTTTTCCAGCAAAAATGTAGTGTCCCTATTTTCTTTCTTCCTATATGGGTCACTCTATCCCAGGTTTCAAGTCCCTGTCAAACATCAAAGAAATGGCAACTCTGCAAGGAAAATATGAAAGAAATTTTCCTGAAAGCAGCAGGTTTGGATTTCCAATGTTTTAAACAGCTTTACAGCTTTGTATAAATTAAATCTTTTGGGATAAAAAAAAGCAACACAAAAATACAAAAGAAAGTTTAAAAAGGCAATAGATCTCTGCTACAGCCCCAATGCAGTTCCACTCACACAGTCTGCTATGAGTGTTTTAATTTAATATTCATTAATCCATAGACCCATAGCTGGTATATGGAATTACATAATGCTTTTAATGACTCTGTTTGTTACTTACCTAATCCCTGAAGATTGTGATGGTGAAAAAGAAGGAGTTCACTATCGACACATGGAGTTGAATAGGGAGACTGGCCCAGAGCTGCTTTGAAACTCTAGATAAGCAAAGGTGAAGATTTCTGACAGTACCAAAATCAAACAGGGGATCATATTAAAGGGGATAATGAGGAAAGACCAAATTGTCCAAGTCTTGCTCGCATTTCTAATATTTGAAAAATTTGCCTTCCCATTAAAAGTTAAGCTTGTAGCTAAAAAACTGTTGTCTCTTTCACCATACATGCTGGCTGGGGTAGAATTAATTTTGTTCACAGTGGTTGGTATGGGCCTATGTTTTGGATCTATGCTGAACAAAGGGCTGATAGCATAGAGATGCTCTTGTTATTTTTGAGCAGAGCTTACAGAGCTAAGGACTTTACTGCTTTTTATACTGCCCTGTTGGCAAAGGAGGCTAGGAGGAGACACAGCCAGGACACACACCCCAACTAACCAAAGGGATATTCCAGACTGTAAAGCCCCAACATTTAAATATAAGAGTTTCACCGAGGTCCTTTAACTATGCTCTTTTAACCTTTAACTTGTGGTTAAATGAATCAAAAAAATACCAACCAGATATTCTCAAGATGTTAAAATCATTTTACTGACAAAATATAGAAAATCAAGGAACTTTGGCAAAATCCAATTAACAGAAAACACTTCTCACAGTATTAATTTGGCCCATTCAACTTAGCAAACTACAAAGCTGTTTGATGTTGTTACCCAAAATGTTCCAATAAAAGGGAATTAGAAGAAGAAAGAGAGAAGGAGAGAAAAGATAAGAAACATACATATATAGCTACCAGCTCCTGGGCTCCAGCATGGATCAGACACACGCTCCAGCAGAAGGCTCAGCTCATGCTCAGCTTTAAATAGCCACTGGCCTCTGTGGGCCCACCCCCAAGGTGGGACTTCAGGTCACCTGGCCTCTCAGGAGTGGGCTTAGCACTGTCTGAGGTGTGCCAATGATTGACAGCTCTGCCAGGCTGGGATGCAAGCTCCAGGGGTGTTGGGGTGGGAGAGCAGTTCACCACCTTGGCAGGGCAAGGCCCAACCTGCCCCCTTGCCACACTCCACAGGCATCCCAAAACATCTGGATAAATCAACCTTTCCAGTCTGGCACAGACCATGTGGCAGCATGCTCAGCATGCAAAGTGAGAGGAGGAAGGGGGGACTTCTGGAGTGATGGCATTTGTCTTCCCAAGTCACCCTTATGCATGGAGTAGCCCTGCTCTCTCAGGGATGGCTGAATGTCTGCCTGTCGATGGAAGTGGTGAATGAATTCCTTGTTTTGCTGTGTTTGCGTGTGTGGCTTTTGCTTTCCCTACTAAGTTGTCTTTATCTCAACTCATGATTTTTCTAACTTTCACCCTTCCAGTTTTCTTCCTGATCATGCTGGCAGGGGAGTATTATGACCTGCCCCTGAAGGTGGGTTAACTAAGGTTCTTGTCAATAATAGAACCCTTGGGGCAGATTAGAATGAAACAACACTGAATCACCAGTGTTTATGAATACATGTACGGCAGGTTTATTTCAGAACAATTTGATTGCAATGGAAAGGAAATATGCAGTCAGCTTGGTTATTATCTGTAGAAATACAGCAATATAAAAACATAAAAATAACACTTAAGAAAATGTACAAGGAAAAGAAAGAAAGGATAAGAGTAGAAAGATATCATCACCCATGGACTGGTCCAGATGAGACTTGATTGCTGCAGTTTTGGTGTCTGTTGATTGCAATGTTGCCCAGTCTTCATCCATTGGGAGTGGAGAAGCCTACAAAACACAAATTTCAGTGGGTTAATAAATGCTCAGGGTCAGGTGGGAAGGCCCAGGCACCTCCCCTGATCAGGGAGTTTTATGTTGTCTGATGTTACCCTGTGGATCACGCGTAGTCCCCTGGTGGGAGGCTCCAGAAATAAGTCTGGGGGTGCTTCAGGGGTGTTTGATAGTTGGTGACACCTAACACAAGACAGCTGTCTCCCATGTCAGCATAGTGGGCCAGCTATGCCCCATCAGAAAGGATGAATAACTTTAGGCCTATGTGTGAATGCCCCAATACCTTCCCCGAGGAGACTTTTATACCTGAACCAGTTGTGTTAAGGAAACCATAGGCATAATAAAAAGCACTATCCCACCTTGCAAAATCTTCTAATTGGCCTCTTCCCTTATCTGGCTTATAATTTAGCTGCTGCTAACAAAAGTCGCTTTGTTGTGGTCAGCCTCCAGTGGTGGATGTTCCTCCGGTGGTGGATGCTCGCCCCCTCTGCACCTAGGCTGTTCTTAGGCAGATCAGAGGTTTCACCATGTCCAGAACCCTCCTGCTCCCCTTCAGTTTGGGGAGGTGTCTGTGCAAACCTGGCCTCAGCAGAGCACCTGCTGCTTTTGCAAATGGGCAATTGTTTGAGTCATTAATCTTTAACATTTCAGTCTCTCACAGGGAGTGAGCCAGCGGCTGTGTGGGACTTCTGGCTGGGTTAAGCTACATCACCAATAAAAAGCAACTGCAGCTGACGTGTTTACAGGAAAAGTGGTTGATTGGATGCCAGTAAATGTCATTAGAAGGTGAGTTGGAAGTGGCCTATGTGGTAAAAGTTTGTTGGAAATCTACTTCCAAAACATGCCAGCATTGGAAGACTAATATGTGTCCATGAGGTGATTACTCATCCATTATTTCTTTCCTGAGTATAACCTATATCATAATTTTTTGAGTTCATTTGTGGTGAGGACAGATTATAACCTTTCAGAGGGTAAATGGGTGGGGAGAATATACACACTCATTGTGGCAAGGAGTCTTACTTACATGGATAGACACACTTTTATTTCAATCCTGTGAGGATTAAAAGAAGAGCTCAAGACAATGTTTGGAAAACATTTATCTATAGCCTTTTAAACACTGTTCTTTTATGTGTTAAATTTATATATTCCAGCCCTTATCCTCAGACCAGTGTATTGCTCAAGGACCAGTTCTTGGAGCAGAAGCTGAATGTCCTATTTCAATTATTAACACAGTTTTAGGAATTCTAGGACCTCCTTTTGATCTTTCTAGTGCTAAATAAAATTTGAATGTAGAGACATTAATTTGACATTAGCATGTTTTTACACCATTATCATAAGGAACCTTTTTTCTGAGGCAATAGGTGAAAGCAAAAATCAGTATTTGGTTTGTTTATTTGCTTGTTTATTCAACACAGTTCATTCATCTTCTGTAAAATAAAATAACTATTTCATGAAGAGGCAGAATGCTGATAAAAAAGAAATCTTTGAAAGGTAAGATTGATGTATGTTGTATCTGAGAGATAAACACTCAAAGAGGATTCAAACACAAGGCTGTCTGACTGCATCTTGGCTGCCCACCAGCTGTCATGGATGAAGAATATCAGCTTCTAGCACTGAAGAGGAGGTGGCACTTTACATCCTCTCTGCACTTCCTGAGTAACCAGGTATTGCCTTATGGCTGAATGGTTCTGTAATGCTCTCTGGTGGGTGGGCTGTGAAGGAAGGGTAAAATTTACCCCTTTGATTTTTCTCATTGTTTTCTGTCAGGGATATGTACAAAAATAATGAGGGAGATTCTTTGTTCCTTCCTACAGGGATTCCTCCTCTCCAAAGCAATTGCTAGTGGCTGGTGCCTTTGCCTCTCTCTGTCAAGAGTTTTATATTTCTGAAGTTTTCAGAATTACAGATTTTAGCCCAGTCCAAAGAACCATTTTTCCCTAAAAACAAAAGATGTTTCAGAAAGTAATAATTTTGACTGAATTTGTCTCTCACATCAATAACACACTAGAGTGACTCCTCTGGCAGAAATGGCTCACTTTAAGCTTTGTCCAGGACCAAGCAGCCATTTGTGCTTACACTTATTTATAATACTAAATGGATCCCTCTTTAAGCTGTTTCTAGGACAACACAATATTTTCAGGAAGAAAAGAGTGCCAGGTTCTTGTTCTACCTCCTGAAAACTAATCAAAGTCTTTTTCTCTGTTGCCACAGCCCCTGGCACTCACAATATGCTTCCACAGTTGGGCAGTTGTCGAGACGAAACCACTGTCTGGTGAGCGAACCGTTGCTGTCTCACAATTTACCTGCCCTTCTCCATCTGTCTCCCCTCACCAGCTGTGCTTGAGCCCTTCAGGCAGGGACAGAAGAATTGGATGCACATAAAGTATCTCTTCAGTGCAATCCGTGTAAATAATTGTGTTGGGGTTCTCCAGAAGACAGAGAAGGAAAACAGATGCAATATTAAACTGACCCCCATCAAAGGGAAAGAGCAGAAATGATCCTTGTATCCAGAAGAAGTTAGACTGTCAAAACTCTGTGTCCCTCCTTGGCTCCCACAAAACTGTATCAGGAGCCAAAGGGGACTGACAACTACAATTCCCTCTTACAGGTTTTTGTCAAGCTCTGTAGAACTGTATTTCAGAGTCTTTGACACTGACAGACTGACAAACACTAGGACTGTTGTTTATTACATCAACTACCAAATGGGTTTGAATGCACATTTCCTTCCGCTTGTCTTCCTCCTAACCTCAAATATGGAGCTGCTGCCGAGTTTAGTACATCTAAGATGACTACAGATAGTGAGGAAAGGTAGAATTTGTCACAGATGATCACATTAGTTTTGCAAAAATAAGTTTATGGTACTTTCCATAGCAATAAGAAAGCCAGGCTAGCTGGGCAGTCAGCCCTAAGAAACAGTGAACAGCATCTGTTTAAGTCTCTGAAGTAACACAATTAATGCATGGCATTAGGTTATGTTGCATCATTTAACACAACATAAACCTCACTTACCTTTTCCTCCCTTTCCCACTTTCTTCCAGTTTATTCTCACTCCAACTGGCTGCAAAAATGCATAACTGTCTTTGCTGCTTTAAAACTCCTGGGTTTTCCCCTCTAACTTTTTCAGCTAATGTAATTTTTTTTTGCATACTGCCTTTGTGGGAGCCACTGAACCCACATCCAAGTAGTGTTATCTTTCCCTTATGCATCTCATCATAAGACTTCTTTGTGGGGTTTTTTTGACTGAAGTCCTATACAAAACTAAATTGTATTGTTATGTCTGAGACATTGTCAAACAGGATGAGGCACAAATCATATTTAACCAAATTTAATGAAAGATTGCCATCAGGTGTCTAAATGTCTCACTTGCCTGTTTAGTTGAGTTATGGCAAACAATAGTACTCAGAAACTTAACATATGTAACAATTCAACAGTTTTTTTATTATCTGGACCTGTTTTGTGCAAGCTCTATTGAACTCATTTATAATAATGGGATTGAAAACACCCTAATTCAAATATAAAATAGATAGAAATATTTCTTATTTTTCTTGCTTCAGAATGATTGCTTCATTTAGAAATATTAATAAATCTGATAACTGAGTCCCTTCATTATAACATAATGCTCAGTTGCATAGGGAGCTATTCTTTATTCAGTGGGTTACACTGCAGGGTATCATGGGGACAGAAGATGTATTAGCCTGTATTCAGAGTTTATATAAAAAAATGAAACTGCAGAATAATAGAATTGCATCTTTTATATAGTGCTGCTATTTGAAAACAGAAGGACAAGTTTTAAATGGGAAATTTTAATCAGTATCTGCTAGAAAAGTCACATGTGCATTTACACAAGGGCCTCTCTGCCTGGCCACACAGTTGGGGTATGTCAGCTAAGCAGTTCCTAATAACAATCATTCAAAACAGAGGGGCCACTAGAAATTGTTCTTGTCTATACAATTTTATGGCTTCTGTCACATGTTTCTCATAGCCCAAATATTTTTCATTTATTTCAGAGGGAGAACCTGTGCTGCTAAATGGGTTTGTTTATTATAGTATATATGATGAACAGAAGCAGAGATAGAATGATGAACCAAAAAAACACACCAACAACAAATTTACTGGAGTTAATCACATCCATATAGTACATTTTCAGAGCATAGGGAGGGTCTGCACTGAGGAATGCTGCATCCAGAGGTCTACACAGTAGACTCAGAACTACACAGGTACTGCAGATGTGAGCAGCAGGAACAGTAGCTGCATATAAGAAGCAGCCGCTCGCTGCTCTTCCAGAGTTAATTAGCTCTTCTCTTCAAATGAGCTAATTAGCCTGGGCACAGCCCTACACCGACATAACCATACCAGTCCTGGAGCTGACTCATTATCTGGCTTGATATCCTCTTCATTCATTTATGTGAATACTTGCACAGCTCTGAAGAAAAGTGTGCCTTGGTAGTTAGGTACCAGCTTCTGCACTAATTAGTGTCTGAACATTTTATGAAATGTGGAAAAATTTCAAGAGGGAAAAAAATTCAATGTCTCAATGCTTAGTGGTTAGAACACTCACTTATAAGGAGGGAGGAAAGCAGATCAAATTCTTGTTTTCAGAAGCAAGTGTAGGTAACACCCTTCTAGGTTCATTTTTTCATGGTTAACAAAAGTGCTCTCAAAAGGTACAGAATCATAGAACCTAAAATAAATGGAGTTATGGGGGGGGTTGGGGTTTTTTTTTGTTGTTCTTTGAAATGGTTGGTTCTTCCACTAAACCAAAATTCAATTACTAGCACAGCCCTAATAGCAAATACAGATTATTGACTGCACTTGAGGCCAACCACAATGAACTACTGCCTGAGGGTTAAAGCCATTCCTGGGATTAGGTAATATTGCCTGAAGCAAATTGTAAAGAGGGCTTTAATACTTTTGAGCAATAGTTTGCTGCAATTTCCCTCAGACCCAGTCAGTGATTAATTAACCTTTTAGAATCTTCTGGGTTAATGGAAAGTTTGCTCTGGAAAGCTCCACAGATTGAAACATGAACCAAGATCATCTGCAATACCAGAATATACATGATCTTGGAAGAGGAACCACAGTTTTCAATGCTTGTCAGGCTCTTGCTTCAGCCTGAGGGCAGTAATATCCCCTGTTTGTAGTCAAATGAGCTCATGGGACATTATCTCAAATACTAAGAAAGGTTTTTGCATGTATAAAATAACCACTGTTTATCTTATAACAGATAATTATCTAAAACATGTCAGCTAAAATTCTACACATTTTTAATCAACACAGGTATAAGAGGGTCAGGAAATAGCGTTGTGAGAGATAGAGAGAGTGGATGCAAGAAGCCCAAATGAAGGAATGATCATCCGTATTCCTACCCACCTCAAATCCTGTGGATGTTTGGGTGGGATTTGTGCTGTTTCCAAGACAAGGAAAGATGTTTGTGAGTTGTATTTGATAGGTTTATCTGGGTAAATAAGGTTTTGAGGTAAAACCAAATTCCAAGCATGTGTTGCGAAAATAATTGTACTCCTTAATAACAGCATATTTAAAAGATTATCAGCTCAACAAGTGTCAAGAGTAAGTAAAACAATGCAATCCTACCAGATGCCTGCTGTCAGTAGCATCCTTATTGAAGATTTCAGCATTCCTAAGTTCTGAAATGGCTGCAAGTTAAGAGACTGTATTAAATGCAGATCACTTCTGAATCCCTAACTCCAGCACTGCAACAAGATATTTCAATGATGACACAATGAGTTACAGTCTGCCAGCTTGGCACAGATTCAAAGTGGCAGCAGCTGAGGTGTGCTTTAAAAATAGGGATTTTTTAAATTGGATTCAAAATCAATTAAAATCCCATTACAAACATAATTGTAGTGATACAAATCATGAAATAATATCTTTTACAATAAACTATAAAATTGAGGAAGCTTACATAATTAATACTATCTATTGCACAGATAGACCCATACCTTTCAATCATGTACAACCTACATGTCAAGAGAATGCCTTTGGAAAGTACAGAGTGCATTTTCAACAGGAGGTCAACATGTTTTTCACAGGATTCTGAGTAGGTCTGTCTAGGTAGATTTGATTTCCCTCCCCTCCCCAAAGTTCCATATTAATGATTCCTTTTGGAGATTAAATGCCAGCATATCTAGACTGTAAAACAATGAGACATGCAACATGATGGTCAGCAACTCACTAAAGCTACTGGCCATACATCACATTTTTGATCCCTGAATGAGAAAATAATCAGCCAATTTTCTGCTGGTGCAAAGTCAGTGCATGTCTTAGACAATGAAATCCCATCCTTTTTTATTGCGAAAGAATGTGCTTTAATTGCTTTCTGAGGGGAAAATAAGGAAGCAGGTAAAGAAAAAGCAAACATCTCTTACACCAAGTAGCAAGATTAAATTTTTAGTTTATTCCATCTTTAATTCAGGTTTTTCTGAGCTGTCAGACTTGGCCTCTTCCAGTAAAACCACTCCCACTGTTTTAAGTTCTGGCATTCAGTTCTGACACAGCATGCTCTAGTCAAAGTGGGATAACTATCTGTTTATTTTTGTGGTCTTTGTGTAGATCTTGTAGATTTTTATGTGGATGTTTGTATTATGGTGGGGAAATTAATGAATCAACTATTTTCCAAAGAGGTAAAATGAGACCAACACCATTAAAAACAACTCTTCAAATTTATAGTAAACTTAGCTTTTCAGTTTCTTCCTCACTAATCTTGTTTTATACAGCATTTTTAAAAACAATATTGCATTAGTAAAAGCTGCCAGTCACAATAAATTATCAATTTTTCCTTTTTTAATATTTTGTGATGATGCTTTAAATATATATTCCTGTAAAGATTAGGCATATAATTTAATTGTCCTTGTATCAGATGAAAAAAACCATGATTCCCCACAGCAGCCTATTGACTCCTTCAACCTTGCCTCTTGAAACCTTACTGAACACAGAAGCTGATACTGCAGGTTTTATATTTATAATGATTAATTAATTCTGCACTAAGCAATGTTCCTGACTGCAAGAACAAAATCCACTTTAGAAAACATAAATGACAGCTTGCCTAAAATAATTAACACCAGTGCTGATAGAATTGGGATGTTCTCCCTCTGCTTTACACTAGCGTATTTGAGAGAATTTAATTACTAATATTTCTGACTAGCAGAAGAATTGCATTAAAAAAGCACTTGATGTGGCAGGATTGAAAGCTCATTCAAAATATGTTACAGAAATATAATGGGGATGGGATAAACCCTGGTTGAAAATGGAGATATAATTAACCCACAGTTAAACATACTAGACTATTTCTATTTTTTCAAGGAAAGCAGATCACATTAAAAATAACCTGCTTGGAAGTATCATCTCATTTCTCTGCCAGCCAAGCAGCCAGGTAGGGTTTGGCTGTGCAGCACAGCAACCTTGAACCCTGCTACCTCTGTGCAGAATAAGTCAGATAAGGTCTGTCCTGGTGACAGGATGGTTCCACCAGTGAGCAAAGCACGCGTGCCTTCGCAGCCTGGGAAGGACCATCCTTCCTCCATAGCTGCAGCAGGAGCTCAGCTCTCACTTTTCATTTGGGAGGGAGTTTTGCCTTTAGCATGCTGAATAATGTTAACCTACATGCTATTTTACATGGGGTCTTGAAACAGGACAACTCTTCCCTGGAAGGGGACAGTGGGTGCTTTTTGTGGGTGAAATGGCCTTATCCACCTCACCCACAATCCCACATTGTGAAACTGCTTACAGCATTTATTAAGTTGTAAGCTCAAGTGACTGGTTCCTGTGATATAAAAAAATATGGCAGGAACACAGGAGATTGCTGTATTTCCCTTCAAATTTCTGGAAAGATTACATAAAATTATGGTGAAAATGCAGACACTCAGCCAGAGAAACTAACATGTCACACAGTCTCACTCAAAGTTAGGACTACTGTGGGTAAAAGGATGTGATTGTACCATCACAGCTTCCTCCTTGTTAATCTTTACCACACTAAAGCCTCCCTATTTCACATGTTTATGATTTAAAAATAGGAGGATGGGCAATGAAATTCCTGTGAGTCCATCATAATCCTATTGTGCAAACCCATATGGGTGATTGTTAATCAGGACTGACATACATTTCCACATTACCACATTTGTACCAAGGGGTGCTTGTTGTTCCCTGGATGGAGCTCAGGAACTGCAACGTCAGAGGTACAAGGTTATGAACATGTAAATACATAAAGCACACCCAGTTATTTTTTCTTAGATATTTTTCTTCCTCAGTAGATGAATGTCCTGAAAGCTGAGGAAATCAGGTATTGTAGTGTGTCCTTCCTGCCACTGGTAGATTTTTACCACAAATGTCATCTTTTCCTCTTTTATTGATTAGGGCTATCACAGAAAATCTCAGCACTACCAAGGGCCCAATTTTGGAAGGGATAAAGTCCATAAAGAGTGAATGGGCAGCCAGCTGGTCTATTTTCCAACATTTTCCATCTCCTCTAGTGGCTTGTAGGAATATGTTTTGCCTGCACACAGCCTTGCTTAAAGGTGCAATTTTGTATTGCTAGTAAACTCATGCCTCTCACTTGTGAGTAGAAAAAGGGACAACCAGAAGGCTTGATTTACTGAAACAAATACAGGCAGATGTAAATTGTCTTCCTAAGGCAGGACATTCTCTGCACCCTGGGTGGGATTCCTCCTAATGAGCAGTAGGAATTGGAAAGGGCATAAGAAGCAATCTGTAACCTCTCTTTAGCTATTCCTGCTTAATACTAATTATTACTTAATAATGCAAAGCACTTGTATTTCCTTTTAAATGTTAAAAGTGCTGTAAAAGAATTAACTGTTTAATTCTCAGGACACCCTTAAGAGGTGGGCATATGAGTACCATCTCCATTCCATTCTTCTTTCCATAATAAGGGAACAATTAAAATTAAATTGATCAGCTAACTTTATAGAGACCCTAATTCCTACAAATAGGAAATAATAGGCCTAAATGAGTACACTTCTGTGTGTTTAAAAGCAGTATTCATCAGATGGATTACAGCTGATTTTTCAATGTAATTAACTTTGTATCCAAAAATCAACTTTATTGGTTCACTTCTAGTATATTAAGCACAATAGGAGGGATGCCCCATTTTCTCTGGCAATAATCAGGTTCCCTTCAGCCTTGTAATTGATTCAAGCAGGAACCATATTATTGTCTAGTAAAACAGAGCATCCCTCCTATTATCCCTTAAGTAGCAGTCAGTCTGGGAAGAAAACAGTTACAATGATATATGAAGTTAAGACAGATGCCAACTAAATAGATATCTGAGTAAGCTAAAAAGAAAGAATTAAATAGTTTGAAAAATCAATAAAAGGTACTACTTCAGCTAACCACTGTGCATCTCATCAACTAAACTCTCATTATTGTTCATATCCTGACTGCCCCAATAACATCATACCCTGCACAAACATAGCAAGCCCAATGGCCTCACAATCTAATTTATCAGCTTTCACTTCTTTCCCACAATTTTTTGCATTCTCTCTCTCCTGTATTCTCACTCCACTTCCCTCTATTTTGAAGTCTCCACAACATTTTCCTAGTGCTCCCTACTGCCAAAGGAGCAGAGGAGAACAGAACTGATTCCACTGCACCCTCTGTTACAGAAGCTCAGGTGCAGAGTTATGGCAAAACCAGCTTGGTCAGTATAATTTACATATTTTTTGGGTTTAATTAAATTATAAATGCATGGTGATGCTGATAAAAATACTGGGAAATAAGCATAAGGGAACCAGTGCATTTCTGCCAGGCAAACGGATCTCTGAAGGATGATGGGTGTTATGTGTAGCTAACAGAGCTTGGACACAGCAAGAAGAATGAGGAAAATATGTCTCTTCTGGACATGAATCTGGTAAGTGGCTCATTTTCAATACCTACAGTGCAGTCTCTGAAAACTGAATCCATAGCAGTGAGTGACTCCTTCAAGAATTTCCAGGACTACCCTAGGCTATCATTGACAAAGGAAAGCAGGAATCTGACAAACACTGTTTTAGCCAAAACATAAGGGTGCCTGTTTCTTAATAATGGAATGAACTTTTCTGAAATAAGAAGAGGCACTACATGTTTCCAATTTTGGGTTTGTTCCTGATCAGGTTTGGACAACAGACTCAGAAGAGAGGAGAGATAAATGACCTGCTGGAGTTGCTCTGGTCAGCAGAGAAGTCTGTGCTACATATTCTGGTACTGAGCTTGTGCTTGAAATTGTCACATCTTCACACAAGGGAAGTCACAAGCCTAAGTTATGTTTCAACACATGTATTGTCTAATTAGACCCCTGTGCCTTACAGGTTAAAAAAATTCCATCTTTCTGGAGAACCTGTAAGCTCAGGTTGTTATTGGTGAGCAACTCTCTATGGGATGTAACTAAAGCACACCACATCCCAAGTGAGATAGTGCTGTCTGCACATGCAGTTCTCTTATGGTGTGTTCTGGTAAGAAATAAAGCACATGAACCCTCCCCTCCCAAGCCTTCAGCTTGTCACACCAGGTCACACCACTCAATATGAAGAGAGGGCACCCCCCTGAAACGCTCTCTGCTTGCATCACTGGACAGGAGCAGGGGACAGTAACCTTGTTACACCAGCCACTGCCAGACGTGAAACACATGCTCCACTTGCTGTGTGAAGACAAGCAGATTAGGATAAGTCATCTGCAACATCAGTTGTCCCATTTCATTGTTTTGGAAAAGCAAGGAAAACCCAGGGATGGACACTGCACTCAGCTGGGAAACACCACGTTTCCTCCCTGTCTGGGCTGGGGATGTGAATGTCTCTGTCCTAATTTGGATACAGCAGAAGGCTCTCAGTGCCAAAGCCCATGGCTCAGACCTTGTCATACACAAGGTGTACACGTACTTAAAGCAACTTCTAGTGAAGAAGAGGGAGTAAAATACTCCCTTTTCAGCAGATTTGGCAACATTGCAGTTATACTTATTCTGATCTGTCCCTGAGTAGCTTTCATGCCTTTCTTTCTTCTTTGCCCCTTACAATCCCTTCATTGAAAGAAAAATCTATCATCTGTTCATTCTCAAAACAGACTTAAGAGCCATTATTTGTGGGAACCAGATGTTAATGATTCCAGAGCAGTTATTTTACTTTGCTAAATCTTAAGTAAGAGCATGACATGTAAAGTGGGGAGGAGGGAGGCCTGTTATTTTCTTGCAGCTAAATGTGATGCACTTGACTTTCGTAACTGCCGTCACTATTTGGTAGAGTTGCACATTTAGAAGGACATCTGAAATATGTACAAACTTCCCTTTCACTCTCTCCAAGCCATCAGTTTAGCAGCAAATAATCAAAGGGATGAGTTAAAAGACAATTGAATAATGCCAGTCCAGTTCAGTACTGATCTGCAGCTTGCATAATTCAAATATAACTACTAAATTTGCTTAACTCAATCCCTACTGTCTTCTCCTTTAGACATGGTATGATAGCTGCAGTCATGCAGGCTTCTAATTTCCCTCACTTATCCATGAGAGCAGGAATATCAAGTCCATTCCATTTGTCAAAAAGATTTATTTAAAATAATTTGGCCGCAAAAGTTCAGATCAAGCAGATGCAGACAGCAGGGGGATTGCAAACCTAAAGCCAAAAGAGTATTCTCGAAGAAACATAAGGCATTATTGTGGTTAATACAGTTAAAATTTCCTTTTTGCTTATAATATTAAACATAATTAATGCTCCCCAGGAGGGTTATTGACCAGGGCAGAACATCAAGAACATTATCTCAATCTTGTACCACAATTTAAGAATAAAGAATGATATTTCATTTTACCTTTCATCTTTTCTGTGAAACAGAAGGCCAAATTCTTTCCCATTTAATTTCAGAAGAAGGAAGTCCTTTCCACCCTTTATCTGAGATCCTTCTTAAAACCTTGATTATTATTCTAAGCAACTCCATTTTAGCTAGTTCTAAGGCATTATCCTACTGATTCTACCAAATCCTTTCAGGGATTCTGCTCTTGAAAGGTTTGAGGTGGTGTTGTTACTCCTAATAAAGCTGGATGTAAATATAAAGAAAAAAAATACAAATAACTCCTCAATGTTTTGATTTTTTAATTAAATTTTATACATTTCTTTCTTTGGTCCTGCACTGCTCAAATTTTTCTAGATTAGAATGTTAATTCAAGCATGGAAAAATTACTAATCCCATATAGAAGTGAATAGGTACTTGGATAACAGAGTGACAGTCAAACCCTTTTCATTAGAGTGTATCATTTTCCTAGACAGGTCTGTGAAGAGTCTAACTGTGTAAAGTGTTACAAGGAGCACAATGACTGTGTTGTTTCTTCATTTCATCTGTACTAAAGGTTCAGCCAAGAAATCAGTCCAGAAAAGCAGTCAATATCAACAAGACATCTTCTTTCCAAAAAACTGATCATTTTCTTTATCAATGAGATTTAGGCTGGTATTTATTGAATATCATTATCTGCATCTCCCAAAGCATTTTGGTGTAGAAGTGCAGAAAGCTTTCCTGTACTTAGTTTCCCACATTTTCTGAATCCCACCTTAATTTTCAGTGTCTAAATTATTTGGGAGCTGTTTCTTTAGTGTTCAAAAGTGAATGTTGCTTGTCACCATGTTTATAGCTTACCACAGCAGCATTAAAAGACAAGCTAATCATTTCAGGTATTCAGATAGTGTTTATGTCTGAAGGATGTGGGCACGCCTGATCAGGTGGGATCATCTACTGAATATGACTGAAGGTTTGCACGTGATTTCTTTTTTTAATTTTCCTGCCAGAATTAGGGTTTTCTTCTGAAAGCAAGTTAGTGGGATTCTTTTTAAATTTTGTTTTAAGGTAAATTTTTGAGCTTCAGTGAATACCAAAAAGGATGCTATTTTGTCACTAACAATAAATCAAAACACCTTTTCCCCAGATAGTTCATCTTTGCTATTTTTAATTGTGACTTCATCAATGACTGTCCTCTTACCCACAGTGGAAGCAATTAATCTGCTTTATTAACAAAGTCATTGGACTAGCAACTGAGAGATGTGGGCATCCACGTAGTTCAAACAAAGCTACAAGGTTCTGTCCTGGAAGCAAAGGAAGTGACCTGGAATCTAAACTTAGCCTGCTGCAAGTAAAATCTTAAGGAATAAAGATTGTGAGCTGGAAGAAAAGAGACTGAGCTTATTTAGTACAAAGTGATGTGGAGCTTCAAGGGTCAAGGAAACTGCTTGTGGTTTCTCTCCATTCTTGAAGAACAGATGAGATGTCCATGGGGCTAAATAAAACAGATTATATAAAGAATATATTTGAGTTTTAGCACTAATTTCTTAGCTCAGCAAAACTAAACCAGAACACCACAAATCCATAAGACCTTGGAAATAGGTAAAAGGGAGCAAAATTATTGTAACCTATCATACTGTCTGCTCTCTTTTCCTTGACGCAGCCAGAACCTAGCAAGCTTCAGACTCCGTTTTGCTAAAAGCCTAGAGATTTAGAGTCACAAAAATATATGTAATGCAGACCAAAACACAGGAAAGCAAGGCCATTGTAGTTTACTTGCCTTTGGTACACAGTAACCTTAATATAAAGCACTGAAGTTTTATGAGATTTGACAGAATAAATAGATTTGTATCAGAGCATACCTCTCCTCTCCTTTCCTCTGAACCTCAATTAATGGCACAGGCAGTTAAATGTAAAGGAGCTCATTAATCTGTCTGTATCTGGAGTGTCTTACACAGATACCATGCTAATCAATGCCTGCAAGGTAGTTAGCATTGTGCTTATGTAAGCAGCACTGCACAGGCACAAAGTCTACTGTTCTTTACTTGCACAGTGTTTGAACTAATATTTATTTAATTTTGTTTAATAGTGTCAGTAGGCAGTCAGAAACTGTTAGCCTTTTTTGTAGGAGGTGAATAAATTGAAATCATAAAACAACACAATTAACTGAAGATCATTTTACTCCGAAAATTTCTCACTCTGAATAGAGTTTAAATGCTGAAGAACAGTAATGCAGGAAAAAAATATTGCACTTCACCCTCATTTCTTGTGCTGTGAGAAACTTATGTGAAGGAGCCAAACTCTTACTGTTGCCTTTAATATGGTTAAATGTTTTCTACCCTTCCAGTTTATAAGGCAGGAAATTGTAAGTGTATTTTTCATAGCATAAAATAAATGCTGTACATCTTTAATTAGCAATGTCTATCAGTGTTGGGGGTAATGCAGACACAAATAAAAGCTACAGATGCTGCTATGCATTCAGCATAAAGCAGAGCATAGATGTAAAGATTAATAAATGAAAGGAAATCAAAAAGTTTCTGCTGAGTGCCACAAACAGCTGCACTGAGAACAGCTACTCTTTCACTGAGGCATTAAGCTCAAAGCATTACAAATATGACAAAAAATGATATTTTTATACAAAACTAAGTATTGTTCAGTGATAAAAATAGCTTTCTTCATTCTTGCTTAAACAGAAGGGAAGCACCTAACAGTAGTAAAGGTCCTTATCAGCAGAGAACAATAAAAAACTGATGGAGGGAAGTGATCTTTCTCATCTCAGAGGACTACTACAGTTGTTATATTATGCTTGTTGCAGATTATCTATATGCAAGACTCTACAGTATCTTTCAGATTAATTTAGCAGTTGAGGAATTCATTATACCTTTTGGGGAAGTGACTCAATTTGGAGATTCCTAGTGAGTGGAAATGAAGGCAGTAGCTTTCATCTCAGTACAGCCTGCATGCTGTAAACATTTGAATGATGCGATGCAGCTGTGAGTTTTTTACAAATATTCGACAGCAGCAGTTATATAAATCTCCAATATGATTTTGATACAAAAAATCAATAACATAAAAGGGTTGAATTTCATATTTGGGGAAGTGAAGAACTGAGACTCTCTCTCTCTGCTGCAGGCTGCCTACAGGGCTCCTATTGCCACAGACCCAGGCACAGGGACCCCACTCTGGGCCTCAGATGGGCTTCTGTCCCATTGCCTTTGAAGTCCAGTGGCACAAGCTGAACTTATTGTATCACATCAGGGTGAGGCAGCAGCTCCTGAGAGACTGGAAAGCAAGGCCTTCCTGCTCCAAACAGGATTGGGTCCCTCTGTGTCAAAGCCATGGGCAAATTTCTGAACACATTTGTATGAGTTCATCCTACACAGGGCTGCCATTGCTTCTGCTATCCAACCCAGAGTAAGTGCTTTTAAAGCAGCCTGTGCTGCTTTGAGTTGCTTGCCAAACTTCACAGTTCAACTGAGGCATAGACATCCAGCTGTTTATACCTCTCTCTAAGAAATCTTTTATATTAACTTCCCCATATTTGCCCTTAGCCCAAGACCTGATGTCCCTAAAAGTTTAAATAAAGTCCATTAATCAGATGGGAAATCAGAAACATTGAGAATAATGGATTTATTGTGCTGCATGCAGAGTTTTGGATACAGCTTTGCCACATATATTCCAAAAGGAAAGGTTTGTGACATTTATAAATGTAATCTCTCCCAACAGACAGATCTAGACTAAATGTGCTATGATGATTATTAAGATAAATAATCAGAATGATTATAAAATGGAGAGTGGGTTTGTGTATGTGGAAGATGAATTTTATGTCAAATTAATGTAGAAGTAACTGTCTACGGAGACAAAGCAAATACTTTAATTGCATAGGGCATGGTGTTTTGTCTGTTGTTTAACTCTACAGTCATATATCAGACTGATTAGTGAATTTTAAACACAGAACCAGATACTGCTATAGCTTCTGAGAAATAATCTCCTAACTAAAGGAAGAGAGGCATTCAGACAACCAAAGTCAGTCTATCAGTCATAAACTGGCAGCCAAACTGTGGCACTTCCCCAGCACTAATAAAAATGCTTCTGTTTCAACTGCATGGAGTTCTCTTTGCTCTGGACCCATACATACTTCTCAGGAGAAGATAAATTCATGTGTAATGTATCACTGGTTTCAGTTTCATCATGATGAACCCACAGGGTGAATTACATAGTCCATCCTGTGTTTTACAGAAAGCTAAATTACAATGTGCCCTCTATGTGGTCCAGGGGATATTGATTAAACTGCTTCAGAGTTTGAAGAAGAAAAAAATAATGTACTGATTTTCCTCATCTATGTCTTTTCTTCTCATCTTCCCATTTTGTGGCAATAATTAATTTGCAGTCGTCAACAAGACTTATTTTCTTGCTTGAAATGTCACACTTGTGATTTTATAAGAAACTTCTGGAGATCTGGGAGTGTATTCTTCACTTAACAGAATGTCTTTGGGAACTCTTGTTCCTCATTCTTTTCTTAGCTTGAATAGCAGACATTGTCTTAATGCCTGTTTGCTTGCAACTTGTAAGCACACAGATATGTGAAAAAAGAAAGCCCACAGAGACACTGCAATATTGCAGGGTAAGCTGAAGTGAGAAATACTTAATGCCATTCCAGAGATTCACCGGCAAAAAGCTGCAAATGAAAATTATTGCAATGAGTATAAAATTATTATAAAACTGTCACATTTCTAATATTTCATATCACTTCTGACCATAAGCTCCACAGCTATAAAAGCAATATCTTTTGCTCTTCCATGTGCACAGATGATGGTTTGCATTCTTCAGGGCTTATCACATTAAAATGCCTTTAATTATGTCCCAGACAGCTGTTCAGAATGTACTCTTAAACCTCTTCAAGGTCAAAACCTTTCTTTTTTCTGATCCTCTGATCATCATTCTATGATTTCTGTTTGATTCACATATCTCTACTGTTCTTGGGAATCACTGTACAGCCCATAGCCCACACTGCCATGACTTCATCAACTGCCCCTACAGGTTCAGGTGCTGATGTACTGAGGATCCTTTGCTAATCCTTAAAGGTCAGATAGATTGAAAACTTATGTATGCTCTTATTTCATATTTGAAAAAGGTAGTAATATTGTTAAGGTACCCTTTCTCTTCCCCCCTGTCTTCTCCTGTACCTGGGGACATGAATGTACTCTTAAACATATAGTAAACAGAGGGAGCATCTTACAAACTTGTGTTTCAATGACATATTGCAATGAAAATGTGGAAGAAAGCATGAGTCCCAGTCACACCCATAACTAGGCACCTTGTGAACCCCAGCCTGGGCATGGTTTGTGTTGAATTCCAAGAATTGCTAGCTATGTGGCACACACTAATAGACTCTACTCCCAAACCATTAATTTAAGCTCAGACACAAAATCTCAAGAATCTTCTTCATGGATCACTGCACTTGTTAACAAGTATCAAATAGGATAAATTGTGTGTTATAGCATTGTCTACTAGCTTTGCTCAATTTAAGTCTTTCAATGTTTCTATTATTATAACACCCCTTTCTAAGGGAATGATAGCATTCACCAATTTTAAAAAAGTGATATAAATATAAATTTTCCCTTTAAGTACATTTGTTCCTTATGAAATATTCTGACCACTGTATATGCTGGAACTTCAAGGAAAGAAACTTCTACAATCTGAAGCAATTCCAAACTTCCCCAATCTTTAGAGCCTCTCTTGCAGTGTCCTCAGATAGACACAGAAGGCCCTTTGTGAATAAATTACTGCAAATATGCTTCAGTTCATTAACTGAATCCATAATAAAATGAACTTCTTAAAAAGTGTAAGCTACTATACACAGTAAGATAAACAAATACATTGACTCTGTTAAATATAAAATTAAGGGCTATCATTAAAACCAAACTGAATGTAAGTCTATATATCATTCATATAGCTATGAGTCAGAAAAGGAACCGTGCCTTTGAAATGAATAAAAATTAGCATAACAATGAAATAAAATGCGGTCATTGGAAAAAAATGACCTTAACTTTCATTTAATACAATAGCTAAGTATAACAACTTTCCCAGTCCCAACAAACTTTCCAGTATGTATATCACATTCAAACAAATAAGTCATGTCTTATCAAATCCATCTTATACAGGCTTTATACCATTATTCAAAAAGAAAAATAATATTTTATTCTTCTGGTAACTTAAAGGACAGTTTTCCTTACCATAAATTTGAACAGGGCTGTAATTTTTAGTTAGATACTGGGAGGAAATAAAAACATGTATTCTTGTTTTCTTTAGAAAATGGAATTTTATCATTTCCTTTCTTGGTAACAGTTACATACTTACTTTTCTTTCCATTCTACTAAAAATTGAATTAAATTTCAGTTTAAGTGTTATCTTCAGAAGATAGATCTAAACCAAAAAGAAAAGTACAAACAGTATGCATGCTGCAATGTCAATAAGAAAACATAATGGGTCATAACAGATAGGATAACAAATCATTGTTTAATTTGTTTATCAATGGCTTGGATGAAGGGCCAGATGCCTCCTCAGCAAGTTCATGGATGACATAAAGCAGATAGAAGCTTTGGACTGATCCCCCTGAGTGCTGTGCAGCCCTTCAGGAGGACCTGGGCAGGTTGGAGAGATGGGCAGAAAAGGACCATTTGAAATTCAACAAAGGCAAATGCAGGGTCCTGCACCTGGGGAAGAATAACCCCAGGGACCAGCACACGCTTGGGGCCAAACTGCTGGAAAGCAGCTCTGCAAAGAAGGACCTGGTGGACACCAAGTGTCCTTGAGCCAGCAGTGCCCTTGTGGCCAGGAGGGCCAGCGGTACCCTGGGGTGCATTAGGGAGAGCATTGCCAACAGGCTGAGGGAGGTGATCCTGCCCCTCTACTCAGCCCTGGTGAAGCTCATCTGGAGTTCTGTGTCCAGTTCTGGGCTCCTCAGTACAAGAGAGACATGGAGCTCCTGGAACAGGTGCAGAGGAGGCTGACAAAGATGCTGAAGGGACTGGAACATCTCTGTTACGAGGACAGGCTGAGGGAGCTGGGCCTGTTCAGCCTTGAGAAGACACAGCTGGGAGGGGAGCTCATCAATGTCTGTCAGTACCCCAAGGGAGGGTGGCAGGAGGATGGAGCCAGGCTCTGCTCAGTGGAGCCAAGCAACAGGACCAGAGACAGTGGGCAGAAACTGATGCACAGGAAGTTCCACCTGAGCACGGTGAAGACTTCTGTGTGTGTGACTGCACATGGGACAGAGAGGTTGTGGAGTCTCCCTCACTGGTAATATTCAAGAACCACCCAGACACAATCCTGTGCCACGTGCTCTAGGATGACCCTGCTTGAGCAATTCTGTGATTACTGAATTGGTGCATATATGGACACACACACACCACCTGGATGTTCTTGTGAACTATTCCTGAGCTGATTATGACTTACTTTTGTATTTTTGTATATATTTTTTTTGAAACCTTCATGGTCAGGAGTGACTGGCCCCCATCTATTAAACAATCCTAGAGATAAATCTAAAAAATGAGTAAGATCTTTTAAAACTCTGGTTATATAGGGTTTGTTAATTTGCATTTTTGCGGTGTCAAGTTGAAAGGGATGGATTTTTACATAGGAATCATGCAGCTGATTACTCAAAAGTCAGTAGTCTATTTTTACAATAATTCCCCCTTCTCTTCTTAACCTGCAGTAATATTAAATAATTAGATTTTAAATTTCCTTTGTGATATATTTTTCTAGATGATACCATGCCCTTTAAAACCAAGCATTATTTATAGCACAAAAAGCGCAAAGATTCCTGACCCAGAACTATATCATTAGAGGAGAATGAAAGAAGCTAGTCCATCAAAGTGTTGGATATTAAACAGCTTTGTTTGTCTAGAAAATGCATAATCAGCCCTTCAAACTTTTGTGGTGTTACCTGTAATTAATACTAATTAAGGCTGAAGCTCTCAAATATGAAATGGTTGAGAAAATCTGCAGGGTTTGGTTTCCTATTTGTCAACTTTTATTTGAAAACAGCAGGTTAAATTCTGATCTGAGGAATGTTTAGCCTCAAACTATCACGCAGATTGTTTTGTATATATGTAATTGCCAGACTCCTTTGGTCAAAACTCCTTAACACTTTTTATTGCTAATTTTGGCAATAAACCTGTTAATTAGTTAATTGCAAAACATTAGTGAATCAAGTAAAAAGGATCCATCTGTTTATAAAATAACATTTCTTCTGGGCATAACATTTACGAACCACAGTGGTAGACACCATACATCTATTTTTTGATAAAGTCTTTCACTTCTTTTAGAGCTAAAATGTGACTTCAAAGGAGATTTGTAATATATCACGCACAGTTAATACCATCACAATATCATCAGGGGGACTTGAGAGAGCAGAGAGGAGCTATAGTCCCTCTCTTTTTTGCGCCACTGACGTGAACCGGGCGTAGACTGACAGCAGCCACAGAGGTGGCTCTATGAAAGGCTCAGTTCTCAGAGCAGACTCACAGTATCTCCAGCTGGAGAAGAGTTTTAAGACTACAGCACATCTAGCATTGTCATAAGGATTATTTTCATGGGCAGACTTAGAAGCCAAATGAAGTACCAGGTTTGAGGGAATTTTACTATTGACTTGAATGGGAGCAGGATCACAGATTTTTTCAGGTGAATGTGTAAGTAGTCTAGGAATCTTACACTACTGCTACTTATCTCTTCCATGGCCAATTAAGTAGGCTTCTTTTCTCAGAACTGTCAATGTGGCAGCTTTCATGAGCACTAAATTAATCCTTTAAAGGAAAAATATGTTAAAAAAATGTAATATATGTTCTGATTTAAAGATACTATAAAAAAGGACCTATTTTCAATACAGAAAACAAATCTCTTGTATATTCATGTGGATTACAGAGTAGTTTTGTTACCAAAATATTACATTTCTTTTATCAGAGCAAAGATGATACAATATTCTCAACTGAGATTAAAATATATAAAAATGGAATATTGATAGCAACATATAATATAAAGGAGGATTGGATGATGTACTATGGGAGCTGATAAGAATTATATGGCTTCTAGCAGAGAAGTAAAATTACATAAAAAGATACAGACTGATGGCAATAGGAAATGCATCTATAAGGGGATCACAGGAGTAAACAGAGAATAGTTTGTATAACAGCAGACATGCATTTAAGGGATAATGCTAATTGAATTATGCATTGTAGCCAGGTAGAGTAGACTGATGCTTCTAAATGTTAAAAAGAGGCTGAGGCATCTCAGCTTGGAGTGGTAGCCTCCACTGCCCTAGGTCTTTCCCCAAGAGTTTTGCAATCAATATAAAATGCATTGCTAACAGCTGTTTTATTGGTGGCCATTGGGGCCTGCTAATACCACTTGGGATGCAAAGAAGGTACAAATGGGTCCTCAAGAAGATGGGTAAATAGACCAAGTATAAGAGTGGAAAATCATATGAGACCCACTCCAGAAGCTGTGGAGAAAACTACTACACATTTCTCATGGGGAGAGAAAATGCTGCCTTAGCATGTGACTCATCTAAAATCAGACACCTAACAAAAACTATTCAGTTAGACACCCTGTAAGGTTAAAGGAGAGATCAGAGGACACTTTTAAAGTATAGTTTAGACTGTCCATCTTTCATTTCTGTCATGGGGGGCATACGATCTTCAGGCTGCTGTTCATGTTGAGGTAGAAACCAAGCAGCACATCAGTGGAGGAACCCAGGATCAGGTTTAAGAAATGACTGACATGATTTGAAATTAAGAGGCAGGTGCAGTTCACCAGCACCTCACCTATGCTGAGTCTGCCCAGGAGAGCAGCTAGAGTGGGTTAGCTGATACAGCCTGGGAGGCACCTCTGTCTGCCTTGCCTCCAGTATGAAGCTGGCCATACCACTGGCTGAAGAGCTTAATAATAATTTAAGTACATACAATGAGGAGGCCTGCCTGCTTTCCAGATACCTAACCTCTGCAGCAGCATTTGGAGCCTGAAGCAAGAAGTCTGGGTTACCCTGCACAGCACCCACCAAAAGAGGGGGTTCTGCAAGAGGGGATGTCCTTTGGGCACAGACACCACTGATAGCCCCAGGCAGGAATCAGGGAGCTCAAAGCATGCCTCCACCTGTGGTTCCTCAGATCCTTTGGTAGGAATTAGGACCCTGCAGGTGTACAAGGGACATACTTTCTGGCATGGTTTGGGAATGGTATTTTCCAATTTAGTACTCCTGCTAAAACCATGCTGCTTTCCCTCCAAATGAAAGCACAAAAGGCAAAGATCACAGGTTGAGATAAGAATGATTTACTGGAAACATCAGTGGGATAGGAAAATGAACAGTGAGAGCAACCATGTCAAAAACAAGAGGTATAAGACAAAGAAACAATTACAAGGAAAGCCTGTGATGATACCAATTCAGCTCTTTCCCACCACATTCTCTCCCAACCAGAAAGAATGCCCTTCTCTTCAGGAGATAGTTCCTTCTGCCCACCCAGCCCCCTGTAATGATGTGAGTGGGTATAGAATAACAACTGGGTCCTGGCCACACCCCCTCAGCAACTCCCTCTCCTAGCTCATACAAAAATTTAACCCTATCTTGGTTTAAAGCACTTCTCACTTCCCTGGTGAGACACAAGATTGGTGGCACATTACTGCATGAAGGAGTAGAGGTGATAGAAATATCCGGCAGCACACCGAGCTGGGCACAGCTCTGGAGCAGGAACTGCAGCAAGGAGACCCTGAGATGACTACCAAAATGCAGCAAGACCAGGCTGGCATTAAACAAATCCACAGAATATGGGATGAACACCGTCCTGGCAGAAATTTCTTTACAAGCACTCAATCATTGAGACTGCTCATCAGGTACGACCAGTCTTTGAACAAGGACATGAGACCCACTGCCAGGAGGTACCTGATGGGGAGCAGAATGAACTATTTGTGAGAAAGGGTAAGGAACAACTCACAGCACTAATCTTAAGTTGCAAAATGATGTTTTCACAATGTCAGAATTTTAAGTGGGGAAATATTAACTTGATCTTAAACCATTGATGTGCTTTTGAAACAGTCTGCAGGAGGCTGCAGTGACCCAGTGAGGCTGCAACTGCTACAGGTGGCTTGGGGAGTGGGGGCACAGACAGATCTACAGAAAGTATGGGTGGCAGGATGGAGCTGAGAGGCTCATTTTTAAATTCTAGCTCTGGGAATGCATGGTCAGAATGTGTTTCACTGATTTTTGAAGTTAACTTTGGCTTCTCGTGTCTTCTTGAGCAATATTTCCCAGCCCAGGCTTTGTAAGAAGGGGGCACAGTATGCTGCTTCATTGCAGCTGCCTGGAGTGGAAACTATTGTGTAAAAACAAAAGAAACACCTCATCCAAAACACACACAAAAAGTCACACTACATGATACTTATTTCAGAGTGGAAAACCAAACCATTCTGTATTCATCAGTCAAGGAATTTGAGAGTCACCTTAGGCACCTTAATTTGGAAGAACAGCAAGTAATACTTCTCCAAATATCATTGTTGTTAGTCAGCTTGAAATGTACATGTTTTACTAGCTACTTTTTCTGCAACTCGTGTTACACTATTTTATTATTATATAGCTTCTTATAAAAATTGGTGATTGAGAATCCTAATTTTTAATATAAGCATCATTTAGTGTATTAATTTTAAAATATATTGGCTATTCTTTTTTAAACAAGTTAGTGATATTTTAGGACAGGTTGGGAAGCTACTATCCTTGACAAGACTAATTTAATAACTATCATAAAATTGGTGACAGTGTAAAAAGAATGGAATTACAGGAGGAAGTCCACCAGTGAGAGCTATAGACTATTGAGAACTGTACTAATATAATAGACTGAAGAAATCAGGTCTATAAATTTCTGTCAATGTAGATTACCCATACAAGGTCTCATGCATCAGCCAAACTTAAACAGGGTCCTTGTACAGATCCTGTGAACAGGAGTGAATTTCACCCTCAACAGTTGAAAAACTACCTTTCATTCTGATTGCATCAGAAAATTAATTTGCTCCATTCTCTAGAAAAATGGAAACTGGCTCTGTCATCTATACAGTTGTTTGAATAACACAGTTTATACTACATTCACAAATAATCTGCTTTCAGGCTAAATAGAGGATATTTACCATTTCCTTTGTAAAATCTGGTTAATAAAAGTATTGACATGCACAGTGCATTAACTGATGTAAGTGGGAGCTATCTAATGAAATAAGACTGTGACAATAACTTTTTTTAGACACATGAAATCATGCTAGTACAGAAGAAAATGAAGAAAAATGTCATGAAAATTACTGAAACCAAGAAACCAGAGCTTTAGTAAAAGGAACAGTAAAGGGAGAATGAATGAGCATAGAAAATGCAGCATTCTGGGTTTTTTGGGTAGCAATTGTAACAAAATGGCTAATACAAAGACATTTAGGCTACAGAGAAATGGTGCCAGATCACCAAAGAGAAAAAAACAAGAAAAGCAAAGGAGAGAGACAGTAAAGCATTGACTTGGAAAAATACTGTTGAACAGCATTGAGTACTATATCCTTAGAAAGCCTTCCAGTGTTGGGGCTTGGAGTCCCATTCCTTGGCTAAAATAACTTCTCACATGGGGCCCATATTCTTCAGCCTTCTGCAGGAGTGTTGATTCACTCAATATGCATCTCTCATCTTTCTAATTATCCATCTCTTTGTATTAATGATGAAATAATACAATCTTCTATTTTCTCTAATTAAGTTTATTATGGAGACATTTTTATGGGCCTATTTTTGAAAAATGAAATTTCATTAAAAGTCAGTGTATCAGATCTTATTAATTCTATTACATTACAACATGAAACATTTCACCAGGAAGAAAAAAAAAGACTGAATCAAAACCAACCCCAGACTTTGATAATACAGATAAAAAAAATCCAATGCATTCACTCTTCAATCTCATTTTAAATACTGCAAAACTTTCCTCATACGAAGTTTTAAAATCAATAGAGAATGACTTATCACATTCTCTTACAGAAATATATGTTGTCTACTTTACTGGGGATTTTTCCCCCTGAAAACACTATGAAATGCCAATGCATCTCACTAGGCCATTTTTTCTTCTTCTTGTAATTAGGAAAAACTAGATAAATAAATTGATATCAATTACCTTTGGGAAAACCAGGTTGGACTAAGAGACCTTCTAATAATTGGAATGGCAGTGCACTTTGCATGCTGTCAGTACTCGGTGACAATTGCTACGAGACAATTGATACACGGTGACGTTTTCTTTGTCATTGCTGGACAGTAGGGACTTTAGTGCCAATGATTTTCTGCCATCATCTGAAAGTGATAGGGGCCTATGAATGACTGCAGCAAGATAAAGGATCCCTTGATATCCTGTAGAGGAATTGCAATGTTTTGCTGCTTTCCTGACATGTTCCATGGCTGTGACTCCAGGGCACACACGGCTGAATGGTTTTGCTGAGGTTTGGAGTCTTCCTGCTCCCCTGAAGCTGCTGCTCAGCATCCCTGGTGCACTGCTAGCACTAAGGACAGACCACAGGGGGTGGCAGCAGCAGAAACACAGGGCTGCTGACACACAGTGAGGGACTTCTATTTCACTGCTCCAGAAAAGAGAGTCCTAACCCATTTGGACCATTGTAGCAGAATATATTGACTGTGTCAGGAGACTGAAAATTTCACTTTTGAAGCACTCAGTAGAAGCTCTTGTAGCACTAACTGACTACTTGCTTATTTTGGTTTTCTGTAATCCACAAATATATGCCATAAAATTTAATCCTTGTACAGCAGTTTGTCACCCTAGAAAGAGTCACAGACACTGAAATAATATATATATGAATAACACCTTTCAGCCTTATTTCTTGTGTTGGAGTGACTGAGATACTGTTCTAAAGGTTTAGGGAGAATAAAGGGCTGTTGCTGGTGAACTTGATCCTGCCTATCCATTAAGTTGGTATTGTTAATCACTGCAGCTAGGTTTCATAGACAACATTTTTTCTCCCATGGCAATGTAGTTTGTCCAAAGTCCACCCCCAGTGCTCCTCTCTCTCGTATGCGACTCAGTGTTGAGGGCCGACAGATTGTCTGGCCTTAACAGAAATTTGTTAAGGAGCATTTCACCCACCATTGCTCCTGAATTTGAAGAGGTGAGAACAGGGGACATTGCTCTTTTCTCAGTATAGTAGCAAAATGAGCATACTGGAGACAGTCCAGGGAAGATAATGCAAGTACTGGAGCATCTCTCCTATGAGGAGTGGCTGACAGAGCTGGACTATTCTCCCTGGGGAAGGCTTGAGGTGTGGGATCTTATCCATGTGTGTAAATACCTAAAGAAAGAGTACAAAGGCAACGGAGCCAAGATGTTTTCAGTGGTTCAAGGAAAGAGACAATGGACAAAACCTCAAACACAAGAAATTCTATTTAAACTTAAGAAACATCTTTTTCTCTGTGCAGGTGACTAAGCACTGGCACAGTTTGCCCATGGAGTTTGTGGACTTTCCATGTTTGGCAATATTCAAAAGCCATCTGGGCACAGTCCTAGGGTACTGACCCAAGGCATCCCTTCTTGAGGGAGAGTTGGACAAGGTGACCTCCAGAGATCCCTTCCAACCACTTTCCCTGAGCTGCCCTTTGGAGGAAATTCATCCATTTTGGTACCTCCACCCCCATCTTTCCAAAGTGCATGGCAATAAAGAACAATACGAGTAAAAGTCTAGGAGCATGCCCAAAATAAATGCAAACCTGAATGGTAAGTAATTTTCAGAAGAAATGTCCAAATAAAAGAAAATTAAAAGGTAGCAATGTTCATGAGAGAGAAACACCAACAGACAAGCATGAAATATTTCCCTTGCCCTGCCAGCTCCAAGAAGATGCTATGTCAATGGTGGCAATCACATGCACTAAACCTGACCAAACAACAGGTTCCTGTGCACAGTTCTTCTTGAAAAATATGCATATGGATATTTCTGCCTGCTTGCTGCGAAAAAAAAAGCTCAGCATATAATTCAACAAGTCAAAATAAACAAATATATGGCCCAAACAATGCAGATCCAGGCTAGACCAGGAGAATAATTAAGCCTATTACATACCTGATTGTGCTGGTTCTTCTGAGCTTTCATTATTCTTGCAAAAACTATCCTCACAGGCTATCTGTAAATATTTGTTTCTGTTGAAGGCAATATCAAAACACTTTTAAAGCTCTTTGCCACTAGGGCCTTCTATATAACCAATGCTAGACAAAGAATATCATCACAGAGAGGAAGAAATACAAGTGGAGTGCCAAACAATGCAGTGAGCCTGCAGTTACACAGCCTAAACTGAAGGCACAACTTCAAGATAGAGTTGCCTTAAGTTTTGCTCTAGTTTTGATCCAGAGGGGAAATGGTGACTGTGAAACTGCTCTTAAAATACAACCTAGAGGTGGACAAGGACATGCCTCTTCCTGTGCTCCTGAGAACCCAAGAGGTGCAGACCCTTCATCTCTGTCTCCTCTTCCAAGCTTTACTTTTTCATAAGAAACTGAACACTGAAGCAAGAACCGCACTGGATTTTGTATGGTCTAAACAGGAGGATTCAAGGACCTGTCTCATTTGGGACATTCAGACATTCCTTCAGTAACAGGGCGCAGCATAAAACAAGTGCCAAGTCCTGACCCTCTGGCTCAAGGTCTGACTTACATACATCTTTTTGCTTTCTTCATTACCTCTTCCCCCATACTATTTAAAAACACAATAAATCCCAGAAACACTCCCAAGAAATTCACCAGCCTTAACACAGCACCACTGAAATGATCTAGAGTGTTCTAGACATCTCTGTGGAGCTGGTGAAAATTAAAGAGGCTCTTTGACAGACTTCTGACTTTCTAGAGTGATATTTGGGGGCTTCATGGGTACCCTGTGGCATTTAAAATGCCATTGAGCATCTATATTCATACATCTGAACAGCTCCCTCTTCTGCCCCTTCCAGTGAGAGAGCTAGAATATAAAGATACATCAAGGAATAGAAGTACAATTTTTTCTGTATCACTATTCACACCATCCAAATAATCATATGAAAAGAGATATCACTCATTTAATTGTTCCAGGTTTAGGGACTTTTCAGATGCTTTAAGAATTCTACTTAAATTGTTAGTCTGGCTCTTTGGACTCATGAGTGTCTCATGTATGATCCAAGTTCGAGTTTAAATTTTGCTAGGAAAAAATGCTATTAAAAAAGCTTTCAGCATTTCCAATCAAAAAATTTGGGATAAAAGGCCTCCTGTCTTAAAGGCTGATTAAACTACAGAGATTGCAAACTGCAGTTGCAATACAATTGTCTTTGTCTGCTTGAGAAGCAGCTTTTTACACTATAAGGAAGCTAAACATTTCACCTATTTCATAATATCAGTAATAGAAGAATTGCTCTTCCATTATAACCTCATTTTATGTTTAAAGCACAAAGCAGAACCTCTGTTTCATTATTGCTTTATGCCAGAACAAATGTTATCCTTTTCCTTTTGGAGAATTATAAACTGTGTCTTTATTTACTTTCATGGCACAATTTTCACACATTTGACAGCTCATTGCTCATGTTCTTCATTGTCATGATACTAGTGAAATGTAGCATAAGGTCTGAATTTGCAACTGCTGTCCAGTCAATAAAAAGATCACACCATCTGAATAATGCTATGATATGTGACATTATCCATTCAACTGTTCTATTTCTTGGGACATGTGAATACTGTCACATTGAAAATGAACACCATTTATGCTGACAGATTTTTCACCATTCAACACTTTTAATGAATGTATTTCAAAATGAGCTACCAGATTAAATAAATTTCATGTCATATCAAAGCAGAGATATTATTATTATTTGTAGCAGCAAAGTTCCAAGTAAATTACAGTAAACTTACATATGCAATGCATTCAGCAATAATAGGGTTTTCAAGCAGCATAAATCTTGTTGGATGTCAACTTGCCACAGCAGTGATATGTAGACCTTATTCTCCATATTTTCATGACAAGTACAAAAGTGTGCTTTTGTATAGTTTTCTAATGCATCAAATTAGTATCCAAGCAAAAATTTAGTCCTAACACAAAAATATACCAAGGAAGCTCTGTAAACTTCAGTAACAGACTCTTATATCCTTCATTGCCTAAAGAGGGTTATTGTCATACATTCTTGCCATAAAAATCTTCTGTCTTGAATTTTTTCCTCTGGCCATGTTATTTTAATGTGTGCATTGGATCTAACAGTCTTTCCCCCTCAATGAAGCATCCTTTCTAACAGAACCACACCATTTCTGGAAGAATGGCTCAGGGACAGGTTCTCATTGGAATTACCAAGTTCTTGTCCTACATGGCACATAACATTCTTACAGTGCAACAGGAATTACTTATACAGAACAAACCAATACTGCTAACCAGGGCCTGCACAGCATGAAAGTATAGGGAAATTTTTGTGGGAAAAAGTTTAAAAATTGATCCATGTTTTTCTGAGTGTAATATCTTGGTGCATGAAGGCTTTCAGTGTCTTCAGACAAGAGCTCCTTTGTCCTTAAGTAAAGACAGTCCTGAGAGGGTTAAATGAAATTTGTGGACAATAAGGTAAAGACTGGCAGTAGGAAAGACTACATGAGAATGGTTTATCAGAATTTGCATGATTTAAAAGTTTTTCAGCATCCTATTGTATTGTAAAAAATGAAATTGCAATAAAGCTCATTCTCAGACTTTATTATCTCACTACTTCCATAGTGCAAGCAAATCAATTCACATTCCATTAAAATAATAAGAACTGTATGTCATAAAAATACACTTACAAGAAAACAGGGAATCTAATAGAGTTCCCACTACAGATCTATTTGTTTCTGGTGTAATAGGAAACCCCCCATGTTTTCAGTTCTGTCTGACACTAGATAACAAAGTTATGTAAATCCTGCTGCCTGAGAGGACCTGAGATAGGACTCCTAGAGTGAGGTCCTTGCTCCCATGATCCTAGCAGTAATATTCAGCAGAGATCTTCCTTGTGTCTGATTCTCTATGCTCTATATGTACAGTAGAACTTGTGAGATGTTCATGCTTTAGAACAGCATTCTTCCAGTTGTCAAGGCAAAATCTGGGAGGAAACCATGCTGTTCAAGCACTGTTGCACAGAAAACATCAGCAAAATTATCCTGCAGGACAGGCCTGACTATTTTTCCATATGTAAAAGAGATAAGAGTGTTCTCTTTCTCTGTCACCTTCCTTCACTCATTTTGCAGGCAGTAAGTTAAGCATCCTCCCCTTCTTTGGATAGGTGTCCTTCTTTCTGAAGCTAAAAACCCCACTTAGCCATGGCATGATCACTGTATGTAGTGGAACAGCTAACACAGAGATCATCTCTTACTTACTAGCCAAAAAGAAGTAAATATCTGCAAAGATTAGAGCTATATCAATATCAAAATTTCAGTGATCAGCAGCCAATCACACCCCTAACTGCTGGACCATCTCTCCTAACAGAGCAATGAGTTTAGAAAGGCCTTCAGAAATTAATCTTTAAGTCTGGCCTGAGGAAGTGTTTTTATATCCTTAGTTTTAATGAAGAGAAAGCAGAAAGAAACATTTTGCATTTTAACTAATGTTCTCTCTCTCTGATTTTTTACACTTGTAAAAGTTAGTTGGTACTTAGATATTAAGTGAAGGCCATAGAGAAATTGATTTTGATTACACATATAAGTAGGTAGACATTTCTCCACTGTACAAATAGATAAAATAAGACACAGTTGTTAACTGAATCTCCTCACTGACATAATAAATTAGGAATTAACTTATCAATCTCTCAAGAGGCACCATTTGAGTAAAACATATTTTAAAATAATAATGTGCATTTTGTAAAGTCCTCAGGAATCCAGTGTCTCTATGTTTTAAGACTTCAAGCATGATGTACCAATTATCCAGCATTTGGCAATAACTATTTGTATGTTTGTAGCTTTCCTCAACATCAGATTTTCTAAGCTGATTTATATGACAGGTGAAGAAGAAACAGATTGTGTATACCTAGAGCAGTTTTAAATGAGTGGAAAGATTTTTCTGTTTCCTCCTTTTCTGCCAAAAATCACGTTACAACACAAATAAGTCAAGTTAAAGATGCCATAGTGTGAAGAATTTTAAAAAAATAAACTAATTTTTCAGGCAGATTTACTACCACATTCTCATAAAGTCACAACCCTGAAGGGAAAGAAATTATAAGATTTTAAGGCTACTTTTGCTTTTCATAGCTCAGCCGAATCTGTTTACACCAGTCATGCAGTTAACTGTCTGAATATTCTTAAAAACACCATGCAAAGTGGTTACCTCAAACCTTGAATTTTTTATTTAAATATTTTTAAAAAATTACTATTTTTACTCCCTATCTTTTTAATGGTTTTCTCTAAGGTTTATTGTACTTCAGACTCTGTATTATAAGCTATGAAGAGCAATTATATCCTAAAGTATGGTGATCACTGCTGAATATGATACTCCAGGTGAATTATATAACTAGTAATCAGGCATTATTAATTCCATTTGGTTTGATTTATCATCTCTTTCTCCAGGAATTAAACATAGTGTACTGCAGTTAGAAATTCAACAGCATGTCAGCAGAGATTGGTGTGAAAATAATGCCTTCTTGGTCACTACATTGCAGCTTTCTTTAAAGCATTAACTGTGAATAAACTATTTGCCTACTTATATATATGTAAATATTAATAATAGAAACTTTTGACCTTGACAAACTGTGATCACTAGTACTTGAGCTATCTTGAATCACTTCATTTGCGATATTCTCATTAGATAGTCAAATTAGCTCTAAAATATACCTTCTAATTGCCTCTAAAAAAAAAATCCTGGTCCTCTGATGAGTTGACACACTGTTTTGACACATGTAGCTTATTTTTTTTTTGTATGAAAGCTTTTTCAGCTGAAAAATCCTTTTCTATAATGAAAATTTTCAATTAAAATGTGGTTTCATTGTGCTTTACCAACAGTGAGAAATATAAAATTCCATTTTTATTTATCTAATCTAATTTTTAAATTTCTTTTTCTTTATCTTAATCTCCCTTTGTTTTTCATCCTTCACTTTGTACTATTATCTAGTCAAAAGATATAAAGCAGTAAGAAGCTAGGCAGCAGTTCCCTCATATTACACTTATTCTAGAATAGCTGGTATATAATTACGTACAACCTGCAATAATTTTTTCCTGTAAGTGTATTATTTTCCTGAATAATGGGGTTGGTAAGGAGATGGAAATCAAATGGCAAGAGAAAGAGGAAGTACATGGAAGTCAGGACAATGTTGTCAGATAGACCTGTGCTCTCTGTGACCATACTCATTGTTACTGTAGTGGTAGAAGCCAGGTCCTCCTCGTGTTATATTCAAGATATATAAAAATGGGCACTTAGATCTGAATTTCCAGCCAGACTTCAAGTATACCACTTGGCTGCTGCCTAAGCTGCAGACATGAATTTCCTAAGTGACACAAATTTTGTTAGCCATTCAAGTTCTTCATGCATTGATAGCTGTACATTTTGCAGAACCCAGTGAGCACCAGCTCTCTCTGGCACCGGTCCTGTGCTTAAGCCAGCAAGAACCTATGCTTAGATATTCTCTCAGCAAACTTATTTCAGAGCCTCAACGCAGCAAAGGGACCAACGTACCAACAGTAGCAAATTCCACTGGCTTTCAAAGCAGGAGCTGACATGGTATGCCTGCCATATTCATAGGTTGATGATTACAATCCTCCAACCATGAAAATCAGCCTGAAAAATAATTAGCCTGGTGGGAAAAGGAGAGCTCTTGGCCACAGCAGTGGTTAAGATAATGCTATTCAACAAAGTATGTGGCTGATAAGCCAAGTGAGCTGGGGGGACAAGGCACTGAGGGGAGAGCACTTTCTTAGACCAGCCCAACTGCTGACAAAACAAATGTGGATCTACGTGCTCCTCTCCATTTGTGGTCTGGTGTTGTCATTATATCGCAAGAATTCTATTGTCATTACATTGCAAGGGTTCCATATTGCCAGAGTTTCATACCTCCTTGATGTTTCTCATAGGCAGCTCCTCTGGGCACTGACTCTTCCTTCTTCTCACAGCAGCCAACTGACTCCAGCTCCCCTCAACCAACCAATCCACTCTTTTATAACACTCTTCTCATTGGCTAGCAGTGTGGCCTGTTAAAGTCAGGCCTGCTCCTAATCTCTAATAATTGGCTCAGCTGCAACTCCTTAAGGGGTAAGATTACTTTCTATACTATTTTTATTTACTTATATTGTATCCCCCCACAGTCTGGTTCCAGTTGAGCAAAACTCCTAAATACACATCCAAGAGGCTCTAAGGAAGCAGAGTCTGCACACACTTCACGAGGAGCTAACGCTGTGCATCAGCTCAGATCCTGCCCCATTAACTGTGCTACACTTAAGTGCTTAAGGCCTACAGCCAAAATTATATAGTTGGAAAATATACCTTTCTTCTTCCTAAATACAGTCAGGACTCAGGAACTACAGAACTAAATTTTGGAAGATGTCAGCTGTCTTTGCTGGCTTTTCTGTGTGCTGTTCTGAGGTCTCTAAATCTGCCCTAGGCAGGACCTGGAAGTTGGGAATGCAGTAGCACGAGTCCCGTCTCCGAGCTAGCCTTTGAGACACAGCAAACAGCTGCTATTTCCTGAATCAGGGTCTACAGAGGAAAAGTCACAACAGCTTTAGGAGAAATTTCAGGTCTTGCCACTTTAATGACAAATTGAGAATTAACTAATCACTTTAAAGTTAAACAACTTCTAAAATTACTTTCTATAAACAGATGCACTATTAAAGCTGTTTTGTTTTTAGAGTGATTTTGGAGATGCTAATTTGCATGATCAATTAGTAGAGATCATGAGAAATACATGTGGCTATGTGCTAACATTTTAAATTTTTATTTAAACAAAACAGAAAAATACCCTCTTTGATACCCAGATGACCTTCCAGATTTCCATGTACAGTATCTATGGATTTTTAAGCATAATTAACAATTTCCATTTCAGTATTTAAGAGCTGCAAGTTCTGTTTCTTTGACAGTCAAAAGCTAATCAATCTTGTTCTCAAATGCTAATACAAGCAATTAAAAATAACATTAATTGAAATACTGCAGGGGCTGTTAGTTTTTTTCTTAACCTCATGGCAATACTAATTTACAGTACTAATTAGTGAATTGCCCTTTGTATTATAAATCTTTAGAAGGGAGAACTGGCCTTTAAAGCCCAACAGAGAGATGCAGATGGTCACTGCACTTTCAGTAAACTTTCATACTATCAGGAAATTCATTTCACCACATAAGCTAAACATGATGGATTACATTGTTTACGATGAAGAGTATTAATTTCTGCAAAGAAAAATGTGTTGCCCATTTGTCCTGTTGTAAAACATGCAGATATTCTTTATAGAATAGAGTACATTCTTTCCAATTGTCCTAATTAGAAGACTGTAACTGCCTCATGTGAAACACAGGAGAAAGGTAAATGGGCAATATGTTATAAAATGGAACAAGACAACCGATGAAATATGGATAAAAATATATCACATATTGATTGTAAACAAACAATTTAAAAGGTCTTGCTGAGCAATTAAAAATTCAAAAGAAAAAAATTAAAACTTACAAAGTAACAGTTACAAAATTATTCCTATTTACCCTAATGAACCTTTTCCAGAAGATCTAGTTTAATTTGTTGTCATGGCTATTTTTATTCTCTAAACCAAGGCAGTTAGAATAGTTTCTTTTCCAGATAATTACCAAAGACTTAGGTGGTTCCTTGATTTAGGAACAAGACTGGGAGGTTTTGGTGATCACGCTATAATCTATGCAAACAAGAATACTGATTCTCCTTGGAAGTACCATTATAGCATCATTCTAACACAAACATGAAAGTACACTTCAGTCCCTCTATAGTCCTGCAGGCTGATTTTTCATGTTATTTTCATGTATTGCTATTGTGGATTTTGGAAATCTGATAAGAATTTTTTGCTTTTTAGTAACAGCTGAATGGAAATTTTTCATATTGAATTTTCCACAGAAGACATCCTCTGTGCCATGCAGAATACCTGCTATTATACTCCATTTATTCACTGGGCTACAGCAGTGGGTGTGCAAGAAAGGATATTGTTTGAAAGAGTAACATGAGAGGTGAGGTGAGCACAGACAACTACAGAAAGGTTTCATGAGCCAACTCAATCGCTGAGAGTTTATGTCTGATATATAGGGTTTGCTATCGAAACTCCAACCTTCCAGAAATGCAAATATTCCTCTTAGACCAAAGGAAACTGTGGCAGGTCCAAATTGCCACCAGTAGAATAATTGGTATGTTTGACTCCTGCCAATGTCATCCCTCACAGGCAGATGCCATACATATAGGGAGATTCCCATTTAATACATAACACACTTAGGGCTCTGGATTTAAAGCTACCAATAAAGCAGGCAGCCTTAGAAAAAGAATGTGAAAGTAGATTTTAGACCTTTACTGGGATGTCACTGTTTAAGCAGTAAGAAAATAGGATTGTAAAGACAGATAAGGTAATGACTAGTTACTAATAAATGTTGCATTAAGTAACCTTTAATTTTAATTGATTCCATCCTGTTCCTGGAGATGAGTATTTCTTTCTCTCCTGTCAGCTTTGTTCCAGACAAACTTGTATGTAAATAGCCACAAGTGGAAATCTGATGCTGGCTGCAAGTTTATGATCTGGCTCTTTGGCTGAAGTACTCAAAACTAACATCGTGGAGCTTCTCTGCAGCGCAGGATGATGATGGCCTTAAGAGATCAGCGTACCTACACATTTTTAGTACTGAGTATATCCACATTAACAGGGATTGTGCTGTTAGCACACACGCAGATTCCTGTATACAAAGGCAACAAGAGTCCCAGCATGGGCCACTGTAGGTCTCCTAATGCTGAAAGCAGCAAGAGAAGAAAACTTAAACGCAAATTCATAAAGCGGTTGGGTTGGATGGTGTTTTCATCTTATTACAAAGGTCCCATACCTTCTCAGCAATTTCTCACAGACAGCTCCTCACAGTACTCCTTCTTCACAGCACAAAAAACAAACAAACTCCATCTCTCTCCTAACCCACTCTTTTGTAGCACTCTTCTTCTTATTGGACACAGCTGTGGCCTATTAAGGGCAGGCCTGTTCCTAATCTTTGGTGATTAGTACAGCTGTGACTCCTCAGGTGTGAGACTACCTTCTGCACTATTCTCTTACATTCTATCCCCCCACAGGATGGGATCTCTCCCACTAGATCAAGTTGCTCAAAATCCTCTCCAGCCTGGCCTTCAACACTTTCAGGGATGGAACATCTGCAGTTTTGTTGTCTAACCTCTGTCCCAGAACAAATCTGGGAACATCAGCTCTGCCCTCCATTGTATAAATGATCAGGAAGTTAACATTAGGACATAAGCCAGCCAAATATTAAAATATTCTTGCAGCTTGTATCTCAGTTAATTCCTAGGTCCTGAGAACTGAACTGCATAGAGGTGACATGTGCCAGCTACTGAAAAAGAAAGAGCAATTTTAAGACTAACCATCAGTGTAAGATCTGAATGTAAAGCACTTATTATTCATCTAGTTCCTTCCCTATCTGTAAAATGTGAGACAACACTTAGCATCCTGGATCTTAGAAAATCACATTAAAGAAGAAGCATGAAATATTCTCCTCAAAGTAAAAGCAAAATATTATTACTTTTTCCTCTTTTTCTCCCTTTCAAATGCCAAAATGAGAAAGTCTTGACTCAAGGACAACAACTTGATGTAACACTGCAAGAGGTAAAGCACACGTGTCCTTTGTAAGAATAGAAAAGTACAAAGCCAACAACCTTACTTGTTTTATATATTCAGTCTTCCTGTCTTTTGTGAACAGCTGCAGATTTCAAGCATTGTATATAAAGGTAAAACAACTTGTTTTTAATCTAAGCATCAGAGCTATGTGATTTTTCCCACTGGCAAGTTAGACTTTACACATGACTTTTTCTTATTATAGATACTTTTCATTAAAAAAATAAATTGTCAGAAGCAGGTTAGTTAGTGCAATGAACCTCTTGCAATTAGAGTGTTATAAGACAAGAGACCTCTAACAAAAAAATTGAATCTATTTTATATTTAGGATGAGAGGAAATGGCATCGAGTTGATCCAGGGGAGGTTTAGATTGGATATTAGGAAAAATATTTCCCTGGGACAGGCTGCCCAGGGAAATGGTTGAGTCCACCACCCATGGGGATATTAAGGAGTGCAAATGCACCAGGACATGGTTCAGTGGTGGACTTGGGAGTTATAAATTAATAGTTGGACTCAATGATCTTAGAGGTCTTTTCTAACCAAGATGTTTCTGTGATTCCATGATCTTATGGGAATGAAATGTCAACTTTCTACATTAATGTTTTCTGAAAACTTTTTACCTACTCCAGCTCAGGCTGTGCCCTTCTAAGTCAAGGTTAATTTGGACTGCACCTAAGACAGGCTGGTGCTCCATGAAATTAAATAGTCCTGAGATACTCATCTAAGAGAGACTTTGTTTCTGCTTTGTTTCCTTCTTCTTTGAAGAAGGTGAGGAGCTAGTGAGGAGGCAGTGACTTGCTGCTGGTGCTACAAGGCTCCACATCAGCACCACCCTGGCATTCCAAGGAGGTGGGGTTTTGTTCCAATCTTCTGCTGCTCTTTCTCACAGAATTTCTCTGTGGATGGGGGAGCATTTAATCAAATTTATCAGAGGGATCCCATAAAACATACCATAAGTTGGACAACACAAAAAAGGGTTAAAATTAAAATACAACACGTAAATTCAATGTGAAATGTATATGGGTCCACATTTTTGTATTTGAGTTTTAAATGAGTTAATGCTCCAAAATGCAACACTTATGGTTTATAACCTGTCTTTCTATGTAGATCAGGGGATTAGTCTTTCCCTTCTGCCCATAAAGAATTGGCAGTAAGGTTGGCAGACTCAATTACAATACTGTTTTAGTCATGGAGGGTGTTCAACTCCCCTTCTCTACATGTACACAAGTTCTGGTGTAGTGTGGGTTGGAGGACCATAGTAGGACATTAAGCTTCTGTAGTGGTTGACCCTGGCTGGATGCCAGGCACCCACCAAAGCCACTCTATCATTCTCCTCTGGAGCTGAGCAGGGGAGAGAAAGTATAATGAAGGAGTCATGGGTTGGGATAATAAGAAGAGATCACTCACCAATTAAATTACCAATATGGGTAAAACAGATTCAAGTTCAGGATATTAATTGAATTTATTACTAACAAAGTCAGAGCAGGATAATGAGAAGTAAAATAAATCTTAAAAACACCTTTCTCTCATCTTTCCCTCCTTCCCAAGCTCTTCTTCCTCCCCACAGAAGGGCAGGCACATGGGACTGGGGTTACACTCTAAAAACACCACTGAGGCCACAGCTACTACATTTATGTGGATTCAGTAGTGGAAATATGGCTCCGGTTTTGTGACAGAAAAATATTTCCTGGTAAAACCGACAAAATTTCTGCTGTAATATGTGAACTGCACAACATTATGCTTTTATAGAAAATAAGCCATTGAGGAACCTGCAGTACACTCTTGTCTGTGCTCAATAGACTAGACAGGGAAACAAGTGGTCTGTTTGATTTATGGTGTGCCTAAATCTTGAGGGAAAAAACTTCTGTACATCAAACCTCTGTTCAAAGGAGTGTTGCATGTAAACATAAGTGAGACTGACATAAGGAATGTCTGCTGGTCCAAGGAAGTTGGAACAGATGTGATAAGCATTTCTCCTCTCTTGTTTATACTGCTTTTAACTTAAAAAGGAGGGGGAAAAGCAATCTAATTCAAAAATGATACACAAAAGTCATATCCACAATGAACTTGCAATACACTGCTGCCTTGGTGATAGAATGGTCTCCAAATACAGTGAATTTCCTGCTGACACTTTGATTAGAAAAACACATTAGGAGTTCATTATTTCTAAGCAGGATTTTCTAACACTACTTGTTGCATTCTGCTCTAGCTTTTGTCTGCACTGGCTAGTCAAATCATCCTGTTTTTTCCACTTCAGGAAGTGGACCAACATTAAAAATTTCTGTAAAACTGTTATTTCAGCTTCAAAGAATGAATGCTTCCTATCCTGAAGATGTACACAGTATATCACTATAGACAAGCCTTGTCTACTTTGTCATCTTTGTTAAAAGTTTGCTTATCTGGGATATGTTTTTATACCAAGAACATCTAATCATAACAGAGGAAATATTCCACTGCTGGATAGTGACTATGTTCCTTTGACTGGCTGCCATGATATCTGGATACTATGATGACAGGCACATTATAAATAGGCATAGATCTCCCTGCCTCTACCAGACCATTTATCACTTGCTTTGGAAGACCTTCTAATTACTCTGGCAATGTAGGTGGTCGCAGTAGCTGAAGGAGTTGCTTTAGGTAGACTGCCAAATATCTCATTTGTCTTATCATCCTTCACATTAAGTGCCAATTTCTTGTAGGGTCATTTCTCTGTGCTCATTCTTCCTTGATAGCTCGGTTACCTTTGACATCATAGGGCACCTACTACTCCATAAGAAACTCCCACCCTTAGGTTTCTGTGGCACCAGCTCACTGTTTCTTCATCTGGCTGACAGCATTAGAGAGTTAGTGCTGATGGATCCTTTATTTCTTCCCTGTCTCTGCTGGCATCTCTCAAGGCTCTGTCATTATTCCCCTGTCCCTCTTCCCAGTCACTGTCTGGATGTCTTTGCCAGCTGTCCTGGACCCACTTATTTCCCTGTATTAATGACTCTTAAATTTGATCTGCCTGCAGCCTTGCTTCTGTGGTGTCTTTCTGGACTCCTCATGGCTTCCTTAGATGCTGCATGCCTAAGGAGGAATATGCAACTTTCTTCATGGCAGCTGTGCTCTTTATCACCAGTTTATGCACTTGCCTCATATTCCTTTGGTTCTGTCTTCCAAACATTTCCTTCTAAAATACTGTTGCCTCCATCATTGTTCTTCCATTTACTCTGCCTAATTTTACCAAAATTCTTTTGCAATGGACTGAATTGAACTTGCTCTGACCTTTATTCTCCTCTGGTGTTACCTCCTCTTGTATTTTTTATAAAACTTGTTCCTTAAGGCAATTCCCTACCTCCTTTCTAAATCAGCAAATTAAGCATATGTGTATGCTAAAATATTTTGAGATTAAATCTGAAAAATGTAGAAGACTTTATTTGTTTAAAATAAAGTATACTTTTAAGCCATTATGGTAAACAACTTTGACACCATGAATATTTGAAACACTATCAAAAATATTTCCTTTATACCATGGCAGTAAACTGCGTCTCTGTGGCAGTACTGTTTATATCTTCATGAACATGATATAAGATTTTCTATCGCAATGTGTTATACAATAATTTCTAATTCTTTTCATCCAAAAATGTACAGCTGTAGCAAGCTGTAACATGGGAATGTTGCTTTCCAGACTGAAGCAAAGCTGGTATCTCTATCTAGTTCCCCCCAAACTGATGAAAGAACAGAGGTGAATTTTGACCCTGATAAACACATAGAGTAGGGATGTATTCTCAGAGGCTACATCTGACAATTCTTCCAGTTCTGTGGTGGTAGATACAGGGAATGCTTTATTTTACAAATTACTACAGTCACTGTATAAGATAGGCAGAAAAAAAATCATTTTAATTCTATTTTACGCAGTTATATAGCTTCATAGGAATGAAAACAGTTGAACAAATTACTTATCTGACAGACAAGCACATCTGGGCAGGTAAGAAGGAGTTTTGTAATTGGTGGTACTGAGTAAATGTTAGGCCATTTTAAGCACATTGAGTCAGATTTAAGTCATCATGTTAGCAGTTCATTCAAGAACCAGCTGATCTCCCCTTTGTGGCTATGAAATACTGGAAGTCTACTGGTGATTGCTCAGAGATTTCAAACAGTGGTACTGCTAAGTATTTTCCACTTTCCTCTATTTTTCCTTTCATATTCAAATTGCACTGTGATGTTAAACACTGAAGATCAGTCATGTAGTGAAAAATAGTGAAAATTTCCCAAGAACAGCAGTTTTAAAGGGTTGTTCTGAAAGTGACAGCTTTACAGCACTAAAATCTGCAGAGCAAGAAGATTTGTAAGTATCAACGCAAACATTATCAACTAACTACTTGGCATATTAATAATGGAAATAATGGAGGGAACCCCTGGCTGTAATGTAATAAACCTGTTTATCATAACTCTGCAGGTTTTATCTTCTCCAAGTCTTACATGGAAAGTGCTCCAGATATGGCCTTTGATGGCCAGGATAATGAATATTCAGAACAGGTATTGTAGCTGCCCTTTATCCAGCATGGGTAAAGAGATTGACCTCAAGCTCTGACTGTGCAGAAATCAATAGTAGAGCTTACAGTTGTGAAAAAAAAAACCCTCTAAACCAAAACTCTTGACATGTCCATTAATGCGTACCAGCATGGAGGGTTAATTTATTAGAGACAGGGTAGGAATGCTCTCAGTTGAACTGTGTCCCACCATGACAACCTGATTGTCATTATTCTGTAAAAAACACCTTCTGCTCTCCCTGCCTTAGACTGTCTACAGAAATTTTCCCAGCTTTTAAGATGTTACTATTAACAAAAATTGGACCAAATCCAACCCGAGTTCATCTGCATTAGCTCTCTAATCTGAGAGAAGATTATAATCTCCCTTGCCTAGTGTGACCTTAGTATAATAATCAAAATGGAAGAATATGGTATTTGCTGAGAATACTTGTTTCCTGTTGATCTCTTCTTGTCCCTTTGTGGTCTTTTTAAGGAGATATTGCTATTCCTTACCAATACAGGTGTCAATATTAAATTGTATACTCACAGAAATTGAAATTTCACAGAAATTTGTGAGGACAAGAAACCCATGGAAAGTGTCCCATACTTTAAATGAAAATGTCAAATCTTGGTTTTCCTATTGATTTTACAGAAGTCATTGCACATAAATATTTGCACTTACCTAATTTTAGAATGAGGACAATTACTAAGTTGCACTTGTTGAGGTACCTTTTTCCTACTGGTTTGCCATTCATGCTCTTGTTCATCATCAACCATGTTTATTCTTTCTGAATAAAATAAACTTTTATTTCTTTTATGGGCTTGCACATTTGTACTATGCAATCAATACTTATTCAAAAAAAATAAGATTCCTCATGGACCACAAAATGAGAATTATGAAATACACTTTTCTGAAAAGTTCTGGAATTGACATATTACAATATACAGAATCTGTCTCACTACCAAAAAACATTCAATCATGCAAATGGCATGTACAGGCAAATGATATATATGGATTTAAATGGATGTTTAATAATCCAGAGAATAAAAAAGAACATTAATTTAATATCATGTGTATGACTGTGACTTATACCTGGACTGAGTTAGCAAATTTTACAGAAACACAAAGGGGAAAAAATTGACAAGAACAATGGAATTAGATTAGATTCAGGCTTAGATTTCAACAGCATAAACAAAAAGATCAAGAGAAAGACCAATGAAAGGTAATCAAAATTCTAGTAATATAAGTGGCAATCTGGGTTGTTAACACAGATGTATGACATAAAGATGCCATACAGCATTACAATTTTTACACTTTATGAAAGTCTAAATACTTGAATTCTGTTTCTCTGTATGGAAATATGCAGATAGGATTAGGAAATACTATCAAAAAACATCTAAAGAGGTTTTCTATACATCCATTGAGATTCCAAACATTAATTCCTTTTTGTGAAGGATAATGGGACTCAGAACCTCCTACTCAATAGAATGTATTTTCATATATAATTAGGTTTTGGTCACATTGACATTAAAAGTAAATCTCCTACTGATTTTGGAATATGGAATTTTATCTGTGTGGTAGGTTCAGTCATCTTCAGACAAAAATTCTTGTGTGCAGTTCTGTTCACTGCAATATGAGAAAGACATTAAGCTGTTGGAGAGCATCCAGAAGAGGGCAACAAAGATGGTGAAGGGGAATATGAGGAGCAGCTGAAGTCACTTTGTTTTTTCAACCTGGAGGAGACTGAGAGGAGACCTCATTGCATTCTACAACTTCCTCACAAGGGGAAGAGGAGGGACAGACACTGTTCTCTTCTTCCTGGTGACCAGTGGCAGAACCCAAGGGAATGGCCTGAAATGGTGTCAGGGGAGGCTTAGTTTGGATGTCAGGAAAAGATTCTTCCCCCAGAGGGAGGCTGGGCACTGGAACAGGCTCCCCAGGGAAGTGGTCACAGCACCAATCCTGACAGAGTTCAAGAAGCCTCTGGATGATGTTGGTGTGACTCCTGGAGACGACACTGTGGGCCTGGGAGTTGGACTCAATGATCCTTGTGGGTCCCTTCCAACTCAGCATAATCTGTGATTGCTGTCTAACAATAGCACTCACAGAAGTGTCAAATACACAATTAGGTAAACTAGAAAAATTTGTCCCAGCTATACAGATTCCATCCTAATGGAGACTCCAAGGTTGCACTTGTGTAGCAGAAGGGCAGATTTACCATATCACACTGAGAGATCCAACCAGCACTACACAAACCACACTCTAATCAGGTATGTCTGAACTGACAAAAGGGCTCAATTTCAGTTCCAATTTCCAATTTCTCATTGCAAAAGAAACATTTGAATTTTAGTGTATTTTTTCCTCATTATCAAACATATACTTTTTTCTTTAAGCTAGGTACAGGACAAGGAGAAGCACAATTAACAGTCCAGCAGCACATGCACTGGCTTCCCCAAAACAGATGGATTAAGACAAGAAGAAAAACTTTTTTGGTATAGAAACAGATTTGTGGTTAAAGGCTCTAAGGAATTATTAAAACCCTAATGAATCTTTTAAATTAACATCCACAGTGTCCTTTTGAGTGAAATAATTTCAGAGGTGCAGTGCAAACCAGTTAAACAAATTGCTAGTTGGGAAAAAAAATCCAAGTCTGTTGGCAGCTCTTCTGTTTCAGATGCCTACAAAGACACACAGACAGATATATATATGTGTGTATATATATATATGTGTGTGTGTGTGTGTGTGTGCGTGTGTGTGTATATATATATATATATATATATATATATATATATATATATGGCAATGGGTGGTGGAAGATTTAAGCAATATTAGGTTATTTTAAGGAGAAGTAGTGGTTTATATTTACACCCAGATGGTGAAAACTTATGGCTGTAGTGCAGATCTGCCAGGCTACACTAGCAAATAGATCTCTCTCTGCACCCCAGACTAGCAGAGAATAGATATTTTAAATAGATCATTTTCTGTAATAGATCAATACTCTGTTGTTTTACAGATTAAGGTACATACAGTGGTTTGGCTGTTAAAAAAATCAATACAAATATTGTGCCATCTTTGCAGCTGGGACCAGTGCAAGAGAGTAGGATGCTATAGCAAAGTTTCTTCTTCAGCTCACCTCCAGCAACTCCACTGCTTCTCTAAAATCTCTCAAATTTCATGAAATTCTGCAGGACGAGGAAAGTGTTCACTGCTCCACAGAGTGAACTGCTTCTCACCCTTGGAATGTAAAAACATCAACTATTCAGCAAGGCTCTGGTTATTACTGGTAGGAGGCTAAAACAAGGGGCTGGTTTCACAGTGTCCAGCTTGCTTTTTTTAATCTGAAATCTTTTGGATAACTATAGCAACGATGCAGCATAGTCACACTCCAGCTATCTGTGACAAAGAGGGATGTCTCTGTTGTTACCTGATTTGTTTTTGTTGCACACAGAACTGATGCTATCCCACTGTATGTTTTGTTAGTAATTTATAAACATTGCTTATAAATGAATAAAACTAGGGTTCTGGAAAATCTTTTTGTTTAAGTAAAGACATTTTTCATATCATAATAATCTTCTCTATTACAACTCTCATACAGGTGCACAGAGTTTACTTATTTAAAAGCATAGATTAGGACCGAGAGAATTAAAATGGTCTTCCCATGACTAAAACTGACTATGGAAAGGATGTAGCAGAACACTGCCACCTCCAGTTACAGACCATGCACAGAATATACTGAGTATATTATTCTGTCACTTATTGAGAATTAATGGTAAACAGGCATGAGCTCTGGCAAAAGGCTCAGGCTGACTGCCAGTGCAGAGGCACACACACATTTTAGCCTTTGATTACAGCTGATTTATTTAAAAAAAACAGTAAAAAACTGATACCACATAAACAAATAAACCATCACTCCCCACATACTATTATAATCAAGTTGCCATGTCAGAAAAATTCCTATTACTAGCGACATAAAGTTAAGGACTCTGATCTCTAACTTCAGGGCTTTCCCTGCTCAGCTTACATTGGGTACACGGAAAGGGAATCTACCTTTGTGTTTTCCTATGTCCTTTCTTTCTACTTGTCCAGGATGAACTTCTCCAAGAGTTCTAAAATCCTGTGGGATAGCCCATGATGTGCGAAAATGTGCAGGGGACGGAACATCCAGGCTGAATCATGAGTGCCCATGACCCAACAGAGGTGGAGGTTTAGACTGAAAGGCTGCACTAATGTGGGATGCTTTTTTTGGCCAATGTGAAGAGATAAATGTCATCCAAATGCTGTAAAGCAAGGAGAGCAGATTTACAGCAGATTAGGTGGAGAGGATGATGATGGCTGCTGCTTACCACTATACAGGGGGTGAAAAGACATGAGATAATACCAGTAAAACATATGAAGTGTGAGAATACATCTCCTGAGTGCCAGGTGAAAAAAAACCTCATAAAGTTTCTGTACCTAATATCTCATGATGGCTGGAGCAGAATTTCTAACCTAGGCTCCAGCTAAGGCTTATTGCTGGCACTCTATCCTCCTTACCTCTCCTTTCCATCTCACCTGCCGTGGCCACTCTTGAGACCTTCTGTCTTCCTGCTTCAGCCACTAAACCATGCTACTTACAACTCTGCCTTTGACAGGGGATTGATATTTTTTCCTCTGTCACTTTTCCAGTCTTACCTCTGAAAGTGCTCCTTGCCTTTTCCTTAGATAAAATTGCATCAGAGTTTACTTCAAACATGTATTACCTGTCAGATCAGGCACCAAGCTGTAACACTTGTTATTAGTACAGTCTCATGTTCTGGGTATGATTTGTTTGAAGAGAAAGTGACAAATGGAATGAAGCTGAAAGAAAAACAAAAGGTATCAAGAGATGGAAAAAAATAAATTATGAGTTAAGACCAAGAGAAAAGATAAAAATGCATGGCCTGACTAAGTGATATCTTGCTGGAGGAGAGGAAACAGATACTCACAGGTGTATGAATAAACACAAAAGAAAAAAAAAATACCTAGCACAGCACCTGGAAACAGTAGCAATAGGGAAGAAAAGAAGGAAGAATATTGAGATTAAATGATATATATTAGATAGGGAAAATGCCTTCCAAGTTGCACTCTTACAATAATATTAACATTCTACTTTTAAAACAATTTGTGGAATATAATTAACCTTTTAAAAAATCTTTATCTTTAAAGACAAAGCTATTACCATTTTGCACCAATATATGATTACATCATTTAAAACCCTATCACTGCCTGCATAAATGAGAATTATTCTCAGAGAGGAGAACAAGTAAGAACAACCAATGAATTAATAGTATGGAGTATGTTTCCCTATGTCTCCGGAAGAACCTCAGGTGGTTTTCTCATTGAAAATAAGTATACTGTAAATGCAATTATGGCAAAAGAAGGGCAGAATTTTTTCAGCCAGAAAAGAAAAAATTGGGGAAAATATAAATATTCAAATTTAAAATCTCCCCAAATAAATATTTGATTTTTCTTTACAAAATGAGGTATATCTTTTCAAATTGTCCTCACTTCAAAGATTGCAATAACTTAAAATTACATAAATATTGAAATTGTATACTCTAGATCACTCCCTTCCTTTTTGTTTGTTTGTTTTAGCTTTGTCTTTAGGCTAATAAAATAATTATTTATGCATATCTACTTCCACAAAACCAGTGCCTAATACTGCCAGAGTACACCTCATACCAGATTTCTTTTAATGATTCATGAACAGTTGTTGCCGACAGCACTCCTATATTTATAGAATTAAAAACCAAGAGATCATAAGGTCATCTAGTTTATCTTCAGTGAATCACAGGCTCTTAAATTTCATTAATTTCCCTGGTATATATCCAAAACTCATATTTGAAGAAGGTGTATCTTCCAAACTACACTGAGCCCTGATGTGAAGGCAAGAGGTACAGAATCCAGACCTCCTGGTAATCTGTGCCAATATTTAATTGCTTGCACTGTTAAAATGAGTCTGATTTCTCATTTGAAATTGGCTCTTTTATGCTTCTCCTCACCAGATTAAAGAGATCTTTGGTACCTGGTATATTTTTCCAATGAAGGTACCTGTACACTGTAATCAAGACACCTCTCAAATCTTGTTTAGGCAGATTGAGCTCTTTTAGAGTCCTCCAGTAAGACATTTTCTCCAGCCCTCAAATCATTTTTGCAGCTCCTTCCTGAGCTCTGTGCCATTTTTCACTGTCCTTTTAAAGAAGTGGACACTAGCACTGATGAAATATTCCAGTAGCTGTCTCACCAGTTCCTTATGCTCTTTGCTGTACTTATTCATCCTCTGAAGAAAGGCAGAGCTAGTCAGAAGGCACCATCTGGTGAGGAAGTCTGACTGGTAGGGGGCAGATTTAAATACTTAAAGAGTAGCAGAGGGGAGGGTGGAATGGGCAAAGGACATTTAAAGACTGACTTGCTAGACTATGATCATTTTTAGTTTCCCCAGGAGGTTAGTGAATTATTCTCCCTTGGACTGCTATTGCCTGTGTTTAAAAAGGTGAACAGCAGCAGACTATAAAATATGGAAAATGAAAATTTCATTGGGATTACACATGGATGAGAAAAATCAGCATCTGCCTGCTGGAAAACACAGGATTAATGGGGAGAAGGCAAGCAGGGAAAAGGAAAAAAGGAAAAAAAAAGGAAATGCCATGATAGCCAAATAGGAACAGAAAAACTGCACAAAAGAATGTAAATGGGAAGGGGATTCCATGGCAATAATAGATGTTGTAACCTATATTTAAAAAGCACTGGATTACTGAAGTCTCAGAATGCAGGTCCAGCATTGAAGCTAATTCCCACTCTGCAAAGCCAACACCTGAGAGGGGACACAAAAGATTTTGCCCCACTCAGCTCTGCAAATTGCATTTCTTAGTGAAAGATCCTTTTTAGAAGCTTACAGAGGTGTTGAGTAAAGAACAGGATGCAGAACCTGGAGACTGTTTACTTATGCACCCAGCTGCTCCTAACTGCTGGGGTAGCTCATAAGAAAAAGACTGCCAGACAAGCATAAAGCTGGTTGTTGAGATCAGAGGCAACAGTCTGAGTTGCAGATATAAAAGGCATGCAAGTGCAAGAGAGAGTTTTTGAATGACTTTCAGAAGCTGCATAAGCCAAAGGCACTCTTCTCCCCTTCTGCAAGGACTTAAGCATTTGTCTCTGGCTCTTCATTCAGCCATGCTTATTCATTCCTTTAGGATCTGTAGATTTGGTTTTTACAATGTATGGTGACTGAAGAATAAACTTGAAAAGTGCATGACAGCTCTAGTTGTTGCAGCATGATCCTGCATAGTACAGTGGAGATACTAGTCCAGGCAAAAGTGTACTGCCTGAGCTCTTCACTGACCCTGTATCTGCAGTAACACAAGCAATGGTTTGTCACTTTTTAAAAATCATCCAAGCAATCAGTAAGAATCCATTATAAAGAATACACAGTATATAAAAACATGGTTTTGAACTCTCTTTATAAAATTATGTTTCATATAATTTCTTATACTTTCAAGAAAGAAGAGTGCAAACCACTGTAATACTGTTGCTGGTTTCTGACTTATTTATAGAAACATTGAAACACCTAAGGCACACACACAGTTGATTGTTTCTGAAAAATCAAAGCTTTTCTTTGTTGCTTAAGCCCTTTACTAAAGTTCCCATAGCAGCTGTCCATATAAACTTTATTCTTCCATACCAACAAATTAGGCAACACAAAGAACATCAATAAAAAAATGACACTTTAGCTGTGAAGGCAGTGAGTGTTTCTTAAGATTTCAAAAGTCTTGCTCGGCCTAACCCGATAGTGTTACTGAGGGAATAAAAAAGGAAGAGTAACATGGCTTAAAGGCTCCTTAAACACTGAAATGGGGGACACATGGTGTGAGATGCAAGAGGAGGAACCTTTGCAGACATTCTTTCCCTGTTTTGCAAACAGCCATTGCAGAGGAATTTTTTCCCCTTTGATTGACAATTAATCCCTTGAGCCAACACTAGCAAATACTTGCCACACAAGTCCAATTCCCTCTGGATTTTCTCTCTAATTCAAGATTGTTGCAAAAGCCCTATATTCTCATACTTACAAGTCACTGCTACACTGTGTAAATGTTCTAGGATGCACAATTTGAAAATAGAAAACAGAATTACTATAAATATTAGGAAGGTCTTTACTTTCAGGTGTTACTTTTACAAAGTAAAAGAGTCACAGCAACAGAGGACTCCTTTCAGGGAATAACAAGGAAATACACTTAACTGTTACATTATTTGCAAATTATACAAATTTACACATTATTTGTAAATTATACAAATTCACTTATTCACTTTTACATTTCATTTGTAAGAAAATGAAATGTAAAAGTAAACTTTTAAGCATTTATCATGAATGGGATAAAATTGATTCTTCTTTCAAGAGTTTCATTTTCTTATATTTCATTTTTTCTGAAAATAAATTGTTAGAGAACTCTAAAAATCATCATGTAGTTAGTCTTCTGTTATTCTAGCATGAAGAAGTAAAAGCTGCGGTTCTTTTCCAATTTATATATTTTAACTTGTGTTATATCCAGACAGATGCAGCATTCTTATAGAGGTGTAATGCTTTGCACTTATTTTACTACTTGATAATTTGATTTTTTATTTCCAAGAAATATAATCGTTCATCTTTTTTCTGGGCAAATTATTCCACCATGTAATAGAATTATTAACTCCTCAAAAATCTTCTGTTCAAACATCAGACTTGCTTCAATGGGGATAAGTGTCCTTAATATGTTTGAAATAGTAACATTCTGTATTTAATTTACAGCTACTATGCAAGTTCACCAGATGACTTTCTCATTAGAGTTTTTGAAAGATGCAAACCATGCATTCAGGTACATATTCATATCCTCTGATATGTATGTTTATTTCAAAATGTCTGTTAGCAGGAATGTGACATTGCACATACAGAGTAAGAACAGGAGAGCAGAAAAATCCAGGTACTATTCCTGTTATTATCCCATCTGCATTTTGACCTTAGCTAAATTACACTGAACTTGTGCTACCCCCATTTCCCTAGTTTAACATTGATATCAAGATATTTCATTCCCTGTGTAACAAAGCTAAGTACTTCTTTATATAAAAATGTGAGAACCCTTAGCAAAATTGATTCAATGCAAATAAGCTAATGCCATGTTATGGTTGAGAGTCTGAAGAGAGAGCTCTCAAAAAATGCAAAGGCAAACTCCCACAGCAATTATAAAGTAGGTCATATTGAACGTATGTGTTAATGCATGGAGGGGCATATACTTACTCAGTAAAAATTGCAGTGGCTTTTAACAACCAGGCACTCTTGAGTTCAAACCCAATGCACTGTTTTCATAGCCTGAAAGTTGTATTTTCATTTACCAAGACTGGATAAGAGATAATGCATTGTTTGCATTATATCCAATCACTTCTGATACTGTGCTCTATTGATCAATGTTTTCTTTCCTTTTATATTGACATTGTGGGATCATATACAAATCTGCAATGACACTTCTTCGTTTGACATTGTAATATTCCCTGTACAGCTGCATTTATATCATTTGCAGCCCTTTAGAATGACAATAACTCCCATGAAATCAAATGATGAGCTATTATTATCACAGAAACATAATGAAAAATAACTAGCTTGGAAGCTTGATAGTAATATATTAGCTACCAACCCAAGCACTTCAAAACACAGTTGTTGTTTTTTTAGCACAGTATATCCTAACTAAGTTTGTCTTCTCATTTTTTCTTCTATTTGCAGTTATAAAAATATGTCTTGGAAGAGATCCATTTGTCACTAATTGTCAAATGAACATAAGGATGATCATTTCACAGGTCTATCTACTTAAATGGTCAACAGCAGACACTTAGCCAGATGAGAAGCAGAGCATTAATACATCCCATGGAAAGTACTCAGGAACATATGAACACCTTGGGATAAAACTTGTACCATCACTACAACATTTAATAGCTTTCTCTCAAATTTTGTAATACCCTTTGAAAAAATTTTCATAATTTTTGGTAATATGCTCTGCCCTAGGAAGAAATATGTTTCCTGTTGTAAATTAAAAGAAAAATCTCTTTTTCTGGAATATAAATCCATGCCTAAGAAGTGATAGATATCTAAATACACATGTTTATTCTAGTAAACTGAACTTATCTCTCAATTACAGGAAAGATACATGTCTATGTGAAAAAGCTTAGCCAAACTGTATTACATATTAACTTAATTTTTGCTAATAGTGAGCCTGTATGTAATCCTAAGAAAGCATTTAGAATATACTTAAGGGCCCTGAGTTTTTTAAAGCTGTATTATCTTAAAAAGGGGGAGATATAAATTAAAAGCTGTCTCAAAGACACAACACTACCACAGCATTTTTAATGATGTATCTCTGTGGATTCAGTACATTTGCTTCTGAAAGGTAACTCCATATGAAGCATGTGGGCTTAGAACTGATATCAAACTCAATGATGTTTTGTGATATCCACATCTGATGAATTTAAATTCACTATTTTCATGAAAGACTGTTTATTCATCATAAAGGCCTTTTTATTTTTATTAGTGAAATTTTTTTCCAGCAGAGTTGTCATTGTCTTTCATCTTGTACAATAAAAAAATCCAAAAACAACAGAATCAAAAAACTACAGTAGCTACTTCTGATGTGGGGATTACATTTTACATGTAAAAATAATTTCCTGCAGGAACTCTCTAAAGTGCAGGTGAGCAGTAATTGCCTATAACTTTTTTGGCCACCTTGCCATGATTTGGAGTTCAGAAACTGGTTAGCTGCTGGGATCCCCAGTTTTTGCTTGCACAACTAAGGCAAACAGCAGCAAAACTGAAAACTCCTGAATTTTACTTCAACAATCCTGTAGTACTGCTAAGCAAAGGAAACAGTATGTCTGTAACAAAACTGATTCTCTGAAGAGGTTTCTAGCAGGGACTTAATCATGAGCTATCTAGCAGTAGTACAACATCCACAGTGCCTAATTACTTAGGTTATCCTCTCTGAGGGAACTAAAGCCTCCTACACTGGATCTCCCCTCTGCAGAGCAGGAGCTATTCTTGCTCTGCAGTTGCTAATTCTTTTGAAAACTAATAGTTCACTGGGGGCTGGTTACTTCTGAATCAAAGCACATCCCAGGTACTGTGTGAGGATGTGAACTATTGGCTAGATCCCAGTTCCCCAAAACTTGAACAAGCTGCTGCACCACTCAGTCTAGCTCTCCTCTTTCTAACACTCTACACAAAGCTCCTGTTTATTACAGTCCTTTCCTCCAGGGAGAGCTGATCAATCCAGAGACATCTAGAAGCTAATGCATAAATCTGTCTTTATATATATATATATATATATATATATATATATATATATATATATATATATATATTAATCAAAATCCAGAAAGTGGCAATGAAGAAATTCACTCACAAAGCTTTGTTGCAGAGATCCTCTTCTTTTGTTGTACTTTCCAGGCTTCCCATAACCCTAATTATTAGGATATGAATTATTACCCTGATTCCAGTAGAAAGTTTCCCTACATGAGCTCACAAGCTCAAAACTGTGGGGTATTTTTTCACTGAAGAAAATTTTGATGGCAGATCACAGGACATATTGGAGAAAGAAAATTTTCTTTCATAATTTTGCGCTGCAAAACTGCTGGTTAAGAGTTAAAAAAAAACACCTCATTTTCACTGGTTAAACTATTCAGATTAAAGGATTAATGTGGAAAAAATTATATATAAACTTTGACTAACAAGCAAATATTGCTACAAAGTGGTAACTGTAACTTCTATTGTCTAAACTGTCTCAGATACTTTTTCAAAGAAATTATATCTGCTCTTACCACAGTGGGGACTTATAATACTGCATTTAACTGGAACTTTATGGAATCATACTCTGTCTTCTGGACCTTTTAAAATTACACTAAAAACTGATAAAAATATTGTACTATCCCAGTTATATCTTTGTGATTTTAGGAGTTTCTCTGTTGTTTATTTTGTTTGTGTTGGTTTGGGTTTTTAAAAGCTTTGAATCCCTCATGGCATTCGCAACAAATTCAGCTTGATTTTAATGCTTCTGCAGTGACTACTGCAAAGCTTCTTAACTTTTACACTATAATGCAGTCAATGTATTTATAGTTCTTGAAAATGTCACATGGCAATGTTATGCCAGGGACAGCACATCTCCAAGGCTCCTTAATATGTCTGCATTGTTGTATTCTATTTGTAGAGGCATTTTTGTCAGCAGCAATGAAGAAACAGAGCTGCTGCTGCAGCTCTTTCAATAACATTCAAACTTATAGTTGACCCAAGGGGCTCACATTATGACATTCATATTTAATTTAACAATAAATCATATTTTCATGGACTAGAGTATTGCATTATAACCTCACTGTTTTATGTGCAAGGGAATGCAGCAAAAGCAGGCTTGTAAGTATCTACAACACAGACTAAATGCTTAGTTCATGAGAGCAAGGTTGGAGTGTACAGTTACAACAATAAATAAAAGGTTTTATAACAATTCTTAGAAGTCTGAGGGAAAAATGACACAAAAAGCTATCCAGGACAGACTTCATTTAACTTGAAGTTCAATTTTTAAAATCTTAGCTGCACGACATTGCTTACTGTCAGTTCTACTTCTGCTCTGCACTTCCCATTGCAGTCAGCATTCTCTGTATCTCATTTTCTCTTCTGCTTCATTCAAGCATATTTAAGGAGAAAATTAACACCATCTGAATCTTGAGTTTTACCCATCCTTTTCTCCTCATAATCATTTCTCCTTTTTGCCCTGCATCTCTTACTGCTGACCTTCTAGCTGAATCCAAATTAAATGTTCATATGTTTCCTATTTACTTCCAAATCTAGTCCTGCTTGTTCACATTTATTCTTGCTCATCTCCCTCTTATTTGCCTCTGCTCACATCACATCACATCATATCATCCTCAATTTCTTTACTTTCTATTTCTACTAACTTCCAGGACCTACTTCTTGCAGCACTCTGCAACCTAATATTCATTTAATTCATTTTTTCCTCCCCATCAGCATTATTACTAATCTTTTACCAGCCAGATTATGGAATACCTTCATTGCTCTTCTCCATCAGCTGGCAATAGTTTAACCATATTTGCACTGCTCTCCTCCACAGACTTTATAAAACTACATTTATCTTTCTTAAAAGGCTTCACTTTTCAAAACTAAGTACTTTCAAATACCTTTTTTTTCTTTTTTGGCAGCCTTGATCTTTGGCCTAGATGTCATTCTTAACATACATTACATAAAATTAAGAAAGAGCAACTGTAGTAAAAAGCATTTGACTACTCTGACCCGTGTTCTCTTTTTACCTCTCATCCAGATTTTTGTTCTTCATCTCTTCATGCATTGTATCTAAATTAGATTTTCAGTTCCTTGGGGTAAGAAGACATCACTTTCATTTATCTGTAAAGCACCATGCATGCTTATGGCTCTGTTGAGGTGCTAAATATGTATATCCACATTTCTTAAAATATTGATGTTTTTATCTATTCATATATTGCAGAAGCAGCATGGCAGCAGTTGTACACATTTATAATAGCAATGATATGATTTATAGTAGCTGCATGCTGCTCTCTATTTCCTAGTTCGTATTTACATTGCTCATTCTGGTCTTTTTAACTAACTAAAAAATAAAAATCTCAATTTTCTCTGACATTGTTGATTTACCAATTAAGGACAGCACCTGCCCTCCAAAATCATGTCATTTAAATGGTCCTGATGACAGAAAAAATTTTAGGAGTTTGTACGACATGTAGCTTGAGAGGCATTGAAGTGCTCTGATTTTCAGAGTACTAGAGCATAACTCTTTCCAAAACACAAGATCTTGAAAATGGAAGATCCTTATTATTTTGAAAATTTTAGATGACAAAACTAAGATAACCGGTGTAAATATGTATCTTAAAAGTTAGGAAGGTTTTAATTAAAAAAAAAAATTAAATGGTGATACTATCAATCTAATTACAACATAGTAAAATATTTCTAATAAGAACTGCAGTAACAAACTGTAGATAGTAGTAGTTCTTTGTAGTCAAGCATGTTTATTTCTTGGTTAGTCAAAAAAGTAAGTAGATGCTTAAGTCCCACAGCAGAATCTGCACAGTCTCCTGTCATGACTCAAAGGCCCTTGCATGAATGAGTCTGTACTAATAATTTCAAAATTTAGCTCAAAAGATAAGGAATTATCACAGAGTAGACACTGTATGCAAAGCAATTAAACAGTTATGCTTCATGTAACACTTAATAAATGGTTAAGCATTTAAGCACTGAATAAAGTGAACATCTTTAAGTATCCTGCTTTGCATCAATCTGAGCTGAAAACTTGAAATGGGTTGTTCATTTGTGGGTCATTACATGTGGAGTGGCCTTGACAAATGTTTACTCAGAGTAGTGGGCACAAAGTCACATGGGGGTAATGTTGCTGACATTTCTTCACAGAGTGCCTGCAGCTGATGGGTTTAAGAGCTATATTATCTTTGTACAGAGGGACCCATTTCAGCCAGCATTCCACCATGCTATTTTACTGGATAAAATTATAAACTTCATGTCAACCTGCATTTATAACTAAACCTGTATAAGGTTGCGCTGATTAGACTCAGACCACATGCACATTTAAAAGTATTTTTGGACTGAAAAAATGGTAAAGGCAAATTTTACTCAACTCTTGATATCTTCCAATAAGCATCTACCTCCAGGCTAGTCCCATTTATTTGTTACTATGCATAAAGAGAACTGTGTCAACAAATGCATTACAGTGGGATTCATCAGACCTACCCTAAATATTTACTTCAGGAAAAGCCGTTGTACATTCTAAAACATTGTCAAAACAACTAGATTTGGTAAATTAATTCCATTTCATTGAACAGTGAGAACTCTGTGTTTCTTAATTTATTTGCATCTTCTGAGAAAGTCAAATCCAGATATCTTGTCTACAAACCTAAAAGTAAACAAAACTCCTTGATAAAACTATTGTCCAATGCCAACTAGGTTCCAGACATGGCTTGGGGTCAGATATGGAACAGCCCAGGAGGTGCTCTCCAAAGACAGCTGGTAGATGACCAGTCTGCTTCTGACAGAAGGAGAACCTATCAATTGGTTTCAGTGCTGGAAAAAGGTCCTGTGCATCTTCTACTCAGTTGTAGGAAAAGAGGTAGTTGGCACGGATTTTTGCATATTGCAACTCTAAATTAAAAGGAAGAAGATAGAAAGACAGCTTTTAAGTGAAACAGTTTTTTAACAAAAACAGTTTTTTTAACAAAAGTAAGGATAAAATAAAGAATTTAAAAAGCAAAAGTAAGAATTAAACATTATAATATAAAAGTGGCCACAAAAAATTATTGAACTATGATGTGACTTTCATGACTGTGATCACTTTGGACAAATACAATAGGGATGCTAACTGTTATCTAAATGAAGTGACATCTTAAAATGCATTTCACTTGCTACATAGTGAGAAGATCTACTTCCAGTAAATTACTATAGAGAAGACTACCAAAATAAGAGAGGTAAGAAAGGAATTTCCAGAAGGTTGGAAATGGGGCCAATACAAAAACTATAGGTAAAGCATAAAAACAGAGCTTTGCTAGTGTTGAACAGTTTTGACCACCTTGATACAAAGGCAGAAGCTGAGTTATAATGACTTAATGGCTGTGTACAGGAATTAGTTGTTGCACAGACCTCACTGTGTGTGGGAGGTTGTATTCTGTAAGGATATAATGAGATGCAATGATCAGATTTTTAGGTTTACATCACTCAACTTTACATCCTGCACAATAAGAAGCATTAATGATAAGCACTTTTTAACGTGGTTGCTCTGTTTAATGAAGAACTTTGACCTTACAAAATAAGTTTAGCAACAATGTATATATGGAGCACCTTTTCTTTTGCTTCCACACCAAGATTAAAACTGCTTGTTTTCCTTTCAGCTAAACATTTTTTCTAATCACACCACTTTACTCTGATTTACATAAGTTTTAGCTTCAAGAATCATTGGTCATTGCTGAATGCAAATAAGCACAGGATAAAATTATATTAGGTTTACACAACTGATATTTCATCATTTTAAACGTTGACTTTTAAAATTTTCTGTAAAATCAGTCTGAAATACTCCTGTTATTGACTGGCATCAGGTAGAGCAGGGTCGCTTTGTAAAAACCCATTCTCAGTGATGTAAATTATAGGGCTATTGTATGTATCCTAGAACAAGAGAGAGCAAAAGTTTTATTCAGAACAGATGTAAGAAAGCCCATAAAATCAGATGCATTACCCTCTATCTTTTCTAAGCTACAAACTAAAACTAGTTTTCATCAAATTGCACTGACCCTATTAACTTAATTTTCCATGAAGTGACCTTTTATGACTAACAATGGAAAAGCAAAACTGTGCAAATACCCATGAAGACAGTGAAATGACTTATTTTAATGAGAAGACTAAAATATCTTTCCTGCATTAGCATCTGCTTATTGTCACTGCTCCTTAACCCCTCGTACTGGCAGTCACCACACGTCTCCTTGCCAGGAGTAGATGTATGCCAGGAAAGCCTTACTGCTAGCATCAGAAAGATAATTTCTGGAGTTCAAAAGATGATATAACACTGGTGTGTCATTTCAAATAGTAAAACAGATATCAAATAAAAAGGTAATAGGAAAACACTAAGGCTCCTACTCTCTATAGCCAGTATGAAAAAATTAAATTACAAATCCCAAGGTGACTTGTTTATTTATATCTTGTACAATATCTTATGCCATCCAGATGGGCTCCTAAAAGTCTTCTGCAGAATTCATAGAGGTTCTATCAATCTGAGCTATTGACACAATTCCAAAATGTTTTCTCCAAATGTTACCACAACTGCATCATGGTTTAGCAGTAGTTTTTACACATTAAAACTGCCTTGTAAGCTCTGGTACCAATACTGGGGCTATACCTTTTAAACAACCACCTAAAGCAACATAAGGCCCATTAGTAATGATCATTCGATCTCCAAATGTTATGAAGCAATAATTTACATGAATATTGATGTTGCCAATGATGCCTTCAGATTTCCAGTCACCTCTGTTTTTTGAGGATTAAGGCAAACCAAACTGATACAGGGAGCAGGATGCCATTTCCCAGGTCCATAATGGTTTTGCAGTAAGAATTGACTCCTGAAAATATTAAAGGAAACAAAAGGGGTTAATAATAACTTTGTTACATTTTAACACTTGAAGCAACCTCACTGCACATTTTCTCTATTATGAGATGCAAATATTTTCTCTCAAGTGCATGCTGACAACTGTTACAAGACCCTAGAGTTGGCAAAAATGCTCAGCACACAAAATCTTCCAACCAGGCACATGAAATGAGGATGTAAATTTTCAAAATAGATCAGTGGACAGCAACTCCCAGGAAAAAACATAATTCTGATGGGTGCTGGTCACATGAAAATATAATCCTTTCATTTAAATGCCTGAATGGCAGCCTGACTGCATGTGCAAGATACAAGTGTGTTGGAAGAAGCCTGATGCTTGAGAGCCTTCCCAGGTAGATTTGTTCTAATGAAATAATTTTTCTCCTTGAGAACTGTCTTTTAAAAACTTCAGTGCCACACTCAGCAAGGTAACTAAGCTGATCTTATATGTTTTGAACTTTGTTAGCTGGATTAGCTGTTTCCTCCAGAATGTTCCATTCTCCATCACTGTGCCAGCATCAGGACAAAGATACTGTCACCGTATTCAACATTTTGCTATGGTGTGAGTTCAACATTTCACTCATTAGATTTATATTATATTTAAGGCTTTTCATTGGGTTCTATGAGCTTTTAGATGGAGTTTGAGGCACTGGTCTCTTTAGCCACCAGCCTGAATGGCTGGACAATGGCCTATCTGAGAAACCATCTCTCACCCTTTACACTGCCACTGCTGCAGACTGCTCAGTCCTTCTGACTGCAAGAAGGAATTAGCTCACCTCTCTAAAAGCTCATGACTTCTAACCTTTCTTGTCCCCTCTTGCTAAGACAGAGATCAACTTTAATTTCCTGGATGTGTTGTTAAAGCTGGCCAGTACTGGTGATGTATTTCTAGAGGCTTAAAAGGAATTCACCTACTGTACAGATTTAGCAGTGGCTGACATGAATAGGTTTCCTAAAGGACGATTTTACACTGCTGAGAGGTCACTGTAAGTTTAAATATCAGGATATTTTAAGCTCTCAAATAGGCATTTTTAATTTTGCTTACATGCAAACACAACTGTATTGCTTTTAAACCTTCTGAAAACACTAGATATTGAAATACACATCATAAGCTCTGGTTCAAAGAGTATCAATTAGCTTGCTCTTTTACTTGAACTATCTGGTTTACTGCAGTAATTGGAAAAGGCCAACAGTGGCCTTGAATTATTATTTGTTAAGCTAAGAGGCTCCAGACAGGAATAGGTCTCTCTCATGCTGATAGAATGTAGAAATCAGGCAGTCTTTGCTTCAGAGACTTGGGCTAAATATACCAAAATGTTTAATAACCTCAGAAACCTAAATTTCATAAATTTATTGTGGGTTTTAGACTACCACATATCCTTAATAACACATAGATGCTTGTGAAATAGCTATCCCAAGGCCTTGCTACATTGAAACATAGAACTGGGAAATGTCTACAAAAGTAGAAAACACAGCAAAAAGTAGGAGGAGGAAGATTAAATTGCAAAGGTTAATAAAAGGTATGCTTAGGAGGTTATGTATGGCTTAGATCATTATTCTTAACAGTTTCTGAACCACAGATTTTATTTAATCCAAAGCAGGAAATTTGTTCATACTTCTATTATATATTCCTTGGTATTTTCAGGTTCAGCTTACTGTGTATTGATGTTTGAAAATGCCAACACAGAATGCCATACTATCTTCTTCTTAAAAGGACAGAATTAGACTTCAACCTAACCCAACTTCAAATGACTGATCTTAGGGATTCCTGCCAAATAGCTTTTTTAAGACAACATTTACTGCAGCAATCAATTATGAACCCCTGATTTAGACAGTGACTTCTTCTAAACAAACAGGTGTATATATATCCCTTAGCACAGCAAGACTCAATAAGATTGTTTACAAAGTAATTCACAATAAATCTCACATGTAGTTTGCTTTTCCTTGCAATGCAGCACCAGAAAAACTCATTAAATTCAGAGGAGATATGTGCCTGTGCCTGAGGATGCACCCATGCAAAAGAGAAAGGAATATACTAGAACTTAAATTTTGAAAAGCAAATTCTTGCATTTTGCAATAGCAATTAGCAGCAAATACATCTTGATTCTCCAACTTTTGAATGGGCTTCTATTTGTCTTCAGAGGGACTGGGTGTGTATTAGCTCTCTGCTGATGAGACTACAAGGTTTACTACATAAGCTTAAACTGGGAAAAAAGAGCTCCTTTGCTGCTACAGGATCCTGTCCTCTCATATTCAACCCCTACATAGAAGACACTAGCATTTCTCATCCTAATTTTCAGATTATGAACTATACAGTACCATTTAGAACATCTAAGTGCAACCAGCTATAATTTATTTTTTACATCTCAATTAAACACCTATATTGGAAAAGATTTATGCCTTTTGTTAGAAAAGGAAGAGAAATAGGACTGTGAGCCTGAAAAAATGTGAATGTCAAGTCAAATTTCCAGGTTGTCTCATACCTTCCAGAGTAGGCTGACTTAGTTTGTCTGGATGTATCTGTGAGTCAGGTAGAAGCAGAAATACAGAGGAAAACATTCTTCTGAGGAAGTGTGTATATAAGGGTTTTGTGGAGAAAACCCAAAATTTTGGGGTTACAGATATTAAGGAGCAGTTTGTCAGTAGAGAGTGAAGGATTGTCCTTTTCTCCTTTCTATCATCTTCTCTCCCCATTCTGATTCCCTACCTTCATGCTGAAGTGAGACATAACATCAAATTCTCACAGACTCAATATCCCCTTGCCTACAACTTCTGTCTTCTTCTGCACTGACACCTAATGTTTAGCAGCTCACTTGTTCTTCTCAGGGCACTTTCTGGGGTAAAAATAATTGTACAAAAATACTTTAAAAACT